>NC_138303.1:44915000-46400000 GCF_965601325.2 Salmo salar
GATCCTGAGGCGGTGGCTGTGGTTGTGGTGCTGCCAGATGGCTTGTCCTCTTTGGGAACAAGCTTCTGCATGTCAGCCTGGCCAAACTCACAGCCTGGGGGGAGACTGGAGGAGGAGAGGAGAGAAAGAGGTTACTGTGTGCTGCTGGCTGACTGCTGAGGAAGAGAAAGCCAGAGAGAGAGAAAATGGGAGAAACAGAGAGAAACCCAAGGCCAAAACAGATGGATAAAGCAAGAGGGATAAAAGAGCCAGGAGGAGAGAAAGCGTCAGCTTAGTGTACCTGTTGGGTGTGCAGAGGGACAGCAGCACAGTGCTCTCCCAGACCAGAGAGCAGTAGAGCTGGCTCAGCTTATTGAGAACACTCAGACCTAGCTGGGAGCCCCATTGGTTCACACTGATGGCCCTGATCTCACTCTGTACAACAAACAGGGGAAGAGATGGGACTGTTAATGCACCCACCACTATTAAAGCAACTCCATCCCAAAAATGACCTAAAAACCACAGACATGGTTATTTTGAAATCCACAGACAATAAAGATGCAATATGTGGACAGTTGGTTGGTTATATATGGCTGACATCTTCAAACCAATAGAATGAATATACACACACACACACACACACACACACATACAGGTGAAGTCAGAAGTTTACATACACCTTAGCCAAATGCATTTAAACAATTCCTTACATTTAATCCTAGTAAAGATTCCCAGTCTTAGGTCAGTTAGGATCACCACTTTATTTCCAGAATGTGAAATGTCAGAAAAATAGTAGAGAGAATTATTTATTTCAGCTTTAATTTCTTTCATCACATTCCCATTGGGTCAGAAGTTTACACTCAATTAGTATTTGGTAGCATAACCTTGTGAGGATGCTGGAGGAAACGGGTACAAAAGTATCTATATCCACAGTAAAACGAGTCCTATATCGACGTAACCTGAAAGGTCGCTCAGCAAGGAAGAATCCACTGCTCCAAAACTGCACATGGGGACAAAGATTGTACTTTTTGGAGAAATGTCCTCTGGTCTGATGAAACAAAAATAGCCATAATGACCATCGTTATGTTTGGAGGAAAAAGGGGGAAGCTTGCAAGCCGAAGAACACCATCCCAACCATGAAGCACGGGGGTGGCAGCATGATGTTGTGGGGGTGCTTTGCTGCAGGAGGGACTGGTGCACTTCACAAAATAGATGGCTCATGAGGAAAGGAAAATGATGTGGATATATTGAAGCAACATCTCAAGACATCAGTCAGAAGTTAAAGCTTGGTCGCAAATGGGTCTTCCAAATGACCCCAAGCATACTTCCAAAGTTGTGGCAAAATGGCTTAAGGACAACAAAGTCAAGGTATTGGAGTGGCAATCACAAAGCCCTGACCTCAATCCTATAGAAAATTTGTTAGCAGTACTGAAAAAGCGTGTAACAGCAAGGAGGCCTAGAAACCTGACTCAGTTACACCAGCTCTGTCAAGAGGAATGGGCAAAAATTCACCCAACTTACTGTGGGAAGCTTGTGGAAGGCTACCCGAAACGTTTGACCCAAGTCGAACAATTTAAAGGCAATGCTACCAAATACTAATTGAGTGTATGTAAATTTCTGACCCACTGGGAATGTAATGAAAGAAATAATAATATAATAAGAAATAATAATGTACATTCTTAAAATAAAGTGGTGATCCTAACTGACCTAAGACAGGGAATGTTTAGTAGGATTAAAATGTCAGAGGTTGTGAAAAACTGAGTTTAAATGTATTTGGCCAAGGTGTATGTAAACTTCCGACTTCAGCTGTATGTATGCATGCATGCACTTTTTTTGTTGTTTCAAAACATCAACACCTGATTAAAACTATTTGGGGGCTACTGGTGTGGTGTGACAATGAGAAAGCATTGCTGATTGGTTCCCAGGCTTCTTACCTGTCCAACCCTGCAGGTGTGCACAAACATCAGGATATAGGCGTGCGCAGCGGTGAGCGCGTGTAGCAGGGGCGTGGCGCGGGCTGACAGCGTGGCGTCAGTCACGTGACCGGCGGTGGCGAGCTCTCGGAGGAGCACCGAGCCACCGGGGACCTCGATGGGGCGGTGGAGCGGCTCGAGGGCCGACAGGATGCTGTCCAGCTGACACAGCCCTTCCTGGAGCACCTTGGGCTCATGGGACAGGGTCTGGGGACCACGGGACAACACACGGCGCTTCAGTATCAATACAGCACAGTCACAGGGATCAGAGACTGAAGTTGGTTACATTTAATAGGTCTCCCTGGAGTTTAGACACAATACACCAGCACCACACACAGGGGTCAGAGATTAAAGACCAGCACAGGTCTGGGATGCCCCAAGGAGCCTGGAGTGTGTTCACAATAAAGCAGTGTCAAAGGGAACCTAAGGAACATAGGACCTTAATCACAATGAAAGATCAATGTAACATGTAAGTTCATATTCTCTTCTCTTAAGTGTCTATAGTTGTTGAGCTCTGCTTGAGCTCAGTCATTGACCAATTTAATGAAATCATATCCCCACATCTCCCCATGCTCCCAGCCTCACCAGTATGGACTCCCAGACCCTGGCTACAGCCTGGCAGACCTCCTACCCAGTGCCAATTGTTTTTGGTAGAATTTTTATTTATTTTTTTATTTTAAATACTGCCATTTCCAGCATTATCCACTATGTTTACTAGAGGTAAAGAAAATCCTTAGAAATGTTATTTAATTGACACAAGCTGTCTGTAATCGATCAATCAATGTCTGGTTGTTAATTGTACAAAGCCTATTTGGCAGGGAATACTATTTGTAGATCAGTGATTCGACACCTCACTTTGCTCAAGCTGATCCTCTCCAACGGACTCAGAAGTACATTACGGGCAGTTTAATCATTGACGTATGTTGTAGCAAAAGTCGGGGTGTAGCCCTGACCGGGACTCAAACCCGGGTCCAGCAACTACAGGTTAAATTAAAAAAATGTAAAAGACAAAAACCAACTAAAACAACAACCCATGTCATGTCCCCATAACCCGTGTCAGGTCTCACCAGTATGGACTTGCAGACCCCGGCTACAGCCTGACAGGCAGCTGATGTGGGGAAGTCAATGGGAAGGTTGGGCAGACCCAGGATGGAGACCAGGGGCAGGAGACCCTTCTGGTTGACAAACTCCTGACAGTGGTCGTCGGTCGTGTTGTTACTCAGGATGGACTCCACAAACTTCATCTGAGATGGGAAACAAGGGAAGACTCATGGTATGGTGCAGTATATGAACATCTCAAAAAGTGCTTGATTAGACAATAGTAGAAAACAATAGAGTCTACACATACACACACACTGGTATATGCTCACAAAAGTGATTATTTTGTTTCAACCTTAGTACCAATGTGCAGAGTTATTTTGAACACTCACAAGGGAAATAATCTCATAATATTATTTGAGAGACTAGAATTGCGTCATTGACCAGTTTTGTTTAGTGGAAAGGGACTTGATTTAAGTGTGCTTTTTAATTGCAGGTGAAAGAATGGGAAAGAACTTCGACACCACGTACCACATTGAGAATGTAATCCATCAGAGGAATGGGTATCCTCTCTTCGGTGCCAACAACCCTATAGGAAAAACACCATCAGCATTCCAACTCCCCACCGCAAACACATGTAATAAAATGTGAAATGTAAAACATTTATGAATATAGAGGAAAAAAATTAAATATCAGAGGAGCAATAAATCCTGAATTGATCAGGAAAAATCACATCTCTGATTTAGTATGTCATACAGTTCAACTGGCACTGACTGTCTGTTGCTCTCTGGCTCCCCCTGCTGTTGGGTGAAGGTATGGAGCGCCTCCTCCTCCTCCTCGTCTTCGCTGGAGGCCTCCTCGGCGGCGTGGGAAGAGCGTGCCGGGGGCGCGGTCACGGTACCATCAGTCTTCTGGATAGAGGGCTTCTGACAGATGTACTCCGGGGCTCTGCCCAGGTTACAGATCTCCTCCAGTAACTGGGAGAAGAAGACAAGCATGTGTTCATTTACTATACCGTGTAGATCTCTAGGGCCTAATAATGAGTTGTTCCTGGTCAGATCACACTGATCCAGCTAAGTTTACTACGCAGTTAACATGGTCAATCTGAATGATCGGGGTCCTAGGTTTTTTCGTGACCTGAAACAGTTCAACTCTGGGCCCAAGTTAAAAGCTGCAACAAGAGTTAAGTTTTTCCTGATGAAGTCATATGGTGAGGTAAAACTAGTAGTCTAGACATGATCAATGGTAGGGTAGGGCATTTAAGAGTTTCTGTGTCCGAGTAACCACGAAAATCCTTTTGAGAACTTGAGTACCGTGAAATTGGGCTGAAGGCAAAAAAGTGAGCGGTATGCCAACAGTTGTTCCAATTACTGGTTGTTCTGGTCATGAACCCCTTTTCACTGCACTTGACATACAATAAAAATCATAGACTTTGAAAGTTTGTCAGTACTTAAGCTCAAATTGAGTACTCGCACCCATCCCTGATCAATGCTGCTGATCATTTCAGATTGTGAACCCACCTTGATGATGGCAGTAGTGGCGTCAGTCTTCAGAGTGGGTTGGTGTCTCATCAGTTCATCCACAGCACTGCCCAGGTTGGATGCCGTGTCTCCTGTAGAAACACACACATTAGAAGGCTTACATACAGACAGACAATCTCATCTGAATCAACAGTGTAATGTGTCACCACACAACTTGAACACACGCCTGTTTTTTCAACAGTGAATAGTGTTCTTCCTTTAAGTTCACAGAGTCCTCTCACCATACTAGATTCCTATAACACACCCACATCCCCTACACTCACCCAGAGGGTCAGAGCTGCGACGTCGTCTCATGGCAGGCAGGTAGTCAGGTGACAGAAGCACCTTGAAGAGGCGCTCAAAAGGCTGGCATTGGACGAAGGAGTGCAGGCCTCGCGCATTCAGGCACAGGGCACTGAACACGTTAGGGAGAGAACCAAGCACCTCCCGGGTGGCCGGGACCTGCAGAGAGAGAGACTGTGAGAGAGAGAAAAGGGAGAAAGAGAGAGAAAAAGGGGAGGGAGAGAGTGAGAGACAGAGTGGCGAGGGGTAGGGAACAACTAGGAGGAGAGGGACTGGGAAGGAGGGTAGGGGGAGGCGCAGGGAATCAAAACGTAAAGGCAATCAGGAGCGGAGGGGGAGAACAGGAGGAAAGAGTGAGGGAGGAAAGGAGGAGGTGAAACCAATGAGGGAGAATGACCGTTTCATGTAATGCTGTGTGGCAGAGAGGAGGAGATGAGGGAGAGAGGAATGAGTGAAGTTGGAGAGGGAGGGAGGACTATGTGAAGAAAGGTCTATCGCCTTATCCCTCTAGAATGAACGATATGCATCTTCTAGTGATCTATTGATAGGACAGGTGCCTGTCAGTCACAAAGCGAGCTTCGACAGGGAAACACTGCTGGTTTGTCAGTCTGCTGTCTGTCCCGCCTCTCAATACATGTGTTATTTTTGTGCGCTGTGGTTGAATTTCTTTTCACGGAGGAGGGAGAGCATGATGAGTCTCCTGAGTGAATTTACACGCACCATGTAATGCCTTCAGAAACTATTCATAGCCCTTGACTTATTGACTTATTCCACATTTTGTTGTTTTACAGCCTGAATTCCAAATGGATAAAAAAAAAAAAAAAATCCTCTCACCCATTTACACACAACACCACAAAAACAGGTTTAGAAATGTTTGCAAATCTATTGATGAAGATATGTCATTTACATTAAGTATTCACAACTCTGAGTCAACGCGTTAGAATCTCCTTTGGCAGTGATTACAGATGTGAGTCTTTATGGGTAAGTCTATAAGAGCTCCGCTTTGCGTCGTGCCTAAGAACAGCCCTTAGCCGTGGTATATTGGCTATATACCACACCCCCTTGTGCCTTATTAATTAATTAGGTTATCGTCCTGCTGAAAGGTGCATTTGTCTTCCAGTGACTGTTGGAAAGCAGGCGACCAGGTTTTCCTCTAGGTTTTTGCCTGTGCTTAGCTCTATTCTGTTTCTTTTTATATATATATAAAAAAAAACTAGTCCTTGCCGATGACAAGCATACCCATAACATGATGCAGCCACCACTATGCTTGAAAACATATAAAGTGGTACTCAGTGACCTGTTGTTTGTGCCCCAAACATAACGCTTTGTATTCAGAACAAAGCACATTTCCCTGTCACATATTTTGCTGTGCTTTGACGCAAACAGGATGTATGTTTTGGAAAAAATGTATTCTGTACAGGCCTCCTACTTTTCATTGTTATTTAGGTTAGTATTGTGGAGTAACTACAATGTTGATCCATCCTCAATTCTCCCATAACAGCCATTAAACTAAATATTTTAAAGTGAACATTGGGCTCATTTCCTTCCACTTGAGCAACTGGAAGGACGTCTGTATCTTTGTAGTGACAGTGTAATTAATAACTGCACCATGCTCAAGGGGATATTCAATGTCTGCTTTAAAAAAAACAAAAATAGATCTGCCAATAAGTGTCCTTCTTTGTAAGGCATTGGAAAACCTTCCTGGTCTTTGTGGTTGAAATGTACTGCTCAACTGAGGGATCTTAAGGATCATTGTACATGTGGGGTACAGAGGCAGTCATTCAGAAAACATGTTCAACACTATTATTGCACACAGAGTGAGTCCATGCAAGTTATTACGTGACTTAGGCACACTTTTACTACAGAACTGATTTAGGCTTAACAAAGGGGTTGAATACTTGACAAGACATTAGCCTTTCATTTTTTATTAATATGCATTTCCTTTTTTTTAACAATTCCATTTCGACATTAAGGGGTATTGTGTGCAAGCCAGTATCACAAAATCTAAACGTAATCAATTTTAAATTCAGTCAAGGGGTGTGAATACTTTCTAAAAAAGGCACTAAGTGTTAACGAGGTGAAATCCACTTATGCCCAATTATTGTTTTGTTGCGCGTTCTTCCTCCCCCTGAAGATGTTGGCATTTTAAAAACATTCTCCTGCAATTCTATATTGTTTCTCGACAGGGAATCCATGTTAGTTGACATAACACAACTTTGAAAGAGTAGACTAGATATAGTTTGCCACAATACATTTAAAGGGTATAGTAGGCAAGTTTTTCTGACTAGATTACTAATCTACCGTCTTCCCTCAAGTCCCACCCAGTGTGATTGACAGATCTGAAACCCTACCAACTCTGACTCTCAAATACCCGTCCCCCTCCCCTGACAATCGCACCCACAACGACTGGTTGACAGTACAAACTGTTAAAGGGAAAGTTCACCCAAATTACAAAATGACATTGGTTTCCTTATTTTATTAGGCAAGTCAGTTAAGAACAAATTCTTATTTACAATGACGGCCTAGGAACAGTGGGTTAACTGCCTTGTTCAGGGGCAGAACGACATATTTTTACCTTGTCAGCTCGGGGATTCCATCTCGCAACCTTTTGGTTACTGGCCCAACGCTCTAACCACTAGGCTACCTGCCGCCCCTTACCTTAAGTGTCCACAGCAGCAGAGCCAATAAAATACATAATTTGAAGAACAAACAATTGTGGCAATTCATATCTTGCAGTAAAACTGTAAATATGATTTGAATCTCTTAAGACCAGTTTAATATTAAAAAAGGTGATCGTACTTAGACAATAGTCCTGATCATATAGGCCTATGCCTACAATACACTGAATTCATACATTTTCAGTCATTTTAATTGCAAAGTCACATCTTCCTACTCAATACCACAACTAATTTTACCAATCTGGGAGGTAAAGTCGTTAAGAGTATTCAATAATTTAGCTGTGTATTTTGGATGGAATCAAGACATTAGAATGTACCAAAGGCCACCAGAATAGAGCTCATTCATGAACCCTCCGGACCGGAATTCCCTGGCTGGCTACTCCATGTACTTACAGACAACACTGAAGACCAGCAAGTGTAGGCACACTGGCTGCACTGCTGTTTATGCATGACCCTGCTCTAAATAAAATGTGACATTTAAACATGTGTAGAAGAAGGGGGGGGTGGACAGGAGGGAGCAGTGACAGGAAGTGAGGGGGGGCGGGATCCGGTGAGCAATCAAAGAGGGAGGAGAAAGAGTGACCCCGCATTCAGACACTAGTGGCAAAAATACGCTCTCCGCAATTATCAACGCGAACCTGCATTGAAGACCATGGAGTGGACGTTCCAATTCCGTTTTTTTTCTGCACTGCTTTATTTTCTACACTCCTGTTGACATGTTCCGCTTTCGTCCAGCCAAGCAGAAAAATGTTGGAGGGACAGTGATCTGTTTAGATTGGTTTAAATTCTTCCAAATACAGGAGGGGGAGAAACATATTGACACCTTCACTTGCAGAAAGAGTATTTGCCACTAGTGTCTGAAAGCGGGGTGAGCCGAGAGGGGAGGGAGTGCTGTGCGACTCACGTCTTTGATGAGCAGGGCATGCAGCATGACATCAGTCAGACCGTTATCCTGCAGGGAGGAGAGCAGAGACGGCTCCTGGAACACAAACACTGTCACCACCTCCGTTGCTGTGGAGGAGAGAGAGGAGACGGAGGGAGAACATTTTTAAATCAGACCAAAAACTGAGACAATTTACACCATTCATTTTCACTTAACAGCAAAATGGCATATGATTTGATGGACTTTGGAGAATTGTCTCTAGTGAAATTAGTAAGCATACTATGCAATCTAATACATCTAAACCAAAGTAGAGGTCGACCAATTATGATTATTGGAGGACCAAAAAAGCAGATACCGATTATTCGGACGATTTAAAAAATAAAAATATGTGTGTAATAATGATAATTACAACAATACTGAATGAACACTTATTTTAACTTAAGACATCAAATCAATTTAGTTTCAAATAAATAATTAAACATGTTCAATTTGGTTTAAATAATTCAAAAACAAAGTGTTGGAGAAGAAAGTACAAGTGCAATATGTGCAATGTAAAAAAGCTAACGTTTAAGTTCCTTGCTCAGAACATGAGAACATATGAAAGCTGGTGGTTCCTTTTAACATGAGTCTTCAATATTCCCAGATAAGATGTTTTAGGTTGTTGGGGATAGGGGGCAGTATTTGCACGGCCGGATAAAAAACGTACCCGATTGAATCTGGTTACTACTCCTGCCCAGTAACTAGAATATGCATATAATATAGTAGATTTGGATAGAGAACACTCTAAAGTTTCTAAAACTGTTTGAATGGTGTCTGTGAGTATAACAGAACTCATATGGCAGTCAAAAACCTGAGACAAATCCTAACAGGAAGTGGAAATCTGATGTGTGGAATCACTTCAAGCCTTTGCCATTGAAACACACAGGGACTTATTAATCATTTAGCACTTCCTAAGGCTTCCACTAGATGTCAACAGTCTTTACAAAGTGGTTTGAGTCTTCTATGGTAGAAACTGACCCAAAGAGAGGCTTGGGAAGTTGGTCACAGGGGGAGGGTCATTACTACTATGACGCGGTCGCCCATGGGAACCCTTTTGTTCCGAAACGTTTAGTAAGACAATGCAATCGTCCGCCTTGAATATTATTGAAGCTCTGGTTGAAAAAGGCCCTAAAGATTTGTGTTATACAACGTTTGACATGTTTGAACGAACGTAAATATATATTTTTTGCACATTCGTGACGACAAGTCCTGCGCGCTTCAGTACATTATGAGTAGCCTTCGGAACACGCTAACAAGAAGGAACTATTGGGACATAAATTATTAACTTTTTCGAACAAAACTACATTTGTTGTGGAGCTGGGATTCCTGGAAGTGCCTTCTGATGAAGATAATCAAAGGTAAGGGAATATTTACAATAGTATATTTGATTTTAGATGGTTCCAAGATGGCGCTAACATGTATCGCCTAGCCTATTTTTCTGAGCATACCACGTCATTTATTGCAAAGTGTGATTTCCCAGTAAAGTTATTTTTAAATCTGGCAATGCATTTGCATTCATGAGATGTTAATCTATAATTCTTTGAATAACAATATTAAATTTTAACAATGTTTTCGAATAGTAATTTTGTAAATTGTAGCGCTGATTCACCGGAAGCATTTGAGGGAAAATATTTTCTGAACGTCATGCGCCGATGTAAAATGCTGTTTTTATATATAAATATGAACTTTATCAAACAAAAAATGCATGTATTGTGTAACATGATGTCCTAGGAGTGTCATCTGATGAAGATTGTCAAAGGTTAGTGCTGCATTTAGCTGTGTTTTGGGTATTTGTGATGCATCTAGTTGCTTTGAAAATGGCAGTGTGATTTCTTTTGGCAGGGTACTCTCCTAACATAATCTAATGTTTTGCTTTTGCTGTAAAGCCTTTTTGAAATTGGACAACGTGGTTCGATTCAGGAGAGGTGTATCTATAAAATGTTGTAAAATAGTCATATGTTTGAGAAATTGAAGTTATAGCATTTATGAGGTTTTGTATTTCGCGCGATGCGATTCCACTGGCTGTTGACTAGGGTGGCCCACGTTCCCAGACAGGTTAACCTCTTACATCTAGACGTTCCGCTAGCGGAACACCTGCTCCAATATCCAATGATAGGCGTGGCGCGAATTACAAATTCCTAAAAAATACAAAAACTTCAATTATTCAAACATATGACTATTTCACAGCATTTTAAAGACAAGACTCTGCTTTATCTAACCACACTGTCCGATTTCAAAAAGGCTTTACAGCGAAAGCAAAACATTAGATTATGTCAGCAGAGTACCAAGCCAGAAATAATCAGACACCCATTTTTCAAGCTAGCATATAATGTCACAAAAACCCAGAAGACAGCTAAATGCAGCACTAACCTTTGATGATCTTCATCAGATGACACACCTAGGACATTATATTATACAATACATGCATGTTTTGTTCAATCAAGTTCATATTTATATCAAAAACCAGCTTTTTACATTAGCATGTGACGTTCAGAACTAGCATACCCCCCGCAAACTTCCGGGGAATTTGCTAACAATTTACTAAATTACTCACGATAAACGTTCACAAAAAGCATAACAATTATTTTAAGAATTATAGATACAGAACTCCTCTATGCACTCGATATGTCCGATTTTAAAATAGCTTTTTGGTGAAAGCACATTTTGCAATATTCTAAGTACATAGCCCAGCCATCACGGGCTAGCTATTTAGACACCCGGCAAGTTTAGCACTCACCAATATCAGATTTACTATTATAAAAGTTTGATTACCTTTTGTTGTCTTCGTCAGAATGCACTCCCAGGACTGCTACTTCAATAACAAATGTTGGATTGGTCCAAAATAATCCATCGTTATATCCGAATAGCGGCGTTTTGTTCGTGCGTCCCAGACACTATCCGAAATGGTAAATCAGGGTCGTGCGCATGGCGCAATTCGTGACAAAAAAAATCGAAATATTCCATTACCGTACTTCGAAGCATGTCAACCGCTGTTTAAAATCCATTTTTATGCCATTTTTCTCGTAAAAAAGCGATAATATTCCGACCGGGAATGTCCATTTAGCTAAACAGAGGAAAGAAAACAAAGCTTTCGGTCGACGCGGGCACGAGCCTGAGTCTCACAGTACTGTAACCAGCCACTACCCAAACGCGCTACTTTTTTTCAGCCAGAGCCTGCAAAGCCACGATTCAGTGTTTTGCCGCCTTCTGAGAGCCTATGGCAGCCGTAGGAAGTGCCACGGGACAGCTAACATCCTCACTCTTCAATAAACAGAGACAAGAAGAACGACACCTTGTCAGACAGGCCACTTCCTGCATGAAATCTTGAGGTTTTTGCCTGCCATATGAGTTCTGTTATACTCACAGACACCATTCAAACAGTTTTAGAAACTTTCGGGTGTTTTCTATCCAAAGCCAATAATTATATGCATATTCTAGTTACTGGGCAGGAGTAGTAACCAGATTAAATCGGGTATGTTTTTATCCAGCCGTGAAAATACTGCCCCCTAGCCATAAATCAAATCAAATTTATTTTTATATAGCCCTTCGTACATCAGCTGATATTCTCAAAGTGCTGTACAGAAACCCAGCCTAAAACCCCAAACAGCAAGCAAAGCATGTGAAAGAAGCACGGTGGCTAGGAAAAACTCCCTAGGAAAAACTCCCTAGAAAGGCCAAAAACCTAGGAAGAAACCTAGAGAGGAACCAGGCTATGAGGGGTGGCCAGTCCTCTTCTGGCTGTGCAGGGTGGATATTATAACAGAACATGGTCAAGATGTTAAAATGTTCATAAATGACCAGCATGGTGAAATAATAATAATAATCATAGCAGGTTAAAGGAATGATATGATAATTTCTCTTATACGATTTGTATTTCATATACCTTTGACTATTGGATGTTGTTATAGGCACTTTATTGCCAGCCTAATATCGGGAGTTGATCGGCTTGAAGTCATAAACAGCGCTGTGCGTAAAGCATTTCTAAGAGCTGCTCGCAAAACGCAGTAAAGTGCTGTTTGAATGAATGCTGCTGCCTACCACCACTCAGTCAGACCGCTCTATCAAATCAGACTTAATAATAAACACACAGAAATACAAGCCTTGGGTCATTAATATGGTCAAATCCAGAAACAAAACGATTATTCTTTCAGTGAAATACGGAACCGTTCTGTATCTAACAGGTGGCAACCATAAGTCCAAATATTGCTGTTACATTGCACAACCTTCAATGTTATGTGATAATTATGTAAAATTCTGGCAAATTAATTACGGTCTTTGTTAGGAAGAAATGGTCTTCACACAGTTTGCAACGAGCCAGGCGGCCCAAACTGATGTTTATAGCCTGACTCTGCTTGCACAGAACGCAAGAGAAGTGACAATTTCCCTGGTTAATATTGCCTGCTAACATGAATTTATTTTAACTTTAAGAAAAGGCATTAATGTTTATGGTTAGGTAAATTTGGGTAGATTTGTGCAACGATTGCGCTTTTTTCACGAATGCGCTTTTGTTAAATTGTCACCCGTTTGGCAAAGTAGGCTGTGATTCGATGATAAATAAACAGGCACCAGATTGATTATATATGAAACGCAGGACAAGCTAGTTAAACTAGTAATATAAACCATGAGTAGTTAACTAGTGATTATGTTAAGATTGATTGTTTTTTATAAGATAAGTTTAATGCTAGCTAGCAACTTACCTTGGCTCCTTGCTGCACTTGCGTAACAGGTGGTCAGCCTGCCATGCAGTCTCCTCGTGGATTGTAATCGGCCATAATCAGCGTCCAAAAATGCCGATTGTTATGACAACTTGAAATCGGCCCTAATTAATCGGCCATCTAAACCGAATATCACTGAAGAATGTTGTGTGAACTGAGTACTCACCCAGTAAGAAGAGAGAAGGTCCATAGTACTCGGCATTACTGATGATGTGCTTGAGTGAGGTAGGCAAGGACCCGTCCATGACTGGGGAATAGAGGCCATACAGAGACAGGACGGTTAGTCAGGCGGTATTCATACATCATGGAATATATACAGTGCCTTCAGAAAGTGTTCACACCAGTTGACTTTTTCCACATTTTGCTGTGTTACAGCCTGAATTTAAAATGAGATTGTGTCATTGACCTACACACAATACCCAATGTCAATGTGGAATTTGGTTTTTAGAAATGATAACAAATTATTTAAAAATGAAAGCTGAAATGTCTCGAGTCAATCCCTTTGTTATGACAAGCCTAATTAAGCTCAAGCGTAAAAAAAATAATCACAAGTTGCATGGACTCATTCTGTGTTCAATAACATGTTTTTTTTTTTATTAACACCCCATCTCTGTACCCCACACACAAAATGATCTTTAAGGTCTCTTAATCGAATAGTGAACTTCAAGCACAAATTCAACCACAAAAACCAGGGAGGTTTTCCAATGCCTTCCAAAGAAGGGCACCGTTGATAGATATGCGAAAAACCAAAAAAAGCAGACACTGAAAATCCCTTTGAGTGTGGTGAAGTTATTAAATAAGGCTTCGGATGTTATATCAATACACGAGTCACGACAAAGATACAGGCATTCTTCCCAACTCGGTTGCTGAAGAGGAAGGAAACCGCTCATGGATTCCACCATGATGCCAATGGTGATTTAAAAAAAATAAATAATAATAAATAAATAAATAAAGTTTAATAGCTGTGATAGTTTTCTCCTAAGGAAGGCTCAACAACCCTGTAGTTACTCCACAATACTAACCTAAAAGATAGTAAATCGGAGGAAACCTGTACAGGAAAAAATATTCCAAAACACGCATCCTGTTCGCAACAAGGCACTGCAAAAAATGTGGCAAAGAAAGAAACTTTTTGTCCTGAAAACAAAGCATTATGTTTGGGGCAAATCAAACAGCACATCACTGAGTACCACTTTATATTTTCAAGCACGGTGGCTGAATCATGTTATGCTTGTCAACGGCAAGAACGAGGAAACTTTTTTGTTTCCTCATCCGTTTTGGGGTGCATCCATGGGCAAGGCCCACCCAATGGGGAGCTAGGCCCAGCCAATCAGAATGAGTTTCTCCCCACAAAGGGGCTTTATTACAGGGAGAAATACTCATTGCTCTGGTGGACATTCCTGCAGTCAGCATGCCAAATGCAGGCTCCTTCAAAACTTGAGGCATCTGTGGCATGGTGTTGTATGACAAAGGTGCACATTTTAGAGTGGCCTTTTATTGTCGAGCACAAGGTGCACCTGTGTACTAACACTGCTGTTGAATCAACTTGTTGATATGCCACACCTGTCAGGTGGATGGATTATATTCTCTAAGGAGTAACGCTCACTAACAGCGATGTAAACAAATTTGTACACAAAATTTCAGCAAAATCAGCTTTGAATGGAACATTTCAGTTCATGAAACCAAAACTTTACATGTTGCGTTTATATTCATTCAGTGTACATCACAACAACAAAAAAGAATAACAGTACATTCTACAACACATTATTACACCACTCTAATCTACAATAAAACATTTGTAATACCACAATATTATAATGTGTATGTGTCTCTTCACAGTCCATGTTGTTCCATAAGGTGTAGTTTCATCTGTTTTTACTGCTTGCATGAGTTACTTGATGTGGAATAGAGTTCTATGCAGTCCTGTGCGTTTCCCCAGAGTCTGTTCTGGAAACGATGAAGAGACCCCCTGGTGGCATGCCTTGTGGGGCATGTATGGTTGTCTGAGCTGTGTGCAAGTCGTTTCAACAGAGAGCTCAGTGCTTCAACACGTCAACACAGTAGTGACGCAGTCAATCTCTCCACTACTTTGAGCCAGGAGAGACTGACAAGCATGTTATTGATGTTAGCACTCAGTGTACAGTTAATGGCCAGCCGTCCTGCTCTGGGCCCACTGTAATTTACCCATGTCCCTCTCTGTGGCACTTGACCATAGGACTGGGCAGTCATCCAGATGCGAGAAACAGGGGCCAATAGGACCATTTTTGCTGATAGCGATGTCAAGAAAGCAGAGCTTTATTACAGACAGACCTCTCCTTATCTTAGCTACCTTTGCATCAATATGTTTTACAATCCAGGGTTACAGCAAGCAGTTTAGGGACCTCAATTTCCACAGTATTCATTACAAGATTTACTTGAGGTTAAGGGTTTAGTGAATGAAGTCTCAAATAAAATGCTTTTCATTTTTGAAATATTTCAGACTAGCTTATTACTTGCAACCCATTCTAAAACTGACTGCAGCTCTTTTTTTAAGCGTCACAGTGATTTCACTTGTTGTAGCTGATGCGTATAATGCTGAATCATTAACAAACATAGACAAAGGCTTTACTCAGCGCCAGGTCATTAGAAGATTGAAAAAGTAAGAGGCCTAGACAGCTGCCGTGGGGAATGCCTGACTACCTGGATTATGTTGGAATACTTCCATTAAAGAACAGCCACTGTTCTGCTAGACAGGCCATTCTCGATCCACGATATAGCAGAAGTCATAACATACATTTTTTTAGCAGCAGATTATGATCAATAATCTCAAATTTAACTGAACAAAACCGCTCCCAACCTAAATTTATTTCAGCCAATTATCCGTCATTTGTGTATGTGACGCACATGTTTAGTGCCCTTCCCTATAAGCATACTGAAAGTCTGTTAATTTGTTTACTGTGAAATAGCCTTGTATCTGGTCAAAGTACATTTTTTCCAAAAGTTTATTAAGAGTTGGCTGAGCTCTTAGAGACTTAACCCAAAAGATTCATAGCTGTAATCATTGCCAAAGGTTTTCAAAAATGTTTTGACTCAGGGGGGCGAATATTTATCTAATCAAAATAGTTTTATTTTTATAAACGTAATTATTTATTTCACTAAAATAAATACATTTTAATCCACTTTCTAAGAGCACTGCATACAGATATGGCCTTCATGGTTATGAATAGTCTTCCACTTCAATTTGTTGAAGCACCATTTCCTACTAATCAGCATTAGAATCCCTTAACCCTTAAGGGGGGCGGGTAGCCTAGCGTTTAAGAGCGTTGAGCCAGTAACCGGTCGCTGGTTCAAATCCCTGAGCTGAAAAATCTGTCAATGTGCCCTTGAGCATGGCACTGAACCCTAATTGCTCCTGTACATTGCTCTGGATAAGAGTGAATGGTAAAAGACTTACAATGATCATATAGTGCCAGTTACCCCAGATAGCTTAAAGTAGCTGGCCACAGTTCCAGAAATATGACCTATAATTGACTACAATATGAATGAAATACATTTCCTTCCAAAAAAAATATATTTAAGGGTGTTAAAGGGATTCTGTTCCCCTGCTAGGCCTGTCAGGAAACAGAATGGTGTGGGCGTATACCAGTCAACAGCTGATTTGCCAGCTCAGCCAATGGGATCCGCATACACTTGGATATTGAAATTAGCTACTAACTCCACTTGGGGCTAGAAGGCCATCTTGGTTTTACCCATGTGGCAGCTTAACCAAGTTAAATAGTGTGGATGGATTAAGGATTTGGAAAAGCATTATGAAACTACTAGAGTACTTTACTATAACAGCAATTAATGCAGACTGATTATTTCACAAACGTGAGTCGTTTGTCACTACTCCTGATATTTTCATTGTTTGTTAGCTTTTGTTGACTGATATAGTCTAGCTAACTAGATTTCTCGACATAGAACTTTAAGATACAAACCACAGGACTTGAAATAGAAGTGACTGGTGAGGTAGTTGTATAGGCTTTGTCCGCTTTGCTAACACCGGCTGCGGATTGATTAGCTTGCTAGGTAGATTCTGTGTAGTGTGCACTCCTGAGCCCATGGGAGATTCTCAACAGATTTTGCCCACTCCTCCGTCCTCGCCACGCCTACTTTTGAAAAAGGTCAAAGGTAAATCGAGGAGAGGAGGCAAGGTGGAAATACGGAAACAAATGCGCTTGTATGAAATGAGACTCCTTGTCCACGAGCGCGTCATCGGGCAAATGGATTTTACAGAAGAGGAAACCCAAAATGTTTAATGTTTTCACTTGTTGTGGCAGACATTTTATAGATAAAATGTTCTCTATTGAGTCTCAAGCAAGGGGGGAGGCCGATGACGTCACTGATTTCCATCAGACCAACTCCTTGAAGTTTGCCGTTGTCAAAAGAACACACTATTTTGCTCAAACCATTCTTTTTTTTTTACCCTTTAGTGTGTACTTCACTGTATTTATACTTGGGATATCGCTTTTCAAAAGTTCAATAATAGCTGCAGGACGTCTAAGTCTAGAGAACCTCCCTTGATCATGCATTTTATAGAGTGTGGTTATTACAGCTCACTCACCGTGGCGGATGCCATCAGAGAAGGCAGGGTCCTGGATGGCTTTCTTTAAAAAGTTTAACATTGACTTCAACAGAGCGGCCCTCTGGGGAATACACTGGACGCCTGCAAGGAGAAAAGCCATGGGAGACGGTCAACATGGGAGACGGTCAACATGGAGTGTGTGTATGCGCGTGTACGTACTTGAGTGTGCGTGCGATAGCCTAAGCTGAGAGAGCGTGTTTGTGCGAGTGTTGCATGCGTGTTCCTCTGCGTGTGTCTGTGTACCTGTACGGGGCGTGCTGGAAGTGCTGCTGAGTCCTCTGGGATCGGTCTCAGGTCTGGAGCCAGAGGAAGTTGAGGGACCAGGGCTGCTCTCCATCCTCTCTTCTGACACTGTTAGGAATACAGTGTTAGCAGCCACAACACAAAGCTAACAGCCATAACACCACAACACATAGCCAACTCTAGACCTATATTAGCAACCATAATGCAGACATGGAAAAAGTGGGTAAATTGAGGCCATTTAACATTTAATTTAGGGAGCTCATTAATATTTGTAGCAACCATAACACTACAACGCCTAGCTAGTTACCAGGTAGTAGCACTGTAGTTTTTACATTTTTGTAGGCTTTATGAATTGTCTTCAAATAGGGAAAAAATGTAGTGCAATGGTCTATAAGCCAAACACTTCATAAAAGGCATCTGGCAGAAGTATTCATCCTAACATTTTTTATTTACCCTTTACTTTTAACAGGGAAGACATTGAGACCTAGGTCTCTTTTACAAAATGTGCCCTGTATACACATACACTGCATTAAATAAAGGTTAAATAAAAAATATATTTAAATAAACTCAGTATTCAGACCTCTTCCCCTTATCCACATTGTTACGTTACAGCCTTATTCAAAAATGGATTAAATAAAACATCGATCTACACACAATACCCCATAATGACAAAGCAATTTGTGTGCACATTTCAAAAAAATAAATATAGAAAGTTTATTTATATAAGTATTCAGACCCTTTGCTATGAGACTCAAAATTGAGCTCAGGTGCATCCTGTTTCCATTGATCATCCTTGAGTTGTTTCTAGAACTTGGAGTCTACCTGTGGTAAATTCAATTGATTGGACATGATTTGGAAAGGCAAACACCCATCTATATAAAAAGGCCCCAGTTGACAGTGCATGTCAGAGAAAAAACCAAGCCATGAGGTCGAAGGAATTGTCTGTAGAGCTCCGAGACAGGAATGTGTCGAGGCACAGGGTACCAAAAAATGTATGCAGCATCAAATGGCCCCAAGAACACAGCGGCCTCCATCACTCTTAAATGGAAGATGTTTGGAACCACAAAGACTCTTCCTAGAGCTGGTCAGGGAGGTGACTAAGAACCCAATGGTCACTGACAGAGCTCCAAAGGTCCTCTGTGGAGATAGGAGAACCTTCCAGAAGGACAACCATCTCTGCAGCACTCCACCAATCAGGCCTTTATGGTAGAGTGGCCAGACGGAAGCCACTCCTCAAAAGACACGACAGCCCGCTTGGAGTTTGCCAAAAGGCAGAGAAAGGAGTATGACCATGAGAAACAAGTGTCACGTCTGGAGGAAACGGTGAAGAATGGTGGCGGCAGCATCATGCTGTGGGGATGTTTTTCAGCGTCAGGGACTGGGAGACTAGTCAGGATCGAGGGAAAGATGAACCGAGCAAAGTACAGAGAGATCCATGATGAAAACCTGCCACAAAGCACTCAGGACCTCAGACTGGGGCAGAGGTTCACCTCCCAACAGGACAACGACCCTAAGCACACAGTCAAGACAACACAGGAGTGGCTTGGGACAAGTCTCTGAATGTCCTTGAGTGGCCCAGCCAGAGCTTGGACTTGAAACCAATCGAACATCTCTGGAGAGACTTGAAAATAGCTGTTCAGCGATGCTCCCCATCCAACCTGACAGAGCTTGAGCGGATGGGAGAAACTCCCCAAAGAGGTGTGCCAACTTTGCAGCATCATACCCAAGAAGACTCGAGGCTGTAATCATTGCCAAAGGTGCCTCAATAAAGTACTGAGTAAAGGGTCTGAATAATTATGTAAATGTGATCTGTTTTTTTTTTGCAAACATTTCTAAAATCCTGTTTTTGCTTTGTCTTTAATGGGGTATTGTGTGTAGATTGATGGGGGGGAAAACAATTTAATCAATTTTAGAATAAGGCTGTAAGTAACAAAATGTAGAAAAAGTCAAGTGGTCTGAATACTTTCCGAATGCACTATATTGTGTTGTGTGACAAAATTGCACATTTTAGAGTGGCCTTTTATTGTCCCCAGCACAAGGTGCACCAGTGTAATGATCATGCTGTTTAATCAGTTTCTTGATATGCCACACCTGTCAGGTGGATGGATTATATTGGCAAAGGAGAAATGTTCCCTAACTGGGGATGTAAACAAATTTGTGCACAATTTGAGAGAAATAAGCTCTTTGTGAGTATGGAACATTAATGGGATCTTTTATTTCAGCTCACGAAACATGGGACCAACACTTTACATGTTGCGTTTATATTTTTGTTCAGTGTAGTCAATGTGAAACATTCTTACGAGAGTTAAAACATGTCATTTTATATAAAACTTATATGGCCGCGTTTTCACAAATGTTATTATATAATCGTCAAGCCCATTCAAAAGATAAGGGGACAGGACGTTGATGTAAAGCGGAAGCGGCAGTTACTTTCACAGGGTTTCATAGCCACGTCGATCCCTTAATATCGTCTGAACAAATCTAGGCCTATGCCCAAAAATACGGAACAGTTTATTGACAACAATAGAAGGAAAAAAAGAGCTTACTGCTTTCTGACTGGCCGTCCATGTCCGTGTCCATGTCCTCAGATTCTACGGTGGAGTTGGGTCTCTGGATCTTTGGCTTGATGACAAAAGGACACTCTTTCCTAGACAGGTCCACCTCATGCTGCAGAGAGAGAGAGAGAATGAGGGCGAGAAAGAGGGTGAGAGGGAAGGAGAAAGAGGGGGAGAGAGCGCAAGGGAGTGAATGAGTACAGGAGTTTGGCACACGTTTGTTTTCAGCAGTGACTTTGAGCCGAGTAGCCAGAATGCCCATCCTTAGTGTGTGTGTGCGACCCTACCTCCAGCCTGCTGATGAAGATGGTAAGGCCAGTATGTGACTGGAAGGCTGCCATGTCCAGATTGGTGATGAGGTCCACCACTCGGACCGCACGCGTCACAAACGTGATCTGGTCCTGCTCATCCCCCAGGAACTTGATCACCTAAGGAAGAAGTAGGCAGTAGATAAGACTGTGTGCATACAAACAGTACGGGCAGATTCCCAGACCCAGATTAAACCTATTCTGGTCTTAGAAAACAATTCAGCTCCTCTACTTCTGCACTAAAAGGCATGCTAAATGTGATCTTAATTGGGGTTCCTATGGGCACATAAGCAGGACGGATATATTTAGGGCTGCTCAGCCTTTTGCAGAGCGAGCCATTCAGAATGCAGGACCAGACATAGATTCTGTGCCGATCAACAGATCTTCAAAATGTTAGACACCTGCACAGAATGTGTGCCCATCAAACATACTTGGTGAAACCAGGCCAGCTCAGCAGAATGATATGTATAGTTTGCTTGGTGAGTAGATGCCAGACTATTTGCATTGCCCCCCTCTTTTACGCTGCTGCTACTCTGTTATTATCTATGCATAGTCACATTAATAACTCTACCTACATGTGCATATTACTTTGACTAACCGGTGCCCCCGCACATTGACTCTGTACCAGTAGCCCCTGTATACAGCCTCGCTATTGTTATTTTACTGCTGCTGTTTAATTATTTCTTACTTTTTGGGGGGGGCATTTCTCTTAAAATTGCATTGTTGGTTAAGGGCTTGTAAGTAAGAATTTCACTGTAAGGTCTACACCTGTTGTATTCGGCGCATGTGACAAATATATATTTTTTACCTTGAGCAGGGCTTCCATCATCCCACAGGAGACCAGGGCCTCCCCCCCAGCGTCGTAACTAGCCAGGTGGTAGAGGAAGGAGAACAGCGCCGTGGCAAACTGGTGCGGGTACGGCTCCATCAGAGGGTCTGAGGAGGCAAACACAACAACAGGTCACAGAGGGGACTAGCTTCCATCTGAACAGCCAAGAGCAGGGTGAAACTCCCAAACACACATCGCCTAAATTGGCTAAGGATAGAATCCCACCCTACCTATGATCTTAATTCTACATCTCCTCTAGAACTGTATGGACATCTCCCATCAGAACGGTCTAGAAAAAATGAAAATAGACATTCCACAGCATGTCTGTGACTCACCGATCATGGCCTGTATGCAGTTGCGCACCAGTACAGGCAGGAAGCCGTGGTAGGAGGCCGTGCCAGTGCAGTCGATGATGTTGGACAGCTTGGGTGTCCTCTCAAGGTGCACAATGGACGTTAAGGTGCGTAAAGACGCTGCCTTTATGTCCTGTTGAGAGAGACCGGAGGACTCATGAAAAAGACTACTACATATACCACTCAGGGTTCCCACTCAAATCACATTTACTCTTTTATGACTGGGGAAACTCTTTAGGGACGTATACAACGCAGAGACAATAGTGATCGTATTATAATTTCATTCAAAAATAATTTGCCAAAAATGTACTACAACTATCAACATCATATTGTTAATTGTCAACATCACAATCTTGTATAAATTACATAAATACTAAATCAACAACATCAACCATTCATGGTAACATCGTACACAAGCGACATGATTGCAGTCACAATATCGGGCTCCAACTTCACACCTACTATGGTATTGTGACAGTAGTACAGCAGACACGAGGAGAGAGAGAGACAAAAAGGTGCATCTTACCACAAGCTGTTTGTCTGTAATCTGTAGCACGTCCACCAGCTCCTCTATCAAGCCGTTGTAGAGAATACTGTTGGCAGACTCCTGGAGTGCATTGGAGTACACTGGGGAAAACGAGACCGCCATAACACAATTAAGTTAGCGAAGGTATTTCAAAAGAATCATTGACATGAAATGCATGATGAAAAGTATTGGCTTCATTGATCCGCAGCTACAACACAGACACCAGCAAACATCGGAAAACTGAGACACGAGTACTGACGGGCCAACTTGGCACTGAACAAGGTGGTGGAAACTGTTGAATTATATTGAGCCGGTAACTCAATATCGGGACTGCAGATGAGAATTGGCCATGTAGCTCCAATCTGGTACATTGTACATGATCCGGGTGAAATAAACACTTACCCAGGATAGAGATGGCGTGGAGCCGGGCCTGTACAGCTTGTAGTCTCTTCTTGTGGTTGGAGAAGCCGTGGGCCAGTCTGATGTGCGTGAACAGCAGGGTCTGCTTGTCTTTAGGGATGTTGTACATCACCGTCAGAGACTCCATGATCTCACTGGGACTCTCAGAGATCTGGAAACACCACAGGAAGGTTGGGTGAGCAGGACAAGATAGAAAATCAGAAATCCGAATTTTGGCGGGGTAATAGGTCAGTTTCAATTATATGAATGTACGATAAATGTCAGAAAAGCAGGAACTCATGATCAGGAAGAAACACATTCCTGGTGGACTTAGTCCCAAAACAATTAAAAGGGTACAATAGACTAGTCCTCGCAATCTTTGGTTAAATTCATTAAATGCTCTGAGAAAATAGACAACATTTGTCCCTTACCTTGTCGAGCTGTTCGATGTGAATGTAGTGTAGTGTGTTACTACTGGTCTGTTGCGGGGAGAGAAAGTTCACAAATGGTCAATCAATCCACTCATAATACATAGCCTAACAAGACCAGGGACATACATTAGTTGCACACTAATATTTGTTTTCTGGTAAGGAAAGGTGTCCGTCTTTACCTTCCTCTCCACTTTGACCTCGGGGCCAGGTTCAGCATAGAACTCAAAGTGCAGTGTGGTGGCACTGGGAGGGTACTTCTGCTCAGAGTGATGCCAAGAGAGAGGAGAGGGGTGAGGTTGGGGGTAGGGATCACAAGTCAAAGAAAAATGTAATCACTACAAAGCAAATTAGTCAATTGTGTGAAGACGGCAAGCTTTTATAGATTGTGACAATGACAAAGTATGACGCTCACCGTCATAGCCAGGTCCCTGCAGCACTCTGCCAGGCCGAAGCCATTCTCCTTTCCTCCCCAGCTCTACACAGGGAACGTCAAAAACATCAGAACAGCAACTCATACAACTTTATAGTCTAAATATCAAGGCAGGGCACATACATTGGGGACACTTTCTTCCATATTGTTGGTAGTTGGTTTTTAAATACAACATGGGCTATGGCTTGCAACAGTAAAACTGAAAGCGAACTAGAAAAGGCTAAGGCACTCCTTCAATCCAATTTAAAAAGCCTTAAAACACACATTATGGATGTCGTAGGTAGGCCATTGTCAGAGTACATCAGCCCGTTGGGCTAAAAGAGATCCTAATAAACATGTTTGTTTAATTCTGACACCCATACCTCAGCCAGATGTTGTAGGCGTGCCAGCAGAGGGGTCCTCTTGTCAGAGCCCAGTCTGGTGATGTAGTTGGAGCGTTTACTGAACACGTAGAGGAGGTTCAGCACAGACAGAACAACCTGCATGTCACACGATGCTAACAGGGTGGTCAAGTGCTGAGAGGAAAAGCGAGATCAAGAGCGAAAGAAAGAGCGAGAAAGAGAAAAGGGGGGGAGAGAAACAGAGGGTTAATAAAGTGAGAGAGTGATTGGCTCATTCCATCATGGTTTGTGACAGGTGCATCACCCAGAGGAGAATTTATTCACTTAACCTTTATTTACTTAGGATATATTATTGCAATTAGTCTCCTAGATCATTTTCCAAAGGCACCCAAAGCAACATCTAGAGTAGACCCTCTGGCAACAAACCTGCCAATCTCTAAACCAATAACAGTCAAACTCTTAGGCTGGGAGGCCTACTTTACCCATACAATGGGAGGGGAAACAGTGCGCAGTCAAGGGAGGTAGCCCTAAACTATCTGAACTTGTCAAATAAGAAGTTGTCTACAGTTTACATTCCAGTATGCCCTACTGAACATGACCCTGTCGCTGGTCGTGTTAACTGGAGAGTGGTCCTACCTCTATGGAGCTGTAGAGGTGCCTGGAGAAGCTGTACTCAATGAGCAGGGCTGTGAAGTTGAGCACGGCCAGCAGTAAGGCTTTGAGCTGCCCGTTGTCCGGCCGGTCACAGACCAGCAACCACGACATGTTCTCCACCGTCTGGCCCGCATCACACAGGATCCCATCGAAACGGTCCAGCAGGTCAACCCAGTGGTAAAGCTCACACTGAAGGGGTGGGAAGACGAGAGAGGCCGGTAAGGACTCTAGGGGTCACTTTAGATAGAGGCCACGTTCTGCTGATTGAGCGTTAAACACCAGGGCCACGTTCCGCAGACAAATGTTGTGGAACGCTGCTGATAGAATTGTTATGAATATAGCGGACATGATTCCTTATTTTACGTTAGAGGAAATGTTGTTCTACATCATATATTCACATCGGAAAATCACAATATTGTGCCCTGCTGAGCGCAGCCCAGGTGAATAAGGATATGTCCCCGGTGACCCCAAAATCTGGGTAATGTCAGTTAAATACAGAGATGGAAGGTTTCCCAGACCAGATTAAGCCTGCTCGAGGAATAAAAAACATTTACATTTATACATTTACCTGATCAGGTAAGGTACTGCCTCTATGATAATGTGATCTAATACAAAGATAATGAACGTCACCCAGAGGACATTAAATAATTTACTAAGTGTCTCTCCCTCCCACAGGTATTTCCCTCCTGCTCACCTTGCCAATATTCCAGGTCTTGATGTGCTGCAGCTCCAGCAGTAGTTGCTCGTCGCTGCATCCCTTGAGCTTCTCTATGAGTGTCCTGCAGTCCGCAGGCTGTGAGAAAGGGAGAGAGAAGGTTGGTAGAGAGAGTGTGAGAGAGAGGGTGGGGATTAGAGAGTGGAATAGGGAGGGGGGGATAGTGAAGATTGGAGGGTGGTGGGGGAGAGAGAGCGAAAAAGAAAGCGAGAAGGCTGTTCAGGACATGTACAGTGCGGGGTCAAAGAAGAACTACAGACAGTCAGAGCCAACATTATTACGCATACTCACAGCTTCTGTTGGGGTTTTCTTTAACTTGCTTCTGTCGACCTTCATTGTTGCTAGTTTCTATCTGATGCTCCTGTTGGGAACAGTAGGATAGATTAGCATGCAGTCTGTAAGGAAACAATGAATGTGTGTGTATGGAATCTGCTGTGTGACATGTAGCAAGCAGTTAGGCTACATCAAGTACAGTAACAGCAAAATGAGCAGGGACATAGTTTGCATGCTGGATTTTAGACAGAAACGGAACATGTGAAATACAATCAAATATATGCAATGTGTGTTCAAGAGAAATGTAAAAGTCACACTTACAGTAAGTAATTTGGCAATACCCACTTAACATCATGTTTCATTCACAACACCTGAAATGACAAAATAGTCATTAACATTACGTAAACATGGCATCATGGACTCAAAACAATTCTCTCCTTTGTCTGGGAGAGAATAGTTTCAAACACTTGTCAAAATGTGTTAGCTATGGTTAGACAATAAGAAATCATTCCGCCGATGAAAAAAGGTCTCTCGTCCAACACAATTCAAAAAAGAAAGAGACAGGAGGGCCTAGCTAGACAAAATCAATTTGCTCAGTGGTGCAGACTCCAATCGGGTAGCCTATACCCAATTAGGTAACAGTTCAAATACAGCTTTGACAAAGACAGCTAAATGTGGGTTAAAAAGTATAGGCCAAAAAGGTGAGGAGGTGACAGTTACCCAGGCAGATCCAATCAATACAATATTGAGGAAAATGGTACATGTCCACCAATACTTCACTGAGCAACATATCAAACAGGAGTCATTTTCAGACTCTCTAAGGGTGTTGGTCCCTTTCAGCAAATTTCTGTTCACTCAGTATGGTTCACTTAAAGTTTTTGTGCAGTGTGAACACTCCAAAAGGAACGCCGACCCCTCAAAAGAGCACCAGGAGCAAACCTAGACCATCTCGAGAGATGGTCATAGTTCGGTTCGCTTGAAGTCCAGGGTCCGGTTCCCTTTTTAGGGCAATGTGAAGACAAAGCTCCCCAGGTTCACTTGTCATTATTCCCAGACCACATACTAGACTACTGCAACACTATTTCCCTTGCCATATCCCCTCATATTTGTGCCACAAAAGAGAGAAGATGATGTGCAGGTTCGCAGAAAAAAAAAAAAAAACTTTTGGGATATTGATTAGCTATTGTCATGGATGCACAAAAGTTACAAAATGTGTAGAGTTCTTAGTTCAGATTTAATTGATATATGTGATCTATAGGCTAAGAGCTTCAGTTTATTCTAAAAATGCACTCTGGGTTGAGTTTGTTGGAAAAATATCTTGGTTCCTTTCGAAACTTAGCAATGTGAATGCAAAGGACTTGGACCACTAAATAGGTTAAGTGTACTGGCAAAAGAGTTGAGACCCATTCAAAGATACGGGCTGTAATTTAGTTCTTTTTTTTTTTATCTCAAGAGTTCACCTTGAGGACTGAGATCGGCTATTTTAAAGAGGCCTGTGTGAAAACGTTAGTGAACCGTACCAAACCGTTTAGGGTGTTATCAGAGCACAACAAACCCCAGACAATCAGAAAGACTATGGCTGTCTGTTACTCTGTGTGCAATTGACTGGATTTCAGGGGCCTTATTTTGACAACTTTACTGATAATGTAAAATGTATATGTAATAATGCTGATACACTCTTGTTCATCAAAAGAATGTATTAGCTATATTAACATACATTAGAATATAACTACATAGCTGAAAGATTCCAACACAGAACGAGTCAAAAATATGTTCCAGTTTAATGTACTGAACCTGTCAGGGAAAGTGTTTCAAAAGCATGAAAATGTTTCATTTGCTACCATTTCAATGCAATGTCCACCAAGGGTCAGACTCAACGTAACAAAATTAGCTAGCAATCTAGAATCTAGCTTAACGTCAGACAAACATGATTGCTATTCCAAACAAAATTGACGTTAGCAAATAAACATACAAAGTAAAACAGCATCAACCGAATGCTAGTGAGGCAACTGTTAGCTAGCTAACGTTACTGCGGTAAGGAAATAACGTTAACTACCTAGTGTATACTAACGTTAGCAATTTAGTTAGCTGACGTTTGTTGACTAGCGAAAAACCCGGGAGTTCCCTAGCTAACGCGGCTAATGAGAAGAACACAATTTCGCTGACAAGTTAGGTACTTAGATAAACTTTAGTCATACATATGCATTTCATACCCCATCGAAAAAAAACAAGTAAAATCGCGGTAAACCAAAATGTCCGGTTGGGAGGTTCGCTAGCAGCTAGTTAGCCACTTGGCCCAAGTACCTAATGTTAGCCAGCTAGCTGTCCGACAGGGATAACTGGCTAACGTTAGCTAGCTAGTTCAATCAATATTGCTTTTTATGATGTCAAAACAAAAGTCAATGATTAGAGGCAATATAAAACAACAATAGACGTATCTTACGAAGTGCGTGGTAAACGAGCAAACTATACGTTGGCTAGCCTGGTAAAGACAAGTAAGAGATTCAACCACCACTACCGCGAGTATTTTCCCCATTCCTCAAACGGTTGAACACGCTGTTGTCAAATCTAGTGCTCGGCTGCAGGCCTCACCAGAAGCCCTTACTCTCCTCCCCTGCATCCTTACCAATTCGCAAATGTACACATTCCTTAAACACAACACGCTAGCTGGCAACAGTCAGACCCGACCAGCCGCGAATTAATCCGTTTTATTCATAGATTAATGCGAGCATTATATTCTACCATACCTCCTCCAATATGCGTGAGGGTATAAAATGATGCTCGCACTTTACCGCACACGCGCTGGCTAGCCTCTTGGTTAGCTAACCGAAACGTATATCTCGCTGAATCATTCCCCCATACGGGCCTAACGTGACAGAGCGAGTTCGTGGTGTATTTCAGAGTTGGACAAATTTACGTAGCTACCTGTGATAGAATAGGGGCGTTCATTTCTCCCTCCCGCTGAAATATGTTCATATTTCTGTGTTAAACTCGGCTGTATTTTTATTAAATTGGATTGTCACTACAGAAACATTCAGGATTCGAATTCCTGTGTGTAACTCAGTATAAAAATATATTATGGGGTGGATATTATTTTTTTTTAACTGATCCATTTAGATTTTCCAGAGAAAGTTACTGTCATGCACCTTTTATCTAGCTCCTATCAGCAACTGTAAGATCTAAACAACCAAAATGTAAAATTATTATCTTTATCTAGATCCTCCCCCAATTTTTTTTTACACAAGTCACCATTCATTCATCCCATCATACATCCACCCTATAACTACTGGTTCTAGGGTAATTAGCTTCTGAATAAGCTGAAGCTACAAAACATCAGCAAGTGAGCAAACATACTTTTGGCATTTTGACAGGAAATACCGTCTGTATGTATACATCTACAATTTAGTCACATTTATTAGATTAATGCAATTAACGTTTTTCACCCTCTTCTATTTACCTATGCAATTGCATCATTAGAACCCATCTGAGAAACCCTGCAGCAAAAAGGATAACCACATTATTTGACAGGAGGATTTCAGAAGACAAACGTTGGTCTCTAGAACAGTGTTCCACATAGACATCAGACAACATTGCTTTTCAATGTCTTTCTGACACCCAAATCAAAAGGATTTTAGTTACAATCCATAGTCAAATCAAACGTGTAAGAATAGGAATGCTCTCAACTGACACACTAATTCTTAGTGTTAAATAAATATTCTAATAATACAATTAACAATTGTCAGAAGAGTTTAATAATACTTGTAAATGGTAGTAGTTCACAATACTACAACTAGTTTGTAAATACCAGAAACTGCTTCGGTTCACTAGCTCCATTTCCTCCTCCTCAGCATAGTTTTGTGTGGTCTCCTAAAACAATCTGAAAGCATAAAAACAAGCACATCTAAAATGGAGGATTGGACAGCTGGGGTCCTGGACATTCCAAACCTATAGATGAACAAAAAACTACTAAGATTGAATGGTAGACCTATTGATTACATGAGGATGAATGGTATGAGAGAACGGTCATAAGTAGCAAATGGAATATTGGGCAGATTGTGAAATGGGATTAATAGAAGTCTAAAGTCTCATGAGGGAAAAAAAAACGGGGCATATTAATAAAACATGGACAATTCAAATGTTACTGAATAGTCCCACAATGTGAACAATACATAATGTTACTTCAAATCCAATGGGCTGATAATTAACTCCTCGTAATAAATTCGCGTGGGCTCGCTGTTCGGCTCATGAAACAAACGACCTCTCGCGCACAGTCAAAGGACCTGCCAATCAAAGTACCGGCAAGTCATGTCCAGAACTAGCAGCTGGTCTCTTTTCACATGGGTGTGGGTTTCTTGGTAAACTTTCATCCGCAATCTCGAGTAACTCAATGTAATTTTCAAAGCAAAGGGAATCTGCCTCTTGCAAATGCCTTTACCCCATACAGCAGAAAATTCAGGAAACATGTAGCTAGCTTTTCACAGAACGCAGGGTGTGTGTGTGTGTGTGCGCCGGTATGTGTTTCGCGCGTGCACAGCGCACCACAATGCTCTTCCAGTCCGTGGTTAAATTAAAAATGGCGGTTCACACAGCAGAATGTCCGTACTTTATCCTAAAACGACGCGCAATTCAGACCCCTGCTTAGCACTATCAAACACACATCAACACTATCACTAAACTCCTAATTTAAACAATTCATCATGCTTTTGCTCAATGTTAACGCAGATGTGCATAGAGTTGCTTACCGAGATGCGTGTAAATTTCATTTCTCCATCTTGCACTAGCGTCCAGCGAGCTGGGTGGATTTCAATCTCGCGATAACGGCGCTTCCTATGTTAGCCTTCTGGCGAGTCACTCCCCGTGCCCGTCAAATGAAGCTGCTGGAAAATATTATTTGGATATTTTTTTTTATGGACATTTCAATAGGCAAACATTGAATGGGATCAAGCAAGCAGTGACAGAAAAACCTCGTTTTCTTGGCTCTTCCTTCTTTCAATACAAACGCGACAAAATGATCTATAGATGTTCAGTGCATTCCACATAATACTATATGTCATAGCTGATGTAGTATATCAAACTATTGAATAATCTTGAATACCTCCTTGGAATAGAATACATACTTTAACAGTTCATTTATTACCCATCTTGACTCACACACATTGAGGCAGTCACAAAGCAGAACCTTTGAATGCAGAGCAGTTTAGGGATTAAGTGCCTTGCTCAAGGGCACAATGGCAGGGAAGTGTACCTTGGGAGCCTGATATGGGATCAGTTTTGCATTTTAGATAATGAATAAGATATAGACAGGGGGGACCTAAATAAGCAAGCTTTGTGAATATGAGCCCAGCTGCCCTCTGGTTGCTAGCTTGAGACCTGTCTTTAGAAACAATTTCTCAATAATTATGACATGAGTCAGAGAATCATATTGAAACATACAAGATTGAGATTATTCTTTAATTCAGCTTAATATGAAAATTCATTCAAGGCAAAGAATAAACACCTGACATTAAATTCAGTCCATGGAATACAAATGCTATTTAACTCAGGTTTCAAATGTGATTGAGATTTTTGTGATATTTTCCTACTGCTTGTGTAAATGTAAATATCACAATAATAATGAGCACAATATAGATACAAAATAAAACCCTGAGAGAAATTGTGTGACCCACACTATTGCAATATAAACATTGAGTAAATAGCAATGGCTAGTAAGAGATATACTTATAGTTATATAAAAGATGGTACAGGCCTATCCTCTGAAAGTCCTTGGTAAAAATGTTAGATAAGAAAGGAAACAAATGTACAGTGCATTCGGAAAGTATTCTGACCCCTTCCCTTTTTCCACATTTTGTTATGTTACAGCCTTATTCTAACATTGATTAAATGTTTCTCATCAATCTACACACAATACCTCATAATGACAAAGCGAAAACAGGTTTTTTGAAAATTTGCAATGTATTAAAAATAAATAACAGAAATACCTTATTTACATAAGTATTCAGACCCTTTGCCACGAGACTCGAAATTGAGCTCTGGTGCATCCTGTTTCCATTGAACATCCTTGAGATGTTTTTACAACACCGATATAATGGAGCCGGAGGGGATGGCTGCCATTTTTATGGGCTCCTAACCAACTGTGCTATTTTGTTTCTAAATTATTTTGTACATAATGTTGCTGTTACCATCGCTTATGACCGAAAAGAGCTTCTGAACAGCGATTACTCACCTCAAACTGGACAAAGATTTTTTCTTAAATGAGTCTAATGAAGGACACACTGCTTTCGAGTCCAGGCCCAAATCCCCGTCATTAGCATGAAGACAGAATTCATTGGCAGGTAGGTAAACCACCACTACCCTCCATACTATTGGCCAACGTGCAATCATTGGAAAATAAACTGGACGATCTACAATAGACTATCCTACCAACGGGACATTAAAAACTGTAATATCTTATGTTTCACCGAGTCGTTGCTGAATGATGACACATAATATAGAGCTGGCTGGGTTTTCCGTGCATCGGCAGGACAGAGCAGCTACGTCTGGTAAGACGAGGGTGTGTGTCTATTTGTCAATAACTGCTGGTGCGCGATGTCTAATATTAAAGAAGTCTCAAGGTATTGCCTGCCTGAGGTAGAATACCTCATGATAAGCTGTAGACCACACTATTTAACAAGAAAGTTCTCATCTATATTATTCATTTACATTTACATTTAAGTCATTTAGCAGACGCTCTTATCCAGAGCGACTTACAAATTGGTGCATTCACCTTATAATATCCAGTGGAACAACCACTTTACAATAGTGCATCTAAATCTTTTAAGGGGGGGTTAGAAGGATTACTTTATCATATCCGTCTATTTACCACCACAAACCGATGCTGGCACTAAGACCACATTCAACATCCTGTATAAGGCCATAAGCAAACAAGAAAATGCTCATCCAGAAGCGGAGCTCCTAGTGGCCGAGGACTTTAAGGCAGAGAAACGTAAATCCGTTTCAACTAATTTCTACCAGCATGTGCAATCAGAGGGGGGAAAAAAACCTCTAAACCACCTTTCCTCCACACACATCTTCCTACACTGGCTCTAACGCTCATCGGATGTGGCAGCGCTTGCAAACTATTACGGACTACAAAGGGAAACCCAACCGCGAGCTGCCCAGTGACGCGAGCCTACCAGACGAGCTAAATGCCTTTTATGTTCCCTTCGAGGCAAGCAACACTGAAGTATGCATGAGAGCACCAGCTGTTCCGGACAACTGTGTGATCACACTCTCCATAGCCGATGTGAGCAAGGCCTTTAAACAGGTCAATATTCACAAAGCCGCGGGGTCAGACAGATTACAAGGGTAGTGTACTCAAAGCATACACAGACCAACTGGCAAGTGTCTTCACTAACATTTTCAACCTCTCCCTGACTGAGTCTGTAAAACCTGTTTCAAACAGACCACCTTAGGTAACTTGCCTAAATGATTACCACCCCGTAGCACTCACGTCGGTAACCATGAAGTGCCTTGAAAGGCTGGTTATGGCTTACATCAAGACCATCATGCCTGAGCCCTAAACCCACTCCAATTTGCATACCGCCCCAACAGATCCACAGATAACCCAACGCAATCTCAAATCGCACTCCATACTGCCCTTTCCCAACCGGACAAAATTCACACCTATGTGAGAATGCTGTTCATTGACTACAGCTCAGCGTTCAACACCATAGTGCCCACAAAGCTCATCACTAAACTAAGGACCCTGGGATTAGGAAAAGGAGGGCCGAACAGGCCCCCATTAACATTGACAGGGCTGCAGTGGATCGAGTCGAGAGCTGTACACATCACCAAAGACCTATCATGGTCCAAACACACCAAGACAGTCATGAAGAGGGCACGACAACACCTTTTTCCCCTCAGGAGAAAATATTTGGCATATGGTCCCCAGATCCTCAAAGTTCTAAAGCTGCACCATCGAGAGCATCCTGACCGGTTGCATCACCACCTGCTATGGCAACTGCTCAGAATCTGACCGTAAGGTGCTACAGAGGGTAGTGTGTACGGCCCAGTACATCACTGGGGCCAAGCTTCCTGCCATCCAAAACCTATATACCAGGCGGTGTCAGAGGATAGGCCAAAAAAATTTGTCAAAGACTCCAATCAGGCCTCCCGAAGTGGCACAGTGGTCTAAGGCACTGCATCGCAGTGCTAGCTGTGCCACTAGAGATTCTGGGTTCGAGTCCAGGCTTTGTCGCAGCCGGCCGCGATCGGGAGGCCCATGGGCGGCGCACAATTGGCCCAGCGTCGTCCGGGTTAGGGAGGGTTTGGCCGGCAGGGATATCCTTGTCTCATCACGCACTAGCGACTCCTGTGGTGGGCCGGGTGCATGCACGCTGACACGGTCGCCAGGTGTACGGTGTTTCCTCCGACACATTGGTGCAGCTGGCTTCTGGGTTGGATGGGCATTGTGTCAAAAAGCAGTGCAGCTTGGTTGGGTTGTGTTTTAGAGGACGCATGGCTCTCGACCTTCGCCTCTCGAGTCCGTACTGGAGTTGCAGAGATGAGACAAGACTGTAACTTCTATTTTCCAGTCACAACTTGCAGACTTGTTTACGTGCTGCTGTGCGTTTTGTTGCTAACCTTACTTTGCTACCTGACAACTTTAGTTTTTACTTTTTAATTACGTTTATATTTTTAGTTTCTCCCCTCACTCAACTTTTTCACTCCGGACGCTTTATCTGGACATGGTTCATCAGGACCTCCGACAGCCGAAGCTAAGTAGTAACATTAACATGATGCCTTCTAATTGCAGTCGCTGTACTCATAATATACAGGTGAACGATCGCCTTACGGTGAGGATAGCTGTGCTGCAAGACCAGCTTCCGACACAATCGTTAGGCAAGGGTAATTTCAGTGTAGGAAAGGATGAAACAGCGTCTGTGCCACCAGTAAGTACAGATAGTAGTATAAATCCCCTCGCACAGTCCCCGCAGCCGGACAACTTTCTCATGGCTTCTGGAGGGAAATGCTGTAGGAATGCTCAACCGGTGTCGCTCATTCAGCCGACAGAAACTTTCAACCGGTTCTCCCCATTAAGCAGCGAGTCGGAGTCAGAGGCCGAGCCTTCTCTGGTCTCTACACCTCCCGTTACGGGGTCTGAGACGCCGAAGCCTCCCACCATTAGCTCTGACAAATTGAAAACCCTAGTCATTGGTGACTCCATTACCCGCAGTATTACACTTAAAACAAATCATCCAGCAATCATACACTGTTTACCAGGGGGCAGGGCTACCGATGTTAAGGCTAATCTGAAGATGGTGCTGGCTAAAGCTAAAACTGGCGAGTGTAGAGAGTATAGAGATATTGTTATCCACGTCGGCACCAACGATGTTAGGATGAAACAGTCAGAGAGATCACCAAGTGCAACATAGCTTCAGCGTGTAAATCAGCTAGTTTTTAGGGGTGCAACTGCATCTAGGTTATTGCGCAAGGTTTAATTGAGTTCCTCAGTCGGCATCGAGTAATTGTCTCTGGCCCCCTCCCAGTTAGGGGGAGTGATGAGCTCTACAGCATAGTCTCAACTCAATCGCTGGTTGAAAACTGTTTTCTGCTCAATCACTTTTTATAGCTACTGTTTACAGGCCTCCTGGGCCATATACAGCGTTCCTCACTGACTTCCCTGAATTCCTATCGGACCTTGTAGTCATAGCAGATATTCTAATTTTTGGTGACTTTAATATTCACATGGAAAAGTCCACAGACCCACTCCAAAAGGCTTTCGGAGCCATCATCAACTCAGTGGGTTTTGTCCAACATGTCTCCGGACCTACTCACTGCCACAGTCATACTCTGGACCTAGTTTTGTCCCATGGAATAAATGTTGTGGATCTTAATGTTTTTCCTCATAATCCTGGACTATCGGACCACCATTTTATTACATTTGCAATCGCAACAAATAATCTGCTCAGACCCCAACCAAGGAGCATCAAAAGTCGTGCTATAAATTCTCAGACAACCCAAAGATTCCTTGATGCCCTTCCAGACTCCCTCTGCCTACACAAGGACGTCAGAGGACAAAAATCAGTTAACCGCCTAACTAAGGAACTCAATTTAACCTTGCGCAATACCCTAGATGCAGTTGCACCCCTAAAAACATTTGTCATAAGAAACTAGCTCCCTGGTATACAGAAAATACCCGAGCTCTGAAGCAAGCTTCCAGAAAATTGGAACGGAAATGGCGCCACACCAAACTAGAAGTCTTCCGACTAGCTTGGAAAGACAGTACTGTGCAGTATCGAAGAGCCCTCACTGCTGCTCGATCATCCTATTTTTCCAACTTAATTGAGGAAAATAAGAACAATCCGAAATTTCTTTTTCATACTGTCGCAAAGCTGACTAAAAAGCAGCATTCTCCAAGAGAGGATGGCTTTCACTTCAGCAGTGATAAATTCATGAACTTCTTTGAGGAAAAGATCATGATCACTAGAAAGCAAATTATGGACTCCTCTTTAAATCTGCGTATTCCTCCAAAGCTCAGTTGTCCTGAGTCTGCACAACTCTGCCAGGACCTAGGATCAAGGGAGACACTCAAGTGTTTTAGTACTATATCTCTTGACACAATGATGAAAATAATCATGGCCTCTAAACCTTCAAGCTGCATACTGGACCCTATTCCAATTAAACTACTGAAAGAGCTGCTTACTGTGCTTGGCCCTCCTATGTTGAACATAATAAACAACTCTCTATCCATTGGATGTGTACCAAACTCACTAAAAGTGGCAGTAATAAAGCCTCTCTTGAAAAATCGGCCTATATCGAATCTTCCATTCTTCTCAATTTTAGAAAAAGCTGTTGCGCAGCAACTCACTGCCTTCCTAAAGACAAACAATGTATACGAAATGCTTCAGTCTGGTTTTAGACCCCATCATAGCACTGAGAGTGCACTCGTGAAGGTGGTAAATGACTTTTTAATGGCGTCAGACCGAGGCTCTGCATCTGTCCTCGTGCTGCTTTTGATACCATCGATCACCACATTCTTTTGGAGAGATTGGAAACCCAAATTGGTCTTCACGGACAAGTTCTGGCCTGGTTTAGATCTAATCTGTCGGAAAGATATCAGTTTGTCTTTGTGAATGGTTTCTCTGACAAATTAACTGTAAATTTCGGTGTTGCTCAAGGTTCCGTTTTAGGACCACTATTGTTTTCACTATATATTTTACCTCCTGGGGATATCATTCGAAAACATAATGTTAACTTTCACTGCTATGCAGATGACACACAGCTGTACATTTCAATGAAACATGGTGAAGCCCCAAAATTGCCCTCGCTAGAAGCCTGTGTTTCAGACATAAGGAAGTGAATGGCTGCAAACTTTCTACTTTTAAACTCGGACAACACAGATGCTTGTTCTAGGTCCCAAGAAACAAAGAGATCTTCTGTTGAATCTGACAATTAATCTTGATGGTTGTACAGTCGTCTCAAATAAAACTGTGAAGGACCTCGGCGTTACTCTGGATCCTGATCTCTCTTTTGACGAACATATCAAGACTGGTTCAAGGACATCTTTTTTCCATCTACATGACATTGCAAAAATCAGAAACTTTCTGTCCAAAAATGATGCAGAAAAATTAATCCATGGTTTTGTTACTTCTAGGTTAGACTACTGCAATGCTCTACTTTCCAGCTACCCGGATAAAGCACGAAATAAACTTCAGTTAGTGCTAAATACGGCTGCTAGAATCCTGACTAGAACCAAAAAATGTGATTATATTACTCCAGTGCTATCCTCCCTACACTGGCTTCCTGTTAAGGCAAGGGCTGATTTCAAGGTTTTACTGCTAACCTACAAAGCATTACATGGGCTTGCTCCTACCCATCTTTCTGATTTGGTCCTGCCATACATACCTACACAACGGTCACAAGACACAGGCCTCCTAATTGTCCCTAGAATTTCTAAGCAAACAGCTGGAGGCAGGGCTTTCTCCTATAGAGCTCCATTTTTATGGAATGGTCTGCCTACCCATGTGAGAGACGCAGACTCGGTTTCAACCTTTTAAGTCTTTACTTTAGACTCATCTCGTCAGTAGGTCCTATGATTGAATGTAGTCTGGCCCAGGAGTGTGAAGGTGAACGGAAAGGCACTGGAGCAACGAACCGCCCTTGCTGTCTCTGCCTGGCCGGTTCCCCTCTCTCCACTGGGATTCTCTGCCTCTAACCCTATTACAGGGGCTGAGTCACTGGCTTACTGGTGCTCTTCCATGCTGTCCCTAGGAGGGGTGCGTCACTTGAGTGGGTTGAGTGACTGACGTGGTCTTCCTGTCTGGGTTGGCTCCCCCCCTTGGGTTGTGCCGTGGCGGAGATCTTTGTGGGCTATACCTGGCCTTGTCTCAGGATGGTAAGTTGGTGGTTGAAGGTATCCCTCTAGTGGTGTGGGGGCTGTGCTTTGGCAAAGTGGGTGGGGTTATATCCTGCCTGTTTGGCCCTGTCCGGGGGTATCATCGGACGGGGCCACAGTGTCTCCTGACCCCTCCTGTCTCAGCGTCCAGTATTTATGCTGCAGTACTTTGTGTCGGGGGGCTAGGGTCAGTCTGTTATATCTGGAGTATTTCTCCGGTCTTATCCAGTGTCCTGTGTGAATTTAAGTAAGCTCTCTCGAATTCTCTCTTTCACTCTCTCGGAGGACCTGAGCCCTAGGACTATGCCTCAGGACTACCTGGCATGATGACTCCTTGTTGTCCCCAGTCCACCTGGCCATTCTGCTGCTCCAGTTTCAACTGTTCTGCCTGTGGCTATGGAACCCTGACCTGTTCACTGTGATTACTATTATTTGACCATGCTGGTCATTTATGAACATTTGAACATCTTGGCCATGTTCTGTTATAATCTCCACCCGGCACAGTCAGAAGAGGACTGGCCACCCATCATAGCCTGGTTGCTCTCTAGGTTTCTTCCTAGGTTTTGGCCTTTCTAGGAAGTTTTTCCTAGCCACCGTGCTTCTACACCTGCATTGCTTGCTGTTTGGGTTTTTAGGCTGGGTTTTTGTACAGCACTTTGATATATCAGCTGATGTAAGAAGGGCTATATAAATACATTTCATTTGATTTAACTACTACCAATTGGATACCATGAAATTGGGGAGAAAAAGGGGTGAAAAAAATATAAAAAATAGACTCCAGTCACCCAAGTCATACTGTTCTCTCTGCTACCGCACAGCAAGCGGTACCGGAGAACCAAGTCTAGGTCTAAAAGGCTCCTTATAAAAGCTTCTACCCCCAAGCCGTAAGACTGCTGAACAATTAATAAATTAATCAAAATGGCCACCCGTATATTTACATTGTTTTTACACTGCTGATACTTGTTTATTATCTATGCATAGTCACTTTACCCCTACCTACATGTATAAATTACCTCAACTAACCTGTACCCTGCATATTGACTCAATACCGGTATCCTCTGTATATAGCCTCATTATTGCTATGTAATTCTTGTTTTTATTATTTTTTACTTTAGTTTATTTAGTAAAATTTTTCTTAACTGTATTTCTTGAACTGCATTGTTGGTTAAGGGCTTGTAAGGTCTACACCTGTTGTATTCGTCGCATGTGACAAATACAATTTGATTTGACAAGTTGGAGTCCACCTGTGGTAAATTCAATAGATTGGACATGATTTGTAAAGGCAGACACCTGTCTATATAAGGCCCCACAGTCGACAGTGCAAAAACCAAGCCATGAGGTTGAAGGAATTGTCCGTAGAGCTCAGAGACAGGATTGTGTCGAGGCACAGATCTGGGGAAGGGTTCCAAAACATTTCTGCAGCATTGAAGGTCCCCAAGAACACAGTGGCCTCCATCATTCGTAAATGGAAGAAGTTTGAAACAACCAAGACTCTTCCTAGAGCTGGCCGCCCAGCCAAACTGAGCAATCGGGGGAGAAGGGCCTTGGTCAGGGAGGTGACCAAGAATCCGATGGTCACTCTGACAGAGCTCCAGAGTTCCTCTGTGGAGATGGGAGAACCTTCCAGAAGGACAACCATCTCTGCAGCACTCCACCAATCAGGCCTTTAAGGTAGAGTTGCAAGCTGAAAGCCACTCCTCCGTGAAAGGCACATGACAGCCTACTTGGAGTTTGCCAAAAGGTATCAAATGACTCTCAGACCATGAGAAACAAGATTCTCTGGTCTGATGAAACCAAGATTGAACTCTTTGGCTGAATGCCAAGGGTCACGTCTGGAGGAAACCTGGCACCATCCCTAAGGTGAAGCATGGTGGTGGCAGCATCATGCTGTGGGAATGTTTTTCAGCGGCAGGGACTGGGAGACTAGTCAGGATTGAGGGAAAGATGAATGAGCAAAGTACAGAGAGAGATCCTTGATGAAAACCTGGTCCAGAGTGCTCAGGAACACAAACTGGGACCAAGGTTCACCTTCCAACAGGAAAATGACCCTAAGCACACAGCCATGACAACGCTGGAATGGGACAAACCTCTGAATATCCTGGAGTGGCCCAGTTAGAGCCCGGACTTGAACCCGATCGTTCATCTCTGGAGAGACCTGAAAATAGCTGTGAAGCGACGCTCCCCATCCTGACAGATCTTGAGGGGATCTGCAGAGAAAAATGGGAGAAACTCCCCAAATACAGTGGTGTGAAGCTTGTAGCGTCATCTCCAAGAAGACTCGAGGCTGTAATCGCTGCCAAAGGTGCTTCAACAAAGTACTGAGTTAAGGGTCTGAATACCTATGTAAATGTATTTTGGGTTTTGTTTATACATTTGATTTTTTTTAGAAAAAATACTTTTTGCTTTGTCATTATAGGGTATTGTGTGTAGACTGATGAGGGGAAAAAAATATTTAATCCATTTTAGAATAAGGCTGTAACGTAACAAAATGTGGAAAAAGTCAAGGGGTCTGAATAGTTTCCGAACGCACTGTATGTCCAAAATAGATGGGGGTGGGGTCTAAGCTAACATATGTAATTGTTTTAATACGGTGAAAACATGGATCATTTGTTTTTTTTGGACACATTTAACCCCCTATTTTTGTTAGCACACAACTACCACCATACTTCCATTCGTTTGTATGAGTTGGCTTCAGACGAGTCCCATGACACCTGTGGGGGTCAGAGAGCAAAATGGAGAACACCATCGTGAGTGTCTCATCTTTCCATAGAGTGGTCATATTAGTTTGTAACACTACTAACATTTTTGTGAGAAGAATCGTTTTCAGGATGTCTCATGGTCTGACAAAAACCTCTGTAGCTCGGCCACCTTCCACCACAGATGCGGCAGGCTGACATATCTCTAGCTTAACCTGATGGATTTTTATTGGGATTTTTTAAAATTGTTACTTAGATTGACGCATAGGTGCATCAATAGACTCTTATGGATTTTAATACAACGCAAAATGTTCCTTGTTATATCATTACGATAATAGCAGTCAGAACCATCTTGAGAACATACAAGTTGTGTTACCCCTGCTCATACGTTGCTGATGCATGCCAGATCATACATAAAATACCTATCCAGGTGTTGTATCAGCTAACCACATGTTACAGCAATCTGGTGCCTGACGGCACAATCGACGATGAGGCACGCAACCATTGGCTGATGCATGCAAAGTCTGAGCAGGGGAACACGACCCCAGTGTTGCGATGGTGTCAACAATGATGTGCATTTCACAATCTGTTCAGTTATGAAGCTGTAATGGTGTAATAAATCAGATGAGTTCAAAAACTATTTGTAATCTTTCAAATACTTTGAGCATTTGCTTTAGCCTGCCTGGAGTCCCAAGTTTGGTGGGTAGGGTTTGCACTATTTTGACTTTTTCTATTGGTTCCATTGCAACAGGCAAGCACAACAATTATTTCAAATAGTATTTGAACCCAGATCTGGTGTAAGAGGTCTACCACAGAGAGAATAGTAATAAAATGAACAATGTAACAGTACAGGCCCAATAAATTATATAGTTGCACTATTTGGCCCTATACACACTCAAATTGTACAACTAATGTAGAACACAAGTTGTGGAATGTTTTTCTACACAATAATTATTATTACGGAAGCGATGTGTAGACACACTCTGCTGCAACCTTGGCGTTAAATGTGGTAAAGCCTATGGATGGGAGGAAGCACTGTGCTGCCCTGTTTAATGACCTATTGAAGGCTTTAGATTGTATTGAAGCCATTGGACGCAGTTTATCATAGCGCACTACGCTTTAATACGGGCAATGGGTTGAGTACAGATCACTGCATTCTGCATCTGAAAGTAGGCTGACACTTAAATGTCTTGTAGATCGATGCATTGCACTCTTTTTGTTTATAAAGCCCTCCTGTATAAACTTTGGCCGCACCTTACTTTATTGTTAACAAGATACCAGACCCGGTCTCCCGTTGATCTCCACTGAGTTAGGTAGATCTGCTTTTAGGATTTTTTTGCACCTTAAGTGTTGAATGATCTCCAATGCACTTTTAAAATTGGAGGAATTGGTGCGTCTAGGGCATTTCAGAAGGCTGGCTGTTAGAGGATCTTATTACTACAGAATGTGTATATTGATATCTATTGTGCTAAACAGGGCTCACCTGGAAAAGAGACCTTGGTCTCAGCATTAAATCCTTGTCAAAATAAAGGTTAACTAAATAAAACAATGGCTGTGTAAAGACAACAAGTTGTATCACAAGATTATCAGTTGTATCATCAAATGCATTTGTACATCAGTTGTGCAAGCTGAGTGTGTATGGGGCCTTTTTGGTACTGGTGAAAAACTGCTGAGCACACATGAAATTGTTACATTCCACCTAAGAACACTCATGACATCATCGCTCACCAAAAGGGAACTAACAAATGAGCCACACACAAGCACTAATGCGAAACAAGTGGGATTTTAAGAGGGGTTTTCAAAGACACTCATGGGCTGTCCACTGAAAGTTGACTAGCAACACGAAAATGGGTCCTGAAAGACACTCACCATGAGTGCCCACTGAATTCGCCCCATAAAAGGGAAACCAAAATAAAAACCCACACCACCTTATAATATGGAGTTAACCAAAGATAAAAGGCTTTGAATTCACAAACTTAAAGAGGAAGACAAACAGCAATTTTAACATCTCTCCTGCCAACTGGAGCGTTGGCTCTGCCAGCACAGATGAAACTAACAACTGATTTACAGGTGCAACACATCCTGATCAACAAGGATGATTCCAATAAGTGTGCGCCACACCCATACAGAACCAACCTATAAAAAAAGCCTTTAACACCTTCCCCCTTTCGTCAACAAGTATATTCCATGTACTTGTTGGAAAAGTTTGCTCACAACCAACAGAACTCTAATTTCACAACTTAAATGCTCCACTTTCTCCAATATAAACACAGTGTTCACTATCTCTCAACACTCCAATACAGTCATAAATCATCAACAAAACAGCCATTCCTTTAAAAAAAAAATCAAAACGTGCACCAGAACACAAAACTAAGACGGACTGCGCAAATTTTAAAGACAAATCAGAAAACAAGTTGTCCTTACCATGGACATGTCTGATTTCAAGGGGAAACTCCTGCAATGTCCGTAGTAACTTTCCTTGGGATTTTCTTCAGTGGAATAACCTCAGGGAAACAAGTCGCAGCACTCATGGTTAAGAAAAATTGGTTACCACTCTTTGTTTTGGGCAAAGAACCAAGAAACCTGCTGAAAGGTTAGTCAAAAACAGAGGTGCAAAGGTGAACTGGCACTGTTCGGTTTACCCATCACCTGGCAAACGTGACAGGATTTACAGTAAACCACAATATCCTGTTCCAGACCAGAAGAAGTTAACCAAGATATGGTCATACGTTTTGTTTACCCCAAGACGCTATCTCTTGTCGAAGCGTAACTAGAACGACAATTTGAGATACAATGGGCCAATCATCTTGCCCAGAAGTGGCGCTGGAACGCCACTTCCTCAGCAGAACACCATCTCTGTCAACGTAACCCACACAAACTTCATCAAACTCCTCCTCTGGATGCATCTCAGCAAAAATAATGAAGAGGGAAGCATCTTTCCTCTGTTCAGCAATCAGCTGCTTCCTAGACATTGAACTGTTGGGACCCTCTTCTTTCAGCGGTCCTACAAACTCACTCACATTTGGGGTTTTCAAAGGAGCGGTCAACCCAAGAGGTTCACCGAAATCATAACCACACAAACCCTTCATCGATCGAACTTGGTGGGATTGCTGTTATCCTCCAACACTACACTTGCTATGTCTAAGAATATTGCAGAGTATAATAGCACACGCTGAGAAAACTCTAGGGTACTTTTCTGATAACTGGAAGGAGTGCTCCCACAAGAAACGTCTCTCTCTTTTATATTTCTGTTTCAATTTAGGACACAGAGAATATGTCCTTTCTCTCAGCAGTATTGACAAACGGGTTGATATGAAGCAGTTTTCTGCTGATCCTTGTCTGGGGAAAAAGCAAAACCTCGTAGTTGGAGGTGACTTCTCTGGATTACTATTTGTAATTCTGTCTTTCATAATTTACGGAACTGTTGTCTGTATGCCTCTGGGAACAACGCTTAAGCTCGAAGGATAGCAGCTTTTAACAGTATCATAATCTGAATTTCACGGCCATTTTAGGGACGATGCAATCCTCTTAAACTGAGTCAAATATACATCCTACTCCTTTTCAGTGAAAGGCGGTACAGCCGGCGCTTCCGAACGAGCTCAAACTCTGTTTAGGGTGGCCCGACTTGATTCAGAGTACTTCCAAGATCTATCTCTCTTTGGCATGCTGCCAACTCCACTTTTAATCGATTGGCATGCTCGCATTCCTGTTCTTGTCTAGCTGCACGTTCTCATTCCATCTTTTTTAACTAAATGTCCTGCTCAAACTAATTGCTGTTGCTCAAATTTTTCCTTTCCTTCTACCTCTCACAGTTTCACATCTACATGGTATACTAGGACCCTTTTCACCATGTTCCCTCTCCAGGAGGATTTTGTCCTCCACCAAAGCAATATCGATTAACTAACTACTGCTTTGGAATCGGCAGGTGCCACTTTGATGTCAATGTTTTGCAATGAGCAGATTCGCCTTTGTACATTTATCCAGTATCTCCAAAGTAGGGTTCCCCACAAATGTTCCCAATTCAGTCAAAAATATGTTTTACCCTTTGAGTGTTCATGCAACTTTCCACTGCTTCGGAATGATTTCACCGACTACAAAAAACCTGGGACAAGATCCCGGACGAGCCCCCCCCCCCCCCCTTTTGTTACGTTCCCACGAAAACAAACTCATGTCATATGTCACAAAAAGGGAACTATTAAATTAGCCACACGGAAAAGCACCAAAGCGAACCAGGTGGTGTTTTAGGAGAGGTTCTCAGACACTCATGGGGGGGGGGTGTCCATTGACAGTTAACTAGCAACAAGAAACAGGATTCTGAAAGACGCCCACCACGAGTACACAATAAATTCCCCCCAGAAAAAGGCAAACCTAAATAAAAACCCACACCACCTTATAATACGAAGTTAAAAGTAAGCGGCGCTAACCAAAGGGGAGAACACAAGATAAAAGGCTTAACCTAAAAAGGACGACAAAAGTCAGCCAAACACTTCCAACATATCTCCTGCCAACTAGAGCATCGGCTCGGCAGCTCTTAAATATTACCTGTGCCAGCACAGGTGAAACTAACGACTAATTAACGAGGCAACAGGTGCCACACACCCTGACCAACAAGGATGAATCCAATTAGGGCGTGCCACACCCACAGAATCAACCTTGAAATCAAACGAGAAGAAACCCAAAACCTGCAACAAAATGAATAAGAAAAACAAAAGTATATTCTATCTCCTCCAGGCCAATGCTTTTCACGTCTAACATATACACTGACACAAAACTAAATATTATTAATACTAAATGATAAAACAGGAACTTCATTATTCCATTAATAACAATACATGACAAACTAAAAATTACATAATTATTACTGCATACAAATAAAACTTTGAATATTTCAAACATTTTTCCAAATTACATGTATTTTATACAAGGTATGTTAAGCAATAACAACAAAAAGACTTATCCTTTGAACTATATAAAAACAAAATTACAATGATGTACATATCAGAATCATTATCAAATCTCTCGCTTCCCAACTTCAATATCCTTACAGAACACTACAAATCTGTATGTCTATATGTGTAGCACATTCCTTAAATAAAACACATCATTCTACATCTGCGTCCCAAACAGCACCACATTTCCAAAATAGTATGCCACTTTTAACCAGAATGCATTGGGCCCTGTTCAAAAGTAGTGCACTACAGAATAGGGCGCCATTTGGGACACATTCTACAACTGCTGGCTCAAGTCTATACTACTAAAGACTTGAATACGAACCATAGTGGATTTGAAAATGATTAGGAACCAGATTCTTCATATCATGACAGTACTGTTTTGACTGGGTGGCTATATAAATTCCAAAATATACACATCTAAAAACACAGAACTTCATCCAGAAGTGAGTTAAATGTAGCTTGGGTACCAGTATGTGACATGCCACGACAAGGAGTGACACGATGGCACACAGACTGTCACCCAGGCTAAGTTAAATGAATACAATAAAAAACACAAAGTTAAATCTTTCTTGGGGTCATTAGCACACCGATCATTTCTTTTAAAATATCTACATCAATTCTGGTGAAGAGATCCCCTTTCTAAAAGGTTTGGTTGCTATCTACATGGGAAAAATAAACACCTGGGTGGTGAATAAAAGTAATAACCTAAGTTTGTAGAAATAAAAAAGTAAACTAGAGGAGTTGAAAGTGAGGTGAGAACATAGATGTGAACACAACTGTAAAGGAGTGAATGGGAGGCAAGCCTACTAGCACATAATACATATAAAAAGCTATCTAAAAGTAAGTCATCCAAAACAACATGAGTTCATCTCAAAATGATTAAATCGTTTCTAAAAATCCCATTTGGCTGAATTGTCTGGAAAGAAATGTATATTTTATTTACCGATTTAAAACCTTCACCCCTTTTGACTTCAAGCACACCCACTCACCCACAGAGAGACCCATGTCAAGTGAAGAATGGGTCATATCATGGGTTTCATAATAAAATCTAAGAATTGTTTTACTATAAATCAACTACAAATTATTTCAGACATTTTTCATTGTCAATTTGAGGAATACATGTCTCTTGCATGTAGGTTTAATGGGTTAAATGATTAGATCATATAGCAATTAATTGATCCATACATGTTCAATTGATCTGAGCGGTGCATGACCAACTAAATGCTTACATGCTCCTCAATATATACACTACCGTTCAAAAGTTTGGGGTCACTTAGAAATGTCCTTGTTTTTGAAAGAAAAGCACATTTTTTGTTCATTAAAATAACTTCAAATTGATCAGAAATACAGTGTAGACATTGTTAATATTGTAATTGACTATTGTAGCTGGAAACGGCAGATTTTTTATGGAATAGCTACATAGGCGTACAGAGGCCCATTATCAGTTAATCCAAGTTTACTGGTTTAAAAGGCTAATTGATCATTGGAAAACCCTTTTGCAATTATGTTAGCACAGCTGAAAACTGTTGTTCTGATTAAAGAAGCAAGAAAACTAGCCTTCTTTAGACTAGTTGAGTATCTGGAGCATCAGCATTTGTGGGTTCGATTACAGGCTCAGTTGAGGACTTGTGAGGTGTCGGTTTCTCAAACTAGACACTCTAATGTACTTGATCTCTTGCTCAGTTGTGCACCGGGGCCTCCCACTCCTCTTTCTATTCTGGTTAGAGCCAGTTTGCGCTGTTCTGTGAAGGGAGTAGTACACAGCGTTGTATGAGATCTAAAGTTTCTTGGCAATTTCTCGCATAGAATAGCCTTCATTTCTCAGAACAAGAATAGATGAGTTTCAAAAGAAAGTTATTTGTTTCTGGCCATATTGAGCCTGTAATCGAACCCACAAATGCTGATGCTTCTGATCTCAACTAGTCTAAAAAAGGACAGTTTTATTGCTTCTTTAATCAGGACAACATTTTTCAGCTGTGCTAACATAATTGCAAAAGGGTTTTCTAATGATCAATTAGCCCTTTAAACTTGGATTAGCTAACACAATGTACCATTGGAACACAGCAGTGATGGTTGCTGATAGTGGGCCTCTGTATGCCTATGTAGATATTCCATTTAAAAAAATCTGCCGTTTCCAGCTACAATAGTCATTTACAACATTAACAATGTCTACACTGTATTTCTGATCAATTTGATGTTATTTTAATGGACAAAAAATGCTTTTCTTTAAAATACAGGGACATTTCTAAGTGACCCCAAACTTTTGAACGGTAGTGTGTGTATATATATATATATATTCATATCAAAGTATGAATAATACCAAATGTGAAAGCAGAGTACCAAAGTAGAAGGCTGACTATTTCAGCGCTACAAAACAGCTATATAGATTCAATCAATTCTGAATTATTAAGAGGACTGGAAAGGGGTATAGAGTGAGAACATGAGTGGATGACAGGTGCAGGTGAAGATACCAGATGAAAAAAAATTGAATTATAGATTAAAAAATATAAACAGTCTCTCTTAAAGCAGTCATGTCTTTCAGGTCCTCTTTAATTTACATCCATCTGTCCTCCATCCGTCCATATCTCCCGAACCACCTCTCACAGGAGAAGCTTCCCATTGCGGTGTATTTTCAGAATCTTTCCTAGTCTCTGTTTTGCTGTTGCAAGTCCTTTCTTTGGACGTTTCCCTGAGATGGAGGTAGAAAGAAGGAATAAGTCAATGGGTAAGAAAACACTGTCACATTTGTGAATCCTGTTCATTAGACACCAAATGGAGGAAAACAGGCTGAAGCAGGGAAGGATTATCTGGACAGGTAATTTTCATTTTCCGCTCTGAAATGTTTTCTGTTGTGTGCCCTAATGAACACAACTCACAGGGGTTACAGCAACAACAGAAAAATCGATCTCAGATTGCTTTTCTGTGGGGCCAAGTTAACTTTCACTTTCATGCAGTAAAAAAAATAAAATAAAGTAATGACCATCATGCTTTTAGGGAAAGAGGATCATTTGTACATGTACTCTGCAAGTTTTACCAATTACAGTCCTTTTCAATTGGATAAAAACATTTATTATTAAAATAATGAACAAAAATGAATCCATATGAAAGAAATCAGTCACAGTGACGGAGAAAGAATTTTAACCCCTGAGCTCATGTCTATGTGCTGTGAAGTTACCCGTGTGTTTCTACAGCCATGACCGAAATTATTGGCACCCTTAATAAAGACTAAAGATGAGCAAAAAAAATAGGTAAGTGATGACTGTGGAATTTTGGATGATGGTAATTGGTCAGCCAAATGACCGCTGTCACTGTAATAACTGTTTGGGCGGGGGGTGCACATTTTCTCCTCTCCTCCGCATCTGACTGCATGTGCTGCCATAGAAATATAATTAATAGAATAGGCGTCCTCATTCTATGATGGCATAATGGGTTGACTGGCAGCCATAGATGTGGTAAAGGAGTCATTGGAACGCAGAAGTTCCATTTACCAGATTGGAGAACATTCAACAAATCTGATCTAACATAGTGGATATTTGCCAAAGCCTTCATGTTTTATGTACTGTAACAGGCCCACAATGTGCTTACTTCAGTCCAATTTGGATATATTTGCTACATAACATGTAGAAGTGACTACTAAATGCTAACTAACGTTTGTATAAGATGGTTAGCATAACTGTAATGTAGTTGATCGGTAACAATGACATGAACATGTGTTGGGGTTGACATCCATACAAAAAAAAAATACATTCCATTGCATGAGGCACATCAGTTAAACATCATTTGAATGAACATTCACATTACCATAGAAATTATTGCATCACAATACCAGGCAGCCATTGTGAGTGCACGAATTAGTTAACCAGTCAAATTGCCAGGGTTAGATGAAGCAAGCCTATTCTATGTCTGTGCTGCTGCTGCGCTGGATTGTCGTCATTCCGTCAGCTGTGCGTTAGACCCCCCAAAAAATGGTTCATTTATTTTCATGATGTCTGATGTCAACTATATTGTGTATGAAAAAAAGGGAAGATTACACTGAACAAAAATAAACGCAACAATCAACAATTTCAAAGATTTTACTCAGTTACAGTTCATATAAGGAAATCTGTTAATTGTAATAAATTCATTAGGCCCTAATCTATGGATTTCACATGACTGGGAATACAGATATGCATCTGTTGGTCACAGAGATCTTTTCAAAAAGTAGGGGTGTGGATCAGAAAACCAGTCAGTATCTGGTGTGACCACCATTTGCCTCAAGCAGCGCGACACATCTCCTTCGCATAAAGTTGATCAGGCTGTTGATTGTGGCCTGTGGAATGTAGTCCCACTGCTCGAAGTTGCTGGATATTGGCGGGAATTGGAACATGCTGTCGTACACGTCGAACCAGAGCATCCCAAACATGCTCAATGGGTGACATGTATGGTGAGTATGCAGGGCATGGAAGTACTGGGACATTTTCAGCTTCCAGGAATTGTGTTCAGATCTTTGCAAAATGGGACTGTGCATTATCAAGCTGAAACATGAGGTGATGGCGGTGGATGAATGGCATGACAATGGGCCTCAGGATCTCGTCATGATATCTCTGTTCTACCAATCATTGACAGAGCCCTCTGTTCATAACGTTGACATCAGCAAACCGCTCGCCCACACGATGCCATACACGCTGTTTGCCAACTGCCCAGTACAGTTGAAATCGGGATTAATCTGTGATGAGCACACTTCTCCAGCATGTCAGTGGCCATCGAAGGTGAGCATTTGCCCACAAAAGTCGGTTACAATGCCATACTGCAGTCAGGTCAAGATCCTGGTGAGGACGACGAGCACGCAGCCGAGCTTCCCTGAGACAGTTTCTGACAGTTTCTGACAATCTGCAAACCCGCAGTTTCATCAGCTGTCCAGGTGGCTGGCCTCAGACGATCCCGCACGTGAAGAAGCCAGATGTGGAGGTCCTGGGCTGGCGTGGTTACATGTGGTCTGAGGCTGTGAGACCAGTTGGACGTACTGCCAAATTCTCAAAAACGACGTTGGATGCGGCTTATGGCAGAGAAATTAACATTAAATTATCTGGAAACAGCTCTAGTGGACATTCCTGCAGTCAGCATGCCAATTGCACGCGCTCTCAAAACTTGAGACATCTGTGGCATTGTGTTGTGTGACAAAACTGCACATTTTAGAGTGGCCTTTATTGTCCACAGCACAAGGTGCACCTGTGTAATGATCATACTTCTTGATATGCCACACCTGTCTAGTAGATAGTGAACATTTCTCCTTTGCCAAGATAATCTAACAGGGATGTAAACAAACGTCTCCACAAAATGAGGAAAATTATATTTTTGTGTGTATGAAAAATGTCTTTACATGTTGTGTTTTTTGTTGTTGTGTATATTATTATACTTATACAATTGCTCAGAGAAAGAGATTTTAACAAGTAATATGTTCTCTCAAAAAGATAGAGGTCCAAATGATTGGCACCCTTATTTCCAATACTTCAGCACCATCCCCTTTGCGAGGAGAACGGTACTGAGCCTTTTTCTAAAATATTTTATGAGATTGGAGAACATATTTTACTTAACTAGGCAAGTCAGTTAAGAACAAATTCTTATTTTCAATGACGGCCTAGGAACAGTGGGTTAACTGCCTTGTTCAGGGGCAGAACGACAGATTTTTACCTTGTCAGCTCGGGGATTCAATCTTGCAACCTTTCGGTTACTAGTCCAATGCTCTAACCACTAGGCTACCTGCCGCCCCAATTGGGAGGGATCTTAGACCATTCATCTATACAGCAACTTTCCAGATCCTTGATATCCTTTGTCAGTGCTTATGGACTTCCCTCTTCAATTCAAACCACAGGTTTTCAATTGTGTTCAAGTCCAGAGACAGATGGCTATTGCAAAATGTTGATTTTGTGGTCAATTAACCATTTCTTTGTGGATTTTGATGTGTTCTTAGGGTAATTGTCTTGCTGGAAGATCCACTTGTGGCCAGGTTTCATCCTCCTGGCAGAGGCAACCAGGTTTTAGACTGAAATGTCTTGAGCTCATTGGCCACGCACACCAGTGGTTGGTTTGGCGTTGAAAGAAGGATGCGTATACAGAAAATAAGGTCAACGGCATCAAACTTTACCCAGTACCAGGACATTTTGCCCAAAACCTTGTTGCCTCTGCCAGGATGCAGCAAGTTGGCCAAAAGTGGATCTTCCAGCAAGACAATTACCCCAAGCACTTATGTACTTACCTCCACCAGCTCCAGCGCTGCCGGGACTAGCTAGCCCAGCGGGGGAGGCTGCCGAGGGGGAGTAAGTGCTGCTGTTCTGGGGGGAGAGGGAGGGTCGTCTGGAGGTGAGGAACACCCCAGGAGCCATAGCCGCACTCCCTCTGGGGCCCCCAGGGCCCGCCGTGTACTCATGGTCCAGTAGGCTGGCAGAGTAGCACTCCACCCTCTGCTCAGGGCTTAAGTCAGGGGTGGGAGGCTCCGGGGCTAGAGGGGGGGACGGAGGGGACGGCTCGGCCTGAGGAGGTGGCTGTGGTGGGGCAACGGGGCGGGGCTTTTTGGTGTACTTCCTCTTGGTGGGTTTCTGGATCTCCTGGATGAATAAACAATAGAAATATTAGACAGCAGTTGACATTCAATCATATTCCCTAGCTCCTCAGAGGGTAGCATCTCAACATTTGGCTCTCATTTGTCTGTTTTTGGTGATTGTCACATCTTAATTTTTTTATTTAACTAGGCAAGTCAGTTAAGAACAAATTCTTATTTACAATGACGGCCTACACCGGGCCAATTGTGCGTCGCCCTATGGGACTCTCAATCATGGCCGGTTGTGATACAGCCTGGAATCGAACCAGGGTCATTAGTGACGCCTCTAGCACTGAGATGTAGCGCCTTAGACCGCTGCGTCACTCAGGAGCCTTCAAAATGTATTTGAATGGGTGTAAGATTTAGTAAAGGGCACTACCGCTACCTGCCCTACCACTCTCAGAACATAAACTTGTCCCAAACTGTCCCCTAACATACACTATATACAAAAGTATGTGGACACCGCTTCAAATTTGTGGATTTGGTTATTTCAGCCACACCCGATGATGACAGTTGTATAAAATTGAGCACACCGCCATGCAATCTCCATAGACAAACATTGACAGTAGAATGGCCTTACTGAAGAGCTCAGTGACTTTAAACGTGGCACCGCTATAGGATGCCTCCTTTCCAACAAGTCAGTTTGTCAAATTTCTGCCCTGCTAGAGCTGCCGAAGGTCAACTGTAAGTGCTGTTATTGTGAAGTGGAAACGTCTAGGAGCAACAACTGCTCAGCTGCGAAGTGGTAAGCCACACAAGCTCACAGAACGGGACCGCCGAGTGCTGAAGCGCGTAAAAAAATTGTCTGTCCTCGGTTGCAACGTTCACTACAGAGTTCGAAACCTCCTCTGGAAGCAACGTCAGCACAACAAATGTTCGTCGGAGCTTCATGAAATGGGTTTCCATGGCCGAGCAGCTGCACGCAAGCCTAAGATCACCATGCCTAATGCCAAGCGTCGGCTGGAGTGGTGGAAACGCGTTCTTAGGAGTGATGGTTTGTCGCGATCTGGCCTGCACAGAGCCCTGACCTCAACCCCATCGAACACCTTTGGGATGAATTGGAACGCCGACTGCGAGCCAGGCCTCATCTCCCAACATCAGTGCCCGACCTCAATAATGCTCGTGGCTGAATGGAAGCAAGTCCTCGCAGCAAAGTTCCAACATCTAGTGGAAAGCCTTCCCAGAAGAGTGGGGGCTGTTATAGCAGCAAAGGGGGGGACCAACTCCATATTAATGCCCATCGTTTTGGAATGAGATGTTGGACGAGCAAGTGTCCACATACACTACATGACCAAAAGTATTTCCCCTCCTCTCATCTCACCTGTTGTGCCAGTTTGGCAGCAGCTGCAGCAAGGCCAGTCTCTACAGACGCCACTCTGGCCCCCTCCCTCACTGGGCGCTCCTGTTTTGGCAGAGTGGGGGTTACCCGGGCTGAGGGAACATGAAAATATGTTAGCGGAATTAATCAATGATTGGTAACACTTTATTTGGAGAGTCCGCCTACAGATGGTTACTACATGTTCAACAAGTATCAACAAATGTCCTTCGCTGTCGGTTTGGTCATGAAACATGTCCACTGTCTAACATTCAGTGACTAAGTTGACAACCCATTGAAAAGGGGTTGAGTAGTGAGTACCTTTGGGGCTCCAAGGAGTGTCGTCCCAGTTTTTCTTCCTCTTCATCTTGGCCTTGTTGGCATGGTCCTCCTCATCAGACTCTAGGGAGGGATAGACTGAAACACACACAGTTGTTTAGGAGGGTTGAGCAGGCAGGCAGGATAATGACGGTGACATCATTGGATCATTTCGTTTAGTATCCATCATAGTGCCTTGATTAGACCATGACTTAGTTCCCAGGTGAGCCAAACCCAATGTTCGTGCATTTGTTTTAGCTCACCTGGGGAACCAGTTTGGCGGAGGGTGCAAATTTGAGACCATTCCAAAAGTAATGCAGCCAGGGCGAGGGGAGTAGTCTGAGCAGTAGCCAGGCCGGGGGTATGTTCTTGTGCTCCTTCCTCCTATGACTCACCTGGTCAGAAGGAGTGCACTATACAGGGAATAGGCTGCCATTTGGGACGCACACAGCCTATGGGAGAATCTCAATTGAGATTCTTCCTCTGACTCACCATACTCGGCGTCTTTAAAACAGGTGCCCAGAGTTTCCTGCTCGTCTGGGCTGTCCTCGTCGCTAAGGTGACGGGCCGGCCGCTTGACAGGCCGCTTCCCAGGGCGTTGGAACGTTGTCTTCTCTTTGGAGGCTCCCCCCCCTCTGCTCTTATTGGCTCCTGTCACCCACACGGCCCGCCCTCCTTTCTCTTTGACCATGCCCAGGCCCTCAGAAAGCCCTCCGGAGACAGACCGAGGGGAGGAAGAGGAGGAAGAGGAGGAGGAGGAAGAGGATGGAGGGTTGGCCATGGAGAGCATGCCCTGGATGGCATCTCGTGTGCTGGGAGAGGCTGGGGCTTCCTCACTGGAGGGTGGAGAGGGAGGACAAGAGATGAGTGATCACCACACAAACAGCACTAAAATGTAGAGGACATATGTTGCAAAAATGTATATTACGCAAGTTAACCTGTTCTGTTTATGAAGGCAGTGAGTGAAACATTCATCCTCCCAACTTCATTGGCTCCCATTTTGGATACATTTTTCCATTGGCAATCTGATGCCAAGGCAGAACGCAAATACATTTTTCGAATGATTGACTTGAGTTCAAATGGATAAGACAATACGTGGTAGTCTGACTGCTCAGAATATCTGAACACAAGTTGCAGAGGGCTGGTATTGAGAATAAAACAATATGATTGAGGTTTCTGAAATGTCCAGAAGTGTCAGTCAGGCCCTACCTGAGTGCAGAGTCCAGCCCTGCCACCTGTTTGCTGGCTTTCAGCAGGTCCAGGATTCCCCCTGCTCCACCCTTTACGCCATGGACAGTCATGGTCTCCTCCTCATCTGTGGTGTAGTCCTCCTCAATGTCAAAGTCCACCTCTCCTGGTTCTCTGATGCGATGGGGGTCAGAGCATGGCTTGGCCCTCGGCAGCTTCCTTGGAAGACCTGAAGGAAACAGGGTCTTGTTCAGTAGGCAAAAAAAATGGAAGAATACTATTTGAAACTGTGTGAAATGGGGAGGAACTAATTGAAATGCTACATTTGTACGTTTTTCTTAGCAAAAGGTTGTTACAACATGTGCTCTGATGGAAAACGATACAGGCATACATACGAGTTTATAGTTTGTTCCTTGCTCCACCAACGGACCAAACCTGCCCCAGACACCAATGATATAACTGACTGGTAGATTAGGTCACTCTATCCCAAAGTACGCCTAAAAAGTGTTTTTATTGCTTTCTTATCAATTTAGCCTCAAGGCTCAGAAGGCTGAACCGAATGCCCCAACAAGATCAGAAAATGTTTTTTTATTGCTTAGTAATGCTATCACGAAAGAAGTGCTCTCGAAGTATATTTCCATTTGTACTATATCATGTAAACTTACCACTAAGTTTCTTCTTGCTGGACCCCGCAGCCTTGCGTCGTGGAGGAGGTGTCTCGTCAATCTGTAGCTCGTCCTCTGATTCAAAGTCTGACAGGGCAGACCCTCCCATAGCATGGTGCTGGAAGTGAGGTGCACGGCCGGCACTGTTACTGCCGCCCGAACGACCACCCTTCCTCCTGTGGTCGGAAAGAAAGAAACTTCTATGAACGTGTCGATGACACAATGTCAAATGCAAACGGAACGTGATAAGAGATAAAGAGGTCGCCTGACACCCCAGTCTTACCCCTGTATTTTGCCGTTGGTCAGCACCAGCTTCAGTTTGCTCTTGCTCATTTTCCCCTGGAACTCCTCCAAGGGTAGCTCAAACTGGAGATGAAGAGAAATCACAAGCACCCATTAGCATCACAAATCCATGCAAACAAACACTGTACTCAGGTTCAGAGCTGAATAAAACTTTCAACTTTCTTTGTCCCAGAGGGATTTTCCTTTTAGGTAAAAGGACTATTTAATTTACATTTCATTTATTAAATGTATTTGACAGGGACAAGGTACATCAATCACCAATTGAACAGACGTACCTTGTTCTTGTTTTTCTTGTTACCAGATTGGCATTTCTTCAGTGTGTGTTTGGTGTGGATCTCCAGGAGGTCCAGCTCTCCTGCCTCTTTCATTAAGCCCTTTTGGCCCTTCTTTTTGGGGCTGGGGGACACATCCTTGGGTTTGGGGCCTCTCTTCTTCCCCGGGGGGCGGCCAGGGCTCTGGGAGACGGCTAGAGGGGAGGCTTTGGGGAGGGGCGAGGGGAAGCCCTGTGTAGAGGTGAAAGGAGCCGCAGGACGGCCTTGCTGGAAGATGTCCTGGAGTGGCAGAGAGGACAGAGCACTCTCAGTAAGCCAGACTGAAATTAATTCATACGCACTCATATGCCTGATAGGGACTCACTATAGTGGTGACCTGAACTGTACTGGCTCAGATATTATGGTAGATGAACAACTAGGCCAGTCCAGTAGCTTGGATCAGTTTGCCTAAGTGTACTCTTTTGGGCTCCCGAGTGGTGCAGCGGTCTAAGGCACTGCATCTCAGTGCAAGAAGCGTCACTACAGTCCCTGGTTTGAATCCAGGCTGAATCACATCTGGCTGTGATTGGGAGTTCCATAGGGCGGCGCACAATTGGCCCAGCGTCGTCCATGTTTGGCCGAGGTAGGCCGTCGTCGTAAATAAGAATTTGTTCTTAACTGACTTGCCTAGTTAAATAAAAGGTTAAATAAATAAATATAATCAATTTTAAAAAATGAAATAGTGTCTCCACCTCCCCAGGCCAGCTTACCTCCACCAGTCGTATCTCCTTGGCCAGGTCCTTGACCAGCTGCTGAGTCTTAATGGTCTCTGGAATCTCCACCTCGTGGTCAGTCAGCGACTGGCGGGAGGACAAAAAAATAACGGCACCATAAGACACAAAGGACTATAGCGCCCATTACAACTAGCTTCCTGACATCTTGTGCCATTGTTCATAATGTTTACGACTGCCAATGAAGGATGTTATAACGTCTTCAGTGGCTGCTATAAAGGCTTGATGAATGCAGACATAAGGGGGCCTACAGTAAAGAGCTACCTCTTTGCGTGTCCAGGTACGGAAAGCGTTGTTGAGGGCCTTGGCTCCGTGGACCAGGTAGGTAGCAGGGTGTCTGCGGTTCTCTCTCAGACCTGCAATGTAGACCAACATAGAAGTTATCAAGGTTCTTGACAAACATTGCCCAAAGAAATGCAGTTCATTAGAGAGCAGAGGGGGAAAAAGCATGGTTTATCATGAAGCACCTCACCTCTGAATGTGTCAAGCAGGTGCTTGCCAACATACCAGCACACCGTCTCAAAGTTTGGGAAACTGAACAGGTCAGCTGTACTCAACCTCTTCTCTATTTCATACGCTCTGATGGGGAAAGAAGACAGAACACAGGGTGAATGGTTATAAACATTTGATAATTGGAATGTATAGTACAACGGTAATGGAAATGTATTGAGTGAGCCATTTTCAAAATGGCATTGTAGTTATGAACGGTAGAGAAAGGTTGCTATGATCAGTTCAGATAAACTGAGTACTGCAAGTGATGCGACTCACGTTTTAGTAGGAGGCAGGAGTGAAGGGACTTACCGGAGCTGCATGTCAATGTTGAGACTGTGTAGGAAATTCCCTCCGAAAGCCACGCAGTCCACAGGAGTCAGTACAGCATGGATCCATCCTGAGAGAGAGAGACACACAGGTACATTGAAAACCCTCAGGCATATACAGGTAAAAAAAAAAAAATCCTTCCTCATGATGCCATCTATTTTGTGAAGTGAACCAGTCCTTCCTGCAGCAAAGCACCCCCACAACATGCTTCACGGTTGGGATGATGTTCTTCGGCTTGCAAGCTTCCCCTTTTTCCTCCAAACATAACGATGGTCATTATGGCCAAACAGTTATATATTTTTTCAACAGACCAGAGAACATTTCTCCAAAAAGTACAATCTCTGTCCCCATGTGCAGTTGCAAACCGAAGTCAAGCTATATTATGGCGGTTTTGGAGCAGTGGCTTCTTCCTTGATGAGCGGCCTTTCAGGTTGTCGACATAGGACTCGTTTTACTGTGGATATAGATACTTTTGTACCCGTTTCCTCCAGCATCTTCACAAGGTCCTTTGCTGTTGTTCTGGAATTGATTTGCACTTTTCGCACCAAAGTACATTCATCTCTAGGAGACAGAACGCGTCTCCTTCCTGAGCGGTATGACAGCTGTGTGGTCCCATGGTGTTTAAACTTGCATACTATTGTTTGTACAGATGAACGTGGTACCTTCAGGCGTTTGGAAATTGCTCCCAAGGATGAACCAGACTTGTGGAGGTCTACCATTTTTTTTCTTAGGTCTTGCCTAATTTCTTTTGATTTTCCCATGTCAAGCAAAGACGCACCGAGTTTGAAGGTAGGCCTTGAAATACATCCACAGGTACACCTCCAATTGACTCAAATTATGTCAATTAGCCTACCAGAAGCTTCTAAAGCCATGACATCATTTTCTGGAATTTTCCAAGCTGTTTAAAGGCACAGTCAACTTAGTGTATGTAAACTTCTGACCCACTGGAATTGTGATACAGTGAATTATAAGTGAAATGATCTGTTTGTAAACAATTGATGGAAAAATTACTGGTGTCATGCAAAGTAGATGTCCTAACCGACTTGCCAAAACTATAGTTTGTTTAACAAGAAATTTGTGGAGTGGTTGAAAAACGAGTTTTAATGACTCCAACAACAAGTGTATGTAAATGACTCCAACAAGTGTATGTAAACTTCCGACTTCAACTGTACGCTACCAGTTAAAAGTTTGGACATACCTACTCATTCAAGGGTTTTTCTTTATTTTGACTATTTTCTACATTGTAGAATAATAGTGAAGACATCAAAACTATGAAATAACACATATGGAATCATGTAGTAACCAAAAAAACGGATAAACAAATCAAAATATATTTTATATTTCAGATTCTTCAAAGCAGCCACCCTTTCTTTGCCTTGATGACAGCTTTGCACACACTTGGCATTCTCTCAACCAGCTACATGAAGTACTCACCTGGATGCATTTCATTTTAACAGGTGTGCCTTGTTGAAAGTTAATTTGTGGAATTTCTTCCCTTCTTAATGCGTTTGAGCCAATCAGTTGTGTTGTGACAAGGTAAGGTTGGTATACAGAAGATAGCCCTATTTGGTAAAATACCAAGTCCATATTATGGCAAGAACAGCTCAAATAAGCAAAGAGAAATGACAGTCCATCATTACTTATTTATTAAAGGATATCAAAGTGAAACAGTTCTCTAAAGACACAGGAGACAATAATACAAGAAACAACACTTCTGTAGCTTGTCAACTATGTGTCTGTCTATCCCTGTTCTCTCCTCTCTGCACAGGCCATACAAACGCTTCACACCGCGTGGCCGTTGCCACTCTAACCTGGTGGTCCCAGCGCGCACGACCCACGTGGAGTTCCAGGTCTCCGGCAGCCTCTGGAACTGCCGGTCTGCAGCCAACAAGGCTGAGTTCATCTCAGCCTATGCTACCCTCCAGTCCTTAGACTTCCTGGCGCTGACGGAAACATGGATTACCACAGATAACACTGCTACTCCTACTGCTCTCTCTTCGTCTGCCCACGTGTTCTCGCATACCCCTAGAGCATCGAGCCAGCGGGGTGGTGGCACTGGAATCCTCATCTCTCCCAAGTGGACATTCTCTCTTTCTCCCCTGACCCATCTGTCTATCTCCTCATTTGAATTCCATGCTGTCACAGTTACCAGCCCTTTCAAGCTTAACATCCTTATCATTTATCGCCCTCCAGGTTCCCTTGGAGAGTTCATCAATGAGCTTGACGCCTTGATAAGTTCCTTTCCTGAGGATGGCTCACCTCTCACAGTTCTGGGTGACTTTAACCTCCCCACGTCTACCTTTGACTCATTCCTCTCTGCCTCCTTCTTTCCACTCCTCTCCTCTTTTGACCTCACCCTCTCACCTTCCCCCCCTACTCACAAGGCAGGCAATACGCTTGACCTCATCTTTACTAGATGCTGTTCTTCCACTAATCTCATTGCAACTCCCCTCCAAATCTCCGACCACTACCTTGTATCCTTTTCCCTCTTGCTCTCATCCAACACTTCTCACTCCGCCCCTACTCGGATGGTATTGCGCCGTCCCAACCTTCGCTCTCTCTCTCCCGCTACTCTCTCCTCTTCCATCCTATCATCTCTTCCCTCTGCTCAAACCTTCTCCAACCTATCTCCTGATTCTGCCTCCTCAACCCTCCTCTCCTCCCTTTCTGCATCCTTTGATTTTCTCTGTCCCCTATCCTCCAGGCCGGCTCGGTCCTCCCCTCCTGCTCCGTGGCTCGACGACTCACTACGAGCTCACAGAACAAGGCTCCGGGCAGCCGAGCGGAAATGGAGGAAAACTCGCCTCCCTGCGGACCTGGCATCCTTTCACTCACTCCTCTCTACATTCTCCTCTTCTGTCTGTGCTGCTAAAGCCACTTTCTACCACTCTAAATTCCAAGCATCTGCCTCTAACCCTAGGAAGCTCTTTGCTACCTTCTCCTCCCTCCTGAATCCTCCTCCCCCTCCCCCCCCCCCTCCTCCCTCTCTGCGGATGACTTCGTCAACCATTTTGAAAAGAAGGTTGACGATATCCGATCCTCGTTTGCTAAGTCAAACGACACCGCTGGTCCTGCTCACACTGCCCTACCCTGTGCTTTGACCTCTTTCTCCCCTCTCTCTCCAGATGAAATCTCGCGTCTTGTGACGGCCGGCCGCCCAACAACCTGCCCACTTGACCCTATCCCCTCCTCTCTTCTCCAGACCATTTCCGGAGACCTTCTCCCCTTCCTCACCTCGCTCATCAACTCATCCTTGACCGCTGGCTACGTCCCTTCCGTCTTCAAGAGAGCGAGAGTTGCACCCCTTCTGAAAAAACCTACACTCGATCCCTCCGATGTCAACAACTACAGACCAGTATCCCTTCTTTCTTTTCTCTCCAAAAACTCTTGAACGTGCCGTCCTTGGCCAGCTCTCCTGCTCTCTCTCTCAGAATGACCTTCTTGATCCTAATCAGTCAGGTTTCAAGACTGGGCATTCAACTGAGACTGCTCTTCTCTGTGTCACGGAGGCTCTCCGCACTGCTAAAGCTAACTCTCTCTCCTCTGCTCTCATCCTTCTAGACCTATCTGCTGCCTTTGATACTGTGAACCATCAGATCCTCCTCTCCACCCTCTCCGAGTTGGGCATCTCCGGCGCGGCCCACGCTTGGATTGCGTCCTACCTGACAGGTCGCTCCTACCAGGTGGCGTGGCGAGAATCTGTCTCCGCACCATGCGCTCTCACCACTGGTGTCCCCCAGGGCTCTGTTCTAGGCCCTCTCCTATTCTCGCTATACACCAAGTCACTTGGCTCTGTCATATCCTCACATGGTCTCTCCTATCATTGCTATGCAGACAACACACAATTAATCTTCTCCTTTCCCCCTTCTGATAACCAGGCGGCGAATCGCATCTCTGCATGTCTGTCAGACATATCAGTGTGGATGACGGATCACCAGCTCAAGCTGAACCTCGGCAAGACGGAGCTGCTCTTCCTCCCGGGGAAGGACTGCCCCTTCCATGATCTCGCCATCACGGTTGACAACTCCCTTGTGTCCTCCTCCCAGAGTGCTAAGAACCTTGGCGTGATCCTGGACAACACCCTGTCGTTCTCCACTAACATCAAGGCGGTGACCCGATCCTGTAGGTTCATGCTCTACAACATTCGCAGAGTACGACCCTGCCTCACACGGGAAGCGGCGCAGGTCCTAATCCAGGCACTTGTCATCTCCCGTCTGGATTACTGCAACTCGCTGTTGGCTGGGCTCCCTGCCTGTGCCATTAAACCCCTACAACTCATCCAGAACGCCGCAGCCCGTCTGGTGTTCAACCTTCCCAAGTTCTCTCACGTCACCCCGCTCCTCCGCTCTCTCCACTGGCTTCCAGTTGAAGCTCGCATCCGCTACAAGACCATGGTGATTGCCTACGGAGCTGTGAAGGGAACGGCACCTCCATACCTTCAGGCTCTGATCAGGCCCTACACCCAAACAAGGGCACTGCGTTCATCCACCACTGGCCTGCTGGCCCCCCTACCTCTGAGGAAGCACAGTTCCCGCTCAGCCCAGTCAAAACTGTTCGCTGCTCTGGCACCCCAATGGTGGAACAAGCTCCCTCACGACGCCAGGACAGCGGAGTCAATCACCACCTTCCGGAGACACCTGAAACCCCACCTCTTTAAGGAATACCTAGGATAGGATAAAGTAATCCTTCCAGCACACCTCCAGGCTGTGTAAGGGCTATTTGACCAAGGAGAGTGATGGAGTGCTGCATCAGATGACCTGGCCTCCATAACCACCCGACCTCAACCCAATTGAGATGGTTGGGGATGAGTTGGACCACAGAGTGAAGGAAAAGCAGCCAACAAGTGCAGCATATGTGGGAACTCCTTCAAGACTGTTGGAAAAGCATTACTCATGAAGCTGGTTGAGAGAATGCCAAGAGTGTGCAAAACTGTCATCAAGGCAAAGGGTGGCTACTTTGAAGAATCTCAAATATAAAATACATTTTGATTTGTTTAAATGTATTTTGGTTACTACATGACTCCATATGTGTTATTTCATAGTTTTGATGCCTTCACTATTATTCTACAATGTAGAAAATAATAAATATTACGAAAAACTCTTGAATGAGTAGGTGTGACAAACTTTTGACTGGTACTGTATGTAAACTGGCACATAATATATGGAGTTCTGACAAGCTCCACCAGGAATGCACTGTATGTAAAACACATCACCAGAAGCAATAACAGGCCTGTCACAGCACTAGTCCCTGTTTCAGAAGACAAACCATAACATCCGACCACACTTTGTTGAATACCTGGGTAAATGAAGAGGGTGAATACCTGTTGGGATGAAGAGCGTGTTCCCCTGTTTGACAGAGCACTTGTAGCACATGTCCACCTGGTCCCCGAAGAACATCTCGTTCTGATTGGACGAGGAGCTCCAGCGCTCAAACAAGGCAAGGTTGGCCGGCGTGGGGGAGATCAGGTAGAAGATCTTCTCACCCTGAGAGACACACGTAGACATGTATCTAACAGTGCTCATTAATCAACCTCTCCGTTTCCACATCAATGTGAAAGTGGAAGAGTTAAAAGGAGAGAATTTTCATCCGTCAGACAGACACAGCATTACAATGATGAACAAGGTAAAGTCAGGCATGGACATCATACATTCAAATGTTCTATCTCTCTTAAGTCTCCTAGTATATAACGCTCCAATTATGCATGTCAGCACAGCAGGAAGAATGTCTAGTTCCAACAGTCCCTTTACACAATCTGGCCCAAAAGATTTCCCAATAACTGCCCTCTTCTTACCCGTAGTACATGGTACCAGACAGAGGTACCTCCGAAGTCGATGTGGAAGTCTGTGTAGCTGTCCTTGACCCCCATGAGGCAGTACTTCTGGACGTTGGGCCGCTCAAACACGGACTCCTCAGGCCACAGGTTCTCCACCCACGATAGCTTCCTCACTATCTTCGGAGTCTCCACCAAATTTGACAGCCTGTGACAGAAAATTGACATTTTGTGTAATTAATTTTGTGTAATTAAACACCAAATTCAGTCCAAGAATTCTAGCATTTTATACAACTGCAACAGTACTTAAACAACTTTTATCTACAAAAAATATATATTATACAGAGCCATATCTTACTCTGTATGGCTCTGGCAAAATGTAACTTTTGTTCAACCAAATGATGTACTGGTGACAAGGAAGACCCCTAGAGAGCAATACCAACCAATGAGTGGACTGCATTGACACAAGAACAAGCAGTGTGGTGTACCTGGTCTCAGAGAACTCTAGGCTGATGACGTTGAGGACTCGGTCTCTGTTGGGGCTGTTGTAGTACTCCACAAAGTCCCCTAGGCGCATCTTCAGGTCAGCTTGGCGAGACACGTCAATCACATCAATCTCCCTGTCCGGACCTATAGACAACACGCAATCAACAAACAAAACACGTCTTGCCGCTCCCCACACAGAGTGCTTTATTCCTGCACCGTGATCATATACATCTCAACTTCACAGAGGTCTTGTTGTGCAAGATAAGACTGTAGTTTACTCTAGCTTATACAGTGGGGGAAAAAAGTATTTGATCCCCTGCTGATTTTGTACATTTGCCCACTTACAAAGAAATGATCAGTCTATAATTTTAATGGTAGGTTTATATGAACAGTGAGAGACAGAATAACAACAAAAACATCCTGAGAAACACATGTCAAAAATGTTATAAAATGATTTGCATTTTAATGAGGGAAATAAGTATTTAACCCCTCTGCAAAACATGACTTAGTACTTGGTGGCAAAACCCTTGTTGGCAATCACAGAGGTCAGATGTTTCTTGTAGTTGGCCACCAGGTTTGCACACATCTCAGGAGGGATTTTGTCCCACTCCTCTTTGCAGATCTTCTCCAAGTCATTAACGTTTCGAGGCTGACGTTTGGCAGCTCGAACCTTCAGCTCCCTCCACAGATTTTCTATGGGATTAAGGTCTAGAGACTGGCTAGGCCACTCCAGGACCTTAATGGGCTTCTTCTTGAGCCACTCCTTTGTTGCCTTGGCCGTGTGTTTTGGGTCATTGTCATGCTGGAATACCCATCCACGACCCATTTTCAATGCCCTGGCTGAGGGAAGGAGGTTCTCACCCAAGATTTGACGGTACATGGCCCCGTCCATCGTCCCTTTGATGTGGTGAAGTTGTCCTGTCCTCTTAGCAGAAAAACACCCCCAAAGCATAATGTTTCCACCTCCATGTTTGACGGTGGAGATGGTGTTCTTGGGGTCATAGGCAGCATTCCTCCTCCTCCAAACACGGCGAGTTGATGTCAAAGAGCTCCATTTTGGTCTCATCTGACCACAACACTTTCACCAGTTGTCCTCTGAGTCATTCAGATGTTCATTGGCAAACTTCCGATGGGCATGTATATGTATTCTTGAGCAGGGGGACCTTGCGGGCGCTGCAGGATTTCAGTCCTTCACGGCGTAGTGTGTTACCAATTGTTTTCTTGGTGACTATGGTCCCAGCTGCCTTGAGATCATTGACAAGATCCTCCGTGTAGTTCTGGGCTGATTCCTCACCGTTCTCATGATCATTGCAACTCCACGAGGTGAGATCTTGCATGGAGCCCCAGGCCGAGGGATATTGACAGTTCTTTTGTGTTTCTTCCATTTGCGAATAATCGCAACAAATGTTGTCACCTTCTCACCAAGCTGCTTGGCGATGATCTTGTAGCCCATTCCAGCCTTGTGTAAGTCTACAATCTTGTCCCTGACATCCTTGGAGAGCTCTTTGGTCTTGGCCATGGTGGAGAGTTTGGAATCTGATTGATTGATTGCTTCTGTGGACAGGTGTCTTTTTTACAGGTAACAAGCTGCGGTTAGGAGCACTCCCTTTAAGAGTGTGCTCCTAATCTCAGCTCGTTACCTGTATAAAAGACACCTGGGATCCAGAAATCTTTCTGATTTAGAGGGGGTGAAACGCTTATTTCCCTCATTAAAATGCAAATCAATTTATAACATTTCTGACATACGTTTTTCTGGATATTTTTGTTGTTATTCTGTCTCTCACTGTTGAAATAAACCTACCATTAAAATTATAGACTGATCCTTTCTTTGTCAGTGGGCAAACATACAAAATCAGCAGGGGATCAAATACTTTTCCCCCCCACTGTATCTCTTATGGTAATGGCATGTCAAGTTGAGACGTGACTAGTTAAAGAGCAGGTATGACAGAGCCTTGTACTGTATCTAGAGTCGCAGGTTTACATTGACATTTTAATCATTGAATTGAGCAGATGCCCTTATCCAGGGAGACTTACTTCGAGTCAGTGCATTCAACTAAGGTAGGTAAAGGTACCATAGAAGACAACTATTTAATGATGTGGGGAAAACAAGCAAATATTAAAATAACTGCATGTGAAACCAAAATTTTACCGATGTAGTGCTCTACGTCGTTGACTCCGAAGTTCCCCGGGGGTAGGTTCATCCCAAGGCCGTCCCTCCTGAGGACCATGACAGGAACACTGAATGAGCGCTCTTCCAGGAACTCCACTGTCAGCTGGGCCCCCGACGGCTTTAACAATACCTCATCAGCACTGCACATACACAGAGAGATTGGAAAATAGTGAGGGACACAGAGAAATAGAATAACAGTACACTCAATATGGCAGATATGGTATTATGATGCAAAATTCAACTTCTATGGTGAGAACCAGGTCAGAACTGTAAAGTTATAGAAAATTATTAAAGTACCACTCGAAATGATACATTATCTGACAATAAAAAAAAAATGCAGATTCAAAAGCCATATTGTCGATCACTCAGAGAGTTTTGAGACGCTCTACTGTATGGACGCAAGCAAAACACTACGCATGAAATCATTTACATTGTAGCTGTCGGGTTGGGTTCTTTCTCTGCGAGGCGGTCATTTTAGGTGAATGTTCATGCTAAATAAAAGAAAGTGTGGAAGAGAATGAACACGTATAGACATAATGTAATATGGGAGGTTTACCTTGGGAAGGTGCGGCTTCGTAGCTCCCTGACAAACTGTGGACTGCCCGTCTTTACCGGTCGACCAGAAGTGTCTCTTCCTCCAGCATCAGCCTGCTTGGTACCTCCACGCCGCTTCCTCACTGTGGAACATACAGGGGACAACAACAGACTTGCATTACAACCACGCTACTAATACTTGTGCTATTACAACCACACTACTACTGTACTATTACTACAAGGCCTTCATTACTACTACTAGTATTACTAAAGGCAGACCAGGTAACAAAACTGACAGAAGTGAGGAATTGGTATGTGTATTGGCATGTGTATTTCTATAGAGCTTGGTTTCCTAATCCTGTCCTAGAGTATCCCTAGCCATTCAGAATGTATTCAGAACTAGCACACCTGATGCTACAGATTCAAACAGGTCTGAAATATGGGTGAAATATAAAAAGACAGCCTGGAAAGCAAATTCAAAGAGACTGAGAGGCACTTACTGACAGAGGGCCCATGGGTGACCTGACAGTTGGGACAGTGGTACAGGTCAATCTCTGCTGCTTTGTCTTCCTCCACTCCAACACAACTAAACAAACAAACAAACAAACAAACAAAAATGTACTCATAGCCCACTGTATACAGTCAGCAATTATACTGAACAAAAATATAAACACAACATGCACCAATTTCATCGATTGTACTGAGTTACAGTTCATATGAGGAAATCAGGCAATTGAAACATTTATTAGGCCCTAATATATGGATTTCACATGACTGGGAATACTGATATGCATCTGTTGGTCAAAGATACCTTTAAAAAAAAAAATGGGCCTCTGGATCTCGTAATGGTACTTTTGTGCATTCAAATTGCCATCGATAAAATACAATTGTGTCTGTAGCTTATGCCTGCCCATACCATAACCCCACCGCCACCATGGGGCACTCTGTTCACAACGTTGACATCAGCAAACTGCTTGCCCCTACACAACGCCATACACGTGGTCTGCGGTTGTGAGGCCGGTTGGACATACTGCCAAATTCTCTAAAACAACGTTTGAGGTGGCTTATGGTTGATAAATGAACATTCAATTCTCTGACAAAAGGTCTGGTGGACATTCTTGCAGTCTGCATGCCAATTGCACGCTCCCTCATAATTTGAGACATCTGTAGCGTTGTGTGACAAAACTGCACATTTTAGAGTGGCCTTTTATTGTCCCCAGCACTAGGTTCACCTGTGTAATGATCATGCTGTTTAATCAGCTTCTTGATATGCCACACCTGTTAGGTGGATGGACTATCTTGGAGAAGGATAAATGCTCACTAACAGTGATGTAAACAAATTTGTGCACAAAATCTTTGAGAAATAAGCCTTTTGTGCATATGGTACATTTCTGGGATATTTTACTGCAACTCATGAAACATTGGACAAACACTTTACATGCTGTGTTTATATTTTTGTTCAGTGTAGTAACGCTCAATGAAACTGAAATATAACTTACCTTCCATGGAACCAGTCTTGACATATGTCACACTCGATCATAAAGCGTGTGACATCGTAGGGCAGGCGACACAGGCAGTACACTGGAACAGACGCCATACTGGGAGTGTAAACTGACTGACAGTTGGGCTTAAATCTACTCTGTGAATATGGCAGCACGACACTAGTTTGCAATTAGAATTAGTTTACGGTTGCATTGAGCTCTGAAAAAAGATATATAGTTCAAATGGCGTTTGTACTGAAGCAGCACAGGGCAGTGCCAGTAACAGGTTAACTGTGGTGTGTCACTTCACTTGGAATAGGTGCCTAGCCCACTGCTTTCTGTCACACATGATGCATTGTATTCGCCATGATTAGGCACCTGTTGAAAAGGGAAAGAAGAGAGCACAAACATATCTGTCAAAAAGTCTGCAGGGATGTGGGTGTTAATTTGAGGATAAGAAAGATAAGCTCCTCTAAGTCGTTTTACTGACCGAAGGTTCTCTCTGTAAGTTGCTATACTTGGCTCGCTAGCAGTGGGTCTGAATAGTAAGTTAGCCCACGATTAGGCAATACAAAAGTTAGCTAGCTAATAATAACACTTCTAAACTGGCTAATACATGTATGGGGAGGGATATGCCTTGCAAAATGTCTGACAGCTCTCGCATATGAATTGGAATCCAGGCAAATAACTGGCTAATTATCTAGTACTAGGGGAGGGAAAGTAACATTAGCCAGTTAGCAGCTTAGCTAGCTAACTATAGTAGCTAGATTTGTAAACACTGCAGCCTGGCTAACAATGGCTTTTCGCAAGTACCTAGACTATGCTAACGTAACTAGCTAACAAACGAAAAGCGCAGGTAATTGAACGTTACCGATTCATAGCAAGCTGGTAATAATGTGTATTAGTTCAACGCTATCTTTTCGTTAGTTGCAATTCAAGACCACACATAGCCAGCTGTTTATTCGCTACAGTAACTTAGTTGTTAGCGCAACATGCTAGCCACCATTGGCTAAGCTTAGCAACTTAAGTTAGCTGGTAACGTTAGCTAAACAGCGGATAAGTCTAGATTTAGCTAATTATATTGCATTTTATATTACTTTATTGTGAAAATAGCATTGAATTACCTATAAGTAAGTTGTACGTTCAGAAAATCGGTCCGAAATAATTTCTTACCGGGATTTAAACTGTCCGATTGCTGCAGAGGCCACCGGCCAAGCATTTGAAATCGGTTGAAATCCTTACGAAAGGCTGAGGATCGATGAGGCCTTATTATGCAGCGCAAAGTATTCAAAAACAGCCCTTACTGCATTGTCTTTTTCCCCCACAAATGATATCCAGGTGTGTAGGTTAAGTCACAAAATGTATATTGCAGGGTTTGAAAAGATTAAAAGACCACTACATGAGCACTGTTACTATAAACAACTCAGAAATACAGACATTTGTGATGGATCAACGCCATTTCAAAGCACTCGCATAGACTGTCTGTAGTTGAAGGAACAATAAAGTTGCGCTACTAAAAACTACAGTAGCGGCACATCAATACTTCAAATGTAGGCCTACACACAAAATGAAACAATATTTACATTACAGTTGAGTAATTATTGTAATAACCAGCTATCGCACTGTAATAACTGCAATAACAACCTGGGTCTGTAATTATACTGAATAAAAATATGAGTGCAACAATTTCAAAGATTTTAGAGTTAACGGTTCATATAAGGAAATCAGTCAATTGAAATGAATTAATTAAGCCCTAATCTATGGATTTCACATGACTGGGAATACACATATGCATCTGTTGGTCACAGATACCTTTAAAAAAAAAGTAGGGGTGTAGATCAGAAAACCAGTCAGTATCTGGTGTGACCACCATTTGCCTCATGCAGCGCAACACATCTATTTCGCATAGAGTTGATCAGGCTGTTGATTGTAGCCTGTGGAATGTTTTCCCACTCCTCTTCAATGGTTGTGTGAAGTTGCTGGATATTGGCGGGAACTGGAACATGCTGTCGTACACGTCGATCCAGAGCATCCCAAACATGCTCAATGGGTGACATGTCTGGTGAGTATGCAGGGTATGGAAGAACTGGGACATTTTCAGCTTCCAGGAATTGTGTAAAGATCGTTGCGACATGGGGCAGTGCATTATCATGCTGAAACATGAGGTGATGGTGGCAGACTAATGGCAAGAAAATGGGCCTCAGGATCTCGTCACGCTATCTCTGTGCATTGCCATTGATAAAATGCAACTGTGTTTGTTATCCGTAGCTTATGCCTGCCCATACCATAACCTCACCACCACCATGGGGTACTGTTCACAACATTGACATCAGCAAACCGCTCGCCCACACAACGCCATACACGTGGTCTGCGGTTGTGAGGCCAGTTGGACGTATTGCCAAATTCTCAAAAAATACAGAGGCAGAGAAATGAACATTCAATTCTCTGGCAACAGCTCTGGTGCACATTCCTGCAGTCAGCATGCCAATTGCATGCTACTTCAAAACTTGAGACATCTGTGACATTGTGTTGTGTGACAAAACTGCACATTTTAGAGTGGCCTTTTGTCCCCAGCACAAGGTGCACCTGTGTAATGATCATGCTGTTTAATCAGCTTCTTGATATGCCAGCCCTTTCAGGTGGATGGATTTTCTTGGCAAATGAGAAATGCTCACTAACAGGGATGTAAACAAATTTGTGCACATTTCAGAGAAATATTTGTGTGTGTATGGAACATTTCTGGGATCTTTTATTTCAGCTCATGAAAGATGGGAGCAACACTTTACATGTTGCGTTTATATTTTTGTTCAGTGTATATCAGTTATTTCAACCATATGACAAGATTGGTGAAATTGAAGACAGGTGTGGATCCAACAGAATAAGCAATAGAACTCCCATGAACAGTTTGATGTTTAACACCATTTATTTTGATTAGTTACAAAAACATAAATAAAATCAACAATTGAATTAGTTACAATATTACAGAGGTTAAATCACCAGAAACATATGTTTTATTTCTAGGTTTTTGTATTTAAATGTCCTTCTAAATCATTGGTTCTCAGTCAGGTGTAATATCAGGACAAGTGTGTGTTAGATGAGCCCAATGGCCTAAAGGTAGTCTAGGCCTACCTCTTGACGGTGTTTCATTGTTTGTCCAGTGAATCAAGTTTCTGTAGAGATAAAAACAAGTTGATACAGTATATCTCTATGATTAGAACCATACTGACAAAACCTCTCACAATTGAAACATGATGTAGCTATTACTCTGTTTCAACACAAAGTCTGAGAGGAATAGAATATATCCTGGGGGGACTCCAACAGAGATAAGAAGCAATGTTTCTAGTGTCAGATAACCTCAGATATATTTTAAAATACTGATCAGAAGAACACGACTTTACATTTTGTACAACCCCATTTCAAAATACAAAAATAATATTTTTTTCCTTTAGATTACATTTTGGTAACACATCAGGGCGAGTTCCACATTTCCTTTTCATGAATATCATCAAAGCTGTGACATATGGTCAACATGTTAGTATTGACTTGACAGCACAGTAACTTCCTCCCCTCTACTAATAATATTAAACTATATTACTGTGAAAATGTGGGTTGTCTCATAAAAATAAAACATAAATACTGAAAACCATTATGTTAAACTATATATTCATATGCAATTGGTAAAGTGTTTAGTTTGTGAACAACTATAAGCACCAACTGTTTTAGCTCCCCAAAAAGAATTTGAATGTTTTGTTTTTCCTCCTTCCACTTTCAGTAGTTTTCAGCTCACTTTTAAGCAGTCTTTCACATATGCTCTCTTTGCTGTGGGAAAAACTCTCTATCATTATACATTTAAATAAAAACAGAAATACTGCATTAACTATAAAACTTATAGTACCAAGTAAGCTTTCAGAAAATGTATTTATCAATGGTCAAATTTGTATGTATAGCTAAATGCAATGATGATTGTACTGTATCTCATTTCCCATGTGCATCCCTGTATCTGTCACTCACTGGAGTAAGTTGAGAAATGGAAGTCAGTAAACCTTTTGCTGTGTTCATGCAGCACTTAACAGATCCTTCTAGTCGAATTTACAAAAGAGTAATTCACACGTAAAATAACTTGTTAAGGACAAAAATGTTCACTAATAATTAAATCCAGAAAAAGTACTCTGTCTTGACAAATAGCCCAGTGAGGCTCTCACAATGCTGTCTAACAACAAATTTTTTTTAATTACACTTTTTTAATTGAACCTTTATTTAACTAGGCAAGTCAGTTAAGAACAAATTCTTATTTACAATGACACGCTGGGCCAATTGTGCGCCGCCTTATGGGACTCCCAATCACAGCCGGTTGTGATACAGCCTGGATTCGAACCAGGGTGTCTGTAGTGTCACCTCTAGCACGGAGATGCAGTGCCTTAGACCGCTGCGCCACTCGGGAGCCCTAAAGCCATGTCCCAAATGGTACCCTACTTTACAAGATTAGGGTGCCATTTGGGACGCACCGTATAACTATGGACTTTATGGGTCCGAGCGCCACTCACATAACTGACTTCTTTGACGTCTTGAGGAGGGACAGAACCAATACATGATGGGCTCTATAGGTAAACAATCTGGTACAGTAACAACTAATGTGAGAGTCTGCTTTTATGGAAGTAGTGGGGATTCGATTTGTGATGCAGTGCAGCAATATTACAAAGCTTTTGTCACACAAAAGAAAACAGTCACACACACACACAGTAAAGTATAAATTCTAAAAGGCAATATGAGGACAGCCCATATACAGTTGGTTTCCCCATTCCATAAAATGACTTGGCAGTTTGTTTTCTTATCAGTTTTCCTTGTATGACACCTTTGATATGCAGGGTAGCGATTGGTAGTGAGGAAATTCAACATTTCCCTAAAACAAATTGATTCTAGCTCAAATAAAACAGATTTATTTCTGATCAATAAATTACCTCAGTTTGTTGTTGTGCACAGCAGCAGACGTGAGAAATATAAGCACAAGTGCAAGCAGATTGCAGACAAGTCAAGGTACATTGTAGCCGTAAGGTCATGCAGTCTTAGTGTTTTGATGAGTGTTTATTCAATGAAAGCTCACTGAACATATTCATCAATTAAATCAAAATATCAGCATATATTGATCACAATTTCATCATGTTACTCAACATGTTATTTAAAATCTTCTTTAATCTACTGATTGACACTTTTTATCAATGTAAAAAATTATAATCCACAAAGTACATGCCTTGCCCGTGCACTACACTGTACAACAGTGTGCTTAGTGGCATTGTGGTAGTGATAATAGCCAGGTAGCACCACTATTACCATGCTCTGTGGTGTTACTGTAACATGCTGTTGTTGCACCTACTTTATATCTCATTGGTAGCCTGTTGAAACATTTGTGCTATACTGTAAGAGGTCAGTTAATGCGTAAATGTTTGGTTGGTTGTTAACGTGCTTCTACAAAATGATTTGGTTAAACGCCACCACAGACAAAATCAGGACATCACAGGATGATACAATTTAGATGACAGTTACTAATTGCACTTTTAAAATTCATAGTCCTTTTCGATATAAGTAAGCATTGACAAATAAAAACAACAAAAAATATATGTCAATGCATAATAATGTGAATGTTTTGTGTTCCTTCATGTCTCAGCTTGGGAGGAAGAGTTCTGGGTCAAACTTAGTTGGATTTTAAAAATAACATGGCTGTTACTTGGTGTCAAAACACACAAGGAATATGTACTGAGGAAATCAATGTCAACACAAACACGCACACACACACAACACACACACACACACAAATACACACAGTACCTAATTTTGTACATCTCAAACACACCAGTATCATGACCCCCCCCCACAGTTCCATATTGCCCTCTGTCTCTACATACTCTGTCTACATAGACTCAACCATCTCTCACATTCACTTCCCATCTCATCTTTACAAATATAATGGCGTCCATTTTGTCATTGTCAGACGTTACCTCTCATAACATAAACACTCTCAAACTTTCATGGTTTTTGCACATCCATCATCTCCATCTTTTTTTCTACTTCCCTCGTTCCATCCTAATCCAACTCACTCTTCCCCTCTCATTTTCTTTTTACTGCTGTCCCAGAGGAAGAGTGGAGGTTGGGGGCGTGGGGTGAAGTTTGGCACTGGATGGTCGAGCAGCAGCAGAGCAGGAGGAGGAGCAGGAGGAAGAGGAGGAGGAGCAGAAGCACAATGTCCCCCCGGGGCCACCGGGGGCAGATGCAGCAGGAGCAGCGCCAGTGTCTATGGGCTCCACTACCGCATTGTTGCTAGACCCAGGAATCAGACACTCAGGCTGAGCTAGGGCCAACTGAGACGACGGGGACACCTGGGAAGGCAACAGAGGTTTATTCTGATTCGGAGGTGGGGCTACTACACCTAAATGGGGCTGCTGGGGTATCTGTTGTTGCCCTGTCTGTGGCTCTACGGGAGACAGGGACTGAGACAGTAGTGGAGTCTGGATTAGGGGCTGTATCTGTAATGGGTGAGTAGGCTGGGCTTGCTGGAGATGTAAACTTTGCTGCAGCTGAGGGACTGGAGGCATGTGTGTTTGTTGTTGGGGTCCTGGTGGTCCCCCCACCCCGCTCCACTGGCTCAGGCTCCCCCCAGTGGTGTACTGAGCTGGGGTTGGAGCAGTGAGGCTGGAGGGGGCTGGAGAGGCCTGGGGGTTCAGTGGCGCCACAGGGAACCAACCAGGAGGAGCCACCTGGAAGGAAGACATCACTAATGTGACACACAATAACTACATCCAACGGTTTTTGGTAGCTTGCAGTCATACACTGAATTGTACAAAAATGTACAAGCGTGTACACAATACATTGGCAATGGAATACTGTACATGGGCAATAAATACACATGCACTGTATACGTATAGGTCACGTGAGGCCTGGTGCGTTACCTCTGTGGCCTGTGGCCACCCTCCCAACTCCTGCACCTGCTGAATCTGCTTGATCTGATTGAGCGAGGGCTTGGGAGTGGCGGGACCCACTGTCTCCTTCGTCCAATCATCAACCAGTCTGTGCAAGTCATCTGTGAACATGCTCTTTCTGGCACCCTGGGAGGGAGGACTGTGGTCTGAGAAGAGAGAAAGGGAAGATAATCAATCAAACACTACTTATTCAGAGGAAGAGTTAGGTTTCGGTGAAACCATTACCTCTTTTGGTAGTCAGTAGGGTGGTTTGTTCTGGGTTGCAGTATGGCGGCAGTTTTCTCTGTTCTCCCCCTGAGAAACTACTGGACTGTTGTATACCTTCAGCAGAGACAACAGAGTCAGATATCACATATATCACGTTCAGTGGGAGAGAGATGATCGAGAGAGAGGGAGGGAAAGATAAAACGGAGAGCGAGAAGACAGAAAGAGAGAAGACCGAGGGAGAGAGAGAGAAATACACAGATCAAGACTGAAAGACCGAGAGTAGACCCAGAAAGAGAGATTGGTTACCGGGGTGACCAGCGAGTCCATTGTTGTCCATGTGGGAGTGGGGTCTGGGCCGGAGCTTGGCTTTGGCCGGCCTGGGCCTGCGGGGGGAGAGGGCTGGGGACCCTGAGGGGAAGGGTGGGGTGCGGGGCAGGGTTTGCCGGTGGTCTTTGAGGGAGCGCAGCTGTCTGTACAGCTCCTGGAGCTCTCTGTTCTGCTGAGTGTGGAGGGACACCACCTCCTTGATGTGCCTGGGGAAGAGAGGTAAAATACAGGGGGAGGAATGGAGGAGGGAGACGTGAAGAGAATGGGGTTTGGGAGATCATTAATGGCAGAGCGACAGAGTTGAGGAGGAGGGAAGAGTGATATGTTGAGAATGTAGACAGGCAGGGATGGAATGGAGTGGGTGGGTGGGAGAAAGAGTACAAATTGGTCAGTCAATATAGAAGAAACATCAACATGTTGAATAATACTGAAAATAAACCCTGTCCCTTTTTTCTCCACCGTCTCCCAGATGGGTCATTGACTGCACAAAATGAATTCCCAATAAACAAGGTATTCTATTGTTTCATCTCACTTCTCTCTCAGCGTGTGCAGCTCCTTCCTCAGGTCTTCATCCTCCATCTCACTCTCCTCATCATCGCTACTGCCCAGGGGAGAATGACCATGCCCGTGACCATGTCCTCGGGGTGGGTGGCTCAGTGCTGGAGTCCTCTTCCCCTCCTCCCTCTCTCCCTCCTTCCCTCGGGTCCTCCTCCTCTCTCTCTCCAGGTCAGGAGACACAGGGGAGCTGTCCGTCAGTTCTTTCTGGGCCTCCGTCTGGGTCACAGAGAAGCGCCCCACTTTCCTGTGGCTGCTGCCCGTACCGCAGGCTGCCTCCTTGGGGGGAGAGGCCTCAGGGGGCTGGGGCACTGGGGTGACCTGGGGAAAATACAAAGTGGGAGTCATTAAGTTTGTGTGTGTTCCTCCTCCTCCTCCAGCACATTCTGATATTTAACCAGGAATTGATTATCAGGAAGTTCTAGGCACTTAATAGATCTGAAAGAATTGAATAGGCCTGGTAGTAGTAACATCGTGTCCTCTCGTACACTGTGAGGCTATTTTCCCATATTGCTTACAGCTACCTATCTAATCTTTTGAGAACTACACAAGTGTCTAGAGTCTGTTTCGTACCTGAAATCGTCCCTTGAGTGAGTGGAGAGGGTTGGAGGAAGCGCCCTCTCTCTCCTCTCTGACTGCCTGACTGCCACTAGAGTGACAGTCTGGTAAAAAGAGGGGGAATGAAAAACAACAGGGGGGGAGAGAGGAGGACATAGAGAGACAAGGACACGGAGACAGAGACACACATGGGTATAGATACAGACGTGAGGACAAGGTAGATAGACAAACGCACAGAAATAGGCACACACAGAGGGGTATACCGACAAGCACAGGGATAAGACGTGGACATAGACACCACAAACACAGAAAAACAGAGTTAAAGATCATTAAATCCCATGACATCACATTATCAGACAGCAACCCTGTGACTACACAAAAAAGTATTCTATTGTAGACAAGCTTACAGTTCATGGGAATATGTGTGTGACATTACATTGATTTAGAAAACTATAGCATTTTTATAATGTTTTGCTGTCCTTTTCTTACAGTGACAGGAATAAGCATAAAAACGTCATTGTGATAAAGATAACTTAAAAATAACATCTACAGTAAAAACATGCTTAAATAAGCATAACGTTATGGGGTGTGGGGAGGGTTGGTATATACTGTAGGTCAGTAATTAATATTCACATATCAAAGACATGAGATAGAAATGCATTTTAGGGAGGGGTCAGTTAGTTGAATGTATGCATCAGTATACTGTACCCCCCCACCACACACACACACACACACACAGTGTACCTGTACCATATCAGACCCCACACACTAACATCACATGTCAATCTGGATGAATGAATTGATCAACAATGTAGATTAAAAGTGATGTTGTCATTTGTGGTATATGATATCTGGAGGTTTTCTAAACAGAATGTGTGTATATGAATATGTTGCATCATTTGAGATATCAATGTAAAAATGTACAGCTTGGCATGAATGCTGCTGATGTTATGGTATTACACATTATGTATGATAGTACATCACCATATACAGTTGAAGTCGGAAGTTTACATACACCTTAGCCAAATACATTTAAACTCAGATTTTCACAATTCCTGACATTTAATCCTAGTAAAAATTCCCTGTGTTAGGTCAGTTAGGATCACCACTTTATTTTAAGAATGTGAAATGTCAGAATAATGGTAGAGAATGATTTAGTTCAGCTTTATTTCTTTAATCACATTCCCAGTGGGTCACAAGTTTCAATTAGTATTTGGTAGCATTGTCTTTAAATTGTTTAACTTGGGTCAAACGTTTCAGGTAGCCTTCCACAAGCTTCCCACAATAAGTTGGGTGAATTTTGGCCCATTCCTCCTGACAGAGCTGGTGTAACTGAGTCAGGTTTGTAGGCCTCCTTGCTCGCACACGCTTTTTCAGTTCTGCCCACACATTTTCTATAGGATTGAGGTCAGGGCTTTGTGATGGCCACTCCAATACACTGACTTTGTTGTCCTTAAGCCATTTTGCCACAACTTTGGAAGCATGCTTGGGGTCATTGTCCATTTGGAAGACTCATTTGCGACCAAGCTTTAACTTCCTGCCTGATGTCTTGAGTTGTTGCTTCAATATATCCACATAATTTCCCTTCCTCATGAGCCATCTATTTTGTGAAGTGCACCAGTCCCTCCTGTAGCAAAGCACCCCCGCAACATGATGCTGCCACCCCCGTGCTTCACGGTTGGGATGGTGTTCTTCGGTTTGCAAGCCTCCCCCTTTTTCCTCCAAACATAACAATGGTCATTATGGCCAAACAGTTCTATTTTTGTTTCATCAGACCAGAGGACATTTCTCCAATAAGTAGGATCTTTGTCCCCATGTGCAGTTGCAAACCGTAGTCTGGCTATTTTATGGCAGTTTTGGAGCAGTGGTTTCTTCCTTGCTGAGCGGCCTTTCAGGTTATGTCAATATAGGACTCGTTTTACTGTGGATATAGATACTTTTGTACCTGTTTCTTCCAGCATCTTCACAAGATCCTTTGCTGTTGTTCTGGGATTGATTTGCACTTTTCGCACTAAAGTACGTTCATCTCTAGGAGACAGAACGCGTCTCCTTCCTGAGCGGTATGACGACTATGTGGTCCCATGGTGTTTATACTTGAGTACTATTGTTTGTACAGATGACCGTGGTACCTTCAGGCGTTTGTAAATTTCTCCCAAGGATGAACCAGACTTGTGGAGGTCTACAATTGATTTCTTTTGATTTTCCCATGATGTCAAGCAAAGAGGCACTGAGTTTGAAGGTAGGCCTCGAAAAACATCCACAGAGACACCTCCGATTGACTCAAATTATGTCAATTAGCCTAACAGAAGCTTCTAAAGCCATGACATAATTTTCTGGAATTTTACAAGCTGTTTAAAGGCACAGTCAACTTAGTGTATGTAAACTTCTGACCCACTGGAATTGTGATACAGTGAATTGTACAGTTGAAGTCGGAAGTTTACATACACTTAGGTTGGAGTCATTCAAACTCGTTTTTCAACCACTCCACAAATTTCTTGTTAACAAACTATAGTTTTGGCAAGTTGGTTAGGACATCTACTTTGTGCATGACACAAGTAATTTTTCCAACAATTGTTTACAGACAGATTATTTCACTTATAATTTACAGTATCACAATTCCAGTGGGTCTGATTACATACACTAAGTTGACTACCTTTAAACAGCTTGTAAAATTCCAGAAAATGATGTCATGGCTTTAGAATATTTAGTTAGGCTAATTTACAAAATTTGAGTCAATTGGAGGTGTACCTGTAGATGTATTTCAAGGCCTACCTTAAAACTCAGTGCCTCTTGGGACCACGCAGCCGTCATACCGCTCAGGAAGGAGAAGCGTTCTGTCTCCTAGAGATGAATGTACTTTGGTGCGAAAAGTACAACTCAATCCCAGAACAAAAGTAAAGGACCTTGTGAAGATGCTGGAGGAAACAGGTACAAAAGTATCTATATCCATAGTAAAACAAGCCCTAAATCGACATAACCTGAAAGGCAGCTCAGCAAGGAAGAAGCCACTGCTCCAAAACCGCCATAAAAAAGCCAGACTACGGCTTGCATCTGCACATCGGGACAAATATCCTACTTTTTGGAGAAATGTCCTCTGGTCTGATGAAACAAAAATGGAACTGTTTGGCCATAATGACCATCGTTATGTTTGGAGGAAAAAGGGGGAGGCTTGCAAGCCGAAGAACACCATCCCAACCGTGAAGCACGGGGGTGGCAGCATCATGTTGTGGGGGTGCTTTGCTGCAGGAGGGACTGGTGCATTTCACAAAATAGACGGCATCACTAGGAAGGAAAATTCTGTGTATATACTGAAGCAAAATCTCAAGACATCAGTCAGGAAGTTAAAGCTTGGTCGCAAATGGGTCTTCCAAATGGAAAATGACCCCAAGCATACTTCCAAAGTTGTGGCAAAATGGCTTAAAGACAACAAAGTCAAATTATTGGAGTGGCCATCACAAAGCCCTGACCTCAATCCCATAGAAAATCTGTGGGCAGAACTGAAAAAGTGTGTGCGAGCAAGGAGGCTTACAAACCTGACTCAGTTACACCAGCTCTGTCAGGAGGAATGGGCCAAAATTCAACCAACTTATTGTGGGAAGCTTGTGGAAGGCTACCCGAAACGTTTGACCCAAGTTGAACAATTTTAAGGCAATGCTACCAAATACTAATTGACTGTATGTAAACTTCTGACCCACTGGGAATGTGATGAAAGAAATAAAAGGTGAAATAAATAATTCTCTCTACTAATATTCTGACATTTCACATTCTTAAAATAAAGTGGTGATCCTAACTGACCTAAGACAGGGAATTTTTACTAGGATTAAATGTCAGGAATTGTGATAAACTGAGTTTAAATTTATTTGGATAAGGTGTATGTAAACTTCAACTGTAAGTGAAATAATCTGTCTGTAAACAATTGTTGGAAAAATGACTTCTGTCATGCACTAAGTAGATGTCCTAACCGACTTGCCAAAACTATAGTTTGTTAACAAGAAATTTGTGGAGTGGTTTAAAAATGAGTTTTAATGACTCCAACCTAAGTGTATGTAAACTTCCGACTTCAACTGTATACACACATATGTAGAACAAGTGCACATACACTACATGTCCAAAAGTATGTGGACACCTGCTCGTCAAACATGTCATTCCAAACTCATGTGCATTCATATGGAGTTGGTCCCCCCCCTTTGCTGCTATTACAGCCTCCACTCTTCTGGGAAGGCTTTCCACTAGATGTTCGAACACTGCTGCGGGGACTTGCTTCCATTCAGCCACAAGAGCATTAGTGAGGTCGGGCACTGATGTTTGGTGATTAGGCCTTGCTCGCAGTCGTCGTTCCAATTGATCCCAATGGTGTTCGATGGGGTTGAGGTCAGGGTTCTGTGCAGGCCAGTCAAGTTCTTCCACACCGATCTTGAAAAAGCATTTCTGTATGGATCTCGCTTTGTCCACGGGGGCATTTTCATTCTGAAACAGGAAAGGGCCTTCCCCCAAACTGTTGCCACAAAGTTGGAAGCACAGAATCGTCTAGAATGTCATTATATACTGTAGCGTTAAGGTTTCCTTAAAGGCCTCCTGAGTGGCGCAGCGGTCTAAGGCACTGCATCACTAAAAATCCAGGTTCGATCCCGGGCTGTGTCACAACCGGCCGCGACCAGGAGACCGATTAGGCGAAGCACAATTGGCCCAGCATCGACTCCTTGTGACAGCCGGGCGCATGCAGTGTGTCAAGAAGCAGTGCGGCTTGGCGGGCTGGTGTTTCGGAGAACACATGGCTCTCGACCTTCGCCTCTCAAATCAAATCACTACATGGCCCCAAGTCCGTACAGGAGTTGCAGCGATGGGACAACACTGTAACTACCAATTGAATAACACGAAAATGGGGAGAAAAACAGGTAAAAAGTACCCAATTTTGTTTTTTAAATAAACAATAAAAATATTCCCTTAACTGGAACTATGGGGCCTTAATCCAAACCATGAAAAACATCCCCAGACCATTATTCCTCCTCCACCAAACTTTACAGTTGGCACTATGCATTCCGGCAGGTAGCGTTCTCCTGTTATCCGCCAAACTCAGATTCGTCTGTCGGATTGCCAGATGGTGAAGCGTGATTCATCACTCCAGAGAACGCATTTCCACTGGTCCAGAGTCTAATGGAGGCAAGCTTTACACCACTCCAGCCGAAGCTTGGCATGCGCATGGTGATTTTAGGCTGCTCGGGGCATGGAAACTAATTTCATGAAGATCCAGACAGTTCTTGTGCGGACGTTGCTTCCAGAGGAAATTTGGAACTCGGTAGTGACTGCTGCAACCGAGGACAGACAACTGTTACGCGCTACGCTCTTCAGCACTCGGCGGTCCCATTCTGTGAGCTTGTGTGGCTTACCACTTCACAGCTGAGTCGTTGTTGCTCCTAGACGTTTCCACTTCACAATAACAGCACTTACAGTTGACCGGGGCAGCTCCAGCAGGGCAGAAATTTGACAAACTGACTTGTTTGAAAGGTGGCATCCTATGACGGTGCCACATTGAAAGTCACTGAGCTCTTCAGTACGGGCCATTCTACTGCTAATGTTTGTCTATGGAGATTGCATGGCTGTGTGCTCAATTTTATACAACTGTCAGCATCGGGTGTGCCTGAAAAAGCCGAATCCACTCGTTTGGCCATGTAGTGTAAAATTAAAATAAACATAACTAAACTACAGTGAAACACACTAATACATACAAGAATAGCAGTCTGCTAAAACAATATAAGCTTATACTGTAAGCTTAACCTTACAAAAGCCTATGCAGGTAAGAAAGAAACAGTATATATATATATATATATATATATATATATATATATATATATATATATATATATATATACAGTACCAGTCAAAAGTGTGCAAAACTGTCATCAAGGCAAAGGGTGGCTACTTTGAAGAATCTAAAATGTAAAATATATTTTGATTTGTTTAACACTTTTTTGGTTACTACCTTATTCCATATGTGTTATTTCATCGTTTTGATGTCGTCACTATTATTCTACAGTGTAGAAAATAGTAAAAATAAAGTAAAACCCTGGAATGAGTAGGTGTGTCCAAACTTTTGACTGGTAGTGTAGTTACTTCTAAACCCTGTACTGTACAATGTGCACAATGTATAGTAAATTATGACTGTCATCATAATCTAGGATATCACATACAATACATAACATACTGACAAGCAAATGGCTCATGTAGAAAGTATTTTAAGGAATGTATTGCATCTAAATGTACTGCATACATATGCAGTGATTGCCATGGATTGCCATGACATGTGCCACGTGTGATTGTGAGCCCTGAAAGCATGGTATGTAAGTGAGCCCTGAAAGCATGGTAAGTACACGCCCCTACATATTTATTTGGACAGCAAACCTAAAACTTTTAATTTGCCTCTTTACTCCAGCATTTTGTATTTGAGATCAAATGTTTTATGAGGTGACTGTACAGAATGTCACCATGTGAGGGTATTTTCATACAAATAAAAAGGTGACATTCTGTACAGTTGCATCATATAAAACATTTGATCTCAAATGCTGGAGTATAGAGCCAAATTAAAAGTTTGAGCTTCACTGTCCAAATAAATACGTAGGGGAGTGTTTGGGTGTACATTATGTGTGTGTCCTTGAACTGTGGTGTATGTGCGAGTGTGTGGGGTGCTCTTAGCTACTCTGTGCCAGCAGGTGGGGTGGTTGGTGTGGTGAGGGCAGTGTTTGGTGTGTAGGCACTGACTGGGCAGTGGCCTACAGAGCAGACAGTGGGGTGGGGCTGTGGTGGGCATCCTAGCTCGGGGGCTGCAGATCCAGGTGCACCTCCGGAGTTACAGTAGTAAGCTCATCTGCACCACGGACATATCACCCTCCTGATGATGCCCGTCTCTTCCCTCCTTCCTTCCTACACTCTGTACCATTTTCCTCCTCATCCCCCCTTCTCTGGCTCCTCTTCTCTATGCTTCTTTCCACTATTCCAGCCTCATGCCAAGGGTGAGTTATCCCCCATGCAAACAAAAAAAGATTGCCAAAATAAATTTAGTAAAGCCATTCTCCAAAACAAATGAATCCAAACGAGTAGTGTATCATGTAGTGATATCATCGACATGACACTATACAACAAAGACAATAACATTACAATAGATACAATTACAGTTACTAATTACTTGTTAAAGAATAAACAATCAAATAATTGCTGTCAAAGATGATCAGAAATAACACAACTAGGTTACACTAAACATACTGTATCTACCCATTTGTATTTGAGATAAACACCCCCACCAACCAACATCCCATTCACCCTCTCTCGCTCTAAGATCACGCTACCTTGCTGGACTCTGGGCTTCTTGAACAAGCTTGCGGAGTGGCGCAGTTTGTACGCCCAGCTTTTGAATTTGCGAGTCCAGGATTTCTTGCTAACGGGATTTCTGATACTAGGACATGTCAGGTTTAGGCCAAAATATCCACCTCCTGCATTGTGCTGTGGCGGCGATCCAGGGCCCAGGGGGATGGGGTGCAGATTTGGGGGCCACGTAGTGACTTCTCCTGGGGTACTGGTGTCAGAGTGAGGGGGGGCAGCCTGGAGGGGTAGGGGGAGGGGATAGGTAACATAGCGACATGGTAAGAGTGGCTGCCAAAATCGGGGGTAGAGACACTCGGAGAGGAAAAACAAAAGAGATGCTGGAATATCATAAACTTACATAACAAGAACCGTAGCATTGAAAAAGACACTCATAAGAACAAGGCAATCGAAGTAGTGATCTTTACATAAGGTTTCAGGTAAAAGTCAATCAAACACTATTCAATGTTTCAATTCAACACCCAGATATGTGGACCTTACTTACAAAAACGGTGGGTTGTCCAGGGATAGGCGGGGGCCCGGCCGAGTCTCCGTGTGGGGAGGCAAGGAGGGAGGAGGCAAGGGAGGCGGAGGAGAGAGATGGGCCGGGCTGCTGCTCCACCGGGCTTGCTGGTGGAGCCTCCTCCCCCACTCCTCTCCCCCTTTCCAGGTCAGGAGAGGTGGAGGAGGAGCGGGAGGTGGTGGAGGAGGTGGTGGAGGAGGAGGAGTGAGGAGAGGTGTCTGAGGAGGACAACACGGGAGGAGGGAAGGAGGAGGGTTGGAGCGAGTGCGGCTCCGAGGATTCATCCCCTCCTGCCGATGTGGAGGCTGCTGACACTGCGGTGGCCCCTGCGGTAGAAGCCACAGCAGCTCCCCCCGTCACAGCTGCCCCACTACTATACTCCTGATACAACAAGTTCCTTAGCTTTTCATCCAGAGTCTTAATGCGGTTGTCTACAAACTCGATTTTGGGAGGGCCCTCGCTGTCCGACTCAGCCACAGAGGATGGTTGGACTGGGGATGGGGTCAGGGTGAGGGGCGGTAGGGGGGCATCGGAGGTTGTGTTAATGTTGAGGGGCAAAGGGGGCAGAGATACGTCTGAGGAGGGGTGTAGAGGGGCAGAGTGACTGCCTGTATCCTCCGTCACACTGTCCTCCTCTGTAGACCTCTCCCACTCTGACTGTTGTAATGACGGCTGCTTCTGGAGAGGAGGCTGCTGGGGCACCTGCTGCTGCTGAGGGTTAACCTCTTGTTGTTTTTGTTGTTGCTGCTGCTGCTGATGTTGCTGTACTAGTTGTTGTGTCGGTTCTAGAGGGAGTTGTTGAGCTTGCTGTTGTACCAGCGCCATGTTTAGTGGCTGTACTGATTGTTGTTGGACATACTGTTGGTTCACTGACAGCTGCTGTTGCTGTTGCTGTTGCTGCTGCTGCTGTTGCTGCTGTTGTTGCTGCTGCTGTTGTTGTTGCTGCTGCTGCTGCTGTTGTTGTTGTTGCTGCTGCTGCTGTTGCTGCTGCTGCTGTTGTTGTTGTTGCTGCTGTTGCTGCTGTTGCTGGAGCATTTGCTGTTGCTGCTGAATATGCAGTGCTTGTTGCAGAGCTAACTGTTGCTGATGCTGTGGCTGCAAGTCAATCGCTGCCTGTTGTTGTGAAATGACTGGTTGTTGTTGCTGTGGTGGTGGCAACTGGTGTAGCTGTTGCATGTGTAACTGTGCATTGTACTTTGCATTCTGCATTTGGACAGGCATTTGCAGAGTCTGTTGCTGTAGTGCCAGCGGCAACATCTCTGTCTGTGATTGCAGGGACATACACTGTTGTTGTAACGGCTCTGTGTGACTGAGCTGGGGCTGCAAATGTACCTCAGACTGCTGCTGTTGTTGTGGCTGTAGTTGTTGCAGCATCTGCAACTGTTGAATAGATTGTTGCAATGCGTGTTGCTGCTTCTGCTGCTGCAGTTGTATCTGCTCTTGGTACTCTTGCTGTTGTTGCTGTACCTGTTGGAGTTGCACAGTCTTCAGGTGTTGTTGTTGTTGTTCTAGGAGCGGTTGCTGCTGCTGTACCTGTTGCACTGTCTGGAGTTGCTGTTGTAACCGGACCTGAGGCTGAGCCTGGGCTGCCATGCACTGCATCTGAGGCAGAGTTTGTTGCTGCTGCTCCAGACCGGCACGGCTAACAGGAGGAGAGGCCACGGCTGCAGCCACAGCCACTGGAGGTTGGATTGAGCCAGTGGATGAGTGGTCCCCTCCAGACACACACTGTCCTAGGGTGACCACCTTTACTACATCACCCAGGCTTGGTCCTTGGCCCTGGCTCACCATAGAGCCCCCACTAGTAGCTGGGGAGGTCAGAGCTTCAGTTGGAGAGGGGGTGTTAGTGGGTGCGATGGTGGCAGAAGCAGCTACCATGGTAGGGACTGGGAGGTTGGCAGCGGTGGTTGGGATGGTGGATGTTGCTGTGGTGGCACTGGAAGTTTGGTTAATGGAAGCCTGCAGGTCTAGGCCTAGACCAGCCGAGGCAGCGGGGACTGGGTGTGGGACTGAGGCAACAACTGCACTAGCGAGACTAGAAGTCAGGGCAGAAACCCTACTGTCAGAGGCAGCAGAGGCAGTCGTGTCAGGAGCGGGGGCAGCAGGGGCTGGGGGGGCAGACATGGAGGCAGGGGCAGAAACGGTGGAGGCGGAGGTGGAGGCAGGGGGGGAGGAGGCGGTGGCAGGGACACACAGGGTGGACGTGGAGCGGGGAGGAGGAGAGGAGACCATTCCAGCGAAGGAGGAGTCCGATCTCTGGGATCCTCCGCCCCCCTCTAAAGTACGTCGACCAATCAGAGCACACAAGACCAGAGAGAGGAGGGACAGAGGTTTAGTTGGTGTTACTCAACAGACAGAGCCAAACACAGCTAAGCCGAGCCCAGCCGTACTACGCTGGCCTGGTTACGCTTCCACCATAGTTGTTGGAAAAGACAATGCAACAAGAAAATATTAAAACCAGCACATGGGAGAAGGGGTTGTAACATTTTCTGTACAGTGCATAGCCCACCTTTGGAGCAGGACACTAACTGCACAGGACAGTTCAGAAAATATTTCAACCCCTACTGTTTTCGGGGTGGGCTTGGTAGTGGGAAAAGGGTATTGCTGCCCTGTGTTAGAGTACTGCCCAGGTGTGTCTTTCATTAAGCAAATCATACTGTTACTGTACCTCTGTCAGTGTCTGTAGACTGGGGCACCCTGACCTCTCCGGTCGAGAGAGGTGGAGGGGTGGACGCTCCTCCCTGGCTGGACGTGGAGTCTCTGTGTCTGATGGTCTGGTTGATGAAGAACCTCCATCTGCGTACCGGAGACGACTGAGGCGCCCAGTCCACTGGAACATAAAATAATATATAAAAAGTCCCACTTTAAACTAACTATAACTTTCAAGGTTTCTTTAAACACTTTATAAAACCTATATAGATGTTTTGGAAATCATTCAGAATCATTAATAACGCTTTATCACAAGGAGCTGCACAACTGGCAGATAGAGAGAGAAATAATATAGAAAAGGTCCCACTTGAATGAACTATAACTTTACTTTCAAGGCTTAATGAAGCCTTCATAAACACTTTATAACCACATAGATCAGTGGTCACCAACCATTTCTGAGTCAAGATCACTTTAAATCAAAATGCAAGCCGAGATCTACTGCTGAGATTTTGTTTTAAACCTGACTTAAAAAATATAAGCCTATGCAACATTAACCAATCAAAAACAGTACTGTAGCAATGAGGTTTGTACAGTAGGCTATAGGCCCAATACATTATCACTGCATATTGGCTATGCTTGAGTTGCCCTGCCAATGTTGTTATTCCCAGATCATTTTAAAATTATACTTCAAAATTGTAGGTATATGAGCCCACTGGTAACAAACAGATCACTTGTTGTATTACTTGTGAGGCACAGCTGAGTGAGCATAATAAGCTTCTTTTTTTTACTGGAGTGATTGCCTGCATCTGATGGTCAGCCTGAGGAGAGGGAGGGAGCAGTGGTGGGGCTGCATCTCCCCAGACTCACCATCCCCTTCTCTCCGCTGAGAAAAGGGGACACAGTCTTCCAGTTAATAATGAAACTTAAGTCGCGCAGCATTATTTCAGCCTCATGCACCAATTCATGTTGTTACTCCTATGACCAGAGCAAGTGAAATATTCCTCGATATTAAAAAAGACACAAGCTGCTAATAATAACAACACAAGTTTATTGAAACACTTTGCTGTACTCATTGATTGCAGCTGCAGTGTTGGTTGTAGTGTGACTAGAAGGAGCGAACATGCATTTTATGGCTTATAAAACTGTTGAACAAAGTGTTGACAGTGCTGAATAACAACTTAAACATGAACTTACTCATAAAAACAGCAGCTCTTCTCTGTATTCATTGAGTCTCTCTCTAGTCATGCTTTTAAAAGTTTCGAAATCTCACATTATCAACTTTGCTGTGCATTCGAGCCTTCTTTTTACACTGTCGTGAGGAAACTGTGCAGACACGGTGATCTGAGCCATCTGATTGGTCAGTGGTAGGCCTATAGGTGCACTTGATTTGCTCTCTGGGCCTGCCGGGTAGGAGGAGTTCTACCTCAGACACATGAAATAGTTCAAAATGGGAACACTTCGCCTTCCTGATTCAGCGCTAGGGCTGCTGAATCAAGTGCACCTACAGCCAACAGCATGAAACAAATAAAAAAATAGGAACGCAAGGCGTAACGTTGTGTTTTTACAGAAATGTTTGGTGATCGACTAGCAATGGCTTGGAGATCGCCATCATGTTCGACCGGTTAGTGACCACGGACATCATTCATAATGCTTTAATCCTTTTGCCATCCTTTATAAAGGGGTAGCTCACTATTTTACAACAGGATGTTAGATGGTTCCTAACCCTGAAAGTAGTCTATGGGCCTGGAGAAATCATAATCCATGGTTTGTTTTCTTTAAACAGCCATTTCAAACTTCAGCTAACTTTAGCCACCACTAGCTAAAAATGTATGAAAGTGATAGGTGCATGTGACCAAACTCACCTGAAAACATATTTACTTAAAGATGATTTGGCAAAAAAGAAATAAAAACATGTTCACATGCCCCTATCACTACCATAGATGTATTTGCTAAATGTGGCTATACATAGCTGAAGTTTGTAATGTATGTTTAAAGAAAACCAAACCATGGATTACAATATCTCCTTGCCCATGGACTACTTTCCGGCTGAGGAACCATCTAACATCATGTTGTAAAATAGTGAGCTACTCCATTTGGCAAAGCACCAGATGTCATGACCATTTATAGTCCACTAGAAGACGGAGAGAGAGGGTATATAATTTCAATCGAACTGTGTAAAATGTTTGTTGCAATAAAATCAACTACGGAAATGTAAAAATAGACAATTATGCATTTATTTGATCTTATCTATCTATCTGACCTACATAGGGTCATATAGTATAGGAGGACTAGTGGGAAGGAGGAGGGGTGAGTCCCAAATTGCACTCTATTCCCTATATAGTGCACTACTATTGACCAGGGCCCAAAGTGCATTCGGAAAGTATTCAGACCGCATCACTTTTTCCACATTTTGTTACGTTACAGCCTTATTCTGAAATTGATTAAACATTTTTTTCCCCCCTCATCAATCTACACACAACCACCTGATAATGAGAAAGCGAAAACAGGTTTTTAGAAATGTTTGCACATTTATAAAAAACAAAACAGAAATATCTTATTTACATAAGTATTCAGATCCTTTACTATGAGAGTCGAACTTGAGCTCAGGTGCATCCTGTTTCCATTGATCATCCTTGAGATGTTTCTACAACTTGATTGGAGTCCACCTGTGGTAAATTCAATTGATTGGACATGATTTGGAATGGCACACACCTGTCTATATAAAGGTCCCACAGTTGACTTTGCATGTCAGAGCAAAAGCCAAGCCATGAGGTCGAAGGAATTGTCCGTAGAGCTCTGAGAAAGGGTTGCGTCGAGGCACAGATCTGGGGAAGGGTACAAAAACATTTCCTGAGCATTGAAGGTCCCCAAGAACACAGTGGCCTCCATCATTCTTAAATGGAAGAAGTTTGGAACCACCAAGACTCATACTAGAACTGGCTGCCAGGCCAAACTGAGCAATCGGGGGAGAAGGTCCTTCGTCTGGGAGGTGAACAAGAACCTGATGGTCACTCTGACAGAGCTCCAGAGTTCCTCTGTGGAGACAGGAATACCTTCCAGAAGGACAACCATCTTCGTAGCACTACACCAATCAGGCCTTTATGGTAGAGTGGCCAGATGGAAGCCACCCCTCAGTAAAAGGCTCATGACAGACCGCTTAGAGTTTGCCAAAAGGCACTTAAAGGACTCTCAGACCAGGAGAAACAAGGTTGAAAGCAAGATTGAGCTCTTTGGCATAAATGTCAAGCGTCACATCTGGAGGAAACCAGGCACCGCTCATCACCTGGCCAATACCATCGCTACGGGGAAGCATGGTGGCGGCAGCATCACGCTGTGGGGATGTTTTTTAAGCACACACCCAAGGCAACACAGGAGTGGCTTCGGGACAAGTCTCTGAATGTCCTTGAGTGGCCCAGCCAAAGCACGTACTTGAACCAGATTGAACCTCTCTGGAGAGACCTGAAAATAGCTGTGCAGACAACCTGACAGAGCTTGAGTGTCATACCCAAGAAGACTTGAGGCTTTAATCACTGCCAAAAGGGCTTCAACAAAGTACTGAGGGAATGCTATGTAAATGCGATATTTCCGTTTTTTTTTTTTCATTAGCAAAAATGTCTAAACTTGTTTTTGCTTTGTTATTATGTGGTATTGTGTGTAGATTGAGGGGGAAAAAACGATTTAATCAATTTTAGAATAAGGCTGTAACATCACAAAATGTGGAAAATGTCAAGGGGTCTGAAAACTTTCCCAATAGTAGCTGCCATTTTGGACAAAGCCAGGGAGGAGGGAGGAGTAACTCACTTGCTGTGCCTGTTGGAGTGCTCACATGCAGCTGTTCCATAGATCCAGTCTGGACAGGCAACAGGAAAACACAGAACAGACGATGTTAACATACATACAGGCTGAATGACATTGTAATCAATCCAATTAGCTATGGTTGCTCCATTACATTAGCTATGGTAAGGGCCTCTGTATGTTCTCCATACACCATTACATTAGCTCTCTGAAGGTTCAGCGTTCACCATAACATAGGACATGGCTACTGACATATTGTTTCCATAACGGTAAGATAAGATTACCAGACAGACAGTACTTTACATGGACCTGTTTTCAAGGCACCATAATATGGAGATCAGGACATACTTTACCCCTGGCTGTACACTGTTCTGGGTTCAGTGTTTCAAACTGTATGTCTAAAGATTAAGAGTAGAACGGAGCCAAACAGACATTACATAAGTATATCGGAGCTGCGTCCCAAAAAGCATCCTATACGCTTTATATTGTACTACTTTTGACCATGTAGGGCAGGGGTTCTCAAACTTTTGGGGGCCCAGGACCTCTTTTGTGATAGCAAATTCTTCAGGGACCCCCTCATAATCATTAAAACATGTAATTAAATAAAAACCATACAATAAGTTTTACTATCACTTCGGCATGGCTGGACGAACCAAGTCTCAGGCCCAGGGAAGGAACATTTTAAAAGCCAGCCTCTTGGCATCGGAGAGAAAAATGTGCTGTTTTCAAGCTAATTTCCTGCAATTCTACACATTTTGTCATTGGGCAGAGGGATTTTTTGTTGTTGTTGCAGCTGTAGAGCTAATATAATGCCATGAGGCAGAAAGAAAACTTTGCAGTTTTAAATCTTAACCTCTACTATTACAGTGAAAAAATATCATGCTATTGTTTGAGGAGAGCGCACAACAACAAAAGGCTTTTATCACGGTGACAGGTTTGATACATTCACCTCTGAAGGTAAATAATGTACTTACATTCAGTAATCTTGCTCTGATTTGTCATCCTGAGGATCCCAGAGATAAAAGGTAGCATAGTTTTGTTTGATAAAATCCATTTTTATATTCAAATGTAGGAACTGCGTTCTACAGTTTGAACCCCTGCTGTCTCTGGCCCCACAACCACCCTGCCCGGCCATCTAGATGTGAGAAGGTTAGTGTCTTTTCTGTAGGGAAGCTAATTATCCATCATGTATGACATTCCTGGGAGTGTATAAACTTACATTTTTTATTACCATTGCATTTTTGTATGTTCTCTATAGTTATGTACTTAAAAATGTATCAATTGACCAATTCGACTCATTTGGAATAACTCCTGGCAGACTTGATACAAAATATAGTGTAGTAATGTAATGCTTCACTGAATCAGTCTGAAACTTTGCACACACCCAGCTTCAATCTGGTGGCCAAAATCTAAATTGCGCCTAAACTCCTATCTGATTATATGGCCTTTCTCTTGCATTTCAAAGATGATAAATCTGTTAGAAATATTAATTTTTAAAAAGTATGTAATTGATAGATAGATATATATACATACAGTTGAAGTCAGAAGTTTACATACACTTAGGTTGGAGTCATTAAAACTAATCTTTCAACCACTTCACAGATTTCTTGTTATCAAACTATAGTTTTGCAAGTCGGTTAGGACATCTACTTTGTGCATGACACAAGTAATTTTTCCAACAATTGTTTACAGACAGATTATTTCACTGTATCACAATTCCAGTGGGTCAGAAGTTTACATACACTAAGTTGACTGTGCCTTTAAACAGCTTGGAAAATTCTAGAAAATGATGTTATGGCTTTAGAAGCTTCTGATAGGCTAATTGACATCATTTGAGTCAATTGGAGGTGTACCTGTGGATGTATTTCAAGGCCTACCTTCAAACTCAGTGCCTCTTTGCTTGACATCATGGGAAAATCAAAAGAAATCAGCCAAGACCTGAGAAAAATTATTGTAGACCTCCACAAGTCTGGTTCATCCTTGGGAGCAATTTCCAAATGCCTGAAGGTACCATGTTCATCTGTACAAACAATAGTAGGCAAGTATAAACACCATGGGACCACATAGCCGTCATAGTGCTCAGGAAGGAGATGCATTCTGTCTCCTAGAGATGAACGTACTTTGGTGCGAAAAGTGCAAATCAATTCCAGAACAACAGCAAAGGACCTTGTGAAGATTCTGGAGGAAACAGGTACAAAAGTATCTATATCCACAGTAAAACGAGTTCTATATCGACATAACCTGAAAGGCCGCTCAGCAAGGAAGAAGCCACTGCTCCAAAACTGCCATAAAAAAGCCAGACTACGGTTTGCAACTGCACATGGAGACAAAGATAGTACTTATTGGAGAAATGTCCTCTGGTCTGATGAAAAAAAATAGAACTGCTTGGCCATAATGACCATCGTTATGTTTGGAGAAAAAAAAAGGGAGGCTTGTAAGCTGAAGAACACCATCCCAACCGTGAAGCACGGGAATGGCAGCATCATGTTGTGGGGGTGCTTTGTTGCAGGAGGGATTGGTGCACTTCACAAAATAGATGGCATCATGAGGGAAGGAAAATGATGTGGATATATTGAAGCAACATCTCAAGACATCAGTCAGGAAGTTAAAGCTTGGTCGCAAATGAGTCTTCCAAATGGACAATGACCCCAAGCATGCTTCCAAAGTTGTGGCAAAATGGCTTAAGGACAACAAAGTCAAGGTATTGGAGTGACCATCACAAAGCCCTGACCTCAATCCCATAGAAAATCTGTGGGCAGAACTGAAAAAGCGTGTGCGAGCAAGGAGGCCTACAAACCTGACTCAGTTACACCAGCTCTGTCAGGAGGAATGGGCCAAAATTCACCAAACTTATTGTGGGAAGCTTGTGGAAGGCTACCTGAAACGTTTGACCCAGGTTTAGACAATTTAAAGGCAATGCTACCAAATACTAATTGAGTGTATATAAATTTCTGTCCCACTGGGAATGTGATGAAAGAAATAAAAGCTGAAAGAAATCATTCTCTCTACTATTATTCTGACATTTCACATTCTTAAAATAAAGTGGTGATCCTAACTGACCTAGGACAGGGAATTTTTACTAGGATTAAATGTCAGGAATTGTGAAAAACTGAGTTTAAATGTATTTAAACTCCCTCCTCCTTCCCACTAGTCCTCCTATACTATAAGTGTATGTAAACTTCCGAATTGAACTGTATGTATGTATGTATGTATGTATGTATGTATGTATGTATGTATGTATGTATGTATGTATGTATGTATGTATGTATGTATGTATGTATGTATGTATGTATGTATTATACACACGCACACTACATGGCCTAAAGTATGTGGACACCCTTTCAAATTAGTGGATATGGCCATTTCAGCCACACCCGTTGCTGACAGGTGTATAAAATCGAGCACACAGTCATGCAATCACCATAGACAAATATTAGCAGTAGAATGGCCCGTACATGGCACCGTCATAGGATGCCACCTATTCTAACAAGTCAGTTCGTCAAATGTCTGCACTGCTAGAGCTGCCCCAGTCAGCTGTAAGTGCTGTTATTGTGAAGTGGAAACGTCTAGGAGAAACAACGGCTCAGCCAAGAAGTGGTAGGCTTGTACTGGACCGCAGAGTGCTGAAGCGCGTAAAAAATCGTCTGTCCTTGGTTGCAACACTCACTACCAAATTCTAAACTGAATCTGGACGCAACGTCAGCACAAGAACTGTTCGTCGGGAGCTTCATGAAATGGGTTTCCATGGCCGATCACCATGCACATGCCAAGCGTCGGCTGGAGTGGTGTAAAGCTCGCCGCCATTGGACTCTGGAGCAGTGGAAACATGTTCTCTGGAGTAACGAATCACGCTTCACCATCTGGCAGTCCGACGGACAAATCTGGGTTTGGCGGATGCCAGGAGAACGCTACCTGCCTCAATGCATAGTGCCAACTGTAAAGTTTGATGGAGGAGGAATAATGGTCTGCACTGTTTTTCATGGTTTGGGCTAGGCCCCTTAGTTCCAGTGAAGGGAAATCTTAACGCTATAGAATATAATGACATTCTAGACGATTCTGTGCTTCCAACTTTGTGGCAAAAGTGCACAAAGCGAGATCCATACAGAAATGGTTTGTCGAGATCAGTGTGGATGAACTTGACTGGCCTGCAAAGAGCCCTGAGCTCAACCTCACTGAACACCTTTGGGATGAATTGGAACGCCAACTGCGAGCCAGTCCTAATCGCCCAACATCAGTGCCCGACCTCACTAATGCTCGTGGCTGAATGGAAGCAAGTCTCCGCAGCAATGTTCCAACATATAGTGGAAAGCCTTCCCAGAATAGTGGAGGCTGTTACAGCAGCAAAGGGAGGGACCAACGCCATCTTAATGCCCATGATTTTGGAATGAGATGTTCGACGAGCATGCTTTTGGTCATGTAGTGTATTTATCTGGACGTGGACCCCCTGCAGTACCTCCACAGCACCCACTTTGAGAACCCAGCAGACCCCACTCTGAGAACCCCTGATGTAGGCAATAGGTATTATGGTGCCATTTGGGACATAACCAATGTTTTCAAACCAGACCTGTTGATGTGCGAGGAGAATTTCCTGAGCTCTCTTGACAATGGACCTCAGCTCTTCCACAAATGTATCTTTCTCTGACTCAAGGACAAAATCCTCCTCCACCTACACAAGACATTACAGATACACAATATATATATTTTTAAAACCAAACTCAATGGACCAAACACAAGCTGCATGGCGAACTGGGTGTTAGTCCAAATGAGAATGCTTGCCGCAAAAACCATCATCCCATCCAATATAGAATAATCATATATTCATATCTAATATATCGAAACAGGTAGAAGTTTGCGGTGCAATAATCCCATGCAATTTCCATGTATAACTGCCTGTTGGTCTAGTCACCATGTAATCTGCGATGTCTTCAGGTGCGTCTCCCTCAGTGTCGAACTTAAAGGTGACCATCTTGTTGCTGTGGGTTTCCAGCTGACACTCCACCATGTTGTCCCCAGAGCCGGACACCTACGGAGTACAGGAAGATAAACCATGTTGTTCTGTTCAATGTCTTGGACATGATAACTTCTTGGACTTGACAACTTCTTGGACATGACAATTTATTGTAAACCTTTTACATCCTGAGAGGGATTCATATTATCAGGGATACTATACCTGGATCATACTCAGTTGAAATGCATGTGATCCTTTTTCTGCCCCCCGATAGGACAATCTCCTCTGAGACTTCACCCTCTCTAGTTTTCCATTGGCTAACAACATCTGTAGATCCCCATCCCCATTGGCTGGAACAGCACTGTGAGAGAGGTGTCAGACAAGCAAGAATCATGCACAACACGTGAACATTGATGGTCAAATAAATAGTACTCCATGTACAGTAGTGGGCATAGCCTTTTCTAACATGGAGGGCTTGACATTCAAAACAAAAAAACTAACGAACAATGACAACCGGTCCCTAGCCCTTCCCCTTGGTCCTAACCTTTGGATGTTTGCAGATCGGAAGGTTCTGGAAAGGTTTAAGTAGTGTAGTGGTATAGCTTCCACCATATCACTTCAAACTTATTGATCTGCAAACATTGACCTGATAGGGCCGGGGGCAAGAGCAAGGAAGTAAATTGGGGCCGACGTTGAGAGTAGTGATGTGACACATACCCTGAAGAGGAGTGTCTCTCTGTGCCAGACTGGTTTGGACTCTCCTGTAGAGCCACATAAATACAGACAGACCAACGCACATACAAATACATACCGACATACAGAAAACAGCAAAAACCCACAAAGAAAAAATACATACCAAACCATTAGTTGACTGATACAAATAAAATTGAACAACTGAAATAGGAAATTGAACAAAAATGGACCTATTTTAATGTAAGTTAAAGGAAAAAACACTGGATCTGGTTGATGTAGTACTGGTTAGTTTAAATCAGAACAAATACCATACTAACGTACTTAGCGTAACTGAGTAAAAGGCCATTTTCTTCAAAACGAAAAGAATGTGTTTTATTGTGATTCAAAAAGGGTGTGGCCCTTGGAATACTCTACTGTATACACCCTTCTAGAACCGGCTGGATATTGGATGAAGATAGTGGTAGTAGTGGAACAGTATACAGTAGTGGTAGAGTGGCGTGCACTTCTGTACCTGAGCAATGCCCAGTAGAGCAGGGTCACAGTCTTGGAGCGAGGTTGAGGTGGGGTGCAGCAGCGAGGGGGCGTTAGAGTCAAGGGGCTGGGCAGCGGCGGCAACAGCCTGGGGAGAGGTCGGGCCCGAGGGGACATCAGCCAGGCCAGACAGGGTTAGTTGGCTCTCTGGTGGGGTGGGCTGGGTCTCTGGGCCAGGGGTAGCAGGATGGAGGGGTGGCAGAAAGGCAGGGTGGGGGTGAGACGATGTATGAGAAGGACTGGGGGGCATCTGTGGAAGATGGAGGGAAGTAGCCTGGGGAGGATTCAGAGGGGGCTGTTGCTCGGTGGTGGAGTCCGCCAATGCGGCCTCAGCGAGCTGGGTCTGGGTGTGGGCATGCGCTTGGGCCAGTGTCTGGGTGTGTGCCTGAGCTTGCATGGCCATCTGGGTGTGTGTGTGGGTGGGTAGCGACTGTGTCAGCTGTGCTTGGTGCTGGGGGGATGGTGGCGGACCTCCTGCTCCTGCTACTACCTGACTGTACAAGGGTAGTGCTCTAGTCTGAGTCCCGAGCTGGGGCACGTTACTGGGGGATGCTGTCTGTGCTGGGTTAACAGTGGGCTGCTGGGGCAACAGATGTGGGGGTATCTGAGGAAGCTGATAAGCCAGTTGACTTGGGTCGGGAATTGAGACTTGCTGAGACTGCAGAGCCTGCTGAATTGAGGGTGGGGTTGTCTGAGCTTGAAGCTGCTCTGGGAGTTTCTGTTGTACGACTTGTGGAACCTGTTGCACCAGCTGTTGCTGTTGGTATTGCTCCATGGGAATGGGTTGAGGCAGCATAGATTTAGACTGGGCCTGAGGTATGTGTTGGTTTAACGGCTGCACCACAGCTGGGCATCCTGTTACTTGCAGTTGCTGCTGTTGTGGCTGTGGGACAGGCTGTACTTGTGGTTGTAGCTGTACCTGCTGGCCTTGGTTATACACTTGCCCAGTCTGTTGTTGTATGTGTTGAGGCAAAGCAGAGACCAAGGTGGTAGGGTCTATGACTGTGGAGGCAGGGGGTGCCATGACAGTTCCAACACCAACAGATCCAGGAGACAGCATCATCTGCTGGTACTGCACCATGGACTGCTGTTGCTCCAACAGTACCTGCTGCTGTTGCTGGGTAACTTGTTGTGTGATGTCCTGATGTTGTTGTTGCAGGACTGGCTGTATGGCTTGCTGTTGGGTGGGCTGAGGTGTAGTGACATACTGCGGTGCCAGTAGTACAGCTGGAGCATGGGGGCGGAGTTGAGGCTGCGCTAGACCTGGGTGCTGAACACTGGGCTGCACTGGAGACTCGTGCTGGGGTTGGGCTTGGATCTGGCTGTGCATGGGGGTTATTGAGACTGGAGGTTGGGGTTGGGCCAGAGCTGGACTCTGCCTCATAGGAGGCATCATCTGAGTCTCAACAACTGCTGGAATCGGATTCAAAGCTTGGGTTGGATGCAGAGGCTGGGGAGTCTGCTGGATGAGTGACTGCACTGGAGCCTGGGTCTGTATTTGAGCTGGGATCTGATGGATAGCCTGTACTAGAGGAGCCTGGGACTGGATAGGGATCGGAGGACTTGGTGCCTGGATCGGGGCCACCACGTGAGGTGGAATCTGGACCTCGATCATCTGGGGCTGGGCTTTGAGTGGAGGCTGGGCCTGGAGTACTGGGACTGGGAAATGGCCCTGGCTCTGAGGGTGAGCTTCATTCTGAGCTTGAATCTGGGCCAGGACTTGGGCATGGGCTTGCACTACAGCCGATGGAGCCTGGCTGGGAATCTGTGGCTGAATGGCTACAGGTTTGGCTCCCTGACCCTGGGCTTGGGCAGCCATCTGAGCTTGGACCTGCATGGCCTGTATAACCTCTGCTGCTGGTAGGGTTGGGGCTACAAGGGGGATCTGAGGCGGAGGTTCAACGACAGAGCTCTGATGGCCCTGCTGTTGTTGCTGGACAACATACGCTTGTTGTTGTTGCTCCAGTAATACAGCTTGTTGTTGTTGCTGCTGCTGTTGTTGTTGTTGTTGCTGTTGTATCAGAGCTACTTGCTGTTGTTCTGTCACTTGCTGCTGCGTTAGGCTAGTGTGACTAGCTGGAAACATAGCAGTGTTTTGCTGTTGTTGTTGTTGTTGCAACAAACACACGTCAATTTGTTGCTGTTGAATCAAAGCTTGCAACTGCTCACATTGTTGCTGAATCAAAGTGGTCTCTTGTTTCTCGCTTTGTTGTAACTGAATATTGGCGGTTTGCTGCTGCGGTTGCCCAGTCTCTTGCTGTTGTTGAATCTGTTGCTGCTGCTGTTGTAGCAAAGCCTGTTGGTGCAGTCTCTCTGCTTGTTGTTGATGTAGCAACGCCTGCTGTTGCCGTTGTTGTTCGATCTGTTGTTGTAACAAAGCTTGCTGCTGCTGTAGCTCCAGCTGCTGTTGCAGTTGTGCCTGTTGTTGCTGTTGCTCCAATTGCTGCTGCTGTAAAACTGCTCGTTGCTGCTGAAGCTGTTGCTGTTGTAGCAGAGCTTGCTGTTGTTCCAACTGTTGCTGTAGCACAGCTTGCTGTGAGTCGATTGGATGACTGACGACCGCATGTTGTTGTAGTTGGGTCGGTGGTTGCAGCACAGCTTGCTGTTGTTGATGCAGTGGTTGCTGCTGTTGTAGATCCATTTCTGGTTGTTGTTGGATCTGGCTCGCTTGGTGAGCCTCCAGTTGTTGTTGCTGCTGTAGGAGCGCTTGCTGCTGCTGTTGCTCGAACTGTTGTTGTTGTAACAGCGCTTGCTGTTGCTCCAGCTGTTGCTGCTGTAGTTGCGCCTGTTGTTGCTGTTGCTTTAAGGCTTGCTGTTGCTGCTGCTCTTGTTGCTGCTGCTGTAACATCGCTTGCTGCTGCTGTTGCTCAAATATTTGCTGTTGTAACAGCGCTTGCTGTTGCTCCAGTTGGTGCTGTTGTAGTCGTGCCTGTTGTTGCTTTTGTAGCAACGCCTGTTGCTGCTGTTGCTCAAGCTGCTGTTGTATGTACACTTGCTGTTGTTGTTCTAGTAACATCGCTTGTTGTTGTTGCTGATGTTCAATCTGGTGCTGCTGGTGTAGTAACAATGTTTGCTGCTGTTGCAGTTGTTGCTGCTGTTGTAGGTCGTTTAGCGGTGGTTGCACATAGGCTTGGGTTTGATCCACTTGCTGTAATGACAATGCCTGTTGTTGTTGCTGCTGTTGGTCCATTGATTGTTGTTGTGGTAGTAAGGCCTGCTGCTGAGGATGCTGTTGCATTTGCTGCTGCTGCTGAACCAAAGCTTGCTGCACATACACTTGCTGCTGAAGCTCAGTAGTTTGCTGCTGTTGGATTGCTATAGTCTGCTGCTGCTGCTCTATATGTTGCTGTATCAGTACCGCCTTCTGGGGAATTACATTGGCCTGTTGTTGTTGGTGTGGTTGTTGCTGCTGAAGCAGGGTGGTTTGTTGAGCCTCCATTTGCTGCTGCTGTGGCTCCATCAGTATCTGTTGTTGTTGACCAATGGTCTGCTGTTGGGTGATCATGAAAGGCTGTGCTTGCTGGGTTAAAGGCTGGGGTGTCATCTGGATGTCAGAGGCCTGCATGATGTTAGGAGTGACATTGGCCTGGGTCTGTTGTGGGAGAGGGACCATGGCCTCCATGCCACCAACCCCCACTAGTGCTGTTGGGTCTCCCACTGAAATGGGAGCTGGAAGAATGTTAAGCTGGGCTTGGGGCGAGACTGGGGGTGCGCAGGACTGGGAAGGGGCCATTGGTGCGATCTGTGATCCATCTGAATGGTATGACTGAGATGGTGTGAAGATAACCATCATGGGGTGACAGGGACATGGTCAGATGGAGTTATGGTGAGAGGGCAGGTAGGGGGAGATTGAGGTAAAGAGAGGAGGTAAGAGTAAGTATTGAATAAAGGGCAGGCATTAATTAAAGGATTGCACACATTCTTTAGAGGATATGAAAGCATTGTCATGATGAAGATTATTAACGTTTTTATTATCGTTAAAGCACATCTGATAAAATAGTTACGTGAATTGATTAAAAGCTATTCGGAATATATCAAGGTTCAAACTTGTTTTGTCCAGTAGAAAAGAGATGTTAGGGAGTTGTTAAGAGAGTCGAACGGGATCGAGAGTCACTCACCTGAGAATACTGCTGTGGTACACCTGGTGAAACTTGCGTTGCCATAGCAACGGGCTGAACGTAAGTCTGCTGACCAACAGGTGCCCCACCACTGCTTTGACCAATGCACATGGCGGAAATCCCACCACTCTGACCAATAGGCACGTTCGGAACTCCTCCGCTCTGACCAATCGGGAGCATTTCGTGGTGGGCCAAAATTACCTAAAAATAGATAACAGACAACACAATTGAGCATGATTGCAAGGTTGGAGATAAGATATCAATCTCTTTGTAAACTAGATTTTCCAAAACAGGAACAACCATAATATGATGTATGTTCCAAATGGCACCCTATTCTCTTCATAGTGCTCTACTTTTGGCCCTGGTCAAAAGTAGTCCACTACATAGGGAATAGGGTGTCCTTTGGGATGCCATATACTCACCGAGGCAGCAGCAGGGAGGCTGGGTTGAGAGAGCACGTATGACTCCCCTTGCTGTGGGTATGCCTGGCTCTGGCCACTGGTATAGGATTCACAGCTGGCTGAGCCAATGCTCTCACCTCCTGGAGTAAATACAAGGGCAAGAGTAAATAGGAGTCTAGACAAACGCTACTTTGGGGATAAGGAAAATAATATAATTATCATTATATCCTATTCTAGGGCTTTCTGCAACCAAATAATATGTTTATCTTAATATTCCACTTCGTTGCTGATATCTAACCCAGCACAGTCAGTAGGGAAACACAGTATACAGTCTTACACCGTAAACAAATCTCTACAAGCCTCTGATTGACGGCATATTGGTCTGCTGTTGTACCTTTGGGCAGGCTCAGAGGATTCCCACTGTGGATCTGCTGCTGTTGCCTCACATGCTGATCCACCTCTGGTAGCTCCTCAACCTCCCCCTGCCCTCCTCCACCTCCCCCTGTCAGCCCAGCCACCCCAGGCCCCAGGGAGGAGAGGTGAGAGCAGGTGGCGGAGGTGAGGGTGGAGTCCCGTCTCTCATCAAAGCCTTGCTGCTGTTGGAGCAGCTGCTGCTGGCGTCTCTCACGGGACTTCTTGATGAGCGTGACACGGTCGCGGATGGATTTACCCACCACCTTAGCATCACTCTCGTGGAAGAAGCCTGACTTCACCTGGATAGAGGAGGAGGGAGAGGGGGTGGTGGGTAGACAGAGAGAGGGTAGACAGAGGAGAGAGAGCGAGAGAGCGAGAGAGAGAGGGTAGGTGGAGAGAGAGAGCGATAGATAGGAGGCAGAGAGAAAAAGAGAGAGAAAAAGTTGAAAGCACGGCGAGGGAATGTAGGTTGGAGGCAACGACTAGCAAGGAAACCTTGATTAATGAGCAGTGGACTCTAATAGATCACACCTTTCCTATAGCCCTCCCACCTTCCCCGTAGTTCCTTCAACAGAGGTCCTAGTTATTCCTGCTCCGTCCTGCACTGCTCTCTCTTCTATCATTTTCACACTAATGTGCTGAGCCGAGCCAACCTTTACTGTACTGTTCTAGCCTGGGGCCATGCCAGAAAGGACAATCTAAAAAGAAAATATCAGAGCCTGCAGGATACAGTCTGGGTCTGCACCAAGGTGTGAATAAGGTATCAGTGTCTCACCATTTCTCTTTCTGCCTCCCTCTCCCTTCCTCCCTATCCGTTTCTCCTCCTAATCTCACCATCTCCGAAGCCACCTCCTCTGCGCTGTCGTTCTCCAGGTCGTAGCTGAACTCGATGGCCTCATTGTCTTTGTGTTTTCCCTTCAGCTTCTTTGGCTCCTCCACCCAGATCCTGAGGGCCAGGCAGTCCTGACAGCCCGTGTCTTCCTCCGCCAGCTCCACACGCACCCCTGTGTCCTCCCCGAAGAACGCATGGGTCAACAGGTCCCGGATGGACAGCCTGCAGACAGAGAGAACACATCAAGCTCGGAACCAATGCCCACTTCTTTCCCAAACAATGTGTGGCTTTTATTGGATAGGACAGTGAAGAACAGATGATAGGAAAGGTAGGAGAAGGGCGAGTCAGAAGGGCAGCGGGCTGGAGCTGAACCCATGCCTACTCTGGTATATGTGCCCAGGGTCAGCGGCACTAACCACTAGACTTTTTTTTTTACAAGCGCTCTGCTGTTTAGCAAGGTTTGCAAAAGGCATTGCAACTCCTCCCATTACTATGAGAGAGAGAGCGGGAAGGGGGTCGAGAGAGGTCAAACCACTTGCCTCTGACTCTTGTCCTGGCGGATGCAGCACCCGATGATCTCTTTGATCTCTGGGTCGTTGACTTTATCGAAGCTGGCTGGTTTTATACCCTGTAGACAGAGATGGGAGAGGGTGAGGTGACAGAACGGACAATGATATAGATTATGGACTACTCCGTCCTACACAGACAGTAATATACTTTAGATGGGACTCCTGTGCTACTTCAGAGAGTTAATCATGACGCAGTAATGAAGAAACCCTGACTACAGTTAATGTACTGTCACATATACAGTATATTTTATAATTTACTGAATCTGACGGAGGTTGGCGAGAAAATCAAGGGCAAGTCGGGAAAACGACAGACCCGGCCAAAGAGCCAAAGGGATTTTTGTGAAGAACGTTAGACGGAAAGATAATGTAGGGGAAAGTGAACCTATGCCGCAAAAGGGACAAGCCCAAAGGGACGGCGGTCCCAGACTTACGCTGGTGACTTTGCGGTAGATCTGCGCAGCGTTCTGGCACTCTGAGTAGGGGTATTCTGAGGTGGCCATCTCCAACATGCACATCCCAAAGGCGTAGACGTCAACAGACTCATCATAATGTTCCTCGTACATCTCTGGAGCCATGAACTCAGGAGTACCTGGAAGACAGGGCACATTAGTCAATTGAAAAGGTAAAGCCGCACACCTTAAATAGCCAGATGAAGATATTTTGAGACAAAATGTCAGAAATTGGTGAAATAAGCATCAAGATTGCCATCATAGTCATGCTTGGACAGTGATGCTCAAAAGGTGCAACTTGTGTTTATTGAATATCATTTTGTCCTCTAACCTCCTCTGTCAGTAAAGGAGCATCATCAGACGCCCAGGAGTATACATTCTTTAAGGAAGAAGGTTACTCAGGAATCTATAGGGTCCACACTTACTGTAAACACAGACCACAGATCAGCTCTTAACATACACTTCCAGTGGCATTTAGTGCAACAGAGCTTGACCTTTGAGCAAGAATAACCACCGCAGAGACTGTACTCGGCTGATGATGCCTTCTTGGAGACTTGGGTCAGCTCATAAGATATTCACATTGTAGCAGAGTGACCACAGATTGTAAAAGCCATTCCCACAACACAGAGGTCCATTAGCTCAAGGGCCATTATCTCAAGTCTTACTCACAAGAGCTCTGACATACCTATATGACCCATTCAAATACCATTCCCACAACATGACATAAGAAAACGACTGATCGATGGCCACCGGGAAACTGACGGCCGCTAGTTACCTATGACACTTTTGGCGAAGGAGGTCCTCATGAGAGTGGCCAATCCCAGGTCTCCGATCTTGACGGAGCCGGTAGGGCCGGTGATGAAGATGTTGTCACACTTGAGGTCCCTGTGGATGATGGGAGGGGTCCGGGTGTGGAGGAACTGGAGGCCCTTCAGGATCTGACGACACCAGCTCCTCAGGACCTTGGGCTTCATCACCTTGAAACGCTTCAGGTACCTGCAGACAGGACAGGAGAGCACGGTTATAACTATACAGCAATGTGGCATGGTTTCTATGGAACAATCTCTTCGGTGTAACGCTATTTGTGAGCTGAGCAGGGGTGTGTGTGTCTGTGTGTGGGTGTCTTCTACCCACGTTTTGAGGGTTCCCGAGGTCATGAGTTCGGTGACCAGGACGATGCACTTCTTCCCTCGCAGCACTGACTCCCAGGAGTCATAGAAACGGACAATGTTAGGGTGCTGGAGGCCCTTCAGCATCTCTGCCTCCTCCTTAAAACGCTGCTGCTCCGCCTTGGTCAGCTTACGGTCCTGTAGACACACAGGAATACACACAACGCAGGTTAGACAGCCGAGAGAGAGTTCGGTTGTGAGATCAAGTTGCAAAGATCGATACCGGCACTATTGAATGCTCAAGCAGTTAGTTTTATTGGGCAACCCAAAAGGTCTTCATCAGGGAGAACATAGCCACGGCCTAAACAGCGTTCAGTGCTATTCTCCTACTTTTGTACAACAACAACAACAAAAATGAAGGATTTAGAGTGCTTAGGTCTGAATTCAAGAGGCATAGGTTCATACTTTCACCATACACTAAACTGGAAACCTATGACAAAACAACTTTCAGGAGACAATGCATATACTAAACCTGAGACTTATTATGGGGAGCAAGCTTTCAGGAAACAGTACTGTCAACAGAGCCAATACTGGAACATTATACCAATCAGGAAACAGTACTGTCAACAGAGCCAATACTGGAACATTATACCAATCAGGAAACAGTACTGTCAACAACAGAGCCAATACTGGAACACTATACCAATCAGGAAACAGTATCGTCAACAACAGAGCCAATACTGGAACACTATACCAATCAGGAAACAGTACTGTCAACAACAGAGCCAATACTGGAACATTATACCAATCAGGAAACAGTACTGTCAACAACAGAGCCAATACTGGAACATTATACCAATCAGGAAACAGTACTGTCAACAACAGAGCCAATACTGGAACACTATACCAATCAGGAAACAGTACTGGCAACAACAGAGCCAATACTGGAACACTATACCAATCAGGAAACAGTACTGTCAACAACAGAGCCAATACTGGAACATTATACCAATCAGGAAACAGTATCGTCAACAACAGAGCCAATACTGGAACACTATACCAATCAGGAAACAGTACTGTCAACAGAGCCAATACTGGAACACTATACCAATCAGGAAACAGTACTGTCAACAACAGAGCCAATACTGGAACATTATACCAATCAGGAAACAGTACTGTCAACAACAGAGCCAATACTGGAACACTATACCAATCAGGAAACAGTATCGTCAACAACAGAGCCAATACTGGAACACTATACCAATCAGGAAACAGTACTGTCAACAACAGAGCCAATACTTGAGCCTCACAGCACAGTTGAAAAACAGAAATCAAAACTGGATGGTCTTTGGAGATAGATGGGAGGGGTTAAGGGGAGCTGAAGGATGGGACTAAAATGTAAAATATACCGTGTCCGTAAAATGTATATAGTATGTATTATTTAAAAATATATATAATTATAAAATAAATATATATGGGGGATTGGAAATGACGCAGGCAAGTACATTGATAGAATCCACAATCTATTTGCAATATTAAAGCTGATACACCCCCTAAAAAAATAAACAAATAGTGGAGCAATATAACCGATCAGTCAGCCATCCTCACTACCAAGCAACCATATTTCATGTAATTAAACACCTACCACCACTAGATGGCGCAATCAGGATATAGTTTCATCTATATGAGTGGAGACAACACCCACCTCAGCCTATAAGACACTTCTGCGGCATCTGCCAGGCTGCCATTGGGCCTAGTATGGCAGATGCTGCAGAAATCCCTGGCTCCGGCAGAGTATCCCACTGGGAATAACACTCACACATGCATGCACACGCACACACAGACGTATGCTGGCGCACACACATGCGTGCACACACACACACACACACACACACACACACCACACACACACACACACACACACACACACACACACACACACACACACACACACACACACACACACACACACACACACACACACACACACACACACAAACCAGGCTACTGACTGGGCCCTCTGGTTACTTACAGTAAGCAATAAAGGCCTGAAGGGGTGTGGTATATGGCCAATATACCACGGCTAAGGGCCGTTCTTATGCACAACGCAACTCTGAGTGTCTGGATACAGCCTTTATCCGTGGTATATTGGCCATATATAACAAACCCCCGAGGTGCCGTATTGCTATTATAAACTGGTGACCAACGTAATTAGAAGAGTAAAACCTGTGGTATACTTTCAGCCAACCAGCATTCAGAGCTCAAACCACCATTATAAAAGGCAAATAAGCAAATAATATACCACTATGAACCGCTGAGTGACTATACATTTATAGCTTAGTAATTTCCCAAATGGCAGCTGTCCTAACAATTGTCATCGTTAAAGGAACAAAGCAAGCATTGTGGTTTTTTCAGTGGTCGTTTTGACCTCTGTTGACCTTGCCACTTGTGGTCTCTTACGCATCATTCAACATCACGCTATAGTCTGAATAGGACAACAACCAAAGGTCATGACCTGAGGCGGGAGACAACAGACGTGACAATTGCAACAAGTGGTGACAAGGCAAGGCCATATTGCAAAACAAACAAAGAAACTACAAAACAAAGATGTACATGAAAACAACTATCATCTCCTCACTAGCACCTGTCAAGTACATGAAAACAACTATCATCTCCTCACTAGCACCAGTCAAGTACATGAAAACAACTATCATCTCCTCACTAGCACCTGTCAAGTACATGAAAACAACTATCATCTCCTCACTAGCACCTGTCAAGTACATGAAAACAACTATCATCTCCTCACTAGCACCTGTCAAGTACATGAAAACAACTATCATCTCCTCACTAGCACCTGTCAAGTACATGAAAACAACTATCATCTCCTCACTAGCACCTGTCAAGTACATGAAAACAACTATCATCTCCTCACTAGCACCTGTCAAGTACATGAAAACAACTATCATCTCCTCACTAGCACCTGTCAAGTACATGAAAAACAACTATCATCTCCTCACTAGCACCTGTCAAGTACATGAAAACAACTATCATCTCCTCACTAGCACCTGTCAAGTACATGAAAACAACTATCATCTCCTCACTAGCACCTGTCAAGTACATGAAAACAACTATCATCTCCTCACTAGCACCTGTCAAGTACATGAAAACAACTATCATCTCCTCACTAGCACCTGTCAAGTACATGAAAACAACTATCATCTCCTCACTAGCACCTGTCAAGTACATGAAAACAACTATCATCTCCTCACTAGCACCTGTCAAGTACATGAAAACAACTATCATCTCCTCACTAGCACCTGTCAAGTACATGAAAACAACTATCATCTCCTCACTAGCACCTGTCAAGTACATGAAAACAACTATCATCTCCTCACTAGCACCTGTCAAGTACATGAAAACAACTATCATCTCCTCACTAGCACCTGTCAAGTACATGAAAACAACTATCATCTCCTCACTAGCACCTGTCAAGTACATGAAAACAACTATCATCTCCTCACTAGCACCTGTCAAGTACATGAAAAACAACTATCATCTCCTCACTAGCACCTGTCAAGTACATGAAAACAACTATCATCTCCTCACTAGCACCTGTCAAGTACATGAAAACAACTATCATCTCCTCACTAGCACCTGTCAAGTACATGAAAACAACTATCATCTCCTCACTAGCACCTGTCAAGTACATGAAAACAACTATCATCTCCTCACTAGCACCTGTCAAGTACATGAAAACAACTATCATCTCCTCACTAGCACCTGTCAAGTACATGAAAACAACTATCATCTCCTCACTAGCACCTGTCAAGTACATGAAAACAACTATCATCTCCTCACTAGCACCTGTCAAGTACATGAAAACAACTATCATCTCCTCACTAGCACCTGTCAAGTACATGAAAACAACTATCATCTCCTCACTAGCACCTGTCAAGTACATGAAAACAACTATCATCTCCTCACTAGCACCTGTCAAGTACATGAAAACAACTATCATCTCCTCACTAGCACCTGTCAAGTACATGAAAACAACTATCATCTCCTCACTAGCACCTGTCAAGTACATGAAAACAACTATCATCTCCTCACTAGCACCTGTCAAGTACATGAAAAACAACTATCATCTCCTCACTAGCACCTGTCAAGTACATGAAAACAACTATCATCTCCTCACTAGCACCTGTCAAGTACATGAAAACAACTATCATCTCCTCACTAGCACCTGTCAAGTACATGAAAACAACTATCATCTCCTCACTAGCACCTGTCAAGTACATGAAAACAACTATCATCTCCTCACTAGCACCTGTCAAGTACATGAAAACAACTATCATCTCCTCACTAGCACCTGTCAAGTACATGAAAAACAACTATCATCTCCTCACTAGCACCTGTCAAGTACATGAAAACAACTATCATCTCCTCACTAGCACCTGTCAAGTACATGAAAACAACTATCATCTCCTCACTAGCACCTGTCAAGTACATGAAAAGAAACATATTTAAATGGTTAAATGGTCAGTGGGATTCCTGCCATAGCAATAACACAAACACAACACACATCCCTAAAATAGCATTCATAATATGTTGCTTTCCATTTACCTCTTCCATTTACTTAAAGGCTATGTGTTCATGAATTACTGTCTGAAGGGAGAGGGGCTACTTCTGCAGACATTTCATTCTAAATCAGATTTACTTCTGATTTCCATGTAATGCAGTTTCCCTCATTAAATCCCTCCCTTCGTCTCTCCCTCTCGCTTGGTCTCTGCATCGTGAAGTCTAAGATCCATCTCTTCCAACTCAATGTCCTTTTCTGGAAGTGAAAGCCACCTCTCTCCTATTCGCCCCCTCCTCCTCCCTCTTGGCACTGTCATCCCTCTCTCTCCTGTATTCGCTAGCTTGAACTGAGCGTCAACAGCAAGACTGCTGCTTTATTGTCAGAGCTAAAAATAATACCCCGGACTTGGGACTGCCCCTTTGCCTCGACTCCCTGCTGTTTCACTGTCTGAATGTCTTGATGTGTCTGTCTGGGTCTCAGTGGCTGTCTGTGCAGTAGGCCTATGCCTTTCGGTTAGTCTGTGTCCCTGCATTGAACTGTTTAACAACGGTGTCTCTACATCTGTGTAGCTAACTCCCTAACAGTGTCTGATTTTGTGCGTTGGTTTCTGTTGATCACGGGCTAGTCTCACAGTCATCTGTCAGTGTGCATAATCAGAGCATCAGTTTGTGTCACTGCTTGTCGTCTGTGTGTCTCTTGTCTGGCCGTCTAACTCCATATTCTCTGTGCATCCTGCAGCTCTTCCCTGTGTATCTATTGTGTGGTTTCCAGTGTCTGGTCAGGTGATCTGGGGTAAGCAAAGGTCACTGGGGTCAATTATCATCATAATCAGTTCAGTCATGTCACGGTGGCAAAAGACAAACATACATGCACGCACGCACTCACGCACAAAGAAAAAACACACACATCTGCACTCTATAATATGAAAGGCAGGGGAATAGATGCATAGGGGCTGCATAAATAAAACATTAATTATGAAGACTGCTTAACATACAATACTATTAATGCTGACAACGCAAAGGAAATCTCATTGATATATACACTACTGTTCAAAAGTTTGGGGTCACTTAGAAATGTCCTTGTTTTTTGAAAGAAAAGCACATTTTTGTCACCTTAAAATAACATCAAATTGATCAGAAATACAGTATAGACATAGTTAATGTTGTAAATGACTATTGTAGCTGGAAACGGCAGATTTTTTATGGAATATCTACATAGGCGTACAGAGGCCCATTATCAGTAACCATCACTCCTGTGTTCCAATGGCACGTTGTGTTAGCTAATCCAAGTTGATCATTTTAAAAGGCTAATTGATCATTAGAAAACCCTTTTGCAATTATGTTAGCACAGCTGAAAAATGTTATCCTGATTAAAGAAGCAATAAAACTGGACTTCTTTAGACTAGTTGAGTATCCAGCTAATCGTTAGCTGTCTTATCGGCTGCTATCTGAATAGGTCTATCGGCCAATTTTCTTGGGCCACTATAACTATTTCTGCCAATTGGATTGGTCCCCTCTACCACACGGAACCCCACTAATCTACCGACGGAAACGCACGAGGTGCCTAAAAACAGACCATCTTCTGCCAACTTGCTACCCATGGCCCGGCTAGCTGTCTGAATCGCCGTGACCGCAACCGACCTCATTACTCACTGGACCCTTTTGATCACTTGGCTAAGCATGCCTCTCCTTAATGTCAATATGCCTTGTCCATTGCTGTTCTGGTTAGTGTTTATTGGCTTATTTCACTGTAGAGCCTCTAGCCCTGCTCATTATACCTTATCCAACCTCTCAGTTCCACCACCCACACATGCGATGACATCACCTGGTTTCAATGATGTTTCTAGAGACAATATCTCTCTCATCATCACTCAATGCCTAGGTTAACCTCCACTGTATTCACATCCTACCATACCTTTGTCTGTACATTATACCTTGAAGCTATTTTATCGCCCCCAGAAACCTGCTCCTTTTACTCTCTGTTCCGGACGTCCTAGATGACCAATTCTCATAGCTTTTAGCCGTACCCTTATCCTACTCCTCCTCTGTTCCTCTAGTGATGTAGAGGTGAATCCAGGCCCTGCAGTGCCTAGCTCCACTCCTATTCCCCAGGCGCTCTCTTTTGATGACTTCTGTAACCGTAATAGCCTTGGTTTCATGCATGTTAACATTAGAAGCCTCCTCCCTAAGTTTGTTTTATTCCCTGCTTTAGTACACTCTGCCAACCCAGATGTCCTAGCCGTGTCTGAATCCTGGCTTAGGAAGACCACCAAAAACTCTGAAATCTCCATCCCTAACTACAACATTTTCAGACAAGATAGAACGGCCAAAGGGGGCGGTGTTGCAATCTACTGCAGAGATAGCCTGCAGAGTTCTGTCCTACTATCCAGGTCTGTACCCAAACAATTTGAACTTCTACTTTTAAAAATCCACCTCTCTAAAAACAAGTCTCTCACCGTTGCCGCCTGCTATAGACCACCCTCTGCCCCCAGCTGTGCTCTGGACAGCATATGTGAACTGATTGCCCCCCATCTATCTTCAGAGCTCGTGCTGCTAGGTGACCTAAACTGGGACATGCTTAACACCCCAGCCACCCTACAATCTAAGCTTCATGCCCTCAATCTCACACAAATTATCAATGAACCTACTAGGTACCACCCCAAAGCCGTAAACACGAGCACCCTCATAGATATCATCCTAACCAACTTGCCCTCTAAATACACCTCTGCTGTTTTCAACCAAGATCGCAGTGATCACTGCCTCATTGCCTGCATCCGTAATGGATCAGCGGTCAAACTACCTCCACTGATCACTGTCAAACGCTCCCTGAAACACTTCAGCGAGCAGGCCTTTCAAATCGACCTGATTGACCACATCCATTCAGTAGAGGACGCCTGGTTATTTAAAAAAAATGCCTTCCTCACCATCTTAAGTAAGCATGCCCCATTCAAGAAATTTTGAACCAGGAACAGATATAGCCCTTGGTTCTCTCCAGACCTGACTGCCCTTAACCAACACAAAAACATCCTGTGGCGTTCTGCATTAGCATCGAACAGCCCCCGTGATATGCAACTTTTCAGGGAAGTTAGAAACCAATATACACAGGCAGTTAGAAAAGCAAAGGCTAACTTTTTCAAGCAGAAATTTACTTCCTGCAACACAAACTCAAAAAAGTTCTCGGACACTGTAAAGTCCTTGGAGAATAAGAGCACCTCCTCCCAGCTGCCCACTGCACTGAGGATAGGAAACTCTGTCACCACCGATAAATCCACTATAATTGAGAATTTCAATAAGCATTTTTCTACGGCTGGCCATGCTTTCCACCTGGCTACCCCTATCCCGGTCAACAGCACTGCACCCCCCACAGCAACTCGCCCAAGCCTTCCCCATTTCTCCTTCTCCCAAATCCAGTCAGCTGATGTTCTGAAAGAGCTGCAAAATCTAGACCCCTACAAATCAGCCGGGCTAGACAATCTGGACCCTTTCTTTCTAAAATGATCTGCCGAAATTGTTGCAACCCCTATTACTAGCCTGTTCAAGCTCTCTTTCGTGTCGTCTGAGATTCCAAAAGATTGGAAAGCAACTGCGGTCATCCCCCTCTTCAAAGGGGGGGACACTCTTGACCCAAACTGCTACAGACCTATATCTATCCTACCCCGCCTTTCTAAAGTCTTCGAAAGCCAAGTCAACAAACAGATTACCGACCATTTTGAATCCCATCGCACCTTCTCCGCTATGCAATCTGGTTTCAGAGCTGGTCATGGGTGTACCTCAGCCACGCTCAAGGTTCTAAATGATATCTTAACCTCCATCGATAAGAAACAATACTGTGCAGCCGTATTCATTGACCTGGCCAAGGGTTTCGACTCTGTCAATCACCACATCCTCATCGGCAGCCTCAATAACCTTGGTTTCTCAAATGATTGCCTCGCCTGGTTCACCAACTACTTCTCTGATAGAATTCAGTGTGTCAAATCGGAGGGCCTGTTGTCCGGGCCTCTGGCAGTCTCTATGGGGGTGCCACAGGGTTCAATTCTTGGGCCAACTCTTTTCTCTGTATACATCAATGATGTCGCTCTTGTTGCTGGTGAGTCTCTGATCCACCTCTACGCAGATGACACCATTCTGTATATTTCTGGCCCTTCTTTGGACACTGTGTTAACAACCCTCCAGACGAGCTTCAATGCCATACAACTCTCCTTCCATGGCCTCCAACTGCTCTTAAATACAATTAAAACTAAATGCATGCTCTTCAACCGATCGCTGCCTGCACCTGCCCGCCCGTCCAGCATCACTACTAGTAGTGATGCTGGACGGTTCTGACTTAGAATATGTGGACAACTACAAATACCTAGGTGTCTGGTTAGACTGTAAACTCTCCTTCCAGACTCACATCAAACATCTCCAATCCAAAGTTAAATCTAGAATTGGCTTCCTATTTCGCAACAAAGCATCCTTCACTCATGCTGCCAAACATACCCTCGTAAAACTGACCATCCTACCGATCCTCGACTTCGGCGACGTCATTTACAAAATAGCCTCCAATACCCTACTCAATAAATTGGATGCAGTCTATCACAGTGCCATCCGTTTTGTCACCAAAGCCCCATATACTACCCACCACTGCGACCTGTACGCTCTCGTTGGCTGGCCCTCGCTTCATACTCGTCGCCAAACCCACTGGCTCCAGGTCATCTACAAGACCCTGCTAGGTAAAGTCCCCCCTTATCTCAGCTCGCTGGTCACCATAGCAGCACCCACCTGTAGCACGTGCTCCAGCAGGTATATCTCTCTGGTCACCCCCAAAGCCAATTCCTCCTTCGGCCGCCTCTCCTTCCAGTTCTCTGCTGCCAATGACTGGAACGAACTACAAAAATCTCTAAAACTGGAGACACTTTTCTCCCTCACTAGCTTTAAGCACCAGCTGTCAGAGCAGCTCACAGATTACTGCACATGTACATAGCCCATCTATAATTTAGCCCAAACAACTACCTCTTCCCCTACTGTATTTATTTATTTATTTTGCTCCTTTGCACCCCATTATTTCTATTTCTACTTTTCACTTTCTTCCACTGAAAATCTACCATTCCAGTGTTTTACTTGCTATATTGTATTTACTTCGCCACCATGGCCTTTTTGCCTTTCCTCCCTTATCTCACCTCATTTGCTCACTTTGTATATAGACTTATTTTTCTACTATATTATTGACTGTAGGTTTGTTTTACTCCATGTGTAACTCTGTGTTGTTGTATGTGTCAAACTGCTTTGGTTTATGTTGGCCAGGTCGCAATTGTAAATGAGAACTTGTTCTCAACTTGCCTACCTGGTTAAATAAAGGTGAAATAAAATAAAATAAAAATAAAATCTGGAGCATCAGCAATTCTGGGTTCGATTACAGGCTCAAAATGGCAAAAAAAACAAAGTACTTTCTTCTGAAACTCGTCAGTCTATTCTTGTTCTGAGAAATGATGGCTATTCCATGCGAGAAATTGCTAAGAAACTGAAGATCTCGTACAACGCTGTGTACTACTCCCGTCACAGAACAGTACAAACTGGCTCTAACCAGAATAGAAAGAGGAGTGGGAGGCCCCGGTGCACAACTAAGCATGAGGACAAGTACATTAAAGTGTCTAGTTTGAGAAACAGACGCCTAACAAGTCCTCAACTGGCAGTTTCCTTAAATAAACTCAGCAAAAAAATAAACGTCCTCTCACTGTCAACTGTGTTTATTTTCAGCAAACTTAACCTGTTATGGCTAGGGGGCAGTATTTTCACGGCTGGATAAAAAACGTACCCGATTTAATCTGGTTACTACTCCTGCCCAGTAACTAGAATATGCATATAATTATTGGCTTTGGATAGAAAACACTCCAAAGTTTCTAAAACTGTTTGAATGGTGTCTGTGAGTATAACAGAACTCAAATGGCAGGTCAAAACCTGAGAGATTCCTTTACAGGAAGTGGCCTGTCTGACCATTTCTTGAACTTCTTTGCCATCTCTATCTTTTACAAAGGATCTCTGCTCTAACGTGACACTTCCTACGTCTTCCATGGGCGCTCAGAGCCCGGGAAAAACCTGAATGTCGTCATCCCAGCCCCAGGCTGAAACACATTATTGCCTTTCTCAAGTGGCCGATCAAGGGACTGTGGGCTTAGGCGCGTGCCCTGGCCGCCCCCGTCTTTGTGATTTTTCCTCTGTTTGCCGAAAAGGAGATACCCGGTCGGAATATTATCGCTTTTTTACGAGATAAATTGCATAAAAATAGATTTTAAACAGCGGTTGACATGCTTCGAAGTACGGTAATGGAATATTTAGACATTTTTGGTCACGAATTGCGCCATGCGCACGACCCTGATTTACCATTTCGGATAGTGTCTGGGACGCACGAACAAAACGCCACTATTCGGATAAACGATGGATTATTTTGGACCAAACCAACATTTGTTATTGAAGTAGCAGTCCTGGGAGTGCATTCTGACGAAGACAACAAAAGGTAATCAAACTTTTATAATAGTAAATCTGATTTTGGTGAAGGCTAAACTTGCCGGGTGTCTAAATAGCTAGCCATGATGGCCGGGCTATCTACTCAGAATATTGCAAAATGTGCTTTCACCAAAAAGCTATTTTAAAATTGGACATATCGAGTGCATAGAGGAGTTCTGTATCTATAATTCTTAAAATAATTGTTATGCTTTTTGTGAACGTTTATCGTGAGTAATTTAGTAAATTGTTAGCAAATTCCCCGGAAGCTAGTTCTGAACGTCACATGCTAATGTAAAAAGCTGGTTTTTGATATAAATATGAACTTGATTGAACAAAACATGCATGTATTGTATAACATAATGTCCTAGGTGTGTCATCTGATGAAGATCATCAAAGGTTAGTGCTGCATTTAGCTGTCTTCTGGGTTTTTGTGACATTATATGCTAGCTTGAAAAATGGGTGTCTGATTATTTCTGGCTTGGTACTCTGCTGACATAATCTAATGTTTTGCTTTCGCTGTAAAGCCTTTTTGAAATCGGACAGTGTGGTTAGATAAAGGAGAGTCTTGTCTTTAAAATGCTGTGAAATAGTCATATGTTTGAAAAATTGAAGTTTTTGTATTTTTGAGGAATTTGTAATTCGCGCCACGCCTATCATTGGATATTGGAGCAGGTGTTCCGCTAGCGGAACGTCTAGATGTAAGAGGTTAACATGTGTAAATATTTGTATGAACATAAGATTCAACAACTGAGACAAAATCTGAACAAGTTCCACAAACATGTGACTAACAGAAATTGAATAATGTGTCCCTGAACAAAGGGGGGGTCAAAATCAAAAGTAACAGTCAATGCAGCTGGTGGCCACACCAGATACTAAGTACTGCAGTGCATCTCCTCCTTATGGACTGCACCAGATTTGCCAATTCTTGCTGTGAGATGTTACCCCACTCTTCCCAAGTTTCCGGACATTTCTGGGGGGGAATGGCCCTAGCCCTCACCCTCCGATCCAACAGGTCCCAGACGTGCTCAATGGGATTGAGATCTGGGCTCTTCGCTGGCCATGGCAGAACACTGACATTCCTGTCGTGCAGGAAATCACGCACAGAACGATCAGTATGGCTGGTGGCACTGTCATGCTGGAGGGTCATGTCAGGATGAGCCTGCAGGAAGGGTACCACATGAGGGAGGAGAATGTCTTCCCTGTAACGCACAGTGTTGAGATTACCTGCAATGACAACAAGCTCAGTCCGATGATGCTGTGACACACCGCCCCAGACCATGACGGACCCTCCACCTCCCAAATCGATCCCGCTCCAGAGTACAGGCCTCGGTGTAACGCTCATTCCTTCGACGATAAACGCGAATCCGACCATCACCCCTGGTGAGACAAAACCGCGACTCGTCAGTGAAGAGCAATTTTTGCCAGTCCTGTCTGGTCCAGTGACGGTGGGTTTGAACGGTAGTGTATATGGTGTGTATATATATTATCATTGACAATAATGGTTTGATAACATTCCAAGATTTGAAAGATACATACACATTACCAGGCAACTCCTTTTTTCTGTATGTACAATTTAGGTCAGCTATGCTGGCATATGGAGTCCCTTGGGAAACCTAACCATCCAATTTATGGGATTTATATAAAAATTATCTGGGCTCCCGAAAAGACTGATCTCTATAATATATAAACAACTTTTGTAAAGCTCATATTCCGAGCTAGCTGTTAAAAAAGTATTGTCTACAGATCTAATTGAATCTGAACAACCCTTTAACTGCAACAGAATATGGAAAAATATTACCTTGGCGTACCGTAATCTGAATTTATTGTAATTTGTTCAGACTGTATTTAACACCAAGGGAATGTTTGACGATGAAATTGGCCCCAACTCCCAACTGTTCACTTTGTCCCCTAAATCAGGTAGGCGCATTCCTTCATATGATGTGCGAAACATGGTTTCCTGGTGGAGAGGGAAGATGTGGGCTGAGGTGGATGGGGACTAAGAGGGAGAATGGGTTGGGGTTATCTTTGTTTGCAAAACTAAACAAAAAGTAGGTCACAATCTCCTCAATATACCTGAGGTGATACAGTTTTTAAGCCCATCAATACGAGTTATATGTGAAACATAATTTTCTGTCAGGCAAGCAGGGATACCTGGGGCGGCAGGTAGCCTAGTGGTTAGAGTGTTGGGCTAGTACCTGAATGGTTGCTAGATCAAATCCTCGAGCTGACAAGGTAAACATCTGTCGTTCTGCCCCTGAACAAGGCAGTAAACCCACTGTTCCTAGGCCGTCATTGTAAATATGAATTTGTTCTTAACTGACTTGCCTAGTTAAATAAAGGTAAAATGAAAATTGTAAGTGAATGTGGTCCCTCACTGGTAACGTAGCTGATTTGTTTCCCCTTTACCGACTAGGCAATGCTGTATGTTAGCCTAATGTTTTACCGTCTGTATGTCATGTGGGTGATTTTTGTTTTACTGTCTGACTGCTGTGCTTGACTGTGGCCTGAGTAACGGGCCAGGAACTGGGACTGGAGACGCAGTGCCACAGCACATTGCCAAAACACATTATCAAACAGGCTGTCTTAATGTCATTCTTTTTTTTTTGCCTTTTTATTTAACTAGGTAATTCAGTTAAGAACAAATACTTATTTACAATGACAGCCTACCCTGGCCAAACCCTCCCCTAGCCAAACCCTCCCCTAACCCGGACGACGCTTGGCCAATTGTGAGCCACGCTATGGGACTCTCGATCACGGCCGGTTGTGATACAGCCCGGGATCTAACCCGGGTCTGTGGTGAGGCTTCTAGCACTGCGATGCTGCGCCACTCAGGATCCCAAAGTGTTACAGGCTTGTCAAAGGAGACACCAGAAAAACAGACTACTAAACACTTTACCAATACGTATAACATTACCAAACACATTATCAAACAGAACATCTTTTGTTTACATACACATTTTATACATTTAGCCGCACTGCTTCTTGACACAATGCCCACTTAACCCGGAAGCCAGCCGCACCAGTGTGCCGGAGGAAACATCATACACCTGGCGACCGTGTCAGCGTGCACTGCACCCGGCCCACCACAGGAGTCGCTAGTGCGCGATGGGACAAGGACATCCCTGCCGGCCAAAACGTCCTCTAACCCGGACGACACTGTGCCAATTGTCCCCCGCCCCATGGGTCACCAGGTCGCAGCCGGTTGCGACAGAGCCTGGACTCGAACTCAGAATCTCTAGTGGCACAGCTAGCACTGCAATCCAGTGCCTTAAAGGCTGTCTACACTGACTTGCAAAATAAATGTAGAAAACTATGTTATTCAATTATTGCGCGCGCCAATAAGCATCGGCGTTGCCAAGGGCTAAAATAGAAATCAGTTCTATTTCTGACGCAGATCACGCTGCAAGTCCTGCCTCTCCCATAGTCTCATTGGTTTATAGAAGCAGGTACCCACGTGCCATCTCCTCATTGGTTATACCCACTTGGGTGACTGAAAGATGAACGAGGTCAGTGGCGGTAATTCACCTAATTTATGAAAGTTGCCGATCGCAATATAAAGTCAAGAGAAGAAAAAGCCTGGAAGGAAGAGAGATGACTAGAAATGATTCGGTTGACCGTTTTATGTGTGGATTAATTGGCGGAGTAGAGGACCTTGTGCATTTCAGGTAAAATAACACATTACCGAATACTTTTTATTGGATTTAATAGTCAACAATAGCCATGTCAGACATTCAATCTTATTGACAAATGTTATTGTTCACTGCATCTCAGGGACTCAATGCTACAATACACATTACCAAACACATTGCCACACTGAGAATACAGACCATTATTAGTACACGTACAAACGTTGTGTAATGTATTTATCTCTTGTTTTCCTCTGACAGCTACAGCCAGGGGGTGTTTTGGTTTAGGAGCTCAAAATAGCTGTGTTACAACAACCAGCTAAGTGGTGCAACTACATTCACAGTCTACCTCCCAAATGGCACCCTGTTATCTATATACTCCACTACTTCTGACCAGGGAATAGGGTGCCAATAGGTTGAAGTCATTGATCAACTGCAGAAGTACTGGACTATTTTCTTTCTTTCTGCTTGCATTTTGATGTGTGTATTTTCTGTAATTGATGTAATTCAGGGCTCATCTGTGAAAACGATCTTGGTCTCAGCATGACTGCCTGATAAAATAAATGTTAAATAAATAAAATATTGATGACCCCACTAACAGTAGATAATGGTGTATTTTGTTGTGTAGAAGCAGTAGGTGTTGTATAGATTATTACATGGATGCATTCCAAAATGGCACCCTATTCTCTAAATAGTACACAACTTTTGACCAGAGCCCTATGGGCACTGTGAGCACCCTAATGGGCACTATATAGGGAATAGGGTGCCATTTGAGACCCACACCATATGTAACAAGGATATTCACTCAGAGGGACTGCAGAGAGACACCCACAGCCTGCTGTACACAATAGGCCTCTTTCATAGCTTCTCAGTTCCCTCGCTCTTTCTCTCCATTTTGTTCCTCTGTTTCTCTGTCTTTGTTACTCTGTTGCTCCCTCCTTCATTTGTCTCGTGGTCAACTTGATCTTACAAGTTGGAGTCTGTCTATTTTCCTCCCCCTTTTTTAATTATGTCCTGTTTGTTTCAGTTTTTTTTTTTACTCTTATTTGACCAGGTAAGTTGACTGAGAACACATTCTCATTTACAGCAACGACCTGGGGAATAGTTACAGGGTAGAGGAGGGGGGGGGGGGGGGGGGGGGTGAACGAGCCAATTGGACGCTGGGGATGATTATGTGGTATGAGATAGAAAATGATGGTATGAGGTCCGGAGTGGAAATTTAGCCAGGACACCGGGGTTAACACTCCTACTCTTACGATAAGTGCTATTGGATCCTTAGTGACCACAGAGAGTCAGGACACCCTTTTAACGTCCCATCCGAAAGACGGAACCCTACACTGTGCAATGTCTCAAACGCGTGTTTGTCCTTCACCTACGGTATCACATCATGTACTCCCAGTTTGTTTACTTTGCTGGAGAAAGAAAGTGTGTAAATATTTTCATAGCCTAGTAGTTTTTGTAAACCACATAGTATCGATTTGTCTCATGTGTATCTAGTAGCTGGCCCCCGTACTGTGAAATGTGATTCTGGGTTCTGAGAATACATACACTACCTTTCAAAAGTTTGGGGTCACTTAGAAATGTCCTTGTTTTTGAAAGAAAAACAAAAAAAAATTTGTCCATTTTAAAATAACATAAAATTTATCAGAAATACAGTGTAGACATTGTTAATGTTATAAATGACTATTGTAGCTGGAAATGGCTGATTTTTTAATTTATTTTTCTGGAATATCTACATAGACGTAAAGAGGCCCATTATCAGCAACCATCACTCCTGTGTTCCAATGGCACGTTGTGTTAGCTAATCCAAGTTGATCATTTTAAAAGGCTAATTGATCATTAGAAAACCCTTTAGCAATTATGTTAGCACAGCTGAAAACTGTTGTTCTGATTAAAGAAGCAATAAAACTGGACTTCTTTAGACTAGTTGAGTATATGGAGCATCAGCATTTGTGGGTTTGATTACAGGCTCAAATTGGCCAGAAACATAACTTTCTTCTGAAACTCGTCAGTCTATTCTTGTTCTGAGAAATGATGGCTATTCCATGCGAGCAATTGACAAGAAACTGAAGATCTCGTATAATGCTGTGTACTACTCCCTTCACAGAACAGCGCAAACTGGCTCTAACCAGAATAGAAAGAGGAGTGGGAGGCCCCGGTGCACAACTGAGCAAGAGGACAAGTACATTAGAGTGTCTAGTTTGAGAAACAAAGGTCTCACAAGTCCTCAACTGGCAGCTTCATTAAATAGTACCCGCAAAACATCAGTCTCAACGATAACAGTGAAGAGGCGACTCCGGGGTTGCAAAGAAAAAGCCATATCTCCGACTGGCCAATAAAAATAAAAGATCAAGATGGGCAAAAGAACACAAACACTGGACAGAGGAACTCTGCCTAGAAGGCCAGCATCGCCTCTTCACTGTTGACGTTGAGACTGGTGTTTTGCGGGTACTATTTAACAAAACACCACTGTACTTTGGTCACCTTCCACCGCAGATGCGGAAGGCCAACAGAGGCGGATGAGCTGAATTGCCCAAGCAAAAAATAAAATGATCACATACATTTCGTCATGTAGTGTGACAGTACACCCGCTCGTCAAACATCTCATTCCAAAATCATGGGCATTAATATGCTGCTATAACAGCCTCTTCTGGGAAGGCTTTCCACTAGGTGTTTGAACATTCCTGCGGAGAATTGCTTCCATTCAGCCACAAGAGCATTAGTGAGGTCGGGCACTGATGTTGGGCGATAAGGCCTGGCTCGCAGTCGGCGTTCCAATTCATCCCAAAGGTGTCCGATGGGGTTGAGGTCAGGGCTCTGTGCAGGCCAGTCAAGTTGCTTTGTGCACGGAGGCATTGTCATTATGAAACAGGAAAGGGCCTTCCCCAAACTGTTGCCACAAAGTTGGAAGCACAGAATCGTCTAGGATGTCATTGTATGCTGTAGTGTTAAGATTTCCCTTCACTGGAACTAAGAGGCCTAGCCCAAACCATGAAAAACATCCCCAGACCATTATTCCTCCTCCACCAAACTTTACAGTTGGCTCTATGCATTGGGGTAGGTAGCGTTCTCCTGGCATTTGGCAAACCCAGATTAGTCCTTTGGACTGCCAGATGGTGAAGCGTGGTGCGGCTGCTAGGCCATGTAAACCCGTTTCATGAAGCTCCAGGCGAACAGTTCTTGTGCTGACGTTGCTTCCAGCGGCAGTTTGGAACTCGGTAGTGAATGTTGCAACCGAGGACAGAGGATTTTTACGGGCTACGCACTTCAGCACACGGCAGGCCCGTTCTGTGAGCTTGTGTAGCCTACCACTTCGCGGCTGAGCCGCTGTTTCTCCTAGACATTTCCATTTTACAATAATGGCACTTACAGTTGATCGAGCCAGCTCTAACAAGGCAAACATTTGAAATAGCCAAATCCACTAATTTGAAGGGGTGTCCACATACTCTATATATACACACAAAAGTATCTCTAGCTTAAACTGATGAATTTTGATGGTGATTCTATTATTATGTTACTTATATTGATGCACGGGTGAGTCGATAGACTTAAGGACTAATGAGAAGGAGAGGCGATTCCCGTCTGAAGAGTTCATGATCAATACTTAATTAACATCTAAAATCACACTCTGGGGTTTCGTTTCCAATTAACCAGCACCAGAAGATATTACGAGAGGACGTTGGATGCATATCAAGTTGATGTTGAGTCTATATGCTAAGCAATGGTGATTCACGAAGGGTGTTAGGCCAAATATAGACATTTAGATATTGCTCTGGTGTTAGCTGTCTGTATAGAGAGAAAATTCTTTACCATAATGATCCTTATATGTGCTGTAACTTCTATGCTTGGAGACATGTATTTTGCCCTCAGAACAGCCTCAATTTGTCTTGGCATGGACTCCACAAGATGTCGAAAGTGTTCCACAGGGATGCTTGGCCTATGTTGACTCCAATGCTTCCCACAGTTGTGTCAAGTTGGCTGGATGTCCTCTGGGTGGTGAACCATTCTTGATGCACACGGGAAGCTGATGAGCGTGAAAACCCCAGCAACGTTGCAGTTCTTGACACAAACCAATGTGCCTGGCACCTACCTCCATACACCGTTCAAAGGCACTTAAATCTTTTGTCTTGCCCATTCACCCTTTGAATGGCACACACACAATCCATGTCTCAATTGTCTCAAGGCTTAAAAATCCTTCTTTAAATCTGTCTCCTCCCCTTCATCTACACTGATTGAAGTGGCTTTAACAAGTGACATCAATAATGGATCATAGCTTTCAGCTGGATTAACCTGGGTCAGTCTATGTCACGGAAAGAGTATGTGGTTCTTAATGTTTTGTACAGTCCGTCTATGGCTGTCCAAGGAACGCTAGTTAACAAAGTGTTCTGTACAGGCCAGGGAGAAGACTGTCATTTATGATGATGATCTATGTTGGTGACGTTTACATTTAACCAAAATAACCACAGATCAGTTATTGCAAGTAGACTCCTCCTTTGAAATAGCTGCTCTCAGCATAACCACTGCCAGAAAGAAAATAATAAGCGCAGGCGTGAGTGCAAGAAAAACAAATTGATTTATTATTCTTATTTTATTGTACACTGTCCGCAGTAACCTGAGGGGTATCTTACAAAGCAGTTTTCTGGAGTTAGCTAGGTAACTTTGATCAACTCGGAGTTCAACTCGGGATAACTGGTGGCTCACCTTTTAGCCAGGTACATTCCTATGGCAACGAATCCTTCACAACTAACCTGCTTTGGGGTCAGGCTAACTCACGGCTAACTCCACTTACCCTGAATGAAATGACTGAGGCACGAGTTGAGGAACAATGAAATCAGATTCCCTCCCACTTGCAAAGAACGCATCATCACCACTTTCATTTGAGGAAGACTGATTTAATATTTTATTAATCAAATGTTTTCTTTGTGTTAAAAAAAATGGTCATGTTATGTATCATGCACAGTCACACTTTTGATTGACTTAATACATTATTTTATCGATGGGAGTGAGAAAAATGGTGCTTGTGCATTGATAAGCACACCAGACGGCATTAACAATAAGTAACAAAATAAAGACGGCACTTCTAAAAGCCTGCTGAATTTGCCACTTACTCGCCCATGGATTGATGTTTCAGCATTGTCTCAATAAAGAGTTCCGCGTTTGACTAGCCATGTGCGACATGCGCGAGCAGTTACAAACCTGCTAGGGTTACTGGCAGTCGGACGAGCAATATCCACTGTTGTAGTACGGATGAAGCCTGAGCTGGAATGTGACCCAACGTGAAGCTGGTTAGCTTTAGAAAACCCTGACTAGATCTAGCTTGCTTCGTAGGATACCACTCTGTGTGAACTTGAAATGGTGACAACGCAGCTATGTAGTCACAACAAATCACCACCAACCACTAGTGATGGGGGATAAATATCGATAGAGATACATATCGCAATATTATTATATTGATACTTTGATCAATTTGTAATTTAAAAAGAAAATACACAGCACCAGTTAAAAGTTTGGACACACCTACTCATTCAAGGGTTTTCCTTTATTTTTACTATTTTCTACATTGTAGAATAATAGTGAAGAAATCAAAACTATGAAATAACGCATATGGAACCACGTAGTAACCAAAAAAAAGTGTTCAACAAATCAAAATATTTATATTTGAGATTATTCAAAGTAGCCACAGCTTTGCACACTCTTGGCATTCTCTCAACCAGCTTCGCCTGGAATGCTTTTCCGATTGTCATGAAGGAATTCCCACATGTGCTGAGCACTGGCCGGTTGGAATATTATTGAAGATTTATGATAAAAACATCCTAAAGATTGATTCTATATATCCTTTGACATGTTTCTACGAACTGTAATTGAACTTTTTTGACTTTTCGTCTGAACTTAGTGCTCGCGCATTTTGCATTTGGACTGAACGCGCGAACAAAAGGGAGGTATTTGGACATAAATATGGACTTTATTGAACAAAACAAACATTTATAGTGGAACTGGGATTCCTGTGAGTGCATTCTGATGAAGATCATCAAAGGTTAGTGAATATTTATAATGCTATTTCTGACTTTTGTTGACTCCACAACATGGCGGGTATCTGTATGGCTTGTTTTGGTGCCTGAGCGCTGTACTCAGATTATCGCATGGTGTGCTTTTGCCCGTAAAGCTTTTTTGAAATCTGACACAGCGGTTGCATTAAGGAGAAGTGTATCTTTAATTCTATGTAAAACACTTGTATCTTATATCAACGTTTATGATGAGTATTTCTGTAAATTGATGTGGCTCTCTGCAAAATCACTGGATTTTGGAGGCAAAGTGATTTTTGGATATAAATATGAACTTTATCGAACAAAACATACATGTATTGTGTAACATGAAGTCCTATGAGTGCCATCTGATGAAGATCATCAAAGGTTAGTGATTAATTTTATCTCTATTTCTGCTTTTTGTGACTCCTCTCTTTGGCTGGAAAATGGGTAACATTAGCACAAGGTATGCTTTCGCCGTAAAGCCTTTTTAAAATCGGACAGTGTGGTTGGATTAACAAGAAATGTATCTTTAAAATGGTGTATAATACTTGTATGTTTGAGGAATTTTAATTATGAGATTTCTTTTGTTTGAATTTGGCGCCCTGCACTTTCACTGGATGTTGTCAAATCGATCTCGCTAAAGGGATTTGATCTCTAAGAAGTTTTAAGAAGGAAATAAATTCCACAAATTAACAAGGCACACCTGTTAATTGAAATTAATTCCAGGTGACTACCTCATGAAGCTGGTTGAGAGAATGCAAAGAGTGTGCAAAGCAGTCATTTATTTGTATTTATTTATTTATCTAGACGAGTCAGTTAAGAACAAATTCTTATTTTAAAAATGACGGCCTACCCCGGCCAAACGCTCCCCTAACCCGGACAACACTGGGCCAATTGTGCGCCGCCCTATGGGACTCCCGATCCCAGCCCGGGATTGAACCAGGGTCTGCAGTGACGCCTCTAGCACTGAGATGCAGTGCCTTAGACCGTTGCGCCACTTGATAGCCGTTGTCATCAAGGCAAAGGGTGACTACGTTGAAGAATCTCAAATATATCATATTTTGATTTGTTTAAACACCTTTTTGGTTATGACATGATTCCATGTGTTATTTCATAGTTTTAATGTCTTCACTATTATTCTACAATGTAGAAAATTGTAAAAAAAAGAAGAAGAAAAACCTTTGAATGAGTAGGTGTCCAAACTTTTGACTGGTACTGTATATATATTTTTTCTTGCACTCACACCTGCTCCTTATAACACACGCTCTAAAATTGCAATCAAATCACTATACATAGAATCTTGAGAATGGCAATACATATTGTATTGGTACCTAAGTATCGCAATAATATCGAATTGTGAGGGCCCTGGCAATTCCCAGTCCTACCAACCATACGCCATAACAATCAATGATTCGTATAACATCATGCTTTGCTGTGAGCTCACAGTTCGATGAAAAGGGCCAAATGTCCATCAGGTCATGGTGGACCAGATATGGCCCCCGGGCCACAGTTTGACTATCACTAGCCTAGTTGAACACGTCTGGTCAATCTGGTCAGATCGATTCTAATCTGGACTAATAAATAATTGCAGGCTGGTCTAATCAATTCCATTTGTACTATTTTAGTCATGAATCAATAGTATGGCTTGTACTTTTGCTGGTACATTTCCTATCAACATAAATCTGAAATATACTGGTGTGTAAAAGTTCGACGGTTTTCCATCAGGCTTTAGACTGAGATGTAAAGTTGAAGACAAAGAGCCAGCCACTCCCTCACAACTGGCCTCTTCTTCTTGCAATACTGAAACACTATCAACCTATTCAACTACTGCTCCACTAACAACTATTCAGCAATTTATGTTTTTTTTGTCAAAGATGAACAGAATTGACTGTATGTCTCTTTAGTGTAAACTACCAATGGTATCTTAACCAGTCGACACAATGAAATGGTAGTGCTATGGGATTATCATGATTATGACCTTTGACTCCTACAGCGTAATCCAGTATAATCCAATCGAGGGGCTGAGCTGAGTGAAAACGCATGATACCACATGTAACTAACTGGGTCTCCATACCCTGTTTCTCCCCACTGGACTATAAGGGCCCTTTAAGATCTGCCTTTCCTAAACTTTTCTGTGCTACGAGATTATCATTGTGTGGTTGTTTGACCTTTGATCTTTGGCTTTAATCCAATAATAGAGGGTCTCCTCTTCCCTTCACAGGTTCTGAGCTGAGTAAACAAACACACACACGAAAATACCTGTATTAATTTGTAACTAATGAAGATTAAAGCACACAGAACCAAATCTTGCTTCGCTCAGGTTCCAAATGGAGCCTGAGCCTCAGATGTTTGTTTGACCCCTCCTCTGGAAGGAAACAAACAACTGTGTTTGAGGCGCTTTTGATATATAAGCATTAACCCTGTGTGAGTGTGTGTATGCGTTCATTAGTCAGTATGTTTGTGCGTGTGTGTGTGAGCATTAGTCCCTCTGTCTGTGTCTGGACAGGACATAAATACTAAGGAGAATCCCCAGGGGTCCAGGCTGCCTGCTGTTCTAAGAAGACACTTTAAATCACTCCGACATCCCTAACAATTGTCACATAGCAACCTTTTACTGCGGTAAAGCGGCCCTAAGCAACCTTTCACTGCTGTAAAGCGGACCTCAATGCGGTTCCATCCACTGACTGGTCGGAACCGGTCATTCCTGGACAGGTTACTTCTGCTACACTAGACTCTGTAGGCTAGACTAGCTCCATCCAGCCCTCCCTCTCCTGGCTGGCTGGCTCATTCCAAACGCACGCACGCACGCACGCACGCACGCACGCACGCACACACGCAAAAGATACCAACCAACTGCACACAGACACTCTCTGACACAAATACATTCCCAAAACACACACAGGGTGGATTTGGGCTGAGCTGGATTGGGTTAGGCCGGACTGGGCTCAGTGGGCTGACAGGACTGGAGAGGGTTGGGGTGGGTTTGTGTGGGTTCCTGCCCCAGCCCAGACCGCCCCAGACCAGTTAGTTGTGCTGTCGGTGCAGGATTTTTGTTCCCGCCTGACAGGCACCCACTGTAATTAACTCCCTGGATCACTCTGTATACTCACTCTGACAGACAACGAGACAGACAAAGAGAGGGGGGGAGTGGCATACACACGCACACACACACAATTGCACGCACACAGACACACCGATGAACGATCTTAGCTAATGAATGTGGTAAATTAGAGCTGAAAGCTGAAATGTTAGCCTGGGGGATATATAGAGTTGCCCTTTTAGCAGAGAATTTGTGAGGTGAAGGGAAAGGAAGGAGGAGTGAAATGAGGGAGAGGAAAGAAGAGACGCTGTGACTGAGACAGTGTCCGCACTGTGAACTTCCCTCACCCATTCTCTCTTTCAAGGTGCATTAGCAGAGCTAATCCCTGTTTCTGGAGTGATTCTCTGTGTGGGTGTGAGGACAGGTACTCACTTAGAGTGTGTCTCACGTACAACATGCATAATGTGTGTGTGTTTGCTGCTGTGTATACATGTTATTGTGTCAACTACCTCACAATTATCATCCTCATCAACACCTGTCCTTTACGTAACAGAGTTAACAGGACCAGGGAGCAGCAGGGAGGAAATGCAGGCCATGAGATATAGTGACTGTATTATCTGTGCCAGTGGATCCATCTGTGTGTGTGTGACCAGACGACGATGTGTGTTTGTGCGTGTGTTAGGTTAGTATTAGCCACACGGCCACTCTCTGGGAGTGATGCCATGTTAATCCTCTTTTTGGCTCATCAGTCTCTAACTCCGTCATTCTACCTCTTATTATCCCTCTCTCTCCCATGCTTTCTCCTTCCATACCCTTCTCCATCCCTCCCTCCCACCCATGCTCTCCTTCCATCCCGCTCTCCCTCCCCCCCTCTCTCTCCCTCCCACCCATGGCCTCCTTCCATCCCGCTCTCCCTCTCTCTCAACAGTTTTCAGAAGTTGGAATAGGCCTACAGTGGGATAAAAAAACACTGCTTTCATTACTTGAGATAAGGGTCAAAGCAGAATACATACAATACTAGTGCAGGTTTCCTTCTCTGGTGGTACAATAAACATGACCAGAGGACTTGCTGCGGGGACGTGCTGCGTTCCAATTCATCCCAAAGGTGTCCGATGAGGTTGAGGTCAGGGCTCTGTGCAGGCCAGTCAAGTTCTTCCACACCGATCTCAACAAACCATTTCTGTATGGACCTTGCTTTGTGCACGGGGACATTGTCATGCTGAAACAGGAAAGGGCCTTCCCCAAACTCCATTGAACGCGTTTCCACTTCTCCAGAGTCCAATTGCAGCAAGCTTTACAACACTCCAACCAACACCTGGCATTGCGCATGATGATCTTAGGCTTGTGTGCAGATGCTCGGCAATGGAAACCTATTTCATGAAGCTCCCGACGAACAGTTCTTGTGCTGACGTTGCTTTCAGAGGCAGTTAGGAACTCAGTAGTGAGTGTTGCAACTGAGGACAGATGGTTTTTACCCGCTACGTGCTTCAGCACTCAGCAGTCCCATTTTGTGAGCTTGTGTAGCCTACCATTTCGTGGCTGAGCCGTTGTTGCTCCTAGACATTTCCACTTCACAATAACAGCACTTACAGTTGACTGGGGCAGCTCAAGCAGGGCAGAAATTTGACAAACTGACTTGTTGGAAAGGTGGCATCCTATGATGGTGACACGTTGAAAGTCGCTGAGCTCTTCAGTACGGGTCATTCTACTTCCAATGTTTGTCTATGGAGACTGCATGGCTGTGTGGCCGATTAATTAGGGCCGATTTCAAGTTGTCATAACAATCGGTAATCTGCTTTTTTGGATGTCGATTATTTACCGATTACATTGCAATCCATGAGAAAACTGCGTGGCAGCCACCAGTGCAGCGTCAAAAGGAGCCAAGGTAAGTTGCTAGCATTAAACTTAAAAAAATAAATCAATCAATCTTCACATAATCACTAGTTAACTACACATGGTTGATGATATTACTAGGTTAACTAGCTTGTCCTGCGTTGCATATAATCAATGCGGTGCCTGTTAATTTATCATCGAATCACAGCCTACTTCACCTTTGCCAAACAGGTGATGATTTAACATAAGCGCATTCGCGAAAAAAAGCACATTCGTTGCACAAATGTACCTAACCATAAACATCAATGCCTTTTTTGAAATCAATACACAGAAGTATATTTTTTTTAAACCTGCATATTTAGTTAAAATAAATGCATGTCAGCAGGCAATATCAACTGAGTCATGGTATATGCAACAGTTTGGGCCGCCTGGCTCGTTGCGAACTGTGTTTCTTCCTAACAAAGACCGTAATTAATTTGCCAGAATTTTACATAATTATGACATAACATTGAAGGTTGTGTAATGTAACAGCAATATTTAGACTTAGGGATGACACCCGTTCGAAAAAATACGGAATGGTTCCGTATTTCATTGAAAGAACAAACGTTTTGTTTTCTAAATGATAATTTGACCATATTAATGACCAAAGGCTTGTATTTCTGTGTGTTTATTATAATTAAGTCTATGATTTGATATTTGATAGAGCAGTCTGACTGAGCGGTGGTAGGCAGCAGCAGGCTCATAAGCATTCCTTCAAACAGCACTTTACTGCGTTTGCCAGCAGCTCTTAGCAATGCTTGAAGCACAGCGCTGTTTATGACTTCAAGCCTATCAACTCCCGGTATTAGGCTGGCAATACTAAAGTGCCTATAACAACATCCAATAGTCAAAGGTATATGAAATACAAATGGTATAGAGAGAAATAGTCGACACGTCATAATTCCTATAACTACAACCTAAAACTTCTTCACTGGTAATATTGAAGAACTGGGAATATTGAACCACCAGCTTTCATATGTTCTCATGTTCTGAGCAAGGAACTTAAACGGTAGCTTTTTTTACATGGCGCATATGGCACTTTTACTTTCTTCCAAAACACTGTTTTTGCATTATTTAAACCAAATTGAACGTTTCATTATTTATTTGAGACCAAATAGATTTTATGTATTATATTAAGTTAAAATAAAAGGGTTCATTGTTCATTCAGTATTGTTGTAATTGTCATTATTACATATATAAAAATTGGCTGATTAATCGGTATCGGGTTTTTTGGTCCTCCAATAATCGGTATCGGCGTTGAAAAATCATAAATCGGTCGACCTCTAGTCCACATACCATGTCATGTATATGTGTAGGCTATGCCATATGTATTAGCTAATATGCATATTCAGCTGTCATTTTTAAACCTCCATTCTAGCATACATGACACACACAAAAATATTTCTAACTACATGCTTTGATTTGTGTTCTATGCAAATAATATAATTGAACATTTCTTTAAGCCTGCAGCTAGTTACTTGAAATTAGACAATCATGCCAAAACATGATTCAAAATTGCAGGGGCACAACATTGATTATAGAAGTTGGTGGGACATAATATTATTCAAATATTTTTTTTATAAAAGGACCAGGCGTCCGCATGGTCCTAAAGCACATTTTGTATCACATTCCAATGACCCCCCCCCCCCCATCCCCAGGGAAAGTTGCACCCCTGCAAAATTGAATTTGATGAGACACAGCTAATGAAATACTAGCTTTCTGTGCAGGCACGTTGACGTTTACAGTATTAGCTGGCTAGGCTAGTCAACTAACATTTGCTAGCTTTCAATAAATTGGCTAAATGGTCAACGAAGTTACCTCTTCATATGATCAAGACCATTCGTATTGCATGCTGCATAATTCAAGTTCACTCGAAAACAGATATTTATCTTTATTTCAGTCTTTGGGAGCTAATGTTAGTTCCTCTTAACACACAGACAGCAGATCAGAGGCTGTTTACATCTTAGAAGCAGACCATTGGCTGCCTTTATCACGAGGGGTATGTACGGGAGTTCCGATTGGTTCCAAGTTCAGCAGTTTGCAAATTTGTTTTGAGCTAGACAGTGTTGAAATATACTTTTTCTGAAGGTGAATTGAAGGTGCCAACATATTTTACAGCAGAATATTTCATTGTCAATTTTAAATCAGCTCCTAGCTCGACATCGATCGATCAACTTCACTGTCTTCGACGTCAGCCCACCACCTTATGGTAACATACCCAGCTAGCACATATAATATATGTGTATTTCGCCCACGGAGACGGGAGATCTTACTTGTGCCCAACCTTCCTACTGTGTCTCCCCTGCTCATCTATCTTCATGTTTACTTCAAAACTGTGAATGAAGCAACAAAAAAAAAAAAGATTTTAAAAAGCGATGCTCTAAAACAGGGGGACAGAGCTAAAAGGTGCAGGAGAACAATTGAGGTGGTTAGTCCTATAAGCAGTGCTCTAACACAGGGTTAGGGTCAATTCCATTTCAATTCAGGAAGTAAACAAAAAATGACAATTCCAGCCAATTTGCCTCATTGCCTTTTCAATGAAGAAAATGGAAATGGGATTGACCCCACCTACACCCTGGCTCTAAGACACTGTATCCCAAATGACACCCTATCCCCTATGGACCCTGGTCAAAAGTAGTGCCCTACACAGGGAGCCATTTGGGATACACCCTGGGATACATTTGGCAAGCAGACACAGAGATTGGACACGGCTGCTGTTTAGCATTAGCTACAAAAGATTAGCTCCAAAGCCAACACATGACTGACCAGGGTAAACTAGCCTTTTCACACAAAGACACCAAACAAGTCAGCTGCCCGAATCACACAGCTTCTCTTTTGTGTCTGAGAACAGTATATAGTGAGACAAGTTTATTTTCTTGTGTCTCCCGCCAGTTGAGCCCACGCCGTTTTTCGTCGTTGGTTGTTGCTCCCTGTTGCTTGACAGCGTCATTAAATCCCAAGCTGCTCCGCCGTGTAAAGGGTTCAGCCTTGCTCAGGTGAGAGTATAATCCCACTTTTAGCTTGTCACGCCTTCACCCCTTCAGTGCCAATAAACGACAGTTAACAGAGTCTGAGTCCCCTACGGCAATGTTCATTCTCAAGGCTACACTTCCTCTTTCCCTACATAGGCTTACTGGTACACATTCTTTCTATGTTCACCTTATCCTTCATCTCAATCTCAACCTCTTGGTGAGGTTTGTTCTCATTAGGGCCATTGTTCCTCTTTCCCTACCTGTACACACACACACCTACTGTCAGTAAGTTACCGTGACGACAACAACAGGATTTATTTTTACAGTGTAGGGCCCTGTTCAAAAGTAGTGCACTGTGTAGGGAATAGGGTGCCATTTTGGGATGTACCTACTCTACTTAACCATTCTTTATATGTTTCCTGGGTACAGTTGCCTCATTTTTTCTCCCATTGCTTCTGCCATTCAAACCGACCTGAGTGCAATCAAAAAGTTCATATTCTTTCTCTCTTGTATTTCCTTCCCCTCTTCGCACCCCTATCTTTGTCTATGTCTCCAGTGTGCTGCAGTGAGTCTCAAGCTTCATCCCAAATTGCACCCTATTCCCCATTTCATGCACCAGTTTTTACCAGGGCACATAGAGCTCTGCTCAAAAATAGGGCCCTAGTCAAAAGGAGTGGACTATGTAGGGGAAAGGGTGCCATTGGGGATGAACCGGTCTCCAATGTGCTGTAGTGAGTCAGTCTCACAGTCTGAATAGCAAACAGAACACAGGCTGAGATTTTCCCAGGGAGGAGAGAGAAGAGAAGCTCCAGGGAAGACTTCAAATGACTGTTGCATTATGTGAGTCAAGCAACTCTGTGTCAGTGTGTAACTCGATGCAAAACTAATAACTATATATTTTTCCAATAGCCCAGTGAAAACAACACAATATATTGTTACCATTATCATCCCCAGGATGTTTGGCAAGGTGGGGGGATATGTCCTCCCTTGGGAAGCTGGATCATTTTGTCTTTTTAAAACACCTGTAACAGCCATTTTCTGCAATCAAGAACCTATGATACAACTATAGAGATCCTATATATTATTATAATGGTTCTATATGTAATTCTATGGATAGAACTAGAGAATATGGCTTATAAATTGTTCTCACCTGTACTGTAGTTCGCACCAGGCTACTACATACAGTACCATGACCTGCATAGAGTAATGCACAGTATTCTCACCTGTAGTTCGCACCAGGCCACCTCCACCCAGGTCTCAGTGTCCAGGCCTTTGTAAACGGTCTTGAAGGCACCCCTCCCCAGCTCAATGTCAAACTTCAGAAACCTCCCCCCCGGCGAGGTTGCCACGGCCTTCATCTCTGCCTCCTCCTCCTGCTCCCTGTCTCTCTCCTTCCCCGTCTGGGGTGGGGCGGAAGAGGGGGTGTCCTTGGCCCCGGGGTCCTGGGTGGAGCTGAGGTTGGATGGGTCGTTGTTGGCCGTGTCATGTCCCAGGGCTGCAGAGGCGGTGGTAGCGGCCTGGGCGCCACCGAGGGTGATGACTGAGTCCAGGTGGGGGGCGGAGTGGGAGACCACTGGGGGATCCGCTACCACATCGTCCTCCTCACAGATCTCCACACTCTTCCTGAAGAAACGCTTCTCTCTCCTCAGCCTCGGCCCGTGACCCCCTGACCTTGAAGCCGCCGCAGTCGCAGCCGGGGACGAGGGTGTGGAGAGAGACATGGGTCTAACCGCCAGGGGCTCCACTTCCTTACTGTCCCTGGTTTCTCCGGGCCCTCCACCCCTTCCGCCGCCTCCTCCTGTCTCCCCTCCCTCTGCGGTTCTCCTCTCCTGGGTCTGGGAGGAGGGGAAGTCTGAGGGGGTGCTGTGTGTCCTCTCCCTCCTGCTGCCCTCCTGGTCCGTCTCCTCCTCCCGTGCGCCAACAGGTTTCTCCGAAGAGTCCTCCGTCCCTGTGGGTTCCCCAGGGTCCGTCGCCATGGGGATGCGCCGCTGCCTCCTCCCCGTCCTCTCCTCCGACCCTTTGGATCTCCTTCAGTCCCCGTCTCTCCTCTCTTTTTGTGGTCCTCTTCTTACCCACCTTCTAGGTTCTCTGGCTGCTGTTCTTCCAGTGTTGCTGGTGACTACGAGACTGGGCCCTGCCACTAGATTAGACTCCCTCCTCCTCTCTTTAGAGTCTTTACAGAGGTAATGGATAAGCAGCACAGTGCTTCTTTTCTCCACCCAACCGACACTAACTTTCGATCCTTACTTTCCTTCTCTCCATCTCCTAAAGTACATAGCCTTTCCCCTGCACCTTCTGAGGGTACCTCAATAAAGCTTCACCTCTGCCAACTTATATACACACACACACACACACACACACACACACACACACACACACACACACACACACAGGCCGAGGAAAGTCTTTCAAGTCTCTGGGAGAGAGGGAAGCTGGTGTCCCTTTCCTCCTTTTCTGGATAAATCCCTCCTTCAAAGTGTAAAAGGTGAATCTCCTCAGGTAAATTCTGTGAAGAAATCAAACAAATAAAAACGCATTAATATTCAGCAGGCTAGTATAGTGAGACGCGAATAACTTTCCACTGCAAAAGTCATATTCATGCATATTTAAAGCATTAATTTCCAAGAAGAACAACAGTTTGACTTTGACGTTTGAGAATGTTTTAGTTTGATGTTCTGGTCGGAGGGGGGGGGGGGGGGGGGACAGAACAGTTTCAGAGGCACAGAGAGGGAGGGCCTGAGAGGATTCTGAAGAATCAAACATTGATTGGATTTTTTTTATTGGGACGCTATACTCATTTCCACAGTCAATACTGACTGTCAAAGGATGCTTGCTCACAGTGTCTAAAATCATACCAAATCTGATGTTCTTCATTAAAATGGGGAAATGTTCATACAATCCTCGGAGGAAATGGTTCCATCATTTTGAATGTAACCGATTCCTGATAGCACACTTTAAATACTGCCTGGCTAACACCAATTTATGGTGTTATTCCCAGGCATTTCCCCAGTGTCTATTCCACCTCAAGTGTTGATTGCCTTTTTTGCAAGGGACTGGAACAGGGCATTTCTTTGCAATGCATTTTTTTTATTCCTTCAGTTTGTGTTGTATCCAGCCAAACTCGATCTTTTAAATCACAGCCTTTTTGGCGCAGCCAGCCGAAACCGACATAAAGGTCCTCTCGGTTTCAACCATCATAAGCCTGCTGAAGAAATTCTCTAGTAATTGGATACTGGCTAATACTTAATGTTGGACGAAAGAGTCAAAGATGGCATTATTCCCAGTGTTTGTGGGTAAATGATGAAGACCGTGAGGTGATTAATTGAGCTAATTAGATGGCGTAAGCACAGGCCATGCCACAAGTTTCCCAAGTATGGTGAGACTTGAGATGATTATGGCCTACTCTTAGAAAAACAACAAATCAAAAAACCTTGATGACAGCCTAACCTTCGTTAAGGGCTAGAGTAGCATTGCTGATTCAACTAAGGAAAGTATTGCAGTTTCCTACGGCCCAGCACCCGCTATAAAGTGTTGCGCACGACTCCGTAAACTATTTCAACTAAGGAATCCTTCATTGAAGACTATCTTGCCCAGCTTTGCTTTGAGTTTATTAGCTTGTCGTCAATCAGAAGTTTATGAGTGTGTTGAAACTGTAGTTGTGTTTAGTGAAGACCATTAGTCAATACAGTGGTGCTAGAGCCTATTGTGGTGATAAAAAAATAATAATAATAATAATTAAAATGGATGAGGCGGTATTATGGACCACTTCTGCATGATTCATTAATGAGCAGAGGGGGATAAGCTGCATCGCAAATGGCACCCTATTCCCTATACACAACCCTGGTCAAATGAGCTCTGGTCAAATGCAGTGCACTATAAAGGGAATAGGGTGCTACTTCGGATGCAGCCCTAGTCAAATTGAACTGGAGTGAACGCCACAGATCGGCACAATGGGGGTAATATATGTAGAGTACACACATTCATCATAATCATTATCGTCAGCACAGCAACACTGCCCAGGCAGTTAGTAAGGCATGTCATTTGGTGCTTGCCAATATGCTTCATTCATTTATTCCATGACAGTCAGTAGGGCTGGCTAAGTGAATTTGAATCGCCCATCAATGGTGTCCACTTCCACCAGACAGACAGTGAGTGAAACGGGATCTCCACTACTAACACACAACCTTCTATAGAGGGGTAATAGATTACCACACACACACAGAAGGAGGATCTTAATTTGATCTCTTTTATTGCTGAGAATTTTCCTGCAAAGCAAGAAATACAGATTAACTTTGTGATATACATAAATTCACTTAAAACCCACACTAACACGCAGTTATAGTAACAGTATTGCACTTTTCATGAAGCCTACTTTTGGCCAGCTAATAGCCTAACCACCAATCAAGCAACATTATGTACTAAATGTTCAAATGCTGTTGTTGCAGGATTTTATTTTGCTGTGACAATATAGGTCGAATTAAGATTAGGGTTGCACATTTTGGGGAATATTCAGAGGTGGAAACTTTCCACGGGAATATATGGGAATTAACAGGAATATATGGGAATTAATGGAAATATATGCAAATTAATATTAATACCATTTAAATGTAGATGTTTTTTGCATTGGATATATTTACCATATCATATGGAGAAAGAAACATAAACCTTTTACCTTATCATAAGTAGACATAATTGCAAATTATTAAATCCTTCCAATAGAAATAAAAAAACATTTGTTACGAATTGAACTTTAATTAAATGAGGTGACTCTTCACATGGGATGATTTCACTGAACACCAAAAGAAAGGGAATATTGAATGATCCATTGCATCTCCTAAAAACGTTTTCAACAAACATCTGTAAAATGATAGTCTAGAAACTAAGGCTTTGGTCGTCTCCCTGGACCTCCTCAATGTCCACCTCTTGAACATAAGATTCTGAGGCCTCATCTTCATTGTCACTTTCCAACCTTGTTGAGGATGGCTCGTTGTCCGGCTCAAAAAAACTCAAATTTGCCCAGATGGCCACCAGTTTTTAAACCCTTGTATTGGTCAGCCTGTTGCGTGCTTTGGTGTGTGTGTTCCCAAACAAGGACCAGTTGCGCTCTGAGGCGGCTGATGTTGGTGGGATTTGGAGGATGATGGAGGCAACATGGGAAAGAGCCTCAGATCCGCAAAGTCCCTTCCACCAGGTGGCTGATGAGATATGTTGGCACGACTGCCATATCGCATCTCCATCCCAAAGCCCTTGCTTGGAAGTGTACTTCGCCAGACTGCCAAGAACCTTGCCATCATCCAGGCCAACGTGGCGAGACACTGTAGTGATGAGACTATAGGCCTTGTTGATCTCTGCACCAGACAGGATGCTCTTGCCAGCATACTTGGGGTCCAACATGTACGCCGCGGCGTGTATGGACTTCAGGCAGAAGTCTTCCCACTTTGTGATATATTTCAGAACTGCTTTTTCCTCTGCTTGGAGCAACAGTGAAGTGGGCAGGGCAGTATGGATTTCTTCTCTTACATCTGCAAGCAGAGTCTGAACATCAGACAGGATAGCATTCTCTCCCTCAATCCGTGCAATGCCTACTGCTATAGGTTTCAGGAGTTTCAGGCTCCTGACGGGTGTTGCTGGGCAGCTTCAATGTGATGCTCTTATTCAATGTGATGCTCTGGTCCCGTGTGGCTCAGTTGGTAGAGCATGGTTTTTGCAACGCCAGGGTTGTGGGTTCGATTCCCACGGGGGACCACTACGGAGAAAAAAATGTATGAAATGTATGCATTCACTACTGTAAGTCGCTCTGGATAAGAGTGTCTGCTAAATGACTAAAATGTAAATGTAAATGTTATTCTTCTCACTTTTCTTGGTGAGGTCGATTGCTGCCATAACTTGATGACCCTTCACATACCTAACCATTTCCTTGGCTCTCTTGTAGAGTGTATCCATTGTTTTCAGTGCCTTGGTGTCCTTGAGGAGCAGATTCAATGCATGAGCAGCACAGCCAATGGGTGTGATGTGAGGGTTGGACTCCTCCACTTTAGACCAAGCAGCCTTCATGTTTGCAGCATTGTCTGCCACCAGTGCAAATACCTTCTGTGGTCAAAGGTCATTGATGACTGCCTTCAGCTCATCTGCAATGTAGAGACCGGTGCGTCTGTTGTCCCTTGTGTCTGTGCTCTTGTAGAATACTGATTGAGATGTAGTTAATTATTCCTTGCCCACGAACATTCGACCACCCATCAGAGATGATTTCAATACAGTCTGCTTTCTCTATGATTTGCTTGACCTTCACTTGAACTCTGTTGAACTCTGCATCCAGCAAATGAGTAGATAAAGCATGTCTGGTTTGAGGGGTGAATGCTGGGCGAAGAACATTCAGAAATCACGTCCAATACACAGTGCCTATGATCACCAGAGGTGAACCAGTTGCATACACAGCTCGAGCAAGACATTCATCAGCATTTCTCTGACTACGTTGCTCCATTGATTCAAAAACACTTGAGCTTGACCATGACCTGTTTCTATCGATAAGATGTCTGATTCATCATTTTCACCTTGCAAATGTATACAGCTTTTCCTTTTACATTAGCTGCAGTGAAATGTCTCCACACATCAGATAGTGCCCGTGTCATTTTCCTATAAAGATTAGGAAAAAAATGAGTAAAATAAAAATACAATTCCATGTACAGATAAATAGTTAAGCAGTTCTCATTAGTGTGCAAGATCTTGAGAATCAGCTGTACATGTGATGGAAGAATGCACTGTGCATGCAGAGGGTTGCAATTCCATTGAATTGGGGATAGTTTAACCAAAATATGCCACAAGACCTAGAATTGCCTTATGTGTATCCCACAAAAAAAGGTTCACTGTTATGAGCTAATTTTGTGGATGAATTTAAGAAAAATTCCCCAAATTCCGGAAATGTACCGGAAAGTTTCCGACTCTTTGCAACCCTATTAAGATCCTACATCTGTACGCACACACACATACAGTACACACATATACAGTACACACACAGTACACACCCACAACCATTTGAACGCTGTAATAATTCCCTCTCTGTCTATGTGTGGGTGTGTGGTTCCCTTGCAGTAAAATCTCTGTCGCTCTCCGCCTGTCTCTAGGTGTCAGGTATTTTCCGACCCCGTCACAGCAGCCAATAACCTGTAAACTCTTCACGTGCCTGTCAACTTGTTTTTGTAGCTACTCTATTACACAGTAATAGCCTAATACATTTATTCAGTACTGTTCATAAAGAAAATTGTCAGGGCAAAAATCTAAACTTTTTACATGATAAAAGGGCAATGTGCTAAGTAAGCCAAGCTATTGATCACTCTTGAGCTCTAAAATGTAGCTGAAATATCCTCAAAGAGAACAATAGGCTTCCAGAATGTACACAGTTTAAAACTGAATTGAGCCCAACTCTGACACTAAAGAACCGATCCACTGTTAAATGAAGTTATCAATAACTAAAGAAATGTTCAGGGAAGTGAGGAAGTGAAAAGGTTCAAGATAAATGTAGTAAATGAACGAGTCTGTCCAGGAGAGTGTGTAGGTGTACGTACATGTAGGGAGGTAAGCTCTTCAGGACTCCAGTTAGCCTACACTGATATTCATGTGCAACGGGACACACAGCTACAGATTGGTGCTAAAGACTCTTGTCAACCACCACCCCTGTATAGTGTTACCTAACAGCTAGTTCAGAACAGTCAGTTGTGATGACTTGTTCATTTGAATAGCCTACATATGGCATTGGGAGGCTGTCTATCTTGTTCAGAAAGAAAAGTATTTTAAAAAGGTATCTAAGTAGTCACGTCCACCAGTCAGCTCTCTCTGTAGATGCAATTTGCCAGGGGACGAGGTTACAAACTAAGTAAATAAAAACGTCATTGTAACGTTGTTATAACCCAACATTTAAAATGTCAACGTTTACTCTCCACGGGGGGACTAACAGAAGCTCATTACAACCAGATGTCTCCTTCATACCCTATCACAATTACTCAAAATCCAGTCAAGCATGTCCTCTCTGAGAATCAGAATCTCAGACCCACGATATCAATACCTGTCACTCAAATGACTGATACAATAGTACAAAGGTGGGAGGAGATACTAGACTAAGTGCTAGGGTCATCATGAAGGGAGGAGACCCTAGACTAACTGCTAGGGACACCATGAAGGGAGGAGACCCTAGACTAACTGCTAGGGACACCATGAAGGGAGGAGACCCTAGACTAAGTGCTAGGGACACCATGAAGGGAGGAGAACCCTAGACTAAGTGCTAGGGACACCATGAAGGGAGGAGATACTAGACTAACTGCTAGGGACACCATGAAGGGAGGAGACACTAGATGAACTGCTAGGGACACCATGAAGGGAGGAGACCCTAGACTAACTGCTAGGGACACCATGAAGGGAGGAGACACTAGATGAACTGCTAGGGACACCATGAAGGGAGGAGACCCTAGACTAACTGCTAGGGACACCATGAAGGGAGGAGACCCTAGACTAACTGCTAGGGACACCATGAAGGGAGGAGACCCTAGACTAACTGCTAGGGACACCGTGAAGGGAGGAGACCCTAGACTAACTGCTAGGGACACCATGAAGGGAGGAGACCCTAGACTAACTGCTAGGGACACCATGAAGGGAGGAGACCCTAGACCAACTGCTAGGGACACCATGAAGGGAGGAGACCCTAGACTAACTGCTAGGGACACCGTGAAGGGAGGAGACCCTAGACTAACTGCTAGGGACACCATGAAGGGAGGAGACCCTAGACTAACTGCTAGGGACACCATGAAGGGAGGAGACCCTAGACTAACTGCTAGGGACACCATGAAGGGAGGAGACCCTAGACTAACTGCTAGGGACACCATGAAGGGAGGAGACCCTAGACCAACTGCTAGGGACACAATGAAGGGAGGAGAAACAAGACTAACTGCTAGGGACACCATGAAGGCAGGAGAACGAGAAAGAATTCCAGTTCAGTTACATTCCAGAAGCAGACATAAAGACATGTACTAAGACCTACACAGTACCGTAATAAGCACTACTGCAAGGCAAGAACCTCCATCTGACTAAAGAATTTAACTCCAGTGTGCAGCATGAGGATTGAGACAAAGATGAAAGGTATAGGCCCTTTTTCTATATAGCGCACAAAAGCTATTATGGTTGTGGAAACATGCCATAGGACTACTCTGGGTCTAGTGGCTGTCTAGTCAAGTAAGTATCTACTAGCCTAATGGGAGCAAGACAGTAATATTCTTCCAAACCTCTCAACTGACGTGTTCCCCTCACATTACCGTTCTTACCTGAGCCGTATCGTCCTGGCTCTGATACTTCCTTTTCACATTGTCCTTATTACATTTACATGTATCAATTGACGTGACCACAAACTAGGGAAATGAACCACTGTGGTGAACACCAATGGGGATTCGGGGAAAGACATTTCTATAAGTCTGTGGGATAGACATACCAAGAGTCTTGCTGGCTGGAAAGGTAAGTCCAACATCTGATTGTGGTCTTCGTCTTTATCAATAGATATAAATACGACCATAAACTAGGAAACGGAACCAATGTGATTGTGGTGAACCCCAGACATATTATGCAAGTCTACGGGACTAGTTCTGTTTGTGCTCTCCTGCCAACTTCTATGGTCATTTGCAAGACAGCACAGAACTAGGACCAGGTTAGACAGACATGCCAAGAGACCACAGACAGCGAGGACAAACATATTATAGAAGTGAGTCTATGAATCAGACAGACATGGATAAATAGGTAAGGCCTCAGTGTGAAATGGGCGGCACAGGAGACAAAACAACAGAAAGGGAAGTTCTCCTTTAATCAACAGCTTATTTCCCAGTGAGGCAAGGAGTTCCTATGTAATGACTGCCACATCCACATACCGGACAGAGTTATCACAGTGCATCAAACACATTCACACAGCCCATCCCTCTCTCTCACACACACACACACACACAAATATGCACGTGCACACACAGATGTGTGTAACGTACACTCACGCACACACAAACATGTTCCCTTAAAAAAAATATATAGAAAAAAAATAATAATGTCAAAAGGAATTTCCTGACACCAGGCAAATGACCGCCCATGTAGGCAGAAAAAGCACCCTATTCCCTATATAGTGCGCTACTTTTGACCAGAGCCCTGACAAAAACAAGCGTTTGGCATCCTATTCCCTATAAAGTGCAAAAGTTTTGACCAGGTCCCTGGTCAAAATTATTGCACTATATAGGGAATAGTGTGCCTAGGCATCTGGTCAAAAGTAGTGCACTATATAGGGAATAGGCGCCATTTGAGACGTAACTCCTGTGTTTTTGTGTGAAGGCACTTGTTCACAATCACATGTCGATACTGGTCTGAATCCCATCCATTCAGCCTTGCAGTAATGGAGTTACATCAACTAGGCTTACATGTAATGAGATGTGAACATTCAATACATGCTGTATTGTGGCTCCCTGTCCCTCCAGGCGCTTTACGGAGCATATCGGTATGTACACCTGCAGTCGGGCTAATAACAAGGCCTAATAGTTTTTTGAAATGCACAGCAAAAATCACCATGGCACATTCAGTTGGTTATTGCTTCCTTTCATTTAACCCACAACTCCTCTAAAGAAACTGGAACTCAAAGTTTGAACATTTTACAGGCCAATTCAAACATGGGAAACTAAATCACATGATTTAGACTACCACACTCTCAATCACATAGTTAGATATGGAGAATAGATTGAGGGTCCCTCCCGTAGTAACTAAACTGCAAACAAACACTGTGGTACATCGCTCCTGCCCTCTCTCCCTCTTTTCATCCCTCCCTCCCTCTTTCATCCCTCCCTCCCTGCCTCTTTTCATCCCTCCCTTATTGGGCATACACACATTAATCCCCTGGGACTGAACGGCCTCTGTAGATTTAGTCAGGCAGACAAAGGAGGAGCCAGGGGAATGGGGGGTGCATGCCACTGTGTGTGTGTGTGTGTGTGTGTGTGTGTGTGTGTGTGTGTGTGTGTGGTGTGTGTGTGTGTGTGTGTGTGTGACGCGAAGTTCGCGAACGAGTAGTTCTTTTTGAACGACTCTTTTTACTGACTCGAGAGTCACGATTTGTTTTTTGAGTGACCGGTTAAATTTGAGTCGTTCGTTTTACCTGCTAGTCCTACAGCGGGATTAATTACAAGTACCTCCGACTCAGTGGCTTCAGAGACGTGCTACGACCAACAACCGTCTATCATATGATCACAGGAAAATAGATCATGCAATATGTCAATGAATTGATTATTGAAGGCTATGATGGACACAGCTTTATCGAACCAAAGCATACACAGACTCCGTTTAAAAAACTCCAACTCGAGAACAGATTGTTCGGCGGGGCTGCAGTTCGCAAACAATATCGTGCTTATCACCCCCACAGCAGTCAAGCAATGCATTCCGCCAAAAATCGTTCACAATCTAGTCCGGTTGCGTCCACAACTAGACCTTGTTTCAAATGTATCAAGAAAGAATCTTATTTGTATGCCCAGAAATCAACAGAATGTACATTGATTAAAAGCACACTTTTACAAGTCTCAGTCACAAATGACAGCTTCAATAAGTCCCCTATGGCGAATGACATGTGAACGAGAGGCTTATAGAATCATGACTCTTGAGTTTTCAGTTCAGCAGTAGGGGGTCCTGTGTGCTCTGCGCATTACCGATTAAAATGAATGAAATGCGTCGAAAGAGTTGTTCTTTTGACTGAACGAGTCAAAAAGATCTGAGTCAGCAAAAAGAGCCGAACTTCCCATTACTAGTGCGTGTGTGTGTCCGTGCATGTAATTGAGGGGGGGGCTGTGTGTGTGTGTGAGGCAGACAGATGTTTGGGGGGGGGGGTAGTTGGGACATGAGTTTGATGAAAAGTGTGAATAACGGGGGACAGAGAGACAGAGAAAGAGAGAGGAGGAGAGAGAGAGAAACTGCAGACAGGAGGGGGGGGGGGGCTGGATGGTTTGAAGGGGTGGGAAAAATGTGTGTGTGTGAAAGAGAACAAGAGCGAGAGAAAGAGAGGGGGGGTGACACAGACAAAAAGGGGGTTGGAGGGGATTTTCCCTGATAAAATATGTACCAGTGTGTGTGAATGAATGCAGTGACTATAGCAACATTTCTGCTTGAACAAAAACAACCACAGTTTGCGCAGGGAGGAGTGGGACAGAGAAAAATACAATTACAAAGACAAATGAGAGAAAGACAGGAATGAGAGAGGTTGGAATGGGCGTAGAGAAAAATGAGTGGAGAGATTGGAAGCCATTAACGTAGAAATATTACCACAGGCTGAGTGACTTGACTGTGTGACTGGGAACATAAGGAGTAGAAGCTCTGCAAGTGTTGCCCTGAGATGATTTGCTCTGTCCAGGGCACAGCAGTCATAGAAATAGAATCACTGCACAAAATCAATGCCGGTCCACCCATCATGGCATCACTGACTTGAATGTAGATGCCGTTCTAGTGGTTGTATTTCTTTGCGTTTGGTGCCCAGATGCCACCGCCACGCTGCCCTATCACTCCTTGCTATTGGTTAGTTCAAACCCTTCTGGGGGCACGGCGGACAGACAGGGATGGATGGGGACACGGGGAGTGAGGAGTGGGGGAAACGGATGGAGGAACCCTCATAAGTTTGCTATTGATTCAAACCCTTCTGGGATGGAGGGGAGACATGCATGGGGCATGGATATGAATGGAGGGGGAAGACAGGGGACGAGGCACGAGTGAGGGCGGGAGGGGACACGGGTGATTATGGGGACGGGGGGGAGACAAGGACAGAGGAATTCTCATAAGCTCATTTAGGGCTCATGACATTTTGTCAGCCAGTGATTGTCAAGCAAATAACTGCCGGTCTCACTGTAAATGACCGTTAATTAGCATAAACACATTTAGAATAGCACATAGCCTACAAGCCACTGATGCAGACCTTTGGAACATCTACATTTTTAAAAGTCTAATAAATCCATGTAATATAGCCTACACCTTCACAATAAATCCATTATTTATTCTAAATTAACATGATAAAGAAAATGTAGTCCATTTCAGAAGAACAGAATAGCACACTCTTAAATTGTCCTAATGTTAGGCCCTGATCTGGCTATGCCATATGGCTGTGGGCTACACTAGTTCATTTAGCAGACAAGATTTGCTTTGAATTCCGTGGAATTATTTTATAGTATGAAAAATAAAATTGAACACAGCTGAATAAAATGGAAAGAATATTTTCTCCAAACGATTTGAAAGGAAGTGCGCACATGCAGCTATTCCGTGTTGAGCGGTTAACAAAGAAACAGGTCCTCTTATATGCTTAATTTAGAGTTATTTATGCCACTTTTGTAGTGATACAAATGTTGGATTATATGTTTTGATGTTTAATACATTAAGGCTGCATGAAGGGACTAATGATGATCTGAAAAAAGTCACAAGCTGCACACACTTCATCAGTCTCTCATTCACAATTTGACAAACACTTGATAATTTCCCGGCGGCATCCCCCTTGTGTGGCTGTAACGCCCCCTAAAAATCTATGCCTTATGCGGCCGTCGTGCCCTTGGGCTGAATATAATAGGCTAATTATAAATTTCCTTCTCCCGGCTGCCGTGTTGCGAAGCACCTCTCACTCACATGGCTCTCTCAGATGTAGCCAATGCCCGTCACATGATCGGGTCCTTCTCACAGGCATTTCAGCTAAGAAATAGGCTACAAGTGAATGAAGACAGACACATCGGGGATGCAACTGCCCGAATCCCTCTTAACGAATTCTGAGGCGCATATTTAAGATGTTAGAACTGTGCAATAAATAAATATCCCAAACATACAGTGGGGCAGTTGTGGGATGCGATAGATCCAAAAATAATACAAACACTCACATCCAAAAACTTTTTAAAAGCAATGAGGCTGATCGTTTAGCTTACATCTTTTTTAATAAACTATTAGGCTATTTTTTCACATTATAAGCCCAGCAATGTGCACATTGTAGGCTATAAGAGCGAATGTTCCAAAATGCAATGAATTAGTGGGAAAAGTGACAGCAAATGTGATTAAGCATGTAATGCATTATTATAAAGGTGCATTTTTATGGTGAAAATTATATTCCTCAAACTTCCCTTAACTGGCATACATAAGCGCTGCTTATATATGCCAGTTAGGCTCTACAAGTTATAAAGCAGATTAATGTGCTTAATTTTAAGAAGTTATTTGTCCACTTTAGTTGTGATACAAACCTTATCAAAACATATAGGCCTATGGGCTAGGATACATGAGGTGTACGACTATGATTTGAAAAAGTATGGGCTGTTTCTTGCATTAATGCACAAGCTGGGCATCATTCACAAGTGATAGGCTAATATTGTCACTCATCAGACTATTCTTAATTTAATGTCGTCTTCACATATACTAAATTATATATGTGTGTGATATTAGTTTTGATTTAGAATGCACCATTTTCATGCATCTGTCTCGGGAGAAAGGGGCATGGGGGGAAAAAAACACGTAATCTACAAAGTTAAATAGCGAATGGAGGACTATGCACTTAAATAGAAAATGGGGGACGCTTTTCCCATGATTCATTTTCATGCCAGCCAGGTAGGCTATACTCCTGTTGTAAAGCGAAGCAATGTGCTTAATATTAGGAAAGTTGTGAAATAAATATAGTATGGCTGGCCTATAGAAAGCTCACGCAATTGCATAGTCTATAGAAATGTTGCGCAACATGAGCACTCATTTGCATTCATGTCAGAGTGATTAGAGGGACAATAGAGTGCTGAGTACCAGGAAGTTAGCAAGTTTGGTAGGCTACTAATGACCATCAGCAGCATCAGAGCTTGGAGAAACCTAATTACCGTGGTCACGTGGAATTTGACTGTGGTCATAAATCGTGAGCGCCAGTATGGCGGTAATATGGCCACCGTAACAGCCCTAAGTTCGTTAAAGCATTGCTCATTATCTCCGGCTGATTAATCACGTGAGCACAGAACAAAAACTGACCGGCAGGGAGGTGTGCGTTTTGGAAAGAAACGTTTTAATACAAGAGCCGTTGTTACATTGCACTCTGACAGCAGGCAAAATAAGGCCAGAAACATTCTCTCAGCCTGACGAAGACCTTGGGGTGGAAACGTTGCACAATATAACTGCAGGAGCATTTCTACAGTATCAGGGTATCTTTCATTCATCTGAATTCACATTTCAATCTTTATTTTTTATTTATTTAACTAGGCAAGTCAGTTAAGAACAAATTCTTATTTACAACGACGGCCTACCCCGGCCAAATCCGGACGACGCTGGGCCAATTGTGCGTGGCCCTATGGGAAATCCCAATCACGGCCGGTTGTGATACAGCCTGGAATCGAACCAGGGTCTATAGTGACGCCTCTAGCACTGAGATGCAGTGCCTTAGACCGCTGCGCCACTCGGGAGCTAATCTAAGGAGGACCAATAGGAATATAGTACTTTGATGATGAGATGAAAGCATGTGTTCTATTGGTCAAATCCTAACTTGAAAGGCATGCAGGTAACTGGAACTGTCCTGATATCAATACATGATTAACGTAACAGCTTCATTAATTTCACTGGTTAGACATTGGCCCAGAGGTGGGATGGATACTGAGATGAACAGAGACACTGGTAAATAGCCCACCTGAGACAGTTAGGCTAACTTACAGTATATCAAAGCCCAAAACACTGATCTTCAGCTAACAGGTCTACACTTGAGCAACTTACCATGAAGAGAAACATTTTGTATTTGGATAGAAGCTGAATGAAAATGTGCACTTGTACACAAACGGCAGACTGTCCAACAACCACCACGGTATACACAAATCATCTTTCTTGAGAAGAGAGGATCAAATGGACATAAAACACCTTATCTGACTTTGAAAATATAAAATCATCAAAGTTAAACTTCCTTCCTCTCATAATAAATCGACATCACAGTATCCGACTCTTTGACATGTTGCTCCTGTCCTGCATCTACAGAGAGACTGGGAGTTGGAAATGTGTTTAAAAACTAAAAACTTAACTTTGATTCTTGTATCGAACACAATGATTGTTCTCTACCTATTAGGGAAACCCAGGGCTGAAAAACACAGCAACTACTTTTGTCAAATCCAGGTCAAGCATGTGAGACAGAGGGTAGTGAAGGTATCAAGCGCACAGTGGACCGTTCACTACCAGATCCCTCAGAGAGAGAAAGAGAGCAGAATAATAGATGGTTAGATAATTCTCTGACTCTTTAACTCCCTATCTCCTGTCCTCTCTCCCCTCTTCTCCTTCCCCACTGAACAGTCTATCTAATCCAGGTGAGAGGGCCATAATCAGCAGATGGCTACATGATGAGTCAGGATTACAACATGTTACTAAAGTGGCATAGGCCGACTACTGGAGTGGAGCTCTCACCACAATGGATGGATCAACGGGTTTTAGTGCATTACAACGCATCAAACTCTTATCTACTCAAGCTCCAATCACAATGGATGAATGAGCCCTTTTATTACTATGACTAGGCCCACTACACATGACTGGTGGCTTGCTATTCCTGGAGCTTGTTCCTATCCATGGATGAAAATCAGCCCTTTGTCTTATTACACATCATTACAACTGACCAAGGATAAGCTGATCATGTTTGAACTGAATTGTTTCAGACAAACAAAGAGTACTAAAGTGACTTAAAAGGACACAACTATTGGAGCGCTCTCCCATGCGTGGATGGATGAGCCTGATAGCGTACTGCAGATAGAAATAGAATGATTAGAATGGCCAAAGCCTCTCAGATCATAGCCATTTGATAGGGTACTTATTCTATTTCTATGCTACAGAGAGCATCACCTCTGAAGCAAACGGTTTCATAGGAGTTCATTTTGGTATTGTGACTTAAGAATATGGATGCTGTACTCATTATGGCTTTCAGTGGTTGTGTTCAGGTGTTTAACATGAGGTTGTCAGCATTTATATTAAGAAGGAATGGTCTGATAATGAATTGAGCACATCACTATTATAGACCATGGCAGCATCCAAAATGGCATCCCATTCCTAGTGGACTACATAGAGGGAATAGGGTACCATTTCAGACACAACCCATGTGCTACTACTCCCGGTGGGCTAATCCAATCCAACTCGTAACCTGTGCTTCGACTCCCGTTTATCAAAAAATGAAATACGAATTATATTTTCATTAAATGCATTATATGAAGGTCCACTACCCCAAGTGATTATTATTCATTTTCATCAACCCCCAAAAAGCTGTTTCCTCATCAAATAGTCTACCTAAAGTGAATAACCAAACATAGGTGTCAGGAAAGAATATTGCTCTTCGTTTAAAAAGCAAAAAAAGGACAATAATTTTGCATAGCCAATTTTGACTTACAAATGCACAAGTCATTTACAGCCAATAATGTATATAGACAGTCATTTCTATAGACCGTCTGTCGTATAGGGGCTGGTGTGGCAATCGTCAAGACAATAAACACACTGACTGATTATTGATTGATCATAACCTAGAAAGCAAATGGCAATGTCAGCGTTAGCAGCCGATAGCCGGACATTGTTTACAATAAACACAGCAAGTCCATCCTCAAACGGCCTCTTTCTTGCTTTTCACTGGCTGCTGCAACTGAATGTTTCGAAGCAGTAGCAAGGAAAAAGGCTATGGTCTAAAATAGGCTCCAGCGAGCGAGGGTTTGCTATAATTTATAATGATATCAAAGTTTGAAATCCCCCCCTCCCCAAAAACAACATAAATGGAAACGTTATAATGACAAAATATATTCGTTGTTTAAGCTAACGTATAAATCAATTGGCAAATAATAAATGTTATGCCATTATACTAGGCTATCCCCGCCCGCGCTACTAAAATCTGGCAGAACGTAAACAACGTACCGGTCGCCTTTGAAATAATTTATGAACATTGTAGCCTACCATGTGCCAGGGCCACTAATTTTTAACTCATTTTTGCTATCGTTCTTTTTTTTTTTAACATCCGTTATTAGACAGTGGCAACGATGATGATTATGAACATGGTATTTTGCCTGCTAATGCCTGCAATGCAGTGAAGAAAACGATATGACAACAATAACGTCTAATGTAACTGGCCCCTCTAACAGTACAACTGGCCCCAGCTTGCCCCCCCCCCCCCAGTTGAAATGGTCTAGAACCACCACTGCCATGTGCTGAATGTAAAATAACAATTTGATCCGATATCACCGTCTGGAAGCATTTTAAACCCCAATCAGATATCACGGTTGTTTGTACAAATGACACATAGTAACAGCTAAAACTACCCCGGTGAATAGAAATATACATTATATTCCAAGCGGTCAAGCAGGGTTGGAAATGTGTTACATTGCAATAGAAATAATGTCGAAAGCAAACTGCACTTACCTAAATGTATCATCTCGTTGACGTCCGTTCGGATGTATTATAGACAAGCTAGCTAAAGCCCTATAATGTATATTCCTGTTATGTAGCTCTATAGCTAACCAAAATATTTCAAAAACGTTGCTCAAGCGACCTTTAAATTGCACTTCATTGCCATTAATTGTTTAAAAACAATATTCCCTCAAAATAGGCAAGATACGAGACGTTTTCAAATGATATCCTTTTAAAGCTTCCCCTTAGTGCTGCCTGTTGGTAAATCCAAACTTGAAAATCCACACTCGAGTCGTCGAGTCTCAGTCTATATGAGAGCAGGCGGTATGTCTACGTGCTGCCATGAAGATGCTTGCCTTTCCGTTGGTTTGATGACATTGTTCTCCGTCAGCCCTTCGTTGTGGCGAGATAATCATGTACAACCTATACGTGCATATACCTTCAGGACGTTCATTTATGTACGTAATAGACGAGATACGAGTCACACGGCCATCTGTGTACAAGGTGGAACTGCATACGCTTGCTGGCTTCTCCTTTCCTCACTAGAATCGGTGGAGGCACTTGCCACAGGCTCGTCCGATGCGCGCACGGCACCGCTACCCACCAGGGCCACAAGAGGGAGGCAAACGCAGCTCGAGTTCAACGGTGGCAGAAGTCCGCGAGTTGTTGTGATTCTGGATGGACAGATAGCTACCAACAAATGCAAGAAATTCCCTTGTGTTGAATCGCAAGTGACCCGTTTCAGCTAGTTTCATTTTGTTGTTGATAGCATGTCTTCTTTTCACTGATTTCACGTCAATGCTAATATGGCAACAACAAAAAAAAATCGCCAGCTATTCAACAAACTATAACGATTTATTTGAGAGACAAGTGCAAATTAATTTAAAACATTGGAGACGAAATATAGTTTACATAGCTCAGCCAACCGTCTTTTGTCCCATAGTCACGCACGCGTTGGTTTTGTTGCTAAACAACCAACCCATCTATTTAAAAGCTCAAGTGCAAAATGAACAAGTATTTTGACGCCCCCTGGTGTATTAATGAAATGTCCGCTGTCGCTGTGCAGTGTCACTGAAGCATGATGCGGCATTATACATGAACAATTTCCCACAGATCTAGGGCTGCTGCATGCATCAAGCGTCTGAGTGCTGATCGACTTAAAAAAAAAAATCATAATTCATAAGATTACATGGACAGGAGGGACCAGGGGCTGTACTGTATGTGTTATGTGTCTAAAGAGTATGAGTGCTGCTCTAGGATCAGTTTTGCCCTACCAGGGGAACCTGATCCTAGATCAGCACTCCTACTCGGCAACACTTGATACATACGGTCTGATCTTTAAAGTTCAGTTGACATGAGCTTATTCAATCTTTCACATTGTCATTACATCAACCCGTAAGGCATGACAGTAATTGCCAAATACATACTTTACATGCACTCATACTTCACAAAAGGATAGCCGATAAAATACACTCAAGGTAGTATTTTCATTTACTGACCCACACCTAACCTGGTCCCAGATCTGTATCTGCTCTTGCCGACTCCATTGCCAAGCCATGACAATCATTGACAAGGATTTGGCATGATAGCACAAACAGACTGGCACTCGGGCTAAACCACACAGCACACAGAGAATATTGAGATCTTTAATAACTTACAAAATAGTTTGTTACAAAAATGAATATTAAGAATTCTACAGTACGCTTGGTTTCATAGCACTTTGTCTATTTCTGGACCAAAACATTATGCTATGCTTGTTTTCAGTGTATTCTAAAAATGCAACAAATGATGTATATTTTACTATCAAATTCAAAGAGGAGGCAACTGAGATAATTATCAAACTTTTTCCACAGGGAAAGAGATTCTGTCTTTGAAAATGCAAATAAAGTTACACAAATAACAAAATAAAGACAAGGCCTGAGACACATGGATAGTGATGTTACCTAACAGTACAATTTCAAAAGATAATGTTTATCTTAGGCACTAATGTCGTCACTATTCCACCTCAAATACACAAAATTACGCAAAGACACTATACATTTGCCAAACAAACAATGATTGCTGCACAGCAAGTTATCTAGAAAAAGGTGGGAATTTTTAGCACTTTAGCCTGGTCCCAGATATGTTTGTGCTCCTAGCAACTCAATTGCACTTGCCCATTGTCAAGCCAAATGTTTGACATGACAATGAATGACAAGGGGTTGGCATTATAGCAGACAGCCACAACTCAATTGAAATTGTTAATTTTCTATATTAAACCTAGGGTACAAAATATGAATGCATTTTAATCTTAATTTAGCACAAAACAGATCTTAGAACAGCCAGCAATAACATATTGCTCATGAACTACTTACTATCTATTATACCTAAATTGTATTGAGGTCAATGTCCATTCAGATAGGCAGTGTTCTCTGGCCTCTTTATTTAAAAAAAAAATAAATAAAAGACATTACCTGTTTCAGTTATTCATTTCTATCAAGCATAAAAAAAAATAATAATAATAATTTAAAAAAAATTGGACCTTTTTCCACTTCTATGCATTTGGTCATCAAACATTTGGTCTCTGAAATATCCCTTTCCTCTATTTGTGGTCACCTGTTAATTCTTTCAGCAAAGTTATTAGGCCTCAAATGATTAAATAAATGCCAAGTTCAGATGTCAAGTGCAAACGGTTGTTTCAACTATCAGTCAAGCTAGCCTATTGAGCTCCAGCATTGTCAGTGAGATTCCAATCAATCAAGGGATGTCCTTTGCAGCATGTGTTACTTGACCAAAAACAAAAAAAGTATTGTAGGAGCCTGTAGAGCCATGATATTGTAACAGAGCCTTATTTGTCCAACTTAACTGTCGTTTTACATTACCAATACCATACTCCTAAGTTTCATCAGGGACAGACTGGCCATGGGGCAGTTGTGACAAACGCCAGATGGGATGGTCCATCTTAAGACCAGTCGGCCTGTTTTAAATTGTTGTTTTTGCACAAAATGATCATTGTTTGGATAATAACGGGGGCCTCAATGGAAGAAAAAAAATTTCTGGTCCCAGTCCATCCCAAGTCTCACTAATCAGAATGAACGTGACGAAGCCTGGAAATCGAGGAAGTCAAACTGTCATAGTCCATGCTTCTGCTGCAACAGTTTCTCAAAATAGATACGTGCTGCTAACCATAGAAACATTGGGTCTCAAAAGGTGCTAGTCCTTAGAAACTGTCAGCATTCCAACACTCCAGCCGTCTCCCAAAATGTGCACTTGTCTTGCACACTCCCCATTATTAAAAGCATTGGATCGGTGTGGGGCCTAAGCATTGGCTGGAGGGGTCCCAACCATTGTTAAATCCATGATGATGAGTGTGCACTCATTAGGAGAGCGTGGAGGAAGGGATACATGTACCTTCAGAGAGTGTTTAATTCTCCAAGGGGGCACGGAGGGGGATACAGCCGTCCATTTCGAGAGACTCAGGCCAGCCTTCATACTTGTTACTGCTCTTACTGTTCTTCATACGCTAGGGGAGAGGGAGATAGAGAGTGCATGAACATTGGGCTTTACAGCAGGGGTTCTCAAAGTGGGTCCGTGCAAAGTATATAATTGAGAATTTTTTTGTTTTTAAACATAAATGCACTGTAATGTAGGCTTTAAAACTGCCAAGTTCCCTCTGCCTCGTGGCAAACTGTGTAGAATTGCAGGATATTAGCTTTAAAGCTTAACAACAAAAAAATCTCTGCCCGATGACAAAATGAGAAGAATTGCAGGAAATTAGCTTAAACTGCAAAATCTCTCCGATGCCTTGTAAATTCTCTTCCCCCGGGCCCAAGACTTGGTTCGTCCAGCCATGTACTGCAGACGTCATAGTAAAACTCCTTGTAATCGGTTTTTAAAATCGCAAACAAGTTATGTTCCGATTATGAATTCTGATGTTATGTTCTGATGAATTTGCAAACACAAAAGGGGTCCCCGAACCCACAAAGATTGAGAACCCCTGCTTTACACAGAACAAACACACTGACAGAGCCATAGATATATTACCTATGGACAGAGCTACAAGGAAGAGAACGGTGAGTGTACAGGTGCCTCATGTGTCAGAGGTCATGTCTCCTCATCTCACACGTACACATGTTCAAGCACACCCAATTATAAGTATTCAGGAAGTATGCAGGATCACCGTTTGAGTTGCGTACTGTATACATTTGGCTTAAGGTAAAGATAGTCTACCTGTTCGAAAGGACTCTTGTTCTCGATTCCCTTGGCTCCTACAAACACCCAGCTGTCTCTGAAGGTCAGCTCCTTCACAGCTGTGCTACCCAGCTCCTCAAACAGACGACGTGCCTCGTCATTCAACCTGACAGAGACACATTAGGTTACAGTCAAGTAGGCTATAATGTCCATAACATCCATTAAGAGACAGTTTCCTGGACAAATATTAAGCCTGGTCTTGGAAACTTTCAGTGGAGATTCTCCATTAAGTATGCTTTTTCGTCAGAGTAGTGTTAACCTGTGTCCCTTAGTGTTGTGTTTTTCGTGACAGGCAGAAATGCATTAAAAGTTGTCAGGAAGCAAATGTACATTTTTAGATGTAGTTGTACTGTAATGGTGTACTTCATTGTTAATCTGGTTTTGCTAAGCAACTCGCCCCTCCAGAATTCTGTGTGTGTGTCACAGGGCGTAATAACCACAGTTAAAAGCTTCGCATGTGACTGGAACTCACTTAGCAGTGCCAGTGGGGCAGAAACTACACTATAACAACTCTCTGGGGGGGGGCTTCCGTGTGTGTGTGTGGGGTGGGGGGGAAAGAGTGTGGAGAGAGAATATTCTGGACTCTTACTTTGTGGCAGGATCATCAAAGGAAGCTACAAACACAAGTGTTCCCTCATGTAGGGGCCGGAGATACTTCAACAGGTCAGTAACATCTGAGAATGTAGGACAGAGACGATGTCTTAAAGGGGAACGGTTAAACACCTGGATTTATCAGAACAACATGGGTTGGTTTCCTGCACACAGATTGATTCTAGTTCTGGATTTAACAGCATGTTCAATGGAGATTCTCTACTGATAGTGCTTCTTAGTCCAGGACTAGACTTAATCTCTGTCCGGGAAACCGGCCCCATTTGTACCCCTTATTTCACAGAATAGCACATTAATATTAGCTAGTTTAATCCTCTCACCTCCTGCCCACATATCAAAAGATTTAGTGTCTAAGAGCTCTCCCGATACCCCTGAAGAGCAGAAACATGAAGTAGTGGGGTAAGTAATTAGTACACACATAATTCAACAGTTAATCAAGCATCACTATTCGGAAATCAATTGGAAAATTTAACTTTATCAAGATTTGTAGGAGTATGAGTGAGATTCTAATTTCTTACCATTTACTAAAGCAATGTTTAGTCCTCTGCCAACATTGTTCTTGACACTGCTCACAAGGCTGACGGGGAGAAATAGGAGAGGTTGGGAGGCGAGAAGGGTACAAGAGCACAATTATTTTGTCTGGAGGGGTTAACATACTGTTCAGGGGTCGGTTTCCCCAAAAGTTTTGTAGCATCCTAAACCCACTGTAGGCAATAGACAAAAGATGAGAGATGAGCTTAGAGCTACTAAGCTTTCAGGAAACTCACCACGAACAGAATGAAAGGCAGAAAGAAGGGATGATGCTACAGACGAAACCACCAGATTGATGGACTAGCCTGGTCCCAGATCTGTTGTGTTGTCTTGCCAACTCATATGGTCATTGATCATAGGAGCTGGCAAGACTGCACAAAGATCTGGTACAAGGCTAGAAGGACAGCAAGGCAGACAAATAAATTAAATGGCATTTATTATTATTATTAAATACTTGCATTCAGCTCTTCAGGCAAACTTTAAGGCCTGGTTTAAATGAGATTACGGCAGAAAGAGAGATGGGAGAAATAACAAAAACAAAGAGGAGGTAGAGAGAGAGAGATGGATGGAGGAGAGAGATGGATGGAGAAAATTGGCGAGAGAGAGTGTGATTGATAGACAAAAATTCTCACATCTTATCCTCCAGGCAGATTTTGGGCCCAATGACGTTGGCGGCTCCAGAGACAAGACGGAAGGCCAGATGTTTCTGAGGACATGGAGCCGAGAGACCACACTTGTACCTGCGTGGTTTGGTCTCTGGAAGAGGGCAAGAGAGGAGACATGAATTAGCACAATAGAATGAAAGTGTACCCAGGCAGGGAATATGGTTCTCAACTAAGGGACATAAATTAGCACTGTCCCACTGATATTGAAAGGTTCCAAAATACAACGCTTCAAACTAAGTGATTGCCACTGTAAATAATGGTCTTAACTTGCCACATACCAGCTGTTGGCTCTTCGTTTGTCCCTGTAGAAAAGATAAACAACAGTCAATGAAACAATCAATCAACTGAATCATAGCTTGAATCAGCAATGTTGTCAATTCTTATAACTGTTGTCGTGGAAATATTGAGTCAAATATTTCTCAGATACCAGAGCTTGTGAATTCAAATAGACTTTATTACAAAAAGTAACAAAACCGAGCAATTCCTGTCCCAATTCTTGCGTGTTAACGCCCACATCTGCTCAGTTTACAAAAAAAAAATACAAAAAAAAAATACATTTATTGCATATATACTTTCCTAATAAGTGCTTTTCTAATAATACTTGATTAGTACAAACATATGTTCTTATTACAGATACATGACTTTTGGTGCCTATATTAATTAAGGTCCACATTTTCTGCTTACGTTCTGTTTTTACATGTCTAGTGATTAACTCCATGTTGACCCAGTCTGTAAACTCCCATGGTTTCTGCTTACATTCTGTTGTGATGTGTCCAATGGTTAACTCTTTGTTTATCCAGCTCTGTCCAGTCACCTGAGCTCAGCCTTTATTCTGCCTACACATGTCTATTAATTAACCCTATGTTTTCTGTCTCAATACTTCTGGCAGAACAGTCTAGATACTGGAGAAGAAAAAAAAAAAAATATATATAAAAAAAAAAAAATCAACCATAGTCATGAATTTTGACCTACACTGTTTGATCAAAGTTCAGTTTAGTTCAATATTATTTCAGCACACAGAACCAAATCTCACATGCACACGGGTCAGCTATGTTTCATCAAGACTGGGTTCAATCCAAAACATGTAGATTATACTACACACATACAGAGAACAGCAATGGGGTTGTCTCTTACCACTGAAGAAGTGTTTGACCAATGAGCTGCTGTCCCCTCCGAGTATGGAGCTGGCTAACACCCATGTGAGGCCCAGTAATAGCAGCACAGCCACAGCTCGCATTGGCCCTGGCACACAAACACAAAACATTACATTAGAGTGATCAACAACAATACATTACATTCATTAGATAGATGGGCACACACACTTTCTCACACATGACACAGACAGTTTTGGTAAGCATACCAGTTCTTACCTGCCAATCTCATTATTGATTTCTTTCAGAAGCAAGGGCAGACAGGCAAATAGTCCTAGGGATAGAAAAACAAACAATGAGACAGAGACGAGACTAATAGTAACGTCAGTAAGCATATGGGCTTTTCACCGGAGAACAATGATGTTTGAAATCTTAAAATTATACATTTTAATCAAATTAAAGTAATCTCTACCAATGAGATGGATTCTATCAGACATGGGTGGTGAAGAGAAGGTGCCCACTGCAAGGAGGGCAAAGTGGCAACACCCACCCACCCACCGTACAATATATATAAACTTTCAGTAAAATTAGTATATCGATTTCCTACCTATTTCCTATAATCGATTGTCCCAGCTGGTAAATCACCAGCTCGTCACCTGGGACTTTTATTTCTTCTAAGGAAACCACAATACTTTCCCCTCGTGAAAATGCACCATTGCTGGGAAGCCACACTTGGAAGCAAAAAAAAAAGTAAGCCAATGAAATATGATTTGGACGACTTAGTTGACCATCTGTAAGGTTTGATTCGTTCCAGTTTTGACAAGTACGCAGGATTTATGTTTATTTCATCAAGCTTGCGATTTTCCGGATACGTTTTGAGCCTTGTATTTTTCGGTGACGTCGGTCACGGGTATGCGCAACATGGGCTCGCTTATCACCCGCGCGTTAATTTTTCTACGCTACATAAAAACACGTTGACGATATGATGGGATATCATCACCCAAATGCATTACATAAACTAATACGAAGCGAGAATGGATTAGAAAAACTCAATAAAAATATGATTTGAAATAGACTTACCCCCTAGTCTAAACCGGTCTAAAAACGGACTTTAGAAGGGAACCATCTCTAACGTAAATTCTGGCAAAATTGGTCGACTTCGTTTTGCATGGCCCGGTGCCCCGGGTAGGCAGAGTTTGGCTAGTTAGATTATTCCGTCAGAGTTTCGAAACACAGAGATGCAATATCGCGAGACTTTCGGGAACGCTTGCTCGACCAAACAAGCTGAACAGGCCGGGTTGGGTTTTCAGAAGTCAATGCGAGAAGAAAAAATGAGTCCTTAATTTTCTCAAAATCGAAAGGCATAACCTAGATTCGAGGTAACGTCTTAAGGTATTACTCCAACCTCCTGAAAGTGACAGACTGACACGTTTTCATTTTTGTCAAAAACAACTTTACATCGAAGGGGTGCCTTTGAATTGAATGATTGCGCATGCGCAGTTCGGTGCCATACGACATTAGGCCCGATGACGTGTTTCTCCATATAGATGCGGTCTCCCCAACCGCCCTTTCACCCACGGGTTTCCATGGCAATTCCATTGTTTTGGTGAAGTTCATTGACCTTTTACCGCATCTATGAGTTTAGCTAGCCAACGTCGCTATGACATCGCCTACAAGCGTTATTTACATTTACATTTAAGTCATTTAGCAGACGCTCTTATCCGAACTGCGCATGAGCAATCATTCAATTCAAAGGCACCCCTTCGATGTAAAGTTGTTTTTGACAAAAATGAAAACGTGTCAGTCTGTCACTTTCAGGAGGTTGGAGTAATACCATGTTCAACTATTTAATTTGTATTGGAGAAGCATTTCCTGCCAATCTTCAGACTGAATTGTCTTTGATTCCATTGGTCCTTAAACGAAAACTCTACACACCCGGTGCATCGGGCCATGTAAAACGAACTCCCCTAATATTCTCTCTGCTGTGTGGGCACGAGCAAATGTGCGTGCACGCTGTCAGTCAGATTGCATCAAGATGGCCGCCTCCAGTGCAGTGCTTTCAATGTCCAAAATCATCAAACCCATTTGGGGTGGACGGTTGGCAACGACGGCAAAAGTAAGACCGTTTTTATGATTCACAGTTATGATGATAAAGGAACTACATAAAACTAGGTTTGAAAGAAATAGTGTTTCTAGACTAAAACACAAGGTCATATCTGGTTAGCGTGCTAGCTTCCTGGGGTGCAGTCAATACTCCAAACAGTTACAAAACTGTTGGGTTTTTTTTTCAACAGAATGTAGCGTTTCTATTGGACAGATTATTCAGGTAGGTCCCGCCCTCTTTGCCGTACCTGGACAATAAAACGAAAGTTAGGTATGTAACCAAGGTTATGTGAGCTATATGGATCACTTCATTATATTGTTATCACTTTGGTGGAGAGATACATCCGAGGTGAGGATTTACTCCCGTGAGGCTGGGGTCCGCCCCTATATATAGACCCCATGGCCGCAACACGTTCTCTACATCATTTTTTGAGGCACCTCTAGCACCGTAGAGGATTGGATTGATCCATATAGCTCACATAACTGTGGTTACATACATACAGATCGAGACGCAGGTGCTGTCAATGTGGAAGGGGGGTCCCGGCACAGTCCCTGGAAGGGGAGGCGACGCCCAGGACGGCTGAACCAACCGCAGAGGGAGGTGCCACATTTACCCGATAGTACCTAGCAAAGGCGCAAGAGGAAACCCAGCTGGCCGCAGCACAGATATCAGAGAGGGGCACTCCTCTCAGTAGAGCTCAGGACACAGCCGCACCTCATGTTGAATGTGCCACCACAGATCCCAGCACTGGCCTGCCAGCCAGGCGGTGTGCTGTCGTAATCGTGTCCACTATCCAGTGAGAGAGTCTCTGCTTTGATAGCCCAGCCCCCAGGACCCTCTCACCATAGCAGACAAAGAGCTGGTCTGTTTTTCTCACTGACCGTGTCCTCTCCACATAGGCAGCCAGTGCCCTCACAGGGCACAGCATGCCGGAGGGAGGCCCAGACTCCCCCGCCACTGCCAGGGGGTCGTAAGCAGACAGGGTAAAAGGGATGTTCACATGCCTGTCTGACAGAATCAGCTTTGCCAAAGCTACCAAGACCAGATCCAGATCCCAGCTTGCCATTGAGCAGGTCCTAGTTGGACGCAGGCGACGAACCCCCTTCATAAACCTGGAGACCAAGGGATGACACCCCACTGGCCTGTCCATCCACCCCACATGGCAGGCAGATATAGCGTGCCAAATACCCTCTCAGTGTAGAGGCTGCCAAGCCCTCATCCAAGCGAGACTGCAGGTATTGGAGGACATACTGCACCCTGCATGACTCGGGCACAACCTCAATACCAGTGCACCAAGAGCAGAACAACTGCCAGCGCAACTGGTATGCCGCGGTTGTAGCCAGTGCCCTTGCGCTCTGCATGGTGTTCATTACACCCTCCTGTAGTCCTAACATGGACCATTGGTGCCGTTCAGTGGCCAAGCCCACAGACTGAGGCAGTGCGGCCTCGGATGCCTCAGAGTTCCCCCGGCTTGAGACAGCAGGTCTGGTCTCATGGGAAGTTGCCAAGGTGTCCCAGACGACAGGGACAGGAGAAGGCTGAACCAGCGTCGTCTGGGCCGGTATGGGGCCACCAGAAGCAGACAATGCTCTGCCATCCTGGTCCTGTCCAGCACAGCCTGGATCAGGGGAAAAGGAGGGAATGCGAAAAGCTCCATCCCTGGCCAATCATAAGCCAGAGCATCCAAGCTCAAAGGCCCTGGTGGCGCCGACATGGAATACCACAGGGGGCAGTGTGCGTTGTCCAGGGAGGCAAACAGGTCCACTTGCACCATCCCGAACTTGTCCCACAGGTGCTGCACCACTTGGGGATGTAGGCTCCAGTCCCAAGGTGGCGGGCCCTCCCTCGAGAGCATATTTGCTGCCACATTCAGGATGCCAGGTATGTGCGCGTAGAGATGCTAGACGTCCCTGAGCCCAGAGAAGGAGCTCCCGTGCCATAAGATGGAGGCGGTGGGACCTCAGTCCACCCTGATGGTTGATGTAAGCCACCACTGTGGTGTTGTCCGTTTTCACCAGGACATGTCTTCCTTTCAGGTGTGGAAGGAAAGACTGCAGGGCCAGCAGTACAGCTTGGCGCTCTAGTGTGTTGATGTGCCTGCCACTCCAAGGGGGTAGCCAACAGCCGTTGGACAACCTGCCCTTGGTTCAACCCCCCCTAGCCAATCTGGGAGGTGTCTGTGCTGACCAGCTCTCGGCAGCACATCCGCAGCATCTCCACCCCACCCGAGAGAAAGGAGAGACAGCGCCACCTCAACAATACCCTGAGGCACTGTGCGGTCACCCGCAGCTGACGGTGGCGCTTCAGGTGCAGCCGGTGGGAGTTGAACCAAGGTTGAAGGGCCGGAGATGGAGCAGGCCCAGGGGAAGCAACAATGAGGCCGCCATCAGCAAGTCCAACGGGCGTTGGCAGGTTAGGGCGGATACCACCTGCACCTGACGAAAGGGGTCGAGGCAAGATGAGATCGGCCTGAACCCTTCTGGTGGGCAGGCGTGCTCTCATGAGGACTGAGTCCAGTTCCATGCCAATGAAGGCAACCCTCTGGGTGGGCGTCAGATGACTCTTCTTGTCGTTTACAGTAATGCCCAGCCCGCCGATGTGGGTCAGGGGCATGTCTTGGTCGGGGCACAAATCAGCCAATCCAGGTAATTGAGGATCAACAACCCTAGGGACGTGAGAGGTACCAGAACAGCATCCATGCACTTTGTGAAAGTGCGAAGTGTCAAGGAGAGGCCGAAGGAAAGAACCATGAATTTGTAAGCCCTCCCATCGAAAGCAAATTGTAGGTACTTTTAATGAGCTGGATGAACAGGAACATGGAAGTATGCCTCCCTCAGGTCCAGCGTCACAAACCACTGGTCCCTGGACACAGCCTGCAACATGCAGGCTGGGGACAGCATGTGGAACCTCAGTACCTTCAAGTACCCATTGAGGTTGCGGAGGTCCAGAATCAGTCTAAACCCTCCTTCTCTTTTTGGGACCACAAAATAAGTGGAGTAGAAACCACCTAGCTGTTCTGTCTTGATCTTGCAGATGGCACCCTTGTCCAGGAGCACCGGAATTGGAATCGGTACCACTTGAGCATTGTGGACAACATTTACATTACATTACATTTTAGTCATTTAGCAGACGCTCTTATCCAGAGCGACTTACAGTAGTGAATGCATACATTTCATAGAATTTCATACATTTATTTTTTTCTGTGCTGGCCCCCCGTGGGAATCGAACCCACAACCCTGGTGTTGCCATCACAATAATAAAGACATGAGCGGAAAAGTTTGGGGCGGAAATGGCTGGGATAAATCCCATAATGCTATGTGAATGAAGTCTTACATCCCTCCAGGGCATTAAAAACAATGATTATTGGATTACTTCTGACATGTTTATTTCCCTGACCATGGTTCATTGCTTGTTAACTATATTTTGGACTTCTACCCAAGTGCGCTACATAATGACTGAATCAAATGTTTCAAAAAATATTAATTTTTAAAACGTAATCTACAAGGGAATGGCATTTGTCATTATGCCATGTCTTAGTTTATCTTAGGTCAGGCTATTGTTCAATGATATTTCAGTCTAAGTCAGGGTTTCAAAAACTATGAATAATTTAACTGCACCATTAGGCTAGCTAAAATGGCCATAACCAACTGGGCAACCAACTGGACAACACCCATGGGGACTCCACACACTCCTCCCACTTTGCCCTTTGAGACTGGGAGAAGTGGCCAGGGAAGGGTGTGTCAGGGGTCCTGCCAGGGCCCACCTCTCCTCTGGCGCCCCGAGCTCCTGGGTCCCCTGTGCACATCCCTATGGCGGTGAGGTTGAGAGGTTGTAGCTCCACCGCACGCTGTGCCCCTCCCTGCTGTCGTCCCTCCAGCACGAGGCGATGGGGCAGGAGAGGGACCCCACCGTAGTTCAGGTGCAGGTGGGTGGCGACCGTCCGTCTGCCTTGGACCCGGGAACTGAGGAGGCGGCATGAACCGTCTCAGGGTCTCCCAGTCCCTACGAACCTTATCGGTCTGCTCCAGAATGTCATTAACCCTTGGGCCAAACGTCAGCCCTGGGGTGATGGGGAGAGTGGCAAATGTGTTCTGGAGAGCAGCTGGCAGACGGGATTAGGCCTGCCAGAGATAGCGCCGGGAGGTAACCACCTGCGCCATGGTCCATCCGTTGGAGTGGGCCACATCCCTCTGGAGCAGGGAAAGCAGGCGAGACAACTCCATCGCAGCACGGCCGCGTTGGAGGCCAAGAGAGCAGAGGGACCCATATGTGGCTTTCAAGTCCCAGCCTCAGTGGCGGGTTCCACCCTTTAATCTCCCAGTCCGGGAGGACCATGGCAGCTATCATGGTGTCCGTGGTCGGGTACTCCCAGAGGCCGAGTGACTCTGTGCCTGCAACACAACTCCGTGGTCCAGTCTCTGCTGTGAGTCGGAAGCGCCCCCAGGCAGAGGCCCAGCTCTCCTGCAAGGCCTCGATGAACTCAGCAGAGATGGGGACAGATGGAGAGTCATCACTGTCCTCCAGTTTGATGTGCAGTGGCAACCCGAGTGAGTAGGCCTCTCGAGCTGCTGGGGGGGCGATGAAGCCCCACTGCCGGCTTCTGATGGCCTGTCAGCCTGGTAGCCCCGCTCACGGTGGTGAACAGTGCCAGTATCGTCCCCCAGTAACAGCCTATCACTGGCCAACAGGGATCAGCTGTCGTCGGCATCGACGCTATCAACCTCCTGACACAGGGAATGCGCCCTCCGTTCAAGGTGGTCCCAGCGGTCCGACTCCTGCACCCGTCCAGGACTGGCAGTAGATTGGCTCTGCCTGCGGTGGCTCCTGCCACGCTTCCTGGGAGGGGTACTGGGCCCAGTAGAGGGACTAACAGCTCGCTGGCGCACCACTCCTGAGGGAGGGAGCTTGTCCGAGCCTGGCCGACCCACTCGCGAATGGCCTCCAATCGCGCCAGGCGCAGGCGTTCTGAGAGCACCACACAAACAGGCATCCAGTAGGGCGCTCCACCGCCCTCTTCGCGTGGCTCAAACCCAGGCAGTGCATACACGAGGTATACGGATCTCTTGTTTTTCGCCAACTGCAATATTACCTAGCTGGTTTAATATCCAAGCAGGAAACAAAAAACAGAATCATATGATGGAGTAACTCCATTTTAAAGAACTCCAAAGTTAATGTCTCAACGTAGTGGAAGCCCACCACGATACTCTTACATTCTGCAGGGGAAAGAACAAGAAAAAAAACCCTGCAGGGTAATTAAAGCGATTCACAACACACGGAACAAGCCAGTCCGCAAGTTGTGTAAAGTAAATACATTCTGTGGCAGCAAGAGCCACCAATATATTAATGGATGCACACGGAGTCATAGTATAACACTAACGAAACACAAGCACGACAAACCACGGGCGGAAGATATAGATCAACAGCACGCAGCGAGTGGCGCTTCCCAGATGAGGGGCTGGCTATGTGGCCAGCTGCTCCAGGCTGCAAACAGCCAGTGAGTATACTTCCAAGCAAGGTATAACACTTACTAGTGACTTACCAAGCGAACTTCAGAAAGTTTGTACCTTAAACCATACGGACGTCCGCCGAGAAAATGAAACGGAACGCGTGTCGCGGCCATGGGGTCTATATATAGGGGCGGACCCCAGCCATGACACAGGTGTACACGGGAATAAATCTGTAAATCCTCACCTCGGATGTATCCCTCCGCCGCGGAGTGATACCAATATATTGGAGTGATCCAATATAGTGAAACATTAAACGCTAGTTTTCGTTGCAAAACATTTGGAGTAATGATTACACCCCTGGTTAGCATCAGTAATGATTACACCCCTGCTGTCTCATCATTTTTGTTTCCAGAATTTGTTCTTAACTGACTTGCCTAGTTAAATAAAGGTAAAATAAATACAAATACATTTATACTGTACTGTTGAATGTGTATCACTACTAGAAAGCCTCACAGGTCCTTAATAACCACATAATCCACAAATTGAGTTAGCTAACGCCCTGTTTTGTTTCCTCAGGTTTTTGGAGCCCCAGTGAGCAGTCGCAGAGAGAAGTCAACAGTAGTGAGTGCCCATCTTGGAATCGGTATCAACTAGATTATCTGTGGTGTTATGAGTAGGCCTAAATCTTGTGAATGTTGTCTGGCCAAGTCTTTCCTCAACTCCACAATGTATATCACATCACTGGAGTTGAGCGGAGACCACTGTTGGCGTACTGAACCTCCGACTTCGAATCGCTGTCAGTCGATACTTGTAAAAATGTACATTCTTAAACTCTTACCGTGTACCTTTTCTTTGTTTGCTGAAATCCACACTTTTTAATAAAACCTTTGTCAAATACAACCAGTGATTGTTTCCTCGCATCGACTGACAGCGACTCAATGTAGTCACCGCAACTCAGCTAGGCCTCTTAACACTTGACATTTTAGCTACACGAGTTGCCTGGTACACTTAATTGTCAGAAATCATACGGGTTGCTGTCAACTATGTCTATTTGAAGCATCATACTAACAAGGTAGTGTAAGTTGTGTGATGTAGCTAGCCTACCCAGGTATTTTACTATGACCAGAACGAGCTTCACACTGCCACTCTGTCAGATGAAAACGTTTCTGAGGGACATTCAGACGGAACTCTAAATACTTCTGCTTGGTATTGATTATTGTTGTGTTGATTTGGTGTGACAAAGCTAGCTAGCTAACTCTGCTAACGAACCCAATTGTCAGCATCCAGCTGAGCCTGTGCAACCTGATCAAGCCCCTTTACAAATTTTTGGGACCACATTGGGGAGAGGGAATCAAGGATGAGCTACCAATCTAAGGGGGGAAGGGCAACTGTTGAATTTCAGGTGCTTTGCTAATCTCTCACTGTATTGTTCCGCTTTTCCGGCTGTGTTTCTACAACTAACAGGGACAAATCATTGTAAGTACCAGATTGCATCCCATCACATCATGTTACAGGCCTCCACATACTCATGTTACACATAACAAACAACACACCTTATTCACACAATTGCCACACAAACGTAGCATGGTAACTCTGGCAGAACAATACACAATGATGACAAATGTGTACATTTCAGCCCCCTCCTGCAAAGTATGGTGGCAGACACACTGTAACTCTCATACCTGGAGATGGTATTGGACCAGAACTTCTCAATCACGTCAGGGAGCTCTTCAGGTCAGTTAAGTGTGTTTTATAACAATCGATAACATGTTTATGAGCAGTTATTCACAGTTTATAAACGGCTTATAAACACAGCCACTAATATGTCCCTGGGAGCTCTGAACATCTGTTAAAAGGAACAAGCCACTCTAAAACTATCCTTTGGTATTTGTTGCATTAGTCCACTGTTGATACAGTTCCACAATGTTATTAAAATATTTAACATTCAAAACGCTCTTTCACTTGTCACATCATGATGATGGGTTTTGATCATCATGACGATGTGACAATTAGCATTTTGAAAGTTGTATATCATGAGTGTATTACCAAAATATAGTTTTTGAGTGGATTATTCCTTTAAGTTTATTATAACTGGTTATAACATTCATGGCTTATAAACACCTATACCAGTTCATTAATTAAACCATTTCTATTTAATATACACTACCGTTCAAAAGTTTGGGGTCACTTGACATTTCCTTGTTTTTGAAAGAAAATCACATTTTTTGTCCATTAAAATAACATCAAATTGACCAGAAATACAGTGTACACATTGTTAATGTTGTAAATGACTATTGTAGCTGGAAACGGCAGATTTTCTTTTTTAATGGAATATCTACATAGGCTTACAGAGGTCCATTATCAGCAACCATCACTCCTGTGTTCCAATGGCACGATGTGTTAGTTAATCCAAGTTTATCATTTTAAAGGCCTATTGATCCTTAGAAAATTGCAAAGGGGTTATGTTAGCACAGCTGAAAACTGTTCTTCTGATTAAAGAAGCAATTAAACTGGACTTCTTTAGACTAGTTGAGTATCTGGAGCATCAGCATTTGTGGGTTCGATTACAGGCTCAAAATGGCCAGAAACAAATAACTGTCTTATGAAACTTGTCAGTCTATTCTAGCTCTGAGAAATTAAGGCTATTCCATGTGAGAAATTGCCAAGAAACTGAAGATCTCGTACAACGCTGTGTACTACCCCCTTCACAGAACAGTGCAAACTGGCTCTAACCAGAATAGAAAGAGGAGTGGGAGGGCCCCGGTGCACAACTGAGCAAGAGGACAAATACATTAGAGTGTCTAGTTTGAGAAACTGACGCCTCACAAGTCCTCAACTGGCAGCTTTGTTAAATAGTACCCGCAAAACACCAGTCTCAACATCAACAGTGAAGAGGTGACTCAGGGATGTTGGCCTTCTAGGTAGATTTGCAAGGAAAAAGCCATATCTCAGACTGGCCAATAAAAATAAAAAAAGATTAAGATGGGCAAAAGAACAGACACTAGACAGAGGATCAATTAGCCTTTCAAAATGCTAAACTTGGATTAGCTAACACAACGTGCCATTGGAACACAGGAGTGATGGTTGCTGATAATGGGCCTCTGTATGCCTATGTAGATATTCCACATAAAATCTGCCGTTTCCAGCTACAATAGTCATTTGCAACATTAACAATGTCTACACTGTATTTCTGATCAATTTGATGTTATTTTATTTATTTTTTTAAATGGACAAGAAATGTGCTTTTCTTTCAAAAACAAGGACATTTCTAAGTGACCCCAAACTTTTGAACGGTAGTATATATTGGATTAAAGCAGTAGTGAGTGGCTACCAAGTTCCTAAAATGTTATTCACAGCTTATAAACACATCGACATATGTCTCATATATACGTAGTGGTACAACCAATGAGTTGAGGTAGAACGACTGAGTCTGTTGTGTTCTGTAGGTTCAGCTGTGTGCCTGTGGACTTTGAGGTAGTGAACGTCTGCTCAGCTACTGAGGATGACATCAACAACGCCATCACTGCCATCCGCCGTAATGGAGTGGCCCTCAAAGGTAGGAGAAACACTGTAATGCTCATAGCACCATGCTCTTGTACTCACATTGTAGGCAGGTTCCAGCTATAGAACCAATTATCCATAACTGCAAATGTGTCACTCACTGCAATGTATGATCAATTATCTGTATTCTATAGAATGCCTATAACCAGGGGCGAAAATCTGATATCAACTTTGGAGGGGACAATTACATTAAATTTTCTCAAGAGCAATTCCTGAGGGGGACACCAAAGGTAGTGCTGTAACACCTAGCCTACATTGTAATATGGTAAATGTATATTGAGGAACCAAAGAAATAAGGTGTTTGCCGTACTCCTAACTACCGGTACCCAAAACTACACAACTAATCACAACAGCAATACCATTGCCTTTAACAAATCTTAGTTCAGTCACCAGTTTAAGTTGAGAGTGGGGGTATCCATGGCATTTTCCAATTATGTTCCTATTTTACAAGTCAAAAAAATTGAGAACCTTTCATAATGTTGCCAAACAAAGACTCAACAAACTTACCTGAGACTCCCTGTCTCTGCCAGTCTGTCCCTGCATATCTAATCCCCAACTCTGCTGTCTGTGTGCCATCTGTTGCCTGCTCTGCCTAATGACATCATTGTGAAACATTTCCATTAGAATGTCATTTCTTTCTTATGAACATTTTATCAACCAGTCTTTGAGATATTAGGCTACTTGGGTTCTTACTATGCGTTTTGGTGTATTGAAAAATACTCTGATGTCCGTCTTTTATTTTTCTGCCATTTTTCTACCTGGCTGGCTGGCTACACACACAGTGTGTAGGTTATTTACAGTAGGAGATGGGCTTCTATCATCTTCAATCATTCTATTTGGGTTTCGATCTAAAAGGTAGCTAGCAAATGTGAAACGGATTAAAATGACGAGTTGACAGCTGTATGAGTTCACCATTTACACAACATGTGCTGCAACCTTTTGTAATTTTAATAGTTTGTTTCATATTGGCTGGCTTCCAACAATAGCAGAATTTGCAAAGCTAGCGAGCACCAATTCAGTTTCAGTGGTGTTTGCTATAATCTTTGCTACCCGGGTTAAATAAAGGTGAAATAAAATAAATAAATAAAAGTTCACTTGCGACAATTTAGCTTTTGCAACGAGACCATTAAATATATTTAAGACAATGGTAGAAGAGAGTGTAGTTCTGTTCAGTTTGGATTTCAGTTTATCGCTAACCTTATCACAGGGACTTTGAAGCACTAACTTACATCATCTGCATGCTGATTCCATCTTTGACGACCCCACATAAATGGAATAGGTACTAGCTAGCTTAATAGTTAATATTTGCGCGCTAGCTCTGCATATTCAGCTAGTGTGTGTGCGCGATTGACTGGATTAACCTCACGTCAGTTACGTGCATTGAGTGCCTTTCAGACAGTAGATACGACCTCTCTGTTACCTAGCAAGCTAAGGAACTGGCAGTGGATCAAACCATTGTGAGGCAAAGGGTGGGGGGGTTGCAATCTTTTGAAACTTAAAAACGCGCTATTAAGTGTCTATAATCAGCACAATTGCTTTCGTTGCGTATTATTAATATTATTTAAATTACATAGTTATCTTTCAGTGATATATTGGGGGGGGGGAAATCATATTTTTCCCAGGATGGGGGGGTCGTGTCCCCCCCCGTCCCCCCCGGGATTTCCGCCCCTGCCTATAACACTCACAATGTTTATGCATTTGTTTGTTTGTAGGTAACATTGAAACCCTCCACACCCTGCCTGCTTCCCACAAGTCCAGAAACAACCTCCTCCGGTAAGTAAAGGTTTCTATCCAACGGTTTATTTAAAAAAGACAGAGGACATCTTCCTCGAGTGCTCCGTTTCTGCTCACGGTTTGCCGATCTCTAGCCCAAACGGTCGTCTGTTGCTCTGCGGCTCTCTCTGTCCAGCCCTGTCAGCTTACAATGTCTCCACCCGTCTCTCTGTCCAGCCCTGTCAGCTTACAATGTCTCCACCCGTCTCTCTGTCCCCCAGTACCACTTTGGACCTGTATGCCAACGTCATGCATTGTAAGTCCCTCCCTGGAGTCCAGACTCGTCACAACAACATTGACATCATGATCATCAGGGAGAACACTGAGGGAGAGTACAGCAGTCTGGAGCATGAGGTTACACACACGCACAGACACACACGCGAACGCGCACACGCTCACACACTTTCACTCCCCTCAACTTATCCCTTTTTTTCATTCACTCTCTTTGCTTTATATAACCTGTGTTAGCATCCCTCTCTCCTTCCCTTCCTCCTGTAGAGTGTATCAGGGGTGGTGGAGTGTCTCAAGATCATCACCCGGACTAACTCTCTAAGAATCGCTGAGTATGCCTTTAAATTGGCCCGGGAGAAAGGTCGCAAGAGGGTCACTGCCGTCCACAAGGCCAACATCATGTAAGTCAAGTCAGCCGAGGTGTAGATGTGTATTCCACCCGTTGTCTGTTATGACTCACACTCTGAGCGCTTTGGGGGCTGCGGTCCAATTGTGTCCCCTTCTCCCCAAAGTGTGCACTCGTTCACTCCCCCTCATAAATTGAAATGGGACAGAGTTGTGTAAGAAATATGGTGGTAACTGCACCTGCCCCCTAGCCCACGCGTACACTATTCCAATGCTTTGAAAAGCACGAGGTGGAGTGAACAAGTCAAGTGGACACTTCAAGAAGAAGGGTAGAGAGTCAGAATGCAACCAAGGGGTTCTTTTCCCCTTCACAGGAAGCTGGGAGATGGTCTGTTCCTGCAGTGCTGTAGAGAAGTGGCTGCTGGGTACCCTGACATTGCCTTTGACGCCATGATAGTCGACAACACCACCATGCAGGTATGAAAACCAATGTTATCTTTATTATACAGGCACACCAGAACGTTTTTACCTGTTCCCAGATCTGTTTGTGCTGTCCCGCCAACTCATATGGCCGTTGATATTGCCATGAGTTGGCACTTGGCAAGGCGGTTGAAACAGATCTGGGACCAGGCTAAGAAAGTTTATATCTCTTTTGTCCATATTACTCATGCTCATTTGTGTCATTTACCCATTCCCCTCTTATTCCCTAGCTGGTGTCCAAACCACAGCAGTTTGATGTGATGGTGATGCCCAACCTGTATGGGAACGTGGTCAGCAACGTGTGTGCTGGCCTGGTGGGAGGGCCAGGGCTGGTGCCAGGGGCTAACTACGGCCGCGACTATGCTGTCTTCGAAACGGTCAGTCCACTGGGCACCTGTAATGTCTGCAACTCTGATAATGTAATACGATGCTCCTACAGTGGTTTATTGAGACGCACCTACAACAGACAACGTCTCGATCCCATCGGGATCTTACTCCAAATAGGGCTTAGCGTTTGTAAATTGAGGAGTGAATGCTGGACTTAAACAGTAGTCAGTTGACTTGGCCATGTATGTCAATGATCTCTCGATATGCTCGCTCTCTTGTCTTTTCTCTATGTGACTTTCAGGCCACCAGGAACACAGGGAAGAGTATTGCTGACAGGAACATTGCTAACCCCACTGCCATGCTACTGGCCAGCTGCATGATGCTGGACCACCTCAAGTAGGTTCACCTTGCATCGTCTAATGAAGGGGCTGTTTCTAAACCATGACGATGTGTATGTGTTATCTGAGCAGCAGTCAACTTGTTGAACAGAACAGATGACATGAAAGTCAACTCATTGTATTTCTTTGTGTCTCAGGCTCTTTGATTATGCCACTATGATCAGAAATGCAGTCCTGACAACCATGAACGAGACTCAGGTAAGTCAGGTTCTCTCACCTCACTGCACAATACACTCACCAGGGGTGTATTCACTAAGAACTCCCGAGTGGCGCAGTAGTCTAAGGCAATGCATCTCAGTGCAAGAGGCGTCACTATAGTCCCTGGTTCGAATCCAGGCTGTATCACATCCGGCGTGATTAGGAGTCCCATAGGGCGGCGCACAATTGGCCCAGCGTCGTCCGGGTTTGGCCGTCATTGTAAATAAGAAATTGTTCTTAACTGACTTGCCTAGTTAAAGGTTAAATGTAAAACCTTTTTTTTTTTAAGAACCCAACCGAACCAAATGAAAGCAAATGGAATGAAATGGGGAGGGACCTAACTGAATTTGTCATTGTAAAATGTTTTCCGTTTGGAGTAAACTGTGTTGCAAAATGTTTTGCAACTGTTTGCTACGATGTAATGAATACACCCCTGCTCAATACTCTCACCTCACTGCACCCATATCACGCTACTCAATACTCTCACCTGACTTAACACACGTCACTGCTCTGTATACACACACACACCTCACTGCCGACTGACCTCCTGAGGGTCTGGCCAGTTATCAATGGATAATTCAGCCGCGGCCTGGTCAGAGCGGATGGGCGGGGGGCCGGAACATAATTCTAATAATTTGTACATTGCAAATTGACCACAACAAAATAAAAATCACTCACTTGGCCTAGCGCAGGGTCGGCAACAGGCTGCCCATGGGCCAAACCTGTCCCGCAGGCAGCCTGTTGCCAACCCTGCTCGAAGCCAACTTGTCCATCCTGTAATCAAATGTATGCTGCTCTATAGAGCCTCTTCATCGTACAAAATGTTACCATTGTACCCACTGATTTATTATCAGTGTAGAATCCCTCTGAGCAGGGTGTGATTGATAGTAATTCTGGGGCCTGGGGAGAGCAACATTACAGAATATTCAGAAATAAATGTATTGTGTAGAGTAGATATGATTGTCGGTCACGGAGAATATGGAATGGTGTTCGGTCTATTTGCTCTATTTATATCTGTTTCATCTATATTGTTTCTTTGAGTAGAATGTGATTTGTGACTAGTTATCTTGCAGTTGCACACAGCTGAGAGGGATATAATGGCGACATTGACAATTGTCTCAAGTATCATTCTGCCTTTGTTAATAATATTCTTCTTCTGCAGTTGCACACAGCTGACATTGGGGGGCAGGGAACCACCTCTGAGGTGGTCCAGGCTATCATGAGGAACATCCAGAGCAAGGGGCCTCTCACCAGCGAGCTCTGAACACACACACGCACTTTGTGGATGTCTCGTATGTTTAAAACAGCTGTAATGTACTGTATGTGTGTGCTGAGTGAGTGGGGGTGTGTTTGTGCATGTTTGTTTCTATAGTGATACTCCTCTGTGTTGTTGACGTGTGGGAGCGGTTCAGTCCTGTCTTTACACACACACACACACCTCTTTCAGACTAGCAGAGTGTATTCATCAGTTGTCTTCTCCTTTGTATTCATGTCTGTGTCAATGATTAAGTTTAATTTCACACCATTCTGTCTTTCCATAACCATTCCCTGGCCGGTTCACTCACATTAACCTTTGTGCATAAACAAAGGAAGTAGTAGGCCCAAACTCTACATCAGTAATAGCATGCTGTAGTGAAGAAGTAAAAGCAAGGATCTATCTCTTAGGTTTAACCCCAGGACATGATAGCCACTCTCTGCTAGGTGTATCCTACAACCCAGCACATAATAGCTAGATTGCAACACATTCAGCTCTGCTTGAGACATTGGCTTTGTTTGATTGTATTTAAGCAACCATTCTTGGGTACATGGGTTCACTGTAGTCATTTGTGAGAGTTGAAACGGTTTTAGTATTTTCTCACAGTACAAATGACAAAGAAAGAGTGTAAACAGTTATGTTTCTCACAGTACTGCAATCTTGATAATAAATGTTTTGATGTTCTTCTCACACTCCAGCAGTGCTTAGCCTTGGGTCTCTGTCTTTCTGTTATCATCTTTATCAGATGCTGCTCATCTTTCCCAAAATCAAATCAAATCAAATGATTTACCATTGTCATTTCTGTGTCTTTAGATCAATTCACACTCTTTATTTGACAAGGTTTTTGTTTTACTGTTCTATTGAACTTTTATCTGTTACATATGTTCTATAACAACGGTGTCTTCATTTGAACAACTCAGAACTGTACACTGAAATGCCATTATTATATACTTTGTCAAACATACTGTTTTTCACTTGATCCTTTGAAAAAACTAAACCAGACTTGTGTATCTCTGTGTTGTACTCGAAAGCAACCAATGTGTTTGTACCTCAAATACCTATATACTGTCTCTTATTAACGTACAGTGGTTGAAATCTAGAGTGATCCCAAGGACATTTACCTGCTAAATGAAATTGTGTTTATTTTGGTTTCATGTACTATGTAAAAAGGTTATCTAAGCCTACTTTTGTTGTGTAATACTTTTTCAGGATCCAACACATTGCTTGGTAAATTTCAGTGCAATAGATGCTGCAACAAGGGAACGGTATTGGCATCCAGGCAAATTGAAGGGATATTTCCCAAATGGCACCCTATTCATTATATAGTGCACAATTAGTCAAAAAGTAGTGCACTATATAGAGTGCCATTCGGGACTTACTCAGGCAGTTATTTTGGAAATAGTAAACATACCTGTAGAGACAAAATATGAGTTATGAAAGGTAGGGTGCAAATACTGCTTGTCAGAAGTATGATTTAGGTTACGATTAGGAATGACTGAAATACGTAAAGGAGGGTTAGTCAAACAGGAATTGGATTTTATTTAATCCAACCTGGATGTGATAAACAACTCCCTTTCTCTTTAGAAATACGTTTAGGCTATGTTACCTGGAATTAAATAACCCAGAAATGCGTATCTGATATTGTTACATCCATGTTTGAATGGTACTTTTATATTGAATATACTTTTACCACCATGAAGTATGTTTTAGACTTATTTACTTAAGTGAAACACCGTAAAATATGTAGCTTATTCTAACGGGCCTATAAAATACACTTCCTACAGTCTCAGTGAGAGGTGACGTGTCAACACAGCCACGTTCCCATAGTGCATTGCGCTGATACGGTGCGTTACAGCGCAACGGTCTGAAAGCTGACGTAGACGTGTCTGCAACAACTGCTGAAATAACTAGCTGCGCAAGTCTTTGTCGTGTTAAAGACATTTTGAGAAATCAACCATGATGATCCGAATAGCCGCGTTTCTTGCTCTTGTCTGCTTGTGCACCGGTGAGTAATTTCAGAGAGATTGCAACAGTAACTAACTAGCGTCAAGGAAATCTACAGTGCATTTGGAAAGTATTCAGACCCCTTGACTTTTTCCAAATTGTTACATTACAACCTTATTCTAAAATGGATGAAAAGATTTCCCCCCCCACAATCTACACACAATACTCCACAATGACAGTTTTTAGAAATGTTTGCAAATGTATTAAAAAAAAACTAATATCACATTTACATAAGTATTCAGAACTTTGACTCAGTACTTTTTGGCAGCGGGGAGTTTCTCTCGTTCTTCTCTGCATATCCTCTCATGCTCTGTCAAGTTGGATGGGGAGCGTTGCTGCACAGCTATTTTAAAGTCTCCAGATATGTTCAATCGGGTTCCAGTCTGGGCTCTGGCTGAACCATTCAAGGACATTGAGGCTTGTCCCGAAGCCACTCTTGTGTTGTCTTGGCTGTGTGCTTAGGGTCGTTGTCCTGTTCGAAGGTGAACATTCGCCCCAGTCTGAGGTCCTGAGTGCTCTGGAGCAGGTTTTTGTCAACGATATCTGTACTTTTCTCCGTTCATCTTTCCCTCGATCCTGACTAGTCTCCCTGCTGCTGAAAAACAACCCCAAAGCATGATGGTGCCAGGTTTCCTCCAGATGTGACATTTGGCATTCAGGCCAACGAGTTACGTTTTGGCTTCATCAGACCAGAGAATCTTGTTTCTCGTGCCTTTTGGCAAATTCCAAGCTGGCTGTCATGTCCCTTTTTACTGAGTAGTGGCTTCCTTCTGGCCTCTCTACCATAAAGGCGTGGTTGGTGGAGTGCTGCAGAGATGGTTCTCCCATCTCCACAGAGGAACTCTGGAGCTCTGTCAGAGTAACCATCAGGTTCTTGGTCACCTTCCTGACCAAGGCCCTTCTCCCCCGATTGCTCAGTTTTGCCGGGCGGCCAGCTCTAGATAGTCTTGGTGGTTCCAAATTTCTTCCATTTAAGGATGATGGAGGCCACTGTGTTCTTGGGGACCTTCAATGCTGTAGAAATGTTTTGGTACCATTCCCCAAAGCTATGCCTCGACACAATCCTGTCTCAGAGCTCCACAGACAATTACTTTGACCGCATGGCTTGGTTTTTGCTCTGACATGCACTGTCAACTATGGGACCTTATATAGACAGGTGTGTGCCTTTCCAAATCATGTCCAATCAATTGAATTTACCACAGGTGGACTCCAATCAAGTTATGGAAACAGGATGATCAATGGAAACAGGATGCACCTGAGCTCATTTTCAAGTCTCATAACGAAGGGTCTGAATACTTATATACTTATTTCTGTTTTTATTTGTAATACATTTGCTAACATTTCTAAAAACCTGTTTTTACTTTGTCATTATGGGGTATTGTGTGTAGATTGATGAGGGAAAAAATGTATTTAATCAATTTTAGAATAAGCCTGTAACGTAACAAAATGTGGGAAAAGGCAAGTGGTCTGAGTACTTTCCAAATGCACTGTATTCGCTAGCTAGCTTACTGATAAGAGTATGCTAGTAAACTAGCTATTTATAAGTAATATCTTCATATTTTACCATGTTTGAAACTATAAATCTAGGAAAAAAATTCTAGCTACCGGTATGTATTTGGATAGCTGGATAAGAAGGTGAATGTTAGCTAACAAGGTTGGATAGCTAGGTGGCTAGCTACAGTAGCCATTCTATTCAACCCAATTTTGCAGATTTGATCAATCTGCACCACCAGATAGTTAGCTAGCCAAGTCAATTATTTTGTTATGCACTAGCTAGGCTCTCAGAGTAGAAATGAACAGTACCTTCACATTAAGGTAGCTAGCAAAGACTGCTTGATTTCATTTCTTCCCATGTTGTTTAGGTGAGAGCTGTTCAGACCCAGTGATCACCCCCTCTGCCTACACCACCTCTGATGCCGTCATCTCCTCTGAGTCTGTCTTTATCGTGGAGCTCAGCCTGGCCTGCGCCAATGGAGCCCAGGTACTGTAGTTAGACACGACAGACAGACACACCTCTCTTTTTCTCATCACGCTCTAAATGCGTATCTTTGTTCAACAGAGTGTGGCTCTGTATGCTGACGTCAATGGCAGACAGTTCCCCGTGACCAGAGGCCAGGATGTCGGCAAGTACCAGGTAAGAGATGGTATGATGTGTCTGATGTGGACATACACTATGGATGTCCAATATACCAAGAGTCACTTGAGCCTCTGTGCACATGCTGTGGGTTTATGACTTAGTTTGTCATGTCTTCGCTCTGTCTCTCTCTGTGTTTCTCAGGTGTCCTGGAGCATGCCCCACAAACAGGCCAGCTCCGGTACATACCAGGTCAAATTCTTCGATGAGGAGTCCTATAGCTCTTTGCGCAAGGTAGGTGCTTCATTCCTATTTGTCTAGCTATGAGTGTAACTGCGGACTTTTGTCACGTTCAAGACAACCCTGAAATTTCTGACTTGGAAACTCGTAGAAAGATGAGTTTCCTGCTTTTAAAGTATCAGAATCAATGAATACGAAGCTCTACGCAAAAAAAAAAGTGAGCAAATTCTTACCCAGAGGTTCCTAGTGGTCTTGAATGCGGCATCACTCACACTTGGCAAGATAATCAGCGATCTAGCTACCAGTCATTTTCAATGGAAGGAGGAGACAGCGGCTTAACAGTTGGTTACTAGACAGCAAGAGTTCCACATTTTCCCAAGTTTTGCACATTTCTTTGACGTGACCACCCGATAGCCAATCGTGAGAGCGCAGCTCGATGCTAGCAAGCTTTGACATTGGCTAAAAATAACTGGTTATGCATGCTGTTTGAAAGATACAACCACCAGGGGAGATCTCAATGTCTTGATTGTTGATTATCTCTGCAAGTGTAAGTCCAGAGTAAAATATTTGTGCATACTGTCAGATATGACCTATAGCCTTATGCAATTGTGTGTATTTATATTTGTTTGTTTGTTTTTTAGGCCCAGAGGAACAATGAGGATAGTGACTCCATCCAGCCTCTCTTCTCTGTCAACGTGGATCACAGGGTGAGTCAGCATAGACAGAATAACAAATGAATACTCGATGAAAGACAGTCATGTCTATAGTATACGCATTACGCATAGAAAATGGAGACGTCACAAACGGCAGAAGAGGAAACACTACTGGAGGCACCTTGCCGTTTTTGGAGACAGTGTTGTATTTGGTTGCAAAAGGCAGTGGGCCGCAAACTTACGGGAAATACGTGAATTGTTTTCACAGTTAGCTGAGATGTTTAGCTAGCTAGTAAATGTTAGTTACACAAAGCTCAGACACGTTTTTGCTAGTTCAAGTAGCACAGTTCTGTCAAACACATCAGTCTTCAGAAATGGTGTCTCCAGTTTACATTTATCAATTGTGTTGCACCTTCCATGTGTCTTCACACATGATGGAACACTCGCATTTAGTGTTTTCCATTCTCATCTGAGATTCCTTCCTAACTGGTGCTGCGTTGTCTTGTTGTTTCTAGGGTGCATGGAACGGCCCGTGGGTGGCTACTGAGGTTATGGCTGCTCTCATCGGTATCCTGGTCTACTACCTGGCCTTCAGCGCTAAAAGCACCATCCAGGCATAAAGGACTGCAAGTCCCACAGTTCTCTGCAACTGGAACTCTAAAAGACTGTTGAATTCTGGTGTGATTTTTCTACTAATCCAGAACAACAATTTGCCACCATCCATTTCGAGATGCGGAACTAGTTGTTTTATATTTTTTATTTAAAAAATTTTAAGCAGAAAAAGCTATTGCATTTTGTCAAGTTGTGGTAAAAATTGCACACCTCAATCAAACCCGATGTACCCCACTAACTGAATTGAGCATGGTCATTTTGTGTTCAAAAGCAAACCCAGGTCCTGAAAGTTAAAGGACTGTTTCTATATGCCAACACTGACTTCCTTTCACAGCCTCAGGCTTATTGTTTACCTACCGGTGGACTTGGCCTCTGAGAGACAAGAATATCTGTCCATCATTCTGTGGTCTTTCTTGTGAAGGACCTTCATTGGTACTGATACTACACAGTCTAAAATGACTGGTTCTGTATCTACAAGAGTCTCAGTAGGAGTGCTCTAGCAATACTGATCCTAGATCGGCACTCATACGCTGAGATACTGTGAATACGGACACTGGTGTTTTAAGAGTCTGATGCCACTGTGGACTTGGCAGTTGCTGACTGGCTGTGTCTTACCTACAGTACATGGAACTGTTGCACTGGCTGGCTGAAGAGGCCAAATATTCAAGTATTGGTGATTATTTGTGCTTGGTGGTCAAATGAATAAATGGTTTGCTTTTCTCTTACTGTGTCTCAATTATGCTGCACACATCTACATCTAGGGGCAAAACATTATCCAAGGCCACACTACAATGCACCAAACTAAAATGAGTTACTGCTAAGAGTATGAAGTAGAGCAGGGGTCCCCAACTACATTCACCTGCGGGACAATTTGTTTCTTGAGCAGATGGTCGAGGAGCCTGATCATAACTATATATCATTTTTAATCGCAAGAAGCCCAGAGTTTTCAAAAACCCACATTTCTAAATAAAAGTACTGTATACTAATATAGTATTTGAAAAAAATAAAATCCCACGGTCTGCCTGTTGAAGACCCCTGAAGTAGAGCATGACCTTAGTGGTGAGGATATTGAAGGATGTGTTGCCTGCTACATTACATAGGATACCTGTTAAACTGTATAGGCTTTTATCATAGCTGTGTCCCAAATGGCACTCTATAGGGCTCTGGTCAAATGTATTGCACTGCACTATATACAGGTATCTGCCAAAATAATGGAAACACTTGATTATATGAGAGATACAAATATATACTGAAAGCATGTGCTTTCACACGTGTGGTTCCTGAGTTAATTAATCAATTAACACCCCATCATTCTTAGGGTGTTGAATAAAAATGCTGGGCAGGCCATTAATTTCACTAACATGGCTGTGCCCCCATAGGATGACAATGCCCCCCATCCATAGGTCACTGAATGGTTTGATGAGCATGAAAACAATGTAAACCATGTCTGTCTCAGTCACCAGATCTCAACCCAATTGAACGCGTATGGGAGATTCTGGAGCGGAGCCTGAGAAAGCGTTTTCCATCAACAAAACACCAAAGGATGGAATTTCTTGTGGAAGAACGGTGTTGCATCCGTCCAATAGAGTTCCAGACACTTGTAGAATCTATGCCAAGGTGCATTGAAGCTGTTCTGGCTCGTGGTGCCCCAACGCCCTATTAAAGACACTTTATGTTGGTGTTTCCTTTATTTTGTCAGTTACCTGTAGGTAATAAGGTGTGCCATATATATAGTGTATATACCCCTTGACTCAACACCATCCCTTCAATGTATACCACAAATTCTGGAAAGAAATTCTCATGAATAGTTTTTCCTTAATGATGTCTTCTTTAGCAACCTATTCTTCTCCATACTCAGCATCTCCTCGCACCTTTGTGTGGTATTATGTGGTAAACATATCCATAAATTCCTGCATCATCTAGCCCTCCTATTGCTGTTAACAGGTTCACATGCATGCCTATAAGGAGGAAAACCCTGAAAACCCTGTCTGTGTCCCAAAAGGTATATTATGTCCTGCATAGTGCAATACCTGGTCAAACATAGTACACTAAGAAGAGAAAAGAGTGTTGTTTAGGACACAACCCCTTAATGGAACCAGTGATTATTTTAGTATTGCAGGGGAATGCTCAGGGGAATAACTGTCACACCGTGGTATGCCTTGATAGTGGAGGAGAGAGTATGCTCTACATTTCAAGACTGGCTGAGGAAGGAGTCTGATTTTAAGTGGCTGTTGCAATCTGGATCTCTCTTTCTCTCTCTCTCTCTCTCTCTCTACTGTCAAATCTGGCAGGCTGGTTTGTTCTCAACTGTCTTCTAAGAAAGTCATGTAGTTATTTTAGGTCAACTTTTAAGTGGAGGCTGCTGAGGGGAGGACGTCTCATATTAATGGCTGGAATGGAGTCAGTGGGAATGGTACCATACACATCAAAGACGGTGGTTTCCATGTTGTTGATACCACTCAATTGATTCCATTCCAGCCATTATTATGAGTCGTCCTCCCCTCAGCAGCCTCCGCTGATTCACTGTAGAGTTGGTCTCATTAAAAGTAGATTTTCATCAGTTATTTGCAGTACTCCCAACTGGACAGCGTGTGGCAGCTGTGTGCTGCATGTCTGTCGTTCACTACCATCATAATTGAACAGTGTTGCTACACACACTCACCAGCTGAAACACCATCATCTCATAGGTTGGTCTGCGGATTACTTGTAGATGAAACCCACATTTTTTACTTTGTGTGTTATCTTTTATGCTACTCAACTTTTTCCTTCATTCATGACACATTGTGAATGATTCATATGCCTCTATGGCAGAGTCTGGTCTCTATACAGTAGCAGTGTCTAGTCTAGGCTTATCTATGGATTTAAAGGAAGCGTTTCTATATAAGTGATTTTTTTGCTGTGAACCAGACAGTGTGACAGTGAGTATTATATTGTATATATACTGTATATATGATTTATCGTATGGGATAGGCCTATTGTTGAAACCTCACTGGTTAATGAGAACACAGTAACTGTAACTCCCTCTGTCTATCCAAGCGAATTATGTAAACTCTGTACTTAGTCCAGGTAATACGATATACAGTACAATCTCCTGTATACCTAAACAATGTACAAAGTACACATGAGCTTTCTCATATCTATCTTTTCTTTAACTGCTTTAACAACACAATAGTTCAGAAACATCCCCTTCTGGAGTAATTCTGAAATAACACTGGGTGTGTGTGTGTGTGTGTGTGTGTGTTTGCGGGCATGCGCATGTGTGCATGTGTGTATGCCTCTGTGCACATGCATGTGTGTGAGACAGTATGCATTAGAGACACTCCCTTATCACCAAGCTTGTTCCTGTGCTATGGTGTGACTAGGAAGGGAAACGTCAAAGCCTTGGACTGATGCATACATACTGACATGGCTAACCCTTCCTTTCTGCCTCCCTGCTCTCTATTTAATGCCCCTCAGCTGCGTTGCTAGGACCTCTTGGACTAACACCATCAACCTATAGTCATTGTCCAGACTGGCACTTCTATTCTCTATTTAGTGCACTACTTTTGACCAGAGCCATATGGGCCCTGGTCAAAAGTAGTGCACTATATAGGGAATAGAAGTGCCTTATATTGTGAATAGGGTTACATTTGGGACTCACACCTTGGACTAATACCACCTATATGTGTCCTCCTCAGTCAGTTGACCTACCTACAGTACTGTATATCAAGAGGTCACTTTAACACGTGAGCAACCCAGTGGGAACAGTTGGTTGAAATAACGTCATTACTGGTTGAAATATGGTCAAAATGATGTCATTACAACCATGGGCGTCTGACTTTGTCTGAAAGTGGGGGTACTAAAGATTAGGAGGGCGGGGGGAGGTACTGGAGGACCTCGCCCAGAAAATGTTTGCGTTTATTAAGTCTACACTTTCTTAACAGGGGGAATCCATATTTATGAACAGAACACAACTATTTTGCTTATGCTTCGACGCAATAAATTATATTGAAAAAGTGTTTTAATGACTAGATTACTAATCTACTCCCTTCCCTGAAAATCCCACCAATAGTGATCGATTGACAGGCCAAACTATTAAGAATGTGGCCAGGATAACGCATGACAATGAGGAAATGAAATCGAAAATGGGAGGAATAATATAGTTTTACTCAATAAGGATTTGAATTTGAGTTTGGACTTGGTAGGTTAAGAAAAAGCATAGTTAAATTGCACATTAAGTTTTCATCTTCTTTTTGTCACAAATAATGCGATCACAATAATGTAGTACATTATATTTTAACAATTGTTTTTCTCAATATGGCAGTGTTCTCTGTTAGAGCATTGAACAAGAACTGTCAACTTGAAAATCCACACTGGAGTTTTGCATTTCAATTTGCTAATTATGTTCACATAAAAATTATATTGCTAACATATTATTAATTAATCAATGTCATTTTCAAATGAGCATTTTTTTGGGCAGCTATATGTACCCATAAATTAAGACCCGAATCTGCAATAGAAAGAATAAAATATAGCTCCAGTAATATGGCTCATATTTCAATGTTTGGGCTAGAGCAGGGATATCCAACTTTTTCATTTCATAAAGGCTACTTTATACTAAAAATTGTTTTTGGAAGCTACTCATATACAGCCTGCATATTTCAGAATCTTGTCTTTTTATGATGAAAGAAAAAAGGGTTTTACATTTGAACTAATCTTGTCATAAATTGTCATTCTGTCTAATTGTGACCTTTTGAACAACAACCACAGTAAGCTACATATTTGACAACAAATCATGAAGAAACTGAATTATCATGCAAAGTATGAGGGATAACAAAAGTGTGATCTCATCAAGTACATTAGTTGACATTCCGCTTTTCCTCTGACATTTACTTTTTGGGCGCCATTGTTTGAAGCGCTGTCGCCATGACCTTTTTTTAAAATTAAGCAGCATACACATTTGATGCAATAGCGTTATAAATTGTGAGATACAAATAGCCTGTGCTTTTTCTTTTGTAAAATAGTAGCATACAGATAAAACTTTGGCTATATTGTAACTGCGAAGTGGCCGTGGTGCACTTGCATATGAGTCTCAGCCAGGACTGTTACTTTTGTAACTTAATGAAAACATTTTAACAATGTGATTTAACTGATTGACGTTGGGAAAATAGGTGGCCAAAAAATACTGAAGGGTGTTAAATGCATGTAAACAGCTTGGGGTGTTACGTATATGCCGGGAGTCAGGTGCAGAAGGTGAGTTTAATAATGATAAATGCAGATAAACAAAACATGAGACGTGTACAGAACGTGAATAAAAACAATACTACCTTATGACTAATGGCTACTGAGGGCTAAATAAAGGGAGAGTAATCAAGGAAATAATGATGCCCAGGTGTGCGTAATGATAGGGAGCAGGCTTGTGGATTCATGGTTGCCAGGGCCGGTGGTTAGTTAAACAGTGAGGTCGAGCGCCGGAGCGACATGGGGAGAAAAACACTTCCACAGATGTAATAATGTAATATTAGGCCTACTGATTATTTCTAACTATCTTGCGAGATACTCATTGACAGCCCGCAAACTACTGGACATGCAGTTTTCTGCTAAGGGGCAACCTTTGGTAGGCTGATGGAGGTCTGCTCAGAATCGGAGTCTGCACTACATCAAAAATAAATCATGTTTTATTGTCACATACAACAGATAGTTGTAGTGAAATGTGTTGTTTTACAGGGTCCGCCGTAGTAGTATGGTGCCCTTGGAGTGAATTAGGTTTAAGTGCCTTGCTCAAGGGCACACCGACAGATTGTTCTCCTTGTCGGCTCGGGTATTTGAACCAGCAACTTTTCGAGTTACTGGTCCAACCCTCTTACCGCTAGGCTACCTGCAAATCTCTTGTGGACAGATTCTTGTGGACAGATAAAGAGGAAATGACAAACTTTCGCGACAGAATTGAACTTCTGCATAACCAAGATTACAGATAAGCCTAATCAGACATGCCCATGCGCGTCAAGGTTCTTACAGGCAAAGTGAAATGATACAATGCATTTGCTCGTGGTGCATGCAAATGATATGTAAACACCATTGGACCAACACCATCAGACATGGAACAACAGATACAAACGTAACAACAGCGCAACACAATAGATTTTGCAGGTGCCTTTTGATTTTACACACCAGTGGTGCAACTATTGCTCTCCAACTGCACTGAACCAAAAGTTGAGAGTGGTCGACAAAACCATTCATCTTGAGGTGACGGGGGTGCTAAATAGCCTACAATCTGTTAATTATTATATAATATTTCAAATGGAGATCTATTTTAATACAGATTAGCTCAAAACATTACTAATCATTGAAAATGACAACTTACCGAATGGATCATGACAATTTTCTAGTAAAAAAGCATACGTTTGCACCCTGTGAAAGTGGGGTTGCAGCTGCTCTGTTTGCTCCATTGCTCAGGCGCCTATGATTATAGCATGTTTACAAGCAGAACTGGTTTGAAATATGGTTGAAATTGTCGTTACAACCTGTTTTGCTCACTGGGAAAGGTTTAGAGTACATCATTTTTGTTTTTGTTTGTTTCTTTGTTATAGTAATGCAGTACTTTCGTGAGGCTAGATGTGTTGATCAATTGATCAATTGGAGTTCTTATTTTTCTTGTTGAAAATTATAGCCTACCTAAACAAATAACGTGTGCTTATAATTTCTTCACATGAGGGATGTCAGCATCCCTTCACTGCGCTGATAGTCGTTGACAATTCAAATCCCATCTCTCGTTCAGTTTTTGAGTGGGTTACTGTACTGTAGCTGGGGTCTGTGTGATGTCAGGCACGTCTATTCCTTTACGGCAATGAGAGGTAATGATAGAGAAACAGAGTGAGAAATAAATGGGAAAAAAACATACAGTACACTCTAGTCTAAAATCCTAGACACTGAGCCAGAGATGGACTAGCGAACAGACCCACGGAGTCAGAGGCTGGCATTTTCTTTTCAATCAGTGGACGGAAGATGTTGATACACGTTTCTTTTTTTCAGACTCATCTTTTATTCTGACTTGGGGATCAACATTGCTTCAGTGCACTTATAATGGTTGAAAAGGAAATGCCAGTTTGCTAGTCCATCTCTGGCTCAGTGTCTAGGATTTGGACTAGAGTGTGGGGTTAGGATTAAGAGTGTGTTAATGGGGTTGTAGTGTACTGTAGTGTACTGTAGCTGTGTGTCTGCTCCATCAGGCAGAGGAAAACTCATTTGTCAGAGGTGTAAAACAGGCTCTGCTCTGGGGGCCTTTGTGCTAACACACACACACACACACACACACACACACACACACACACACACACACACACACACACACACACACACACACACATCACACACACACACACACACACACACACACACACACACACACACACACACACACACACACACACACACACACACACACACACACACACACACACACACACACACACACACACACACACACCACCGGGCTGGGGCTCTGGGCTGCAGACACCAAAGGAGCTTAGCAGGACTCAGCAGAGTGGAAACTGGCATCACGCAAATGATTCTCACATGAAGTAGCTACCGAACCAGACCGGCTGTTTTCTACAGAGAGTCGGACAGACAGGCATGCAGGCAGGCAGGCAGACAGTAACCTTTGTCGAGGCCCTTCAGTTTGGAGGAGGGTTTTGGTTGCTGAAGAGCTAAACATAACAGTTTAACCTGAAAGATAAAATGTTTCTCTATGATATTTACTGCCTTAACACATACAGTATATTTGTTTTAACATGGACCATCTTCAGTTCCAGGCTAGTCTCATAGACAAGACATAACATAGTAAACAAAAATCCGGGACACTCAAATTAGTATGACATGTTATGTTTGGTGTGGTTACATATTACAGAAGATTAGTTAATGTCACGTCCTGGCCAGTATAAGGGTTAATTGTTATTGTAGTTTGGTCAGGACGTGGCAGAGGGTATTTGTTTTATGTGGTTCGGGGTGGTGTTTTGGTAAAAGGGTGTTTGATTTAGTATTTCCGGGTTTTTGGTTTATGGTCTATGTTTTTGTATTTCTATGTGTAGTCTAGTAAGTGTGTTTCTATGTAGAGTTAATTGGGGTGGACTTCCAATAGAAGGCAGCTGTGTGGTGTTGCCTTTGATTGGAAGTCCTATATTAGTTGGGTGTGTTTGTCTGTGTGTTTGTGGGAGATTGTTCTGTGTTTAGCCTTGTGCCTTGCCAGACTGTCTGTTTATTGGTCGTTCTCTTGTTTGTTATTTTTGTACGTTCATTTTGGAAGTTAATAAACGTCAAGATGAGCTTACACATACCTGCTGCGTTTTGGTCCTCCATTACCGACGAAAACCGTGACAGTTAATGTATAAACGAAAGTAGGAAGGTTGGTGGGTAGGCATATAACGTGAATGTCTAGCAACCCGAAGGATGCGCGTTCAAATCTCAACACAGACAACTTTAGAAAATTTGCAACTACTTACTACTTTTTAACTACTTTTCAACTACTTAGCATATTAGCTAATCCTTCCCCTAACCTGAACCCTTTAACCCAACTCCTAACCTTAGCCTTAATCATAACCCTAACCTTAACCTAAGCCTATAACCTCTAACCTAGCTAATGTTAGCCACCTAGGTAGCAATAGCCTTAGTGACCTAGCCACCTAGCTAATGTTAGCCACAACCAATTGGAATTCGTAACATAGGTGCTCTGCTACCGGGGCCGATTGGGTGGGCGTCAGGGGCCACAGGGCCAGGGAGACACTGCATACTGGATGAATAGAGGATTCACTGTTGTTGCTCATCATACATATTGAAAATTCTTAATATATTGTACGAATTTCAATTCGTAACATATCAATAGAATTGGAATTCATAACATATCATACGTAATGGACATCCACAAATGATTACATACCATACCAAATGTAACATATCACACTAATTTGAGTGTCCCTGATTTTCATTTACTATGTTACGTCTACCCCTGAGTCCAGGTTGTCATTTGAGACAGTTTGGAGGAGGGTTTTAGTTGCTAAACATAACAGTTTAATAAATCATAAATTATAATAGAAGAGTTAGAGTGTCAGACATGTCTTTGGATTTGATATACTACAGTGTCACCCCTAGCGGAATACCACACACTGATGTTGTATTGAGAATAATGGATGGTTCTTCTGCTGTAATGCCCAACATTGATCTATGGGAAGTGTTTTACAATATGTCTCTTACAGTATGGGCCCATCCCAAATGGCACCCTATTAGCCGGCTCTGGTCAAAAGTAGTGTACTTTATAGGGGATAGAGTGCCATTTGGGAAGAAACCTATGTCTTTACTGTGTCTTCCCCTTTGTCTTCTTTTGTTCTGTAAAATAAAAGTGGGGTGACATCAACCGGGGTTCCTCAATGTTTTACTTTTCTTCTCTCTCATCTCCTTTTTCCTTCCCGCTCTTTCCCTCTCTTTCTTTCTCAGCTTCCCTCTGTTGTTGTAGGCTATCATTGTAGGCTAGTAAAACGAAATGCATGCTCTTCAACCAATCGCTGCCCGCACCCGCCTGCCCGACAAGCATCACTACTCTGGACAGTTCTGACTTAGAATATGTGGACAACTATAAATACCTAGGTGTGTGGCTAGACTATAAACTCTCCTTCCAGACTCACATTAAGCATCTCCAATCCAAAGTTAAATCTAGAATCGGCTTCTTACTTCGCAACAAAGCCTCCTTCACTCATGCTGCCAAACATACTCTCGTAAAACTGACTATCCTACCGATCCTTGACTTCGACGATGTCATTTACAAAATAGCCTCCACCACTCTACTCAGCAAATTGGATGCAGTCTATCACAGTGCCATCCACTTTGTCATCAAAGCCCCATATACTACCCACCACTGCGACCTGTATGCTCTCGTTGGCTGGTCCTCGCTACATATTCGTCACCAAACCCACTGGCTCCAGGTCATCTATAAGTCTTTGCTAGGTAAAGCTCCACCTTATCCCAACTCACTGGTCACCATAGCAGCACCCACCCGTAGCACGCGCTCCAGCAGGTATATTTCACTGGTCATCCCCGAAGCCAACACCTCATTTGGCTGCCTTTCTTTCCAGTTCTCTGCTGCCAATGACTGGAATGAATTGCAAAAATCACTGAAGTTGCAGACTTATATTTCCCTCACTAACTTTAAGCGTCAGCTGTCAGAGCAGCTTACCGATAGCTGCAGGTTTACACAGCCCATCTGTAAATAGCTCATCCAACTACCTACCTCATCCCCATATTTGTTTATGTTTTTCTGCTCTTTTGCACACCAGTATTTCTACTTGCACATCCTCATCTGCACATATATCACTCCAGTTGTCACGTACTGACCAGTATAAGGGGTTATTGGTTATTGTAGTTTGGTCAGGACGTGGCAGGGGGTATTTGTTTTATGTGGTTCAGGGTTTATTGGGATATGTATTTATGTAAGAGGTGTGTTTGTTTTATGTGTTCCGGGGTTTTTGGGTAATGTTCTTGTTTTGTATTTCTATGGTTTTCTATGTTGTGTATTTCTTTGTTGGCCTGGTATGGCTCTCAATCAGGGACAGCTGTACATCGTTGTTTCTGATTGGGAGTCATACTTAGGTAGTCCTTTTTTCACCTGTGGTTTGTGGAAGTTGTTGTTGCATAGCTGTGTGTTTAGCCTGCAATACTGTTCGTTCGATCGTTTTCTTGTTTTGTTTGTTACGTGTTCAAATAAAGTCACTATGAGCACTCAACCCGCTGCGCCTTGGTCCACTACGTACGGCGACCGTTACAGAACTTCCCACCACCAACGGACCAAGCAGCGGGCCCAGGAGGAGGAAGGATCCTGGGCCAGGGAGAGAAGGGAGTGGAGGACATCTTGGACATGGGAGGAGGTAATGGCAGGGGACAAGACCCTGCCATGGAGACAGGTGAAGACAGCGAGGGAGGAACGGCGAAAGTGGAACGAAGACCGGGACTGTTATATTGGTACACGATTGGCATTTAAGCCTGAGAGGCAGCCCCAAGATTTTTTTTTGGGGGGGGCACACGGGTATTTTGGCTGTGCCAGGGTTAAGCCCCAAGCCAACTCCCCGTGCTTACCGGAGGCAGCATGTTACTGGTCAGGCCCCGTGCTATGCGCACGGCGTCGAGGCTGAGCATTCACAGGCCGGTGTGCGCAGTACCAGCCCCACGCACCAGGCCTCCAGTGCGTCAACCCAGTCCAACTTGTCCTGTTCCTGCTCCTTGCACTAGCCTTGGAGCCTTGGGGTGCGTGTATCCAGTCTGGTACCTCCACTACCAGCCCCACGCATCAGGCTTTCAGTGCGCAGTCCCCGTCCAGAGCTTCCGACAACAGTACCCCGTCCAGAGCTTCCGACAATAGTGCCCCGTCCAGAGCTTCCGGCAACAGTGCCCCGTCCAGAGTGTCCGGCAATAGTGCCCCGTCCAGAGTGTCCGGCAATAGTGCCCCGTCCAGAGTGTCCGGCAATAGTGCCCCGTCCAGAGTGTCCGGCGACAGTGCCTCGTCCAGAGTGTCCGGCGACAGTGCCCCGTCCAGAGTGTCCGGCGACAGTGCCCCGTCCAGAGTGTCCGGCGACAGTGCCCCGTCCAGAGTGTCCGGCGACAGTGCCCCGTCTAGAGACGGCCCACAGTCCGGAACCGAGTGAGACGGCCCACAGTCCGTAACCGAGTGAGACGGCCGTTACACCAGTGTAAATTGCTAAATTGTAATTACTTCACCACCATTGGCCTATTTATTGCCTTACCTCCTCACTTCATTTGCACACACTGTATACAGATTTTTCTATTGTGTTATTGACTGTACGTTTCTTCATCCCATGTGTAACTCTGTGTTGTTGTTTTTGTTGCACTGCTTTGCTTTATCTTGGCCAGGTCGCAGTTGTAAATGAGAGCTTGTTCTCAACTGGCCTACCTGGTTAAATAAAGGTGAAATAAAAAAATATACATAAAAAAAAAAATTCTGTGTTTGGGTTTCCTTATAATCTTCTTTTCTACTGAAGTCAATTGCCTGATAAGTGCGAACCATCTAAGGGCAGACGTATTTCTCTTTTATATGAAAACATCCATCTATTCCCTCCCAGAAAATCATTATAGAGTTTCTCCCTCTCTCACGCGCAACGGTCAAAGCACCATGACACAGCCATTGTTCGTTTAGATACACATTTCAAAAGACCCAGAAGTACTAACATTCTATTTTTCAGTGTCTGTGAACTGCTATTGTAAAGTGCACGAGATATTTAGCTCAGAACTTTGTTGCCCATAAAACCTGTAAAAAAAAACTTCTAAAGAAAGAAAAGAGCGCTAATAAAAATATATCACTTGTTTTTCTCTCAGGACCACATGTCTGTTTTTACCATGTTGGACAAATCACAGGCTCTTCAATGAGCATGGAAAAGACAAGCCTAAAAACACTCCATAACCATGGCAACAACATGTGGGTGTTAAGTGATAAACTCTCACCCCGATTCTATTGGCCGCTTAACAAAATAACCTCAAGTGGTAATAAAAATAATACAAACACAAACTCCTTTCAAAAATATTCACAGATTAAAAAAAAAAAAAAAAAAGGATTTTGATATCCAACATTATAAAAGAACGTGTGACTATATTTGGAGAATGTCTGAAGTTGCAAACAGTTGTAGTTATAGTCATAAATATAGGCGCTGCAAATGCCTGTGATGTGAGAAGATTTCCTGGAAAGAAACAAACTCCCCAAATAATGTTTGCAGCTGTTCTGACAGACAAGTCTCCAGATACACCTTGACAGTTGTGGAAAAAGTACCCAATTGTCATACTTGAGTAAAAGTACAGATACACTGTACCTTAACAGAAAATGACTCAAGCAAAAGTGAAAGTCACCCAGTAAAATACTACTTGAGTAAAAGTCTAAAATATTTGGTTCTTAATATACTTAAGTATCAAAACTAAATGTAGTTGCTAAAATATACTTAAGTATCAAAAGTAAAAGTATAAATCATTTCAATTCCTTATATTAAGGAAACCAGACCTAACCGTTTTCTTGTTTTTTTATGTATTTATGGATAGCCAGGGGCACACTCCAACACTCAGACATCATTTACAAACTAAGCATGTGTGTTTACTGAGTCCTCCAGGTCAGAGGCAGTAGGGATGACCAGGGATGTTCTCTGTTTAGTAAGTCCTCCAGGTCAGAGGCAGTAGGGATGACCAGGGATGTTCTCTGTTTAGTAAGTCCTCCAGGTCAGAGGCAGTAGGGATGACCAGGGATGTTCTCTGTTTAGTGAGTCCTCCAGGTCAGAGGCAGTAGGGATGACCAGGGATGTTCTCTGTTTAGTAAGTCCTCCAGGTCAGAGGCAGTAGGGATGACCAGGGATGTTCTCTGTTTAGTGAGTCCTCCAGGTCAAGGGCAGTAGGGATGACCAGGGATGTTCTCTTGATAAGTGCATGAATTGGACAATTTTCCTGTCCTGCTAAACATTGAAAATGTAACGAGTACTTTTGGGTCTCAGGGAAAATGTATGGAGTAAAAAGTATATTATTTTCTTTAGTAATATAGTGAAGTAAAAGTAAAAGTACTCAAAACTATAAATAGTAAAGTACAGATACCCCCCAAAAACGATTTTGACTTAATTACTTTACACCACTGCTCCTCGCTAAATAAAAAGTAATCAAGAGAAAGAAAGAAAGAAGCAAAACCTTTGTGTTTGATCAACATAATGGTTTGACCAGATTGTTTGTTTTTACTCTTTGTTACATCAAATGTGTTACAGTGTGAAAGTGTGTGTTACTCAACCGCAGCTTACTTAGCCTTCACACTGTGTGTGTGTGTGTGGTGTGTGTGTGTGTGTGTGTGTGTGTGTGTGTGTGTGTGTGTGTGTGTGTGTGTGTGTGTTGCTCAGGTCTGTGGGCTACACACTGAGGTTGAGTAACATACACAGGCTGAATCTGAAATAGTACCCATTTCCCTATACAGTGCACTACTTTTAAACTATGGTGCCATTTTGGACACAGCAACTGATTGCCCAGTGTTGTGAAGCCTAGCCTAATGTGTTGGAGAGAGGATTCTGGTCTGTCTTTTATAATCGGATTTATTGGCATAGTTTATGAGGGTTATTCCTTCAGCCTTTCATTCAGACTGCCGTCCTCAGAAGTCCTTGGCTGACCCTAATATAATTGATTTGAATGAGGATGAGGAAGTTCACCTAGTATGTCCCTGGTCAGGCCATTCATACAGTCATACTGTCACACAGCTGGTTGTTAATTTCTCTAATACCCTGTCACGCACGCACGCATGCACACACACACAGTCTTGTATAACTAACCTTATGGGGACACACAATTCAGTCCCATTTAAAATCAAATTTTCCCTAACCCCTAACCCTAAACCTAACCCTAGCTCCTAACCCTAGCTCTTAAAACTAACCCTAAACCTAATTATAAGCCTAACACTAATTCTAACCTTAACCCTAAACCCCCTAGAAATAGCATTTTACCTTGTGGGGACCAACAAAATGTTCAACATTTTTGTTAATTTACTATACTTGTGGGGACTTCTGGTCCCCACAAGTATAGTTAATCACGTCCACACACACACACACACACACACACACACACACACACACACACACACACACACACACACACACACACACACACACACACACACACACACACACACACACACACACACACACACACACACACACACACACACACACACACACACATTAATACACAGTCACAGTGAGGTGTCCTGGCAGACCTAGGGAGCCGACCCTGCAGTGCCTTCTCTGTAATGAATAAGTGACCTTGACTGGAGACATCAGACAGAGCAAGCTGAGCTCAGCATGAGTCCTCTGTATGGACCAGAACTACCTGGGTTCAAATACTATTTGAAATAATTTCCAATGCCTTCATCTTTGTTTGATTGAGCTTGTCTGGCTTAACGGGCCAACAGAATAGTCCCAAAACTGCAAACCATGTCCATCTGGCACTCTAGGCAGGCCAGAGCAGACGCTTAAAGTATTTAAAAAAATGTTATACTATTTGAACTCAGGCCTGTCCTATGGACACAGATGGAGCTCTGAGCTGAGCCGAGCTCCTGTCGGATTACAAATGACCACGGACCCTGCCCTGGCTATGCTCTATCAATGACCTCTGATAGTACTCAAGATTTATAACAGCCAGTGGTTTTATATTAACTAATGTTTGTGTGTGTCTAGAGAGAACCTTGGCTTGTCCCCCGGCTGGCAAGGAAGTCTGCTATGCATGCTAGATTACCCCAGCGAAGACAAGGAAACAGGCAGGGGAAATGTTTCTAGGACTGATATTGTAATTCTTGTGAGGAACTTGTTTTTCTACACAGGAGTTAGTGTTTTTATTTCCATCCTCTTGTGTATTCGTTGGTTGTGCCACAAGCGGATGCGTTCAGGAAAGTATAATCCACCTTGAAAACATATTTTGCTTGGCTCGTGAATCTGTTAAAAATCAAGAACAAAACTATCTGAACAGAAAAGCTCCCTGGTCCCTTAGAGCTCTCAACAACAACAATAACAATAAACAATGAACATACAACAAAAACAACAACAACAATCCACTTCCTTTTTGTCAATAGAAATGTGTTTGTTTGTTTGTAACTGCCAGAGGACGACACCCTTTACACACTACTGAGCCGAGCCGAGCCATAGTGTCATTCGTAGAGAATATACACTAGTTGTAACGGATGAAAAATATATAAAAGCCAGGCTAGAAAGAGTGCAGGATAGATAAACATCATCTCTGTTCTGGAAGAGATCCCACAGAACTGTAATACTCTTTTCAAACTGGCTTGCATGTTTTATTATAACGTCATCCCTTTACGGTTACAGCAACTATGGTGGATGAAGCGGAACCAGGCGGGAACACTACGGCTCGTGTGAAAAGGGTATAATGTTGAAACCTGAACACAAATCATACAGATGAAGCACTGATCCATCATGACCATCAGCCTACTGTAACTGACCTACTGGATTGATGCATAAAAACGTCTTGTTCATTTAGTTATACTATACCGTCTGGTCACACAATAAAGACATGTATTACACGTTTTCTTAAACACAGTTCACAAGCCACACTGGTCAAAGTCTCATTTCAAATTGGTAGACACCGATATGTGGATTTCATCTCGTTTTTTATACACACATAAAGTTACAACATGTACGTATGTAGCTATCATAGTGATAATGATCTTAAAAAAAAGTTTGTGACAGATTATTGTTGTCATAAGTCTGTCATGCAGTTGAAGGGCCGATGTAGTATATTATTATAAAATAAAATAAAGGACGAGAAAATATAACAAAAACAGACATACATACATCGCTACATACATGAACATTAGGTAGTAACAACGGGAACTTAAATATGTCAATTTCTCGTTTGTTCAGACATAGAATAAATTAGAGATATAAACACATGTGGAACATATAACATGACTTGATGTCTGACATAATATGAATCTGATCCCTGCTTTTTGTGGTTTGTCTTTCTGTCTAGAGGGAAGCCCCTCTACTACAGTAAATACTGTATTATATTGTCCTATGTGTGAGGCTCCTCAACTACAGTAAATAATGTATTATATTGTCCTATGTGTGAGGCCCCTCTACTACAGTAAATACTGTATTATATTGTCCTATGTGTGAGGTCCCTCTACTACAGTAAATGCTGTATTATATTGTATTGTAAGGCCTCTCTACTACCAGATCTGTATTATAAGGCCTCTCTACTACAGTAAATACTGTATTATCCTAGGATGGGGCCCTAGCCTGGTCCCAGATCTGTTTGTGTTGTATTGCCAACTTCTATGGTCAGTTGGTAAGATAGCAGATCTGGGACCAGGCTAGGGAGGCCCCTCTCTCTACTATTTATTATATTGCTGCTATAACCAGTGCTTGACTTGGGCAGAAGCTCACCGGAGCTGAGTACCGGCGCCTCAAATGTTCTACTGCTTGAGCTCCTGTTCCTCATAGAATATTAGCTCAAAAGTATTGTGGAGCTCCTGCACCTGAATATAAAGAGTACAGGCACCCAAAACGAGTATCGGAGCATGTTTCAGTTCAAGTCAAGCACTGGCTATAACAATACAGGCACTTTGTTTGGTTCTGAGTGATTTGGATCTAGCCTGGTCCCAGATCTGTCTGTGCTGCCTTGCCATGACAATAGGCAAAGCAGCAAAAACAGATCTGGGACCAGGCTAATTTGGATCCTGATATCAACTGAATGATAGTTTCACCTTAATAGACAATTGATGGCCTCATTCTATATTTCCAAAACACATCTTAGGCCAACTAAAGCATACTAAATTCAGTATCTAGTGAATATTATCTTATAAATCTCAACTGCATTGTTACTGTACGTTAGATCTGAACATGTGGCTATTCTTTGTTTCCTATGCAGATATTGTAGCATTAACATATTGGTAGATACACTACCTTTCAAATGTTTGGCGTCACTTAAAAATGTCTTGTTTTTTAAAGAAAAGCACATTTTTTGTCCATTAAAATAACATCAAATTGATCAGAAATACAGTGTAGATATTGTTAATGTTGTAAATGACTATTGTAGCTGATTTCTAATGGAATATCTACATAGGCGTACAGAGGCCCATTATCAGTAACCATCACTCCTGTGTTCCAATGGCACACTGTATTAGTTAATCCAAGTTGATCATTTTAAAAGGCTAATTGATCATTAGAAAACCCTTTTGCAATTACGTTAGCACAGCTGAAAACTGTTGTCCTGATTAAAGAAGCAATAAAACTGGCCTTGTTTAGACTAGTTGAGTATCTGGCGCATTTGTGGGTTCGATTACAGGCTCAAAATGACAAAAAAACAAAGTACATTAGTGTCTAGTTTGAGAAAAAGACGCCTCACAAGTCCTCAACTGGCAGCTACATTAAATAGTATCCACAAAACACCAGTCTCAATGTCAACAGTGAAGAGGTGAACACAGGAGGAGTGCTGATAATGTGCCTCTACGCCTATATAGGTATTCCATAAAGAAATCTGCAGTTTCCAGCTACAATAGTCATTTACAACATTAACAATGTCTAAACTGTATTTCTGATCAATTTGATGTTATTTTAATGAATTAAAAAAATGTGCTTTTCTTTCAAAAACAAGGACATTTGTAAGTGACCCCAATCTTTTGAACGGTAGTGTAGTCTTTTTGGTTCTTTATCACTTTACTCAAGTACATCTCTGTTGGAGCCTTTACAATTATAGGAAATACAGGTAATTGTCAAAATAAAGGAAACACTTGTGTAAATGAGGGATACAAAGTATGTTAAAAGCAGGTGGTTCCTAAGTTAATTAAGAAATTAACATCCCACCATGATATATAAAATGACCAGTTGCCCATTATTTGTGTGTGTGTGTGTGTGTGTGTGTGTGTGTGTGTGTGTGTGTGTGTGTGTGTGTGTGTGTGTGTGTGTGTGTGTGTGTGTGTGTGTGTGTGTGTGTGTGTGTGTGTGTGTGTCAGATCACCAGATCTCTATCCACCGTCAACAAAACACCAAATGATGGAAGGAAAGGTGTCAAACACTTGTAGAATCTATGCAAAGGCGGATTGAAGCTGTTTCCGGCGGATAGTGGTGGCCCAACAACCTATTAAGACACTTTATGTTGGTGTTTCCTTTATTTTGGCAGTTACCTGTATATCGGACATAGTATATATTCATCATAATCGCTTACACAATCTGTAAATAATAATGGTCGTACTGTACTGTGCCTCTGTAATACTTTCAATAAATATATTTAAAATCATTGATTTACATGGAATGGTAATTTCCTTCATTGTACAGTCTAAATTAAATTCCTCCTGGTTTTTCTACAATGTGCTGTTACTTGTGCATGGACTTGACACCATACAATATTCAGATGTGGTCATCACTGCATATTAGCAATGCGATATCTCTCTCGTGGGCAGTCTGTGAAGAGTCACGTTTCCATGTGTTTATGAGCTATACTCATAGCATGACATCCATACATGACGGTGGCTGTGGCGGTGGCGGTGGCGTTGCACTTCTAAGAGGTACTTCTAAGAAGTCTCTCTCTCTCTCTCTCTCTCTCTCTCTCTCTCTCTCTTCTCGCTATGTTGAACATGCTCCCGTGTGTCTAGTATTGTTTATCCAGATAATCTTTTTCATATTTCTCTCCAGATGTGAAATATACTGCTCAAAAAAATAAAGGGAACACTTAAACAACACAATGTAACTCCAAGTCAATCACACTTCTGTGAAATCAAACTGTCCACTTAGGAAGCAACACTGATTGACAATACATTTCACATGCTGTTGTGCAAATGGAATAGACAACAGATGGAAATTATAGGCAATAAGCAAGACACCCCCAATAAAGGAGTGGTTCTGCAGGTGGAGACCACAGACCACTTCTCAGTTCCTATGCTTCCTGGCTGATGTTTTGGTCACTTTTGAATGCTGGCGGTGCTTTCACTCTAGTGGTAGCATGAGACGGAGTCTACAACCCACACAAGTGGCTCAGGTAGTGCAGCTCATCCAGGATGGCACATCAATGCGAAATGTGGCAAGAAGGTTTGCTGTGTCTGTCAGCGTAGTGTCCAGAGCATGGAGGCGCTACCAGGAGACAGGTCAGTACATCAGGAGACGTGGAGGAGGCCGTAGGAGGGCAACAACCCAGCAGCAGGACCGCTACCTCCGCCTTTGTGCAAGGAGGAGCACTGCCAGAGCCCTGCAAAATGACCTCCAGCAGGCCACAAATGTGCATGTGTCTGCTCAAACGGTCAGAAACAGACTCCATGAGGGTGGTATGAGGGCCCGACGTCCACAGGTGGGGGTTGTGCTTACAGCCCAACACCATGCAGGACGTTTGGCATTTGCCAAAGAACACCAAGATTGGCAAATTCGCCACTGGCGCCCTGTGCTCTTCACAGATGAAAGCAGGTTCACACTGAGCACGTGACAGACATGACAGAGTCTGGAGAAGCCGTGGAGAACGTTCTGCTGCCTGCAACATCCTCCAGCATGACCGGTTTGGCGGTGGGTCAGTCATGGTGTGGGGTGGCATTTCTTTGGGGGGCCGCACAGCCCTCCATATGCTCGCCAGAGGTAGCCTGACTGCCATTAGGTACCGAGATGAGATCCTCAGACCCCTTGTGAGACCATATGCTGGTGCGGTTGGCCCTGGGTTCCTCCTAATGCAAGACAATGCTAGACCTCATGTGGCTGGAGTGTGTCAGCAGTTCCTGCAAGAGGAAGGCATTGATGCTATGGACTGGCCCGCCCGTTCCCCAGACCTGAATCCAATTGAGCACATCTGGGACATCATGTCTCGCTCCATCCACCAACGCCACGTTGCACTACAGACTGTCCAGGAGTTGGCGGATGCTTTAGTCCAGGTCTGGGAGGAGATCCCTCAGGAGACCATCCGCCACCTCATCAGGAGCATGCCGAGGCGTTGTAGGGAGGTCATACAGGCACGTGGAGGCCACACACACTACTGAGCCTCATTTTGACTTGTTTTAAGGACATTACATCAAAGTTGGGTCAGCCTGTAGTGTGGTTTTCCACTTTAATTTTGAGTGTGACTCCATATCCAGACCTCCATGGGTTGATAAATTGGATTTCCATTGATTATTTTTGTGTGATTTTGTTGTCAGCACATTCAACTATGTAAAGAAAAAAGAATTTAATAAGATTATTTCTTTCATTCAGATCTAGGATGTGTTGTTTAAGTGTTCCCTTTATTTTTTTGAGCAGTGTATAATCACATAATTGCGTCCCAGCTTATTGTCGAAGCCTTGGTCTGCTAGATTCATTCACTCCCTCTTCTCTCTCTCTCTCTCTCTCTCTCTCTCTTCTTGCTGTGTTGAACATGCTCCCGTGTGTCTAGTGTTCTTTATCCAGATTTTTTTTCTTCAGATTTCTCTCCAGATGTGAAATATAATCACATAATTGCGTCCCAGCTTATTGTCGAAGCCTTGGTCTGTTAGATTCATTCACTCCCTCTTCTCTCTCTCGCTCTCTCTCTCTCTCTCTCTCTCTCTCTCTCTCTCTCTCTCTCTCTCTCTCTCTCTCTCTCTCTCTCTCTCTCTCTCTCTCTCTCTCTCTCTCTCTCTCTCTCTCTCTCTCTCTCTCTCTCTCTCTCTCTCTCTCTCTCTCGCTACAGTGAGGGAAAAAAGTATTTGATATACTGCTGATTTTGTACGTTTGCCCACTGACAAAGAAATGATCAGTCTATAATTTTAATGGTAGGTTTATTTGAACAGTGAGAGACAGAATAACAACCAAAAAAATCCAGAAAAACGCATGGCAAAAATGTTATAAATTCATTTGCATTTTAATGAGGGAAATAAGAATTTGACCCCCTCTCAATCAGAAAGATTTCTGGCTCTCAGGTGTCTTTTATACATGTAACGAGCTGAGATTAGGAGCACACTCTTAAAGGGAGTGCTCCTAATCTCAGCTTGTTACCTGTATAAAAGACACCTGTCCACAGAAGCAATCAATCAATCAGATTCCAAACTCTCCACCATGGCCAAGACCAAAGAGCTCTCCAAGGATGTCAGGGAAAAGATTGTAGACCTACACAAGGCTGGAATGGGCTACAAGACCATCACCAAGCAGCTTGGTGAGAAGGTGACAACAGTTGGTGCGATTATTCGCAAATGGAAGAAACACAAAAGAACTGTCAATCTCCCTCGGCCTGGGGCTCCATGCAAGATCTCACCTCGTGGAGTTGCAATGATCATGAGAACGGTGCGGAATCAGCCCAGAACTACACGGGAGGATCTTGTCAATGATCTCAAGGCAGCTGGGACCATAATCACTAAGAAAACAATTGGTAACACACTATGCCGTGAAGGACTGAAATCCTGCAGCGCCCGCAAGGTCCCCCTGCTCAAGAAAGCACATATACATGCCCGTCTGAAGTTTGCCAATGAACATCTGAATGATTCAGAGGACAACTGGGTGAAAGTGTTGTGGTCAGATGAGACCAAAATGGAGCTCTTTGGCATCAACTCAACTCGCCATGTTTGGAGGAGGAGGAATGCTGCCTATGACCCCAAGAACACCATCCCCACCGTCAAACATGGAGGTGGAAACATTATGCTTTGGGGGTGTTTTTCTGCTAAGGGGACAGGACAACTTCACCGCATCAAAGGGACGATGGACGGGGCCATGTACCGTCAAATCTTTGGTAAGAACCTCCTTCCCTCAGCCAGGGCATTGAAAATGGGTCGTGGATGGGTATTCCAGCATGACAATGAGCCAAAACACACGGCCAAGGCAACAAAGGAGTGGCTCAAGAAGAAGCACATAAGGTCCTGGAGTGGCCTAGCCAGTCTCCAGACCTTAATCCCATAGAAAATCTGTGGAGGGAGCTGAACGTTTGAGTTGCCAAACGTCAGCCTCGAAACCTTAATGACTTGGAGAAGATCTGTAAAGAGGAGTGGGGCAAAATCCCTCCTGAGATGTGTGCAAACCTGGTGGCCAACTACAAGAAACCTCTGACCTCTGTGATTGCCAACAAGGGTTTTGCCACCAAGTACTAAGTCATGTTTTGCAGAGGGGTCAAATACTTATTTCCCTCATTAAAATGCAAATCATTTTATAACATTTTTGACGTGCGTTTTTCTGGATTTTTTTGTTGTTATTCTGTCTCTCACTGTTCAAATAAACCTACCATTAAAATTATAGACTGATCATTTCTTTGTCAGTGGGCAAACGTACAAAATCAGCAGGGGATCAAATACTTTTTTCCCTCACTGTATGTTGAACATGCTCCAATGTGTCTAGTATTGTTTATCCAGAGTATTTTTTCAGATTTCTTCCCAGGTCTCCTCTTACTTGTTTGACTCTTTCTCTTTTCACAAGTCACCATCTTTCTTTCTTTCTTTGAAACCAGATATTCCTCTCCCGCTCTCCTGAGTGAAGATGAATTCCACCTCAGGCATGCATTTAGAATACATTTTGATTTGATTTCCTGTAGTTTATCCATAATATTAGCTTTCACTACTTCAACCGCCCCTCCTCCAAGGATTGCTCCCACGCTTGCTCCCACGCTGTCGTCCTCTGTTTATTCTGCTTCCAAAAATGGTCCTCTCCAGTTATTTCTTTCACTCTCACTCTCACTCACTCTCCCTCCCTCTCTGTCTCTCAATTCAATTTAAGGGCTTTATTGGCATGGGAATTGCTCACTCTCTCTCTCTCTCTCTCTCTCTCTCTCTCTCTCTCACTCCCTCTCCCTCTATTGGGATTCAGACAGTTACTCTAGATCTAAACAAAAGAGTAAAAGTCATCCACTGTTCCTCTACCTTCATATCACCTTTCCTCTCCTCTCTTCAGGCCTCTGATTGGAGTTGGGTTGCAGCCAATAATCAGCATAGGAACTCCCTACAAGAAGAGACAGAAGAGAGACAAGGACACACACACACAAACACGCACACGTGCAGACACACACACATATACACACACACGCACACACACGTACACTCAGCTAGTTAATCAATACAAGTGGTAGGTAGTACAGAGATCCAATGACTTGGTTCTGTGGAATGAGTCCCATTCACCCTCCCACAGCCCCACAGCATCTGTAGCCGCGTCCAAAATGGCACCCTCTTTCCTATGTAGTCCACTATATTTGACCAGGCCCCATAGAGCTTTGGTCAAAAGAAGTGCAATTTGTAGGTAATGCCATTTGGGGCCCAGATTGTTTCTCCATCTACATATTCAATCCACACACTCATGCATACAATGTAGGAGATTATAAAATCATGCATATGTAATTAGAACCATACAGCCAGTACAACGTGTATGTCTAAGATTAACAATGAATTGCACCAGTATCAACTTTTCTCTCTCTCTCTCTCTCTCTCTCTCTCTCTCTCTCTCTCTCTCTCTCTCTCTCTCTCCCCCCCCCCCCTCTCTCTCTCTCTCTCTCTCTCTCCCTCTCCCCCTCTCTCTCAATTTTATTTGATTTTTTTCAATTCAATTTGCTTTATTGGCATGACGTAACAATGTACATATTGCCAAAGCTTACTTTGGATATTTACAATATGAAAATAATAAGAATCAAAATTGTCAACGGGACAACAGTAACAACAATATCCAAGGGTCAAAATAACCATACATTGAACAATAACAATAAGCATACAGTAGAGGACATGTGCACGTTGATTGGTCTGTCAGACACTGTCCCTCAACATATGGCAGGCAGAAATGTAGTACACTGCCAACCCACAGCTCTCTGCGTCCTCTCCCAACAGGACGGGTAGCCTACTCTCATCAGAGAGGTCTTTGAAACCTTGAATAAGGGTTTCAAATTTGGGGAAATGACACTCTCTAATTGTTTTATATTTTTGACATTTTGTCAGGAAATGCAGCTCCGTCTCAGGTTCTGCTGTTGTGCAGTGGTTGCACAGCCTTTCCTCTACAGGGAGCCAGGTTTTCCTGTGTCTACCCTTCTCAATGGCAAGGCTGTGCTCACTGAGCCTGTACTCTCTCTCGCTCTCCCCCTCTTTCTCTCCTCTCTCTCTCTCTCCCTCCCTCTTCCCCTGTTTCTCTCTCTCTCTTTCTCTCCCTTGCTCTCCTTCTCTCTCTCCCTCTCTCTCTCCCTCTCCCCCGCTTTCTCTCTCTCTCCCTCTCCACCTTTTTTTCTCTCTCTCTCCCTCTCCCCCTTTCTCTCTCTCTCTCTCTCTCGCTCTCTCACTCTCTCTCTCTCACTCTCTCTTTCTCACTCTCTCTTTCTCACTCAGTCTGCTGTCTGGCTGCTTTGTTCTGTAGTTTGAGCCATAGCGTACTGTGAGCTTATGCACTGCTTTGTACATTAGGCATGTAGTCCAGTCAACAAACATTTAATGTACTGCCCATGTCCTCTTGCAGGAGGTGAAGTAATTTGTAGCCTTGAAGGGAATCACCTTCCGACAACTGCACTGTTCTCTTTATATAGAGACAGAGATGTAAAGACAACGTATAATACAGGATGTTTATACTCCATGGTCAGCTTATTCAAAGGAGCATTTGAATATCTTTCTCTGTTTTCGTTCCGTTTCTACAGTACCAACTGAACATCTGATCCTGCTGTTGATATATATATATTTATAGGTACAGTACCTATACAGGTGCTGTAAAGGTCTATATTCCATTACGTAGTGTCGATGTCTTCACTCACATTTGTCCCCCTCAGCTGACTCACGTTTCTCCTCTCGTTCAATAGCAACCTCCTCGGTGTGAGGGAGTAAAAGACAGAGGGGACAGACAGACAGACAGACAGACAGACAGACAGACAGACAGACAGACAGACAGACAGACAGACAGACAGACAGACAGACAGACAGACAGACAGACAGACAGACAGACGAGCAGACAGACAGACAGGATGTTTCATAGGGGTCCTTCCTTCCTGGCCATAACACAGCTGTCCATGTTTCCATGTTGGGGGAAATGTGTTCGCTGCCTGAAGGTCAGTGCGAGCTGTCCTCTAGTCTTAGGTGCTGGCAGCAGTGGAGGTGGTGGTGTGTGTGTGAGACAGTACAACTTGTCCTTGGTGGAGTGTGTGTGCTCTAAAAAAAATTGAAGAATATTTTTTTTTAAACAAGTAATAAATCAAATCTCAAAAAGATAGGAATCAAAATGATTGAAACCCCTGTTTTTAACAATGCGATTGGAGAACACATTGGGAGGGATCTTAGACCATTCCTCCATACAGAATATTTCCAGATCCTTGATATGCTTAGTCTCCAGCGCGTATGGACTGCATCATCAAAGATCCACTAGCATATTTTACAGTAGGTGTGAGGTACTTTTCTGCGTATACTTCTGTTTTTCAACGCCAAACCCACCACAGGTGTGCGTGGCAGAAGAGCTCTTTTTTCATGTCATCTGACCACAGCACCGGTTCCAATCCAAATGCCAATGCCATTTATCAAACTCCGGGAGTTTACATGTGTTGGATGGCATGAAAATAAAGCTCTTTGGTCACGCACACCAGTGGTGGGATTTGCGTCGAAAGAAAGATGCATATGTAGAAAAGTATCCTATACCTAATGTAAAAATATGGTGGTGGATCTTTGATGTTGTGGGGATATTTGGCTTCCACTGGTTCTGGGGCCCTTGTTAAGGTCAATGGCATCATGCACTTTATCAAGTACTAGGACATTTAAAAATCCTTAAAGAAATGGTTAATTGACCACCAAATCATCATTCTGCAATGGGCATCCCATCTTAGTCTCCGGACTTGAAAACCTGTGGTTTGAATTGAAGAGGGCAGTCCATATGCGCCACAGATGAAGGATATCAAGGATCTGGAAAGATTCTTTATGGAGGAATGGTCTAAGATCCCTCCCAATGTGTTCTCCAATCTCATCAACAACAACAAAAATGTAATGGCTCAGTGTCGTTATCCTCACAAGGGTCGGGGACTGGAGTATTGAAAACAGGGGTGCCAATAACTTTGATCCCTATCTTTATGAGATTCTTTAAATTACTTGTTTAACAAAATCTCCTTCTCTAAGCAATTGTATTACTATCAATTAATATAATTTTCAACAACAAAAATAGCATATAATATAGCTCAGTATTTGTATTATTTATTTCCTAATTATTTTTTTGCTCATCTTTATCAAAGGTGTCAACAAATATTGACCCAACTGTACGTACGTGTGAGTGTCTGAGTGTGTCAGTAGAGGCTGTCCTTGGTGGTGGAGGTGTGTGTGGTGGTGGAGTCGTCAGGTATGGAGCCCCTGCGCGGGGTTCTTGGTCTGCAGCGTAACAGGGCCTGTAGCTCCCTGGACACAGAGCTGCTGAAGAAGGTGTAGATCCAGGGGTTGGTACACGAGTTCAGACTGGCCAGCAGCATCAGGATGGTGAACGCTACGCCTGCAGAGAGAGAGAGGACACACATACGGTCAGGCAAAGACACACACACAGACGCGATCAGGCAAACGCACACGCAGCCATCAGTCAGCCTGCAGGGCAGTGAGGGACATTACATTGTCAGAGCCAGCAGCTCAGCAGCCGTAGGGTACAACCAGTAAATTACAGCAGAGCTGAATGATCGCAATAGAGTGTGAAGGTCAGAGATATAGATAGGTAAGGGGTCATATAGAATAGACGTTCCTCCTCTTTGCTCAGAGGTTGGGTGATTGTGGAGGCCAGGTCATCTGATGCAGCACTCCATCACTCTCCTTCTTGGTCAAATAGCCCTTACACAGTCAGGAGGTGTGTTTTGGGTCATTGTCTTGTTGAAAACAAAATGATAGTCCCACTAAGCGCAAACCATGCTGGTTAATTGTGCCTTGAATTCTAAATAAATCACTGACAGTGTCACCAGAAAAGCACCCCCACATACCTCCTCCTCCATGCTTCACGGTGGGAACCACACATGTGGAGATCATCCATTCACCTGCTCTGCATCTCACAAAGACACAGCGGTTGGAACCAAAAATCTCAAACTTGCTTTCCCCCGGTCTAATGTCCATTGCTCGTGTTTCTTTGCCCAAGCAAGTCTCTTCTTCTTATTGGTGTCCTTTAGTAGTGGTTTCTTTGTAGCAATTCGACCATGAAGGCCTGATTCACGCAGTCTCCTCTGAACAGTTGATGTTGAGATGTGTCTGTTACTTGAACTCTGTGAAACATTTATTTGGGCTGCAATCTGAGGTGCAGTTAACAATAATGAAGTTATCCTCTGCAGCAGAGGTAACTCTGGGTCTTCCTTTCCTGTGGCGGTCCTCATGAGAGCCAGTTTCATCATAGCGCTTCATGGTTTTTGCGACTGCACTTGAAGAAATGTTCAAAGTTCTTGAAATGTTCTGGATTGACTGACCTTCATGTCTTAAAGTAATAATGAACTGTCGTTTCTCTTTGCTTATTTGAGTTGTTCTTGCCATAATATGGACTTGATCTTTTACTAAATAGGGCTATATTCTGTATACCACACCAACCTTCTCACAACACAACTGATTTGCTCAAACGCATTAAGGAAAGACAGTCCACAAATGAACTTTTAACAAGGCACACCTGTTAATTTAAATGCATTCCAGGTGACTACATCATGAAGCTGGTTGAGAGAATCCCAAGAGTGTGCAAAGCTGCCATCAAGGCAAAGGGTGTGTCGTGTCATTGGGACACCATTAAACTGAAGACATGTTTATCAAATAACTCCCTGTAATTATTATTACGCGATTAAACTGATTAATCGTTTAACTGTAATTAACTAGGAGATCGGGGCAACAAGGAAAATATTCTGATTACAAAGTTATAATTTTCCTAATATAACTTTCCTATATTATAACATTATATATTATATTATAGTATAGGCCGATTATCTTCTGGTTTAAATGGTGTATTTTACCTCGCGTCCAGTCTCATTCCAAACGTCGTAAATTGTTGTATCTGCACGAATCCAGCCTTTATTAAAGTCATCCATACCTCAATTGTCTTAAAATCATTTATTTACTAAACTAAGTAATTCACAGAAAGCATACAAAACAGTAGGTATCGTTACAAAGCAATGGTAGAGGAATGTGCCCTAGTGGGCTAAACAGGCATGGCGGCCTGTTAAACAAAGGGTCATAAAGGGAAGCTGAGGAGGCACACAGAGTTCATTAATATTAACAATTGATATGCTAAACCTTTGCACATGAACACTCACTCATTCGGGAACAATTGCAATCAATATATATTTACGCTCAGTGTGTCGTCGGGATCCTTGTTGGAGAGTCGTTCTGTTGGAGAGTTCTCTCTGTCTCTCTCTCTCTCTCTCGGTTAGAATGGATCTTTCAAAGCGACATTCATTCATGTCGTTATAGAATGGATGTTTCGTTGGTCTTCGCGTTCAATGATATAATTTACTTAGCTGCAGACTAATAATTAATATCAAAGACTTGTTCTTATTCTGTCAGTCTCGATAGTCTAAAAGTTTAACCACGTGGTATAGGTAACTTTCAGTAGAGGAATTGGGTGGTCAAACCTTGGCTCTCTCTTCTGAGGTAAGCTGGTCTGATAGAAAGTAAATCAGGGTGGGGTTTTATACGTGAACATAGAACAGGCTTGTCACATGACGCCTGGTCCTGTCTGTGTCCATGGGGGCGTGCCGATGCTTTGAACAGAAATGCATTCTATCACATTAACATCAGTACATGGCATCTCAACGTATTCCAAATAGCTTTATCCTTATTAATACATTTTATACAACCATTTGGATGCAAGTCCCATAGCTGAGGCTATTATATAAACAGTTTTATGGTAATATGGCTATCTTGTCTCTTCTGAGTGTCACAAAATTGTACCAAGCGGACCAGTTCGTAGCTGGATTCTTCACCAATCTTTTATACCTTCTCCAGAACATAAATGTCGTTTGGTTCCCCAATTCTGTGAGTTGGAAGAATTACCTGTGTCTCTCTCTATGAAACCCCTCTGTGTCTCAACTGGGCCATGTGACAAGAGATTCTCCTCTAGAATTTTACCACCCCTTCACACAGGGCCTGGGTGGGGGGAGGTAGGTTGGGGGATGGTGCAAGGGGGAGGGGGTCAACTGTCCTCCCTGTACTCAAAGAGGGCAACGTCATGACAGGTGGATACTTTGAAGAATCTCAAATATAAAATATATTTTGATTTGTTAAACACTTTTTTGGTTACTACATGACTCCATATGTGTTATTTCATAGTTTTGATGTCTTCACAAATATTCTACAATGTAGAAAATAGTACAAATAAATAAAATCCCTGGAATTAGTAGGTGTGTCCAAACTTTTAACTGGTACCATGTGACCTCACGGGACTAGAATGCACTGCTTACCTCTTTCTCTTTCTCTCTCTTAGCTCTTAGCCTCTTATTCTGCTGGACCACTCAAGCTGGCCCTCTCAAGCTGGACCACTCTAGCTGGATCACCCTAGCTGGACTTTTCTCAAGGAGGGAGAAGAACCTCCATCTTCAGTAGGCCGACCACAGGGCCTGCATGGACCTTAGCCTTTAATGGCAAGAACTGGTGAACTGATCATTTAGGGAAAGTACCTTTTAGGGATTAGTACTTGTATTGAGCGCTGTCAATACAAGGAGCCTTTAAAGAGCTAGTGTAGCCTGAACGGTACACTTAAGCTATCCGCCTTCAAGGAAAGAAGGAGAAGACAATTAGAGCACAGCCTCTGCAACTCAAGCAAGGAGCTAACAGAGAAGAGCAACAAGCTTAAGGACACCAGCTCAGGACTAAAGGAGCAACCTGAAGGAGGAGCCACCCAACTCAAGCAGAATGGACACACCCTGAAGGATCGTCTTCCTTTGTTCTCGTCCATGCGGCCCGAACAATGAAGATGCCACAACAGACTTTGATCACAGACTGAGTATAACATCATTTCAGGTTCACGATCTTGAGGTCTTTACTTCTTGTTTAAAGAACTTGTCACGTCCTGAGCAGCAGAGGTTGTTGTTGTGTAGTTTTGGTCAGGACGTGGCAGAGTATGTCTGTGTATGTGTGTTCTGGGTGTTGTATTTCTATGTGGGTCTGTGTGGCTCCCGATCAGGGACAGCTGGTGATCGTTGTTCCTGATTGGGAGTCATATAATTAGGAGTATGTTTGTCACTTGGGTTTGTGGGTGGTTGTGCTAACACGGCTAGTCTTTTTGTATGTATAGCCTGTTGGCCTGTCTGAAGTCGTTCGTGTTTATTGGTTTTTCGTGTATTCTTTACATTAAAAGATGAGTATCCACATCCCGCTTGCATTTTGGTCTGACTCTGACTTCGAGATATCTTCAGATGAAGGAGAAGATTATGACAGAACTTTGTCTTGTTATTCTGGGAAAGAACTCTGATTGATTCTCACAGAATTCCTAGCTTCAGATTAATCAATTAATTACTATTATTCTAACTGTAGTTTTATGGAACCATAACTAAAATAACTGATAAATTTGGTCTTCTTAGAATACAATTTTTTTCCAATAACTGGACTGATGCCCCGTTTATAATTCAATAGTAATAAGTGTACACGCTACTTTATAATAGTGCTGTTAAAAAGGCCAGCTCTTATTTAGCTGTTTCATCACCCCTAATCTAGTAGTTAAATTGTATTTGCCCAACACCTTATTTTCACCAAAGTGGTACCTATAAATCACCGCACTTGTACAATCACAGTCCGGCGTTCCCCGTGTACCTCCTGCCATCAGATTGAGATTGCGCGGTCTGAAGAGAAGGAAGGACATATTGGACTGTTTTCTATGATTTCTGTTATTGCGTGCATCTAATTGTAAGTACATGTCATTGCTTCTTTAGTTGGCTGTTGCTAAGGCAGTCAAGTTATTTACCATATTTAGAAGATATTTTCCTTTACATCATGCTACTCTTTTAGCCAGCTAGCCAAGTAGGTCTTAGCCAGTCATGCCAGCTAATTTATACTCTGTGTACCACATGCCTCTTTTACGATATTATTTTCACGTTCATATTGTCAGCTTATGTGGGAGAGTTAAAAAGGTTAATCCATCAAACTTCAAATTATTAGAATAGTGCACAAGGCAGAACAGAACAACCAGGTTGGGGGTCAACAGGAATATTCCAAGTTCAGACAGAAGGGGGGGGGGTCAGATCGCTATGATTGCAAGGAACTTTACCTTTGGTGTCTATTTTTAATTGTTGCGCTACTGGTGCTGCCTGTTGATGTTAGGTAGGCAGCTACAGTAGCTGAATGATGTTAACATCTTCGGGTTTTGTTTCATTAAATGTATTTTATTTCATCTGGTTGCTTGCGTCACCTACTAACACCCTGGTACTACCCGTAGCTCCCGTTCTCCTCAGTCCTACAAAGCACGAACGTGAAATAAATAAAACATCCCAAGGTTAATGCTGTAGATATTGTTATAAGGGAGTGTGAGACTATTGAAACATGTATCTTTGAGAGTTTTATTGTTGTTATTAATATAGTTTACAGAGTGCTAAAAAGTGTTGCTGTTGCTAGCTAGCATGTCTTTCTGTGATGCAGACGGTTAGCTAAGCTGCCGACTGGTGCTGGCATTGCATTATGGGAGATGTAGTTTTGGCTCTCTAAGGTCTGAATGGGATAGAGGCGATTTCACATTGTAGCTTGTTTGTGTTGCAGTGTTTTTGTACATGAGTTGTTGTATTTTGGTACTGTCAACACTGAAAGCACCTAGCAATGTATTGGGGATGTTAGATAGGATATGTGTTTTACCTTTCTTCATGCTCCTGTGTAGAACAACTTGTCAGATGGTGCATTGGAGACTGATGTGCTTCTGTCCTGTCTTTTCATAATACTATTGCAGGTATGGTTCTATTGTCTATGAATTAAGATGATACATTATTTGTACTAAGGACTGGTTATTATTTTATACTATACATTATGGCTTTATCTATGAATATGATTGTGTGAGTCCGAGAAAACACTGAGAGAGAAAGAACAACTTGTCAGATGGTGCGTTGGAGACTGATGTTTTCCTGTCCTGTCTTTTCACAATACTATTGCAGATCGACATAAAAGCCAAAAAGACAGCCGTGGTGTCGCTCTTCATTTCTTGGTTCTCCAGTGGCACAATTATAGCCGTGTTTATGGACAATTACAACCTTTATTTAGCCTCATGCTACCTTGCACCATATATTTAGTCTTATGTATGTAACCTAATTTAGCCTGTGCCTTCTTAGCCTTAGCCTGTGCCTCCTTGTTGTGGTCTCCTGCACATGCGCAGATCTTGGGTAGATTGCAGTCACATTTCAGTTACTTGCTATGTCATTCAATTGATGTATAGTTATCATATGGTTACCAATAATTGGGCTTTTGTCCTGTAAGTGTGTTACTGTAGCCTATGCATTTTGTTTTGCCCCTTACATTATATCTTGGCATAAGCAGTATAGAGATTGTGTATTTATGTGTATTCTAGATACTAGCACGAATACCACCACAGTCTACTGGGCCTGTATATTGTACGTAAGCCTATACTCGTGGTAATTCCTTTCTATTCTGTTCCATAGAAACACTTTTATACACTCTCACTTCCACTGTGAGCACTGTCAATCAAGGAGTATGGTGTGGTGAACCCTTATCTGTAATAAACCTGTTCTGAAGACTTGTTCTTGCTGGACAGACCTGTGGCGGCTGTACCGCATCCACTGGCAGATATAGCTCTCTAGTATATCTCTTAGTATTGTTCAAGTGCACAATATAGGGAATAGGGTGCCATTTGTGACGCAGGCATGGAGAGATCGAGGTCATGGTCCCCTTCCTCCTCTTCAGAGAGTAGTGACTATTTAACAGTACCAGTATTCAGTGTGGAAACAAACTGTTTATGGTTTTCCATTTTAGTTTCTCTCTGGCACTATTAGATGTGCTGTAAATTTCCTTCTGGAACAAAAATCTCTAAACTTTACCTATTTCCTTTGGCCACTTTCTACTTCTAACATGCCGTTTTTATGTAATAAGTAGGACACCAAGCACTGGCCTCCTCCCTCTTTACTATTGCCAGTTTAGGAAGATAAAAGGAGCTGGGGGTTGACTAGAGACTACACAGCTGATAGCAATCGGTGTGTGCATGATGACTTATGTGTGCGTGTTTGCGTGCGTTGGGTGCCTATTCATGTGTGTGTTTAACTCTGTGTGCGAGCTGTTGGCAGATGCTATTGTTGATGAAATGTCAACATCTGTCTGGGGTGTGAGCAACAGGAGATATAAACAGGCTATTTACTGACACTGAGGTGTGTGTGTGTGTGTGTGTGTGTGTGTGTGTGTGTGTGTGTGTGTGTGTGTGTGTGTGTGTGTGTGTGTGTGTGTGTGTGTGTGTGTGTGTGTGTGTGTGTGTGTGTGTGTGTGCATGCCAGTGTGTTCTGCTTCAGATGAGAGAAGAAAAAAGTAATCCACAGTGTTGAATTTGTAAGCAAACACCTGACATAGTGTTAGTTGAGTTGAGTTATGTTATGGTGACCTTAAATAAATTCTAGTTCTAGATCAGTTGTGGCTGGTGGCACTTGAAATCGGAGGAAGGGCTCATAGTAAAGGCTGCAATGGAATCAATGGAATGGTATCAAACGCATCTAACATATGGTTAACATGTGTTTGATACTATTTCATTTATACCATTCCAGACATTATTATGAGACATCCTCTCCTCACCAGCCTTCATTATTCTGGATATGCAGTGTTGGGGAAGCTACTCTGAAAAGATAGTTTACCAAGCTACCAGTTAGGGATGCACGATATATCGGTAAGCATATTGGAATCGGCCGATATTAGGTAAAAATGGCCCGATGTCTAGTTTAACGCCGATGTGCAAAACCGATGTCACAGCTGAAGTGCATACCTACATAACGTAGGTAGATGACGTAATGACGCCACGAAAAATACAGTGCTACACAGAACAAAAGCAGAAAAATACTTAGAGCACACTTCCAACAACTAAACCAGTTCAAGTCGAGCAGTCATTTGAAAGAGTAAGAAAATTTCAGCGAGACAACTCAAAGGCGACATCCATTAATGCCAAGATAATGGAATTCATTGCCCTTGACAATCAACCGTTCTCTGTCATGGATGATGGTGGCTTTCGCCGACTGGTCGAGCACCTCAAGCCCCGGTACACACTACCAAGTAGGCGTTATTTTTCAGATGTTGCCCTACCGGAGTTACATTTGTATTGTTGAAATGCACATCCCTGAGCTACTTGCTATGGGAGTCACTGCTATTAGCTTCACGATTGACTAACATTTGGACCAGCGATGCCAGCCCCATGAGCATGCTGAGTCTGACAGCACAGTGGGTCTACGAGGATTTTGTACTGAGGAAAGCCCTATTGCATGCTCAAGAATGTGCTGGTTGTCATACCGCTGCTGCCATTTCAATGGTATTTGAGAACGTGTTTGAAACTTGGAAACATGAACACACTCCTAGCTCCATTCGAACAACTGACTGGAGAAATAAGCTCATCAACAGTGTCTGCAGCAGACGTGATACCCTCTGTCATGGCATTGAAACGCCTGCTCAACAAAACTGCCCACCCAGAAGCGATTCGGTGGCATTCTCTCTGAGCCTCTTTACTGTGTCGCCACATTCTCGATGCTAGGTACAAGGGCCGCTACTTCGATGCAGACAAGAAACAGGGTTTACGTGAAATGTTACAGACACAGCTGGACAAGATGGAAACGGACACAGTGACAGTGCGCACCGAGGAAGAGAGGCCACAGACAGACAGAGCTGAAACTTCACTGCTTGACATGTATGATGAAATCCTGGTTGAGACTGAACAAGTGAACAACGAAACAGCACAGCAAGTAAGTGAAAGAAATAGGTTTTGATTATGTTTTACTGGTAATAGGGACATACGTAAATGTCAACAAAAGAACTTTTTGGTCAGTGTGTGTGTGTGTGTGTGTGTTAACCATTTAAATATACTAGAATGCTTAAAAGGCTGTTAAAATTTTAAATATCGGTGATTGGTATCGGGTTTTTTTGAGCAATGAAAATATCGGTATTGGCCAAAAATTTAATATCGGTGCATCCCTACTACCAATTACTTCACACTGTAGCTTAACTTCTTTCACTCAAGCTACCCCTATGAAAAATATAGTTTACTGAACTAAAGTTACTTTGAAAAAGTACTTCGTGAAAAATTATCATATGTAAATCTGAAATGTCATAGACTGTAAATTGCAAGCACAGATCACTTTGGGGTCATATGATGTCAGAAGAACCTACCCCGGCCCTTGTCTCACAAACACCACTCTAGCCCAGCCTCCGTTAATCACACAGACTACTGGTTGGTATCAATGGATGTAGTAGAAATAGACAGATCCAATGGTACAACCCAGAAGTCTGTAGGTGTTTAACAAGGTGTTAGAAGTCCAAAACATGCCAGCATGAAAGTGGGACTGTAGGATTTCAACACAAAAACAATGTTTCAAGTGAGAATTAGGCAGGTCTGATAAAGAAAAAGAAAGAAAATTATAGCCTACTTTACCCATTTTTTTCTTTTTGCAAAAAAATGGTTTGTAGTTCCAGTAGTTAGCTACACCACTACATGGCTAAAAGTAATTAAAGTGCAATTCCATCACCTTTCAACCTCATTTTCATTAATCCAGCACAATACCAGTGTCTACATACGTGAAAACTGTGCATTTTTACATTTTGTAGAAAAAACTATAAAGTTAAAAAGTTCTACTCGATGACATCAATGATTTTCAAATACTATGAGAATTGAGGTGACGCGTGGAGCAAGAAAATACCCTCCTATTGGCCAGAAACTTGTTGAACGTTTTTCTTACTTTTAAGAAATGTGATGTCACAGAGAACCATTTTTTAGGAACTTTCTTCTTATCTTTTTAACTACGGCTCATATAACCGTGCTGTTTTTACATGTGTAGATACTGGTATGGTGCTGGAGATAGTGAATATGAGGTTGAGAAGTGGCGGAATCGACCTTTAACTTCACTAGGGTAGGGGGCACTATTTTCACCTCCGGATGAAAAGCGGGGCCAAAGTAAACTGCCTGCTAGGATATGCATATAATTGGTAGATTTGGATAGAAAACACTCCAAAGTTTCCAAAACTGTTAAAATAATGTCTGTGAGTATAATAGAACTGATATGGCAGGCGAAAATTTGTAAGTCGCTCTGGATAAGAGCGTCTGCTAAATGACTAAAATGTAAATGTAAAATGAAAACCTGAGAGAAATTCATCCAGGAAGTGGGATTTCTTTATGTTTGTAGTTTTCTATTGAATGCCATTACAGTATCCATTGACTTAGGACTCAAATTGCACTTCCTATGGCTTTCACTAGATGTCAGCAGTCTTTAGAAATAGTTTCAGGCTTGTATTCTGAAAAATGAAGGAGTAAGACCACTATGAATGAGTGGACACTGCAGTGTCCCAGAGGTTTTTCATGCGCACGACCAAAAGCACGCCTTTCTTGTTTTCCTTTTATATTGACGAAGCTATTGTCCGGTTGAAATGTTATTGATTATTATGACTAAAAACAACCTGAGGATTGATTATAAACATCGTTTGACATGTTTCTACGAACTTTACTGATACTTTTCTGATTTTTCGTCTGTCTGTTGTGACTGCCTTTGAGCCTGTGGATTACTGAACAAAACGCGCGAACAAAACGGAGGTTTTTGGATATAAAGAGGGACTTTATCGAACAAAACAAACATTTATTGAGTAAATGGGAGTCTTGTGAGTGCAACCATATGAAGGTCCTCAAAGGTAAGTGATTCATTTTATCACTATTTCTGACTTGTGCAACTCCTCTACTTGGCTGGTAACTGTTTGTAATGATTTGTCTGCTGGGCGCTGTTCTCAGATAATCGCATGGTATGCTTTCGCCGTAAAGCCTTTTTGAAATCTGACATCGTGGTTGGATTAACAAGAAGTGAATCTTTAAACCGATGTATAACACTTGTATGTTTTATTACTTTTTATAATGAGTGTTTCTGTTTTTGAATTTGGCGCTCTGCAATTTCACTGGATGTTGGCCAGGTGGGACGGTAGCGTTCCACACCCCCTAGAGAGGTTTTAACTACTGAAAACACTACCTAGATTTGAATTCAGTTCAACTACCACTAAGCTACTGTAAAATGTAGTGAAATTACTAGTTGAACTACATGTAGTTCACTACTCCCCAACATTGTGGATATGAAGACAATAACATATTTTTAACCTCAGTGACCCAAATATTTGGACATACAGTGGAGCTCAGTATGCTTTGTGTGCTTAGTAAGTGTGTTTCTGTGTGCGTGCGTCTTCGATCTCTAACCTTGGTCCGGAGGGTTGGGGTCCCAGGCAGCCCACAGCTGAACGATGAAGAAGGGGGACCAGCAGACTGTGTAGACCAACACTATCACCAGAGTCATCCTCACCGTCTTAGACATGGCGTTAGAGATGGAGGGGGGCGTCAGGGCCCGGGGGGGTGGGGGAGGGTACTCCAGCGATGGGCGTGGAGAGGAGACACACCGGGGGGAGGATGGGAGCTCGAAGGATGTGTAGGACTCATGACAGTAGCATCCACCATTGTTAGGAGGCACTGAACCACCACCACAACCACCTGAGGTGACTGGGCCATGGGATCCATGTGAGCACGTGTCACATGATGGGGGAACTACAGCTGTACTGGAGACCCTTTGGTCACTGAGGCCGGGGTTGGAGGGGAGGGTTAGGTTATCTGGGGTGTTGAAGGGGCTTTGCTGTGTTGCTGCTGTGTGGTTGTTGTGACAGCTGCTGTATTGTGGAGAGGGGGACAGGTAGGGATAGCACTCTGAGGGCACAACAGCTGTAGTAGACTGGGGAGAGAGCGGTAAGAGAGGGTTACAGAAAGTGCTGGAGGGGTTGTTGTTCATAGTCTTTAGAAGCTGTTCCCCTCCTGCTCCTCTCCCCCCTCTGCATCCCCCCCTCCCCTGCTCCCTGGTCGCTCTGTCGTCGTCCTTTTTGACTCTGTGGAAGTGGAAGATGACATCGTTGTTCTTCTTGAGCTCTGCTGACACCATCCTCTCTGACTTCAGATAGATGTTGTTGTGAATCTCTCTGAAGATCCGGATCTGGAATGAGAAAGAAATAGATGAATGAGTGAATGATTGAATGGATTAATTAATGAATGTGTCTTAATGAGTCTGAATATGTCTGAAGTATGTAGCTAGATACTAAAAGAGTAAAATACATACAACTAATATAAACGTACAGCTAACTTCCAAAATAGAGGAAACACTTGAGTAAATGAGGGATACAAAGTATATTGAAAGCAGATGCTTCCACACAGATTCCTCAGTTAATTAAGCAGTTAACATCCCATCATGCTTAGGATCATGTATAAAAATGCCCAGTCGTCCATTATTTTGGCTACCATAGCTAGAATAAGAGATCTCAGTGACTTTGAAAGAAGGGTCTCAAAAGTGCATAGTGTTTAAAGGGTTTGTGTATGTGTCTGTCACCAGATCTCAACCCAATTGAACACTTATGGGAGATTCTGGAGCGGTGCCTGAGACAGCATTTTTCACCACCATCAACAAAACACCAAATGATGGGATTAATCTCAGAATGGTGTTGCATCCCTCCAATAGAGTTTCAGACACTTGTAGAATCTATGCTAAGGTGCATTGAAGCTGTTCTGGCGGGTTATGGTGGCCCAACGCCCTAAAGATACTTTATGTTGGTGTTTCCTTTATTTTGGCAGTTACCTGTAGATACTAATAGAACAAATGTACTTAGACATTAAAAGAGTGCACATAGAGAAGTATTTTGGAACCGATTTCTAAACCTAATCATCCCAACACAGACACCAAACACAGACCTTTCTAACTCAATTAAATGTCCTAGATTCTGTTTCCTGAAAAAGCACAAGACCCCAGCAGGTCATGAGAAACTGGGTCTTAGAACAATGTCTTGCCAAACCATGTTAGCAAGGAGGTCACTTGATCAGATCTGGGTTCAAACACGACTTTAAATAATTTAAAATACTTAAGCTGTTTTGACTGAGCTTGCCTAGCATAATGGAACCAATAGAATATTGCCAAAACACCAAACTCGCCCATCGGGGGAACTCCAGGCAGAATAAATCACACACTCTAAGTATTCGAAAGATTTTAAATAGTATTTAAACCCTGCTCTACACTTGTAATTAAACAAAAAATAATTCAATGTCCCTAATCTTTGGCTGGGATCTTGTTCAATTGACTGTTATTCTGGTTCCTCGCTGGGTCCCTCACAGTGGGTAGTGTTCTGACAGGCCAGCCACACAGCAGTAGGTCTACAGTGGGCGGTGTTAATTAGGCCAGGGAAACAGCAAATAGCCGGACCCTGGAAATATCTTTCCTTAAATAGAGCAGCTTGCTCTCTCTCTGAGTCTGACTGGACCAGAGGGAGGTAACCCAGAATGTCTCTATCCCCCACGGGACGCTACACAACACCAGCCAGTACAGCCACCCCATCTACCCCACCAGCTGTCCGGTCTGTCCTTGATCTGATAGAACTGACTCCCTGCAGCTTATTCAACAGTGCCTACCAAAAACCGCTCCATCAAAACACAGCAAATGTTATTCATGCAAAATCAATTTTTTAATTCTGTGTTTTGTATGTTCTCGGGGGTGGCAGGTAGCCAATAGCTTAGAGATATGGAGTGCATCCCAAACTTCACTCTGTTCCCTATATAGCGCACTACTTTTGACCAGAGCCTTAAGGATAATGAAATAGGAAGTGAACTGGTAAACGGAGGGCAGCTGGTCTCTGATCCCAGGCACCCTCCAAGGGCATTGCACCACGGTTAACGCTGTGCCTGTCAATGTGGAAAAAGGATACATTTATATTGTATTTTTGTTCTGTGGTCACACTGTGTTGTGTCCTTGTCGTCGTACCTGACAGACAGTGATCATTAAGCCTGGCAGTGTGTGTGCATGTGTGTGCGTCTGTTTCAGTAGTAGACAGTACCTGGCAGACAGTAATGATTAGTGCTGGCAGTAAGAACACTGCAAGGGTCATCCAGGTGATGTAGGCCTTGAGTCCCCACGGCTCAGCGAAGTGAGCCCAGCACTCAAACTCTCCTGGAGACACCTCTGACTGCGAGAAGATGAACAACTGGGGAGAGGGGATTGTTGGAGGAGGGAGAGTGTGGGGAGTGGAGGGAGGGGAGGAAGGAAGAGTGAGGGGTGAGGGAGTCAAAACCAAACCAAACATCAATTTCCTTCACAACTAACAGAACAGGAGACCACACTGTCCAGGAAACTTCCACTGATCTCATGATACGCCTAAAAATGGACCATCTTAAATGTGACTGCAGGCCCTGGGGTCAGGGCAGGAGTGTCCCATTGAGACTTAATTTCCTGAGCCAGCATGTCATCTAGCTGTCCCTGGTACACACCCCAGGTAGCCTATACTGATCAGCGGGGCCAGTGTCCCTACCTCTATATTGTTCTGAGGGCAGCTCTGCCTCAAGGGCAGAACATATGTAAATGGTTGTGTGAAAGTTCAAGTAAATGGTAAGTGGGCAGAGGCTGTCATGTTAGGGTTGTGTTTGAGGCTAGGGTTAGGGTTGAGCTCGGATGTGGACATGAAGCTAGGGATAGGGTTGTGGTTGAGGGTTAGGGTCAGTGGAGGCTCTTCAGTGGAGGAAGGGGAGGACCATCCTACTCAGTACATTTCTGAAAAATAAAAATGGTGAAACGTTTGAGATAAATCCATAGTAAATATACATCACGTCACCAGATCACTGTTTTGCAATGAAGGTCTACAGTAGCCTCAACAGCACCCTCTAGGGTGGCACCATGGTGTAGCTGGAGGACAGCTATTTTCTGTACTCCTCTGGATACACTGACTTTAATACAAAACCTAGGAGGCCTGTGGTTCTCACCTCCTTCCATAGACTTACACAGTAATTATGACAACTTTTCTTGCAGTATGAAATAACATCTTGTTCATCCAATCAAAGGCTCAAAGAATTAATCTAGTACTGAAGGCATAAGCTACAGCTAGCTAGCACTGCAGTCCATAAAATGTGGTGAGTAGTAGATTCAAAGAGAGAGAAAAACAATAGTTGAACAGTTTTGAACGAGAGAGAGGGAGGGAGAGCGCTAAGCAGGGTTGGTCCTGGTCTGTCCCTGGATGGGAGACCAGATGCTGCTGGAAGTGGTGTTGCAGTAGGAGGCACTCTCCTCTGATCTAAAATAATATCCCATTGCCCAGGGCAGTGATTGGGGACATTGCCCTGTGTAGGGTGCCGTCTTACAGATGGGACGTTGAATGGGTGTCCTGTCACTAAAGATCCCATGGCACTTATCATAAGAGTAGGGGTGTTAACCGCGGTGTCCTGGGCAAATTCCCAATCTGGCCCTCATACCATCATGGCCACCTAATCATCCCCGTCTTCCAATTGGCTCATTCATCCCCCCCTCTTTTCCCCTGTAATTATTTTCCAGGTCATTAATGTAAATGAGAATGTGTTTTGGTAATATAAATCTAGAAATAAAACGTGTCTTAAACAGAGAGGAATGCTATTTACGTTAGCTACGTTATAAATGTTCATTTGTAGGCTAGGTTGTAATGTCATAATGAGTATAGGGTAAATTTGAGTATCATGTAGTCGCCTAAATCCATCAATGTTACATTGAACTGGGTGAATGGAATAGGAATGACAGTCATCCTATATGCTGTAATAGAAATAAAGCCTCGCTAACCAAAATTAAAAATCGTCCTCCTTATTATTAAACAGCACGAAGCGACACTGGTTAGGGTTGAGCTGGGATGTGGACATGAAGCTAGGTTTAGGGTTAGGGTTGAGCTGAGATGTGGACATGAAGCTAGGTTTAGGGTTAGGGTTGAGCTGAGATGTGGACATGAAGCTAGGTTTAGGGTTGAGCTGAGATGTGGACATGAAGCTAGGTTTAGGGTTAGGGTTAAGGTGAGATGTGGACATGAAGCTAGGTTTAGGGTTAGGGTTAAGCTGAGATGTGGACATGAAGTTAGGGTTAGGGTTGAGCTGGGATGTGGACATGAAGCTAGGGTTAGGGTTGAGCTGAGATGTGGACATGAAGCTAGGTTTAGGGTTAGGGTTGAGCTGAGATGTGGACATGAATCTAGGGTTAGGGTTAGGGTTGAGCTGGGATGCGGACATGAAGCTAGAGTTAGGGTTGAGCTGGGATGTGGGTTTAGGGATAGGGTTTAGTTGAGATGTGGACATAAAACTAAGGTTAGGCTAACTGTCCCCTACAGTACCAACCTGTGGTAGGGAGAGCAGCAGGGCCAGGCAGTCGTGATGGAGTTAGAGTTAGAGGTTAAGGCTTAGGTTCAAGCTTAGGCTCGGTGTTCCTACCTGCCTGTGGTACGGGGAGCAGCAGGGCCAGGGGGTCAGAGGTCAGTGATAGTGCTCCTACCTGTGGTATAGAGAGAAGTAAGGCCAGGCCCCAGGCCATCATAATAGGGGTGTTCCAGCGGGACACGGACCCACCACGATAGGCCTGCAGTGGGCAGCAGATGGCATAGTGCCGGTCCACTGTCATGGCTACGATCATATAGGAGGACGCGAACATCCCTACGATCTGCAGGTACTTTACTGAGCGACACAGAAAATCCGGCCCCTGGAACCTTTCTGTGATGTCCCACATCAGCTGGGGAAAAACCTGAGGGGCCGACAGGAAATAAGAGAAAATTTAGCGTGGCTATGTTAGATACTAGCATACTACTTAGAATCCATGAATCAATGCATGCTAGTGTGGACATTGAAACAGAGTAGACTGACAGCCATAGCAATGGAATAATAATATTTATTTAAATGCTGACGCCATTTCCACTGCATTTTGAGAACTGCACCCACCATACAATATTAGGCGAATGTGTGTTAGTCATTTAGGACGGCCATATACAGATGTAGGATCTTAATTTGAGCCAGTTTGCTACAGCAGGAAAATAATCCATCAGCAACAGAAAACGTGAATTATAATGTGGATTATAATGGACATTTTGGTAGGGATTGCTACATTTTTCATTATGTCAAATCAAGCCTAAAATTTCAACGTGAAAATTACTAACTTCAGAAGCCTTTTAAAACTCAAATACACTAGAAGTTTGCAGGAAAATTTGCAGCAACATAATAAATGAAGATCATATATCTGTAACAATGATTTCGAGTTGTATGAATAGTTGACTAATTCATATTGTTAAACAGACTAGAAGGGACAGAATCATTACATTTGAGTCATTTAGCAGACGCTCTTATCCAGAGCAACTTGGTCATGTTAGCTTCACCACACTCTCCATGTCATTGTGATTTAAGTCACTCATAGGTTACTGATGTTGACTACTGTATACATGTGGTGCCTAGCAATCAAAACAGGGCTGGGGTTAATCCCAAGAGAACTGGAGTCGACTCTAATCTCTGAGGTGTCAGTCTCACCTGGAACAGCGCCACCACCAGGTCAGCCAGACACAGGTTGACCATGAACAGATGCATGGGAGCGTTGTGTTTCCTCCTGCGGAGCAGCACCCACAGTACGAAGCCATTCCCTAGGGTAGTGAGGGCCAGCACCAAGCCCAGGACCCCTATCTCCGCCCGGGCCAGACCCAGATTCCTCATCCTGGGCTGGGGTAAGGCATGGGGCGTGGTGGCTGAGGCGTTCTCGGGGATAATCCAGTAATAGGACCCTGTCCCTTCATGAGAACTGTTAAGGGATGTGAAGTTGGAGAAGAGGGAGGAAGTGAGGTTGGTTCTTCCTGTTGTCACGGATGCCAGAGAGGAGTGGCCTGATCCATTCCAACCCATTTCCCCGGAGATGGTTTCCATGCCTGCGTAAAACAAAAACCAAACAACAGAAACCTCATAAAACGAATAATGATAAAATCTCGCCCTGTGTTTGTTTTGGAGGGAGATAGGGCAAAGAGGGCACAGGGCCTGCGGAAATGACCTATAGTCCTATAGTCCAGCCTTGTTCTATACCGGATCATGCAAGTCACAAGCATCCTCTGTTTGTTTGCAATAAACATTGCGGCTAAGATTTGTTAATAAACTGATGGTTTGTTAGGTTTGGTTAATCCAATTTTTATTAAATGATCTTCAATTGCCTTCTAATTTGTTGGACAGACGAGTAGTCTTACTATCCCCCTTCCCTCCCTTCTTACGTCTTAGCACTCTCTGTCCAGACTTCTTGCCAATACTTCGACCATCTTTCTTTGATTTCTTCCAGGGTCTCTCTCTAGACAAACTGGAAGAACACTTTGTTTCATTGATTGGGATCTTCTTCCTGATATGTTTTGTCATGAGGATATAAATAGCTTTTACAGGCCTCATTATGAAACAAACGTGATAATAACAATCGTCCACGATGAAATCACGGAGGGGACGGTTGATTTATCTTAATTCGTTCGTACGCTAGTCACACGCCATATCTCAGACAGCACTGGGACGATTTTGACTAAAGTTAGGTGAATGATGCATCTTGCCATAAAGATCCGGCGTTTACTAAATGAAACGGATTGGCCCAAGGCGGGAGCTATACTAATTAACTGACATTTGTTAGTCACACGCGATATCTCAATTGGTCCAAGGGGGGTGCTGCATTATTCGTGCGGAGACTGTTGTCTTGCTTACCTTCTAGAGTGCTTTTCCTTACAGAAATAATCTCAAAGTGCTTAAAAAAGAAAAACAAACGGCAAATGCAACAACATGATGGTCTTATCATTAGATTGAATGTTTTCAGATTGAGATTATAATGATTGTTCAAACTTAAAATAAATGCTTCAATGTCAACTCTGTGTCTAAATGCAGTGCTCTGAATAGTGAATAGGGTGCCATTTGAGGTGCTGTCAGTATGTATGTAGTTCAGTAAAGCTGTGCTTTTATGTAACAGTTCTACAACCTGTCTGTTGGTCTGTCTAACTAATTCTCCTTCTTTCTGACGTAAGTCCTGTTTTCAATTTGTTTTCTTTCTCATACTTTCCCTGGCTCGATTTGACAGCTTCTCCCTCTATCCCACTCTCCCTGTATCCCTCTCTTTCTCTATCCCTCTCTCCCACCACATTTTAGTCCTTCACCTTTGCTCTTATCTCTCTCTCATCCCTTGTTTATACCATTCTTTCTCTCCCCTCCAATCACACTCTCTTGATCCCATTAAAATCCAGTTTATTTTCTCCCTATTATAAATAAATAGCACAAAAGTAAATAATAACATAATTGATATGAATGAAACTGATAATCAGGGAAATGAAGTCGTGGGATAGGGAGAAGCTTTGACCAAATAAATAGACAGAGGGAGAGAGGAGGAGGAGGAGAGGGGGAGAATAGGGTGAGGGGGTGGTGGGAGAGCGAGAGAGTGGTGAGAGGAAGGAGAGAGCGAGCGAAGGGGAAGCTGAGGGAACTGAAGAATTGAAGAGAGATGAAAGATAAGACAGGAGGAGGAGGAGAGGGTGAACAAAAGGAGAAGAAGAAGAAAGGACAGGAAATGAGGTCATAATGATACTATAATTACTATGGTGACAGCAGGTATGACCTGACGTTATCAGGGGAACGTTAATTAGATGGAATATTTGTAATATACTTGTTACAGTATTTATTTGACCTTTATTTAAAGGTGCAAGTTGTACAATTCTTCATTCAAATAGCAGGCGACTAACTTAAGAACAAAGTCATATTTACCCTGATGGCATTCCAAGGTACAGTACTCACTTTGAGAGTTAGAGGTCAGATTGTTCTGGAAATATATATTTGGAAACTGAATTAATGTAGCTCTGCTCGAATTATATTTTAATTTAGTGTGACTAACAAGAAATTACAAGGTTTGCACTCAGTCGTACCACAGCCACTTAATGTGCAATTTGCTGCCAGTAATAACGTTCACACAGCCTGGTATGTGTGATAATACAGCATGACTTATTCTTCTAAAGTGTTAGCAACTGTGCTGCTCTCTGCCAGAAGAATGTATCTATAGAGAAGACCTGGGTTCCCAAGAAACAAAGAGATCTTCTGTTAAATCTGACAATTAATCTTGATGGTTGTACAGTCGTCTCAAATAAAACTGTGAAGGACCTCGTCGTTACTCTGGACCCTGATCTCTCTTTTGAAGAACATATCAAGACTGTTTCAAGGGCAGCTTTTTTCCATCTACGTAACATTGCAAAAATCAGAAACTTTCTGTCCACAAATGATGCAGAAAAATTAATCCATGCTTTTGTTACTTCTAGGTTGGACTACTGCAATGCTCTACTTTCCGGCTACCCAGATAAAGCACTAAATAAACTTCAGTTAGTGCTAAATACGGCTGCTAGAATCCTGACTAAAAACAAAAAATTTGATCATATTACTCCAGTGTTAGCCTCCCTACACTGGCTTCCTGTTAAGGCAAGGGCTGATTTCAAGGTTTTACTACTAACCTACAAAGCATTACATGGGCTTGCTCCTACCTATCTTTCCGATTTGGTCCTGCCGTGTATATCTACACGTACGCTACGGTCACAAGACGCAGGCCTCCTAATTGTCCCTAGAATTTCTAAGCAAACAGCTGGAGGCAGGGCTTTCTCCCATAGAGCTCAATTTTTATGGAATAGTCTGCCTACCCATGTGAGAGATGCAGACTCGGTCTCAACCTTTAAGTCTTTACTGAAGACTCATCTCTTCAGTGGGTCCTATGATTGAGTGTAGTCTGGCCCAGGAGTGTGAAGGTGAACGGAAAGGCTCTGGAGCAACGAACCGCCCTTGCTGTCTCTGCCTGGCCGGATCCCCTCTCTCCACTGGGATTCTCTGCCTCTAACCCTATTACAGGGGCTGAGTCACTGGCTTATTGATGTCCTTCCATGCCGACCCTAGGAGGGGTTCGTCACTTGAGTGGGTTGAGTCACTGACGTGGTCTTCCTGTCTGGGTTGGCGCCCCCCCTTGGGTTGTGCCGTGGCGGAGATCTTTGTGGGCTATACTCGGCCTTGTCTCAGGATGGTAAGTTGGTGGTTGAAGATATCCCTCTAGTGGTGTGGGGGCTGTGCTTTGGTAAAGTGGGTGGGGTTATATCCTTCCTGTTTGGCCCTGTATCGTCGGATGGGGCCACAGTGTCTCCTGACCCCTCCTGTCTCAGCCTCCAGTATTTATGCTGCACTAGGACCATGCCTCAGGACTACCTGACATGATGACTCCTTGCTGTCCCCAGTTCACCTGGCCGTGCTGCTGCTCCAGTTTCAACTGTTCTGCCTGCGGCTATGGAACCCTGACCTGTTCACCGGACGTGCTACCTGTCCCAGACCTGCTGTTTTCAACTCTCTAGAGACAGCAGGAGCGGTAGAGATACTCTCAATGATTGGCTATGAAAAGCCAACTGACATTTACTCTTGAGGTGCTGACTTGTTACACCCTCGACAACTGTGAATATTATTATTTGACCATGCTGGTCATTTATGAACATTTGAACATCTTGGCCATGTGCTGTTATAATCTCCACCCGGCACAGCCAGAAGAGGACTGGCCACCCCTCATAGCCTGGTTCCTCTCTAGGTTTCTTCCTAGGTTTTGGCCTTTCTAGGGAGTTTTTCCTAGCCACCGTGCTTCTACACCTGCATTGCTTGCTGTTTGGGGTTTTAGGCTGGGTTTCTGTACAGCACTTTGAGATATCAGCTGATGTAAGAAGGGCTATATAAATACATTTGATTTGATTTGAATTACTATTAGAAATATATTTAAAAAATCTTTCAAATATGTTTGCTCTGTAGTGGCTAGAGTGCCAGATGGTGGGGGTTACAGTTTTGGGACTATTCTATTGATCAATTAAATCAGACAAGTTCAAACAAGCACAGAGAAAGTATTTGAAATGATTTCAAGTAGTATTTGAACCCAGTTCCGCTGTACAGGCTTTACAACCCAACACAGCTGCATCGCTCTAACCCTGGCCCATTGTCTGGGTCACTCAGCAGGCAGGTAGGGAGTGATTGAGAGACAAGAAGCAGAGCAGAACCAGAGTTTTTCTCTCTCTCTCTCTGAAGTGTGTGTGTGTGTGTGTGTGTGTGTGTGTGTGTGTGTGTGTGTGTGTGTGTGTGTGTGTGTGTGTGTGTGTGTGTGTGTGTGTGTGTGTGTGCCGTGTGTGTGTGTGTGTGTGTGTGTGTGTGTGTGTGTGTGTGTGTGTGTGTGTGTGTCCACGGGGTTACCAACCAAACGTCAGGAATCCCAAACATTTCCAATGATGGCGATGAGTTCAATCATACTTTAAAAGAAAGCTGATCATTTGTGCCAGATTAATGCACTTGTTGAATGTCTGCTAGCTTACCTAACCATATCCTCGAGAGTGTAGTTTATCTTTACTGTTTTTCCTAACTTCAATTGTGGGATATTGTCACTTTACGTTCATTAGTACAATTTGTAACATTACACATATGTTTTGATTTTGTTCAACGCACCAGTTCTGAGCGACTGGTTTGAAGAGCCTTTGAAGGCAAATACAAATGCACTCGCACAGAAAACTTGTTCACTTGACTGACTATGTAACTACTGCTGACTGAAACATGCTCAGTAAAGTTCGCCAAACTTTATATCTTTGTCTGTCGTAACTACCACACAAAGTATATTGAGACACGGTCGCAGCAGTGGAACTTGGAACTCGGAACTGTTTTTAATTAGATAAATAGATAGGTACTTTATTCATCGCTGAGGGGAATTCTTTCAAAATGATGTGTTCAAGGTTGTAGTCAGAGGCCTCTTCTTTCTCTCTCTCTCTTCTGACTTCTTTCTATTTTTAATCAGGGAATCTCTTGGCCTGCCTTTGAACCCCATTAGTCCCCGTTGTATCTTTAATCTAAAACCTAAGAGGCTTCTTTATACTTATGTTGCCCACTGGGTCTACCCTTCCCTACCTCCTCACCCCTCCCTCTCTCCCCCTGTAATTATAAGTGGCCTTGTGAGCACCCAGAATATTGTATAAAATGTTGCAAGTTCGCTAGCACAAGCTTCATGCCCGACCAAAGTTAATAGTTCATACATTGTTTCAAGTTCGTTGCAGACAGGCCATGTGTAGCCAATGGGATTTATAAGATATTAATTTTATCAGGATATTTTCTACCTGCAGGCTGCAATGTTTTTGTTTGTCGGATTTATGTTGGCTATTTTTACATAGTTGGCAATAGAAGTTACTTTTTAGGTTTGTAACTTTCACATGTCCCGCCCCCACATTCTGATATGACATTTTTGTCCCCCCCCAGTTTTATCATTGGAATGTGATTTTAAAAAAGGCGGCAACAGTGTGCTTTAGGACCATGCAGAGCAATCCGAGTGGTCGGTAGGCTGTTTGGAGTGTTTATCCGACTGGATTTAGGACTGGATTTATGACCGGGTGGACACCACAGAGCAGGCTGACAGGCTGTGTGAAGGCAAAGGTTCTGGAAGACTGGCTGGACCATGGGAGAGTTGAACATAGTGTGTATGTGTTGCGCTCTTTCACTGAGTTGTAAAAGGAAGCAGAACAGAAACTGGCTACTCTTTAGTTGATTGGTAAACTAGTGTTTATTCGCAGTGCTGAGCTAGTATTGTAAATGACATGTAATGTTAGCTAATGTTTCATCACTTCTCGACTGAGGTGAATGAATAGGTTACGCTAGTGAGTAGCTAACACAGCCAGGTAAGCTCCAGCCTCTAGTTGTCTGTCAGACAGCGATATGAGGCGGCTATTATTACTATCTTACAGCAGTTGTTTGTATGGGAATGTTTGTAGCCTTTGTTTTGTCCCATTTCAGAAGTAAATTGGCAAGCTTTCGCCAGTTGATGTACCGTTAGAGAGAGAGCTGGCCAAAAGTTGGCTTACATTAGCTATTATTTTTCCCTTAATCAAACTAGACCTGAATCCAACGATGAAACAATCGGCCAAACGATTGAAGATTGATATTCTGACGTTTTTTTCAGTGCAATGTGAGTTTTATTAGTCAGTATGTCAATGTCACGTTATTGATCTGTCAGTTTCCCTAGCTAATTCCCTACTTTTCACACTGACACAGTAAAAAACAGCTCTAACATTACAGGCTTCATTGTCATGGTGCACAGTAGAAGTTTGTGCGGACCGATTTCTTGCCCGCTCCCGCTGACGCAAACACAAGAACTGGTCCCAAACCCTGTTATTTCAGTCGAATGTGATGCAGCTCACTTGCCAGCCATGGTCCCTGCAATTTTGCGCCCTATAGGCAATATCAAATGGGCAGAAATAATTTAAGAAATAGGTTAAATTACCAGAGATTCTCACATGGCCCTTACATTGTATTACTGGGCTGTATCAGCCAATATGCTAGATGTAGTTAGAAGAGAGCAGAGTTGGAGAGACTTGCACTTTCTCTTGAGCTATTTTTATGGGCTACCTTTTAGGAGAGGGAAGATTTTTAGACAGAGAAATATGGGTGATCAATATCTTGGCCTATTTCTAGGCACTATAGCCTAATCATAGGCCTATTTAGGAAGTACATTTCCTTGGAAAGATAACTGCCCCGTGCTTCACGCCCAACTAGGAGAGGTAGGCTACTGAAATTGAAGCGGTGAATTCTGAGTGTGTGAATAATGCAAAAAAGATGTGCTTTTAATACAATAGTTAGGCTGACGCATACAAAGCAGAAAAAGGACAGTTTCCAAAGAATCTGTGGGACAGCAAAGATATTTTAATCCTGAAGTCGTCTGTCTGACCGCCCGCTCCTGCCTGCAGTGTGAAAAAATGACGACTGCGCCGCAATGATCTCTGTCAGGACCTACAGGTCCCGCAGGCATCCCACGGGAATGGTGCCCTATAGTGTAGTTAGTACACAACACTATACTCATCATGTTTTAGCAGGATCAGATGGTGACAGGGGTCCAGCAGGGTCAGACAGCCAGGGAAGACCAGTCTATGGAGCTCAAGTTAATTTTGCGGTATATTCAGTGAATGATACAAAGTTCCATCTTGAATTGATGGCTAGACCTACAGTAGCTATAGGACAGCAGCTTTAAGCATAAAGCTACAGTCTGGGATCTGGGAATAATGGTCATTTCAATTATTGAACCATTGATTCTATTCTTGGATGATATAATGTATAAATGTACACCAAGATAATTCTTTGTCATACCTCATTTTAGGAGGATCAGATAGATGGTGACAGGGATCTCAGCAGGGTCAGGCAGCCAGGGAAGACCAGTCTGTGACAGAGGTGAGTGTCACGTCCTGACCAGTCAAAAGGGGTTATTTATTGTAGTTTGGTCAGGGCGTGGCAGGGGGTGTTTGTTTTGTGTGTTTCGGGGTTTTTGGTTTATGTTCTAGGTTATCTATTTCTATGTGTTTATCTAGCTTTTCTATTTCTATGTTAGTTTTGTCGATGACCTCCAATTAGAGGCAGCTGGTTGTTGTTGTCTCTAATTGGAGGCCATATTTAGTTGTGTTTGTTTTCACTTGTGTTTGTGGGTGGTTGTTACCGGTATAGTCTGTGCACCTTACTGGACTGTTTTCGTCGTTTGTTTTGTTTAAGTGTTTTTCTTTAATAAATTAAAGAAGATGATCAATATACGCGCTGCATTTTGGTCCACTCCTTACAAAGGCCGGAGACAGAACCACCCACCAAAAGAGGACCAAGCAGCGGAAGAAGGAGCAGCAGGATAAATATTTGGAGTCGTGGACATGGGAGGAAATATTAGATGGAAAGGGACCTTGGAGGCAGGCTGGGGAGTACCGGCGACCGAAGGAGGAATTGGAGGCAGCAAAGTAAGAATGACGGAGGTATGAGGCATTATATCCGCCATTTCAGGAGGTGAGGAGGCAGCCCCCAAATTGTTTTTTTGGGGGGTGGGGGGGGCACACGGGGAGTTGGGGTAAGTCAGGCAATAGACCTGAGCCAACTCCTCGTGCTTATTATGGGGAGCGTTTGGTGTGGAGAGCACCGTGCTATGCAGAAGTGCGCACGGTCTCGCCCATCCGCACGCACAGTCCGGTGCGGTCGATACCAGCCCCCAGCAAGTGCCGTGCTAGAGTGGGCATCCAGCCAGGAAGGAGTATGCTTGCTCAGCATATCTGGCCACCAGTGTGTCTCCTAGGCCCAGGCTACCCTGCGCCTGCTCTACGCACGGCAGCCATCATTCCTCAGCACAGCCCAGTTCGCCCTGTGCCAGCACTCCGCCCGTGCAGGGCTACAGTGACAACTCAGCCAGGACGGGTTGCGCAGGCTGTGCGCTCCAGACCTCCAGTGCGTCTTCTAGACCCAGTGTATCCTGTTCCTGCTCCTCGCACTAGCCCTGTGGTGCGTGTTACTGTTCTGGCATCCCCAAAGCCAGCCCCACGCATCAGGCCTCTAGTGCGCTTGCCCAGTCCAGTACGTCCTGTTCCTGCTCCTCACACTAGCCCTGTGGTGCGGGTTACTAGTCTGGCGCCTCCTAAGCCAGCCCCACGCATCAGGCCTTCAGTGCGCAGTCCCAGTCCAGAGCTTCCGGCGACAGTTCCCCGTCCAGAGCTTCCGGCAACAATTCCCCGTCCAGAGCTTCCGGCGACAGTTCCCCGTCCAGAGCTTCCGGCGACAGTTCCCCGTCCAGAGCTTCCGGCGACAGTTCCCCGTCCAGTGCTTCCGGCGATGTCCTACAGTCCAGAACCGACAGAGACAGCCTACAGTCCGGAACCGACAGAGACGGCGCACAGTCCGGAGCCTGCAGAGACGGCGCACAGTCCGGAGCCTGCAGAGACGGCGCACAGTCCGGAGCCTGCAGAGACGGCGCACAGTCCGGAGCCTGCAGAGACGGCGCACAGTCCGGAGCCTGCAGAGACGGCGCACAGTCCGGAGCCTGCAGAGACGGCCCACAGTCCGGAGCCTGCAGAGACGGCCCACAGTCCGGAGCCTGCAGAGACGGCCCACAGTCCGGAGCCTGCAGAGACGGCCCACAGTCCGGAGCCTGCAGAGACGGCCCACAGTCCGGAGCCTGCAGAGACGGCCCACAGTCCGGAGCCTGCAGAGACGGCCCACAGTCCGGAGCCTGCAGAGACGGCCCACAGTCCGGAGCCTGCAGAGACGGCCCACAGTCCGGAGCCTGCAGAGACGGCCCACAGTCCGGAGCCTGCAGAGACGGCCCACAGTCCGGAGCCTGCAGAGACGGCCCACAGTCCGGAGCCTGCAGAGACGGCCCACAGTCCGGAGCCTGCAGAGACGGCCCACAGTCCGGAGCCTGCAGAGACGGCCCACAGCCCGAGGTCTCCAGCGACGCTCCTCAGCCCGAGGTCTCCAGCGACGCTCCTCAGCCCGAGGTCTCCAGCGACGCTCCTCAGCCCGAGGTCTCCAGCGACGCTCCTCAGCCCGAGGTCTCCAGCGACGCTCCTCAGCCCGAGGTCTCCAGCGACGCTCCTCAGCCCGAGGTCTCCAGCGACGCTCCTCAGCCCGAGGTCTCCAGCGACGCTCCTCAGCCCGAGGTCTCCAGCGACGCTCCTCAGCCCGAGGTCTCCAGCGACGCTCCTCAGCCCGAGGTCTCCAGCGACGCACCTCAGCCCAGAGCCTTCAACAGTGGCCTACAGCCCTGAGCCTTCAGCGGGGGTGGGCAGGTTAGAATGGGGACTAAGGCCGGAGCCAGAGCCACCTCCGTAGTTGGAGGATTGGGGGGGTGTAGCACGGGAGCCGTCGTTGATGGTGGCCACCCTCCCTTCCCTCCCTTTAAGTTTGGGGTTATTTTTTTGTGGGTTTTTTGTTTTGAGGTGCATTCGGGGTCTGCACCTTTGGGGGGGGGGGGGGGGTACTGTCACGTCCTGACCAGTAAAAGGGGTTATTTGTTATTGTAGTTTGGTCAGGGCGTGGCAGGGGGGTGTTTGTTTTGTGTGTTTCGGGGGTTTTGGTTTATGTTCTAGGTTATCTATTTCTATGTTTTTATCTAGCTTTTCTATTTCTATGTTAGTTTTGTCAATGACCTCCAATTAGAGGCAGCTGGTTGCTGTTGTCTCTAATTGGAGGCCATATTTAGTTGTGTTTGTTTTCACTTGTGTTTGTGGGTGGTTGTTTCCGGTATAGTCTGTGCACCTTACTGGACTGTTTTCATCATTTGTTTTGTTTAACCTGTCTGGGCTAGGGGGCAGTATTTTCATGGCCGGATAAAAAACGTACCCGATTTAAACTGGTTACTACTCTTGCCCAGAAACGAGAATATGCATATTATTAGTAAAAAAAAAAGAAAGCTGATCATTTGTGCCAGATTAATGCACTTGTTGAATGTCTGCTAGCTTACCTAACCATATCCTCGAGAGTATAGTTTATCTTTACTGTATTTAGATTTGGATAGAAAACACTCTAAAGTTTCTAAAACTGTTTGAAAGGTGTCTGTGAGTATAACAGAACTCGTATGGCAGGCAAAAACCTGAGAAGATTCCAAGTAGGAAGTGGCCTGTCTGCGATTTTGTAGTTCTCCTTTTGCTTGTCTATCGAAACTACAGTATCCGTGGGGTTATGTTGCACTTTCTAAGGCTTCCATTGGCTCTCTAAAACCGCCAGAAAGTGGATTGGGGCGTCTCCTGTCTCTGGGCAAAGTATAGTAACTCAGTTTGTCAGTGGTCTGCCTGAGGACAAAGGGAATGGAAATGCGCGTTCACGAGACCTTGCCATTTTTTTATTTTCCTCTTTGAATGAATACAGTATTGTCCGGTTGGAATATTATCGCTATTTTACTAGAAAAATACCATAAAAATTGATTTTAAACAGCATTTGACATGCTTCTAAGTACGGTAATGGAACATTTTGAATTTTTTGTCTCGAAATGCGCTCGCGCGTTACCCTTTGGATAGTGACCTGAACGCACGAGCAAAACGGGGGTATTTGCACATAACTATGGATTATTTGGAACAAAATCAACATTTGTTGTGGAAGTGGCAGTCCCGGGGAGTGCATTCTGATGAAGAACAGCAAAGGTAATCCAATTTTTCTAATAGTAATTCTGAGTTTAGGTTGCCCCGAACTTGGCGGGTGTCAAATTAGCTAGTCGTGATGGCTGAGCTATGTACTCAGAATATTGCAAAATGTGCTTTCGCCGAAAGCTATTTTAAAATCTGACATAGCGATTGCATAAAGGAGTTCTGTATCTATAATTCTTAAAATAATTGTTATGTATTTTGTCAACGTTTATCATGAGTAATTTAGTAAATTCACCGGACGTTTTCGGTGGGAATACAATTTCTGAACATCACACGCCAATGTAAAAAGCTGTTTTTTGATATAAATATGAACTTGATTGAACAAAACATGCAAGTATTGTATAACATAATGTCCTAGGAGTGTCATCTGATGAAGATCATCAAAGGTTAGTGCTGCATTTAGCTGTGTTTTGGGTTTTTGTGACATATATGCTTGCTTGAAAAATGGCTGTGTGGTTATTTGTGTCTATGTACTCTCCTAACATAATCTAACGTTTTGCTTTCGCTGTAAAGCCTTTTTGAAATCGAACAATGTGGTTAGATTAACGAGAGTCTTATCTTTCAAATGGTGTAAAATAGTCGTATGTTTGAAATATTGAAATTATTGCATTTCTGAGGTATTTGTATTTCGCGCCACGCGATTCCACTGGCTGTTGAATAGAGTGGGACGCTAACGTCCCACCTAGCCCATAGAGGTTAAGTGTTTTTCTTTAATAAATTAAAGAAGATGATCAATATACCCGCTGCATTTCGGTCCACTCCTTACGACGCCCGTGACAGTGAGGTGATTTTTTTGCAGATACAACACTTTATTCACTCTGTCCAGCAAACGTTGGACAAGCCAGATGCTATTTTAAGGCAGTCTGACAAACCTCCAAAGTTGATTTCCAAGCTGTATCAAGGGTTGATAGAGGATTTTACCGATTACATACATGTCAAACAAAAATGTCAGGAAGACCTGGGAGACTCTATTGATGATGATGAATGGATACAGATATGTTAGAATTCCCAGTCATGTTCATATCATCTCAGACATAAATGACTGCAGTTTAAGACCATCCATAGAACGTTCCAAATGTCAGTGTAACGGAATATCATGCACTCAGAAATGTAATTCCTCTGCTGGAGGTGTACAGTACAACACAAAAGGGGACATATTTGCAAATGTTGAGGTCTTGTGAAGGCTGGCTGAATTCTGGCAAAGAGTCAAAGTCAATCGATCAATAATATAATAATACTCTTAGCAAAAACATTTTTTTTTCATATATATTATGTAGAATCTATGAGAATAGAAAGGTTCAGAAATATATGGCACATAGAAATTAATACTGGATGGTATTCAGAGATAGACGGGAGGGGTTGAGTGGAGCTGAAGGATGGGACTAAAAAACAAACAAAGATAACTATTGTAAAATATACTGTAAAATTGAAATAGTGTGTATAAACTGGATGTAGAAGCCTGAGTGTTGTTGTCCGTTAGTTTACTCCAATTAGGGGAGGGATGGTAGGGTTAGGGGAAAATAATAAAGGAAAATATATCAAATATATATATATATATATATATATATATTTACCCAAAAATAAATAGGGGATTGGAAATGATGCAGGCAATTTTATTGATGGAAGCAACAATTTATCTGCAATATTAAAGCTGATCTACCCCTACCAATTTTTTTTTTAATCTACTTCTAAAACCAAAGTTGCGCACCTGCATTTGTATCATTTTCATTTAGATTTGAATGTCATTTTGATTAACCACATGACAATGATTTTGAGATATGATGATGTTATTATAAATTAAATTAAGCTGTTTCACGACAAATGTGCATATGAATACCATAACTGCCATGCAGATCTGCAGAAATGGTAAGATAAATTGGCATTCCACATGAGAAAAGGTTGCCGACTCCTCGTGTAGACTATTACCGGCAACTTCAGGAGAGTAATGGCAGAATCTGCGAAAGCCAGCAGGAGCGGGAGGAGGAGAGTAGTTGGGTCAGATGAAGTTTTTTTTCTTCTGGTTATCTAGACCTCTGGTGCCTTCTTTGAGGCATTTGTCTAATTTCATCAAACCGTAAGCTCAATGCATATAGTTGATTTTATTAAAACACATAGGGTGTGTCTATATATGGAAAAATACTCATAAAAACATTTCAACCAATCGATTAGTCGAAAGAAAAGAAGACGTTTAATTTTTTTGGGTCGGGGACAGCCCTAATATAGTTACACATTTGGCAGGAGGTTAGGAAGTGTAGCTCAGTTTCCACCTCATTTTGTGGACAGTGGGCACATATCCTGTTTTGTCATGAGAGCTAGGTTTGCCTATGGCGACCTCTCTCAATTGCAAGGCTATGCTCAGTGAGTCTATACATAGTCAAGGATTTTCTTAATTTTAGGTCAGTCAAAGTGGTCAAATATTCTGCCCTGTGTACTTTCTGTTTACGGCCAGATTCTGTTGAGATAATTCCACTAGAGGGAATTGTAGCCATTTTTATGGGCTCTGGACCAATTGTGATATTTTGTGTTTTTTGCGCTGATCTTAACTTTTTTTTGTACATCATGTTTCCGCCATCATTTCCTATGACCGCAAAGAGATTCTATACATCAGAACAGTAATCACTAAACTCAATTTGGATGAGGATTTCTACTTCAATGAGTGGTGTGGCAGGTAACCTAGTTGTTAGAGCGTTGGACCAGTAACCGAAAGGTTGCTAGATCCAATCTCCGAGCTGACAACGTAAAAATCTGTTGTTCTGCTCCTGAACAAGGCAGTTAACCCACTGTCATTGTAAATAAGAATTTGATCTTAACTGACTTGCCTAGTTAAATAAAGGTTACATTTAAAAAACTAACTGTAATATACTATGTTTCTCTGAGTCGTGGCTGAACAAGAACATAGCACATTTGGGGGGGGGGGGGGGGGGTGCGGTCTATAATATTAAGGAAGTCTCGAGGTTCTTCTCACCTGAATTAGAATACCTCATATCTATATTTCATCTATACTCACCCAGAGGTGGCACTTCAAGTGGCCAGTGAATTTAATGCAGGAAAACTGAAATCCGTTTTATCTAATTTCTACCAGCATGTCACCTGTGCATCTACAGCCGAAAAAACTCGATATCACCTTTACTCCACACACAGAGGAGCTTACAAAGCTCTCCCTCGCACTCCATATGGCAAATCTGACCATAACTCTATCCTGATTTCTGCTTACAAGCAAACACTCAAACAGGAAGTACCAGTGACGAGCTCAGTATGGAAGTGGTCCGATGAAGCGGATACTAAGTGACAGTATTGTTTCACTAGCACAGACTGGAATATGTTCCGGGATTCATCTGAAGGCATTGAGGAGTTTACCACATCAGTCACCGGCTTCATTAATAAGTGCATCAACGACGTCGTCCCCACAATGACTGTACGCACATATCCCAACCAGAAGCCATGAATTACAGGCAACATCCACACTGAGCTAAAGGCTAGAGCTGCTGCTTTCAAGCAGCGGGACACTAATCTGAACGCTTATAAGAAATCGCGCTATGCCCTCAGACGAATCATCAAACAGGCAAAGCGTCAATACAGGACTAAGATTGAATCCTACTACTCCGGCTCTGACACTTGTCGGATTTGGCAGGGCTTGCAAACTATCACAGATTACAAAGAAAAACCCAGCCACGAGATGTCCGCTGACACGAGCCTACCGGACAAGCTAAATGCCTTCTATGCTCACTTTGAGGCTAGCAACACTGAATCATGCATGAGAGCACCAACTGTTCCGGACGAGTGTGTAATCACACTCTCCATAGCTGATGTAAGACCTTTAAACAGGTTAACATTCACAAGGCCAAATGGATTACCAGGATGCACATTCAGAGCATGCGCTTACCAGCTGGCAAGTGTCTTCACTGACATTTTCAACCTATCCTTGACCCAGTCTGTAATACCTACATGTTTCAAGCAGACTAACCTAGTCCCTGTGCACAAGAACGCCAAGGTAACCTGTCTAAATGTCTATCGTCCCGTAGCACTCACATCTGTAGCACAGGAGGTCGGTGGCACCTTAATTGGGGAGGACAGGCTCGTGGTAATGACTGGAGCGGAATTAGTGGAATGGTACCAAATACATCAAACACATGGTTTCCATTCACTCTGTTCCTGCCATTATAATGAGCCGTCCTGTAGCCATAAAATGCTTTGAAAGGCTGGTAATGGCCTACATCAACACCATCACCCAGACACCCTGGACCCACTCCAATTCGCATACCGCCCAACAGATCCACAGATGACGCAATCTCTACTGCACTCAACACTGCCCTTTCCCACCTGGACAAAATGAGCACATACTTGAGAATGCTGTTCATTAACTACAGCTCAGCGTTCAACACCATAGTGCCCTCCAAGCTCATCACTAAGCTAAGGACCCTGGGACTAAACACCTCCCTCTGCAACTGGATCCTGGTCTTCCTGACAGGCCGCCACCAGGTGGTGAAGGTAGGCAACAACACATCCGCCACACTGACCTTCAACACAGGGGCCTTTCAGGGGTGCATGCGCAGTCCCCTCCTGTACTCCATGTTTACCCACAACTGCGTGGCCCGCATGAATCCAACACCTTCATTACTTTTGCCGACTACACAACGGTGGTAGGCCTCATCACCAATGACGATGAGTCAGCCTATAGGGAGGAGGTCAGAGACCTGGCAATGTGCTGCCAGGACAAAAACCTCTCCCTCAACATCAGCAAGACAAAGGAGCTGATCGTGGACTACAGGAAATGGAGGGCCGAGCACGCCCCCATTCACATCGACAGGGCTCTCATGGAGTGGGTCAAGAGCTTTAAGTTCCTCTGTGTCCACATTACTAAGGACCTATCATGGTCCAAACACACGTGAAGAAGGCGTGAAAATAACTCTTCCCCCTCAGGAGGCTGAAAAGTTCTACAGCTTCACTATTAAGAGCATCTTGGCTGGCCGCATCACCGCCTGGCATGGCAACTGCTTTCCATCTGACCATAAGGCGCTACAGAGGGTAGTGTGTACGGCCCAGTACATCATTGTGGACCACTATACCAGGCGGTGTCAGAGGAAGTCCCTAAGAATTGTCAAAGAATCCAGCCACCCAACCCTTAGACTGTTCTCTCTGCTACCGCACAGCAAGCGGTACCGAAGTGTCAAGTCTGGGACCAAAAGGCTCTTGAACAGTTTCTACCCCCAAGCCATGACTGCTGACCAGTTAATCAATCGCTACCCTTTTTAGTTGCATTGACCCCATTTTTATTTGCACTGACTCTCTTGCACCGGCTCTATGCACACTCACTGGACTCTACCAACACACTCACACATATTACACTGACACACATGCATATTTATGCCACGCACACACACACACGCAGGCACACTTTCACACACGCTGCTGGTACTCTGTTTATTATCTATCCTGATTGTCTTGTCATTTTTACCCCTACCTGCATGCACATTACCTCAATTACTTCAACTACCTCGTACCCCTGCACATTGACTCGGTACTGATACTCCTTGTATACTGTTATACACTGAGTGGACACAACATTAATGCAGGAAAACATCCTAATCAGTCAGGTTTCAAGACTGGGCATTCAACTGAGACTGCTCTTCTCTGTGTCACGGAGGCTCTCCGCACTGCTAAAGCTAACTCTCTCTCCTCTGCTCTCATCCTTCTAGACCTATCTGCTGCCTTTGATACTGTGAACCATCAGATCCTCCTCTCCACCCTCTCCGAGTTGGGCATTTCCGGCGCGGCCCACGCTTGGATTGCGTCCTACCTGACAGGTCGCTCCTACCAGGTGGCGTGGCGAGAATCTGTCTCCGCACCATGCACTCTCACCACTGGTGTCCCCCAGGGCTCTGTTCTAGGCCCTCTCCTATTCTCGCTATACACCAAGTCACTTGGCTCTGTCATATCCTCACATGGTCTCTCCTATCATTGCTATGCAGACGACACACAATTAATCTTCTCCTTTCCCCCTTCTGATAACCAGGCGGCGAATCGCATCTCTGCATGTCTGTCAGACATATCAGTGTGGATGACGGATCACCACCTCAAGCTGAACCTCGGCAAGAAGGACTGCCCGTTCCATGATCTCGCCATCACGGTTGACAACTCCCTTGTGTCCTCCTCCCAGAGTGCTAAGAACCTTGGCGTGATCCTGGACAACACCCTGTCGTTCTCCACTAACATCAAGGCGGTGACCCGATCCTGTAGGTTCATGCTCTACAACATTCGCAGAGTACGACCCTGCCTCACACAGGAAGCGGCGCAGGTCCTAATCCAGGCACTTGTCATCTCCCGTCTGGATTACTGCAACTCGCTGTTGGCTGGGCTCCCTGCCTGTGCCATTAAACCCCTACAACTCATCCAAAACGCCGCAGCCTGTCTGGTGTTCAACCTTCCCAAGTTCTCTCACGTCACCCCGCTCCTCCGCTCTCTCCACTGGCTTCCAGTTGAAGCTCGCATCCGCTACAAGACCATGGTGATTGCCTACGGAGCTGTGAAGGGAACGGCACCTCCATACCTTCAGGCTCTGATCAGGCCCTACACCCAAACAAGGGCACTGCGTTCATCCACCTCTGGCCTGCTGGCCCCCCTACCTCTGAGGAAGCACAGTTCCCGCTCAGCCCAGTCAAAACTGTTCGCTGCTCTGGCACCCCAATGGTGGAACAAGCTCCCTCACGACGCCAGGACAGCGGAGTCAATCACCACCTTCCGGAGACACCTGAAACCCCACCTCTTTAAGGAATACCTAGGATAGGATAAAGTAATCCTTCTAACCCCCCCCCCCCCTTAAAAGATTTAGATGCACTATTGTAAAGTGGTTGTTCCACTGGATATCATAAGGTGAATGCACCAATTTGTAAGTCGCTCTGGATAAGAGCTTCTGCTAAATGACTTAAATGTAAAATGTAAACATTAGGAACTGGTCTTTCCATTACATAGACTAACCAGGTGAATCCAGGTGAAAATATGATCCCTTATTGATGTCACTTGTTAAATCCACTTTAATCCATGTAGATGAAGGGAAGGAGAACTGTTAAAGAAGGATTTTTAAGCCTTGAGACAATTGAGACATGGTTTGTGTGCCATTTAAAGTGTGAATGGGCAAGACAAAAGATTCAATTGCCTTTGAGCGGGGAATGGTAGTAGGTGCCAGGCAGACCGGTTTGAGTGTGTCAAGAACTGCAATGCTGCTGGGTTTTTCATACTTAACCATTTCCTGTGTGTATAAAGAATGGTCCACCACCCAAAGGATATCCAGCCAACTTAAAACTACTGTGGGAAGCATTGGAGTCAACATGCATCCCTGTGGAATGCTTTCGACACCTTGTGGAATCCATTCCCTGACGAATTGAGGCTGTTCTGAGTGCAAGAAGGGGTACAAAGCAGTATTGGGAAGGTGTTCCTAATGTTTTGTACACTCAGTGTAGTCTCTTTATTGTACCTTTTTCCTTTTTTTCTTATTTTTTTTTACTCTGCATTGTTGGGAAAGGGCTTGTAAGTAAGCATTTCATGGTAAAGTCTACACCTGTTGTATTCGGCGCATTTGACAAATAAAATGTTATTTAATTTTGCTTTGATAGCATTCCAATTTGTTCTGTGTTTTGGTTGATTCTTTTCAGTGTGTCAAATAGTTATAATTTAGCTTTCTCAATATTTGGTTGGGTTTAATTGTGTTGCTGTCCTAGGGCTCTGTGGGGTCTGTTTGTGTTTGTGAACAGAGCCCCAGAGTCAGCTGGCTGTGGGGACTCTTCTCAAGGTTAATCTCTCTGGAGGTGAAGGCTTTGTGGTGGAATGTGTGGGCATCGCATGTGGTGGAATGTGTGGGTTTTGCGTTGTACACAAAGTATATTTTTGCAGAATTCTGCATGCAGTCTCAATTAGCTGTTTGTCCCTTGTCCCATTTTGTGAATTCTTGGTTGGCGAGTGGACCTCAGACCTCACAACCATAGAAGGCAATGGGTTCTATAAATGTTTGAAGTATTTTTAGCTAGATTCTCGTGTCAAGTTTTATGTTCCCTTAATGGCATAGAAGGCCCTTAGATCATTCACAGCCTTGTGGTAGTTACCTGTGGTGTTGATGTTTAGGCCGTGGTAGGTATAATTCTTTGTGTCCTCTAGGGCAATGAAGTCTAGATAGAATTTCTATTTGTTGTCCTGGCAACCATACCTTTTTTGGAACACCATTATTTGATATTTACTGTCAGGGCCCAGGTCTGACAGAATCTGTGTAGAAGATCTAGGTGCTGCTGTAGGCCATCCTTGGTTGGGGACAGAAGCAAACAGTAGACATTTGATTTCCGAGTTCTCTCTCTCTCTCTCTCTCTCTCTCTCTCTCTCTCTCTCTCTCTCTCTCTCTCTCTCTCTCTCTCGCAATCAGTGCTCACTGTGACCAATAAAACTGATTGAATTAGAGGTGTGAATGTTTAAATGTTTAAATTAAATTGGGATCATAAACATTTAGAAAGAAATCCCTAACTGAAAAACAGAGATTCTTGTGTTGTTCTTTTCTCCGCAAAATTCAAATCAATAACAAAACTACCACTAACTGTTATCACAAAACTACCACTAACTGTTACAGTGATGCTTGTACGAACTCGAACCCAGTCGCAGAGAAACACAGCAAGCAGAGGTAAAGGTAAATTCAGCTCTTTACTTAGTCTTGACAAAAACAAGGCAACAGCACAAGAGTGTACTAAGCAAAACACAAGACCAAAGCACAGATACAAGCAACTGAGGAACCTAAATAGCAAGGCAACCAGGTGAACAGAGAAGGTCATCAAAACCAGGTGAAACCAATAAGTAATAATTAGGGTAACCTGGAAACTAGAACACAAGGCAAGGGCACCCTCCAGCGGTAATCCAAGGGAACAACAATCAAATAAACATAACCTGTGACAGGACCCCCCCCCCCCCCCCAACGGCTTCTGACGTTCTACTAGGGGTAGCAGAGTGGCGACGAACTCCCGATTGAGTCCTGGATCCAGAATGTCCCAAGCAGGAACCAAGGATCGCTCCTCAGGACCGTAACCCTCCCAGTCCATGAGATACTGAGTCCCATGCCGGAACTGGCGACTAGAGAGGATGCGTCGCACAGTGTAGGCTGGCTGTCCCTCTATCATGCGAGGCGGAGGTGGAGGCCGAGTGGCCGGAACCAGAGGACTGAACACCACAGGCTTGAGTCTGGAGATGTGGAAGTTGGGATGAATCCTCATGGACCGGGGAAGACGAAGGCGATAGGCCACTGGATTGATGCGCCGTAGAACTTTGAATGGCCCAACATACCGGGGTGCCAACTTAGATTCCTCGCATAGGGGCAGATCCCTAGTAGACAACCAGACCATCTGGCCTGGACGCAGGAGAGGGTGAGAACGGCGATGACGGTTGGCTGGTCATTGAGCTCGAGCAGAGGACCTCAGGATCGCTGACCGAGCCCTCTTCCAGGTCCGGCGGCAATGAGAGATGAGACGTTCAGCGGATGGAACCGCCACTTCAATCTCCTGATCTGGAAACAGAGGAGGCTGGTACCCGTACAACACCTGGAATGGTGACAGGCCGGTGGAGGAACACTGGACAGTGTTGTGTGCATACTCCACCCAGGGAAGATGCTGTCTCCAAGTGGCGGGGTTGGCAGACACACAGCACTGTAAGGCGGTCTCCAGATCCTTGTTCACCCACTCTGTTTGGCTGTTGGACTGAGGGTGATAGCCCGAAGACAAACTGGCTGATGTCCCCAGAAGGGTACAGAACGCCCTCCAGAATCTGGAGGCAAACTGGGGCCCCCAGTCGGAAACGATGTCCAGAGGAAGTCCGTGAAGGCGGAAAACATGCTGAATGACTAGCTGAGCAGTCTCACGGGCAGATGGAAGCTTAGGCAGCGGAATGAAATGTGCCGTCTTGGAAAAGCGGTCCACAATGACCAGGATGACAGTGTGGCCCTCTGAGGATGGAAGACCCATGATGAAATCCATAGAGAGATGAGACCAGGGTCGAGAAGGTGTTGGCAGCGGATGAAGAAGCCCCAGAGGCTGCTGACGAGGAGTCTTGTTCCCGGGCGCATGTCGAACAGGCAGCCACGAAAGTCTGTGTCCACCTCTGCCAAGGGCCACCAAAACCTCCTCCTCAAAAACTCTAGCGTTTGCTGCCCTCCCGGATGAGGGGTGAGATGCGACGAGTGAGCCCACTGTACCTTGACCGTGCCCCAGGAGGAACAAAAAGTATGTTAGAAGGACAGCCGTCAGGAACTGCCTCCCTACCTTGAGCCTCCTTCACTACAGTCTCTATACCCCAGGACACCGGCACGAGGATGAGCAACTTGGGGATGATGGATCCAAGTGGCCGATCCTCACTGGAGCTGGGGAACTGGCGAGACAGGGCATCCGGCTTCACGTTCTTAGACCCCGGGTGGTAAGATAACATGAATCTGAACCGAGTGAAGAAAAGAGCCCAGCATGCCTGTCGGAGATTGAGGCGTTTATCCTCCTGGATGTAGGCCAGGTTCTTGTGGTCCGTCTAAACCGTAAAAGGATGTTCCGAACCCTCCAACCAGTGACGCCACTCCTCCAAAGCCAGTTTGACTGCAAGCAGCTCCCGATTGCCAACATCATAGTTCCTCTTCGCTGGAGTGAGACGTCTGGAGAAAAAGGCACAGGCGTGAAGCTTTTGGTCTTTAGCTGAGTGCTGAGACAGAACCGCACCCACGCCAACATCAGAGGCATCCACCTCTACCACGAAGGCAAGAGAAGGATCCTCATGAACTAGAATGGGTGCAGAAAAAATAACATTTCTGGTCCTGGAACGCCCTCTCAGCAGCAGAGGTCCCGCTTACATGCCCAGCCTTACATGCCCTTGGTGAGCGCTGTCAATGGCGCAGCCACAGAACTAAAGTCTCTCACAAATCTCCGGTAGAAGTTAGCAAAACCCCAAAAATGCTGGACTTGCTTGACAGTGCTGGGCCACGGCCAGTTGACCACCGCTTCTACCTTTTGGGAGTCCATCCGTACACAGCCTTGAGACACAATGTACCCCAGGAAGGAGATCTGAGGAACGTGAAACTCACACTTTTCACATACAAGTGGTGAGAGAGGAGTGTTTGAAGGACCTGGCAAACATGTTGGACTTGTTCAAGCATGGACCTGGAGAAGATGAGGATGTCATCCAGGTATACAAACACGAACTGGTGAAGGAAGTCGCGCAGCACGTCATTAACCAGGGCCTGGAAAATGGCTGGAGCATTAGTAAGTCCAATTTTTTTTTTATAAACAAGTACCTAACTGTTGCTAGCAGCAGCGTAGGCCCCCAACAACAGACATTAGATAGGAATCTTCACGCGAAAGAAGTGCCAATTACAGAAATGATTGCAGTTGATATACAGCCATTGTCACTGGTAAAGGATGTCGGCTTCAATGCCCTGATGGCATATCTAGAACCAGACTTCAAGATGCCATGTTGAAAAACTGTGATGGTCTGGTTTGTACAATGATTGCTCTGCAAATACAAAGCGCAAGCTCTCAATCACCCATTGGGGCGTTAACAACATATTGTGGGATGTCTATGAACACACATCACTGCAACAAGTCATCACACTGATGAGAAGTGGGACATGAAGTCCCATGTACTGACAATTGAGAACATGGAAGAGAGGGACACAGCAGAGAACCTAAAAATGGCATTAACTACCATCGTTGTTGAGTGGGTGGTAGACAGCAGTAAGGTAGGCTTGAGTAGATGCCATGGTAGCCTTGAGTAGATTCCTTCTGGTAGTCTGCAGTAGATAGAACTGTATTGCCACCTAGTGGTCATACACAGCCCCATAACTGCATTAAGAATTCACATGTCATTTTATTATTTCTTTCTTATTGTTTAAACATTTAAATGATAAAAAATTTTCTGTATATTAAACGTAAAGATTCATTTTTTTGTCACATCCCTAGACTGAATCAGCCTCCAGAGGAAGGTCTCATGATGGATCGACTACACTGGGCCGCGGTAGGAATGTGGTAATGATGTTAACTTTAATCTAGATGCTGAACCAGGAACAGCTCACATTCTGCTCTAGCCGGGGTCATGTTCATCAGGCACCAAACTGAAGAAAATGGAAGGCACTGTCTGGATTTGTCCAATAACAAACACCCATTTGTGGTGGTGGTGATTACTAACTTCAAGACGTGGTTATGATGAGGATGACTTTACGGCTGGTAATTGGTAATTACTTTAAATCAAAATGTATCAAATGTGTGTGTGAGGTCTCCCGGGCTTGTGCTGATAAAGCATCTTCAGTACTCTCCCTTTCTACTCTTCCTCCTCATCCTCCTCCAAAAAAGTCCTCAGTGCTCTCCTCCTTCTAAACCTCGTCCTCAGGCTAAGACAAAGCCGGTGGACGAAACTCCTTCCTAACACGTACTGTTTAGTCATCGCTGTTAGATCTAGTCAATCTGTAAAGTGACACATGTGAAATGGGGTCTCCTCCCAGGCTGATTAAGCATCTTCTGTCCTCTCCTCTCCTCTATTAGTACTGCTTAGTAATCACTGCTAGACATTATCCATTGAGCGAATATCAAGATGTCGCTTTACCGTAGTTTCCCTAAAAAAGTTTTCCCAAAAAATTGGTCCCTGGTTCTCGAGTTCTTCAGAGCACCCTGCGGACATTATAGGATTTCCACCATGTTCCGTGTTCCAGAACTTCCATTCTCATTTACATAATCGAAGGTGCATCCAAAACACACGATAAGCATGATTTGCACACATTCATACACTGATGAATAATGGGATGAAGTGCTACACTGCACGACACACACATGCACACACACACGCTCATTATTTACATCAGTCATTCTTTACATTTAATCTTTGATATATATAGTTATTAGAGTGGTGCGAGTCATACAACCCAATCTCTGCAAACCTCACTGCCAGAAAGCAAGCACTCCCATTCACAATCTTCTCGCAAAGTACAAATTGTTCTGTCATATTTTGCGAGATGCTCTGTGGCCCAGCCAAAGACTCCCTCAGCCTGTAAGTTCCACTCGGCCTTCTGTACCTTAAAGCTTTTACCCTGATTAAAACGAATGGACCAGATCCCTCCCTCCTGCTTTGCTTCTGCAGAGTTAAACGAGTGTGGAACCATCCATTTTCCTGTCCCACTTCACCCCTTCATAGACACCTCTCTGTTCCCCACTCCCCCTTTCTTTCTCTCTCTCTATTTCTTTCTCTCTCTTTCTCCCTGCTCACACGTTTTGGAGTGTCAATCTGTCATATCAGGCTCACTGGAACAAATGTGCTGTGAGACTTGGATCAAAATGCTGCCTGTTCACAAACACACATGCACGCACACACGCAGGTACACACGCATGGAAACACACACACGCACGGAAACGCACGCACGCACGGAAACACACACACTCACGGAAAACACACACACACACACACACACACACACACACACACACACACACACACACACACTGGTTGGCAGAGCAAGCAGGCAGCAATGAGAGTCATAGAAGCAATCAGAGAGCAACTAACAGTTGAGCTACACATGGACTCTTGGAAATATTCTCTGCTAAACTTTCACACCTCTCTCTCTGTGTACCCTGCCTGACCATCTCTGTCTCCATCTCTCTCTCTCTTGTTTTTTGTCTGTCTCTGTCTGTCTGTTTCTCTCTCGCTCTCTCCCACACACACACACACACACACACACACACACACACACACACACACACACACACACACACACACACACACACACACACACACACACTGTTCTCAAAAAGAAAAAAAATGTATCTTCTTGTGCAACCCTCCCTCTATGTTACACAAAACGCAGTAATGCATGAATGACTCAACCGTGTGGGTGAGCACTATGTCTTACGCCATATTGTACTGTGAACCAAGCAGCGTTGAAGTGGAGTGGTCGGCTGTATACTGCTCTGTTCAGCTCGCTCCGTATTGTCAAAGACTTTATTTATATACCAATCAATAACACATTATTCAGCCGAGGCAGGAAGATTCAGCTGCTGACACACTATGGGTGCCCTACACTTCTAGAGCCTTTGATCAGTATTCTGTTCTGGAACACATGGGAGCATAATTAACATTATAGATTGCAGTTGTCCTCTAGCTGCACACTTATACTTCAACTCTCCCACACAAACTAATCAGAACCCCGACTACTCACTTACATTTTGAGTTGTATTACCTTTTCTAACCTTGTCCGGCCGATTTAAAGTTAAAAGAACATTCCGTCCATATTTATCATTATCAATTTGCGGAGGGAGGCATGTCCCAAACATTCTCTATGTAGCCTATACTTTGAAAGTCAAAAGGCTTCTCTTGAACTTCTACACTCTTGGGGGGAAAAAGTACTCTCTGGAACCTTAAAGGTTTCTTCTGGTGTCCCCATAGGAGAACCCTTTGAAGAACCGTTTAGGGTTCCAGGTAGAACTCGTTTGGGTTCCTTCTTGAACCCTTTCCACAGAGGATTCAACATGGAACCCACTAGGGGCATCCTATGGGGACAGCCGAAGAACCCCTATGGAACCCTTTTTTTGATGAGTGTATGAAGTAGCCTGAGGTTCCCCTCTATCTCTGTGTAACCTGAACACTTTGTCCTACCTTGCCAAAACAACCTATTAAAATGTTAATGGTGCCGACCACACCTCATTGACCTGCATTGCAATGACACGCTACTTGACTTTGCAATGAGGGTTCTCGCCTTGAGCCATAGTCAATGAAGGTTGACACTGACAGACTTACAGACATCTCTCTATTTCTACAATACACCATCCAGGCCAGGGGGGCCGAACTCATCTGGCCTTGCAGACAGGGTTGTTGGGTTGGGTTCAAATCCATTTATATTTGAGTCAATTCAGGAAGTAAACTGAAATTCCAATTCCAAATTGTTGTCATAGAGAACCATTGGTGAGAATTGGAATTTCAGTTTACTTCCTGAATTAACGGAATTGAAATGGAATTAACTTCAACCGTGTTCTACTGTTCCTGCTTGCCGAAGAGAGGGTCCAAGTCCTAGTTGAAACCGATAAAGCCTTGTTCACAGCTATATTGACTGTTGTTTTTGTAATATATCATTAACCACTAGGGCTATTATACTGTCACACTGCACGTGCCGGGAAACTGACCCTCTTAAACTTGGTTAAGCTTCTCTAGTGTCCGTGAATTATTTACTCTGAAAATGTTGAACCTAACAAGGTCATGCAAGTTACTTGTTTCTGTTGATGTCAAAAACAACATAAAAAAATGTAAAGTAAATTATATGGGGAGATATTTGCCCAAGTAATATCACTGGCCTACATTAGCCTATGTTTGTTGAGACCTCTGCCTTATATCCATAACTGAACACATAACACAGAACATAGAACACATAAGCAGGGTTTGGAACTGGTTCAGGGAACAGAACCGAAAACCGGAAAATAAGTACATTTGGTAACACTTCCTTTTAATTACATGTGTAATTACACTAAAACAAGTATTGTAGTTAACGTAACGACTCATAGTTACTTCAGTGATAATGCCCTCGAAGCCGGTGTTTAGAGGATGTATTGGCATGGGTGTTGCTCATTGAGGGCCGGCAAACTGTGCCAATATATCCTCTAAACACTGGCTTGGAGGGCATGATCACTTTGCCAACACATTCAAATAATGTTTGACATATTTTTATTAAAAACTTTATTTTGATGTATTTACTCATACTATTCCATCCTTCCAGAAGATATAGTCCCGACACAAATCTAACGTTGCCAGAGACGTGACCCAGTCGTTCATTCTTTTTGTTCTGTATATATGGACGCGACACTGTCTTTTTTTTCTAAATGTTCCATTGCCATACTCGCTGGCAACATTCTTATATCTTGCTTGCTAGCTAGCCAACTACGGCAAACTTACAGTCCCGTCAAAAAGTGCAGCCAGAATAACAGCAAAGTAGCTGCATTTGCATTTGTTTAAGATGTTTTCTAGTGATATTTAATTGGATACATCCATAACAATGAGTTAATGAGGTGCGATTTCGCCTGGCATAGAAAATGTGCACACTCGTCAGGACACTGTTGTTCAGAGGAGCTAGCCAACAACACAGCTAACATAATCACTTCAAACTGAAGTTTCATTTGACCTTTTTTGAATTGGCATTTCTTTGTATATATCCATAAAAATGATGCTAGCTGATTCATGATTTTGACTGGCTGAGAAACGCTACCTGTCTGTCTCGTCCCGACTCCAGACATGGTCATTACTATGGGACAACTGGAGATTGAATTTTAATATTTAAACAATGTTGCAAATGTCAGAGAGACAGACAGCAAGGTTTATACAAATCTCCGCTGTTGAAGTCTAAAAGAATGTGAGATAATGTCTAGATGCTTTTTATAGTGGAGATCAAGTTTATAAATTGCCTGGCTGGGCTGATGAGACAGTGGATTGTGCAGTGAGATTGAACAGAGTAAATAGGCATTTTAACATAGATTTAGCCGGTGGTAACTTGTTGAATAGACACCGGCTGGAATGCGGTTTTAACCAATCAGCATTTAGGATTAGACCCACCCGTTGTATAAAATGTGATAACAACATGTAATTGGTAGTAATTACAGAAGTGTAACAATGAATGCTTGTTACCATGGTTGTTACAAATGGGTAGGCTGTGACAAAGGTTTGGATCCCATGTGGATGCACTGCGTGTCTGAGAGATCATCGCCTATGCTCAATAAACTCTAAATACTAAACCATGAATGTGCACTGTTCAAAATATATCTACAGTCAGCATTGTTGCTAGCACTTGCCCCCAAAATAAAGGGTTAACTTGGTTGAGCTGACGAAAACCGATCTAATACAAGTGTCATCCCAGATAAGGAATAAGACACTATTTCAAAGCACATGTAATGTTTGCCTAAGTACAATGTAATTACTAGTTGTTACACTTCATTTTAACTAGCTAAAACCTGCGTATCTCGAGGGGTACTTACTTGTAACTAATGTGTACCTTTACAGTACATTACCCATTTTGACAACCTGGCCCTCAATTTAAACCTTGTGGATGCGAGATCCAAGTGGGAGAATAAATATACTAGTACACCACAGAGTACATGTAATATCTGCATAAGTACAATGTTATTACTAGGTGTTATACAGGATTTGTCTATTTATAATGAAGTGTATATTGAGGGGTACCTACTTTAATTATAATGTACTGATAGCCAGTGGTGGAAAAAGTACCCAATTGTCATACTTGAGTAAAAAATTCAAGATACCTTAATAGAAAATTACTGAAGTAAACGTAGAAATAATTTCACATTCCTTATATTAAGCAAACCAGATGGCACAATACAAAAAACATTTTTATGGATAGCCTCCAACACTCAAACATAATTTACAAACAAAGCATCTGTTTAGTGATTCCGCCAGGTCAGAGGCAGTAGGGACGACCAGGGATGTTCTCTTGATAAGGGTGTGAATTGGACCATTTCCCTGTCGTGCTAAGCATTCAAAATGTAATGAGTACTTTTGGGAAAATGTATTAAGTAAAAATGACATTATTTTCTTTAGAACTGTAGTGGAGTAAAAGTAAAAGTAATAAAGTAAGGTACAAAAGACCCCACTTAATTAGTACTTTAAAGTATTTTTACTATCAAACTTTTGTATTATTTCAGCCAGTTGTTTTAAAATTGGTGCTCATGAGCCAAAAGGGATCCCGTTTTTTGTGTACTATGTCATCCCTTTTGTATGATATGTTACGTCCTGCAAAACAAACTTTTTTTGTTGTTTTTGTGTTCAATTCGTATGATATCGTTATGCTTAAGATCCTGGCGTCCATCTTTAAGTACTGGTACTTTAGTTTACACCCCTGTTGATATCACAGGGTTTGTGCAAGCTGAAATATGGTGTGTTTGGATGCTATGTTACCGCCCACTGATCCCTCTGCTTTTGTGCCACTGGACTGTGGATCGTCGTCGGAGGCTCCGGACTGCGGGCCGCCGCTGGAGGCTCCGGGCTGCGGGCCGCCGCTGGAGGCTCCGGGCTGCGGGCCGCCGCTGGAGGCTCCGGGCTGCGGGCCGCCGCTGGAGGCTCCGGGCTGCGGGCCGCCGCTGGAGGCTCCGGGCTGCGGGCCGCCGCTGGAGGCTCCGGGCTGCGGAACGCCGCTGGAGGCTCCGGGCTGCGGAACGCCGCTGGAGGTTCCGGGCTGGGGAACGTCGCTGGAGGTTCCGGACTGGGGAACGTCGCTGAAGGTTCCGGACTGGGGAACGTCGCTGAAGGTTCCGGACTGAAGGTTCCGGACTGGGGAACGTCGCTGAAGGTTCCGGACTGGGGAACGTCGCTGAAGGTTCCGGACTGGGGGCCGTCTCTGGAGGTTCCGGAATGTGGGCCGTCTCTGGAGGTTCCGGAATGTGGGCCGTCTCAGGAGGTTCCGGACTGTGGGCCGTCGCTGGAGGTTCCGGACTGTGGGCCGTCGCTGGAGGTTCCGGACTGTGGGCCGTCGCTGGAGGTTCCGGACTGTGGGCCGTCGCTGGAGGTTCCGGACCGTGGGCCGTCGCTGCAGGCTCCATGCCGTGGATCATCACTGCAGGCTCCGCGCCATGGATCACCACTGGAGGCTTTGTGCCATGGATCATCCCTACAGGCTCCGGGCCATGGATCTTCCCTACAGGCTTCTTGCCATGGGTTATCACTGGAGGCTCCGGGCCATCGATTATCACTGGAGGCTTCGTGTCATGGATCATCACTGGAGGCTTCGTGCCATGGATCATCACTGGAGGCTTTGGACCATGGATCATCACTGGAGGCTTCTTACGTGGAGCCGGAACAGGTCTCACCGGACTGGGGAATGTTGCTGGAGGCTCTGGACTGGGAACTGTCGCCGGAAGCTCTGGACTGGGAACTGTCGCCGGAGGCCTGATGTGAGGGGCTGGCACAGGTGGTGCCAGACTGCATCCTAAACCAACTCAACAACTCTCCCATATCTATTTTCTCCTGGATTGGCTCTGGTTCCCTCCTCGGCTCCGTCGACTGCTCCATGTGCCCCCCCCCAATTTTTTTTGGGGGGGGGGTTTCTGTGGCCTTCCTTCCTGACTTCGTAGCTGTCCCTCCTTCGCTGCTTCCGCCTGCTTCCCTGGCAGGCTCTTGTCTCCTGCCACTATTCCTTCCAAAGTCCAGGATATACTCCTCCTAATCTCCTCAAACGTCCACTGGTCCATACCACGCTGCTTGGTCATAATGTGTTGGGATCTTCTGTGATGATCGTCGTAAGGAGAAGACCAAGGTGCAGCGTGGTAAGTGTTCATATTTCTATTTTATTTTACTCAGAACACTAAATCAAAATAATGAAAAACGAACGTCACATTCTGCAGGCTTACTGAGCTGTACAAAAACAAGATCCCACGCTGAAGGAGGGAAAAGGGCTGCCTAAGTATGATTCCCAATCAGAGACAACGATAGACAGCTGCCTTTGATTGGAAACCATACTAGGCCAATCAAAGGAAAAAAACAACATAGAAATATAACACATAGAATGCCCACCCCACACCCTGACCTAACAAAATGGAGAAATAAAACATCTCTCTCAGGTCGGGGCGTGACAAAAGTAACATTCTGCAAAGAGCTTGTAAAGGGCTCTGGAGTCTGATTCCCAGCCAAGGTCAAGCTTTTGTTTCAAATTCATGGAAGCTTATGAGTGCAATGGCAAAAAAGTTTCACAAACTGTTCACATCCCAAAAATTGTTTAAATTGTTAAATAATTTAACGGTGTCAGTTCAGGTTGGCCTTTGCGCTTCAGCAAACAAAGGAAAGGAGGGGTACTCAACAACAATGACAAAAATCATGATAATGGCTTACCAAGAAAAACTAATTTGAGGTAAAAAGGAGTTGGAGCACATAACAAAAAAAGGCAGAAATTTATGTATTTTTGCTCACTTTAATCCAGTACAGGATGCAAACAGGTGACTGACATTTCGATGTCAAGCTGACATCTTCCTCAGAGTGACCTGACCATTGCACTTACAGGCTCCTATTTATAGCCAAGTGGGCCATTGAGACACAACAATATAAAACAAAATTGTAATAATAATATTGTATGTTTCTAGGTAAAAGGCAATTTATAGCACAACGTTTGTTCTATGGCTACAAAGCACAGGGAGGAAGGTGCTTTGTAAACATAGAGCACGTCCAAATTTCACCAGGAGGAACACTGTGGATTCAAAGGGACTAAACAATGATTTTTCACTGTCTTCGTTTCTATAGTGTTGTTGCCATGAATTTTTGGTTCTCTGTGTCTCCGGATCCACAGACACCCATATTTCATTCGGAAAGTATTCAGACACCTTGACTTTTTCCAAATTTTGTTACAGCCTTATTCTAAAATGGATTAAATAAATACAAAATCTAATCAATCTATGCAGGATACCCCATAATGACAAAGTGAAAACAGATTTTTAGACATTTTTACAAATGTATAACAACGAAATAAATACCTTATTTACATAAGTATTCAGACCCTTTGCTATGAGACTCAAAATTGAGCTCAGGTGCATCCTGTTTCCATTGATCATCTTGAGATTTTTCTAGAACATGATTGGAGTTCACCTGTGGTAAATTCAATTGACTGGACATGATTTGGAAGGGTCTATATAAGGTCCCACAGTTGACAGTGCATGTCAGAGAAAAAACCATGCCATGAGGGCGAAGGTATTGTCTGTAGAGCTCCGAGACAGAATTGTGTCGAGGCACAGATCTGGGGAAGGGTACCAAAACATTTCTGCAGCGTTGAAGGTCCCCAAGAACACAGTGGCCTCCATCATTCTTAAATGGAAGAAGTTTGTAACCACCAAGACACTTCCTAGAGCTGGCCGCCTGGTCAAACTGAGCAATCGGGGGAGAAGGCCTTGGTCTTGGGGGGTGACCAAGATCTGATGGTCTGACAGAGCTCTAGAGTTCCTCTGTGGAGATGGGAGAACCTTCCAGAAGGACAGCAATCTCTGCAGCACTCCACCAATCAGGCCTTCATTGTAGAGTGGCCAGACGGAAACCACTCCTGTAAAAGGCACATGACAGCCCGAAGGGAGTTTGCCAAAAGGCACCTAAAGACTCTCAGACCATGAGAAACAAGATTATTTGGTTTGATGGAACCAAGATTGAACTCTTTGGACTGAATGCCAAGCGTTACGCCTGGAGGAAACCTGGCACCATCCCTATGGTGAAGCATGGTGGTGGCAGTATCATGCTGTGGGGGTGTTTTTCAGCGGCAGGGACTAGGAGACTTGTCAGGATTGAGGCAAAGATGAACGTAGCAAAGTAGAGAGAGATCCTTGATGAAAGCCTGTTTCAGAGCGATCAGGACCCCAGACTGGGGTGAAGGTTCACCTTCCAACAGGACAACGACCCTAAGCACACAGCCAAGATAACGCAGGAGTGACTTCGGGACAAGTCTCTGAATGACCTTGAGTGGCCTATCCAGTCAAACCCGATCGAACATCTCTGGAGAGACCTGAAAATAGCTGTGCAGCAACGCTCCCTATCCAACCTGACAGAGCTTGAGAGGATCTGCAGAGAAGAATGGGAGAAACTCCCCAAATACAGGTGCGCCAAGCTTTTAGCATCATACCCAAGAAGTCTCAAGGCTGTAATTAATGCCAAAGGTGCTTCAACTAAGTTCTGAGTAAAGGGTCTGAATACTTATATAAATGTGATATTTATTTTATATAAATTAGCAACCAAAAATACAAACTATTTTTGCTTTGTCCTTATTGTGTGTAGATTGATGAGAAAAAAAAACAATCGCATCAATTTTAGAATAAGGCTATAACCTAACAAAATGTGGAAAATGTCAAGGGGTCTGAATACTTTCCAAAGGCACTGTATGCACATAATGTGACATATTAAGCAATTTTCGGGGACCACCTTTTGTATACAAAAGTACCGGAGAATCTCTTTAATAATAAACAACCATTCATAAGGATGATCGTCAACATAAATACAATGCACGTGACCAATAGGGCCTGACCATTAGGGCTTGACCTATAGCCTATCATAATGACATCTATAAATTGGTTATAACACTTGACAGCAAAATGGAACCGGAGGACGTGAATTTGTTTTTTTTTTAAACAGGTGAATGTTTACTGGTTTTTCAGGAGGGAATGTGGAAGTCAGATGTGTGGAAGACATTTGGACTTAGTTGTGGAAATTACTGGAGCTCAAGAAAAGGAGGGTATAGGAGGAAGTGCTGAGTGAGTATTGTGTGCCAAACAACTGCTGTTGGATTACAATATTATACTTTTTTCTGACCATTTGGAACAGTGTAAACAAGACAAAATTAATTAGAAGTGTATCAGAGAGTCTGTTATAAGGAGAAAAAATATATATAAATCCTTTATTACAGCAAAGACTTAAAACAGTTACATGCATTCATGAATTGCGGTTTATTGTTTGTACGGAGCTACTTATCCAAAGCTTCGTTTGTTATTTCATTTTAAAACTTAAATGCTTGATTGCATTTCAAAGAATGAATGACTTGTATGCTGTGTGATGACATGAACAAATAAGTGATTGATTGATACAGTAGCCTAAATATTGAAATATAGGTAAATTACGGTATTAAGATTAAACCGGACGCACTCTTAGGACTGCAGCTCGATGGTGGTTATACAAGGCTACTACTGTAAGAAACCTACTAATGATTATGACATTACTTATTATAATGATGATCAAAGTAATAATTGTAATAATAACAATAAGAAGAAGGAGATCAAGAAAAATGAGGGTATAGGAGGGAGAGCTGCGTGCATATTGCGTGTGACAAACAGGTGCTGTTAGATTACAATATCATTTTTTTCTGCCCGTTTAGAACAGTGTAAACACTAAATAAATTATAAATAATATCAGTCAGTCTGTTCTAACGAAAAACAATTGTAAAGCCTTTATCACAGCATTGCAAAGATGAAAAAGAGACGAATTTGCGAAATGGCTTTATCCAACATTTTACGGTTGCGTGAGGCTTGGTGCTCACCGGATTCAGCAGGCTAAACACAAACACGACCATGCAACAGAGGCAGGATCTGTCTTATTTCTGTAGATTATATATGGATGATTTATAAATCCAGGCATGTTTAACAGTTAGGCTATTGATTATAGACCTAATTAAGTTGGGGTTTCCTCTCTACTCAATCTTCTTAGACAATTAAGGCAAGAGCTGTTTCCTCGTCTCCTCACTCCGCTGCCGCCTCCGCTGCATTGTTCTCAACACTAATATGCTGGTTAACTTCGCTATTATGCACATAGCAACATATAGGGAAAGGCACCAATTCAACGGTTCACTGACGATTATGTTTAAGAACTATAGACAGCGCTGGAGGTAGCACATTTGTTATAAAATAATATTATATTTATTAGTGTTGCACCATTATTCTTACATGATATAACCAATTACAATTTCAGTAGCACGTCTTAGGGTGATGGACTGTGCCATCCACATGGCTTCCGTAATGGATTAGTCCACAGACACAGGCACGAATCAGACATGTGACTTGAGCATGATACATTTTTTTTTAATAATTTGCAACTGCTCGACTAAAGAAATCTCGGTCGACAAACAGCCTATTGACCAAACAATCGACCAGTCGACTAAATGGAGTCGGCCTCAGTTTTTGATTTTGTCTGTGTACAATTGATACTTTATGAGTGTATATTTGAATAATGATCTGGGTTCATACAGCTATTAATTAGCATCAAAAGAGTTTTGGTCAGTGTGACAGAATGTAGGCTAGGCACGAACACACCAGAAGAGAAGAACAAACCAAGGTGAGTATAAATCTTCTCTCCCTGTCTCAGTCTCGGCTCTCACCTCTTTGTCAGTGCATAGTCAACCTCTTCATGCGTGTCCTGCTACAGCAGGGGAAGGAAGGAGAGAGAAATGGTTGTAGTCATAACCACAGCCTACAAAAACTTTATGAAAAGTACAGAAAGGTCCACACGCTAAATGCTCTTTATACCACCTTTAATGCAAACGTTTAAAACGTTCTTCATTAGTCAAATATTGTCATTAAAGGTGAAATACGGAGCATATAGCGTGCAGGCCTTTCTGGTCTTCTCAGGAAAGGAGAGAGACTCATTATTTTCCATAAAAATGTATTAGACTGATGATTGTCTGGTCTAAACGCAGTGGCAATTCCCAGGACCAGGAGCTCCCATAAGAATCCTTACATACACAGCTACTGACCTGGGATTGGTCAGTTATACAAAGATTTTTTTATTTATTTCACCTTTATTGAACTAACTGAGATAAGTGTGGCAAGAGTGTTGACATATAGGCTAGGTACATATAGCAGAATTTTGTTGACTTTCTGCATCTGAATGTCTATAGGCTAGCATGTTTATCACAAAGCTTTTAGTATAATCTTGTCTCATTTTGCCTGTCATCATGCTTCACACACGCTCACCGACTATTTATTGTTGTAAACTGCCATGCTCAGACAAACGCACAGCTACTGTAACATCTGAGGATTAAAAAAATATACATATGTTTACACCGGATCGGTGCTGTGAAATGTGTTGTTTTACTTGGTCATAACGTTACAAGGAAAAGTAAAAGATAGCTACAAACGCTCAAGTGAGTTAAAAGGTAAAGTACTGTACTCACTTTTGCTTGTGGTGCTCTTCAGTGATGTTTCACAAAGGTGTCAGAATCCTCACCGAAATTCACATCTTTGGTCCTTCAGTTCAACACTGAAGCCCATGCATTTCCATTGTGTCTGTGTTTGTGTCAGAATCAGAGGATCTGTTTGTCTGTTTACTCTAATGTAGATTAAGAGACCTCTGTTCGAACTGTCTGTCTCAAAGTCTGTGTGATCTAAATGTGTAGAGAGCTTGTTGAGTGTATGAGGCTGAAGTGAAATCAGTGTGAATATTGTATGTCTGTACTGTATTTGCCAGGTTGTGTGGTTGATGGTATGTCGGTGCTGTGTAGTTCACAAGAGTCTTAGAGAGTAATCCATTAGTTCACCATGCGTTTCCGGGCTCTCTCTCTTCTCTGCTATTTCTGAGTGCCTCTACTCACTGACAGGACTGAATTTGAGCTCCGTCTGCTCTTACCATCCCTCCTTCCCCCTCGCCCTCCCTCCCTCTCCTCCCCCTTCCCCTTCCTTTTGGCTCAAACTAGCCTGTCCTCTAGAACGGGAGGAGGAATTAACAGCCAGAGGGAAGGGGAGCCAATGTTATTATACATACCTATGAACTCTCAGAGAGAGCTAGAGAGAGATATATATATATACCGCATTGTAATAGGCTAGATTGACTGTACTGTATGTAGCCTATACTGTTGTTGTTATGGGATGGGGGAAGAGCGAGAGAGAGATAGACAGGAGAAACGTCCAACCATAGGAATAAATGTACTTTACTGTGTAAGGTGTTGTTACGTCGTTGTTATGTGATTACTGAGTCATTGGCATTTACTGTTGTTTTCACGCCATCTCATCCCTTAATTCCTCCTTTGTTAACAACATTGTTACTAGACATATAAAACCTGTGATCTCTTTATGGGGTTTCCTGGAGTGGCCTGTTGGTCATGAATACCACCGTCTATGACTAACTATTGGCTGAGTCAGCTTTGTCAACAACAGCATGTTCACAACCCACCTGGCTGAACACACATGGAGGTAGGTAGGTCATCATCGGGGCCTGTTTTGAATTATGTAAAGTTTTGTGACCCTTGTTAAATGCATTTTAAATACATTTGACTTTACTATACAAGAGAGAGTGAAAGTGAGTGTGTGTTTGAGTGTGATTGTGTGTTTTTTATAAACATACTTTGTTGCGTGCGTTTGTGTGTTTGTGTGTGCACACTGTCTCTGTTTTCATGTCACCGCCACCAGCAAACAAACAAACGAGGGTTTTACCAGGAGTGTTGTCTTTCTCCGTCTGACCATTCCAGAGCAGCAAGGCCCTGAGCCAAAAGATATGGTAAAGAGGTCCATGGAACGCAGACTGTGGGGGATAGAAGGACGCCGGAATCGGATTTGCGCACATTCAACATCTGATCTAACAAAGTGGTCATCGTCAAATCCGTTATGATTGATGTGTTGTAACAGGCCCATAATGTGGTTACTAAAGTCCGATTTTGGATAAATTTGGCTGTTTTCACTGCATAACATTTAGAAGTTGTTATTTTTCAGGTTAAGAAGAAGTGACTGCTAAATGCTAACGCCTGTTCATATAACTGGTTAGCATAGCTAGCATAGAGCAATCACTGGTAGTAGTCAGTCTTTTTAAACTGCAATGCAGTTTGTTGGGTGTCGATGACATGAACATGTATTGGGGTTGACATCCATGCAAGCGATTTTTACCTCATCACAGTATGAAATACACATATAAACACTAGCCTAAATGTAGGCAAATTTTTCATGGCATTACCATTGTTTGGGTCAAGCTTCGTTGACCTCTTCACCGCATCTGTAGAGACTCAGTGTCCCAGAGAGCTATGGAACTAGAACAGTGCCAGATTCTCCTCACATGCCACCTTCACCTTCAAACTATTCCATTGTTCTACCGATGGTTCTCATAACTTAATGCAATATGATTATCCTGTCTCCTTTGGACATTGGCTTTGTCCAAAATGGCACCCAATTCCCTATACAGTGTACTACTTTTGACCAAAGCCTTATGGGCCCTGGTCAAAAGTAGTGCACTAAATAGGAAATAGGGTGCCATTTGGGACGTAACCAATGTGTCACATTACTGCAGTGCAGCATCAATCGCTGATCCACTTCTGATCCATTCAAATTAAACAGCAGCGCGTGAGCAGCGTATGGGAGGCCGAACGAAGGCTTCCGGCCAAAGAACTTAATGAAATTACCTCAGGCAGCCCATAAAAAACAAAGCTATGAGTCTTTAGGTCAAGCACTGGCGTAAATCCCTGAGAGGGGAAGAGGCATCTTGTGATGATAGTTTACGCAGGAGGGAAACATTTGATTAAGCCTGGTCACTCAGACATGGAGGGTGCGAGTAGTCTGGTGTCTAAGAAAACAATAACCCTTTGACAGAAAACCATTGAGACACGATAATAACACTTTGACCCGTGAGACACACGTTTCATTCAACCACACTTGACTAGACAGTTAAGCACTGCATTGGAACACCGCCGCCATTCCAATGTTCCCTAGAAACAAATCAAATCAAATTTATTTTTATATAGCCCTTCGTACATCAGCTGATATTCTCAAAGTGCTGTACAGAAACCCAGCCTAAAACCCCAAACAGCAAGCAAAGCATGTGAAAGAAGCACGGTGGCTAGGAAATACTCCCTAGGAAAAACTCCCTAGAAAGGCCAAAAACCTAGGAAGAAACCTAGAGAGGAACCAGGCTATGAGGGGTGGCCAGTCCTCTTCTGGCTGTGCAGGGTGGATATTATAACAGAACATGGTCAAGATGTTAAAATGTTAAAATGTTCATAAATGACCAGTATGGTCAAATAATAATAATCATAGTAGTTGTCGAGGGTGCAACAAGCACGTCCGGTGAACAGGTCAGGGTTCCATAGCCGCAGGCAGAACAGTTGAAACTGGAGCAGCAGCACGGCCAGGTGGACTGGGGACAGCAAGGAGTCATCATACCAGGTAGTCCTGAGGCATGGTCCTAGGGCTCAGGTCCTCCGAGAGAAAGACAGAAAGAGGGAAAGAGAGAATTAGAGAGAGCATGTTTAAATACACACAGGACACCGGATAAGACAAGAGAAATACTCCAGATGTAACAGACTGACCCTAGCCCCCCGACACATAAACTACTGCAGCATAAATACTGGAGGCTGAGACAGGAGGGATCAGAAGACACTGTGGCCCCATCCGATGATACCCCCGGACAGGGCCAAACAGGCAGGATATAACCCCACCCACTTTGCCAAAGCACAGCCCCCACACCACTAGAGGGATGTCTCCAACCACCAACTTACCGTCCTAAGACAAGGCCGAGTATAGCCCACAACGATCTCCGCTATGGCACAACCCAAGGGGGGGGCGCCAACCCAGACAGGAAGACCACGTCAGTGACTCAACCCACTCAAGTGACGCACCCCTCCCATGGACGGCATGGAAGAACACCAGTAGGCCAGTGACTCAGCCCCTGTAAAAGGGTTAGAGGCAGAGAATCCCAGTGGAAAGAGGGGAACCGGCAAGGCAGAGACAGCAAGGGCGGTTCGTTGCTCCAGCCTTTCCGTTCACCTTCACACTCCTGGGCCAGACTATACTTAATCATAGGACCTACTGAAGAGATAAGTCTTCAGTAAAGACTTAAAGGTTGAGACTGAGTCTGCGTCTCTCACATTGGTAGGCAGACCATTCCATAAAAATGGAGCTCTATAGGAGAAAGCCCTACCTCCAGCCGTTTGCTTAGAAATTCTAGTGACAATTAGGAGGCCTGCGTCTTGTGACCGTAGCGTACGTGTAGGTATGTACGGCAGGACCAAATCGGAAAGATAGGTAGGAGCAAGCCCATGTAATGCTTTGTAGGTTAGCAGTAAAACCTTGAAATCAGCACTTGCCTTAACAGGAAGCCAGTGTAGGGAGGCTAGCACTGGAGTAATATGATCAAATTTTTTGGTTCTAGTCAGGATTCTAGCAGCCGTATTTAGCACTAACTGAAGTTTTTTTAGTGCTTTATCCGGGTAGCCGGAAAGTAGAGCATTGCAGTAGTCCAGCCTAGAAGTAACAAAAGCATGGATTAATTTTTCTGCGTCATTTTTGGACAGAACATTTCTGATTTTTGCAATGTTACGTAGATGGAAAAAAGCTGTCCTTGAAACAGTCTTGATATGTTCTTCAAAAGAGAGATCAGGGTCCAGAGTAACGCCGAGGTCCTTCACAGTTTTATTTGAGACGACTGTACAACCATCCAGATTAATTGTCAGATTCAACAGAAGATCTCTTTGTTTCTTGGGACCTAGAACAAGCATCTCTGTTTTGTCCGAGTTTAAAAGTAGAAAGTTTGCAGCCATCCACTTCTTTATGTCTGAAACACAGGCTTCTAGCGAGGGCAATTTTGGGGCTTCACCATGTTTCATTGAAATGTACAGCTGTGTGTCGTCCGCATAGCAGTGAAATTTAACATTATGTTTTCGAATAACATCCCCAAGAGGTAAAATATATAGTGAAAACAATAGTGGTCCTAAAACGGAACCTTGAGGAACACCGAAATTTACAATTGATTTGTCAGAGGACAAACCATTCACAGAGACAAACTGATATCTTTCCGACAGATAAGATCTAAACCAGGCCAGAACTTGTCCATGTAGACCAATTTGGGTTTCCAATCTCTCCAAAAGAATGTGGTGATCGATGGTGTCAAAAGCGGCACTAAGATCTAGGAGCACGAGGACAGATGCAGAGCCTCGGTCTGACGTCATTAAAAGGTCATTTACCACCTTCACAAGTGCAGTCTCAGTGCTATGATGGGGTCTAAAACCAGACTGAAGCGTTTCGTATACATTGTTTGTCTTCAGGAAGGCAGTGAGTTGCTGTGCAACAGCTTTTTCCAAAAAATTTGAGAGGAATGGAAGATTCGATATAGGCCGATAGTTTTTTATAATTTCTGGATCAAGATTCGGCTTTTTCAAGAGAGGCTTTATTACTGCCACTTTTAGTGAGCTTGGTACACATCCGGTGGATAGAGAACCATTTATTATGTTCAACATAGGAGGGCCAAGCACAGGAAGCAGCTCTTTCAGTAGTTTAGTTGGAATAGGGTCCAGTATGCAGCTTGAGGGTTTGGAGGCCATGATTATTTTCATTGCGTCAAGAGATATAGTACTAAAACACTTTAGTATCTCCCTTGATCCTAGGTCCTGGCAGAGTTGTGTAGACTCAGGACAATGGAGCTTTGGAGGAATACCCAGATTTAAAGAGGAGTCTGTAATTTGCTTTCTAATGATCATGATCTTTTCCTCAAAGAAGTTCATAAATTTATTACTGCTGAAGTGAAAGCCATCCTCCATTTGCGAAGGCTGCTTTTTAGTTAGCTTTGCGACAGTATCAAAAAGAAATTTCGGATTGTTCTTATTTTCCTCAATTAAGTTGGAAAAATAGGATGATCGAGCAGCAGTGAGGGCTCTTCGATACTGCACGGTACTGTCTTTCCAAGCTAGTCGGAAGACTTCCAGTTTGGTGTGGCGCCATTTCCGTTCCAATTTTCTGGAAGCTTGCTTCAGAGCTCGTGTATTTTCTGTATACCAGGGAGCTAGTTTCTTATGACAGATGTTTTTAGTTTTTAGGGGTGCAACTGCATCTAGGGTATTGCGCAAGGTTAAATTGAGTTCCTCGGTTAGGTGGTTAACTGATTTTTGTCCTCTGACGTCCTTGGGTAGGCAGAGGCAGTCTGGAAGGGCATCAAGGAATCTTTGGGTTGTCTGAGAATTTATAGCACGACTTTTAAAGCTCCTTGGTTGGGGTCTGAGCAGATTATTTGTTGCAATTGCAAACGTAATAAAATGGTGGTCCGATAGTCCAGGATTATGAGGAAAAACATTTAGATCCACAACATTTATTCCATGGGACAAAACTAGGTCCAGAGTATGACTGTGGCAGTGAGTAGGTCCAGAGACATGTTGGACAAAACCCACTGAGTCGATGATGGCTCCGAAAGCCTTTTGGAGTGGGTCTGTGGACTTTTCCATGTGAATGTTAAAGTCACCAAAAATTAGAATATTATCTGCAATGACTACAAGATCCGATAGGAATTCAGGGAACTCAGTGAGGAACACTGCATATGGCCCAGGAGGCCTGTAAACAGTAGCTATAAAAAGTGAGTGAGTAGGCTGCATAGATTTCATGACTAGAAGCTCAAAAGACGAAAACGTCATATTTTTTTTTTTTGTAAATTGAAATTTGCTATCGTAAATGTTAGCAACACCACCGCCTTTGCCGGATGCACGGGGAGTATGGTCAACCAGGGGGTATGGTGTAACCAGGGGGTGAGGCCTCATTTAACACAGTAAATTCATCAGGCTTAAGCCATGTTTCAGTCAGGCCAATCACATCAAGATTATTATCAGTGATTAGTTCATTGACTATAACTGCCTTGGAAGTGAGGGATCTAACATTAAGTAACCCAATTTTGAGATGTGAGGTATCACAATCTCTTTCAATAATGGCAGGAATGGAGGAGGTCTTTATACTAGTGAGATTGCTAAAGCGAACACCGCCATTTTTTATTTTGCCCAACCTAGATCGAGGCACAGACACGGTCTCAATGGGGAAAGCTGAGCTGACTACGCTGACTGTGCTAGTGGGAGACTCCACTAAGCTGGCAGGCTGGCTAACAGCCTGCTGCCTGGCCTGCACCCTATTTCATTGTGGAGCTAGAGGAGTTAGAGCCCTGTCTATGTTCGTAGATAAGATGAGAGCACCCCTCCAGCTAGGATGGAGTCCGTCACTCCTCAACAGGCCAGGCTTGGTCCTGTTTGTGGGTGAGTCCCAGAAAGAGGGCCAATTATCTACAAATTCTATCTTTTGGGAGGGGCAGAAAACAGTTTTCAACCAGCGATTGAGTTGTGAGACTCTGCTGTAGAGCTCATCACTCCCCCTAACTGGGAGGGGGCCAGAGACAATTAATCGATGCCGACACATCTTTCTAGCTGATTTACACGCTGAAGCTATGTTGCGCTTGGTGACCTCTGACTGTTTCATCCTAACATCGTTGGTGCCGACGTGGATAACAATATCTCTATACTCTCTACACTCGCCAGTTTTAGCTTTAGCCAGCACCGTCTTTAGATTAGCCTTAACGTCGGTAGCCCTGCCCCCTGGTAAACAGTGTATGATCGCTGGATGATTAGTTTTAAGTCTAATACTGCGGGTAATGGAGTCGCCAATGACTAGGGTTTTCAATTTGTCAGAGCTAATGGTGGGAGCCGTCGGCGTCTCAGACCCCACAACGGGAGGAGTAGAGACCAGAGAAATCTCGGCCTCCGACTCCGACTCGCTTAATGGGGAGAACCGGTTGAAAGTTTCTGTCGGCTGAATAAGCGACACCGGTTGAGCATTCCTACAGCGTTTCCCTCCAGAAGCCATGAGAAAGATGTCCGGCTGCGGGGACCGTGCGAGGGGGTTTATACTAACGTTACTATCTGTACTTACTGGTGGCACAGACGCTGTTTCATCCTTTCCTACACTGAAATTACCCTTGCCTAACGATCGCGTCTGAAGCTGGGCTTGCAGCACAGCTATCCTTGCCGTAAGGCGATCGTTCTCCTGTATATTATAAGTACAACGACTGCAATTAGAAGGCATCATGTTAATGTTACTTAGCTTCGGCTGTTTGAAGTCCTGACGAACCATGTCCAGATAAAACCTCCGGGGTGAAAAAGTTGAATGAAAAAAGTTGAGTGAGGGAAAAAGTAAAAATATACGGTAATGAAAAAGTAAAAAACCGTCAGGTAGCAAAGTAAGATCGGCAACAAAACGCACAGCAGCGTAAACAAGTCTGCAAGTTGTGACCGGAAACAGGAAACAGTAGTCTCTCCTATCAAATATATTGTCCATAATAGTAATAACACTTTGACAGAAAACGAGTGAGACACGTTTCATTTAACATTTAACCACGCTTGACTACACAGAGTCACACACATTGAACCACCGCCTCTATCACTCACTGTGCAACAGTCAGCAGTCAGATCTGTGTAGGCTATGCGCATGGAAAGTGAATGCGCATGTCTAACGAAGTTAGGAATGTACTATAAACTCCACAGCTAGCTTGAAATGTTGCGGATGGAGCCTGTCAGTTGTTACCTTTTTGGCGGCTCAACCCGTTGGAACGTTGTCAAGGAGGGCGGTCACGTTTATTACGAAGCAGAGGAACACTGGTTTTAGCCCAGTATGGGGCAGTCGAACAGTGGAGGAAGCTAAGCTGTTAGCAGCACACTGACCCACGTTACACATGTATGCGCTTAACAATTGTCACGCTCTGACCTATGAGAGCTGTTTTTTCTCTGGTTAGTTAGGTCAGGGTGTGATATGGGTGGGCAGTCTATGTTTTTTGTTTCTATGTTTCTATTTCTAGGTTGAGTTTTGGATGATCTCCAATTAGAGGCAGCTGGTTCGTGTTAGCTCTAATTGGAGATCATATTTCAGTTGGGGTTTGTCTATGGGGTTTTGTGGGTAGTTGTTTTCCGTTTTGTTAGTATACCTGACGGAACTGTTGGCTGTCGTTTTGTTGTTTTTTTGTTTTCATTAAAGTAAAGTATGAGCACTCTACACGCTGCGCCTTGGTCCCCTTTATACGACCCTTGTTACAACAATAAACACACCTGGAGACATCGCATCACTTTTGGAGACATGTTATTTTTTTTATCAGCTTTAAAAACATAGTTCTAAGATAATTGTCTCTTTCATGAGATACAGACAGTTGTTTTGCACCATCTCATTTTGTAACTTTTTTTTGTGTAAAAAATGTCTTTATTTCATATTCAATAGGCTTGTTTTTTATATATTTCCCTAGTTTTTGGGATCAAAAGAGTTGATTAACATCAATACAATACATTACATCACAAATGACTGAGAATTGATTTTAAGGAATTCACAAAACAAGAATATCCCATTGTTCACCCCTTCCACATTTCATTTCAATGGTTCTTCTCCCTTTTTAGTTTTGTTCGAACTTGCCTCCCGGTCGTTAGCTTCTATTACAGAATTAAGATAACATTCTATAATGACCGTATACCCTACGGGTAAAAGTTCCACCAAAGACATTCCTTTTACTCAAGAGTCTACGTTTAAACATTGTTAAGTGTCTGTTAGATCTTTCAGGCAGAGTTCTTTTAAAAATGTCTTTCAATTAAAAGCCACATAGATTATGCTTCAGGATGTTAAACTGGTGTGGCCTCATAAAACAAATATAGGGTGACATCTTATGTAGGGCTACGTTTCCCATCTTTTCTTTTTGCATTACCTGTAGATGGTGAGGAGTGACCGGTTGAGGAGTCGTGCTGGCCATCTCAGAAGGGGTGGGCGGCAGGGGGTGATCTCTCATTGTCCTTGTGTCTCCGGCTCCTTCTGGGTCCCCGTTGGAGGACCGTTCACATATATTAACCTCGCTCTCAGGAAGAAAAGAGTCAAATTGTCTTCTTCTTTTGCGCTCTCACTCTCCTCGCTCGATGACTGAATGGTCTCAGATTTCTTGTCTTCGGCCTTCTGCTGTTTGCGTTCCTGTTCTGCTGGTTCTTCACTGGAAGCTGCCTGTCTTAGAAGGAGTGGCCATTTTTATCACATAGGGTGCATTTTTGCTGGTGTTTTTACATTCTCTGGCTTTGTGGTCAAGGAGAGCCAGCACTTGATGGTTGTGCATTCTTTGGCTTGATGGTCAGCAAGGTTACAGATGAAGCAGCTACCTCTCTGGTGTTGAAAACCCTACCACTGTAGATACCCAAAGCGATTGCGTTCGGCACCTTTAACAGCTCTCCTGTACTTCCCCTCTTCACCTTCACCCTGTGCTTTCTCACATTGTACCAGGTCCCATACTTATCGACGGGCTTCACAGCTGGCTGTAGAACAGTGTGATATCTTTTGATGAAGGTTCTTCTCATCGATGTTCATTGAGGATTCCACCTGCCAGTGCTTCCACTTCTCATCCCGTGACTTGGTTGCATAGACTTCCAGGAAGTGGTGCAAAGACGTCTCTGCTTTGAAAACTAGTTCACGTTCCTTCCTATAAGGTAAGGCTATGAAACTATAGATGTCACTGGCATTAATCCAATGAGACTCAAACAAAAGGTTATCCCCAACATATTCTCCACTGGGGGCCTCGTCTTCCCCCACATATCTCAGCCGGGTCCAGTACTTGCCAAAACGTCCAGAGCTGGGAGCCATAATGTTAAGTCTTAGGTTGGCTGATCACTGTGGAAGATAAGGAGGGTGGACCACAGCTTACTGTCGCGTCCTGACATTGTGTGTTTACTAGTTGAGTTCAAGTGAATTAATTGCCAGGGCTGCACTTTAACAAAAGAGTGAATGAGTGTTTGCTAACTAACTGTCAACAACCTATAGCTGGCTAGCTAAGCATCAAACTGAAAGGTGTCTCTGTGATGCTCCATTTTCCAAGCATATAGCAGCTCTTGTTCCAGTTCTAGATCCACCACAACTTTTTACTTGAGTAGGGACCAACCAACATGGAACCCATAGAATTATAATTAACCAGTGGTGTAAAGTACTTAAGCAGAAATACTTAAATGGTTGTTTTGTGTATCTGTACTGTACTTTACTATTTATATTTTACTACTTTTACTCCACTACATTCCTAAAGAAAATAATGTACTTTTTACTCCATACATTTTCCCTGACACCCAAAAGTACTTGTTACATTTTGAATTTTTAGCAGGACAGTAAAATGGTCCAATTTACACACTTATCAGGAGAACATCCCTGGTCATCCATACTGCCTCTGATCTCGCGGACTTACTAAACACAAATGCTTTGTTTGTAAATGATGTCTGCGTGTTGAAGTATGCCCTTGGCTATCCATGAATGAAAAAAAACAATACAATTGTGCCATCTGGTTTGCTTAACCTGTTGGGGATAGGGGGCAGTATTTACACGGCCGGATAAAAAACGTACCCGATTTAATCTGGTTACTACTCCTGCCCAGTAACTAGAATATGCATATAATTATTGGCTTTGGATAGAAAACACCCTAAAGTTTCTAAAACTGTTTGAATGGTGTCTGTGAGTATAACAGAACTCATATGGCAGGCAAAAACCTGAGAAGATTCTGACCAGGAAGTGGCCTGTCTGACAAGTTGTTGTTCATCTTGGCTCTTTTTATTGAAGACTGAGGATCTTTGCTGTAACGTGACACTTCCTACGGCTCCCATAGGCTCTCAGAACCCGGGAAAAAGCTGAATGACGTAATTCAAGGCCCAGGCTGAAACACACTAGCGCATTTGGCAAGTGCTCTATCAGAGGGCCTTTAGACTGAGGCTCGTGCATGAGGGGATAGCATGCTTTTACTTTCTCTCTCGTTGAATGTAAACAGACTTTGCCGGTCAGAATATTATCGCTTTTTTACGAGAAAAGTGGCATAAAAATTGATTTTAAACAGCGGTTAACATGCTTCGAAGTACGGTAATGGAATATTTAGAATTTTTTGGTCAAGAAATGCGCCATGCTCGTAACCCTTATTTACCCTTTCGGATAGTGTCTTGAACGCACGAACAAAACGCCGCTATTTGGATATAACGATGGATTATTTGGGACCAAACCAACATTTGTTATTGAAGTAGAAGTCCTGGGAGTGCATTCTGACAAAGACAGCAAAGGTAATAAAATTTTTCTTATAGTAAATCTGACTTTGGTGAATGCTAAACTTGCTGGGTGTCTAAATAGCTAGCCCTGTGATGCCGGGCTATCTACTGAGAATATTGCAAAATGTGCTTTCACCGAAAAGCTATTTTAAAATCGGACATATTGAGTGCATAGAGGAGTTCTGTATCTATAATTCTTAAAATAATTGTTATGCTTTTTGTGAACGTTTATCGTGAGAAATTTAGTAAATTCACCGGCAGTGTTTGGTGGGAATGCTAGTCACATGCTAGTCACATGCTAATGTAAAAAGCTGGTTTTTGATATAAATATGAACTTGATTGAACAAAACATGCATGTATTGTATAACAATGTCCTAGGGTTGTCATCTGATGAAGATCATCAAAGGTTAGTGCTGCATTTAGCTGTGGTTTGGGTTTATGTGACATTATATGCTAGCTTGAAAAATGGGTGTCTGATTATTTCTGGCTGGGTACTCTGCTGACATAATCTAATGTTTTGCTTTCGTTGTAAAGCCTTTTTGAAATCGGACAGTGTGGTTAGATTAACGAGAGTCTTGTCTTTAAAATGGTGTAAAATAGTCATATGTTTGAAAAATTGAAGTTTTTGCATTTTTGAGGTATTTGAATAACGCGCCACGGGATTACACTGGCTGTTGCAAGCGCAAGCGTCCCACCCAGCCCATAGAGGTTAATAATATAAGGAATTTGAAATGATTTATGCATATGTATATTTGATCAATTACATTGACTTTTCATACTTAAATATATTTAAAACCAAATACTTTTAGACTTTTTCTCAAGTAGTATTTTACTGGGTGACTTTCACTTTTACTTGAGTCATTTTCTATGAAGGTATCTTTACTTTTACTCAAGTATGACAATTGGGTACTTTTTCCACCACTGAGAATTAGTAGAATGGATATCCCCATTCAGGTCAATTATGCCATGATGGGTGGACTGGTGGCCATTTTGAGTGTCCCCATAGTTTTTCTCCTTCTATTTCTATGGTGAAACCCAAGTGCAAACATCACAATGTTCTCAATCAGAACTCTGTGGTTTCTGGCTGGACATTCTCCCACATGTTGAGGCTCATTTCCAGCTCAGCATCGGAGTAGGGTATCGAGGCCAGAAATGAAATGACAGTGGTTTTCCTCTGAGATGGTTAGGCCGCATCCCAAATGGCACCCTATTCCCCAAGTGTGTGTTGGTGGACGATGTAGGGAATAGGGTGCCATTTGGGACATATCCTTTGTCTCTTATGCAAAACCTTTCAGCAGCTACTCTCACAGACCTCCTCCTCGTTCTAATGGCGGTGTTGAAAGCTCTGCAGTACACTCCGTTGCATAATGGTCAACGAATCAATCATGTGGTCAATCCTGGACTGATGGACGTTCCTTAGTTCATTCGTTCCCCGCCCTGGGGGATGTGGAATACATTGAGCCAGACCCAAAGCCAGTCTGTCAGTCTGCTTTTCTGCCTGATGTTCCAAGAAGTTAAGAACTCTTGGCCTTGAGTCCATCAACACACACACACAGAGTCGAGTTCCGTTTGAGTTCTCCAACCAATATGGCTGCCTGGCGAACGGAGCGTTGGTCCATAGAGATGATTACTGTTTTACGAGACACTTTATGTTCTCCACGCGGGCCGAGGGGCGAAAAGTTCATCCAAGCAGATGGGGCAAGAAGTGGGCCACAGGCCTTGAGGAGGGGAGGGATGCCAGGTAGCACACTAACACACACTAGTGATAAGTGGGTTGACACATAATCCGCAGTCTTCGCAGTCATATCGGGGCGGCGTGTTTGGGGTCATGAAATATTATGTGGATGAAGGGCGCGTGGGTGGGTGGTTGAATCATTTTTATTTAGAATGTTTTATTTCACCTTTATTTAACCAGGTAGGCTAGTTGAGAACAAGTTCTCATTTACAACTGCGACCTGGCCAAGATAAAGCAAATCAGTGTGACACAGACAACAACACAGAGTTACACATGGAGTAAACAATAAACAAGCCAATAACACAATAAACAAGTCAATGACACAGTAGAAAAAAAAGAAAGTCTATATACAGTGTGTACAAAAGGCATGAGGAGGGAAGGCAATAAATAGGCCATAGGAGCGAATAATTACAATTTAGCAGATTAACACTGGAGTGATAAATGAGCATATGATGATGTGCATAAAGAGGAAACAATACATAAAAACATCCATAAATGTAAAATTTTTGTGAAATTTATATCTGTTGGCTACATTGAGGTTTTTCTTTCATTCTTTTTAGGCTATCTGGCATTAGTGCGTAAGCCTATAAGGTTTAGGGCCTAACTGTACGCGTGCCAAATGCTTTTGGGAACGGGCAGAAAAAGTTAATGTCGATCCACTGGGGGAAAAAAAGCACAAAGTCAGAGTTGAATTCAATAAAAGAAAAGCTGCGAAATGGAGAATGGAAAATAATGACAAGGGGGGGGCCAGAAACGTAATGTTTGGGAAAGATTTGGTGAGGTGGTAAAAGAGGATGATAGCAGTGTTATGTATGATGATTATTATTTTCATTATTTTCCGTTCTCCATTTCGCAGCTTTACTTTTAGGTTTTACTGCTAACCTACAAAGCATTACATGGGCTTGCTCCTACCTATCTTTCCGATTTGGTCCTACATACCTACACGTACGCTACAGTCACAAGACACTGGAGGCAGGGTTTTCTGCTATAGAGCTCGATTTTTATGGAATGGTCTGCCTATCCATGTGAGAGACGCAGACTCGGCCTCGACCTTTAAGTCTTTATCCTGTTGAGGACAGACAGCGGAACGCCTCACCAATATCCAATGGTAGAGCGTGGCGCGAAATACAAAAAACCTTAAAAATGCTATAACTTCAATTTCTCAAACATATGACTATTTTACACCATTTGAAAGATAAGACTCTCGTTAATCCAAGCACATTGTCCGATTTCAAAAAGGCTTTACAGCGAAAGCAAAACATTAGATTATGTTAGGAGAGTACCCAGCCAAAAATAATCACACAGCCATTTTCAAAGCAAGCATATATGTCACAAAAACCCAAACCACAGCTAAATGCAGCACTAACCTTTGATGATCTTCATCAGATGACACTTAGGACATTATGTAATACAACACATGCATGTTTTGTTCAATCAAGTTCATATTTATATCAAAAAACTGCTTTTTACATTAGCATTCCCACCCAAAACTTCCGGTGAATATACTAAATTACTCATCATAAACGTTGACAAAATACATAACAATTATTTTAAGAATTATAGATACAGAAGTCCTTTATGCAATCGCTATGTCAGATTTTAAAATAGCTTTTCGGCGAAAGCACATTTTGCAATATTCTGAGTACATAGCTCAGCCATCACTGGCTAGCTATTCAGACACCCGCCAACTTCGGGGCTCACTAAACTCAGAATTACTATTAGAAAAATTGTATTACCTTTGCTGTTCTTCATCAGAATGCACTCCCAGGACTGCTACTTCAACAACAAATGTTGTTTTTGTTCCAAATAATCCATAGTTATGTGCAATTACCCCCGTTTTGTTCGTGCGTTCAGGTCACTATCCAAAGGGTAACGCGCGAGCGCATTTCGAGCCAAAAAAAATCAAAATGTTCCATTACCGTACTTAGAAGCATGTCAAACGCTGTTTAAAATCAATTTTTATGCTATTTTTCTCGTAAAATAGCGATAATATTCCAACCGGACAATGTTGTATTCATTCAAAGAGGAAAATAAAAAATGGCAAGGTCTCGTGAATGCGCATCTCCAATCTCTCTGTCACCAGGCAGTCCACTGACAAACTGTGCTCCAGTTATCTGCCCAGAGACAGGAGATGCGTCAATCCGGTTTATGAAGGCTTTAGAGAGCCAATGGAAGCCTTAGAAAGTGTCACGTAACAGCTCAGATACTGTAATTTCGATAGAGATGCAACAGAAGGACTACAAATTGTCAGACAGGCCACTTCCTGCTTGGAATCTTCTCACGTTTTTGCCTGCCATATGAGTTCTGTTTACTCACAGACACCATTCAAACAGTTTTAGAAACTTTCGAGTGTTTTCTATCCAAATCTACTAATTATATGCATATTCTAGTTTCTGGGCAAGAGTAGTAACCAGATTAAATCTGGTACGTTTTTTTCACCCGGCCGTGAAAATACTGCCCCCTATCCACAACAGGTTGTCTGCGCTCTCTAATTCTCTATTTTTTTCTCAATTTTTTTCTCTTTCTTTCTTTCTTTCTTTCTTTCTTTCTTTCTTTCTTTCTTTCTTTCTTTCTTTCTTTCTTTCTTTCTTTCTTTCTTTCTTTCTTTCTTTCTTTCTTTCTTTCTTTCTTTCTTTCTTTCTTTCTTTCTTTCTTTCTTTCTTTCTTTCTTTCTTTCTTTCTTTCTTTCTTTCTTTCTTTCTTTCTTTCTTTCAGAGGACCTGAGCCCTAGGACCATGCCTCAGGACTACCTGGTCTGATGACTCCTTGCTGTCGCCAGTCCCCCTGGTCGTGTTGCTGCTCCAGTTTCAACTGTTCTGCCTGCGGCTATGGAACCCTGACCTGTTCACTGGACGTGCTACCGTGTCCCAGACCTGCTGTTTTCAACTCTCTAGAGACAGCAGGAGCGGTAGAGATACTCTGAGTGATCGGCTATGAAAAGCCAACTGACATTCACTCCTGAGGTATTACACCAAGCCCTCTACAACCACTGTGATTATTATTATTTGACCCTGCTGGTCATCTATGAACATTTGAACATTTTGACCATGTTAAGTTATGATCTCCACCTGGCACAGCCAGAAGAGGACTGGCCACCCCTCATAGCCTGGTTCCTCTCTAGGTTTCTTCCTAGGTTCCGGCCTTTCTAGGGAGTTTTTCCTAGCCACCTTGCTTCTACACCTGCATTGCTTACCGTTTGGGGTTTTAGGCTGGGTTTCTTTACAGCACTTTGTGACATCAGCTAATGTAAGAAGTGCTTTATAAATAAATTCGATTGATTGATTGATTGTGAGGCGCTATACGAATCGCTGTACAAATTCGACAGTCACAGGACGGGGACTTCAAATAGCCCTATGGCACGTCAAGGGAACTGTAGTTTACTGAACAGATGGGTTAATTTGAAAGTGAAATCTGGACACTGACTGTTGTTCTATAACCTCTCACATAGCCTTAATATTAACTCCTGCAGAATTAAGCATTTCTTGTAGTAAAATGATACACTAAATGTAAGTTCTGACTAGGGAACAGAAATAGGATTTCTTTCTTTCAACATCTGTAGAGGTGCTATCTTTATCAGCAAAATAAAAAGCTGATAGTATACTGCTCAAAAAAATAAAGGGAACACTTAAACAACACAATGTAACTCCAAGTCAATCACACTTCTGTGAAATCAAACTGTCCACTTAGGAAGCAACACTGATTGACAATACATTTCACATGCTGTTGTGCAAATGGAATAGACAACAGGTGGAAATTATAGGCAATAAGCAAGACACCCCCAATAAAGGAGTGGTTCTGCAGGTGGAAACCACAGACCACTTCTCAGTTCCTATGCTTCCTGGCTGATGTTTTGGTCACTTTTGAATGCTGGCGGTACTTTCACTCTAGTGGTAGCATGAGACGGAGTCTACAACCCACACAAGTGGCTCAGGTAGTGCAGCTCATCCAGGATGGCACATCAATGCGAGCTGTGGTAAGAAGGTTTGCTGTGTCTGTCAGCGTAGTGTCCAGAGCATGGAGGCGCTACCAGGAGACAGGCCAGTACATCAGGAGACGTGGAGGAGGCCGTAGGAGGGCAACAACCCAGCAGGAGGACCGCTACCTCCGCCTTTGTGCAAGGAGGAGCAGGAGGAGCACTGCCAGAGCCCTGCAAAATGACCTCCAGCAGGCCACAAATGTGCATGTGTCTGCTCAAACGGTCAGAAACAGACTCCATGAGGGTGGTATGAGGGCCCGACGTCCACAGGTGTGGGTTGTGCTTACAGCCCAACACCGTACAGGTGGGTCAGTCATGGTGTGGGGTGGCATTTCTTTGGGGGGCCGCACAGCCCTCCATGTGCTCGCCAGAGGTAGCCTGACTGCCATTAGGTACCGAGATGAGATCCTCAGACCCCTTGTGAGACCATATGCTGGTGCGGTTGGCCCTGGGTTCCTCCTAATGCAAGACAATGCTAGACCTCATGTGGCTGGAGTGTGTCAGCAGTTCCTGCAAGAGGAAGGCATTGATGCTATGGACTGGCCCGCCCGTTCCCCAGAGACCTGAATCCAATTGAGCACATCTGGGACATCATGTCTCGCTCCATCCGCCAACGCCACGTTGCACCACAGACTGTCCAGGAGTTGGCGGATGCTTTAGTCCAGGTCTGGGAGGAGAACCCTCAGGAGACCATCCGCCACCTCATCAGGAGCATGCCCAGGCGTTGTAGGGAGGTCATACAGGCACGTGGAGGCCACACACACTACTGAGCCTCATTTTGACTTGTTTTAAGGACATTACATCAAAGTTGGATCAGCCTGTAGTGTGGTTTTCCACTTTAATTTTGAGTGTGACTCCAAATCCAGACCTCCATGGGTTGATAAATTGGATTTCCATTGATTATTTTTGTGTGATTTTGTTGTCAGCACATTCAACTATGTAAAGAAAAAAGTATTTAATAAGATTATTTCTTTCATTCAGATCTAGGATGTGTTGTTTAACCTCTTGGGGCTAGGTGGGACGCTAGCGTGCCACCCGTGGTGCACTCCATCAACAGCAGGTGCATTTCAAGAGCGGCAAATTTGAATCCAAATAAATGTCAAAATTCAAATTTTTCAAAAATACAACTATTTTACACCATTTGAAAGATAAACATCTCCTTAATCTAACCACGTTTTACGATTTCAAAAAGGTTTTACGGCGAAAGCATAAATTTAGAGTATGTTAGGACAGTACATTTACAAGAGTTGTGTGTAATGTTTTGTCAAGTCAAAGACAGGGTCACCAAAACCATAAAACCAGCTAAAATGATGCACTAACCTTTTACAATCTCCATCAGATGACACTCCTAGGACATTATGTTAGACAATGCATGCATTTTTAGTTCTATCAAGTTCATATTTATATCCAAAAACAGCGTTTTACTATGGCATTGATGTTGAAGAAATCGTTTCCCTCCAATAACCGGCAGTCAAGTCAGCGTCACAAATTAAATAATTAAAATTAGAAAACATTGGTAAAATATTATATTGTCATTTAAAGAATTATAGATTTACATCTCTTGAACTCAATCAACTTGCCAGATTTAAAAATAACCTTACTGGGAAATCACACTTTGCAATAATCTGAGCACTGCGCCCAGAAAAATACGCGTTGCGATACAGACTAGACGTCATGTTGGGGAGATCTAAAATCGAAAATACTATGTAAATAATCCATTACCTTTGATTCTCTTCATCAGATGTCACTTCCAGGTATCACAGGTCCATAACGAATGTAGTTTTGTTCAAAAAAGCTCATCATTTATGTCCAAAAATCTCCGTCTCGTTAGCACATGATGTAAGCCAGCCGGACTTCTCGTCATGAACGAGGGGAAAAAATATATTTCCGTTCGTTCAAACATGTCAAACGTTGTATAGCATAAATCATTAGGGCCTTTTTTAACCAGAACATGAATAATATTCAAGGTGGACGAATGCATACTATTTTATAACGTATTGGAACGAGGGTACCCAACATGAACTCGCGCGCCAGGTGTCTAATGGGACATCATCGTTCCATGGCTCTTGTTCGGTCAGATCTCCCTCCAGAAGACTCAAAACACTTTGTAAAGGCTGGTGACATCTAGTGAAAGCAATAGGAAGTGCCAAAATATTCCTCAGCCCCTGTGTTTTTCAATGGGATAGGTTTAAAGTCAATACAACACATCAGGTATCCACTTCCTGTCAGAAAATGTCTCAGGGTTTTGCCTGCCAAATGAGTTCTGTTATACTCACAGACACCATTCAAACAGTTTTAGAAACTTTAGAGTGTTTTCTATCCATATATAATAAGTATATGCATATTCTAGTTACTGGGTAGGATTAGTAACCAGATTAAATCGGGTACATTTTTTTTATCCAGACGTGCAAATGCTGCCCCCTAGACCCAACAGGTTAAGTGTTCCCTTTATTTTTTTGAGCAGTGTATATCAACCACATACAATATACATCCAAGCTGAACTGAAATATGATCAGAAACATGTCATTTCCACAGTTTTTTATTTCCTTACAAATGATGTCATTTGGAAATGGTTAGAATGGCGTTAGCTATTTACTTTTATTATTTTGAATTGATCAAAATGGGGGTATTTAGAATGCCATATAGGTACAGACCATTGAACTGAACAAGGCTGATGTCAGTAACTTCATTTGGACAAAAATGCAGATAGAACCTTATCATCCCAAGCTCTTGAAATAGCCTACCAAAAGGTTGGAAATTATAAGCAGAAACATATCTTAATTAGTAAAAGAAAATCGCATTTTCTATATTAGTGGGTTAGGGTCAGGTGCGGGCCTCAGATTTTTACTGTATCACATATAGTCTGGCGGTTGCGGATGGGTTATTAGCAATTGTGGGTGGGTACGGGTGAACGAACACCTGACACGCGCACCACTAACACACACACACAGAGGTAGGGAGTGAGATGTATGGAGAAAGGAACAGTACCTGGACCTGAAGGTAGGAGCTGGCAGCAGTATGGAACATCTGAGGAAGCGTTTATCTGTCACGTCTCGTAAATAGCAAAGACATGTGGAATTTGGACATATTGTGCTCGATGGATGTCCTGGGGCCGCGCCTCAATGGATGTTCTGGGGCCCACCTCGATGGATGTCCTGGGGCCTGGCTCGATGGATGTCCTGTGGCCTGCCTCGATTGTTGTATTGGGGCCCTGCCTGGGTGGATGTCCTGGTGCGCCACCTCAATGAATGTCCTGGGGCCCTGCCTGGGTGGATGTCCTTGGGGCCCGCCTCAATGGATGTCCTGGGGCCCGCCTGAGTGGATGTCCTGGGGCCCTGCCTGGCTGCACGTTTATTTTATTACCGTGCAACCGGGGGGGCCCAGGACTGAGTTTGGGAAACCCTGCCCTACTGTACTGCCCAGGGATACAGTGATTTATGGCAGAGTAGCAGATTTATGGCATGCGCCTGTCACAGAGAAATGCAAACGCCAGCTGGTTGGCAGAGCGCCGGGCCATCTCAATGCGCTTGTTGGCGTCCTCCTCCCACTGGAACATCCAACTCCTCCACTGTGTGACCACCGTTGTCCAGGGGAACATTTGGATCACTACCTTCAAATTAACTCTCATCTGACGGACCAGGGCTGTCCCCTTTGTGTGTCCTAAATTGTTTCCACGGAGGTGGATGACTATGATATATCACGGTCACACCTCGCCTTGGCGAGAGAGAATATTTCAGAACCCTTCCGCTGAGAACAGCTCATCCATATTTCACACTCCTGTAGTCATCTAGCCAGCTACATTGTATAACTGCGTAGTAAGCATTTGCGTCAGTATTTGTTTCCTTGCTCTCGCCAATGATCAGTAGGATTATGAGCTGGGATTTTATCAATCAACGCATGACATTGTGAGGGTTCAAAAGCTGTTGCTGTATTATAATATAATGTATGATAATGTTGCATAATCATCCTTCCGGTGTAAAAACCATGGAAATTAAAAACAAAAAAATATGTTTTAAGTGAGAATAGTCATTGGTCTGAAGCCAAAAAAGAAAGGAAAATCACGATCACCACAATACCTATTCCACCCGTGCTCCACCAAGGTTTTCCAGCACACAGCTTTGACCTAATTCATGCTCTTCAGAGGGGTAATGGACTATACATTGTCCTGTTGTCCTGTAAACGGTATGTACACTGAGTATACAAAACATTAACACCTGCTCTTTCCACGACATAGAGTGACCAGGTAAATACAGGTGAAAGCTATGATCCCTTATTGATGTCACTTGTTAAATCTACTTCAATCAGTGTAGATGAAGGGGCGTAGACAGTTTAAATAAGGATTTTGAGATATGAGATATGGACTGTGTATACGTGCAATTCAGAGGGTGAATGGACAAGACAAAAGATTTAAGTGCCTTTGAAAGGGGTATGGTAGTAGGTGCCAGGTGCACCAGTTTGAGTGTGTCAAGAACTGCAATGCTGCTGGGTTTCTCATGTATAATATGGCTGTATGTATTTTTAGATATAGGCCTATTGTAAATGTGTATTTATTGCAAAAGGAAATACAAGGACAAACATAACTTTAAGCTACACATTATTTTGACAGAGATAAAGAACTGTCCATTGATCAGGACAGCAATTGATAAAACAGGACCATGTTTGAAACAGAAGTGGTTCTGAGCTTTTGTCAATATTACACAGGTAAGCTAACAGTGACAGAAATCAGGAATGCAGACAGGCTCTATCTATCTGAGCTGCTGTGTCCAACATGTTGTTATGTTTGGCATCTACTGATATAACATTTTTCTATTACACGTTTTGCTAAGATAAAGGTTTAAGTAAATACAGGAATGCACCACATTACTACAATATGAAATAGATCAATCAAGCCTGATGGTCTTATAAGTATAAAATAAAAGCTTGCATTCATTTCATTTAAAAAAAGCATTAAAAGGTAGCGTAATGGGATAATGTCTTACTGTGGTGTGTGAAGAATCCAAAAGTACAATACCAACATAGCTACTGTGTCAGGCGTGTGCGTACTTGTGCTGAAGTCAGGTGCAGGAGAGCAGAGAATTGTGAACAGGCGCACACTTTATTTCGACAGGAGAGAATATACAGACGGACACAGATGCGTCCAAAAAACCTTCAACCAACAAGGCAAAGTGTAAAAAGCGCAAAAACAGTCACAGTACCCCAATACACACTGAAAGGGGGAGAGGTTAGTGGAGGAGTGGCGGAGCGAGTTCTGCGCCATCTCTGCCCAGGGCAGGAACGTCGCCCACTCCCCCGGCCGGTCCTGGCAATAGGACCAGAGAAACCTGCCCACATCCTGGTTCACTCTTTCCACTTGCCCATTACTCTCTGGGTGGAAACCCGAGGTAAGACTGATCGAGACCCCCAGACGTTCCATGAACGCCCTCCAGACTCTCGAAGTGAACTGGGGACCTCGATCAGACACTATATCCTCAGGCACCCCGTAGTGCCGGAAGACGTGTGTAAACAAGGCCTCCGCAATATGTAGGGCCATAGGGAAACCGGGCAGAGGGAGGAGACGACAGGACTTAGAGAAACGATCCACAACGACCAGGATTGTGGTGTTTCCCTGTGAGGGAGGAAGATTTGTTAGAAAATCCACCGACAGGTGTGACCAAGGCCGTTGTGGAACGGGTAAGGGATGTAGCTTACCTCTGGGCAGGTGTCTAGGAGCCTTACACTGGGCGCACACCAAGCAGGAGGAAACATAAACCCTCACGTCCCGAGCCAAGGTGGGCCACCAGTACTTCCCAGTCAGACTGCGCACCGTCCGACCGATCCCCGGATGACCAGAGGGGGGTGATGTGTGGGCCCAATAGATCAACCGGTCACGGACAGCAGACGGAACGTACTGACGCCCGACGGGACACTGGAGTGGAGCGGGCTCTGTACGCAACGCCTGCTCAATGTCCGCGTCCAGCTCCCACATGACCGGCGCTACCAGGCAGGAGGCCGGGAGAATGGGAGTCTGATCCATGGGCTGCTCCTCTGTGTCATACAGCCGGGACAGTGCATTTGCTTTCACATTCTGGGAACCTGGTCTGTAGGACAGGATAAACACAAAACGAGTAAAGAACATGGCCCACCTTGCCTGATGAGGTTTCAGTCTCCTAGCTGCCCAGATGTACTCCAGGTTGCGGTGGTCAGTCCAGATGAGGAAAGGGTGTTTAGCCCCCTCAAGCCAATGTCTCCACGCCTTCAAAGCCTTAACCACAGCCAACAGCTCCCGGTCCCCCACATCATAGTTCCGCTCCGTTGAGCTGAGCTTCTTCGAGAACAAAGAACAGGGGCGGAGCTTCGGTGGCGTGCCCGAGCGCTGAGAGAGCATGGCTCCGATCCCAGCCTCGGACGCGTCCACCTCCACTATGAATGCCAAAGAGGGATCCAGATGGGCCAGCACGGGAGCCAAGGTAAACATAGCTCTTAGGTGCCCAAAAGCCCTGTCCGCCTCAACCGACCACTGCAGATGTACAGGACCCCCCTTCAGCAGTGAGGTAATGGGAGCAGCCACCTGGCCAAAACCCTGGATAAATCTCCGGTAGTAATTGGCAAACCTTAAAAATCGCTGCACCTCCTTTACCGTGGTGGGAGTCGGGCCAATTACGCACAGCTGCAATGCGGTCACTCTCCATCTCCACCCCTGATGTGGAAATGCGATACCCTAGGAAGGAGACAGCCTGCTGAAAGAACAGGCATTTCTCAGCCTTGACGTACAGGTCATGCTCCAACAGTTGTCCAAGTACCTTGCGCACCAAGGACACATGCTTGGCGCGTGTAGCGGAGTATATCAGAATGTCATCGATATACACCACTACACCCTGCCCGTGCAGGTCCCTGAAAATCTAATCTACGAAGGATTGGAAGACTGATGGAGCATTCATCAACCGTACGGCATGAGGAGGTTAGTGTAGAAGCGTGCCCTGTGCATTGACTCAATCGCCGTGGCGATAAGAGGTAGCGGGTAACTGTACATTACCGTGATTTGATTGAGACCACTATAGTCAATGCATGGGCGCAGACCTCCATCCTTCACAAAAAAGAAACTCGAGGAGGCGGGTGAAATGGAGGACCGAATCTACCCCTGACGCAGGGAATCAGAGACATATGCCTCCATAGCCACCGTCTCCGCCTGCGACGGGATACACGTGACTCCTGGGAAGTGCAGCGTCTACCAGGAGATTTATCGCACAATCCCCTCGTCGATGGGTTGGTAATTGAGTCACCTTCTTTTAACAGAAGGCAAGAGCCAAATCGGCATATTCTGGGAGAATGCGCAAGGTGGAGACCTGGTCTGGACTTTCCACTGTGGTAGCACCAATGGAAATCCCTACACACATCCCCTAGCACTCTCGCGACCACCCCGTGAGAGCCCTCTGTTGCCAGGAAATGGTGGGGTTATGACAAGCCAACCAGGGAAGGCCTAGTACCACGGGAAACGCAGGAGAGTCAATGAGAAAGAGACTGATTCTCTCCTCGTGACCCCCCTGCGTCTCCATGGCCAGGGAGATGGTGGCTTCCCTGATTAGCCCGGACCCTAATGGTCGACTATCCAGAGCGTGAACCGGGAAAGGTCTAACCACAGGAATAATGGGGATCCCTAAACTAAGAGCTAACGCTCTGTCGATAAAATTCCCAGCTGCGCCTGAATCGCCGAGCGTCTAATGCTGGGAATGCGGGGAAAACTCAGGGAAACAAACAGGTACAAACAGGTAGACAACAGAGGGCTCTGGATGAGAGTGGTGCAGACTCACCTGGGGTGACGCCAGAGTGGCCTGCCTGCTGCCTCAACTCCCAGAGGGACCAACCCGGCACCGACCGGCAGTGTGCACTCTGCGGCCACAGATGGTGCACGTGAAGGCCCCTCCTCCAGCCTCCCTACGTGCAGCCCCTCCCAACTCCATGGGCACCGGAGCGGGAGTGCTGGGAGATGGAACCGACAGAGCCCCCTCAGGACGTCCACGGGTGACCAGCAGGTTATCCAACCGGATGGACAGATCCACCAGTTGGTCAAAGGTGATGGTGACATCCCTGCAGGCCAACTCCCGTCGGACGTCCTCACGCAGGCTGCATCGATAGTGGTCGATGAGGGCCCTGTCGTTCCATCCTGCTGCGGCGGCCAAGGGCCGGAACTCCAGTGCGAACTCCTGTGCGCTCCTCGTCCCCTGCCTCAAATTGAAGAGTCGTTCCCCTCAAAGTCCTCGAAGTGGTCCAACGCCGTGTCTTCCTCTCCCCACACGGCGTTTCCCACTCCAGAGCTCTCCCCGAGAGGCATGAGACGAGGGCGGACACTCTCTCCCTTCCTGAGGGAGCTGGGTGAATGGTGGCCAGGTATAGGTCCAGTTGTAAGAGGCACCCTTTGCACTGTGTGGCCGTCCCATCATACTCCCTGGGAAGGGAGAGACGCATCCCACTGGAGCTGGATCCGGACGGGACGGGTAGAGGTAACCTCGGTTGCGCTGACTTCCTGTCTCTCCCAGCGGTCCATGGTCTGGACAACGCGATCCATCATGGCACCGAGATGATGTAGCATTGCCGAGTGTTCCTGGACGCGCTCCTCGACTCCTCTGACCGGGGTACCTGCTCCTGCTGGCTCCATGGTGGGTGTAAGATTCTGTCAGGCGTGTGCGTACTTGTGCTGAAGTCAGGTGCAGGAGAGCAGAGAATTGTGAACAGGCACACACTTTATTTTGGCAGGAGAGAATATACAGACGGACACAGCTGCGTCCAAAAAACCTCCAACCAACAAGGCAAAGTGTAAAAAGCGCAAAAACAGTCACAACCATCAAATGTATACAAACAGACTTTGTGAAATAACACGAGAGAAAACGCACGCAAGTCTAGTGCGTACAAAAACACATATCCCACAAACAATCTTACACAAAATCATGAGGGGGAACAGAAGAATAAATACATGTAGATTGATTGGGGAATGAAAACCAGGTGTGCAGGAAACAAGACAAAACAAATAGATACATGAAAAATGGAGCGGCGATGGCTAGAAAGCCGGTGACGTCGACCGCCGAACGCCGCCCGAACAAGGAGAGGAGCCGACTTCGGTGGAAGTCGTGACATATTGTAGTAGGTCAAAGCTGTATGCTGGAAAACCTTGGTAGAGCATGGGTAGAATAAGCATTGTGGTGCTAGTGAATTTCCTTTATTTTTCAGCTTCAGACCAATGCCTATTCTCACTTAAAACATACTTTTTTGTTTTTAATTTACTGTAGCTCATCATTCAACACCATAGTGCCCTCCAAGCTCATCACTAAGCTCAGGACTCTGGGACTGAACACCTCCCTCTGCAACTGGATCCTGGACTTCCTGACGGGCCACCCCCAGGTGGTGAGAGTAGGCAACAAAACATCTGCCATGCTGACCCTGCTTAGTCCCCTCCTGTACTCCCTGTTCACCCACAACACCATCATTAGGTTTGCTGACGGCACAACTGTAGCAGGCCTGATCATCAGTGACGATGAGATAGCCTACAGGGAGGATGTCAGTGAACTTGCAGTGTGGTGCCAGGACAACAACCTCTCCCTCAACGTCAGTTAGATCAAGGAGCTGATCATGGACTACAGGAAATGGAGGGATCGAGCACGCCCCCATCCACATCGTCTGGGCTGCAGTAGAGCGGGTCGAGAGCTTCAAGTTCCTTTGTGTCCAAATCACTAATGACTTCAAATGGGCCACACACACACGCACAGTCGTGAAGAAGGCATGACAACGCCTCTTCCCCCTCAGGAGAATTGAAAAGGTTTGGCATTGGCCCTCAAATCCTCAAAAGGTTATATAGCTGCACCATTGAGAGCATCTTGACTGGCTGCATCACCGCTTTGTATGGCAACAGCACCACCTTCAATTGCATGGTGCTACAGAGGGTGGTATGGACAGCCCAGTACATCACTGTGGCCGAGCTCCCTGCCATCTAGGACCTCAATATCAGGCAGTGTGAAAGGAAGGCCTGGAAAATCGTTAGACTCACAGCATGATGCTGCCACCACCATGCTTGACCGTAGGGATTATGCCAGGTTTCCTCCAGACGTGATGCTTGACGTTCAGGCCAAAGAGTTCAATCTTGGTTTCATCAGACCAGAGAATCTTGTTTCTCATGGTCTGAGAGTCCTTTACGTGCCTTTTGTCAAACTCTAAGCGGGCTGTTATGTGCCTTTTACTGAGGAGTGGCTTCCATCTAGCCTCTCTCCATAAAGGCCTGATTGGTGGAGTGCTGCAGAGATGATTGTCCTTATGGAAGGTTCTCCCATCTCCACAGAGGAACTCTGGAGCTCTGTCAGAGTGACTATTGGGTTCTGGTCACCTCCCAGACCCAAGCCCGTCTCCCCACTTGCTGAGTTTGGCCGGGCGGCCAGCTCTAGGAAGAGTCTTGGTGGTTTCAAACTTCTTCCATTTAAGAATGATGGAGGCCACTGTGTTCTTGGGACATTCAATGCTGCAGAAATGTTTAGTACCCTTCCCCAGGTCTGTGCCTCGACACAATCCTGTCTCGGGGCTCTAACTTCTTGGGGCTATGTGGGACGCTAGCGTGCCACCCGTGGTGCACCCTATCAACAGCAGGTGCATTTCAAGAGCGGCAAATTTGAAACCAAATAAATGTTGTTAATTTTCAAACATACAACTATCTTACACCCTTTGAAAGATAAACATCTCCTTAATCTAACCACGTTGTCCGATTTCAAAAAGGTTTTACGGCGAAAGCATAAAGTTAGATTATGTTAGGAGAGTACATTGACAATAGCTGTGTGTAATGTTTTGTCAATTCAAAGACAGGCGTCACCAAAACCATAAAACCAGCTAAAATGATGCACTAACCTTTAACAATCTCCATCAGATGACACTCCTAGGACATTATGTTAGACAATACATGCATTTTTAGTTCTATCAAGTTCATATTTATATCCAAAAACAGCGGTTTACTATGGCGTTGATGTTCAGGAAATCGTTTCCCTCCAATAACCGGCAGTCAAGTCAGCACCACAAATTAAATAATTTAAATTAGAAAACATTGGTAAAATATTATATTGTCATTTAAAGAATTATAGATTTACATCTCTTGAACGCAATCAACTTGCCAGATTTAAAAATAACCTTACTGGGAAATCACACTTTGCAATAATCTGAGCACTGCGCCCAGAAAAATACGCTTTGCTATACAGACAAACGGCCATGTTGGAGAGATCTAAAATCGAAAATACTATGTAAATAATCCATTACCTTTGATTCTCTTCATCAGATGTCACTTCCAGGAATTCCAGGTCCATAACGAATGTAGTTTTGTTCAAAAAAGCTCATCATTTATGTCCAAAAAGCTCCGTGTTGTTAGCACATGATCTAAGCCAGCCGGACTTCTCGTCATGAACGAGGGGAAAAAATATATTTACGTTCGTTCAAACATGTCAAACGTTGTATAGCATAAATCATTAGTGCCTTTTTTAACCAGAACATGAATAATATTCAAGGTGGACGAATGCATTCTCTTTTATAACGTATTGGAACTAGGGTACCCAACATGAACTCGCGCGCCAGAGTCTAATCGGCCATCACCGTTCCAAGGCTCTTGTTCGGTCAGATCTCACAGTAAAAGACTTAAAACACTTTGTAAAGGCTGGTGACATCTAGTGGAAGCAATAGGAAGTGCCAAAACATTAATCAACCCCTGTGTGTTTCAATGGCATAGGCTTAAATGTAATTCAACACATCAGGTATCCACTTCCTGTCAGAAAATGTCTCAGGGTTTTGCCTGCCAAATGAGTTCTGTTATACTCACAGACACCATTCAAACAGTTTTAGAAACTTTAGGGTGTTTTCTATCCATATATAATAAGTATATGCATATTCTAGTTACTGGGTAGGATTAGTAACCAGATTAAATCGGGTACGTTTTTTTTATCCAGCCGTGAAAATACTGCCCCCTAGCCCCAACAGGCTAAGGACAATTCCTTTGACCTCGTGGCTTGGTTTTTGCTCTGACATGCACTGTCAACTGCGGGACATTATATAGAAAGGTGTGTGCCTTTCCAAATCATGTCCAATCAATTGAATTTACCACAGGTGGACTTCAATCAAGTTGTAGAAACATCTCAAGGATGATCAATGGAAACAAGATGCAGCTGAGCTCAATTTCGAGTCTCATAGCAAAGGGTCTAAATATAGTTATATAAATAAGGTATTTCAGTTTTTTATTTTTAATACATTTGCAAGAATTTCAAAAAAACTGTTTTCACTTTGTCATCATTTGGTATTGTGTGTAGATCGATGAGGATTTGTTTTTATTTCATCCTTTTTAGGCTGTAATGTAACAAAATGTGGAAACAGGGAAGGGGTCTGAATTCTTTCCGAATGCACTGTATATCCTGATGCCTAGTCACCTTACCCCTATACATACCCCACTTCTAAAGCCAAAGTTGCGCCCCTGCATTTCACTGTACTTGTGCATGTGTGTCATAGTCGTGTTTGTAGGTGGCAGGGAAGTCAGGCGCATGAGAAACCAACTTGGTTAAACTGGAGTATTTTAATTAACAAAAAACAAACTCCAAAACCAAAGAACAAAAATAACATGGGTAAAAATAACCCGTCGCACACCGATAAAAAATTACACTCGTACATAACACACAAACAATCACTGACAAGGACATGAGGGGAAACAGAGGGTTAAATACCCAACATGTAATGAATGGGATTGGAACCAGGTGTGTAGGAAGAAAATTCAAAACCAATGGAAAATGAAAAACTGATCAATGATGGCTAGAAGACCGGTGACGTCGACCGCCGGGCACCACCAGAGCAAGGAGGGGCATTGACTTCGGCAGAAGTCGTGACAATGTGACATTAAAATGTGAAACTACTGCAACATGTTAACACCATCTTTTCACATTTGAGGAGAATAATAAATCAAAGTTTATTTGCCATGTGCGCCGAATACAACAGGTGTCTTATACATGACATGATCAAGATAAATCAGACCAACATTAATCAGCTTCTACAATGTGATGGTTGTGGGAGGGGCTGGCTGTGGTGGTTTCACATGTGAAATGCTTACTTACATTTCAACCCCACATGTGAATATAGAAATTCCACATCTGAAAGTGAGATTTTCACAGTTGGAATTTTCTTAAATATGAAACTGCAAATTAGATTTTCACTTTCAAATGCAAGATTACATGTGAAAAACAATCACATGTAAAAAACGACATTTGCAAATGTTAAATTTCACGTGATTGATTTTGAAATGTGAACTTGCAATGTTTTTCACATGGATAACTGCATATCTGATTTTCACATGGAAAAGTTGTTATTAACATGTGAAACCACCAATTTCACATGTGAAACTGCAATTCATGAATTGCAGTGAATATATGGTTTTACGTGTGAAATTCAAGCTCAATTGTTGGAACTTCAATGTCTCCCTCCACAATTTGCTTTTTTTCCACTATTTTTCCACACTTGCAATCCCCCCATCTGTCTCCTTCTGCAACTATTCCATTGTAAACAGGAGGGGAAAGAACAGGAAAAACCAGAGAGACAGTAATTCAAGCATGAAAAATGGATGGAACACAGATGAGCAGAAAATTATAGATATCTTTGTTGTGGAGAGCGAGAGAGAGAGAGAGCGAGAGAGAGAGAGAGAGAGATACTGATACCTGTGCCGTCATTGTAAATCCTATACATTCACATTGTACTGGCTGTATGGTTCTGATTACATATGCATGATTTCATAATCTCCTACATTGTATGCATATGCATACATGTCTTATACATGACATGATCAAGATAAATCAGAGCAACATGAATCAGCTTCTACAATGTGATGGTTGTGGGAGGGGCTGGCTGTGTGTGCTGTGTTTAGTGTGTGATGTAGAGTGTGCTGCATTCAGGAGGGAGTAAATTTACAGTGTGTGGATTGAATTTGCAGATGGGGTAAACAATCTCCCTCAAATGGCATCCTATTCCCTTTACAGTTCCTTGCAAAAGTATTCAACCCCCTTGGCGTTTTTCCTATTTTGTTGCATTACAACCTGTAATTTAAATTGATTTTTATTTGGATTTCATGTAATGGACATACACAAAATAGTCCAAATTGGTGAAGTGAAATGAAAAAAATACTTGTTTCAAAAAATTATAAAAAACACAAAACGGAACAGTGGTACATGCATATGTATTCACCCCCTTTGATATGAAGCCCCTAAATTTTGATATGGTGCAACCAATTACCTTCAGAAGTCACATAATTAGTTAAATAAAGTCCACCTGTGTGCAATCTAAGTGTCACATGATCTGTCACATGGTCTCAGTATATATACACCTATTCTGAAATGCCCCAGGGTTTGCAACACCACTAAGCAAGGGGTACCACCAAGCAAGCAGCACCATGAAGACCAAGGAGCTCTCCAAACAAGTCAGGGACAAAGTTGTGGAAAATTACAGATCAGGGTTGCGTTATAAAAAAATATCAGAAACTTTGAACATCCCACGGAGCACCATTAAATCCATTATAAAAAAATGGAAAGAATATGGCACCACAACAAACCCGCCAAGAGAGGGCTGCCCACCAAAACTCACTGACCAGGCAAGACCAAAGATAACCATGAAGGAGCTGCAAAGCTCCACAGCGGAGATTGGAGTATCTGTCCATAGGACCACTTTAAGCCGTAAACAGAGCTGGACTTTACAGAATAGTGGCCAGAAAAAAGCTATTGCTTAAAGAAAGAAAGAAGCAAACACGTTTGGTGTTCGCCAAAAGGCATGTGGGAGACTCCCCAAACATATGGAAGAAGGTACTCTGGTCAGATGAGACTAAAATTTAGCTTGTTGGCCATAAAGGACAGCGCTATGTCTGGCACAAACCCAACACCTCTCATCATCCCGAGAACCCCATCCCCACAGTGAAGCATGGTGGTGGCAGCATCATGCTGTGGGGATGTTTTTCATCGGCAGGTACTGGGAAACTGGTCAGAATTGAAGGAATGATGGATGGCGCAAAATACAGGGAAATTCTTGAGGGAAACCTGTTTCAGTCTTCCAGAGATTTGAGACTGGGACGGAGGTTCACCTTCCAGCAGGACAATGACCCTAAGCATACTGCTAAAGCAACACTGGAGTGGTTTAAGGGGAAACATTCAAATGTCTTGGAATGGCCTAGTCGAAGCCCAGACCTCAATCCAATTGAGAATCTGTGGTATGACTTAAAGATTGCTGTACACCAGCGGAACCCATCCAACTTGAAGGAGCTGGAGCAGTTTTGCCTTGAAGAATGGGCAAAAATCCCAGTGGCTAGATGTGCTAAGCTTATAGAGACACACCCCAAGAGACTTGCAGCTGTTATTGCTGCAATAGGTGTCTCTACAAAGTATTGACTTTGGGGGGGGGGGGGGGGGTGGGGGGGGGGGGGGGTGAATAGTTATGCATGCTCAAGTTTTCAGTTTGTTTGTTTTATTTCTTGTTTGTTATACAATAAAAAATATTTAGCATCTTCAAAGTGGTAGGCATGTTGTGTAAATGAAATGATACAATCCCCCCAAAAATACACTGCTCAAAAAAATAAAGGGAACACTTAAACAACACAATGTAACTCCAAGTCAATCACACTTCTGTGAAATAAAACTGTCCACTTAGGAAGCAACACTGATTGACAATAACTTTCACATGCTGTTGTGCAAATGGAATGGACAACAGGTGGAAATTATAGGCAATTAGCAAGACACCCCCAATAAAGGAGTGGTTCTGCAGGTGGGGACCACAGACCACTTCTCAGTTCCTATGCTTCCTGGCTGATGTTTTGGTCACTTTTGAATGCTGGCGGTGCTTTCACTCTAGTGGTAGCATGAGACGGCGTCTACAACCCACACAAGTGGCTCAGGTAGTGCAGCTCATCCAGGATGGCACATCAATGCGAGCTGTGGCAAGAAGGTTTGCTGTGTCTGTCAGCGTAGTGTCCAGAGCATGGAGGCGCTACCAGGAGATAGGCCAGTACATCAGGAGACGTGGAGGAGGCCGTAGGAGGGCAACAACCCAGCAGCAGGACCGCTACCTCCGCCTTTGTGCAAGGAGGAGCAGGAGAAGCACTGCCAGAGCCCTGCAAAATGACCTCCAGCAGGCCACAAATGTGCATGTGTCTGCTCAAACGGTCAGAAACAGACTCCATGAGGGTGGTATGAGGGCCCGACGTCCACAGGTGGGGGTTGTGCTTACAGCCCAACACCGTGCAGGACGTTTGGCATTTGCCAGAGAACACCAAGATTGGCAAATTCGCCACTGGCGCCCTGTGCTCTTCACAGATGAAAGCAGGTTCACACTGAGCACATGTGACAGACGTGACAGTCTGGAGACGCCGTGGAGAACGTTCTGCTGCCTGCAACATCCTCCAGCATGACCGGTTTGGCGGTGGGTCAGTCATGGTGTGGGGTGGCATTTCTTTGGGGGGCCGCACAGCCCTCTATGTGCTCGCCAGAGGTAGCCTGACTGCCATTAGGTACCGAGATGAGATCCTCAGACCCCTTGTGAGACCATATGCTGGTGCGGTTGGCCCTGCGTTCCTCCTAATGCAAGACAATGCTAGACCTCATGTGGCTGGAGTGTGTCAGCAGTTCCTGCAAGAGGAAGGCATTGATGCTATGGACTGGCCCGCCCGTTCCCCAGACCTGAATCCAATTGAGCACATCTGGGACATCATGTCTCGCTCCATCCACCAAAGCCACGTTGCACCACAGACTGTCCAGGAGTTGGCGGATGCTTTAGTCCAGGTCTGGGAGGAGATCCCTCAGGAGACCATCCGCCACCTCATCAGGAGCATGCCCAGACGTTGTAGGGAGGTCATACAGGCACGTGGAGGCCACACACACTACTGAGCCTCATTTTGACTTGTTTTAAGGACATTACATCAAAGTTGGATCAGCCTGTAGTGTGGTTTTCCACTTTAATTTTGAGTGTGACTCCAAATCCAGACCTCCATGGGTTGATAAATTGGATTTCCATTGATTATTTTTGTGTGATTTTGTTGTCAGCACATTCAACTATGTAAAGAAAAAAGTATTTAATAAGATTATTTATTTCATTCAGATCTAGGATGTGTTGTTTAAGTGTTCCCTTTATTTTTTTGAGCAGTATACATTTTAATTCCCGGTTGTAAGGCAACAAAGTAGAAAAAATGCCAAGGGGGGAAATACTTTTGCAACCTACTGTATACTGCACTTATTTTGATCAAAGCTCAGTGGGCCCTGGTCAAAGTAGTTCACTATATAGGAAATAGGATGCCATTTGGGACACAAGATACAGATGCTGTGGGGCTGTGGGAGGGTGAATGGGAGTCATTTCACAGAGCCAAATCTTTGGGTCTCTGTACTACCTACCGCTTGTATTGATGAAACTAGCTGCTTGTGTGTGTGTCTGCACATGTGCGTGTTTGTGTGCGTGTATGTGTCCGCACCTGCATGTGTGTCCTGTCTTCTGTCTCTTCTTATAGGGAGTTCCTATGCTGATTATTGGCTGCAACCAATTACAGGCCCGAAGAGAGGAGAGGAAAGGCGATATGACGGTAGAGGAACAGGGGATGACTTTTACTCCTTTGTTTAGATCTAGAGTAACTGTCTGAATCCCATTACAGCATTAGTAAACCCGGGGGAGAACAGCTGAATAAAAGGCAGAAAGAGAAATCCAGAGAGATGGAGAGCAGGCGAGTGAAAGACAGATGTGGAGATAGATGGATGGCCAGATGGCACGGAAGAGAGACTATACGATAAAGGTGTATCAATCTCACGTCACCATTACAAAAGGATCTAGACACACAAATAGAAGCCCAAAGATCTATATCACATGTCAAACTCTCCACCGAGTGTCTACGGGTTTTCACCGCTCCCTTGTACTCGATTGATGAATTAAGGTCACTAATTAGTCAGCAACTACCCACATCTGGTTGTCTAGGTATTAATTGGAAGGAAAAATCTAAAACCTGCAAACACTAGGCCTTCCATGGAATGAGTTTGACATCCCCTGGTCTATATAATCGAACAGGAAGACTCCAACAATATTGATGGACTGACCAAACTTTCCTCCTGGACATTGGAGCCAATGTAAAGACAATGTAAAAACTGAAAGTATAGACCAGGTTGTAAATAAACCTCTAGAAAGCTCTGAGAGTAAGCCCAAATTATGTTTATAATGATGTACATAAACTAACTGACTATATGTATAATATAGTTCTTCAGAAAGGAAACATCACGTGCATGTTTAAAGATGCGCTATGCAGAAATCGCTCTGCCGTTTCCTGGTTGCTATAATTCTAATAGTTTGCCTAATTTCAGTTTATGTGACAAAACAAGCACGTAGGCTATAGTGTAGAGAATCATTGTGCCATCTAAACCGCTGTGAAATATATTTTCCATAACCAAAAATGTTGTATTTTCAGCTGTTTCAAGCTGGTGTACAAAACCGAAAGTAAAGGACGCAAAAACAAAACTTAAGAACCGGAAGCATTGAAATAGCACACATAGAAAAGATATACCGCTTCTTAGACTTGCTTTCAATGAGAATGACAGATCTATAACACACATTTCTATGTGAATTTAGTCAGGTTGCCCAAAAAGTTACATATTGCAGCTTTAACCATTTATTAGGAAAGATTACAATGCATGGTCTTGGCGTTCGGTCTCTGCTCCTTCAGGGTAGCTCACTGCCAGAGCGAAGCGTCATATTAAAATAACTACAGGCAGTGAGCACGATATGTTATACCAATCCCCTGAAAGGAAGAAACACAGAACCCAGACAGGTGGAGGTTGTGGTGGTGGTGGTGTGATTTCAGAAAACAACAAGCATAGTGAGTAACAGCTAGTTACAGCAAGTTAGCAGCAAGAGACACCAGCACATGCGTGCATGTGACATCTGGCATCAAGCAAGAACTGGTCAGCTTATGTAGACTGCATGTACAGTGCCTTCAGAAAGTATTCATACCCTTTGACTTATTCCCCATTGTTGTGTTACAGTTTGAATTCAAAATTGATTCCATTTTTTTTATCTCACCCATCTACACTCAATGCCCCATAATGCCAAAGTGAAAACATGTTTTTAGACATCTCCCAGTGTCTGGTGTAAAGCAGAGCTCCAGTCTGTTTATTTTTTATCCTGAAAAACTTCCCAGTCCTTAACGATTACAAACATACCCATAACATGATTCAGCCAACACAATGCTTGAAAATATAGAGTGGTTCCCAGTAATGTTATGAAGAAGTAATGGATAAGAAGTTAATGCTTTACCATGTTTTATGCAGTATTACTTTAGTGCCTTGTTGCAAACAGGATGTGGCTCAGTTGGTAGAGCATGGTGTTTGCAACGCCAGCATGGTGTGTGCAACGCCAGGGTTGTGGGTTCAATTCCCACGGGGGGACAGTACAAAAGAAAAAAAAAATGCATGAAATGAAATGTATGTATTCCCTACTGCAAGTTGCTCTGGATAAGAGCGTCTGCTAAATAAATGTAAATGTAATTCTGTTCAGGCATCTTTTCTTTTCACTCTGTCAATTAGGTTAGTATTGTGGAGTAACTACAGTGTTGACTGTTTGAAAGTCACCATTGGCCTCATGGTTAAACCCCTGAGCGGTTTCCTTCTTCTCCGGCAACTGAGTTAGGAAGAACGCCTGTATCTTTGTAGTGACTGGGTGTATTGATACATCAACCAAAATGTAATTAATTAATAACTTCACCATGCTCAAAGGATATTCAATGTCTGCTTTTTTCTTTAATTTTACAAATCTACCAATATTCTTTGCAAACCTCCCTGATCTTTGAGGTTGAATCTATGCTTGAAATTACAGATCATTGTATCATTGTAGTCATTCAAAAAAGTCCATGCAACTTATTATGTGACCTGTTAAGCAACGTTTTACTCCTCAACTTATTTATGCTTGCCACAAGAAAGGGGTTGAATACTTACGTTTCAGCTTTTCATTTTTTATTAATTTGAAAACATTTCCAAAAGCATAATTCCACTTTGACATTATGGGGTATTGTGTGTAGGCCAGTGACGACAAATCGCTATTTAATCCATTTTAAATTAATTCAGGCTGTAACACAACAAAATGTGGAAAAAGTCAAGGTGTGTGAATAGTTTTAGAAGGCATTGGAAGTAGAATGGGAATCCAAGTGGTGCAATTTCCGCTAACTGGTTCAGCTGATGCCACCACACTCAGGTTTCCCTACTGAACCAGCTTTGCTTTATTTCCTGCCAAAACCAGCACCTGGATCTAGATGCGCTGCTGTTTATTGTTTTGCACTGAATATATACATGTATTTGAATGTGCTTTGTGATTAGCCCTCCTCGAAGGCTATAACCTGGGGTTGATTATCTGACGCGTCATCGTACTGAATGAATGAATGAACAAATTAAATAATTAATGAATTAATGATTGAGCCAAAAAAACAACAACCAAGAAATCAATGAATAGTTTATTTAATGGTTTATGTCAAGTCGACTTTAGCTACACATTCCTTACGTTCTATTATGAGGTTTTGAACAAGCTAATTCATCTTTGCACAGGTTGTATTGCTACATTGGTGAGTGGTATGTTTTGTATCATAAATATGTTCACGTCTGTAGGCTACCAATGTTCCAGACCGATGTTCCATCTGGTGCCAAGGTGTGTGTGTGTACGGTACATGTTCCACATACAGTCCAAATACTTCTAATATCCAGAGTACATGTATATGAGCGCTGACAGAATTCACTTAATTATGATGATGATTATGTTTGTTTATGAGTGGACTCACCAACATTACGACCAGAAATACGACTTTCCCGAAGCGGATCCTATGTTTTGCCTACCACCCAGGACAATGGATCGGATCCCAGCCGGCGACCCAAAACAACGACGCTGTAGAAGAAGGGGCAGACGGAGCGGTCTTCTGGTCAGGCTCCGTAGACGGGCACATCGCGCACCGCTCCCGAGCATACTACTCGCCAATGTCCAGTCTCTTGACAACAAGGTAGACGAAATCCGAGCAAGGGTAGCATTCCAGAGAGACTTCTGAGACTGTAACGTTCTTTGTTTCACGGAAACATGGCTCACTCGAGACACGCTATCTGAGTCGGTACAGCCACCTGGTTTCTTCACGTATCGTGCCGACAGAAACAAGCATCTTTCTGGTAAGAAGAAGGGCGGAGGTGTATGCCTTATGATTAACGAGACGTGGTGTGATCATAACAACATACAGGAACTCAAGTCCTTTTGTTCACCTGACTTAGAATTCCTAACAATCAAATGCCGACCGCATTATCTACCTAGAGAATTCTCTTCGATCATAATCACAGTCGTGTATATCCCCCCCAAGCAGACACATCGACGGCCCTGAAAGAACTTCATTGGACTCTATGTAAACTGGAAACCACATATCCTGAGGCTGCATTTATTGTAGCTGGGGATTTTAACAAGGCTAATCTGAAAACAAGGCTCCACAAATTCTATCAGCATATCGATTGTGCTACCAGGGGTAGAAAAACCCTAGACCACTGTTATTCTAACTTCCGCAATGTATATAAGGCCCTCCCCCCGCCCTCCCTTCGGAAAAGCTGACCACGACTTAATTTTGTTAATCCCAGCCTATAGACAGAAACTAAAACAGGAAGCTCCCGCGCTCAGGTCTGTTCAACGCTGGTCCGACCAATCGGATTCCACGCTTCAAGATTGCTTCGATCACGTGGACTGGGATATGTTCCGCATTGCAGCAAACAACAACATTGACGAATACGCTGATTCGTTGTGCGAGTTCATTAACAAGTGTATCGGTGATGTTGTACCCACAGCGTCTATTAAAACATTCCCCAACCAGAAACCGTGGATTGATGGCAGCATTCACGCAAAACTGAAAGCGCGAACCACTGCTTTTAATCAGGGCAAGATGACCGGAAACATGACTGAATATAAACAGTGTAGCTATTCCCTCCGCAAGGCAATCAAACAAGCTAAGCATCAGTACAAAGACAAAGTGGAGTCGCAATTCAACAGCGCAGACACGAGAGGTATGTGGCAGGGTCTACAGTCAATCGCGGACTACAAAAGAAAATCCAGCCCCGTCGCGGATCACGATGCCTTGCTCCCAGACAGACTAAACAACTTTTTTGCTCGCTTTGAGGACAATACAGTGCCACTGACACGGCCCGCTACCAAGACCTGCGGGCTCTCCTTTACTGTAGCCAACGTGAGTAAAACATTAAACGTGTTAACCCTCGCAAGGCTGCAGGCCCAGACGGCATCCCCGGCCGCGTACTCAGAGCATGCGCAGACCAGCTGGCTGGTGTGTTTACGGACATATTCAATCAATCCTTATCCCAGTCTGCTGTCCCCACATGCTTCAAGAGGGCCACCATTGTTCCTGTTCCCAAGAAAGCTAAGGTAACTGAGCTAAATGACTACCGCCCTGTAGCACTCATTTCCGTCATCATGAAGTGCTTTGAGAGACTAGTCAAGGACCATATCACCTCCACCCTACCTGACACCCTAGACCCACTCCAATTTGCTTACCGCCACAATACGTCCACAGACGACGCAATCGCAATCACACTGCACACTGCCCTAACCCATCTGGACAAGAGGAATACCTCTGTAAGAATGCTGTTCATCGACTACAGCTCAGCATTTAACACCATAGTACCCTCCAAACTCGTCATTAAGCTCGAGACCCCGCCCTGTGCAACTGGGTCCTGGACTTCCTGACGGGCCGCCCCCAGGTGGTGAGGGTAGGTAACAACATCTCCACCCCACTGATCCTCAACACTGGGGTCCCACAAGGGTGCATTCTCAGCCCTCTCCTGTACTCCCTGTTCACCCATGACTGCGTGGCCATGCACGCCTCCAACTCGATGATCAAGTTTGCAGACGACACTACAGTGGTAGGCTTGATTACCAACAACAACGAGACGGTCTACAGGGAGGAGGTGAGGGCCCTCGGAGTGTGGTGTCAGGAAAATAACCTCATACTCATTGTCAACAAAACAAAGGAGATGATCGTGGACTTCAGGAAACAGCAGATGGAGCAGCCCCCTATTTACATTGACGGGACAGTAGTGGAGAGGGTGGAGAGTTTTAAGTTCCTCGGCGTACACATCACGGACAAACTGAAATGGTCCACCCACACAGAGAGTGTGGTGAAGAAGGCGCAGCAGCGCCTCTTCAACCTTAGGAGGCTGAAGGAATTCGGCTTGTCACCAAAAACACTCACAAACTTTTACAGATGCACAATCGAGAGCATCCTGTCGGGTTGTATCACCGACTGGTACGGCAGCTGCTCCGCCCACAACCGTAAGGCTCTCCAGAGGGTAGTGAGGTCTGAACAACTCATCACCGGGTGCAAACTACCTGCCCTCCAGGACACCTACACCACCCGATGTCACAGGAAGGCCAAAAAGATCATCAAGGACAACAACCACCCGAGCCACTGCCTGTTCACCCCGCTATCATCCAGAAGGCGAGGTCAGTACAGGTGCATCAAAGCGGGGACCGAGAGACTGAAAAACAGCTCCTATCTCAAGGCCATCAGACTGTTAAAAGCCATCACTAACATTGAGTGGCTGCTGCCAACATACTGACTCAACTCCACCCACTTTAATAATGGAAAATTGATGTAATCAATTTATCACTAGCCACTTTATATTATATAATGTTTACTTTAAACAATGCCACTTTATATAATGTTCTCATACCCTACATTACTCAACTCATATGTATATACTGTATGCTATACCATCTACTGCATCTTGCCATCTTGGTGTAATGTATCACTAGCCACTTTAAACAATGCCACTTTATATAATGTTTACATACCCTACATTACTCATCTCATATGTATATACTGTACTCTATACCATCTACTGCATCTTGCCTATGCCGTTCGGCCATCAGTCATTTATATATTTTTATGTACATATTCGTATTCATTCCTTTACACTTGTGTGTATAAGGTAGTTGTTGTGAAATTGTTAGGTTATATTACTTGTTAGATATTACTGCATGGTCGGAACTAGAAGCACAAGCATTTCGCTACACTTGCATTAACACCTGCTAACCATGTGTATGTGTAACGGCCGTCAAAAGGAGTAGACCAAGGCGCAGCGTGTCGAGTGCTCTTCATAAACTTTAATCGAACACTTTAAACAAAACAAGAAAACGACAGCCAAACAGTTCTGTCAGGTATAACAAACACTAAACAGAAAGTAACCACCCACAAAACACAATGAGAAAACCCCTACATAAATATGGTCTCTAATCAGAGGCAATGAGATTCAGCTGCCTCCAATTAGAGACCAACCCCAAACAATTCCAACATAGAAACAGAAAAACTAGATATTTAAACATAGAAATAGAATAACATAGATCAACCCAAAAAACCCAAAACACACAAAACAAACACCCCGTGCCACGCCCTGACCAAACTATAATGACAAATAACCCCTTTTACTGGTCAGGACGTGACAGTATGTGACAAATAAATTTGATTTGATTTGGAGGTGGGTAATGTGGCTGTGGTTGAATGAGAGTGTTGTCAGTGGGAGCCCTGAGCGGAACAGGAAGAGACAAGGAAAGAGGGAGAGGGAGAGAAAGGGAGTGGGGTGAATAGGGCTCTGTTAGGGAGGGGAGAGGGAGACAAGAGAAGGACTCTTGTGGTATTTTTACACGTCAGTGTGGTTCCAAGACTGAGTGATAATGTGTGTGCGCTTGTGCCTGTGCGTGTCTGTCCATCCGTCTGTCTGACAGTGTCTCTGTCTGTGTGCCTCTGTGTCTGCATCTGTGTGAGTCTGCGTGTGTTTACATCTTGAATTACTGGGCTCTCTGGTGTATAATTTATTCCAAACTGTTACGCCTAATGTTCTAAATGTCACCCGATGATTGATTATGTCTTAATTCTCAGTTCATAATTCAACGGACGTCCTTAGAAATGTCTGGCCTATGACAACAAGCCGAGGTGCGTTTAAAGGCCCAGTCCTGCGTTTTCCACTATTTTGACTTACTATGGGACAAAGTTACAGGTAACAGCCAAAATAATGTAAATGAGGGATAGAAAGTATATTGAAAGCAGGTGCTTCCGCAAAGGTGTGGTTCCTGAGTTAATTAAGCAATTAGCGTCCCATCATGCTTAGGGTCATGTAAAAAATGCTGGGCAGGCCATTCTTTTGGACATTATTTTGGCTACCGTGGCTATGCCCCCATAGGATGACAACGCCCCCATCCAAAGGGCACGAGTGGTCACTGAATGGTTTGATGAGCATGAAAACAATGTAAACCATATACCATGGCTGCCTTACTCACCAGATCTCAATCCATTTGAACACTTATGGGAGTTTCTGGAGCAATGCCTAAGACAGCGTTTTCCACCACCATCAACAAAATACCAAATGATTGAAGAATGGTGTCGCATCCCTCCAAGAGTTGTAGAATCTATGCCATGGTGTATTGAAGCTGTTCTGGCCGTGGTGCCCCAACGCCCTACTAAGACACTTTATGTTGGTGTTTCCTTTTTTTGGCAGTTACCTGTACATACTAACACTCTCCCACAGACAGTGTAAATCTAAGCTGCATTTGGCTCATTAGTGCTGGTTTTGGATAGAGAGACTATGGGCGCATCCCAAATGGCACCCTATTCATTATTTAGTGCACTACTAGTAACTACAGAGCCCTATTGGCCCTGGATAAAAGTAGCGCACTGAATACGTAATATGGTGCCATTTAAGACACAAACAACAGGGTTAGCCAACAAGGGGTGTCGTCATAATAGAGAAAGGCCAACTTGATGAACTTTCAGGAAATTAAACGTAATTACAGAACAGACATTACTCTGCAATTACCCTATCTTAGAGAAATCAATGTGATTTTCAAACATTACATTTACCATGCTTTCATAGCACTGCCATCATGCAAAGAAAGCATAGGCTACATACATATACCATAACCCGATAATCCGTTTTGCTATAAAGATTTTTTATCAGTAAATAGCCCATCTCAGGCAAACACATACTGGCTTTGAAGTGAGGTTAAAAAATGTGGGAACAATTTATGTTGTTGAGCAGATTTGAAAGTTTCCTGTGTCTAAGGCCTTGGAAGAGCTGTTTCTCATTATTCAACAGAAGAGAGGAAAAGGGAAGGAGAGGGTCGGAGGGAGAGAAGGAGGGAGGAGAGGAGGGATGAAAGGAAGGAGAGGAGTGAAGGAGGAAGGGAAGGAGGGAGGCTAATGGAAAGAAACCAAGGTGCTACACAGAGCATCAAAAACACTGAATGGGCAGTGAGCTGTTTTGTTTGTTTTTTATCTGGAAAATGTAGTGGTTACAGTATGTAGCGATACAAGGTTAAATGGAAGAGAGATGGGGGAGATATATAAGGAAGGGGAGAGAGAGAGTGGGAGGGAGAGAGAGCATGCAGCACACTGGTCATCCCCAAAGCCAACACCTGCTTTGGCCGCCTTTCCTTCCAGTTCTCTGCTGCCAGTGACTGGAACGAATTGCAAAAATTGCTGAAGCTGGAGACTTACATTTCCCTCACTAACTTTAAACATCAGCTATCTGAGCAGCTAACCGATGGCTGCAGCTGTACGTAGTCCATCTGTAAATAGCCCACCCAATCTACCTACCTCATCCCCATATTGTTTTTATTTACTTTGCTGCTCTTTTGCACACCAGTATCACTACTTACACACCATCATCTGCTCATCATCATCTGCTCATCTATCACTCGTGTTAATCTGCTAAATTGTAATTACTTTGCTACTATGGCCTATTTATTGCCTTACCTCCGCATGCCATTTGCACACACTGTATATAGACTTTCCTTTTTTTTCTATTGTCAAATCAAATCAAATTTTATTTGTCACATACACATGGTTATCAGATGTTAATGCGAGTGTAGCGAAATGCTTGTGCTTCTAGTTCCGACAATGCAGTAATATCCAACGAGTAATCTAACCTAACAATTTCACAAGAATTACCTTATACACACAAGTGTAAAGGAATGAATAAGAATATGTCCATAAAAAATAAAAAATTCATGAATGAGTGATGGTATAGAACGGCATAGGCAAGATGCAGTGGATGGTATAGAGTACAGTATATACATATGAGATGAGTAATGTAGGTAATGTAAACATATAAAAGTGGCATTGTTTAAAGTGGCTAGTGATACGTTACATCAAGATGACAAGATGTGGCTAGAGATGAGTCAGTATGTTGGCAGCAGCCACTCAATGTTAGTGATGGCTGTTTAACAGTCTGATGGCCTTGAGATAGAAGCTGTTTTTCAGTCTCTCGGTCCCTGCTTTGATGCACCTGTACTGACCTCGCCTTCTGGATGATAGTGGGATGAACAGGCAGTGGCTCGGGTGGTTGATGTCCTTGATGATCTTTTTGGCCTTCCTGTGACATCGGGTGGTGTAGGTGTCCTGGAGGGCAGGTAGTTAGCCCCTGGTGATGCGTTGTGCAGACCTCACTACCCTCTGGAGAGCCTTACGGTTATGGGCGGAGCAGTTGCCGTACCAGGCGGTGATACAACCCGACAGGATGCTCTCGATTGTGCATCTGTAAAAGTTAGTGAGTGCGGTTGCGCCTTCTTCACCACGCTGTCTGTGTGGTTGGACCATTTCAGTTTGTCCGTGATGTGTACGCCGAGGAACTTAAAACTTTCTACCCTCGCCACTACTGTCCCATCGATGTGGATAGGGGGGTGCTCCCTTTGCTGTTTCCTGAAGTCCACGATCATCTCCTTTGTTTTGTTGACGTTGAGTGTGAGGTTATTTTCCTGACACCACACTCCGAGGGCCCTCACCTCCTCCCTGTAGGCCGTCTGGTCGTTGTTGGTAATCAAGCCTACCACTGCAGTGTTGTCTGCAAACTTGATGATTGAGTTGGAGGCGTGCATGGCCATGCAGTCGTGGGTGAACAGGGAGTACAGGAGAGGGCTGAGAACGCACCCTTGTGGGACCCCAGTGTTGAGGATCAGCGGGGTGGAGATGTTGTTACCTACACTCACCACCTGGGGGCGGCCCGTCAGGAAGTCCAGGACCCAGTTGCACAGGGCGGGGTCGAGACCCAGGGTCTCGAGCTTGATGACGAGTTTGGAGGGTACTATGGTGTTAAATGCTGAGCTGTAGTCGATGAACAGCATTCTGACATAGGTATTCCTCTTGTCCAGATGGGTTAGGGCAGTGTGCAGTGTGATTGCGATTGCGTCGTCTGTGGACCTATTGGGGCGGTAAGCAAATTGGAGTAGGTCTAGGGTGTCAGGTAGGGTGGAGGTGATATGGTCCTTGACTAGTCTCTCAAAGCACTTCATGATGATGGAAGTGAGTGCTACGGGGCGGTAGTCATTTAGCTCAGTTACCTTAGTTTCTTGGGAACAGGAACAATGGTGGCCCTCTTGAAGCATATGGGGACAGCACCTGGGATAAGGATTGATTGAATATGTCCGTAAACACACCAGTCAGCTGGTCTGCGCATGCTCTGAGGACGCGGCTGGGGATGCTGTCTGGGCCTGCAGCCTTGCGTGGGTTGAATGTTTTGCTCACGTCGGCTGCAGTGAAGGACAGCCTGCAGGTTTTGGTAGCGGGCCGTGTCAGTGGCACTGTATTGTCCTCAAAGCGAGCAAAGAAGTTGTTTAGTCTGTCTGTGACCAAGACATCCTGGTCCGCAACGGGGCTGATATTCCTTTTATAGTCCGTGATTGACTGTAGACCCTGCCACATACCTCTCGTGTCTGCACCGTTGAATTGCGACTCTACTTTGTCTCTATACTGACGCTTAGCTTGTTTGATTGCCTTATGGAGGGAATAGCTACACTGTTTGTATTTGGTCATGTTTCCCGTCACCTTGCCCTGATTAAAAGCAGTGGTTCGCGCTTTCAGTTTTGCGCAAATGCTGCCATCAATCCGCGGTTTCTGGTTTGGGATTGTTTTAATAGACGCTGTGGGTACGACATCGCCGATGCACTTGCTAATAAACCCGCTCACCGACTCAGCGTATTCGTCAATGTTGTTGTTCGCCGCAATGCGGAACATATCCCAGTCCACGTGATCGAAGCAATCTTGAAGCGTGGAATCCGATTGGTCGGACCAGCGTTGAACAGACCTGAGCACGGAAGCTTCCTGTTTTAGTTTCTGTCTATAGCCTGGAAGCAATAAAATGGAGTCGTAGTCAGCTTTTCCGAAAGTAGGGTGGGGGAGGGCCTTATATGCGTCATGGAAGTTAGAATAGCAATGATCTAGGGTTTTGCCAGCCCTGGTAGCACAATCAATATGCTGATAGAATTTAGGGAGCCTTGTTTTCAGATTTGCCTTGTTAAAATCCCCAGCTACAATAAATGCAGCCTCAGGATATGTGGTTTCCAGTTTACATAGAGTCAAATGAAGTTCGTTCAGGGCCATTGATGTGTCTGCTTGGGGGGGATATATGCGGCTGTGATTATAATCGAAGAGAATTCTCTAGCTAGATAATGCGGTCGGCATTTGATTGTTAGGAATTCTAAGTCAGGTGAACAGAAAGACTTGAATTCCTGTATGTTGTTATGATCACACCACGTCTCGTTAATCATAAGGCATACACCCCCGCCCTTCTTCTTACCAGAAAGATGCTTGTTTCTGTCGGCGCAATGCGTGAAGAAACCAGCTGGCTGTACTGACTCCGATAGCGTATCTCGAGTGAGCCATGTTTCCGTGAAACAAAGAACGTTACAGTCTCAGAAGTCTCTCTGGAAGGCTACCCTTGCACGGATTTCATCGACCTTGTTGTCAAGAGACTGGACATTGGTGAGTAGTATGCTTGGGAGCGGTGCGCGATGTGCCCGTCTACGGAGCCTGACCAGAAGACCGCTCCGTCTGCCCCTTCTACAGCGTCGTTGTTTTGGGTCGCCGGCTGGGATCCGATCCATTGTCCTGGGTGGTGGGCAAAACAGAGAATCCGCTTCGGGAAAGTCGTATTCCTGGTCGTAATGTTGGTTAGTTGACATTGCTCTTATACCCAATAGTTCCTCCCGACTGTATGTAATAAAACCTAAGATTACCTGGGGTAACAATGTAAGAAATAACACATGAAAAAACTAAATACTGTATAGTTTCCTAGGAACGCGAAGCGAGGCGGCCATCTCTGTCGGTGCCGGAAGTAGCGGGACTGTGTTATTGACTGTATGTTTGTTTTACTCCATGTGTAACTCTGTGTTGTTGTTTCTGTCGCACTGCTTTGCTTTATCTTGGCCAGGTCGCAGTTGTAAATGAGAACTTGTTCTCAACTTGCCTACCTGGTTAAATAAAGCTGAAATAAAAATATTTTTAAAAACCAGAGGAAGAGAAATAGAGGTAGCAGCAGAGAGATAGGGAGGGGGAGAGAGAAGGAGGGAGCAAGAGGGGGAGGAGAGATAGAGAGAAACAGTAAAAGAGAGAGGCAGTGAATGAGGGAGAGGGAGTGCGATTCTGTTCATCTCACATTACAGTCAATGAAACATTAAGTGTGTCAGTCAGCATAGTTTAGTGTGTGTTAGTGTTGCGATCAGTTTAGCCTGTTACTGAATAATGAATATGATTACATGGACAGGGGTGACTTGATATACTAGATCAGCACTACTACTCTGACACTCACTCTGGGCCCTGGGTTCAAATAGTATTTGTTTTCCTTTCAAATATGTCAAGCGTGTGATTGCTCGGAGTGCCAGATGAGATGGGCGGGTTTTGCACTTTTGGGACTATTCCATTGGTTCCATCGCACCAGCCAAGCTCAATCAAGCACAGCACAAAACATTTGGGAGAAAACCAATCCTATTTGAAACCAGGTCTGTACACAACAGAACAATATTAATCCACCCTGTGTCACTGATCCCTCTTGCCATTGACGCCTCTCTCTCTCTCTCTCTCTCTCTCTCTCTCTCTCTCTCTCTCTCTCTCTCTATCTCATTCAGATCTACTTTCAGAAAACAGCAGCGCGATGCCAATCTGAGGAGGGAGGGATGTGTACAGTATCTGTAAATGAATGTGTTTATGATGACTTTCCCATAAACCCTCAGTGAAATATGACCCCCCTAGTTCCCAGGCCATGGTGTTTGTATGTGTGTGTGCTCACACATGCTTATGTGTATGCGCACGTGTGAGCATGTTTGATCCCAAGAAAGAGAGGACCAACTGGGGTTATAGAGTTCAGATCCTGTTCTGTCCTGGCTGTGGTGGAAAAAGTAGCCAATTGTCATACTTGAGTAAAAGTAAAGATACCTTAATAGAAAAGATCTGGGGAAGGGTTCCAAAACATTTCTGCAGCATTGAAGGTCCCCAAGAACACAGTGGCCTCCATTATTCTTAAATGGAAGCAGTTTGGAACCACCAAGACTCTTCCTAAAGCTGGCCCCCCGGCCAAACTGAGCAATCGGGGGAGAAGGGCCTTGATCAGGGAGGTGACCAAGAACCCGATGGTCACTCGGCCAGAGCTCTTGGAGATGGGAGACATTTCCAGAAGGACAACCATCTCTGCAGCTCTCCACCAATCAGGCCTTTATGGTAGTAGCCAGATGGAAACCAAGCCTCAGTAAAAGGCACATGACAGTCCGCTTGGAGTTTGCCAAAAGGCACCTAAAGACTCTCAGACCTTGAGAAACAAGATTCTCTGGTCTGATGAAACCAAGATTAAACTGTTTGGCCTGAATGCCAAGTGTCACGTCTGGATCTGGCACCATCCCTATGGTGAAGCATGGTGGTGGCAGCATCATGCTGTGGGGATGTTTTTTCAGCGGCAGGGACTGGGAGACTAGGCAAAGATGAAGAGAGCAAAGTACAGAGAAATCCTTGATGAAAAACTGCTCCAGAGCGCACAGGACCTCAGACTGGGGTGAAGGTTCACCTTCCTATAGGACAACGACCCTAAGCACACAGTCAAGACAACGCAGGAGTGGCTTCGGGACAAGTCTCTGAATATCATTGAGTGGCCCAGGCAGATCCCGGACTTGAACCCGATCGAACATCTCTGGAGAGACCTGAAAATAGCTGTGCAGCCCCGCTCCCTATCCAACCTGACAGAGCTTGAGAAGATCTGCAGAGAGGAATGGGAGAAACTCCCCAAATACAGGTGTGCCAAGCTTGTAGCGTCATACCCAAGAAGAGGCTGTAATCGCTGCCAAAGGTGATTCAACAAAATACTGAGTAAAGGGTCTGAATCCTTTTAATTGTGATAAATGGGCTAACGTTTCTAAAAACCTGTTTTTACTTTGTCACTATGGGGTATTGTGTGTAGATTGATGAGGGGGAAAAAACTATTTAATCAATTAGAATAAGGCTGTAATGTAACAAAATGTGGAAAAAGTCAAGGGGTCTGAATACTTTCCGAATGCACTGTATATCCTGATGCCTAGTCACCTTTCCCCTATACATACCCCACTTCTAAAGCCAAAATTGTGCCCCTGCATTTCACTGTACTTGTGCATGTGACATTATAACGTGAAACTACTGCAACATGTTAACACCATCTTTTCACATGTGAGGAGAATAATAAATCAAAGTGTATTTGTCATGTGCGCCGAATGGAACAGGTGTAGGCCTTACAGTGAAATTTCAACCCCACATGTGAATATGGAAATTCCACATCTGAAAGTGAGATTTTCAGAGTTGGAGTTTTCTTAAATATGAAACTGCAAATTAGATTTTCACTTTCAAATGCAAGATTACATGTGAAAAACAATCACATTTAAAAAACTACATTTGCAAATGTTAAATTTCACGTGATTGATTTTGAAATTGGACGTCTTTCAAAACCGGCCAGTAGGGGCAACAGTGAGCACTATTACATCAAGTATGCCTGGGATTTGCTAGGGTGTGGTGGATGGGTGTAATCCCATGACTCTGGATCAGAAGTTTGAGTGTCAATCCCAGTCACGGACACTGTTTTTTGGGGGGGGGTTTTCCCTATCCCAAACACCTACCTTAACCATTCGGAATGTGTGCCTGAACTTACACCTTAACTTCAAAATTTGATGTTTGGAGAAATGGAATGATACGGAGCAAAAATACTTTGAAATTTGATGTTTGGAGAACGTGGGTGAACGTCTAATTCTGCAGTGAGACTGTGAGAGCTTGTTGAAATATGTGGGTTCGTGACCTTGGATTAGCTGTTCTCTCTGTGTGGATCTAAAGAGCAGAGCAGTGGAACTATAATAGAAATAGAACTACGAGAAATGACAAAGCCATCATGGCATATTGACTTGAACGGAGATGTCCATTCTAGTAAATATTTTTTTATGGGAACTACTGCTGTGTGTCTGACAGTTGTAAAGTAGTTATTCTGTCTGTCTGAATGGCCCAAGATACAGACTGTCTGGAGGACTGGGCTGTTCTAAATATAAATGTGGTTGTTATTATTATTGATTATTGATGGTTACTTATGCACATTGAGCATGGGAAATGCACTCTACAAATGAAATATTATTATTATTAGATAGACAGACAGACAGACAGACAGACAGACAGACAGACAGACAGACAGACAGACCTGATAGATATATCTGTTGTTTCAGACGTGAGACAACTTGCTCACTAAACAGCACACACAATAACAAGATTGGTATTGCTATACTGTAGGGCTAATCTGCGACTGGAAGGATGTCCGCAGTCATGCAGTATAGTAAACAGTCTATTAGTGAGAACATTATGTCATGCTAAGGCAAGCATGTAAGCAGTTAGCGTTCAAATGCTGTAATGCTGCAGTCATGTAACAAGAGAGTTCAGATAGGCATGTAAGATGTAAGGCTGACTTAAGACAAGTCAAGATAGAATGTCAGTCACTGTGGTATCTGGACAGTTCCAGACTGAAGAACCAGAGGTTAGGAAACCTGCAAAGTGATGACGCAGTGGTAGGCCTAATTACCAACAACAACGATACAGCCTATAGGGAGGAGGCGAGGGCCCTGGCGGAGTGGTGCCACGAAAATAACCTCTCCCTCAACGTCAACAAAATGAAGGTGCTGATCGTGGACTTCAGGAGACAGCAGAGGGTGCATGCCCCTATCCACATCGATGGGGCCACAGTGGAGAATGTGAAAAGCTTCAAGTTCCTTGGTGTTAAACATCACTGACAATCTAAAATGGTCCACTAACACAGACAGTGTGGTGAAGAAGGCGCAACAGTACCTCTTTGACCTGAGGAGGCTGAAGAAATGTGGCTTGGCTCCTAAGACGCTCACAAACTTTTACAGATGCACCATTGAGAGCATCCTGTCGGACTGCATCACCTTCTGGTACGGCAACTGCACCGCCTGCAACCGCAGGGCTCTCCAGAGGGTGGTGCAGTCTGCCCAACGCATCACCGAGGGCACACTGCCTGCCCTCCAGGACATCTACAGCACCCGGTGTCACAGGAAGGCCTAGAAGAGGACCTCAGCCACCCGAGTCATGGCCTGTTCACCCCGCTATCATCCAGAAGACAAGGTTAGTACAGGTGCTTCAAAGCTGGGACAGAGAGACTGAACAACAGCTTATATCTCAAGGCCATCAGACTGTTAAATAGCCATCATTAGCCGACCTCAACCCAGTACCCTGCCCTGAACTTAGTCACTGTCACTAGCTGGCTAACACCCAACCCTGCACCTGGCTTACTCAACCCTGCACCTTAGAGTGCTGCCCTATGTGTATAGACATGGAACACTGGTCACTTTAATAATGTTTACTGTTTTACCCATTTCATATGTATATACTGTATTCTAGTCAATGCCATGCTATTCAACTATTGCTGTACATATACTATTCTGTCCTACATATTCTTTCGATATACTATCCACATACTGTCCATAATGTCTATACATCACATATATATATATATATTTATACTCCGGACATTATTCATCCTAATATTTCTATATTTCTTAAATCCATTCTTTTACTTTTAGATTTGTGTGTATTGTTGTGTATTGTTGGATATTACTGCACTGGAGCTAGGAACACAAGCATTTCGCTATGCCCACAATAACATCTCTGTCCTGTGTGGCTCAGTTGGTAGAGCATGGTGTTTGCATTGCCAGGGTTGTGGGTTCGATTCCCACGGGGGACCAGTATGGAGAAAAAAATGTATGAAATGTATATATTCACTACTGTAAGTCGCTCTGGATAAGAGTGTCTGCTAAGTTACTAAAATGTAAATCTCTAAATATGTGTATGTGACCAATAAAATTTAATTTGACATTAGCTTTCATGAGGCATCCCAGCTGCTGTGTGTGTGTAAGCAGGCTAGTATTAAATGCTTTGCCTAAATAATAGAGACAGGGGAAAAATGAGGGGAAGGGGATGAAATTAGACTGTGGGTCTTTGTGTTTTCAAAGCCCTTGTCTTTTGCTACGGCTCATTTAGTGGTTTAGTTGAACAGGGATTAAGCCAAATCTAATAAGCATAAAAGTACAAAATCCCCATCAAAATATGTCTGTTTAAACTAGAGGTTTCTTCGTTTTTGCATGAGCTGTGTCTCAATTCTGCAACAAGCTCTCACAGTCCCACTGCAGAATTAGATGTTTATCCACGTTCCTCCAAACATCAAGTTATTCCAAACGTCAAATGTTGAAGTGATTGTGACACCCTTAGCTAACTTCTCCTGCTCAGTATTGTTCCGTTTCTCCAAACATCAAATATCAAAGTTGCTCCAAATGTAAAATTTAGAAGGTTAAGGGTTAAGTTTTGGGATAGGGTTAAAACAAAACAAAATGAAACAAATGTCCAACGCTGTGATCGAACACTTAACCTTCTTATCCAGAGCAATCACTGTTACCCCTAGTGGCCGGTTTTAAAGGAATTTCCGAAGTCCTCATGACATGGATAGACGTCCAGTTTCGAAGTCACTCTTGAGCGATCTGCCTGGTCAACCCACACATTCACTGATGTCGGCCTTCTGCATCTGTTGTGGAAGGCGGCAGAGCTACAGAGGTGTTTGTCAGACTACTGTCTCCTTGACTCTTGAGAGTTAACACCTCCGTCAAATATCATGAAAGGTTCAAGAACTGTTCTAGAACTGTGAAATAAAGTTCCAGAAGTTTATTCAAATATATTTTCAGTGCCCACTGTTCTAGAACTGTTAAAGGAGTGGTTCACTTTATTTTTTAACCAAATCAAAAACATTTATGTAAAGGGCATGTTAAAGAAGTGTGCAGACACTATTTTTGCGATTTCACTTCATTTTGAGAAACTTATTCACCATCAATAGACTTCATCATTGCACGTTCGGCAGTATGTGGGCCAAGGAGAAGCATGAACAAAGGCTCAGAAAACACCCCAAATAAGTCCTTTTAGAAACAGCAAAGCTCTCAGTATAGTGATGCAGGACTTTAGATATTGTTACACATGAAATTGTGTAATTCTGAACTTTATCTGCAAGGTTATATTCCATTTTGTTGGACTCAAGCAATAAAATGACAAACAAACTAAATATGTAGGCTATACCAGCCTATAGGTAAGTAAATGGTGGAGTCTTTCCTGTCTTCTCTCTTTCTGGCGGTGGTGGGAATGATGAATAACTGTAGGCAGCAGCAGTAGAGGTCTTCACGGAACCACCTGTACCCGAATACCTGAGACCTGATCCGGAATTGTAAATAATGTCATGGGTCTGAGTAGGATCTGATATGATTGTCATGGGTCTCAGGTATGTGTCATTTTAAATGACTTGTCCAGAAGGACCCATATAGATCTGAACACGACTGCTGCAGTAGAGAGAGAGAGGCATTTTTAATAATTTATGCTGCTGCTCTTTGCTTGTTGTTGTTGGCCAATCGTCATCAAAGCAGCAATTGGCTACAGTCATAGAGTGAATCAAGAGTTATGGGATATCTAATCAATGGAAGATGGAATTAAAAGTTAAACGAGAAAGATAGGCTACAGCAACCAAGAGCCAGCAGGTAGGGTGCTACTTTATATTCTGAACGGAGTTGTTGTTGTTGTTTGTAACTGTTTAGGACGAAAAAGCGCATGCAGCCTCAATCAGCCGCTGAACTAGCTTTTCCCAGTTTGATGCAGTCAAGACAGGTACTATGTAATCCTATCGGATGATAAATAACCTACTGTAGCTATGGCAGGTATTAGTCTACTATAGCATGAGTCGGCTTGGTGGGTTGCTCTCTTATCTCTCCCTCCTTCCTCCCTGTTCCGTGTCACTCGCTCACACTCACAGTAGCCTACACACACAGCACGGCCCCTGCTAGAGCGTCACCTCTCTATACCTCCTCTCACTCACGCTTTATCAGTTCTGATTAGTGAAGTGGCTTAAAAATGGATTTTTCTGCTCACAACACTGACATTGATGAGCTTAAATTTCACTGTGTGCCAGGCACATAGATGCAATAGGCATGTAATGTAATGTATCTAATGACTATGCTATGACTGTGTAATATCAGTGAGGCTGGATGTACTACCTGTCTGCTTAACAAGCTTCTGAAAGACAAGGCCAGATACACAGACAGATGTACAGGAGCATGCCTCAATATACTTTAATATATCAACTTCACAGCCATGTCCCAGGCTCCCAGCTGCTCCATTAGTCATTGGTTCCATCATCTACTAGTGGAAAAACACCTGGGATTTTGGGAGACAACAACACCAAGAAAATAAAATGAATTATAACTCCTCTCACCAGGTTCCACCACAGCCCAAACCAAAATGGCAAGACTTCAGTTGAAATGCTCCTTACAAAGAGAGTGACTGCTTATGGGGTATTGTGTGTTAAATTCAGGCTGTAACACAACAAAATGTGGAAAAAGTAAAGGGCTGTGAATACTTTCTGAAGGCACTGTATGTACCTATTTTAATATTTTCTACTTACTTTGCTTTCAGGCCCATGGGGAAGGGGTGCGGGTGGAAAAACACCCTAGTTGCTAGGGGGGTGGGAGGGGTGGAAAAACACGGTTTCCTGGTGGGTGGTTGGAGGGCGATGTTTTGGATGGGTGGGGTTGGGGGAATGGGGTGGAGGCTCACTTCTTTTTTTCTCTCATTACATACTAGATGTATTGTTACTTTTGGATCTGTGATGCGAGCTAGCTATTAAATGATATGAATTTGTGTATAGTGCATGTAGCCCCCACAAGAAAAATGAATTTAAAAAAAAGTGGCCTGACTTGGCCTGGTTTGTCTAGGTGCTCGGTCAGAGCAGGTATGCACTAAAGTAAGACAGATAGCCACTCACTAGCGTACACTCTGTACTAAATACTCACAAGTGTACTGACCTGACCTGGCCCCTTTTAGTGCTGGGTCACAGTAGGTATGTACTGTAGTAAGACAGATAGCCTCAACATCAGGTATGTACTGTAGTAAGACTGATAGGTAAGATGGATAGCCTTCACAGCAGGCAATGTTAATATAATAAGTGTTCTGAATCATCTTAGCACCAGATCACAGCAGGTGTGGACCAGGACTCCCCTTTTTAAGTGACTCTCTACTACAATTACTACTGTACCCTGCTATTCATTTAACCATGTACTGGCCTGGCTTGGCCTGGTCCTCTTTGGTGCTGGGTCACAGCAAGTATGTGCTGTAGTAAGACAGATAGCCTGTCACAAGAAAGCTTTTTTTGTTACCATACTTGATAGTGTGCATTTGGAAAGTATTCAGACCTCATTCTAAAATTGATTTTAATATTTTTTCCCCTCATCAATCTACACACAATACCCAACAATGACAAAGCGAAATCCAATTTCTAGATTTTTTTCAAATGTATAAAAAATAGGCCCACAGTCCAATTTTAGAATAAGGCTGTAACATAACAAAATGTGTAAAATATCAAGGGGTCTGAATACTTTCAGAATGTACTTGTTATGTCCTGACCAGTATAAGGGGTTATTTGTTATTGTAGTTTTTGTTCTTTAGTTTATTTGTATGTATTGCATAGTTTCACAGTTCAATAAAATATGTGGAACGATAATCACGCTGCACTTTGGTCCGCTTCATCCTACGACAACCGTGACAACAGCCTTATTCTAAAATGTATAAAAAAAATTAAATTCTCATCCATCTACACCCAATACCCCATAATGAAAAGCAAAAACATTTTTGGGGCATGGCTTGTTTTTTGCTCGGACATGCACTGTCAACTGTGGGACCTTATATAAACAGGTGTGTGCCTTTCCAAATCAAGTTGTAGAAACATCTCAAGATGATCAATGGAAACAGGATGCACCTGAGCTCAATTTCAATTCTCATAGCAAAGGGTATGAATAATTATGTAAATAAGGTATTTCTCTTTTTTATTCTAATTTATCAAAAAATCATTATGGGGTATTGTGTGTAGATTGATGAGGAAAACAATTAATTTAATCAATTTTAGAATAAGGCTGTAACTCAACAAAATGTGGAAAAAGTCGAGGGGTCTGAATACTTTCCGAATGCACTGTATATTAGAGAGATGCTATGAAGATTCTCTTACTGAGATAAAAACTTTAAGCTGTAGTCATAGCAAGAGGAGAAAAATTATCAAAGCTGTGTTTTCTGGTAGATTTACTGAAAAATCTGTTTTCTTCAAAAGCACTTGAGAAACGGTGCACCTGGAGAGAATGAGGGAGGGAGGAGGGAGGGCAGACATGCAAGAGAGAGAGAAAGACAGAGAGTCCCAGGAGGATAGTATGAGAGCGGAAAATATCCAAAAGAAGAGGGGAATGTGATGTGAGGGGAATGGTCTGTGTGGCAGACAGCTACCATGGGAAGAAAGATAGGAGGAGAGGAAGAAAGTAGGAGAGGTGGAAATATGTCTAGATTCAGGACTTGGTTGAGAAGAATTGTTGAAAATCTGATCTATAAATGTCCAACCTCTCATTTCAGGAGGATTAGAAGGATTGCATGGGCCTTTTAATGTAACAATATTTTCTTCCCTAATAGCAGTCTAGACAAGCCCCTGACAATGCGAGGAGGCTGAGGTAGGCTACTCACAAGACCGGGATGAGACCTCACATACGGAGAAGGTAGCAGACCTGGGTTCAAATACTATTCAAAATCTTTATAATTACTTTAACGTTTGCTTTAGCCTGCCTTGAGTGCCAGGTGGGCGGGGTTTGCAGTTTGAACTTTTCTATTGGTTCCATTGCATCAGGCTATAGGCCTATATTCAATCAGATCAAGCGTTAACCGGCAATAGCCGACACCCGCATAGCTGATGTGTCATAGGTGTAACTTTGAGCTGTCAAATCGGTGAGCAGCTGCTCTTGATCATTGTCACAAAGCCACACCCGTCCCACTTGCATTAGAAGTTCAGAATGAGAAAGTGTAGGCTATATAGAAATAGTTACGCTCAAATAGAAAATCATTAAACAAAATAACGATGATTACTGTCATCCTAATCGAGGTGTAGATTACGTTTCACATTCCGGTGTTTGAATTTATCAACAAGGCTGCATGGGATTTCTCTTAATGGACTCCATGCAGCCAATGGCAATGTCGGGTTTAGGTATAATGACAGGAGACGCTTGTGGATTTGACAGCTCTAACACAGTTCCACCTCCGAACCGCCAAAACAACTGCTATGTGGATGTCGGCTAAAGCAGATCTGATTCAATAGAGCCCTTCGTTCAAGCAAGCCCAGTTAAAGTATATGAAATGATTTCACATAGCATTCGAACTTGGGTCTGCACGAGGTAGTAGATGGGAGACAAGATCATTTATCACAAGACATTTCATCAACGTCCCCAAGGAATGTGGTCTGTTGTTTTAGTAACACCTGGCAGTAAAAGAGTAAAATAAATAAAAAAAGCTGGGGGTTTGACTGAATAAGTGGGGGACTGATGGGAGGCGCGGAGCTGGCACCATGCCATGGGGTAATTATGTTGGGATGGAAGCCACGATGACATCACAGTCATGTTATGTAGGTCATCTCTGTGTGCATTTCTTGATGTAATGCAGCTTTGGCATTTTCCCCTGAATCAAGCCAAGAACCCAGGAGGTAGAACACTTGTGAGGGATGGAGGAGGAGGAAGAAGGAGGAATCGTTTGAAAGAAGGCACAATGGGTCCAAATAGAACAAGCATCCCATCAATATCTAATCAATCACCCCCATGCTTCCTTTCGCCCCCCCTCTCTCCCTCCTTCACTTTCTCTATTTCTCTCTGTCTCACTCTCCCTCCTTCACTTTCTCTTTTTCTCTCTCTGTCTCTCTCTCTCCCTCCTTCTCTTTCTCTCTCTTATTCTCTCTCTCCCCCTCTCTCTACCCTTCTCTTTCTTTTTAGTCTGTCTATACATCCTGCTAATGATCACTGAAGTTTAACCCCTGATGATTAGCAGCTGCATTTCTCCGTGGTCCGCAGAGGTCTATCCCTTCTAAAAGAAAACAACTCTACCAATTTGACATTAAACCAAACAGAAATAGCACGTAGTTAGTCTAATGCCGCTCTCCCACCGGCTCGCAACCCTCGTAACCGGCCCAGCCAGGAGGCTTTCAGCCAGACATAAAAGCCCAGAGAGAGCTGACTGGGGAACGAGGGGGTGGCCCACTCACCCTATGGACGTGATCCAATAACGCCCCAGCTGGTCCAAGCCACCTCCCCAGCTAGCCTCATCTGTTCCCCTAAAAGAACAACGATCACCTAAGTCCTCTGACAGCTCTGGTTACCAGTGTCGGGGCACAAGAGGCCAGAGAGCACAGCCCAGTGTAGGATATACACATGTGGGATACATTTCCCTGTGTGAGTGCGTGTGTGTGTGGGTAGGGGTGTGCGTGTGTGTGTGTGTCATCACAACACTGACATGATGATATCAAATTACACTGTGTGTGGCACATAGATGCAATTGGCATGTAATGTATAGTATGTAGCTAATTACCAAGTTATGACTGTGTGTAATATCAGTGAGGGAATATATAGGATCTCTATAGGGGGAAACCCCCGCTTGACCCTCTTGCTCCTGTCCCATAGGGGCTTCCATGGAGGTCAGGAGATAAGAGATCTATCTACAGCCAGTGGAAAGAGTCTCCCTAGGTGGTTAGCCCTAGTGGTATTCCTGCTGACACACACACACACACACACACACACACACACACACACACACACACACACACACACACACACAGTAGAGAACAAACCCAGAACCCCCCCCCCCCCCCGATGACAACAGCAACAGATAAAGAATCAAACTTCAGTCAGCTGTTTCCTAATCCCATTACTGTACAGTTGATCTGGAGTGGAACAGTAGTAAAAAGTGATATATACGGCTCAAAAAAATAAAGGGAACACTTAAACAACACATCCTAGATCTGAATGAAAGAAATAATCTTATTAAATACTTTTTTCTTTACATAGTTGAATGTGCTGACAACAAAATCACACAAAAATAATCATTGGAAATCCAATTTATCAACCCATGGAGGTCTGGATTTGGAGTCGCACTCAAAATTAAAGTGGAAAACCACACTACAGGCTGATCCAACTTTGATGTAATGTCCTTAAAACAAGTCAGAATGAGGCTCAGTAGTGTGTGTGGCCTCCACGTGCCTGTATGACCTCCCTACAACGCCTGGGCATGCTCCTGATGAGGTGGCGGATGGTCTCCTGAGGGATCTCCTCCCAGACCTGGACTAAAGCATCCGCCAAATCCTGGACAGTCTGTGGTGCAACGTGGCGTTGGTGGATGGAGCGAGACATGATGTCCCAGATGTGCTCAATTGGATTCAGGTCTGGGGAACGGGCGGGCCAGTCCATAGCATCAATTCCTTCCTCTTGCAAGAACTGCTGACACACTCCAGCCACATGAGGTCTAGCATTGTCTTGCATTAGGAGGAACCCAGGGCCAACCACACCAGCATATGGTCTCACAAGGGGTCTGAGGATCTCATCTCGGTACCTAATGGCAGTCAGGCTACCTCTGGCGAGCACATGGAGGGCTGTGCGGCCCCCCAAAGAAATGCCACCCCACACCATGACTGACCCACCGCCAAACCGGTCATGCTGGAGGATGTTGCAGGCAGCAGAACGTTCTCCACGGCGTCTCCAGACTCTGTCACGTCTGTCACATGTGCTCAGTGTGAACCTGCTTTCATCTGTGAAGAGCACAGTGCGCCAGTGGCGAATTTGCCAATCTTGGTGTTCTCTGGCAAATGCCAAACATCCTGCACGGTGTTGGGCTGTAAGCACAACCCCCACCTGTGGACGTCAGGCCCTCATACCACCCTCATGGAGTCTGTTTCTGACCGTTGGAGCAGACACATGCACATTTGTGGCCTGCTGGAGGTCATTTTGCAGGGCTCTGGCAGTGCTTCTCCTGCTCCTCCTTGCACAAAGGCGGAGGTAGCGGTCCTGCTGCTGGGTTGTTGCCCTCCTACGGCCTCCTCCACGTTTCCTGATGTACTGGCCTGTCTCCTGGTAGCGCCTCCATGCTCTGGACACTACGCTGACAGACACAGCAAACCTTCTTGCCACAGCTCGCATTGATGTGCCATCCTGGATGAGCTGCACTACCTGAGCCACTTGTGTGGGTTGTAGACGCCGTCTCATGCTACCACTAGAGTGAAAGCACCGCCAGCATTCAAAAGTGACCAAAACATCAGCCAGGAAGCATAGGAACTGAGAAGTGGTCTGTGGTCCCCACCTGCAGAACCACTCCTTTATTGGGGGTGTCTTGCTAATTGCCTATAATTTCCACCTGTTGTCTATTCCATTTGCACAACAGCAAGTGAAATTTATTGTCAATCAGTGTTGCTTCCTAAGTGGACAGTTTGATTTCACAGAAGTGTGATTGACTTGGAGTTACATTGTGTTGTTTAAGTGTTCCCTTTATTTTTTGAGCAGTGTATATATATATATGCCACTTAACAGACACTTTTCATAAGCAACTTACAGTACAGCAAGTACATAATTCATTTGACGGCATTGCAGAAAGGTTATCCTGCAATAGTGTGATCAAATTAAAATCCTACATCTGTCGGGCCAAAAAGAAAAACTGTACTGCAGCAGACACTAGTAGTTAAGTGATGGAGGGAATAGCTGACACCTGACGTATTGTAATGTACCTAAGCCATGTGGCTCTGAACAGGCCTACTAACAGAGCAGCAGATGACTGGAGCCAGCTGTGGTGGGCAAAGGCCTGATCAGACAGCCCGATTTATTACTATCACCTGGAGAGCAGCGCTGAGCCGAGTTCTTTGAGTAACGAGAGAAGATCAAAATTAGAACGAAGGCACACACACACACACACACACACACACACACACACACACACACACGAAGGGAAAAACTGGAACGTAATCACACACAGCCATGTGCACAAACAAACTCACACATTCACGCACAGTAATTTATGGCCTGAATATAAATGAAATGACCTGTACGAACTTGGATTACGATAGATAAACAGAGGGAGAAATGAGGAGATATAGCCGGAGGGAGTCACAAGAGAGCAAGAGTTATGTCAACTAACATCATGTTGAATATAATTTCCATATCTCACTGTTAGGGTCAACCTCTAAAACCATGGAAGAAAGGAGTCGGTTTTCAAATACAAGAGGATGACAGAGACAGGAGAGAGATGTGAGGAGAGAGGACTGAGAGAGACAAGATATAAATTTGCCACAAGAGCGGGAGAGGACAACGAAGGGTATTTGGGCCTCTGGTCAGACCAAGGAGATGGCCAGAAAGAGATGAGTAAATTGAGAGAGCAACAGAGGAGAGAGAGAAAGGAAAGTGACAGGAGAGAGCGATGGAAGGCAGAGAGAGAGATAACGAGAGAGAGCGACAGAGGGGAGGGAAAGAGTAGGGAAGTCTGTCTGTAATCAATAAAATGGCTGAAATGAAATCCACACTAACCTGCTTGATTTGTTTCCCAGGAAACTCGAGTGGCTCTGCTGATGGGGTTATGGGCTCGATCCCTGTTGGTCTATTGGATGATAACACATGGTGAGAGCTCTCAACCTTTCCATCAGCTGTCTGCTCTCTTTTAAAGCTCTTTCTCTCTACAGATCATCAAGTATGAGTTCCCACCACATCAATCACATGCTAGCTCCGGCTCAACCACAGGGACATTGGGGGGGGGGGGGGGGGGGGGGGGATTTATGGGGTAGAGAGAGGAAGACATTGGGGAGAGAGGGTGGTTTAGGGGAAAGAGATGGGAATGAGGGAGGAGAAAGAGGGTAAGAGTGCGGGAGCACAAACCAGCATTAAGAGAGAGGGAGGTATGGGGCTATAGGAAGGTATGGGGAGAGAGAAGAAGGTATGAGGAGAGCGGGTGGTATATGGGGAAAGAGGGAGTGGGAGTGAGGGAGGAGAAATCAGCATTAGGGGACAGGGAGGTATGACTGGATCCATAGGGGAGAGCGGTGGAGGAGTTATTGGGGAGAGAGAGGAGAGAAATGGATGAGGTATGGGGTAGAGGTTGAGAAGGTATGGGGAGATAGAGGGGAGAGGTGGAGAAGGTATGGGGGAGATAGAGGGGAGAGGTTGAGGAGGTATGGGGGGATAGAGGGGAGAGGTTGAGAAGGTATGGGGGATAGAGGCAAGAGGTTGAGGAGGTATAGGGGAGAAGTGGAGAAGGTATGGGGGAGATAGAGGGGAGAGGTTGAGGAGGTATGGGGAGATAGAGGGGAGAGGTTGAGGAGGTATGGGGGAGATAGAGGGGAGAGGTTGAGAAAGTAGGAGGAGATAGAGGGTAGAGGTTGAGAAGGTATGGGGAGATAGAGGGGAGAGGTGGAGAAGGTATGGGGGAGATAGAGGGGAGAGGTTGAGGAGGTATGGGGGGATAGAGGGGAGAGGTTGAGGAGGTATGGGGGAGATAGAGGGGAGAGGTTGAGAAAGTAGGAGGAGATCGAGGGGAGAGGTTGAGGAGGTATGGGGGAGATAGAGGGGAGAGGTTGAGAAGGTATGGGGAGATAGAGGGGAGAGGTTGAGAAGGTATGGGGGAGATCGAGGGGAGAGGTTGAGGAGGTATGGGGGAGATAGAGGAGAGAGGTTGAGAAGTATGCGGAGATAGAGGGGAGAGGTTGAGAAGTATGCGGAGATAGAGGGGAGAGGTTGAGAAGGTATGGGGAGATAGAGGGGAAAGGTTGAGAAGGTATGGGGGAGATAGAGGGGAGAGGTGGAGTTTTAGGGGGGGAACAGGGGATAGAGCTCAGCGCAGGGAGCACTGCCCAGCATTAGGGAAAACAACGTGGGAGGTATGGTGGAGAGAGAGCGATGGAAGAGGGGGGAATGGGGGAAGGACCGCAGGGAGCATGATGCAGTGATTAAGAGCTTGAGGGAGAACATGGGGAATGTGTTGGGGTGAACAGTCAGAGGGGGGTGAGGGAGATAGGGAGATAGAGGGGAGAGGTCTAGAATATATGGGGGAGATAGAGGGGAGAGGTTGAGAAGGTATGGGGAGATAGAGGGGAGAGGTTGAGGAGGTATGGGGAGATAGAGGGGAGAGGTTGAGGAGGTATAGGGGAGAAGTGGAGAAGGTATGGGGGAGATAGAGGGGAGAGGTTGAGGAGGTATGGGGGAGATAGAGGGGAGAGGTTGAGAAGGTATGGGGAGATAGAGGGGAGAGGTTGAGGAGGTATAGGGGAGAAGTGGAGAAGGTATGGGGGAGATAGAGGGGAGAGGTTGAGGAGGTATGGGGGAGATAGAGGGGAGAGGTTGAGAAGGTATGGGGAGATAGAGGGGAGAGGTTGAGGAGGTATGGGGGATAGAGGGGAGAGGTTGAGAAGGTATGGGGGAGATAGAGGGGAGAGGTGGAGAAGTATGGGGAGATAGAGGGGAGAGGTTGAGAAGGTATGGGGAGATAGAGGGGAGAGGTTGAGAAGGTATGGGGGAGATAGAGGGGAGAGGTTGAGAAGGTATGGGGGAGATAGAGGGGAGAGGTTGAGAAGGTATGGGGGAGATAGAGGAGAGAGGTGGAGTTTTAGGGGGGGGATCAGGGGATAGAGCTCAGCGCAGGGAGCACTGCCCAGCATTAGGGAAAACAACGTGGGAGGTATGGTGGAGAGAGAGCGATGGAGGAGAGAGGGGGAAGAGGGGGGAATGGGGGAAGGACTGCAGGGAGCATGATGCAGTGATTAAGAGCTTGAGGGAGAACATGGGGAATGTGTTGGGGTGAACAGTCAGAGGGGGGTGAGAGAGAGTATTGAGCAGAGACATCAATCTAAAACGAAGGAGCAAGAGAGAGAGAGAGAGAGTATTGAGTACACACACACACACACACACACACACACACACACAAACACACACACACACAAAGGAAATTGATTGGGGTAAGTTTGAGCAAAATGGCCTGGAGAGGATGTACTCACAACATCAATCATAAATGACAAACGAAAGAAACGCAAAAGAGTGTATAAGCCAACTTCAGGTCTTTGCGGACCAAATAAGTGATGGAGATGGCGATAGAGCCAAAATACACTGGAGGGTAATTCCCGACCCACTTCACACACCATATATCACTCATCCAGTCCTTCAGTCGCTCCCCAGCGCAGCGCTCCCTATGTACCTTACATTAAATCTTCTTACATGAAATCGCTCCGTAAACACATTTCTTTATTCAATATGCAGATGAATAAATCGCAGGGAACAACTTTCCCACAGAATCCAAACAGTTGGGGAATTGGCCAACAGTGGATAGGGGTCAGGGGTCTCTGTCCGTTCTGACTGCATGGGACAGAAGGACCAAAGGGGCGGAGTGAAAGGGATTGTTTAGGCAGTACGTCTGGCCCCGTTGTACACCTGATGTACACCATGTTTCAAACAATGGTTGTGATACAACTGAGAGTTTGTCTGTGCAAAAATGATTACCCAACCATTACGCAGTGTCTTGGCGAAGCTTTTGTGATTATTTTTGTGCAGAAAAACTCGCTGTTGTATCCCAACCGTTGTGTCGAATGTGTTGTACACCAGTTGTGCAATCTGAGTGTGTATGGAGCCATGATGAATTGAACAGGGGTCTCTGTCCTCTCGGACTGCAGGGCACGAAAGAACCACAGGGGCGGAGTGACTGTGATGGCTGGGACAGTACCTCTGTGTACATTGTACCGGAGGTCACAATGATTTCATTTCATTTATAACAGTTATTTGACAGGGACAAAGGCACATTGATCAACATCACTGTAAATGTGCTGGATGTAGCGAGCCTGATCATTTTAATCTGGAATCCCTGATGCAGTGTGTGATGTCCAATACTTGTTTCCCAATCCCAATTTGACCCCTAGACCCTACACTCTATGCCCTTGGGTCCACCCGTAGACCCCTATGCCTTAGGGTCGTCCCCTAAACCTTACGTCCTATATCCTTGTGGAGATCTGAGAGGATTGGATAGTTTTAACTAAGGGCTCGATTCAATCCGATCCGCTTTAGCCAACATTCGCATAGCGGTTGTTTTGAAGGTATGGGGAGGTGGAACTGCGTTAGAGCTGTCAAATCCACAAGTTGTTCCCGGCATTATACCTAAAGCGGACTTTGGCATTGGCTGCACAAGGTCCCATTATGAGAGATCCTATGAACACTGGAATGTGAGATGTAATCTACACCTAGATTAGGTTGATAGTAATTCTCATTATTTTGTTTAATGATTTTTCAATTTGAGCAATTATTTCGATATAGCTTACACTTTCTTGTTCTGAACTTCTAACCCGAGGGGTTCGTGACAATGAGCAGGGACATCATGCATCCTGAAAATCTGAGGGGGCACAAAGTATGTGAGGATGGCTGGGGGGGGGGGGGGGGGGGGGGGGGGGGGGGATTTCCGGAGTAAGAAAATGTAGCATCTTTCACCAGAACCAGATTTTTCCTGCGATCTAGAGCCATCAACATTATGATTATTCTATGTAAAAAAAAAAAAAGTATGTCTATTTTTCGGTATAATGAGCTGTCTGTATCCTCCTGACTGGTGGTTCTTTAAAAAAAATATATAATAATAATAATAATAATGTGTGTGTTCAGCTAGATAGTGTTCTGCAGGTTTGCCACATGCCTTGTCTTGACGAAGACTTCCTGCAACATTTCACACTTTCTCTGCTGCTCAAAGTGTTTCACACCTGTGCCCTTTCCTAATCCCAAACGCAGATAATTACAGTGTAAGAGTCACAGTGATTACATCATGTAATTTCTCCTTGTCAAACAGCTAATAATGGGATGCATATGTTGTTGGAGCACGGTGTACTGAAGACAGTGCAGGACATTTCAAGAACGGGACAGACTACAGCTGACTTTTCTGTCCAGCTTCCCATTGACAGCATGACTAGCCCAAACCTAAAAACTGAATCTTCCCTAACCCAAACCCTAACCTAATTTTAACCAATTCAGAAATGAAATATCAGTTGCCCATCAGCCACATCCCATTAGTTTTCCCCATCCAGAACATCCAGTACTCCTACAACATAGGACACAAACGTACTGCATCCTCTCTGTGAGTTGGTGTTGCCATCTAGTGAGCAAATGTTTAACTGCAAATATCTTCTCAGTATCCAGTACGATGTGAAGTACAGACCTACAGTAACATGGGAACATAAACATTTATTCAAACAATCATCAGATCCAGAAAGCTTTATAAAAATAGCAATACAACATTTAAAAGTTTGTCGTTATCAGTAGCTCAATGACTCCATCACAGACAGGAGATCTTGCTGGTACAGGTTAAAATGGACATTTCATCTGATAAAGGGGATAGAACATATGTCTTATAGGATCTCTATGATAAAGACCATATGGCCTTTGAATGTTCATAATTATAGGCCTACCCAAACATGAACCGTGAACTGACAAAATCAGATAGGGAGCACTTGTCTTGGTGTTGGCATTGCACACATTGGGCATAGAGGGCCTCCATAGGCCCATAACCACAAGAGCATAGAATACAAACAACACTGATAATAGTGCACATTCCAAGTCATTGTGGGTAAAATAAGTTATGATATAGCAACTCAATCTGCCATTGACTGTGTAGCATTGGCATACAGTGAAAGTCACTGGGGTCACTGGAGTGTGTCACTGGGGTCACTGGGGTTCAAACAAACAAAGCCTGGTCCCAGATACAGATCTGGGATCAGGCTAACCAAAAAAGGCTTCACAGTAGGAATCAAAACCCGTCTGTCCACTTGCAATAGCAAGAATCCCCTTAACCTGTTAGGGCTAGGGGGCAGTATTTGCACGGCTGGATAAAAAAATGTACCCGATTTAATCTGGTTACTAATCCTACCCAGTAACCAGAATATGCATATACTTATTATATATGGATAGAAAACACCCTAAAGTTTCTAAAACTGTTTGAATGGTGTCTGTGAGTATAACAGAACTCATTTGGCAGGCAAAACCCTGAGACATTTTCTGACAGGAAGTGGATACCTGATGTGTTGTATTACCTTTAAACCTATGCCATTGAAAAACACTGGGGCTGAGGAATATTTTGGCACTTCCTATTGCTTCCACTAGATGTCACCAGCCTTTACAAAGTGTTTTGAGTCTTCTGGAGGGAGATCTGACCGAACAAGAGCCATGGAACGATGATGGCGCATTAGACACCTGGCGCGCGAGTTCATGTTGGGTACCCTCGTTCCAATACGTTATAAAAGAGAATGCATTCGTCCACCTTGAATATTATTCATGTTCTGGTTAAAAAAGGCCCTAATGATTTATGCTATACAACGTTTGACATGTTTGAACGAACGTAAATATATTTTTTCCCCTCGTTCATGAAGTGAAGTCCGGCGGGCTTAGATCATGTGCTAACAAGACGGAGATTTTTGGACATAAATGATGAGCTTTTTTGAACAAAACTACATTCGTTATGGACCTGTGATACCTGGAAGTGACATCTGATGAAGAGAATCAAAGGTAATGGATTATTTACATAGTATTTTCGATTTTAGATCTCCCCAACATGGCGGCTAGTCTGTATCGCAACGCGTATTTTTCTGGGCGCAGTGCTCAGATTATTGCAAAGTGTGATTTCCCAGTAAGGTTATTTTTAAATCTGGCAAGTTGATTGCGTTCAAGAGATGTAAATCTATAATTCTTTAAATGACAATATAATATTTTACCAATGTTTTCTAATTTTAATTATTTAATTTGTGGTGCTGACTTGAATGCCGGTTATTGGAGGGAAACGATTTCCTGAACATCAACGCCACAGTAAAACGCTGTTTTTGGATATAAATATGAACTTGATAGAACTAAAAATGCATGCATTGTCTAACACAATGTCCTAGGAGTGTCATCTGTTGGAGATTGTAAAAGGTTAGTGCATAATTTTAGCTGATTTTATGGTTTTGGTGACGCCTGTCTTTGAATTGGCACAACATTACACACAACTCTTGTAAATGTACTGTCCTAACATACTCTAAATTTATGCTTTCGCCGTAAAACCTTTTTGAAATCGTAAAACGTGGTTAGATTAAGGAGATGTTTATCTTTCAAAGGGTGTAAAATAGTTGTATTTTTGAAAAATTTGAATTTTGACATTTATTTGGATTCAAATTTGCCGCTCTTGAAATGCACCTGCTGTTGATGGAGTGCACCACGGGTGGGACGCTTGCGTCCCACCTAGCCCATAGAGGTTAATGATTACAATCCAATGCTTTTCAAATCCATGGTGGGGAGTGTGCAAGTGCACACTTTGGGAAAAGTGTGGAGAATGGGGACACAGCCCTACAGTGAAAATCAGAGTGGGGGTCATTGGGGTGTGTTGTATCAAACACACTAACAAAAGTCTTCACAGTAGGAGTCAAACCCTTTTGTCTGTGACTGTCCATTCACAGGCTTCACAATGAAGGCTGCTGTCTGAGCAGACTCATACACTACAGTGAACTGACTGCGGTTCATGTAACCCAGCCATCTGTAATCCCACTGTCAAAGGCTGCTGTCGCAACCTGTCATCCTACACGGTGTCATCTCGTCTCTCGTCTCTTTCGTCTCTCTCCTTCCTTTCCTTCCCTCTCATTCATGTATTCATCCATCTAGCCATTAATTCATTCTGGTCCCCTCTCTCTTTTTACCAGTCCAGTTGGTCAGATCTAAACAGGTCTTTCCCTTCTGCGCCCAACCCCTCCTTTCTTTTGCTCTGGAGGAGGTTGGGAAGAGCGGGATGAGGTGACCGAGGGGGTGGAGGAGGATGGAGGAGGGAATGATTGTCGAGCGATAAGCTCCTTGAAGACAGAGCTCATCTGGTGGCAGACCTCCTGTGAGATGAAAAGAGGGAATACGGGAGGAGAGAGGAGGGGGAAGAATAGAGGACAGAGATGTTTTTCTTCACTGGACCGGAGTGGACTCCCTCTAGCGTGGTCGCATACCTCTTATTATGCACGCTTAGTGAGTTCAAAAATGACAACAGTAATTGCAACAGCTGCTGCCGGTAATTACAGAAATAAAATATTAAATATGAGCTTAATGAAAAACATGTCAGACCTTGTCAACCTGAACTGTTATATCTTCACTGGATGACAGGTCCTGGGCTCTGTGAAAAACAGAGAAAGAGAGAGAGGGGAGAGAGAGAGAGAGAATTTCAGTTCCCCTGCTTTAGCTTATTTAGGTCACTACAATTTATGACAATGAGTGCTAAAACAATACAACAATAACAAGTCAATATACCCTGTGAATATCAGAGTAAATGGTACATATTACTACCGAAGTTATGGCTACAGCAGTGGATGCTCCTAAGAGGAGGAAGGGGAGGACCATCCTCCTCAGTGAATTTCATAAAAATAAAACATTTAAACAGTTATCCTTTTTAGATAAAACTATACTAAATATAATCACATATATAGTCACCAAATAATTGATTAAAACACACTATTTTGCAATGAAGGTCTACAGTAGCCTCAACAGCACTCTGTAGGGTAGCACCACGGTGTAGCCGGAGGACAGCTAGCTTCCGTCCTCCTCTGTGTACATTGACTTCAATACAAAACCTAGGAGGCATGGTTCGCACCCCCTGCCATAGACTTACACAGTAATTATGATGACAACTTCCGAAGGACATCCTCTAACCGATCAGAGCTCTTGCACATGAACTTAAACGTTGTCCACCCAATCAAAGGATCAGAGAATAAATCTAGTACAGAAAGCATAAGCTACAGCTAGCTAGAGCTGCAGTGCATAAAATGTGGTGAGTAGTTGAGTCAAAGAGAGAGAAAGACAATAGTTGAACAGTTAACAAATTCATTTCTTCCTAAATGAAGGAAAAGCGAGAGCGAAAGAGAGATTTTGTGAATTTTTTTCACTTTCAGTTTCACTTACTTAGCAAATGCAGCTAGATAGTTTCGCCTACTCAAACACCCTGCTCAAACAGAGGATGCTATGAAAGCTAGCTGGCTATGACTATCCAACACAACACTGTCTCTTTGAAGTCAAGGTTTTCCTAATTTATTGCCTCTGGGGCCCCCGTTGTAAGTGCTAAATTGCTTACTGACTGTACACTGTAACGTTACTGCATGATTGTAGTGAGTTTATTTGTCACGTCCTGACCATAGTAAGATGTTATTTTCTATGGTAGAGTAGGTCAGGGCGTGACAGGGGTGTTGTGTTTTTCTATGTTTTCTATATCTATATTTAGTTCTAGTTCTCCATCTCTATGTTGTTTTTTGGGGGGATGATCTCCAATTAGAGGCAGCTGGTCCTCGTCTCTAATTGGAGATCATACTTAAGTAGGGTTTTTTTCCACCTGTGTTTGTGGGTAGTTGTCTTCTGTCTAGTTTCTGTACCTGACCGAACTGTGCGCTTTCGTTTTTCTCTTAGTTATTTTTCCTTTAGTGTTTTGAGTTATAATAAAGATTCATCATGAGCAATCAACACGCTGCGCCTCGGTCCCCTCTTTACGACAGCCGTAACATTATTAACGCGTTAGTTCTATTATCTATGTTGACTATGATGTTACTTTAGCTAACATGGTGACAATGATGTAGGCTGTGTGTAGCAGTTATGATATAGTTTGGCTTGGAAAGCTTTTATCGCCTGGTCACATACAGCTGATGTGCTGTGCATTGAAGTCCACAAGCGAAGGGAAAAGGTGAGAGGTGGAGATCACATAGATGCGAGAAGGAATACAATCTGGCTGCTATGAAAGTGAACTGGATTTTCATTCTGCTGATTCTGTTGAAAAACAATTCTTAAACGGAAGCAAACGGGACAAAATTAGGATAGACATACCTGAATTTGTCCAATAGAAACTCTCGTTTATAACTGTTGGATTAATGATTACACCCTATATCATCTAGACGCAGGCAAGAGTGTGCAAGGCGGTATTGAATGTGTCACTGTCTGTCACCTCAAATTTCTCTCGACCTGTGTGCAACTACGTTGTAAACTTCATTCATAGGCTAGGTTTTAGCAACCTCATGAATGGTATAGGGAAAATTTGAGTATCATGTAGTAGAGGTCGACCGATTAATTGGAATGGCCGATTAATTAGGGCCGATAAAATTTATAAAAAAAGTAAAGACCTTTATTTAACTAGGCAAGTCAGTTAAGAACACATTCTTATTTTCAATGACGGCCTAGGAATGGTGGGTTAACTGCCTTCAGGGGCAGAACGACAGATTTTTACCTTGTCAGCTCAGGGATTCAATCTTGCAACCTTACGGTTAACTAGTCCAACACTCCACAAGGAGCCTGCCTGTTACGCGAACGCAGTAAGAAGCCAAGGTAAGTTGCTAGCTAGCATTAAACTTATCTTATAAAAACAATCAATCAATCATAATCACTAGTTAACTACACATGGTTGATGATATTACTAGTTTATCTAGTCTGTCCTGCGTTGCATATAATCGCTTAGGTACACGTTGCTCCAACCATAAACATCAATGCTTTTCTTAAAATCAATACACAAGTATATATTTTTAAACCTGCATATTTAGTTAATATTGCCTGCTAACATGAATTTCTTTAACTAGGGAAAATGTGTCACTTCTCTTGCAAACAGAGTCAGGGTATATGCAGCAGTTTGGGCCGCCTGGCTCGTTGCGAACTGTGAAGACTATTTCTTCCTAACAAAGACAGTCGACTTGACCAAACGGGGGATGATTTATTAACAAAAGCGCATTTGTGAAAAAAGCACAATCGTTGCACGACTGTACCTAACCATAAACATCAATGCCTTTCTTAAAATCAATACACCGAAGTATATACTTTTAAACCTGCATATTTAGCTAAAAGAAATCCAGGTTAGCAGGCAATATAACCAGGTGAAATTGTGTTATTTTGCGTTCATTGCACGCAGTCAGGGTATATGCAACACTTTGGGCCACCTTGCATTGTTGCGAACTAATTTGCCAGAATTGTACGTAATTATGACATAACATTGAAGGTTGTGCAATGTAACAGGAATAACGTTTTGTTTTTGAGATAATAGTTTCCGGATTCTACCATATTAATGACCTAAGGCTCCTATTTCTGTGTGTTATTATGTTATAATTAAGTCTATGACTTGATAGAGCAGTCGGACTGAGCGATGGTAGGCAGCAGCAGGCTCGTAAGCATTCATTCAAACAGCCCTTCGCAATGCATTGCACTGTTTATGACTTCAAGCCTGTCAACTCCCAAGATTAGGCTGGTGTAACCGATGTGAAATGGCTAGCTAGTTAGCGGGTGCGCGCTAATAGCGTTTCAAACGTCACTCGCTCTGAGACTTGGAGTAGTTGTTCCCCTTGCTCTACATGGGTAACGCTGCTTTGAGGGTGGCTGTTGTCGATGTGTTCCTAGTTTGAGCCCAGGTAGGAGCGAGGAGAGGGACAGAAGCTATACTGTTACACTGGCAATACTAAAGTGCCTATAAGAACATCCAATAGTCAAAGGTATATGAAATACAAATCGTATAGAGAGAAATAGTCCTATAATAACTACAACCTAAACCATCTTACCTGGGAATATTGAAGACTCATGTTAAAAGAAACCACCAGCTTTCATATATTCTCATGTTCTGAGCAAGGAACTTAAACGTTAGCTTTTTTACATGGCACATATTGCACTTTTACTTTCTTCTCCAACACTTTAAATAATGCAAAAACAAACCAAATTGAACATGTTTCATTATTTATTTGAGGCTAAATTGATTTTATTGATGCATTATATTAAGTTAAAATAAGTGTTCATTCAGTATTGTTGTAATTGTCATTATTACAAATAAATACATTTAAAAAAAGCGGCTTTTTTTGGTCCTCCAATAATCGGTATTGGTATCGGCATCGGCGTTGGAAAATCATAATCGGTCGACATCTATCATGTAGTAGCCTAAACGTATCACTGTTACATTGAACTGAGTGAATGGAATTTGAATAACAGCCATCCAATATGCTGTAATAGAAAAAAGGCCATGCTCATGAAAAAAATGGCACTGACCGCCACTGGACTACAATGTGGTTTAAAGTCTCAGTGGTACAGGTACCACAGTGTCAGGGGAAATATCTTTGATGGTACTTGTGGTGTTATTTGCATATTGCATCCTGATTGGCCATATACTGTGGGAATGTAGGGGTTCATGAGGAAAGCATATCTCTCTCTCATGTGGCTCGTAATGTGAAGCAATGTGAAGTTAGCAATAAATGTGCCTTCATAAAGATGCACCGTTAGTAATTATTTTACTCACGTACAGACAAGTTTGATTACACGACATGGTGTTAGAAGTGGACTAGAACGAGTTACTAACAGAGTTTAGCTTACAGTACCTGGTTGAAAACTTTTGGGAAGAGAATCGAGGAGGCTAATCAGCATGGAAGACATTGCGGGAGAATCTTCACAAATCTATCGAGGAGAACCAGGTAAACACTCTCATGTACTGTATGAGAGAGGACGTTTTGAAGGGTCTAAACCTAAACGAACTCGAGGAAAAACAGTATGGACAAATAAGAGACAGATTTCATGCATTCTTTATTGTGAAAAAGAATGTGATCTATGAGCGAGATCACTTTAACATGTGGAGACCGGGGGAAAATGAAACAGTGGATTATTTTGTCACAGCCTTATATGCCCTAGCTGTCACGTCCTGGCCAGTATAAGGGTTAATTGTCATTGTAGTTTGGTCAGGACGTGGCAGAGGGTATTTGGTTTATGTGGTTCGGGGTGGTATGTTTGTTGTAGGGGATTTGATTTATGTATTCCGGGGTTTTTTGGGCACTGTTCCTTGTTTATTTATTTCTATGTTGATCTAGCTGGTTGTATGTCTATGTTTGGTTAATTGGGGTTGGGACTCTCAATTGAAGGCAGGTGTTGTCTATTTGCCTTTGATTGAGAGTCCCATATAGTAGGGTGTGTTTGTCTTTTGTGGGAGATTGTTTGTGAGCACTGCTTGTTGAGCCTGCCACACTGTTGTTAGTTGTGAGTATCATTTATTGTTTTGTTTTTTCTATGGATGCTTTACTCTTTTTGTGAATTAAAAGAATGAGTATCCATATACCCGCTGCATTTTGGTCTTCCCTGCAACACCACGACATAATTCGTGACACTAGCAGAATATTGCAATGATGGACTAGACATGATGAACTAATTAAAGACAGGCTAGTCATTGCGTCTGTCAGAACGTATGCAGCTAGATAAAGATCTCACACTAGAGAGAGCCATTGAGATGGCAAGGCAAACTGAAGAAGTGAAAAAGCATCACAGTTGCCTGCGAGGTGACACAGTAACAACAAAAGAGGCATGCTCAGTGGATAGAGTTATGCAGAAAGGCAGCCAGTGGACACAGAAATTCCAGCGTGAGAAAGCTAGCCATGAAAATGCTAATGACAAAAAGTCAGTGTCAAAACTGTGGCAAAACCCCTGCACATCCAAGAGCACAGTGTGCAGCTAATAAAGTAGTGTGTCACTCCTGTGGGAAAAAAATGGCATTACCAACGTGTGTGTATGTGATCAAGAGCCCTAAACGAGGTTCAAGAAGATAGCATTTTCCCAGGAACAATAAAAGCAGGAGGTGACCAATGGACGATTGACATTCAAGTGATGAACAGAAAAGTGAAATTCAAAATAGACACTTGTGCCGGTGTGACTGTTATCCCATACAATGTGTTCAATCACATTTGACGGGAACCAGCAAGCCAGCTCTGCAAAAACCAACGAAACCTCTGCTAGGACCAGGAAGAGCGCCGCTGGACATGATCAGCGTCACAAGTCTGGTTCTAAGAAAGGGAGAAAAGGAGACACTGGATGACATGTATGTCATCAGAGATCTACACAGCTTTACTAGGCAGACCAGCGATCACAAAGCTTGAGCTAGTTGCTTGACTCCACAACATTGATTTACACACTGAAAGAAAGCTATCCAAAGCTGTGCAGCGGTCTTGGCACACTACAATAACCAAATACCATCAAGCTGAAACCCGGCTGCCAAAATTCAAGAATGAGCTAGATCGCAGGAAAGGTTTTCACCAGAGTGGAGGAGCCCACGGACTGGTGCGCCGGCACGGTGGTTGTCCCAAAGAAGAAGAGAGACGTGCGGATATGTGTTGATTTCACCAGTCTCAATGAGTCAGTGTGTAGAGAAAAATACATACTTCCCACTGTCGAGCAGAACTTTGGCTCACTAGCCGGGGCGAAGATCTTCCATAAGCTCGAACCGAACATGGGATTCTGGCAGACGCCGCTAGCCGAGGAGTCAGTTAAGCTAACAACCTTCATCACACCTTTCGGACGTTACTATTTCAACGGTCTGCCTTTTGGCATCGCTTCAGCACCTGAAAACTTCCAGAACAGAATGGTGACAGTGGTCACTGAAGGCCAGGAAGGTTTGGTCTGTCACATGGATGATCTGTTGGTCTGGGGCCAAACTCAGGAAGCGCATGATGCAAGACTTCATGCTTCATTGCAGAAGATGGAAAAAGCCGGCTTAACTCTGAACATGGGCAAATGTGACCAGGCAAAGGAGGAAGTGAAGTTCCTGGGCCACATTATCTCGGACAAAGGAGTACAGCCCGACCCAACAAAGACAGAGGCTGTCAAGAAGTGTGGAGCCATCCAACATCAGCAAGCTACAGAGTTTTCTAGGATTTGTGAACCAACTGTGAAAGTTCATCCCTCTGTTAGCAAAAAAGGACAAAACTTTCAGAGACCTACTCTCAAAGAAAAAACACTTGTACTGGGGGAGCCTTCAAAGAGCTGAAGGAGGAGCTGACATCCACACCCTTGCTAGCCCTGTACGACCCAAACAAAGAGATCAAGGTGTCAGCCGATGCGTCTTCCTACGGACTAGGAGGAGTGAGTGCTGCTGCAGAAGAAGAGCGAGGAATGGAGACCCGTTGCCTACGCTTCCTGGTCTCTCACAACGACCGAGCAGAGATACGCTCAAGTGGAAAAATAAGCTCTGGGGCTGACATGGGCATGTGAAAGTTTCAGAGACTTTTTGATCGGTCAACACTTTCAGCTGGAAACTGATCACAAACCGCTCCTGAGCTTTCTGGGGAACCAACCCTTGGACACCCTTCCTCCACCAATCCAACGCTGCAGGATGAGATTTATGAGATATTCCTACAAGATTGCTCATGTCAGTGGAAAGAGTCTGTGGACTGCAGATACGCAGTCACGTGCGCCAGTCAAAGCCAAAGCTACTGCTGCAGAAAAGGAGCACATGGAGAGCACAAATACATATGTGGATGCCATCATGGAACAGCTTCCAGCGAGTGTTTCCTACATGGACAATCTGAGAGAACCGACAGTGTAGTGTATGCTTAAACATCATGACAATGTGTCAGGAAGGATGGTCTGAGTTCAGCGGATGCGAAGGACCGCTGAAACTGTACTGGGCAGAATGCGCTTTTCTCACAGTGCACGACTGTCTTGTGTTTAAAGGAACAAGACTTGTCATTCCATCAGCCTTACAAAATGATGTCCTCACTAAGCTGCACAAGGTTCATCAAGGTGTGGTCAAGTGCAAAGAACGCACACAACAGGCTCTATGGTGGCCTGGACTCAGCCAGCAAATGAACGGACTTGTGCTTAAATGCAGGACATGCATCAAAGAGTGCACAAACCACACAGAACCACTCATACCGTCACATCTTCCAGAGAGACCCTGGCAAAGACTGGGAGCAGACTTGTTCACTCTGAAAAGCACCACCTACCTGCTAGTGGTGGACTACTTCTCAAGGTATGCGGAAATCGCAAACCTGTCACTAACAAATTCTGCGGATGTCGTAGTTCATCTGAAGTCCATCTTTGCCCGCCATGGGGTACCTGAGGTCCTGCTTACGGACAATGGGCCTCAGTTCCCCGGAAGACCCCTTTCCAACTTCGCTGCAGAGTATGGATTTTGCCATGCCACCAGCAGTCCAGCAGCAGAACGCTCAGACGGTGAAGAACCTTCTCAAGAAAGCAGCTGACCCTTACCTTGCTTTGCTGGCCTATCAGTCAACTCCACTACAGAATGGCAATTGCTGATGGGACAAAAGCTTCAAACCACAGTGCCAACACTCCCATCACTGCTAGACCCATCACTCCCAAACACAGCTGCGGTCAGCTCAAAGGAAAAAGGAGAGAATGATTTCGGTACAGCAAGGTTTCAACAAGAGTCACAGAGTCAGCGACCTCAGCAGACTCTCACCTGGAACACAGCAGTGGATGACTGACTCAAAAGTCCCAGGAACAGTGCTGAGGGAACATGCAGCACCACGATCTTACATGGTGGAAGTTCCCCACGGGTATGTCCGCAGGAACAGACATCACCTCATCCCTATGGATGGACCTGAGGACAACAACGCTACGCAGGAGAAGATTCAAGTGTCTTCACCACTCCGACACACTCCATTGTACCTTCTACACCCAGAATAAGGTCTGGGTGAGCAATAGTTAAACCTCAAAGACTGGATTTATAAGCCAGAGCAACAAGAACAAAAGACTGAGCTCAAAGTTAAACAAATAAATAAGACAAAACAGCTGTCAAGTTGCTACAGTTCTAATTTACCTGTGGGGTAGATTTGTGTTTAAATAAATTAGACATTTTGGGTTAAAGTTTACAGAAAATATTTTACGTTCATGACTATGTAGAAACGTTCTAGAATAACTAGGCAGGAACAGACCTACTGACGTAAGAGCAAAATAAATCCTTGAGTTCTATTGAGACAAAGGAAGTCTAAGCTTTGTTCTCTGAAAAGGGAAGATGTGGTGTTCTGAATATTGCATCCTGATTGGGCATATGTTAATGAGGGCCTGTGGGAATGTAGTGGTTCATGAGGAAAGCATCTTTCGCTCTCATGTGGCTTGTAATGTGAAGCAACTTGACGTTAGCAATAAATGTGCCTTTATGAAGGTACACCGTCAGTAGCTATTTTACTCACATACAGACAAGTTTGATTACACGACAGTACTTACTCTTTGCGTGTGTAGCGGGGGGAGCGGGGCCTGCCATGTAGAGCCATGGGGATCTGTATGGTGAACTTTTCTCCAAGGGACACACTCCCTCCTGCTGGGGATTGTCTGGAACTGCTGCTACTGTTGGATCGAGATCGCTCTCCCTTTGACTCTGACTCTGGATCACAAAGAGTTCTAATTGTTTTTGGACTGGGACAATGCACATCAATCAAGATTTCTGTGAATGTTTCTCATAAAGCATAGATGGAAAAACAATATCCCTGTGTCAAATGACTGATTCTCAAACACACATGAAGTTAGCAGCCGGCCCCTTCTCACCTTTACTGAGGATTTCTGAATCCCCTTCTCCCTCCTCACTGCAAAATAAACACAGACGATCAACATCAAGTGTATGTGCCTGAGTATGTGCTTGCGTGTGTGTTTTGTCTAGGTCACTGTCCATTTATCTATGTGTTTTCTGTCACCAGTCGTCTTGCTCCAGCGTCATGCATTTCTCATACACCGGTCCCTGTAGCTCGGTCGGGCTGGGGAAGATGCTCTCATGCTGCAAAATGATGCCCTTCACCAGAGAGTTGATCTGAGGCTGCAGAGTAACAACATCCTCATCCTGTAACCCTCTCACCAGACTGGGGCCGAAGCACACGGCTAAGTTATAGGGCTGCATCATGTTCTCATCGCTGTACTGGGATACACTGGGGGAAGAGGGGGGGGCGATAGAAGGGGGAGCAAGGGGAGAGAGGAAGGGAGGTAGAGCGAGAGAGTGGGTGGGAAAAAGAGAGAAAGAGAAAGCGACAGAGAGAGAGGGGGAGTGAGGGGAGGGAGAGAGTGAGTGAGAAAGAGAGGTAGGGAGGGAAAGAGAGAAGAAGAGGGGGAAGGAGAGAGAAAGAGAGAGGGAGAGAGAGAGAAAGAGAGAAGAGGGCAAGAAGAATAAGAATAACAGAATAAGTTCAAGCTCTTAGTGCTGAACCAAATGGCTCCCTGACCCTTTGAAGAACCCTTTTTGGTTCCAGGTAGAATCCTTTTGGGTTCCATGAAAAATCCTTTCCACAGAGGGTTCTACCTGGAACCAAAAAGGGTTATCCTATGGGGACAGCCGAAGAACCCTTTTGGAACCCTTTTTTTGTAAGTGTACTGCACCACTTTTGACCAGAGCCTATATAGGGAATAAGGTGTCATTTAGGACGCAACCTAAGTGTGTTTTAGAAAAGAGCTATCTAATCAAATGGCTGCTTCTCTCTTCTTTGAACAGAGGGTTTTCTTTGCAATACTGACATTTGCAAGGGCTTTGTGGTAAGTGTATGGTTAGTTCCTCTTGACAATGACAGTAAAAAATCCCAAATAAGTGTTTGTTCCTGGACAACGCTTTAGAAATAGAACAAAGATACTTACTGATGGAGGAATGCAAAGAGGTATCTCATGACGATGATGACAGGTGGAGGATAGGAGGATATGACTGATTTGAGTTTAGCTGCTCTCTCTGTCTCGTTATCAATCTCTGGAAGGGTTGGGTGCAACAAGGAGAAAGATTAAGGAAAAAGCATATGAAAAGCTACCCAATGCAGACATACACACACTCACACAACCCCCACTCCCCAACCACCCACCCACCCTCACACATACATACACCCAACCCCCCACGCACACACTTACCTGCGTACTCCAGGAGCTGAGTGGTGCTGTCCTGAGGAAAGAGAGGTTTCTCCAGGGTTCTGAAGTAAAGCTTCAGTACTCCTGCTACTAAGTCCATGTCACACATGCTGTCTGCCAGGGGGTCCTCTCCTACAGGGAACACCAAGGGCACATTGCCCACCATTATTAAGGATCAATACTACAGCACTGGACTACGGCTTCCATAGACACCAGACCTAGGTTAAAATAATATTAACTTTCTATCTAAATACTCTGACTGTTCAATTGAGCCTGCCTGAGCTTGCAGTTTTGGGAATATACCATTGGTTACATTGCGTCATGCCAGCTTAATCCAGTAAAGACAAATGATCTGAAACAGATACTTTGAACCCAGGTCTGTACAAGATGCAGCTAGAGCAGCAGGCAAGGAGCAGGTTGATGCTTACTGGGATGAATATTGTCCTGGAGGCAGCACTGAGCGGTTTCTGCCAGATGGGCTAGCCGCAAAGTCAAAATTGGCTATATCGTATAAAAACAAACAATTAAGGTTAGGGTCAGACATAAGGTTAGCAGTGTGGTTAAGATTAGGGTTCGGTTTCAAATCTGATTGTATTACTTTGTGGCTAGGCCACCTAGTGACTACCCTGCAGAGCTGCCTCCCGGACAAGATTCATTCCAATAAATGCCAACCTGCAGACAGGGACAGCAGACAGGCCTACCTCTCTCAAACGCATCTCTCAGACTGTTGACCTCGGCCTGAGACCCTGGTACTCTGAAGATACCCTCATGGTGGAGACCTACAGTTTAGGATTGATTGACAGACATGAAGGCCTTCATAGATACACGCTACAGTCCATTAGCTGTTTGTAATATACAGTATCAATATGCACCAAACATGCACAATAATGGCTCACCATTGAGGTTGATGAAGCGAATGCAGCTTTCCACAACCACTGGGATCTCTTGGCCCGATGCCTGACAAAATTGTGAGAAGTTTATTGAAATCAGGATACTAAGGAGGAGAAGGAAATGTAGACAGACAGCAACAGTAGGCTGGCACCTGTATGAACGAGAGCATGTCTCCAGTGAAGAGTTTGTGAGTGAACTGGATGCTAGGTTGACCCTTCACCCTCACACGAACAGACTTCCTGGAGATTTCTCTACAGTGGGGAGAAGACACACTAGTCAGTTGACTATAAGACAGTGCCCTAAACTGTTATGTTACTCTTATGAGGCAGTTATAAAGGCCTTACAGAGGAATGTAACTCTACCTGGGTTGATGACCATTGGTTGCTTCAGCTAGGGAGGGAAGAAAAAGAAACAATTTGGATAGCTGTAACAGCTGTATTATAGGAAATGAAGAGCCAAAATGACACTTGGGCAATTAAGGAACAACAATGAGTGTACTGTATATGAGGTTATAGTACAAAGTCATGCCGAACTGTTGTGTTTGTATTCGAGAGCTTGGAACTATAAGGTTCTATCTGACAAAATAGGATTCTGCCTTTAATGTTCCGGACCCTCATTGGGTTTAAATGGTGTCAGCCATTTTTGTTCTTGTATTCTTTTGAACATAAATTGGGGCATTTAGAGTACTGTATAAGTAGAGACCATTGAACAGAACAAGGCTATGTCAATAACTACATTTGGACAAAAATGCAGATAGAAACTTATCGTCCCAAGCTCTCATATTGTAGAAGTGGTTAGTGCTGTACCTTTCTCTACAGCCACTTTAAGCAGATCATGTTTAGCCTGTAGTTTGGATACCAAAGAGCTTTTACAGAGATACTCCTTCACTTTCTGAGAGAAGAATCAAACACAATTCAAAAAAGTCATCGTCATTGTCGTTGTCATCATCATCATCATCACCTCCACCGTCATTTCATTTTCATCATTACTGTAACCCCCACTATTATAGTGCACTACTTTTGGCCTGACCCTTATGTGTACGTTAGTTTAATAATGACTCACAGTACAGTAGAGGATCTCAGTCTCCTGCAGGTTGGCTCTGCGTCTGGCCAGACTAGGTCTGCTACTGCTGCTGGCCAGGCTTTCATTGCTTCCCCCCTGACCTTGGCTCTGAGACAGGGACTGAAGATAGACCTGGGAGCCCTGGGTCTGGCTGCTGGAGGGTGGAGGATCTAAGTCATCATCACTGATACCTTCCAGCAGGGTAACGCGGGCCGCCCGTAGAGTCTTATCTGCCTAGGAGGGAGAAAGTGTGTAGTGAATATATTGGAATCTATCTTATCCACTACAAGGTCGATTTTAAGCTTTTGAGGGAGTCATGGCCCGGTTACTGTAAAGCATTTTGTGTCAACAGTTGATAAAGGCTTTATACATTTGATTGATTGGGTGTACTGGACTTTACCTCCTCCGTTTCCTGGGTGAACCCGGTGAGTTTAGATTGTAGTTGTTGGAACCTGGTCACCATCTCACCCCTAATCTCCTGCTCTGCACTCACCTCAAACACCTGAGAGGAACAGGGACAGGGAAGAATCAGGGGATATCAGACAGGTGGGAGCAAAGACGTGACGTCGAGGTACACAGCCCACACACTCTCACATTCTCAAACATAGTCACAGAAAATGAAAGCACCCCCACAACCCATACACCCTACCTGGTCTCCGTCGTGTGGCTGATAGTGGAAGCGGAGGGGCAGACAGAAGGTGTTGGTGTGTGTCTGTAGCAGGTTGTCTCTGTCCTGACTCTGGTCCAGTTCAGACACAGCACTTTGGAGCTGCTGCAGCCCTACACTCAGGTTCTGCTGACCCCAGGACCGGCTGGACAGGTAGGCGCACAGCACACGGGACAGAGACAGGTGGTAGCCCACATCTGAACACTGAGAGAGACACAGAGAGATGACACTGGGATAAGATGATGTGTTTATGTCGTAGGCAGGGTTGGGGTCAAATCCATTTCAATACAATCAATTCAGGAAGCAAACTGAAAAATGTGAATTGGAATACGTCATGCAGGTCTTTTGAATGGACTTCAAGATTATTTCAAGAAATCCGTGAAAATGCGGTCAAATAAGGTACACTACCGGTCAAAATTTTGAGAACACCTACGCAGTCAAGGGTTTTTCTTTATTTATACTATTTTCTACATTCTAGAATAATAGCGCCGACATCAAAACTATGAAATGACACAAATGAAATCATGTAGAAACCAAAAAAGCGTTAAACATATCAAAATATATTTTATATTTGACATTCTTCAAATAGCCACCCTTTGCCTTGATGACAGCTTTGCACACTCTTGGCATTCTCTTGTCCAGCTTCACCTGGAATGCAGTCTTGAAGGAGTTCCTACATATGCTGAGCACTTGTTGGCTACTTTTCCTTCACTTCGTGGTCCGAATCATCCCATACCATCTCAATTTGGTTGAGGTCGGGGGATTGTGGAGGCCAGGTCATCTGATGCAGCACTCCATCACTCTCCTTCTTTGTAAAATAGCCCTTACACAGCCTGGAGGTGTGTTGGGTCATTGTCCTGTTGAAAAACAAATGATAGTCCCACTAAGCCCAAACCAGATGGGATGGCGTATCGCTGCAGAAGGCTGTGGTAGCCATGCTGGTTAAGTGTGTCTTCAATTCTAAATAAATCACTGACAGGGTCACCAGCAAAGCACCCACACACCATCACACCTCCTCCTCCATGCTTCACGGTGGGAAATACACATGCGATCATCTGTTCACCGACACCACGTCTCACAAAGACACGGCAATTGGAACCAAAAATCTCCACTAGTCTAATGTCCATAGCTTGAGTTTCTTGGACCAAGCAAGTCTCTTCTTATTATTGGTGTCCTTTAGTAGTGGTTTCTTTGCATCAATTCGACCATGAAGGCCTGATTCACACAGTCTCCTCTGAACAGTTGATGTTGAGATGTGTCTGCTACTTGAACTCTGTGAAGCATTTATTTGGGCAGTAATTTTGGAGGCTGGTAACTCTAATGAACTTATCCTGCAGCAGAGGTAACTCTGGGTCTTCCATTCCTGTGGCGGTCCTCATGAGAGCCAGTTTCATCATAGCCCTTGATGGTTTCTGCGACTGCACTTGAAGAAACGTTCAAAGTTCTTGAAATGTTCTGTATTGACTGACCTTCATGTCTTAAAGTCAAGATGGACTGTCATTTCTCTTTGCATATTTGAGCTGTTCTTGCCATAATATGGACGTGGTCTTTTATCAAATAGGGCTATCTTCTGGATACCCCCCTACCTTGTCACAACACAACTGACTGGCTCAAACGCATTAAGAAGGAAAGAAATTCCACAAATTAACTTTTAATAAGGAACACCTGTTAATTGAAATGCATTCCAGGTGACTACCTCATGAAGCTGATTGAGAGAATGCCAAGAGTGTGCAAAACTGTCATCAAGGAAAAGGGGGACATTTTTGAAGAATCTCAAATATAAAATATATTTTGTTTAACACTTTTTTGGTTACTACATGATTCCATATGTGTTATTTCATAGTTTTGTTGTCTTTACTATTATTCTACAATGTATAAAATATTAAAAATAAAGAAAAACCCTTGAATGAGTAGGTGTTCTAAAACGTTGACCGGTAGCGTAAATCTAAAATTATATTTGTGTTTGTGGATAAATTTACTTCTGCCAGACATCTTTTATGACATTTTTGTGCTGAAGAGCATTGCGTTACATTTTTGCCCATGAAAGGCTATTCAAAAAGCATACAAAAGTTCAAAACTACTTGCCGCGTCACTTTCATGGCATATTTCAGTTTACTTCCTGAATTTAATTGAATTAAATGGACTTGACCCCAACCCTGCTTGTAGATAACATGTTGGATGCACATTGTATTGTAAAGTATCGTAGTAAACCTTGGCTTGTGTGAGCCAGAACGGCTCATAGAAGCAGGAGCCTATCTCTTGTTTCTGTAGTGTGGTGTACAAGTCCACCCCTTGGACAGGACGCTAGTCTATCGCAGGGCCTTACCCTTAATCTATCAACTTAATGCTTAGTGCCAGGCAGAGACGCCTCGGATCCCATTTTTACAATCTTTGATATGACTCGGCCGTGGATCGAACTTCCATCTTTCCAATATCAGGGCAGACACTCTTACCACAAGGCCGCTGAGTTTGCATCATTGCATTGCAGTCATTGTGTATTATGGCTGGTACTTTTCAGTATAATCCAGTGTCTTCCCTATTGGCGCCAGACAGCATCTGTGAAGCACCACTCACATCTATGAGTGAGGAGATGTCCTGGAGATAGTACTTGTTCATGGAAGCGTTGGCTGCAGCTAGGTTGAGGAGGTAGTCGTTTCGAGCCTTGGTGCACTTCAGCTGAATCTCCTGCACTTTACACTGTCTCTGGAAACACACATCGAAATGAGCCATTACACACACACACACACACACACACACACACACACACACACACACACACACACACACACACACACACACACACACACACACACACACACACACACACACACACACACACACACACACACACACACTAATTTTGAAAAAAGGAATGTGAACTGTTATTTACTTTCTCTATCTTCTTAGAAGTGCCTTGTTTCTGTTTCTCTGCTTCCTTCAGCTTTCCCTCTGCAGACACATAATCTGAATGGTACTGGTAGTAGGTCTTCCATGCCTGCAAGCCAGGAGAAACACACAAACATTGAAGCACACGCGCACACACACACACACACAGAGAACATTCATCAACACGTCATATCATGCAAATACCAAGACAACTACTTTACATATCACCATGTTCTATTTTAGAAAATATGACATACTTTGTTTCTTAACTGGTGTCTGTTTCCCACACATGTTGGACTTACTGTCTGTAGCTCTGTGGTGACTTTCAGTAGACCATCCTGTAACTGGCTACAGACATCTTTACTCTGGAAATAAAGAAATCAACCAATAAATGTGTTAGATGACTAGAGAATCAAACAGAGGCCGAGGCAAAGATAGAGACAGATTAGAGATGGAGAGAGAGAGAGAGATTAGAGATGGAGATAAAGACAAATTAGAGATAAAGACAGATTAGAGATGGAGATAATGTCATGTCCTGACCAGTAAAGGGGTCTATTTGTTATTGTAGTTTGGTCAGGACATGGCAGAGGGTATTTGTTTTCATGGTTTTGTGTATGTGTTTAGATAGAGGGATATTTTGTGTAGAGTGTTTCTGGGGTTTATTGGTGTAAGTGTCGATGTAGAGGGGGTAGTTGATTTAGGTGGTTCGGTGTGTGTGTGTGTATTGTAAAGGGGTATTTGATTTATGTGTTCCGGGGTGTTGGGTATGTTCTTGTGTTTGTATTTCTAAGGGGCTGTTCTAGTTTTGTATTTATGTGTTGGCCTGGTATGACTCTCAATCAGGAACAGCTGTACATCGTTGTTGCTGATTGAGAGTCATACTTAGGGAGCCTGTTTTCACCTGTCACTTGGTGGGAGGTTATTTCCGTGTTTAGCGTTATGCCTTACAGGACTGTCTATCGTCGTTGTGTTTTTGTATACGTGTTTTGTTTTGGTTTCCCTTCTTTGTCCCAATAAAAGAAGATGAGGGTACATATACCCGCTGCGTTTTGGTCTCAACCTTACGACACCCATGACAGATAAAGATTAGAGATGGAAATAGAGACAGATTAGAGATAGAGACAGATTAGAGATTGAGAAATGTACAGATTAGACATAGGAATATGACTCCCCAGGACTCCCTGGAAAATAGTGCAAATGTTACTGAGCGGACTATCCTGGCTGAATGAATCAAATGAAGATGGAGCAGTACCCTCTTGGCCAGGCGCTGTGTGATGTCCAGACAGTGAGTAAGGGGCTCGGTTAGGGTGGTCCTACATATTTCACTCAGACCACTGTGGTCTCTGCTCTCCTGTCTGGTCTGAGACAAGAGCACCAGCCAACACTGGGCCACTGACTGGCCATTACAGGGCTCCTTCCTGAAAGATAGAGGCACAGGGAACGGGCCATGGTTTAAACATAGACATGGTTTAACCATAGAGTTACAAGAATGGAAAATACTAGAATGGAAAATTAAAAAACACTGGTTCTTAGTTCTGGAATAGGCTTAATCTGTGTCTGGGAAACATGTAATTTGTAGAGTGGATTCAGAGACACAAAGACCATCTCAACTCTAGCCTGATCCCAGATCTGTTTGTGACGTCTTGCCAACTCAATGACCATAGGACTAACAGACATAGCACGAACAGAGCTTGGAGCAATTTACCTTTTGATTTTGGAGGTGAACCTCTCGGACAATTTGTCAAGCGAGCGTGCATACTCCCCTTCTATCTCACTGCGTCTACGCAGGTAGTCTGTCAGGTCCTGAAGCTGCTGAGATTTCTGCTCTAATTGCAGGTCCAACACCTTCAACTGGTCCAACAACTGACAACGCACCTCTTGGGGTGGGAGCAGGAGAGTGGGGGGCAGGTAGGTGAGAGAGAGAGAGAGAGAGAGAGAGAGAGAGAGAGAGAGAGAGAGAGAGAGAGAGAGAGAGAGAGAGAGGTTGAGAGTGATATACAGAGGGATGCCTCCATTTTGTTTACTGATTTTGAATAGTGAATGAGTTCTACACTTCCACTTCCTGTACATGTAGACCTTCAACCAAATGCTGAAGGTGACGGTTGTGTTGTACCATTGAGTCCAATGTGTTTACAGTCAATAAGCATTTAATATGGACTCAGTCTGTGACTAGACAGACATGCATGGAACTAGAACTATGTTGTACCAACCGGAGGGCGGTGAGAAGAGAAACATTAAAGATGAGCAGTACAGTAGAGTAACGTTAGAGGGTAAAAACAGTAACAAGGATTTCCCTTACCTTTGATTTGTGTGTCATAGTCTAGAACACCCACTTTTCTCAGCTTCACATTTGACGTCATTGTTGCTCTGACAAGGTGAAACCCTGTTGCAAAGAGATGTCAATAATTCCACAAGGTTTTCTGCAATAGTTCAACCTGAAACGTGACAACCAACCTGCTACCTAGTTCCTGGCAAAAACCCTCACTGTACCCATACTTCTTAGAGAGTATATGTATGTGTGCAGCTAATGACCCTACATCCGGGACAAAGTCCACTTGATTATTGACCTAACTCTTGAAAACCTTTCGGTCTATGCTTGTAGTGTACACTACCCTGCTGCGTCTTGATACAATCTGTTCCAAACACTTTGTAACAACGCTCTGTGACACTCTTTGTTTACAATGCAGACTGACAGACTCCACAGTATCCACGTATTAGAGATAGACTGACTGAGACAGACTGACTGAAATAGAGTGACTGTAAACAGTATTCTCTTACTGTGACACATCTCCTAGTTCAAGCCAGCCTGCCTCTGAAGCAATAGCTGCGTAAAAAGCCAGTTGGCATGTAATGCACCGCTCTGCTCACGCTGCTGCATAACTGTAGTATGCTGTGCAAAAAATAGCAGCAGAAACATTTCAGCTGCTCTATAAATAGTACTTTGCCACCGCCACATGGTACACAGCACTGTCACTGAGGGGATGTTTGTTTTACAAGCTACGGGTGGTTTCACTAATAGATTTAGTAATAACTGTAACCAATGTTCCCTCTAATTATTTTCGGCACTGAGCAAATTTCAGGTCTGCTGAGCGCAAACTTGAACGGTGTGAAAATTCTATGCGTGCGTTTACTGTGAACACTGAGGATGTAGCCACTTTAAGTTACAGTTTTAACAGTGGCCTTGTAGGCTATTGTGGCTATTTGATCATAATGTAGGCCTACCAAAGTGGCCTACCATCAAAAACAATGGAGAAAATGCATGCAGTTTACAGTAGCAGCAAATGTGTGGTGTTCAATAGCTTACATTCCATGAGACATTTGAGAAGAAAAAACAGACAGGGCTTGACATTAACCTCTTTATCCACTTGTCTGTCAGACAAAGAGGTGACTGAAAATGTTGTTGTGTTGTTTGATGCAAGAAACTACATTACAAAATAAAACAAATTATTATTCCCATAACATTATTACAGAGGATCAGACACATCGTGCTACTGTACCCTCTGCCTAATGGCTACTTAGCTTATTCAAGTCTGTCTCAAAATACAAAAAAAAAAGCTCTTTATCTGACTCGCTTTTCAAAGATGTCTAGTAATTTACACATTTGTGCTCTTGTAGGAAGCAATCACTCCCCTATTGCTGACTACAAGTGATCTATAACTGGGCTAATAACTCACTAACAAGTAAAGGATATTAACAAAATGTGCACACGCGGCTATATGCAGCTCTCACTTTGATCTCAAAACAAGCGCATCTACTCACGACTGATCATGCTGTAAACACAGTCCAGTTCAATGTACAGTGCATTCGGAAAATGTTCAGACCCCTTGACTTTTTCTACATTTTGTTACGTTACAACCTTATTCTAAAATTGATTAAATAATGTTTTCCCCTCTGTACTTTGCTCCGTTCATCTTTGTTTCGATCCTGACTAGTCTCCCAGTCCCTGTGCTGAAATCATCCCCACAGCATGATGCTGCCACGACCATGCTTCACCATAGGGATGGTTGAGGTTTTCTCCAGACGTGACGCTTGGCATTCAGGCCAAAGAGTTCAATCTTGGTTTCATCAAACCAGAGAATCTTGTTTCTCGTGGTCTGAGTGTATTAATGTGCCTTTTGGTAAACTCCAAGCGGGCTGTAATGTTCCTTTTACTGAGGAATGGCTTCCGTCTGGCCAATCTACCATAAAGGCCTGATTGGTGGAGTGCTGCAGTCCTTCTGGAAGTTTCTCCCATCTACACAGAGGAACTCTAGAGCTCTGTCAGAGTGACAATCGGGTTACTGGTCACCTCCCTGTCCAAGGCCCTTCTCCCCCAATTGCTCAGTTTGGCCGGAGGGCCAGGTCTAGGAAGAGTCTTGGTGGTTCTAAACTTCTTCCATTTAAGAATGATGGAGGCCACTGTGTTCTTGGGGACATTCAATGTTGCAGAAATGTTTTGGTACGCTTCCCCAGATCTGTGCCTCGACACAAAGTTAAAGGGTCTGAATACTTTCTGAAGGCCCTGTACATGGCCGCACCGGTCTATAGGCTGAGTAGTGTGTGTCAATGTAATAGAATCCTTCTCGGATGTGTTCTGCCTACAACAAAATCTCTTGCATAGTTCGTTTTGTTTCGGTATGTTGAGTTGAAAGTGGCTAATATTGCGTTGATTCGATCACAATTCCCACAGTAAAGAAAACGTTGCTAGTGTTAACAGAGAACACTTGAGAACAGTGGTCACCAACCTTTTCTGAGTCAAGATCACTTTAAATCAAAATGCAAGCCGAGATCTACTGCTGAGATTTTGTTTTATACCTGACTTAAAAAATGTAAGCCTATGCACATTAACCAATCAAAAACAGTACTGTAGCAATGAGGTTTGTGAAGTAAGCTATAGGCCCAATGCATTATCACCGCATATTGGCTTTGCTTGAATTGCCCTGCCAATTGCTGTTCGGGCCATTTAAAAAAAAAAAAAAATCAACTTTTGAGGTAGACTATATGATCACAACGGTAATAGTGTGATCATATAGTGAGCATACATTTAAATAATCTGCTTTCTATTTTTATTGGGCTAATGGTGCCTGAATCAGAGGGTCAGTCTCAGCTGATGGAGAGAGCAGCAGACTGAGGGTTCGCCTCTCATCATTCCCCCGCTCTCCCTTTCCTTCACTGACACTGACCAAAAAGGGACACGGTCTTCCAGCTGATGACGAAACTCGAGTCACACAGCATTATTTCTGCCTTACGCACAAATTCATGTAGTTACTACTACGAACAGAGAAAGTTAACAACTACAACGCAAGCATATTGATTCGCTTCCCTACTCATTCATTACTGCTGCAGTGCTTGTTGCAGTGCTGATTGGAAATAGGAAGAACGTGCATTTTATGGCTTATAAAAGTGTTGAATACAAAGTGTTGACAGTGCTGAGTAAGAACTTAAACATGAACTCACTCATAAAAACAGCAGCTCTTCGCTGTGTTGACAGTCTCTCTCTAGTCGTGGTTTTAAACGTTTTGACATCTCACAGCATCAACTTTGCTGTATCTTTCTTTTATGCCTGCTACGTTACTGCAGACAAGGTCATCTGAGCCATCCTTCGGTCAGAGGAAGTCTTTTAGTGCTCTTGATTTGCTTTCTGGGCCCGCCGGGAAGGCAGTTTGTACCTTCAGACACATGACATGGTTCAAAATGGAACTACGTAATGTTTTTTACAGAAATGTTTGCCGATCGACTAAGAATGCCCTAGAGATCGACTTTCGATCGCGATCGACCGGTTGGTGACCGCTGCTCAAGAAAGTTGAGTGAAGTTCCATCTCCTGATTCTCTCTGTGGGCTGATATTTCTGCGTGGCAGTCCCCGTGGGGAGCTGCGCGGCAGTCTCGGGGCTACTGCCGCGAACAGACAGACAAGACACAGCACACACAATCCTTCAGTTCTAGTTGACATGATTTGCAGGTTATATCAGTTTACAAACTATTAACTACAGTTACTGGTTTATGACAACATCATTTCATGACAGTCAGCCCAAGCCAGCCAATGTTGCTTTTCTGTTCAATAGCATAGGACTGGTGTTGTTGGCATAATAGTGATCTGATGATCCAACATAATTTTCCCTTCTTCCTCTTTACGTTGGATCCAGAGTCATTAACTTGTCCAGTGGATGAGAGAAAAGAGAAGTCTTTATGGATTCGTGTTGTTTGTTATTCCTTATGTTAGGTACTGTTAAAGGCCTGAGAGGTGGATCAATTAACTACACTTCAACCGCCATTTATGAAGTTAGTATTATTGGTAGACTAACAGTGAAATGTTTACTGAGGAGCCCTTCCCAACAATGCAGAGAAAAAAAAAGAGAAATAGAAAAATAATAACATGGGGAATGCAGTTACCTTTAGGGGAATGATTGATTGAGAGCTTAACCAGTCAGAACATGATCACTGCCTGGACTTATGGTTATAAACTGCACTTGAATTACCCTTCATGAAGTTAGTAGTTCAAATTATTGGCATCTGTCCTGCCACTCTATTTCTCTGTTGTCGGTCTGTCACATAGAGACACCTCTAGTGATCTTTAGAAAGGGGAAGACAGGGGTGGTGTTTCCTGTGCTAGGGGCAGGCACACACACACACACACACACACACACACACACACACACACACACACACACACACACACACACACACACACACACACTGAGGAGCAAATGAGGACTCACTTGGCCTTCCCTAACTAGTCACTTGACTTCTCTCTCTCCGTCTGTCACATCACTCTATCACTCTTCACTGGCGACTAACTTCCTCTTCTCTTTTCAAAAAAGCATTCTCTTAACTTACAATTCACTTCTACATGTCACGCAGCTGTTTTACAGTCTTCCCAATCTCACTCCCTTTCATTTCTTTCAAACAAAACTACTTTTGCCTGTGATTTCTTCAGTCCATCTAGATAGGCATGCCTATAGGTTAATCTATGTATGAGCCTGTAGGTTACCTATAGGTCTATTGCATCTCCATTTGGAATTTGTAACACACTTCATCTATCTTAATAAAATGCATTTTAGAAAGCAGATGATGTACATGCAGAATGTTGTTTTTACAGCTTTGTCACCCTTTCCTTTCTCCTTCTCTCCATTCCTCCACTATGTGATCATCATTGAATCCCCCAACAGGAATTGGAGTTTATTGCCATCATCATCAGGACATAGGCAGGGTACCAATTCTTAACTGACATTCACTGGTCAGTTTTAACTGGAAGACTCTTTTGTAGTTGCTGTATCTGATCAAATTTGATATGATCTAAGGCTCACGCTTCGAACACACCGACAGCCTCTTTGCGCAAAATGTTACGCTGCATCATCTGGATATGTACGCAACAGAAGTTCAACATTCACCTTCTGATACCATTTCTGTCAAGCCGTCTACGCACACAGTTTGACGCATACGATCGATAAATCAAATGTACGCACCACACCGAACACACTGCAACTGCCTCTGCAACGCAATGCTGCAAGGCAAACGCAGCGTTTCATTGGAAATGAATGTCATAGTGTAACGCCCTGGCCATAGGGAGGGGTTTTTGTTCTTTATTTTGGTTAGGCCAGGGTGTTACATCGGGTGGGCGTTCTATGTTCTTTTTTCTAGGTTGGTTTGTTTCGTTGATTTTGGCCGTGTGGCTTCCAATCAGGCACAGCTGTAGTTTGTTGTTGCTGATTGGGAGTCACACATAAGTAGCCTGTTTTTCCTTAGGGTTTTTGTGGGTGATTGCTTCTGTGTAGTGTTTTCTATTTTTGTTCATGTAGGACCAGACAGGACTGTTTGCTGTCGTTTCTGTCGAGTATTTTGTTTATAGTGGTTCATTTGATTAAATCTTTAAAATGAATACACATCCTCCGCTGCATCTTGGTTTTCTTACGACGACAGCCCTTACACATAGTTACATTGGTATAGCTACAATGTCATAGTAACAATGTCATAGTTACAATGGTATAGTTACAATGTCATAGTTACAATGTCATAGTTAAAATGTCATAGTTACAATGGTATAGTTACATGTATTGCCATATGTACTAATTAGGTGTTTCCCAGTTTATGGTCCAACCACAACCACACCTAAAGGTCACAGTGGGGTGAGATACAAATTGAGAAATACAGTATTCATAACTATCAAACAGCAAATAAACCACATTCACAGGAAGTAGAGAAAAAGTAACCTCACAAAATGGGAAATAAATGGTCTAGTTATTCTGTCATGAAAATGTGATTCTTACCTGACTGAAATTAGTTTTAATACTCTTCTTTCCACAGTGAGTAACATTTATCTCCAAACGATAACTTCTCTCTTCCTCCTCCTTACGTTAAATACATAAACCTGGGTGCTCTCTCTCTCTGTCACAGACACACACACACACTGTTCTGTTGCCCCCTAAACACACTCTCTGAGACATCCTGTGACAGCTTGTGAAAGAGTTGTGAAGAGTGAACTTCTAATTCAAGCCACACCCCATCCTCCTCATCATCCCCCTCTTCTCCCCTCCCTCCTCATCCATCCACTTTCCCCTATGAGTTCATGTGTATAGAAGTAACACACATAGGCTGAGTAAGAGTAAGCGCTGTCGTCTATAATTACCGTATTAAGTCTTACCACCGATCTCTTACTCTGAGTTACTAATATACTTGATGAGAGCATTGCACTTAATTGTGTAACACGTCCTAAAATGGTGGTGCCAAATCCACCCACCATGTCATGACAAAACACATTCATATCATCTCGCTGAACGAGCATGTTCTCCACATATAACATGATATAATCCTGATATTGTACATGACTAGAGAGCAGTAGTTTGTTTACTCTTATAGCTAATATTGTTTACCAGAAACAATGGTGCAGAGTGAAGTGACAGTGTTGTCATGCCTTTGCAAGGTGTGAAGATAGCAAATAATGCGTGAAAACAGAACTGTATGCTTGTGGTTAAGAGAAGGGAAGAGTTTTAATGTATGTCTAAAACATATTGCTGTACAAGCAGAGAACTGTCAAACACTCTTCTTTCTCACTTCTAACTTCCTGTGTATTTCCTTCCCTCCCTTCCAACTAAGACACATTAAATAGCTGACTGTTAACTGAAAGTGGCTTCTAACTGATCTATATTTTGTTTTGGCTGTAGTTTTCGGTATTAATGTTATATGGTATAAATGTTGACGCATTGCTAAGTTTATTTCTTCCCCTTTCTCAACAAGTCTATCCTTCTTTAGAGTTTAATTCTAAAACTGTAAGCTACGCAACATTAAACCACATTTTCCTTTTGTGCACAATTGTCACGATCCTCTTCGTCAGAAGATATGTTGAAATCGGTGTCGGAAAAAGTGGACCAATATGCAGCGGATTGCGTGCTCATCATAATTTATTATAATGTGAACACCACGAACAAAAACAATGACCGACAGGAACAGTATAGCAGGCTACACACGTATAGCAGTGCTAAAACAACTACCCACAAACAACAAGACCAAACACACCTTAATATATAGGACTCCCAATCAAAGGCAACTAGAAAACACCTGCCTTCAATTGAGAGTCCATACCCCAATTAACTAACATAGAAACAGAACAGATAGAAAACCCATAGAAACACAAACATAGAAAAGAAACCCAAAACCCCGGAATACATAAACTAACTACCCTCTGCCACATCCTGACCAAACTACAATAACAAATAATCCTCTATACTGGTCAGGACGTGACAACAATTCCATTAATGAAACTTCTCAAAATGCGTTTTATTTCCATGAAAGAGAGTAGAGAGTCTTGTACTTCTTCCAGTTTTCTGAGAGAATGTACAGTACCAGTCAAATGTTTGGACACACCTACTCATTCCATGGTTTTTCTTTATTTTGAGTATTTCTCCATTGTAAAATAACAGTGAAGACATCAAAACTATAAAATAACACATATGTAATGATGTAGTAACCAAAAGAGTGTTAAACAAATCAAAATGTGTTTTATATTGGCCAGAGTTTCTCTCAACCAGCTTCATGAGGTAGTCACCTGGAATGCATTTCAATGAACAGGTGTGCCTTGATAAAAGTTAATTTGTGGAATTTCTTTCCTTCTTAATACATTTGAGCCAATCAGTTGTGTGTGACAAGGTAGGGGTGCTATACAGAAGATAACCTTAAGATAAAGCAGCCAACAAGTGCTCAGCATATGTGGGTACTCATTCAAGACTGTTGGAAAGCATTCCAGGTGAAGCTGTTTGAGAGAATGCCAAGAGTGTCCAAAGATGTCATCAAGGCAAAGGGTGGCTACTTTGAAGAATCTCAAATATAAAATATATTTTGATTTGTTTAACACCTTTTTGGTTACTTCATGATTCCATATGTGTTATTTCATAGTTTTGATGTCTTCACTATTATTCTACTTTGTAGAAAACCCTTGAATGAATAGGTGTATCCAAACGTTTGACTGGTACTGTATCTGTAGTTTAAATGTATCTCAGGACATCCTGTTGAAGACGTCGTGTTGGTGTACTTCAACACCTTGTAGAATGTGTGAGAGATGGTACCACAAGGCAGGCTAAATACAACAGTGTGAGGGTGATAGATGCTTCGGGTATGTGTTACCTTGGTATCAGTTCAGTCTGTGATGTTAATTCTTCTAATGATGATAATGATGTTACCATGGCATCAGTCCAGTCCTGGAGGTCAATTCTTCTAATGATGTTACTTACCATGGTATCCATCAGTCTGTGCTGTCAACTGTAATGAAGACAGGAACAGACTTACTGGCTCAGGGGCTCATTTAGAAGGGAGCAACATTAATGAAAATTCAGATAGAAATGTGTACAACAGAAATGACTGTCAGATAGAATAATGAATTGTAAGCTCTATATATTACATTTCCATCTGCAACATTTAAAACAGCACTAGTGTGAATCAGGGTTTCCGTTAAGGAAATGTGGCCCTGGACAACAGATTTTAATTTAGCCTACTGGCCATTTGAGAAATTTGCCGGACCCATATGCATATCCCATTAGGGCGTCCACCCGCGGTGCTCAGAATGACAGAAATCACATTTAGATTATGGTAATGCATCTTAACAGAACATGCAACTCCTGTAAGGAAGCAGACCGTTTTCAAACCTTTGCCAAAATGCAATTTGCGGGAAAACACCATTCTAAAAAGTGCATCTGATAACGCGGTTCCATATGCGACGGAGATGAAAATCTCTGTTCGAAATTTAGGAAGAGGGGGAATCTAAAGATGACACAACGAGAATGGATTGCTAATATGACTAGGACTGTGCATTTGGCTTCTGGAAAACGAAAGAAAGTTGATATGAAAAAACAATAGAACAGGAGAGAAGTGGCATAGCTGTGGGTCCAATAGGGAAGTTAATGGAAATACATTTTCCCAAATTATATAATCACTCCTATCATTCTTCTTATTTATGTCAGTGTGTGTGCAAGTAGAAAAGACATGTTGATTCACCCTAGGTCTACTTCTAGAGAAATGCCAATGCCGTCCTCCTCTCTTTCATCTTGATGAAACAAACGGTCTGCTACGGGTGGCAACAATGTCATACTCTGTTTGACCAGACAGCATCAATCTGGTGGGCTACACACACAGAGACAGAGGGGTGCTGTTTTGCTCGCTCGGATGCTTTATCAGGTGAGAAGCATTCAGCCTCTTACGAATTGAAAGAAAATTATGAAGCAGAGTTTTTTTCTTGGTCAATTCTTTGGGCAAGTCTGGCTTCCCTTGGCATGCATGAATACAAATGTTGAGACAAGAAGGGGAGGAGTGTGTGGCGAAGACATAGGAGTCTCTCTCCAGAAGGGCTTAGCTGTCTCCCAATTCTTGCACATTCATTGTTTAATTGTGTGTATTGTTTACCCTTTTATTTTATATCAATTCTCCATTACATATGTCACCAGTAGTAAGTGTACCATTAATCATTTGGTGACATACAGTACCTTTCTGTTAATGCATGTATTAATTAGTAATTTACTGTTCTCATTCTCAGAGTGGAAACGTTGTTTGCAGAGGTCACAACCTGCTATATATGTGAGAAACAAGTTTTGGTTTATTTCATAACTATCATTTACAATATTTGTCAATTTGTTTCATATCTTTTGTTTGGAGTGATCCATGTAACCCATGTGAGTAATGAGTGTCTGTTTTTTTAATCATTTTAATTCATGACAATGATTGAGAAACCAAAAGATTATTGAAATGAAACTTTTCTATGAACATGTGCATATGAAAATCATAAATGGTACAAGGATAAATTGTAAGCGTCCCCAAACGTAAAACTCGTGTTGCCTATGCAGTCTATAGAATAATTGCCTCCACATTTACGTGGTCATATTTTGCCTATAGGCTACTTTGAAGCAAGGGAAGAAATGCCTCATAACATGAAATATTCAGGTTTCAAACAATTACGTATGTTTTCAAAATGCATACTGCCTAATTTAGTCAGCTAACTGAAACCCTGGTCTGAATATGCCCCTAGTCTTATTACTAGTTGTAGTCTCAGTACTGTAAGCTATGTATGCATTCTATTCACAATAGTACCACCTAGTGGCCATTCTTGGAATTTCAACCTTAAATAGTTACAATTTCAAATCTAGAAAAAAAATGCCACTACATAAAGTATTACTTGAAACTTTTATTTTCAGCATTTTGAAGACTACTTCACAGATCTCATTAAGTCACACCCAAAAACTGACGTTTTTTTCAAAATGTGTTGATTTCATGGGTGAGTGGGGAGTTGAAAACAGTAGTGACAGCATCAAGCCCAAAACAACCTTTATAGAACCAGTTGTGAATTTGAGCTCAACATCAACTTTTCATTCCAGTTGCAAAAGCATTTCTTTCAATCACATTGTATCACTAATGTCGAGAGAGAGAGAGATTCTATTTTAGTTTTAAAAAAAAATCGATTTTACTTTACGCTGTAAAAGTAACAGAAGTGAATGGAGAAGCTGACTGCCACTGGGTATAATTGTTCCCTTTCTGTGAGATAAAAAGTGTAGTAAGTAACTTTGATGGCGAATTTAAAAATGGCTACTAAAGATGGCTGAGTCATTGTGAATCGGAGGATGAATCTTTGACGTCTGTGCTCTCTGTGGCCTCGCTAACTTCACTGAGGTCTTTGTTCTCTCCTCCGCTGTCCCCCTCTCCCTCTTTCTCCTGGTCACCAGGTGTGGTCGTAGCGGTAGGTGTCTCCTGACCCAGTGCCTTCATTCCTGACTTCCTCAACTGTGGGACCCATAGACAGAAACAACAGACAAAACGGTCAAAACTCAGTTGACAAAATGGAAAGGTTGACCTTAACCCTCAGGTAAAGAGAGTGTCTTATGACTGCGTTACGATTCTCTGCCCTTCATCCAGAAGTGTGCACTTGTTCACTCCAGTTCATGCATTTAATAGCAAGCACGGCGGGAGGGAGTTTGCACCATACTGCCCACACCAGTCTATTACTTTTAAATCCATGAGTGAGAATAGAATGTAGGACGCACCCTTTGGGAAAAGCGTAAAGAATCGGATCAAAGCGACTGTATGCAAAACACTGGGCGAGTCGAAGGTGGCTGGATCACGCCCATAAAAGCCATGCTGCTGGATAAAGGGAAAGAGTTTAAAAAAAAAATATTCACCTCATCAGCCATGTGGGCTAGGTCTCTCTTCATGGCATAGGCATCCTCCCCATCTGCATAGTACTTGGGCTCTATTTCGCTAATCCTATGAAAGAGAAAGGAAATGATCAGTGAGTGAGAATAGGACCAACAACATTATACATGTACATTGTATCACCGCAAACAATACCTCGTTAAATAAGGGCAAAAATAAATAAATTTGGGAATATGACCCACAGTTCCTGAATAAACATCTATATTCACATATGCATTTGCTTTAAGAGGGTTTGTTTTCACAAGGATAGTAGGAGATCTTACTGGAATTTCAGTGTGTTTGAGTACAGGTGCAAGGCCGCTCGGTTACTGCAGTAGGAGAAAATGAGATGGATGCAATTCAAGTTATTTGTGAACAAACAAATACCATTCAATATACCATTTAAGAATGATCTGAAATGAACAATGTCTCTCTGTATTTAAATTATCTTCTGGCTACACTTCTAGAGAACAGAAGGGTGATAGGTATTCAGCATTCCATTACAACAACTAATGTGGAAATTCTCATCTAAGAGTCATATAAAAATGACTCGAAATAGAACCATCTCATTGAAGTTCAACACAGACACCCAGCACACTGCACTACCTTTTCCGGACATGAAGTGAGACATATTTGGCGTTGAAGTTTTCAATCATAGCTCGACTGGCTTGGTCCATCAGCTTCTGAGCTAGTCCCAAACGTCTGTGAGAGCGCTTGACAGCCTGAGCGACAGAGACAATCCAAACAGGTGTTAATAATCCTTCCTGTTACTCAACCGCAACTAAACAACCGGACAAGTGCTGCAGATGATAGAGCGCGCGCCCCCCCCCCTCTTCTGCCTCTCCCATATTGATTCAATTAAGTACTACAATGAACAATACAGAACCAAGACTCACCAGGGATGTGATGTGACCATGGGGGACATCATCTGGATCCTCCTCCCTGCATACCACAGAAAGAGTGAGGGCTTGATAGAGACCGACAAACAATGGCATGAGATCTGTAGTTCAGGTATACTCACATCTTGGCTAAAACATATCCCACTATTTTGCCATTCTCATCCTCTGCGATGTAGGAGAGCTGAAAGATGAACAAAGAGGTGGTGATATTAGCGATAGATACACTGAGTTACACAGACATCTAGTAACAACTAGGCCTAAATCGAACAAAGACTTGTGTCAAGTGGTGACAGATGTCTGCTGAAGAGGAAGCCATGTTAACCTGCGGCCAGGACAGTCCGTGGTAGAAGTAGTATTTCATCTGGTAGTTCTCTGGGAGACACAGCAGGTTGCAGTGCTGCATGTTCATAAGGTCCTCCGGCTGAGGAAAAAGAACAAGGAATGGCACGTCAATGGTATGGATACTGACTGAACAATTACATTAACGTTAGTTAGCTAGTACACTTCAGAAAAGGGACACGAAGAGATGTCATGTCTGGAATGGGGACACTGAGTCAGTCAAAATAGCACTATTGACTATAGTAAGCTAACGTTAACTACACTTCAAGTGGCACTTCTCTTGTTTACTTTGTTGCTAGTTACCATATAAGCAATGTATTTAAATAGTCGCTAGCTAAATAGGCTAGTAGGCTCACAGTTTGACTTGACAAGCAAACGTGGAGCTATCAGAAACCCTTGGATTGTTATTATTAGCGATGGGTGGCTATCTAGCTAAGATGGTAAACTAGCACAGTGTTGCATGGTCGACAGTGCTTCTCACTTACCCTTGCGTTGCGAATATTCATGTTTTCTTCGACCGTCACACGTTCAGATGATGAAAAATATAAATAATGGAAGCAAAGTGTTCAAGCTATTAACTCCTAACGTTGTCTTAGATTCTGTTTCAGGAGTGTTAGTCAGCTAGTTAAGCCGAAGAGGAGGCATGCGCTTAACCGGAAGTGGATGAAAGGTAAGTCCCGCCTCTAGGGTCATGGCCAGAAGGAATCCAGCTTCATCTTCGATGGGGTTTATCGGCGGTTGGCATCTAACATTATGGTGCATTATCGCCACCTACTGTACTGGAGTGTGAGCCAGATACAAGGAGAAACTACATCCTACCTGCCAGCTCATTTTTACGCTTAAAAATAAAATATTTGGGACAATATCTAATGACGTTCTACTCAATATACTCTTTAAACTAATTCCCTGTATGCCCTTCTCCCTCATATCAGTTCTCAGCCTCTCTCTTTCCCTATGATACTGCCCACACTGTAGCAATACATGCTCCACGGTCTCTGTTTCCTGGCAATAATCTCACTTTTCTGTTGGATGCTTTCCTATCACATTTAAGCACTTATTTAACCGGCTGTGTCCCACCCTTAATCTTGTGAAAATAGCCTCCCCTCTTCTGTCCCTTCCTGCCGTTCTCCCCTCCCCGACTTGCCTCTGTACTTTAAATAAATTAGTATTAATATTTCTATTCCACTGCTCCTGCCACCTCTGCACCATCACTGTCCATATCAGGCTTTTTGCCTCTGCATTGCTCATTGAAACTACAACATACCCACTACTAAGTGCTTGTTTAGCCAGTACATCAACTGCCTCATTCCCCTCCACCCCCACATGGCTGTGTCCCAAGTAAATCTTATCTATATACCCATCAGTTTAATCCTGCCATGGGTTTGTAGCACCTCACATAGCAGGTCTTGTTTGCTACGTGAGCTAAAGGACTGGAGACTCATCAACACTGCACATGAATCAGAGCAAATAACTACTCTTTCTGGCTTGACTTCCTCTACCCACTGCAAGGCCAACAGTATGGCCATCAGCTCTGCCGTATATGCAGCCAGATGATCTGTAATACGTTTCCTGACTTCCTCCACCCACTGCAAGGCCAACAGTATGGCCATCAGCTCTGCCGTATATGCAGCCAGATGATCTGTTATACGTTTCCTGACTTCCACCCCACATTCCTGCACTACAAATGCTGACCCATTATGTCCTGTCCTTGGATCTTTTGAACCATCTGTGTAAATGGCAACAAAATCCTGATACACAGTATCCAGACGTCTATTAAACAAATCAGATGGATCAACACCCTCCCTATCTTTCTGTAGTCTCTCCAACACTTCTAGATCAACTACTAGAGGCAGGAGTAGCCATGGTGGATTGACAGGAATAGCTACCGTAGGACAAAACTCCCTTCCTGTCACACCCTGATTTGTTTCACCTGTCCTGTGCTTGTCTCCACCCCCCTCCAGGTGTCGCCCATTTTCCTCATTATCCCCCGTGCATTTATACCTGTGTTTTCTGTTTGTCTGTTGCCAGTTTGTCTTATCTTGCCAAGCCTACCAGTGGTTTTCCTGTACACCTGGTTTCCAGGTTTTTGTCTGTTTGTCCCATGTGACACTGCCCTGGATTACTGCCTGACCCTGCCTGCTGTTCTGTACCTTTTGGACTCTGTTCTGGATTACTGATCTCTGCTTGACCTGTTGCTTGCCTGCCCCCTGTTGTTGTAATAAACTCTTGTTACTTCGAACTGTCTGCACCTGGTCTTATCCTGAGGTCTGATACTTCCATACAGTCCCATCTCCTTCACCTGGCACCTCATGTCCCAGTAGGTTGACCCAATAATTAATTGCCAGCTGCTGTCTCCTAATCTGCAATGGCATATCCCCCATCTCCACCTGTAGTGCAGCCACTGGGGATGTCCGAAACGCCCCACTACATATTCTGAGTCCTTGTCCCTGTATGACATCTAGCCTTTCCAATGAGGTCCGGGCTGCCGAACCATACACTACACTGCCATAGTCTATTACATAAATTATGATCAATGCAACATACATGGTCCTGAATGAGGAACGCCCAGCCCCCCACTCCTTCCCCGTCAGACAGCGCATCACATTTAGCACCTTTTACACTTTCCCACCACTCTCTCAATGTGTTCTGCCAAGGTCAGTGTAGTCAAAGTATACCCAAAGGAACCTAAAGACCCCCACCCTGTCCTTTTCCCATATAACTTCAAGGATACCTCATCTCCCACCTTTCTCCTGGTAAAGAACACAGAGTTTTCTCTACAGAGAACCGGAATCCCAACATTAATGCCAACTGCTCTACCTCATCAATTGCTTCCTGTACCTTCCTGACTATGTATGGCACATTTCTCCCCCTCTTTCATAAGGCCCCATCATCTGCAAATAATGACTTCCCAATATCTGGCTGTACCAGAGAGTAAACATCATTGATCATGATAGAGAACAGAGGACTAATCACACTCCCTTGTGGTATACCGTTATCCACCAGGTAGCTGCCTGAAAAGGTATGTGAACCCTTTGGAATTACCTGGATTTTTGCAAGAATGTGTCATAATTTGATCTGATCTTCGTCTAAGTCACAACAATAGACAAACATAGTGTGCTTAAACTAATAACACAAAAAAGTATTGTATTTTTGTATTTTTCTTGTCTATATTGAATACATAATTTAAACATTCACAGTGTAGGTTGGAAAAAGTATGTGAACCCCAAGGTTAATGACTTCTCCAAAAGCTAATTGGAGTCATGAATCAGCTGAACTGGAGTTCAATCAATGATTGGAGATGTTGGTTAGAGCTGCCTTGCACTATAAAAAGCACTCACAAATTTGTGAGTTTGCTAGTCACAAGAAGCATTGCCTAATGTGAACCATGCCTCGAACAAAAGAGATCTCAGAAGACCTATGATTAAGAATTGTTGACTTGCATAAAGATGGAAAGGGTTACAAAAGTATCTCTAAAAGTGTTGATGTACATCAGTCCACAGTAAGACAAATTGTCTATAAATGGAGAAAGTTTAAGACTTAGAGAAATCTCTGGAACATGCTAACATCTGTGTTGATGAGTTTACGATACGTAAAACACTAGACAAGAATGGTGTTCATGGGAGGACACCACGGAAGAAGCCACATTGCTGCACGTCTGAAGTTTGCAAAAGTGCACCTGGATGTTCCATAGCGCTATTGGTAAAATATTCCGTGGACAGATGAAACTACAGTTGAGTTGTTTGGAAGGAACACACAACACTATGTGAGGAGAAAAAAAGCCACAGCACACCAACATCAAAACCTCATCCCAACTGTAAAGTATGGTGGAGGGAGCATCATGGTTTGGGGCTGCCTCAGGGCAAGCTGCCTCAGGGCCTGGACAGCTTGCTATCATCGACGGAAAAATTAATTCTCAAGTTTATCAAGACATTTTGCAGGAGAATGTTAGGCTATCTGTCCGCCAATTGAAGCTCAACAGAAGTTGGGTGATGCAACAGGACAATGACCCAAAACAGAAGTAAATCAACAACAGAATGGCTTCAACAGAAGAAAATATGCATTCTGGAGTGTCCCAGGCAGAGTTCTGACCTCAACCCGATTGAGATGCTGTGGCATGACCTCAAGAGAGCAGTTCACACCAGACATCCCAAGAATATTGCTGAAATGAAACAGTTTTGTAAAGAGGAATGGTCCAAAATTCCTCCAGACCGTTGTGCAGGTCTGATCCACAACTATTGAAAACGTTTGGTTGAGGTTATTGCTGCCAAAGGAGGGTCAACCGGTTATTAAATCCAAGGGTTCACATACTTTTCCCACCCTGCACTGTGAATGTTTACACGGTGTGTTCAATAAAGACATGAAAACGTATGATTGTTTGTGTGTTATTAGTTTAAGCAGACTGTGTTTGTCTATTGTTGTGACCTCGATGATCAGATCAAATCTTATGACCAATTTATGCAGAAATCCAGGTATTTCCAAAGGATTCACATACTTTTTCTTGCCACTGTACCTCCCCACCCTCACCTGGATAGACCTTCCAAACCAGAAATCCTTTATCCAGTGTACGTTCTTCCTCCTACCCCCATAATATCAAACTTGATCAACAACCCCTCCTTCCACATCATATCATACACCTTCTCCACATAAAAAAGACAGCTACAAGTCTCCTTGTTCACCTGAGCCTTCCTGACCTCTGCTTCTAAGCAGAGCACTGGGTCCATAGTTCCCCTACCTTTCCTGAACCCACTTTGATGTAGCGATACTAGCCCTCTGCTCTCCAGGAAGTAAGTTATCCTCTCCGTAATCATACGTTCCATAATCTTACATATATGTGATGTTAAAGCTATTGGCCGATAGCTTGTTGTCCTCGTTGGGTCCTTTACTGGCTTCTGGATTGGTACCACTACTGCCTCCTTCCAACTGCCTGGTAGTTTCCCCTCCTCACACACTGTTGTACAACACCAATACCTTATCCAGTGCCTCATCACTAAGATGGGCCAACATAACATAACACACCTCATCTTTCCAAGGTGAAGTTAACCCAGCCTTACCTATTTCCCTTTTCACCTCTGCCATGGTAAATGGTGTATTCAATGCATCATTTACTTCCTCCCTCCTATCCAGCTCTCCAGGATAATCCTCTCTCGTTCTCCTTCTCCCCCTCTGCCCCTCCGCTGACAAATTTGCCCAAGCTATGCACTTGGACAAATGCTTAGGCCATCATCTCTGCCTTCTCCTCATCTGTTACTACCACTTCCTTCCCACTCGTCAACACTGGATAATCCCACTCCCTTCTGACCCCACCCATCCTCTTAATCATCCCCCATACTTCTCCTACAGGTGTCGCCCTTCAATGTTGTCAAAGACCCGATGCCAACTTTGACCTCTTTGCCTGACGAATAGTTCTCCTCACCAGGGCCTGTTTATACCGAATCAGATGTTGGAAGTTACGCGTCCTTGTCAGTACTCTAAATGCTGTGTTCCTACTCCTCACCATTGCCCCACACACATCCGTCCACCATGGGACTGCTTCCCTCCTCCCTGAACTCTTAGGTATAGTCTCAGTAGCTGCCCCCACCAACGCTGTTTTCACCCAGTTATTCATACTATCCACATCCTCTCTCATATCAACCCAAGCCATCACCTGCTCACTCAGATCCTGAAACCGATCCCACTTTGCCCTTCCAAACACCCACCTGCCTCCTTGACCCATTGACACCTCCTCCTCCCTCTGGCCTACTGTGCATACTATGGGGTAATGATCACTCCCTACTGTCGACTCCTCCCATACCTCCCACTCATAGATTCCTGCCATCGCACTAGATACCAGAGTGAGTTCCGAGGCAGACTCTTTCCCTGTGGCTACATCAATCCTGGTCCCTTGGCCATCATTCAGGCACACCATATCTTTCATTACTATCAGATTGTCCATCACTTGGCCAATACCATGCATTTGTTTCCCCCCCAGAGCATATTGTGGGCATTGAAATCTCCACATCACATTACCGTACTTCTATCCTGGCCCTCCACCCTCTCCAGCACTTCCAGGTCCAATATCTGACAGGGATTATAGTAGTTCACTACCACTAGAATCCCTCCTCTCAACCACACCTCCACATATTCCTGTTCAATACCTTTGCCTAGCATCCTATAGGGAAGTTCTTGTATTATGAAGGTAGCACCCCACCTCCCCACATATTCCTGTATGATAAACTCCACAGTCGGTTTGAGTCCTGTTTCCTACACACAAATCACTTCAGCCTTAGCTGGCATATCTACAATGAACTGCTTGAATTCCTGCCCATTAGCCAACAGGCTTCGAACAGTCCATTGTAGTACTACCATCATAACTAAGATCCAGTAATACATGACTCCACCCTCGGCTGATTGAGGTAATCTCAAACCTCTTCCCATGTCAACCCTGTCATATTCAGATGTCTCCCAGCAGCATTCACTATTAGCTGAATCCTCTCCGTTTCAGACTCTACTTTAGCAGTGCTATTGATAGCTCCTGCTATGAACGTCACCAGCTTTCTCTTATCAATGTATACCATATCGCCGCCCACCTGCCCCGCAATCTCCCGGTCTAGATGCTCCTACACATCTCTCCCTTGAACCTCTATCTACCTGGACCAGCCTCACTGCCTCAGCATATGACACCCTTCTCTCCACTCTTACTTGTTGCACCTCCACTGCCTGCTTCATTGCCTCACACCCACTATATGCCACACTATGAGCACCCCCACAGCTGCAGCACTTTGGTTGTACACCATCCCCACATTTCCCATACTCATGCTCCCCTCCACATCTTGCACACCTCTTTTTCTGTTTACAGGCTGTTGCCACATGTCAAAACCTCTGGCAGTTATAACATCTTAAAGGCGTTGGTACATAAATCCTCACATAATAACTCATATATCCTATGGTTACTTTATTTGTCAGTACCCGGTCCTTGAAGTGTAACAGAATAGACGGGCTATCTACCCTAACTCCACCCCTTGTTGCTTGCAATCTTTGAACATCCACTAGAACACCTCCTCTCAAATTGTTGCTTACCTCTTTACTGCTGACACTCACAGGCCCTCCTGTTATCACCCCTTTAATCCACTGCTTCCCTGCTTTTTTAAAATGTATTTTATTTCACCTTTATTTAATCAGGTAGGCTAGCTGAGAACAAGTTCTCATTTACAACTGCGACCTGGCCAAGATAAAGCAAAGCAGTTTGACACATACAACAACACAGAGTTACACATGGAATAAACAAACATACAGTCAATAATACAGTACAGAAAAAAGTCTATATACAGTGTGTGCAAATGAGGTAAGATAAGGGAGGTAAGACAATAAATAGGCCATAGTGGCGAGGTAATTACGATATAGCTATTAAACACTGGAGTGATAGATGTGCAGAAGATGAATGTGCAAGTAGAGATACCGGGGTGCAAAGGAGCAAAATAAATAAATAAATACAGTATGGGGATGAGGTAGTTGGATGGGCTATTTGCAGATGGGCTATGTACAGGTGCAATGATCTGTGAGCTGCTCTAACAGCTGGTGCTTGAAATTAGTGATGGAGATATGAGCCTCCAGCTTCAGTGATTTTTGCAGTTCGTTCCAGTCATTGGCAGCAGAGAACTGGAAGGAAAGGCGACCTAAGCAGGAATTGGCTTTGTGACCAGTGAAATATACCTGCTGGAGTGCGTTCTGCAGGTGGGTGCTGCTATGGTGACCAGTGAACTGAGATAAGGCAGTGCTTTACTTAGCAAAGACTTGTAGATGACCTGGAGCCAGTGGGTTTGGCGACGAGCCAGTGGGTTTGGCGACGACGTTGGCCAGCCAACGAGAGCGTACAGGTCGCAGTGGTGTGTAGTGTATGGGGCTTTGGTGACAAAACGGATGGCACTGTGATAGACTGCATCCAATTTGTTGAGTAGATTGTTAGAGGCTATTTTGTAAATGACATCGCCGAAGTCGAGGATCGGTAGGATAGTCACTTTTACGAGGGTATGTTTGGCAGCATGAGTGAAGGATGCTTTGTTGCGAAATAGGAAGTAAATTCTAGATTTCATTTTGGATTGGAGATGCTTAATGTGGGTCTGGAAGGAGAGTTTACAGTCTAACCAGACACCTAGGTATTTGTAGTTATCCACATATTCTAAGTCAGAACCGTCCAGAGTAGTGATGCTGGACAGGCGGGCAGGTGCGGGCAGCGATCAGTTGAAGAGCATGCATTTAGTTTTACTTGCATTTAACCCTGTGGCACCCCCATATAGACTGCCAGAGAGGTCCGGACAACAAGCCCTCCGATTTGACACACTGAACTCTATCAGAGAAGTAGTTGGTGAACCAGGCGAGGCAATCATTTGAGAAACCAAGGCTGTTGAGTCTGCCGATAAGAATGTGATGATTGACAGAGTCGAAAGCCTTGGCCAGGTCGATGAATACGGCTGCACAGTATTGTCTCTTATCGATGGCAGTTATGATATCGTTTAGGACCTTGAGCGTGGCTGAGGTACACCCATGACCAGCTCGGAAACCAGATTGCATAGCGGAGAAGGTACGGTGGAATTTGAAATGGTCGGTGATCTGTTTGCTAACTTGGCTTTCAAAGACTTTAGAAAGGCAGGGTAGGATAGATATAGGTCTGTAGCAGTTTGGGTCTAGAGTGCCTCCCCCTTGGAAGAGGAGGATGACCACGGCAGCTTTCCAATCTTTGGGGATCTCAGACGATACGAAATAGAGGTTGAACAGGCTAGTAATAGAGGTTGCAACAATTTTGGCAGATCATTTTAGAAAGAGAGGGTCCAGACTGTCTAGCCCAGCTGATTTGTAGGGGGTCCAGATTTTGCAGCTCTTTCAGAACATCAGCTATCTGGATTTGGGTGAAGGAGAAATGGGGGATGCTTGGGCGAGTTGCTGTGGCGGGTGCAGGGCAGTTGACCGGGGTAGGGGGAGCCAGGTGGAAAGCATGGCCAGCCATAGAAAAATGCTTATTGAAATTCTCAATTATCGTGGATTTAACGGTGGTGACAGTGTTTCCTGGCCTCAGTGCAGTGGGCAGCTGGGAGGAGGTGCTCTTATTCTCCATAGACTTTACAGTGTCCCAGAACTTTTTTGAGTTTGTGCTACTGGATGCAAATTTCTGTTTGAAAAAGCTAGCCTTTGCTTTCCTAACTGCCTGTGTATATTGGTTCCTAACTTCCCTGAAAAGTTCAAATCAAATCAAATCAAATTTATTTTTATATAGCCCTTCGTACATCAGCTGATATTCTCAAAGTGCTGTACAGAAACCCAGCCTAAAACCCCAAACAGCAAGCAAAGCATGTGAAAGAAGCACGGTGGCTAGGAAAAACTCCCTAGGAAAAACTCCCTAGAAAGGCCAAAAACCTAGGAAGAAACCTAGAGAGGAACCAGGCTATGAGGGGTGGCCAGTCCTCTTCTGGCTGTGCAGGGTGGATATTATAACAGAACATGGTCAAAATGTTAAAATGTTAAAATGTTCATAAATGACCAGCATGGTCAAATAATAATAATCATAGTAGTTGTCGAGGGTGCAACAAGCACGTCCGGTGAACAGGTCAGGGTTCCATAGCCGCAGGCAGAACAGTTGAAACTGGAGCAGCAGCACGGCCAGGTGGACTGGGGACAGCAAGGAGTCATCATACCAGGTAGTCCTGAGGCATGGTCCTAGGGCTCAGGTCCTCCGAGAGAAAGACAGAAAGAGAGAAAGAGAGAATTAGAGAGAGCATATTTAAATTCACACAGGACACCGGATAAGACAAGAGAAATACTCCAGATGTAACAGACTGACCCTAGCCCCCCGACACATAAACTACTGCAGCATAAATACTGGAGGCTGAGACAGGAGGGATCAGAAGACACTGTGGCCCCATCCGATGATACCCCCGGACAGGGCCAAACAGGCAGGATATAACCCCACCCACTTTGCCAAAGCACAGCCCCCACACCACTAGAGGGATGTCTCCAACCACCAACTTACCGTCCTAAGACAAGGCCGAGTATAGCCCACAACGATCTCCGCCATGGCACAACCCAAGGGGGGGGGCGCCAACCCAGACAGGAAGACCACGTCAGTGACTCAACCCACTCAAGTGACGCACCCCTCCCATGGACGGCATGGAAGAACACCAGTAGGCCAGTGACTCAGCCCCTGTAAAAGGGTTAGAGGCAGAGAATCCCAGTGGAAAGAGGGGAACCGGCAAGGCAGAGACAGCAAGGGCGGTTCGTTGCTCCAGCCTTTCCGTTCACCTTCACACTCCTGGGCCAGACTATACTTAATCATAGGACCTACTGAAGAGATAAGTCTTCAGTAAAGACTTAAAGGTTGAGACTGAGTCTGCTTCTCTCACATTGGTAGGCAGACCATTTCATAAAAATTGAGCTCTATAGGAGAAAACCCTACCTCCAGCCGTTTGCTTAGAAATTCTAGGGACAATTAGGAGGCCTGCGTCTTGTGACCGTAGCGTACATGTAGGTATGTACGGCAGGACCAAATCGGAAAGATAGGTAGGAGCAAGCCCATGTAATGCTTTGTAGGTTAGCAGTAAAACCTTGAAATCAGCCCTTGCCTTAACAGGAAGCCAGTGTAGGGAGGCTAGCACTGGAGTAATATGATCACATTTTTTGGTTCTAGTCAGGATTCTAGCAGCCGTATTTAGCACTAACTGAAGTTTATTTAGTGCTTTATCCGGGTAGCCGGAAAGTAGAGCATTGCAGTAGTCCAGCCTAGAAGTAACAAAAGCATGGATTAATTTTTCTGCGTCATTTTTGGACAGAAAATGTCAGATTTTTGCAATGTTACGTAGATGGAAAAAAGCTGTCCTTGAAACAGTCTTGATATGTTCTTCAAAAGAGATCAGGGTCCAGAGTAACGCCGAGGTCCTTCACAGTTTTATTTGAGACGACTGTACAACCATCCAGATTAATTGTCAGATTCAACAGAAGATCTCTTTGTTTCTTGGGACCTAGAACAAGCATCTCTGTTTTGTCCGAGTTTAAAAGTAGAAAGTTTGCAGCCATCCACTTCTTTATGTCTGAAACACAGGCTTCTAGCGAGGGCAATTTTGGGGCTTCACCATGTTTCATTGAAATGTACAGCTGTGTGTCGTCCGCATAGCAGTGAAATTTAACATTATGTTTTCGAATGACATCCCCAAGAGGTAAAATATATAGTGAAAACAATAGTGGTCCTAAAACGGAACCTTGAGGAACACCGAAATTTACAATTGATTTGTCAGAGGACAAACCATTCACAGAGACAAACTGATATCTTTCCGACAGATAAGATCTAAACCAGGCCAGAACTTGTCCATGTAGACCAATTTGGGTTTCCAATCTCTCCAAAAGAATGTGGTGATCGATGGTATCAAAAGCGGCACTAAGATCTAGGAGCACGAGGACAGATGCAGAGCCTCGGTCTGACGTCATTAAAAGGTAATTTACCACCTTCACAAGTGCAGTCTCAGTGCTATGATGGGGTCTAAAACCAGACTGAAGCGTTTCGTATACATTGTTTGTCTTCAGGAAGGCAGTGAGTTGCTGTGCAACAGCTTTTTCTAAAATTTTTGAGAGGAATGGAAGATTCGATATAGGCCGATAGTTTTTTATAATTTCTGGATCAAGATTCGGCTTTTTCAAGAGAGGCTTTATTACTGCCACTTTTAGTGAGCTTGGTACACATCCGGTGGATAGAGAGCCGTTTATTATGTTCAACATAGGAGGGCCAAGCACAGAAAGCAGCTCTTTCAGTAGTTTAGTTGGAATAGGGTCCAGTATGCAGCTTGAGGGTTTGGAGGCCATGATTATTTTCATCATTGCGTCAAGAGATATAGTACTAAAACACTTTAGTATCTCCCTTGATCCTAGGTCCTGGCAGAGTTGTGCAGACTCAGGACAATGGAGCTTTGGAGGAATACCCAGATTTAAAGAGGAGTCTGTAATTTGCTTTCTAATGATCATGATCTTTTCCTCAAAGAAGTTCATAAATGTATTACTGCTGAAGTGAAAGCCATCCTCCATTTGCGAAGGCTGCTTTTTAGTTAGCTTTGCGACAGTATCAAAAAGAAATTTCGGATTGTTCTTATTTTCCTCAATTAAGTTGGAAAAATAGGATGATCGAGCAGCAGTAAGGGCTCTTCGATACTGCACGGTACTGTCTTTCCAAGCTAGTCGGAAGACTTCCAGTTTGGTGTGGCGCCATTTCCGTTCCAATTTTCTGGAAGCTTGCTTCAGAGCTCGTGTATTTTCTGTATACCAGGGAGCTAGTTTCTTATGACAGATGTTTTTAGTTTTTAGGGGTGCAACTGCATCTAGGGTATTGCGCAAGGTTAAATTGAGTTCCTCGGTTAGGTGGTTAACTGATTTTTGTCCTCTGACGTCCTTGGGTAGGCAGAGGCAGTCTGGAAGGGCATCAAGGAATCTTTGGGTTGTCTGAGAATTTATAGCACGACTTTTAATGCTCCTTGGTTGGGGTCTGAGCAGATTATTTGTTGCAATTGCAAACGCAATAAAATGGTGGTCCGATAGTCCAGGATTATGAGGAAAAACATTTAGATCCACAACATTTATTCCATGGGACAAAACTAGGTCCAGAGTATGACTGTGGCAGTGAGTAGGTCCAGAGACATGTTGGACAAAACCCACTGAGTCGATGATGGCTCCGAAAGCCTTTTGGAGTGGGTCTGTGGACTTTTCCATGTGAATGTTAAAGTCACCAAAAATTACAATATTATCTGCTATGACTACAAGATCCGATAGGAATTCAGGGAACTCAGTGAGGAACACTGCATATGGCCCAGGAGGCCTATAAACAGTAGCTATAAAAAGTGAGTGAGTAGGCTGCATAGATTTCATGACTAGAAGCTCAAAAGACGAAAACGTCATTGTTGTTTTTTTTTTTGTAAATTGAAATTTGCTATCATAAATGTTAGCAACACCTCCGCCTTTGCCGGATGCACGGGGGGTATGGTCACTAATGTAACCAGGGGGTGAGGCCTCATTTAACACAGTAAATTCATCAGGCTTAAGCCATGTTTCAGTCAGGCCAATCACATCAAGATTATTATCAGTGATTAGTTCATTGACTATAACTGCCTTGGAAGTGAGGGATCTAACATTAAGTAACCCAATTTTGAGATGTGAGGTATCACAATCTCTTTCAATAATGGCAGGAATGGAGGAGGTCTTTATACTAGTGAGATTGCTAAAGCGAACACCGCCATTTTTAATTTTGCCCAACCTAGATCGAGGCACAGACACGGTCTCAATGGGGAAAGTTCTTATTTAAGATGGTGAGGAAGGCACTTTTAAAGAATAACCAGGCATCCTCTACTGACGGGATGAGGTCAATATCCTTCCAGGATACCCGGGCCAGGTCGATTAGAAAGGCCTGCTCGCTGAAGTGTTTTAGGGAGCGTTTAACAGTGATGAGGGGTGGTTGTTTGACCACAGCCCCATAGTGGATGCAGGCAATGAGGCAGTGATCGCTGAGATCTTGGTTGAAGACAGCAGAGGTGTACTTGGAGGGCAAGTTGGTTAGGATGATATCTATGAGTGTGCCCGTGTTTACAGATTTGGGGTTGTACCTGGTAGGTTCATTGATAGTTTGTGTGAGGTTGAGGACATCAAGCTTAGATTGTAGGATGGCCGGGTTGTTAAGCATGTCCCAGTTTAGGTCTCCTAGCAGCACGAGCTCTGTAGATGGGGGCAATCAATTCACATATGGTGTGCAGGGTACAGCTGGGGGCAGAGGGTGGCCTATAGCAAGTGGCAACGGTGAGAGACTTGTTTCTGGAAAGGTGGATTTTTAGAAGTAGAAGCTCGAATTGTTTGGGCACAGACCTGGATAGTGAGCCAGCAGAGTTCTGTCAATCTCTGCAGTAGATTGCCACTCCGCCCCCTTTGGCAGTTCTATCTTGTCGGAAAATGTCATAGTTAGGGATGGACATTTCAGGGCTTGATCAGTCCAGCTGCTCCACACCACCTTACACTTCCCTATTTGCTTCACTCTGAGAGCTTTTTCCCTCTGCGCCATGTCCTTACAGAACACCAACAAGCTCCCATCTCTTAACACTTTAGCATTGGCAACTACCCCAATCAACTCTTATCACAGCACTCAACCTTAACGGACTCATTGCCCCAACTGCTCCTTCCTCCCTAAACTTCAGAATCACTTTATGCTCCTCCTCACCTCCATGCTCTTTTCACGGATGAAATCAGTGACCAGAGCCAGATTACATCAGCTGGAAGGAGTGGGATGGAAGATGGCGGAAACTGAGGTTTTGTTTGAAACTGCTAATGTGTCGAGGGAAGCTAACAGTACAGAAAGTGAGAATGAGTGGGTTACAGTGGCGAAGAAAAAGGGAAACGAGAAGTAAAGATATGTTGGAAAATAGGAAACCTGTCATTTGTGCTCCCTCTCCGGCCTCTAGATCACCAGACTGCTGGTTATGGTGCCAGGTGACTGTCACCATTGTTACACACATCTGCGCATAATGACACTCACCTGGACTCCATCACCTCCTTGATTACCTGCCCTATATATGTCACTCCCTTTGGTTCCTTCCCCAGGCGTCATTGTTTCTGTTTCATGTCTGTGCATTTTTCTTGTTTTGTATTATGTTTTCATTTATTTATTAAATGATTCACTCCCTGAACTTGCTTCCCGACTCCCAGCGCACATGTTACAAAACACCTAGACTCGTTTTTGTTCGGAGTCAGGGTTTTGGATCAATGATACTTGGGAAATCCATTTAACGTCTCCAGGAAAATCTGGAAAGTGTTGGAAGAAAGTGTGGAGTCACAAGAAGTGGTTTTAAAAAATAATAATTGTGTCTGCAGAGCAGAAGAAGCTTGTGTTAAGGCTCAAAAAGATAACAGAGTGGAATGTTTCCTGCATGGATTTTCGTAGCAGGGCGCCTATCAAGGGGGTTATTTCTCGGGTGGCGCAAGAAAAAGGCAGAGGATATAACTGAAGACATCGATGGAGTGGTTGGTTCACGTCCATTGACCTGTAGGGTGGACAGAGAAAAGAAGTTCACTCCATCCATGCTACAGTTATTGGATGAAGAGTCTCTCCCTTCTCATATAAAGTTAAGATTCATAAGATACCCTGTAAGAGATTTTGCACACAAGTCAATCAAATTTATTTATAAATCCCTTCTTACATCAGCTGATGTCATAAAGCGCTGTACAGAAACCCAGCCTAAAACCCCAAACAGTAAGAAAAGCAGGTGTAGAAGCACGGTGGCTAGGAAAAACTCCCTAGAAAGGCCAGAACCTAGGAAGAAACCTAGAGGGGAACCAGGCTATGAGGGGTGGCCAGCCCTCTTCAGGCTGTGCCGGGTGGAGATTACAACAGAACATGGCCAATATGTTCAAATGTTCATAGATGACCTGCAGGGTCAAATAATAATAACAGTGGTTGTCGAGGGTGCAACAGGTCAGCACCTCAGGATTAAATGTCAGTTGGCTTTTCATAGCCGGTCATTCAGAGTATCTCTAGAGTTGAAAACAGCTGGTCTGGGACAGGTCGCATGTCCGGTGAACAGGTCAGGGTTCCATAGCCGCAGGCAGAACAGTTGAAACTGGAGCAGCAGCACAATCAGATGGACTGGGGACAGCAAGGAGTCATCAGGCCAGGTAGTCCTTAGGCATGGTCCTAGGGCTCAGGTCCCCCGAGTGAGAGAAAGAAAGAAAGAAAGAAAGAAAGAAAGAAAGAGAGAGAGAGAGAAAAAGAGGGAGAGAATTAGAAAAAGCATATTTAAATTCACACATGACACCGGATAAGACAGGAGAAGTACTCCAGATATAACAGACTGACCCTAGCCCCCGGACACAAACAATTGCAGCATAAATACTGGAGGCTGAGACAGGAGGGGTCGGGAGATACTGTGACCCCGTCCGACAATACCCCCGGACAATGCCAAACAGGAAGGATATAACCCCACCCACTTTGCCAAAGCACAGCCCCCACACCACTAGAGGGATATCTTCAACAACCAACTTACCATCCTGAGACAAGGCCGAGTATAGCCCATGAAGATCTCCACCATGGCACAACCCAAGCGGGGGCGCCAACCTGGACAGGAAGATCACGTCAGTGACTCAACCCACTCAAGTGACACACCCCTCCTAGGGACGGCATGGTAGAGCACCAGTAAGCCAGTGACTCAGCCCCTGTAAAAGGGTTAGAGGCAGAGAATACCAGTGGAGAGAGGGGAACCGGCCAGTCAGAGGCAGCAAGGGCGGTTCGTTGCTCCAGTGCCATTCCGTTCACCTTTACACTCCTGGGCCAGACTACACTCAATCATAGGACCTACTGAGGAGATGAGTCTTCAGTGAAGACTTAAAGGTCGAGACTGAGTCTGTGTCTCTCACATGGATAGGCAGACCATTCCATAAAAACTGTGCTCTATAGGAGAAAGCCCTGCCTCCAGCTGTTTGCTTAGAAATTCTAGGGACAGTAAGGAGGTCTGCGTCTTGTGACCGTAGCGTACGTGTAGGTATGTATGGCAGGACCAAATCGGAAAGATAGGTAGGTGCAAGCCCATGTAATGCTCTGCAGATTAGCAGTAAAACCTTAATCAGCCCTTGCCTTAACAGGAAGCCAGTGTAGAGAGGCTAGCACTGGAGTAATATGATCACATTTTTGGGTTCTAGTCAAGATTCTAGCAGCCATGTTTAGCACTAACTGAAGTTTACTTAGTGCTTTATCCGGGTAGCCGGAAAGTAGAGCATTGCAGTAGTCTAACCTAGAAGTGACAAAAGCATGGATTCATTTTTCTGCATAATTTTTAGACAGAAAGTTTGTGATTTTTGCAATGTTACGTAGATGGGAAAAAAGCTGTCCTTGAAACAGTCTTGATATGTTCGTCAAAAGAGAGATCAGGGTCCAGAGTAACGCTGAGGTCCTTCAGTTTTATTTGAGATGACTGTACAACCATCAAGATTAATTGTCCGATTCAACAGAAGATCTCTTTGTTTCTTGGGACCTAGAACAAGCATCTCTGTTTTGTCCGAGTTTAAAAATAGACAATTTATGTCTGAAATACAGACTTGCAGGGAGGGCAATTTTGGGGCTTCACCGAAATGTACAGCTGTGTGTCATCCGCATAGCAGTGAAAGTTAACATTATGTTTCCGAATGACATCACCAAGAGGCAAAATATATAGTGAAAACAATAGTGGTCCTAAAATGGAGCCTTGATGAATACCGAAATCTACAGTCGATTTGTCAGAGGACAAACCATCCAGAGACAAACTGATATCTTTCCGACAGATAAGATCTAAACCAGGCCAGAACTTGTCCGTGTAGACCAATTTGGGTTTCCAATCTCTCCAAAAGAATGTGGTGATCGATGGTATCAAAAGTAACACTAAGGTCTAGGAGCACGAGGACAGATGCAGAGACTCGGTCTGACTTCATTAAAAGGTCATTTACCACGTTCACAAGTGCAGTCTCAGTGCTACGATGGGGTCTAAAACCAGACTGAAGCGTTTCTTATACATTGTTTGTCTTCAGGAAGGCATTGAGTTGCTGCACAACAGCAACAAAAAATTGAGAGGAATGGGAGATTCGATATTGGCCGATAGTTTTTTATATTGTCTGGGTCAAGGATTGGCTTTTTCAAGTGAGGCTTTATTACTGCCACTTTTAGTGAGTTTGGTACACATCCGGTGGATAGAGACGTTTATTATGTTCAACATACGAGGGCCAACCACAGGAAGCAGCTCTTTCAGTAGTTTAGTTGGAATAGCGTACAGTATACAGCTTAAAGTTTGAGGCCATGGTTATTGTCATCAATGTGTCAAGAGATATAGTACTAAAACACTTTAGTGTCTCCCTTGATCCTCGGTCCTGGCAGAGTTGTGCAGATTCAGGAAAACTGAGCTTTGGAGGAATACACGGATTTAAAGAGGAGTCCGTAATTTGCTTTCTTATGATCAAGATCTTTTCCTCAAAGAATATCATGAATGTATCCCTGCTGAAGTGAAAGCCATTCTCTCTTGTGAAATGCTGCTTTTAAGTTAGCTTTGCGACAGAATCAAAAATACATTTAGGATTGTTCTTATTTTCCCCAATTAAGTTGGAAAAATAGGATGATCGAGCAGCAGTGAGGGCTCTTCGATACTGCACGGTACTGTCTTTCCAAGCTAGTTGGAAGACTTCCAGTTTGGTGTAGCGCCATTTCCGTTCTAATTTTCTGGAAGCTTGCTTCAGAGCTCGGGGATTTTCTGTATACCAGGGAGCTAGTTTCTTATGACAAATGTTTATTGTTTAACTAGGATATTGCGCAAAGTTAAATTGAGTTCCTCAGTTAGGTGATTAACTGATTTTTGTACTCGTACGTCCTTGGGTAGGTGGAGGGAGTCTGGAAGGGCATCTAGGAATCTTTGGATTGTCCGAGAATTTATAGCACAACTTTTGATGATCGTTGGTTGGGGTCTGAGTAGATTATTTGATGCGATTGCAAATGTAATAAAATGATGGTCCGATAGTCCAGGATTATAAGGAAAAACATTAAGATCCACAACATTTATTCCACGGGACAAAACTAGGTCCAGAGTATGACTGTGGCAGTGAATAGGTCCGGAGACATGTTGGACAAAACCCACAGTCGATGATGGCTCCGAAAGCCTTTTGGAGGGAGTCTGTGGACTTTTCCATGTGATATTAAAGTCACCAAAAATGTGAATATTATCTGCCATGACTACAAGGTCCGATAGGAATTCAGGGAACTCAGTGAGGAACGCTGTATATGGCCCAGGAGTCCTGTAAACAGTAGCTATAAAAAGTGATTGAGTAGGCTGCATAAATTTCATGACTAGAAGCTCAAAAGACGAAAATGTTATTTTTTTTTGGTTAAATTGAAATTTGCTATCGTAAATGCTTCGGAGTCTCAGACCCCGTAATGGGAGGAGCAGAGACCAGAGAAGGCTCGGCCTCTGACTCCGACTCGCTGCTTACCTCTTACATCTAGACGTTCCGCTAGCGGAACACCTGCTCCAATATCCAATGATGGGCGTGGCGCGAAATACAAACTCCTATAAAATCCGAAAACTTCCATTTTTCAAACATATGACTATTTTACACCATTTTAAAGACAAGACTCTCCTTTATCTAACCACACTGTCCGATTTCAAAAAGGCTTTACAACGAAAGCAAAACATTAGATTATGTCAGCAGAGTACCCAGCCAGAAATAAATCAGACACCCATTTTTCAAGCTAGCATATAATGTCACAAAAAACAAAACCACAGCTAAATGCAGCACTAACCTTTGATGATCTTCATCAGATGACAACCCTAGGACATTATGTTATACAATGCATGCATGTTTTGTTCAATCAAGTTCATATTTATATCAAAAAACAGCTTTTCTACATTAGCATGTGACGTTCAGAACTAGCATACCCCCCGCAAACTTCCGGTGAATTTACTAAATTACTCACGATAAACGTTCACAAAAAACATAAATTATTTTAAGAATTATAGATACAGAACTTCTTTATGCAATCGCCATGTCCGATTTTAAAATAGCTTTTCGGTGAAAGCACATTTCGCAATATTCTGACTAGATAGCCCAGCCATCACGGGCTAGCCTATTTAGACACCCACCAAGTTTAGCCTTCACCAAAGTCAGATTTACTATAAGAAAAATGTTATTACCTTCGCTGTCTTCGTCAGAATGCACTCCCAGGACTTCTACTTCAATAACAAATGTTGGTTTGGTCCCAAATAATCCATAGTTATATCCAAATAGCGGCGTTTTGTTAGTGTGTTCAAGACACTATCCGAATCGTAAAGAAGGGTTACGAGCACGACGCATTTCGTGACCAAAAATGTCTAAATATTCCATTACCGTACTTCGAAGCATGTCAACCGCTGTTTAAAATCAATTTTTATGCTATTTTTCTCGTAAAAAAGCGATAATATTCCGATCGGGAGTCGCTGAATCCGTTCAAAGACGAAGAATAAAAACATGGGGTCGTCTCGTGCACGAGCCTGAGTTCCATTGTCCGCTGATAGACCACTTAGCAAATGCGCTAATGCTTTTCAGCCAGGGCCTGAGATTACGTCATTCAGCTTTTTCCCGGGTTCTGAGAGCCTATGGGAGCCGTAGGAAGTGTCACGTCATGCCAGAGATCCCCTGTTTTGGTTAGAGATGATCACGAAGGACAAGATATGGTCAGAGAGGTTAATGGGGAGAACCGGTTGAAAGTTTTTGTCTGCTGAATGAGCGACACCGGTTGAGCATTCCTACAGCGTTTCCCTCCAGAAGCCATGAGAAAGTTGTCCGGCTGCGGGGACCGTGCGAGGGGATTTATACTACTATCTGTACTCACTGGTGGCACAGGCGCTGTTTCATACTTTCCTACACTTAAATTACCCTTGCCTAACGATTGCGTCTGAAGCTGGGCTTGCAGCACAGCTATCCTCGCCATAAGGCGATCGTTCTCCTGTATATTATGAGCACAACGACTGCAATTAGAAGGCATCATGTTAATGTTACTACTTAGCTTCGGCTGATGGAGGTCCTGACGAACCACGTCCAAATAAAGCGTCCGGGGTGAAAAAAATTGAATGAAAAAAGTCGAGCGAGGGAAAAAAATTAAATATAAATGGTAATTAAAAAGTAAAAACCGTAAAGTTGGCATGTAGCAAAGTAAGGTTAGCAACAAACCGCACAGCAGCACGTAAATACGTCTAGAAGTTGTGACCCTTCAGTGTCATAAATGTAAAGGATTTTGTAATATGTCAAGTGTGTGTTGAAAGGAAGAGAAGGAGGTGGAGGTGTGGAGGTGAACATGCCCCTGAATTCTTGGAGTGCCCTGTTAGGGTGAAGGAGAATGAGGTGGGACCGTGTCTCCAGGGGCGAAAATCTGATATCAACTTTGGAGGGGACAATTACATGAAATTTTCTCAAGAGCAATTCCTGAGGGGGACACCAAAAGTAGTGCTGTAACACATAGCCTACATTGTAATATGGTAAATGTATATTGAGGAACCAAAGAAATAAGGTGTTTGCCGTACCAAAACTACACAACTAATCACAACAGCAATACCATTGCCTTTAACAAATCTTAGTTCAGTCACCAGTTTAAGTTGAGAGTGGGGGTATCCATGGCATTTTCCAATTATGTTCCTATTTTACAAGTCAAAAAAATTGAGAACCTTTCATAATGTTGCCAAACAAAGACTCAACAAACTTACCTGAGACTCCCTGTCTCTGCCAGTCTGTCCCTGCATATCTGTCCCCAACTCTGCTGTCTGTGTGCCATCTGTTGCCTGCTCTGCCTAATGACATCATTGTGAAACATTTCCATTAGAATTTCATTTCTTTCTTATGAACATTTTATCAACTAGTCTTTGAGATATTAGGCTACTAGGGTTCTTACTATGCGTTTTGGTGTATTGAAAAATACTCTGATGTCCGTCTTTTATTTTTCTGCCATTTTTCTACCTGGCTGGCTGGCTCCACACGGTGTAGGTTATTTACAGTAGGAGATGGGCTTCTATCATCTTCAATCATTCTATTTGGGCTTCGATCTAAAAGGTAGCTAGCAAATGTGAAACGGATTAAAATGACAAGAGTTGACAGCTGTATGAGTTCACCATTTACACAACATATGCTGCAACCTTTTGTAATTTTAATAGTTTGTTTCATATTGGCTGGCTTCCAACAATAGCTGAATTTGCAAAGCTAGCGAGCACCAATTCAGTTTCAGTGGTGTTTGCTATAATCTTTGCTACCCGGGATAAATAAAGGTGAAATAAAATAAATAAATAAAAGTTCACTTGCGACAATTTAGCTTTTGCAACGAGACCATTAAATATATTTAAGACAATGGTAGAAGAGTGTAGTTCTGTTCAGTTTGGATTTCAGTTTATCGCTAACCTTATCACAGGGACTTTGAAGCACTAACTTACATCATCTGCATGCTGATTCCATCTTTGACGACGCCACATAAATGGAATAGGTACTAGCTAGCTTAATAGTTAATATTTGCGCGCTAGCTCTGCATATTCAGCTAGTGTGTGTGCGCGATTGACTGGATTAACCTCACGTCAGTTACGTGCATTGAGTGCCTTTCAGACAGTAGATACGACCTCTCTGTTACCTAGCAAGCTAAGGAACTGGCAGTGGATCAAACCATTGTGAGGCAAAGGGTGGGGGGGTTGCAATCTTTTGAAACTTAAAAATGCGCTATTAAGTGTCTATAATCAGCACAATTGCTTTCGTTGCGTATTATTAATATTATTTAAATTACATAGTTATGTTTCAGTGATGGGGGGCATCATTTTTCCCAGGATGGGGGGGGGTCGTGTCCCCCCGTCCCCCCCAGGATTTCCGCCCCTGCGTGTATCCTATCTGGAGGCGGTGAGAAAATTGGAAGGAATGAGTGGCGGGGAGCCACCACGACCAGTGAAGGTTTCTCATCAATTGAGGGATAGTGAAATGCTACATGTTAAAAAGGTGGACTGTGCATTATTTATTGCAATGACCAAAAACTGTACAGCACAAGCGGAGAAGAAGTCTAAGAGAAATTGGAATCTTTGTGAATGCCGCTGAACCTTTTTTGGGTCTTGGCGGAGGCGGTGAAAGAAATCCTGTCAGTGAATGTACCCCCATCACAGGACCCTGAGCCTGTGTAGGGATGTCTTTTGGAGTGGACTGTGAATGAATGTTTTATTTTGTTAGTTGATGTGCTTTATTTTCTATCGTCGTTTTCCCCCCTTTCACACTTTTTTTTGTTTCCTACTCAGCTGGTGGCGGTAATGCACCATTTACATTGGATGCCAACCGCCATTAAAACCCATCGAAGAAGAATGCTCCCCTCGCGTTTTATCTTGCCCTTCCTCGGCACTTTCCACCTCCGAACTTCTGCTAGCGTTGGAAACTGTTGCTATCTTCAAACGTCCTTTTCTGCCTCCATAGACCTCTCGCTCCCCTTCAAACCCCTACTCTCCCGCTTTATTTTTCTTACTCCCTCCTTTATTTGTACCACGATGTTCCATAATTGCTTCACTTTTTTTCCTCAATCACTATCCCCTACCATCTCTGACCCAGTCTCAGCCCAGCCGTGCCGAAACGCCGCCACACAAAGTAAAGTTTGATTGTTTATCAAAGATTGATTGCTAGCAACAGCTTCCACCCTCTCCCTCAAGCTCAGACGCGAAGCCTGCACTGCGCCAACCGAGCAGGAATCCAGCTTTTGTCTAATTAACATTAAAAGTAGAAACATTTTGCATTTTAGCTAACCCTAACGCTTTTTCTAACCTTAAACTGATTATCCTAACCTACTACGTTAATTATCCTAACCTGCTATGAAAAGTAAAGTCTGACGTTAATTTGACAAGAATAGGATTCCTCCTAGCCATGTGGGATTGGAGTAGCTACAGCTGGAATAATAATGATAATACTAATTTGGGGTATGCTTGTATTTTTCCTGTTACGCAAAAGTGTGTACTGGAAATTTGTTTTGCATATCCCACTTCCCCATTGTACAGAGCCCCTACGGCAATTAGGGTTAAGTACAGCGCCACTGGAACAATTAAGCAATAAGGCACGAGGGGGTGTGGTATATGGCCAATATACCATGGCTAAGGGATGTTCTTATGCACAACGCATTGCGGAGTGCCTGGACACAGCCCTTAGCCGTGGTACTGTATGTTGGCCATATACCACAAATCCCCAAGGTGCCTTACCAACGTAATTAGAGCAGTAAAAATACATGTTTTGTCATACACGTGGTATACAGTCTGATATACCATGGCTGTTGGCCAAACAGCACTCGAACCAACCAGTTTATAATTTGGGTTAAGTGTCTTGCTCATGGACACAGTGACCCTTTTTTTCTACCTTGTTGGCTCAGGTATTAAGTACCACAGTATGAGTCATAACTCATTAAACCTAGCGGTAAAACCCAGAAATGGTTCCAATAATTTTTCCATCATTCATTTTTCCATAGGGGATTTTAGAACTACTTCTTAAGGTTTGTGTTGTGTAGTCTTACCCTGGCTTGGCGTGCAAATCTCTCGGACTATCACGTTGCAGGTAAGACCAAAATGCAGACGGTGTTGAAGTAACAAAGTTTATTACAGCAACAGGGGCAGGCAAACGACAGGTCAAGGCAGGCAGAGGTTGAAAATCCAGAGATAGTGGGGCAAAGGTACAGGACGGCAGGCAGGCTCAGGCAGAGGTCGGAAATCCAGAGTAGGGGCAAAGGTAGGGGCAGGCAGAGAGGTCAGGCAGGCAGAGAGGTCAAAACCAGGAGGTTGAGAAAAAGAGATGCAGGAGCTGAGACAAACCGCTGGTTGACTTGACAAACAAGACGATCTGGCAACAGACAAACATAGAACACAGGTATAAGTACCCAGGGGAAGATGGGCAACACCTGGAGGGGGGTGGAGACAAGCACAGGGACAGGTGAAATAGATCAGGGCGTTACACGGACGAGGTAACTTTTATCAATATATTCACCTGTAATTACCCCACAAAAATGACATGCAAATTAGCTACTCATGTGGCTGTGATACTCGCAAGCTTTGACATAATCACTCAAGGCAGAGGGTGGGAAAAATCTCCACATTTCTCCATGCAAACTCTCATCGACAAGTAGCAAGTAGATATTATAGCCTTTTTAATTTATCGTGTAAATAATTGATATCTTTTATTTCTTGTGTATTCTTGTTTAGCATTTTTCAAATTATCTAGCTAGTTACCTTAGCATTTTTTTTATTATTAGATTTTTTTTAAATTACACTGGCCTTTGTCACTAACAAGCTAACTTCAGGTCTCGCCATCGATCAGAAGCAAGGATGGTTCTGTGCTATGTACCGATTTGTAATCAGTATTCCGATAAGCACACATGCATTTGATCATTTTCTGGCCTCTGTAAGTGACAGGCGTCGCTGGAGCTGTGTGATAAGATAAACCCTTTGCTAGTTGCTAACAAGCTATTTTGGTTAGGCCAAAGATCTGTGGTTAGCTAGATGCTTTTAAAAATTAGCTAGATAACCACCAACAGTATTTTTACATTTTAGTCATTTAGCAGACGCTCTTATCCAGAGCGACTTACAGTAGTGAATGCATACATTTCTTCTTTTTTCCCCCGTACTGGTCCCCCGTGGGAATCAAACCCACAACCCTGGTGTTGCAAACACCATGCTCTACCAACTGAGCCACACGGGAACAGTAGTTACATGTACAATGCATGCTACCTTTCTTACAAGTAAAGGAAAACCACCATAGGCTAGCATAATGACTTGTGACCTTTGTGACCTAGCCAGCTAGTTAACGTTAACTCACCGTTTGTAGTCATACTTTTTCACGTGGTGACATGCTAGCTAACATTAGCCTACCAGGGCAGGGATATAGCTACCTAAATTTCACCTGGGGGGCTAGCTGGTTAGGCACCTTGTTTGGCTAGTTGGCTACATTAGTTAACGGTAGCTAGCTAACATTGCACCGTATCTCACAGTGGTGTAGTCAGACTTTCCCGACAGGCGATAATTGACATCCACGTCTTCGGCCCCCGGGGAACAGTGGGTTAACTGCCTTGCTCAGGGGCGGAACGAGAGATTTTTACCTTATCAGTTCGAGGATTCGATTCAGCAACCTGACTTGTGGGCTCAATGTTTTCCCATACAAAACAAGGTTTTGTTTCACGAGTGCATCTGTTGCACATGACTAATCAAATGACCTGTGAAGTTAGTTATACATGTCAGCAGGGATGGAAATGAAGCTATCCCAAGGCTAGTACTTTTCAGACTGGGCTAGTAGACAATGTGCCAAACTAGCCAGACACAGCAGTGAAATTTTGCCTTTACAAACATTGCATGCCACAGATTTAGGACCTGAATGTTCCCTGGGCTAGTAGAAATAGTTGTCTGCTGTGCACAAAATCCTTATGCTCCATCCCTGCATGTCAGTCCCTTTCAAACGATCCCCCTATCGGTGTTGGTTCTCAGTGACCTGAAGTCTGACCGTTTTTACTTTCCTCTTGAGAATTAGAATCAGAAGTACAATCGTATAGCTAATTTCAATACTTCACCTCTTTGGGCAAATAGTACCTTAGACTGTCCTGATCATCTAGTTGAGCATTCCAGATAATTCCTCCATCCCAGCAGAAATGTCCCATTCACAGCTGTGGAGGACCCTCATAGGAGGAAGGAGAGGACCATCCTTAGTGAAGTTCATACAAATTGAAATTGTGGAAAATTAAAAAAGTGATCCTTCTCAGATAAAACTATACTAAATATATTCACGTCACCAAATAATTGAAAACATACTGTTTTGCAATGAAGGTCTACAGTAGCCTCAACAGCACTCTCTATGGTGGCACCATGGTGTAGCTGGAGGACAGATAGTTTCCGTTGTCCTCTGGGTACATTGACTCTGGGTTCAAAACCTAGGAGGCTCATGGTTCTCACCCCCTTCTGGAGGATGTCTATCAGAGCTCTTGCAGCATGAACTGACATGTTGTCCACCCAATCAAAGGATCAGAGAATGAATCTAGTACTGAAAGCATAAGATACAGTGCAGCTAGTTAACACTGCAGAGGATCAAATGTGGTGAGTAGTAGACTCAGAGAGAGAAAGACAATAGATTAACAGTTTTGAACAAATTTATTTATTTAAAAATGAAGAAGCAAGAGAGAGAGCTAGCTATATTTCGTTGTATTTTTTTCACTTTCACTTAGCTAGTGAATGCAGCTAGCCAGTTTAGCCTACTCAAACACCCTGCTCAAACAGAGAGGTATGCTATATTAGCTAGCTGCATTCGCAGCTAGAGGGATTCTATGTTAGCTAGACATGGTAACCTTTTGGTTTTATTAATATGTTGCCACGTGGGCCCGCCGCTGTAACTGCTAAACTACTTGCTGACTGTACACGGTATTGCATGATTGTAGCATGTTTACTAACGCGTTAGTTATCGTAGCTATGTTGACTAGCTATGACGTTAGCTAACATGGTGACATTAACAATGTAAGCTGTGTGTAGTGGTTAGTGTTTATGATATGAAGTTTTGGCTTGGAAAGGTTTTTTCGCCTGGTCACAGGCAGCTGATGTGTTGTGCAGTGAAGTCCACAAGCAAAGGTAAAAGGTGAGAGGAGGAGAGCGCGTAGATGCAAGAAGCAATTCTACAATGACCAAATTGATCATGCTGTTTGTATGTGGCTGCTATGAAAGTGAACTGTTTGCATGTGATCAGGGCTGTATTCATTCTGACAATTCTGTTGAAAAACTTTTCTTAAATGGAAGCAAACCGAACAAAACGGGCATAAACATACCTGAATTTGTCCAATAGAAACTTTTGTTTGTAACTGTTGATTACACCCTAGATCAGCGAGATGCAGGCGGTATTGAATGTGTCACTCTGTCACCTTGATTACTCTTAATTTTTCTCTTGACCTGTGCACCTACGTTGTAACTTTCATTCATAGGCTAGGTTGTAGCAAACTCATGATAGGTGTAGGGAAAATGTTAGTTGCATTGAGCTGGGTGAATGGAATATGAATGACAGTCATCCAATATGCTGTAATTCAAATAAGGCCAGGCTCATAAATAAAAAATGGTCCTCCCTCATTTTAAACGTCGCCGAAGGCCACTGATCCACATAGTACGATTTTAGATGTGCAGCTAGACCAATTTTCTTTCCAGATAAAGATGTTGATACGGCATTGAAAAATACCCACCACTGACCAAATGTCTCTTTGTTTTCCAGTCCAACAGGAGTGCATCCCTCAGGCCATCTGGTGCATGGACATCCTGTGCCAGTGTGATCTGAGCGCGAGCGTCCAGTTGTGGAGACTACAGCACATCGAGCCTGTGGACGGACAGGTCAGTAACTCATCAAATATGATACAATATTGTGTAAAACATTGAATTTGTAGATGCATCGAAATGTTTACTTTATGTCCCGTTTTCTCTATGTTTTAGACATGAGGCGTGACATGCGGAACGTCAGGCTCACCCCACGAGAAGCAGTGCATGATCAACGCCACTATCAGCAAGGAGATCTGCTGGAAGTGATGTACTCTCTCTCTCTCTCTTTTACTCTGGGGGTAAGACGTCATTTAAACATCACAGATATAAATTCCCACTGTGCCCATGATAAAATACATTGTGAATTGTGTTGTACTACTGAATGAAACTGTGACCAGCCTTTGTGATTGAACTTATGTTAACTACACTTGAAGTCGGAAGTTTACATACACTTAGGTTGGAGTCATTAAAACTTGTTTTTCAACCACTCCACAAATTTCTTGTTAACAAACTATATTTTTTGGCAAGCCAGTTAGGACATCTACTTTGTGCATGACACAAGTCATTTTTCCAACAATTATTTACAGACAGATTATTTCACTGTATCACAATTCCAGTGGGTCAGAAGTTTACATACACTAAGTTGACTGTGCCTTTAAACAGCTTGGAAAATTCCAGAAAATTCTGTAATGGCTTTAGAAGCTTCTGATATGCTAATTGACATAATTTGAGTCAATTGGAGGTATACCTGTGGATGTATTTCAAGGCCTACCTTCAAACTCAGTGCCTCTTTGCTTGACATCATGGGGAAATCAAAAGAAATCAGCCAAGACCTCTGAAAAAAAACATAGACCTCCACAAGTCTGGTTCATCCTTGGAAGGAATTTCCAAATGCCTGAAGGTACCACGTTCATCTGTAAAAACAATAGTACGCAAGTATAAACACCATGGGACCACGTCATACCGCTCAGGAAGGAGACGCATTCTGTCTCCTAGAGATGAACGTACTTTGGTGCGAAATGTGCAAATCAATCCCAGAACAACAGCAAAGGACCTTGTGAAGATGCTGGAGGAAACGGGTATAAAAGTATCTATATCCACAGTAAAACGAGTCCTATATCGACATAACCTGAAAGGCCGCTCAGCAAGGAAGAAGCCACTGCACGAAAACCGCCATAAAAAAGCCAGACTACGGTTTGCAACTGCACATGGGGACAAAGATCGTACTTTTTGGAGAAATGTCCTCTGGTCTGATGAAACAAAATTAGAACTGTTTGGCCATAATGACCATCGTTATGTTTGGAGGAAAAAGGGGGAGGCTTGCAAGCCAAAGAACACCATCCCAACCGTGAAGCACGGGGGTGGCAGCATCATGTTGTGGGGGTGCTTTGCTGCAGGTGTCACGTTCTGACCAGTAAAGGGGTTGTTTGTTATTATAGTTTGGTCAGGGCGTGGCAGGGGGTGTTTGTTTAGTGGTTTTCGGGGTTTTTTGGGCAATGTTCTATGTTAGTCTATTTCTATGCTTAGTTTATTGGGTTGACCTTCAATTGGAGGCAGCTGTTCCTCGTTGCCTCTAATTGAAGGTCCTATTTAATAGGGGTGTTTGTTCATTGGGATTTGTGGGTAGTTGTTTCTCCGTATAGTCATTTGTCCTTACGGGACTGTTTTTCGTCGTTGTTTTTGTTCAAGTGTTTTGTTTCGTTTCTTTAATCAATAAGAAGATGAGCATACACATTCCTGCTGCGTTTTGGTCCACTCCATACGACGAACGTGACAGAACTACCCACCAACAACGGACCAAGCAGCGGAGGAAGGAGCAGCAGAGGAGCTCTTTGGATTCATGGACATGGGAGGAGATATTGGACGGAAAGGGATCCTACACATGGGAGGAGATCCAGGCTGGAAGGGATCGCCTCCCATGGGAACAGGTGGAGGAAGCCAGGAGAGCGGAGGCAGCAGGAGATTGGAGAGAACGCTATGTTGGAACACGGCTGGCAAGGAAACCCGAGAGGCACCCCCAATAAATCTTTTGGGTGGGGGCACACGGGGAGTGTGGCTGAGTTAGGCAATAGACCTGAGCCAACTCCCCATGCTTATTATGGGGAGCGTTTGGCGGGGAGAAGAGCGCCGGTCTATGCGGAAGTGCGCACGATCTCGCCCATGCGCACGCACAGTCCGGTGCGAGCGATACCAGTAAGTGCCGTGCTAGAGTGGGCATCCAGCCAGGTAGGAGTATGCCTGCGCAGGACATCTGGCCACCAGTGCGTCTCCTAGGCCCAGGCTACCCTGCGCCTGCTCTACGCACGGAAGCCATCAGGCCTCTGCACAGCCCAGTTCGCCCTGTGCCAGCACTCCGCCCGTGCAGGGCTACTGTGACTACCCAGCTAGGACGGGTGGTGCAGGCTGTGCGCTCCAGACCTCCAGTGCTTGTTCATGGCCCGGTGTATCCAGTTCCTGCTCCTCGTACTAGCCTTAAGGTGCGTGTCCCTAGTCTGGCGCCTTCAAAGCCAGCACCATGCACCAGGCCTCCAGTGCATCAGCCCAGTCCAGTACGTCCTGTTCCTGCTCCTCGCACTAGCCTTGAGGTGCGTGTCTCCAGTCTGGTACCTCCAGTACCAGCCCCAAGCACTAGGCCTCCAGTGCGTCAGCCAAGTCCAGTTCGACCTGCTCCTGCTCCTCGCACTAGCCCTGTGGTGCGTGTAAAGAGTCTGGTGTGTCCAAAGCCAGCCCCACGCACCAGGCCTTTAGTGCGCAGTCCCCGTCTAGAGCTTCCGGCGACAGTGCCCCGTCTAGACCTTCCGGCGACAGTGCCCCGTCCAGTGCTTCCGGCGACGGCCCACAGCCCGGAACCGACAGAGACGGCCCACAGTCCGGAACCGGCGCAGCCAGAGTCGCCCTCCAGTCCGGAAACGGCGCAGCCAGCGTCGCCCTCCAGTCCGGAACCGGCGCAGCCAGAGTCGCCCTCCAGTCCGGAACCGGCGCAGCCAGAGTCGCCCTCCAGTCCGGAGCTCCCAGAGTCGCCTTCCAGCCCGAGGTCTCCAGCGACGCGCGTCAACCCGAGGTCTCCAGCGACGCGCGTCAACCCGAGGTCTCCAGCGACGCGCCTCAGCCCGAGGTCTCCAGCGATGCGCCTTAGCCCTGAGCCTTCAGCGGGGGTGGACAGGTTAGGTTGGGGACTAAGGCCGGAGCCTGAGCCACCTCCGTAGTTGGAGGATTGGGGAGGGGGGGTGTAGCACAAGAACTGTCGGTGACGATGGCCAACCCTCCCTTCCCTCCCTTTAGTTTGGGATGATTTTGTTTTGGGCTTTATTTTTGTGTTTTTAGTTTGAGGTGCATCCGGGGTCTGCACCTTTGGACTACTGTCGTCCTGACCAGTAAAAGGGGTTGTTTGTTATTATAGTTTGGTCAGGGCGTGGCAGGTGGTGTTTGTTTAGTGGTTTTCGGGTAATTTGGGCAATGTTCTATGTTAGTGTATTTCTATGTCTGTGTCTATTTATTCTATTTCTATGCTTAGTTTATTGGGTTGACCTTCAATTGGAGGCAGCTGTTCCTCGTTGCCTCTAATTGAAGGTCCTATTTAATAGGGGTGTTTGTTCATTGGGATTTGTGGGTAGTTGTTTCTCCGTATAGTCATTTGTCCTTACGGGACTGTTTTTCGTCATTGTTTTTGTTCAAGTGTTTTGTTTAGTTTCTTTAATAAATAAGAAGATGAGCATACACATTCCCGCTGCATTTTGGTCCATTCCATACGACGAACGTGACAGCAGGAGGGACTGGTGCACTTCACAAAATAGATGGCATCATGAGGAAAGGAAAATGATGTGGATATATTGAAGCAACATCTCAAGACATCAGTCATGAAGTTAAAGCTTGGTCGCAAATGAGTCTTCCAAATAAACAATGACCCCAAGCATACTTCCAAAGTTATGGCAAAATGGCTTAAGGACAACAAAGTCAATCTATTGGAGTGGCCATCACAAAGCCCTGACCTCAATCCCATAGAAAATGTGTGGGCAGAACTGAAAAAGCGTGTGCGAGCAAGGAGGCCTACAATCCTGACTCAGTTACACCAGCTCTGTCAGGAGGAATGGGCCAAAATCCACACATTTTATTGTGGGAAGCTTGTGGAAGGCTACCCGAAACGTTTGACTCAAGTGAAACAATTTAAAGGCAATGCTACCAAATACTAATTGAGTGTATGTAAACTTGTGTATGTAAACTGACCCACTGGGAATGTGATGAAAGAAATAAAAGCTGAAATAAATCATTCTCTCTACTATTATTCTGACATTTCACATTTTTTAAATAAAGTGGTGATCCTAACTGACCTAAGACAGGGAATTTTTACTTGGATTAAATGTCAGGAATTGTGAAAAACTGAGTTTAAATGTATTTGGATAAGGTGTGTGTAAACTTCCAACTTCACCAGTACATTACTTTAGATGGCTGTTTTGAGCAAAACGTAAATATAATATAACCTATTCTAGAAGCCTATTGTGTGTGTATGATCTTTATTCATCGTTCACTTGTTTTTCAACAATGTCAGGTACAGGCAGGGATGACTGGGGCCTCAGCAAGTAAACCACAGGGGGTATAAGAAATCATTTGAACTTCACACATATAAATTCCCACTGTGCCCATGATAAAGTTAACAAAATGACTTTAGTTGGCTGCTTTGCGCAAAAGTTGTATGTAATATAAACTATCCTGGGAGCCTAGTGTGTATGTATAAACTATGTGGAATATTTTTGGGAACATTGGCTTCCCTGAAAACAGATATGGTTCCTCTTGTCAGTACGAGTCTGTCAGATGTCATCACACTGGATCGGGATGGTGATGGAGGCTTGGTGGTCCACACAACGAAGTAGCAGGTGTCCCTTCCAATGATGTGGAGCTGACCTTGGACCTGGTGCCAGTAAGGATGGTCTTCACAGAGGCGGTAAGACACTCCCTCCTTGATAGAAATCCTTTGACTTCACTGCCTCTTCAATGGGAAGGTCCCTTGCATCACAGGGACACTTGACCTCCACCACTGCTGTGGTGGCCACCAGACCATCCGGTGAGGCACCAAGGATCTCGGACCCCGTGACCCAAAGCCCTGACTCCTGCACATCCTTCCCTGTAGCCGCTTTAAATGCATTGATGCCCTCCTATTCTTTGTGTCCCACGTTACAGACAACACCCCATCCAACGACTGTGATATGAGGACCCTTTTTAGCAGCGACGGAGTAAAGCGCATGGCCCAAACCACTGATCCATAATTGCTGGCCATCAACCTCCCTCTCCTCATTATGGTTCACTGTCCAACTGTTGCCTGCCATATAGCCTCCTGCTGCTTCCTCCACTCGCATTCTACATCCGTACGGCCGATATTGTGAACCTCCAAAATAGGCTGCATGACTACATTGATGAGCTCCACGGAGGCGTTCACATGTGGTAGAGAGAATCCCCTGGTCACCTATAGAGACCTGCCGAGAGGAAGGATGTTAAGTGTCACATGACTTTCATTGCATGACTTTGAACACCTTGAAATGCATTTGTTGTAAGAAATGCTCTATATAAATAAAGTTGGATTTGATTGATGACATTACAGCTGTAGAATATTTAATAAACTTTCATTTTCACACGAGGACAAGTGCAGTTTTTCCATAAACTTTTAATTAATAACTTGACATATCAATCATATAGTGGGAAGGATCCTATAGATCAAGACTGTGAATGCATGTACCATTCAGAATAAATAAATATTCTGACTTTGAAGATTTGTCTCTGGTCATGAAACTATACTGAACAAAAATATAAACGCAACATGTGAAGTGTTGGTTTCATGAGCTGAAACAAAAGATCCCAGAAATGTTCCATATACACAAAAAGCTTATTTCTCAAAAAAAAATTGCACAAATGTGTTTACTTTCCTGTTAGTGATAATTTCTCCTTTGCCAAGATAATCAATCCACCTGACAGGTGTGGCATATCAAGAAGCTGATTAAACATGATCATTACACAGGTGCACCTTGTGCTGGGGGACAATAAAAGGCCACTCACTCTAAAATGTGCAGTTTTGTCACAAAATGCAACAGATTTCTCAAGTTTTGAGGGAGCGTGCAATTGGCATGTTGACTGCAGGAATGTCCACCTGAGCTATTGCCAGAGAATCGTATGTTCATTTCTCTACCATAAGCCGCCTCCAACGTCATTTTAGATAATTGACCACGTGTAACCACGCCAGCCCAGGACCTTCACATCCGGCATCTTCACCTGCAGGATATTCTGAGACCAGCCACCCGGACAGCTGATGAAACAGGAGTATTTATGTCTGTAATAAAAGCCATTTTGTGGGGAAAAACTCATTCTGATTAGCTGGGCCTTGCTCTCAAGTGGGTGGGCCTGCCCAGTCATGTGAAATCCATAGATTAGGGCCTAATTAATTTATTTCAAAGTACTGATTTCCTGATATTGTCACGTCCTGACCATAGTAAGCTGTCATTTTCTATGGTAGAGTAGGTCAGGGCGTGACAGGGGGGTTTTCCAGTTGAGTTTTTCTATGTTGTTATGTTCTAGTTTTGTATTTCTATGTTGGGTTGTTCTAGTTTTGTATTTCTATGTTGGGCTTTGTTTGGGATGATCTCCAATTAGAGGCAGCTGGTCATCGTTGTCTCTAATTGGAGGTCATATTTAAGTTGGTGTTTGTCCCACCTGGGTTTGTGGGAGATTGTCTTGCAGTAGTGTATGTTTCACCGCTGTGTCACGTTTTTTTTGTTATTCAAGTTTATTTATATGTATCGCATAGTTTCACAGTGTAAATAAAATGTGGAACGACACACACGCTGCACTTTGGTCCACTCCTCCTTTCGACAACTGTGACAGATATAAACTGTAACTCAGTAAAATCTGTGAAATTGTTCCATTTATATTTTGGTTCATTATACAATACTGGCTGGATGTCTAAACAAAGTCAATTCTGAATGTCAATAGATTTTTTTTACAACATCCTAAAACAGTTATCACTCATCTATCTGGTATCCAGGGTAATCTTGTTAATGATTATATAATTGATTTAGTGTCTCTTTCCTTGTAGAATGTTGACAGCTGTATAGAACACATTGTAATGCTAAGATGCTCAAACTTAGCTTAATAGCTACACTCACCCACACAGGATAAACTTTATCCCTCATGCTGGCCCTGACCAAACCAGCAAGTTTCCCCTCACTATAGCTGCTCTTCTCCACATGGCCAAACTTGTAGTGGTCTTCTCCCCTTTTAATGCTCTTATGCTCATCCATGAAAAAAAAATGTCATAAGGTCTGAAATAGATACCAAAGTCGACATACTGTACAAACAATTACCTAGGCTAAGTAATACAAAATAAAAATGTATCTACCGCTCTGCTAACTAGCTAGCTAAAGTGTAGTCATTGGCTAGCTAAGACAGAGAAAGGGGACAGAAGATGTTCAACACTTAATTCAGTTAATTTCAATACAGCACATGGATTCATCATGGATTGGGCACTGGTCTCTGATCGCAGTGGCGAAAGAACGGTAGATGACATGCAGAGCTTCCTGCAGGATTTGTAGTCTTGCTGAGGTCTTCTCTGTTGCTAATTAGCATTTTACATTTTTGGGAGAAAATAAAGGGAAATATATTGATAAAACTCAGTTATCAAAACGTCATGCCAAGTTAAGACTACACCAAACACATACTTAAGTTGAAGTGTTTGTAAAATTCACGATGTGAAAAATTTATGGTGGAAAGACGATTGGAACCGTTTCCGTGTTTGACCGCTAGGTTTTATGGGTATTATGAGGTGTCCACTGTAGGGCTCTATTCAAACCAGCAACCTTGAAAGCATCAATATTTCGCACAGCCACAAAGTTATAATTATGGCAAAACCCGCATATTTCTACAATTTCTCTTCTTAAAGGTCGACTTTGGGCAGAAACTAAAAAATAACGACTTAAAACTCTTTAACTGATCTACACACCATCATACCAGGTCATGTAAACAAATAAGATATTTGTTTACAGAAGTGCCATTTCTTACTGATCTCTACAGCCAAAAAACGAATCCTATGAAATGACGTCAACACATACCGGAGGAGTTACTGGGTAGCAAAAGTGTGTACATTAGCTAATGAAATAGCGGTGTGCATGACCAGAATGACACATGAATGAACCACCAAAAGCACACCCCATTTCTGTTTGTAAATGTAGAAAGGGGCAGAGTTGGACTGTCTTTTTTTCATTACCAAAGTCAACCTTTAAAATCAGATTTTAAACCTAACCTTAACCATAACCTTAACCACATTGCTAACCTTATCCCTAACCCTAAATTAAGACCAAAAAGCACATTTTTGTCATAGCCAACTTTGACTTTGTGGCTGTGGTAACGCGTGACAACCGGTTCTCAAACTCCAAACCACAGAGTTTCTAAACCCAAACCTCGGCCTGGTCGGCTTGTTCTGTTACACAAGTGTTCCCAGAAATATCTGGGTTTTGCGCCTCTGTTTATGTTCGAGTAGATCACTTTTGACTTTTGGGGTATCTGTACTTTACATTACTATTTATTTTTTGACAACTTTTACTCCACTAAATTGCTAAAGAAAATATTATACTTTTTACTCCATACATTTTCTTTGACAACCCAAAGTACTCGTTACATTTTGAATGCTTAGCAGGACAGGGAAATTGTGAAATTGACGCACTTATCAAGAGAACACGTGGTCATCCCTACTGCCTATGGTCTGGCGGACTCACTAAACACAAATGCATCGTTTGTAAATAATGTCTGAGTGTTGGAGTGTGCCCCTGGCTATCGGTATATTTTAAAAACAAGAAAATGGTGCCGTCTGCTTTGCTTAATATAAGGAATTTGAAATAATTTATACTTTTACTTCTACTTTTGATACTTAAGTATATCTGAGCAATTACATTTACTTTTGATACTTAAGTATATTTAAAACCAAATAGTTTTAGAGTTTTACTAAAGTATTATTTTACTAGGCGACTTTCACTTTTACTTGAGTAACTTTCTATTAGGGTATCTATACTTTTATTCATGTATGATAGCTGCATACGTTTCCCACCATTGCATCCAATCATTAGGGTGTTTTTGTTTGACCAACACGAATGTGACCAAAGACCAGTGGCGACCCGTCATTCAGTTTTGAGCCACACATTTTTAGCTACCTGCTTTCCATGTTTATTTTGCCATTAATACATGTCACATATCAGTTTGCAAACAATGTAAAAAAAAAAGAAAATCATCATTGACTTAAAAAGCCACATACTGTACAAACATGGTCTATTTTTGCTTTCAGTGCTTTCTGTGGTGGTGGGAAAGCCAGCAGAATATATGGAGCATTGGGGTTGGTAATGTTCTCTAGTTGTGCCATGATTAGCTCAATGTGCTGTCACTCGTGGGGACAGTACGTCACCGCCAAGTCTAAGGGTAGACCTAAAAGAATTCAAGAATCTTGGGTGCTGCAATAAAGTTACATTAGAAGTGCCCATCCAAGAAAGCTCAAGGTCATTGGCCACAGATAAAATGACGTAAAATCACATTATATCTACAGTAGCCTTGATTGGACTGATCATACTGATCAACATCATACTTTCAAAATCTTAGCTAGCAAGCTAGCAGTCATCATCATGAATCAAGTTTGCAATCTACTGGCAAATCCTTTTTAATCATTGCCATATGAAGAGAAATAATAAAGACAAATTATAGATCAAACGTATCGGTGCTCATCGGCAATTGGACATACACATTACACAACAAGTTGGAAATCGCAAATTCAACATTGAGTGGTTTGGAAGGAATCAGTGACAGTGGCTAACTGCAAGCATTGCAAAGCAATCACTAGCCTGCTATTCAGTGCAGTGGCTGTGTGGTCCCAAATCTGGTATTAAGTGTCTCTTTTCCAAGTTTAAAATGATAAATATTCAACATTGACCATGCTGTCATTGAAGCATGATTTGTGCCGAGCTCAAAACAACTGTTAACTCGCAACTGCGAAAACTTGACTTCAGTGAGTTCAAGACAACTGGGAATTCCAGAAAAAATGAGCTCCGACTGGGAAATACGTTTTGAACGGTCATCCAACTCGGAATTGTAAGGAACTCAGCCCTCTTTCTAGAGCTACGACCTGAAGATCAATGTCGTCATCATGATTCAAAGTTGTTTTTTTCCCCAGAGTTCCCAGTTGTGTTGAAAGCATCATAAATCCAGAGAAAGCCAGACTTTGATGACAAAATTTGCCCATGAAGGACCGCTATGCCACCTTCCTGTTCAAGTGAGCACAGCACAACAAGGTGAGTCCAAAAATGTCTTGTATGCTGCTGCATAAATGCCAAGGAGATATGTATACTGTAGCTAAGAAAGCAATAGTAAGTGTATATTGTGTAGTAAGCTGTTAGTACCCCATGTGCCTCACCCTAATAATTTGGTATATTTACCCCTCTTAATTTTGCCTACTGTTCTGACTTGGTGGTGCACATGTAGCTTATAACCTGTTTTAGAGAAATGTAATCATCAAATTTTGTAAGAGCTTTCATTGTCTGCTTATATGCTCCCTTTATTTATCCTATGGTTCTGACTTGGTGTACAGGGAGAACACTGTAAGAATGGCCCATGTTCTGAATTATGTTGCTGTACATTTCAAACGTGCTAAACATATAGTTATATTGACTACATCCGCCCTAGCTCGCACATTAATGTCTTAATCAAAATTATGGATGATCTATTATAACTAACGAAATTACAGTTAACGAAAATGTACGCTTAATCCAGTATAAACTAATGTATAGAATTTATAATGCAAGAGACAAAAGTCACAAATTCTCCAGCACAAAGGCAGAGTCATGTCTTAAGTGTAAAACTAATAATGACTCAATAGTCCATGCTTTCTGGAAATGCTATATGATATAAATATATTCATCTGAACCCTCATTCTATACAGTCCTTTCCTAAGACTCACTTACTCATAGGTGTTGCAGCGCCTGGTGCATATGGTAGCAACTGTCGCCACACACTACTTGAGAACTGAATAAGAACAGTAAGAGGAACTACAGAATTCACATTTCCATGGTAGTCTGTGGTAGTACAAGAGTACAGACGGTCAAATATAATGGCATCAGGGCCGACTCCAGGCATAAGAAACATAACCGGCCCCAACCCCCAATTTTTTGTTTTGTTATTATTATTATCATTTTGGAGGGAACTCCGTCAGGGTCTCAATTTACCATTGAGAGTTTGAATAGTAGAATACACCAGGTGCAAGTTGGAAATTTGGTTGTGCATCAGCAGTTTTAATCTTGTTTTGTCAGTCACTGATAGTCACTCAATCAGCTAAGAAGTTAACAATATTTAGATTGGTAAATTAGTCTAGCCTGTTATCTAAACTTGTAGTAATCATGGCCAAATACTGACCCTCCAGGGGCCCCCCATTGATTTTGTTAGTCACTCTCGCTCAGATAGCATGGCATAAGTCATGGCAAAATGGGTAGAATTGCAGGACATTTGCTTTAAGCCGGCGCAAATGTCTCTCTGTCCCATTGCAAAATGAGTAAAATTGCATGAAATTTGTTATAACATTGCTAAATGTTCTCTCCGTCCAATGGCAAAATGTGTAGAATTGCAGAAAATGTACTTTAAAACAAACATTTTTCTCTCCGTTGTCAAGAGGGGGTGCACTAAAGGCTAGAGCAGGCCGTGATTGGTACCGTGGCCCTTTTCTAATGGAGTGCAATGGAGCCAAATGTTCTGTTTTCTCATATCAAAACTGGTTGAATTGCTCTTTTTACCCTGTAGGCACCTACAACATTCCACAGGTGAGAAAAATGACACAGTAAACAAGAGAAAGTACAAACAAATGAATGATACTTTTTGGGGAGGGATAAAGAAAATATGCATATTCCTGCCAGTGATGTGTTTCCACCAACAACAAAAAATCTGTGTGTGATGAAGTAATACACACAAAATGTAATTTTTAGCTTAAGTTTTCATGTACCGTGGTTAATGTAATGGAAATATAGCTATTGAAAGTAACAGGGAAAACTGTGTTACCTGGCGCAAGCAGGATGAGCTACCATAAATCAAGTGCAAATCAAAATCAAAACTCTCCGCAATCTATGCACAATGCTCATTCAAAAATGTTGCTAGCATTGGCACTAATCATTGCAATACCAAAGTATTATGTTGATTATAACATGTAAATAGGCTTATTAAGTCAACATCATAGGCAACTTCTCAATTCAATGTGCATTCAAGTTCAGACAGTTTAGGCAATAAAGACTAGACCTGGCTTTAGAAAGAAAATAGGCTATTAATTCATACAGAGCATTTAAAAGTGGCTAAAAAGTCAAAGGAATCCAATATTTTGACATGACAATTCATTAACCTGCAGCGCAGGTTTCAACATCCAATCAGAGAGCAGCATGCAAATGTTGCAGACAGGTGAGAGATGGAGGGAGGGATAGAAGGAAAACAACATATTTTTTAGAACAGCAGCCTACCTGTCACTGACAAACATGTTACTGTAAAGGGAGGGACTTTACAGATACTGAAAAGTTTTGCTGGCGGGTCTAGTTCCCTATCTTATTGGTCTTATCAGAGCGTTATGGTATCTGAACAACACTTAAGATGTAGGCCATCATTGTAAATAAGAATTTGTTCTTCACTGACTTGCCTAGTTCAGTAGAGGTTACATTTAAATAAAAAAATATAACGAGACATTGTTCTCAGAATGGAGCTGTTATCTTGGGAGTTCATCAATTGCATGGAATTATTGGAGTAATGTGTAGAATACGTTGTTTTACCCTTGCCGACATTCTTCTGCGATAGTGAGATAGACAGGATTGTAGTTTTCTCTATATGTTTATAGAGATACATGTAGTATGGACGTAGATCCAGTACGGTTGGAGTCCAGTCTATGGGTCGGTAAGAAACGTTACCGGGCAGCACTTACTGGCTGGCACCTCAACTGGACTGAGCTTGATAAGAAGAACCGCGATAAGAAGACCGGTGAGTGCCTTTTATCAATCACTTTCATCATGCACGGCATCTATGTGACTCGCTCACTTTTTTAAATGCGCATATTTCATTATATACATTTATTTAAAATAAAATTGTATATAGGCTAGGCTTATATAAGATTTATATAGGATTTCATCTTAAATTGCCTGGTAATAAATGCATAACAATCTCTATCACTCTGAGATTAAAGGAAATAAAAGGAACACTTGAGTAGCCTCATATGGTATGATTCCATCACACCAGCGTTACCAGTGCTTGTAAGTAGAGCGAATGTGTTCTATGCGCTACTAACAGAAAGTCACCAAACCTGTCTTGGAGACAACAGGCAAGTGGAAACTGATGTAGACAGGCTACATGTTAGTGGTAAAATGTAAATACTTATTTAAACCAAAAAAATGTAATTAAATCAATTTTGTATGTAAGTTAGTAGGTTAGTAAGTAGTGCGTGTTTTTACCCACATTTTTGCATACAAAAATTGTATAAACAGACATTATTAGTCACTGTACTTCACTCATGAAGAATGTTCCTTTTCCAGTAAAGGTGAATAACAAGTTATACAGCACCAACACGAAACACAACTTACAGGCAAAACAAAGAAAACACATGCACATGCACGCACACGCACAGTACACACACACAAATCAAGTCACATGAGCCTTATTGGGCGACCTGACCAAATTCACATAAAAATATGAGCTATAGATCTGGCATTTTTATTGAAAGCAAGTCTAAGAAGTATGTTCTATGTGCGATATTTCTGTGCTTCCCATTCTTAAAGGTGCATTATGCAGAAATTGCTCTGCCATTTCCTGGTTGCTAATATACTGATAGTTTGCCTAATTTCAGTTCATTGTACCATCTAAACCGTTGTGAAATATATTTTCAATAAGCACGTGAATTTGGTAGGGTCGCTCAAAAAGTTACCTAGTGCAGTATGGTTTGTTTTTTGCTCTTTTACTTTCGGTTTTGTACACCAGCTTCAAACAGCCGAAAATACAATATTTTTGGTTATGGAAAAGTCATTTCACAGCGGGTTAGATGGTACAATGATTCTCTACACAATTACTGCTTGTTTTGTCACAAATTAAAATTAGGCGAACCAGGCGATTTCTGCATATTGCACCTTTAAAGGCAAAATATCATAATGGTGTCTGTCTGTCTGTCTGTCTGTCTGTGATCACAGTTTCAGTACCAGTATCTGAGGTTATTGGTGTGGAGGAGGGGCGTGTGCAGGTTCTACCCCAGAGGTCAGTAGCTGAAGACACAGACAGAGAATTCACAGGTGAGTTATGTTATTACCCCAGGTCAGAGACATGAGCGGGGCCAATATTAAACACAATCCAAAATCCAACTAAAACAAGTTCTTTGTGGGGGGAAAAGTCAGTGAAATGTGCATATAAAGAGTCAACGGGATAATCAGTAACAACAATAATCAAGGGTAAAAATAAACAGACAATGGACAATAACAATAATATTGGCATAGAGGACATGTGCAGGTTGGTCTGTCAGACACTGTCCCTCATTTTATGGCAGGCAGCAATGTAGGGCGCTGCCAATGCACAGCTCTCTGCGTCCTCCCCCAACAGGACAGGTAACCTATTCTCATCAGAGAGGTCTTTGAAACCTTGAATAAAGCTTTCACATTTGGGGAAATGACACTAATTGTTTTGTCAGGAAATGCAGCTCCGTCTCAGGTTCTACTGTGGTGCAGTGGTTGCACAGCCTTTCTTCTACAGGGAGACATGTTTTCCTGTGTCTATCCTTCTCAATGGCAAGGTTATGCTCACTGAGCCTGTACTTTGTCAAGGTTTTTCTAAAGGTTCTGATCAGTAACCACGGTCAAATGGTTTGCCATGGTGTACTGTCGATTTAGGGCCAGATAGCACTGCATTTTGCTTTGTGCTTGTGTCTCCCAATCGGTAAGGTACTTTTATTTTGACTGTGTTGTAATTTGGTTTATTCTGATTGATCTCTCTCGCTCTCTTCTCGCTGACTCTCTCAATTCAAAGGGCTTTATTGGCATGGGACACATACTGTACGTTTACATTGCCAAAGCAAGTGAAATAGATAATAAGCAAAAGTTAAATAAACAATCAGAAATGAACAGTAAACATTACAACCCACAAAATATTATGGCTATGTACAGTGTTGTAACAATGTGCAAATTGTTAAAGTAAAGAAGGGAAAATAAACATAAATATGGGTTTTATTTGCTCTTCACTGGTTGCCCCTTTCTTGTGGCAACAGGTCACAAATCTTGCTGCTGTGATGTCACACTGTGTTATTTCACCTAATAGATATGGGAGTTTATCAAAATTGGATTTGTTTTTAAATTCATTGTGGGTCTGTGTAATCTGAGGAAAATCTCTCTCTCTCTTTCTCCCCCTCTCTCCCCTCCTGACTGTGTGTCCTGTTCTGCAGTGTTCTATGTGAAACGCAGCAGCAGTGGTAGTTCCTATGGATTGTTATGGCGCCTGGGCAGGACCCAGTTCTGCTGTCCCAGTAGGGACCTCAGAGACCAGTGGATGACCCAGCTGAGGATTGCCCTCAAAACACACAGTAAGGATAACTTCACTTGTCCTGAGATAAGACACCAATTCAATTAAATGTAACAATTCAACTGTATTTACTCCCTTAGGTTCAAAGGCAATGCAAGATCATGTCCTCCAGTATTGACATTGTAGTAGGATGTCCCTTGTGGGCATTCGTACTTATCCACTACATATAATACACTATACAGCCTGACTTTATGGCTCATAAACACAGGCATACTTTTATTTACACATGCTTATGTAGTGTGAATGTCTGCCTTCTGTCGTTTCTCATGTTTCCTCCTCTCTGCCTCTACTTTTCCTTTAATTTGCTGTCTTTCTACCGATCTGTCCATCCTCTCATCTCCTCTCCCAGGTCCCTCTCGTCCTCACAGGTTGTTGGTGTTCATCAACCCGTTTGGAGGAAAGAAACAAGGCAGGCAGATCTATCACTCTCGAGTGGCCCCACTGTTTGAGCTGGCAGGTATCAGCTCTCATGTTGTAGGTGAGACCCATGTGAGACAATAGTAATGCCGAAAATCCTGTGACTTACTTAAACTGATATAACTGGTAGTTAAGTGTGTTTTGTGTTTTGTCTACAGAAGGCGCATTGAAAGTGCATTGTGTGTTGATATTGGCATGATTATGCTCATACTAACATGGTCTATTGCTGTATTTCTATTAGTAAAACTTTTTTTGTTTGTTTTTGTCATTTAGTGACAGAACGGGCCAACCAGGCGAGAGACCACATTCTGAAGAAAGATCTGACTGGTTTCGATGGGTATGTCAGACATTACAATGTTGTCATGTAAACAGTAACACTATGGCAACCAGTCAGACCCACACAAAACAATCTGTTAATAATATTAAACTAGGGGTATGTCCCAAAAGTCTACTATTTGGTGGGCTCTGGTCAAAAGTAGTGCACTGTGTAAGCAATAGGAGGCCATTTCGCACATACCTGGGATTGGATTTAATCACATCACTGACTGTTTATGTTTGTCTCTACCTTAGTGTGGTGTGTGTGGGCGGGGACGGAATTTTCAGTGAGCTGCTGCACGGTGTGATTGGCCGAACACAGCAGGAGGCAGGGTTATCGGAGCATGACCCCTCCCTAACGCTACAGTCATGTGATCTTCACATTGGCATCATTCCTGCAGGTGAGATAGACATTATTGATTAAATATTAAAGGCATTTGGTTGATATAAACATTTCTGACTCAATTTCTTGCATCTCTCCTCACATCTTCTCCACCTCCTTCTCAAAATTTCAGAAGGAAGTGTATGTTCTCTTCGTGTTCTTCTGAAGTTTTGAGGAGGCGGCGAGGAGGGAGGACACAAGGAATCGTGAAAGACTTAAGATTCACCCTGACTATAGAGTTGTGTCTGATATGAGACTAATATGAGTCTGTGCATTCTCTCCTCAGGCTCTACAGACTGTGTGTGTTTCGCCACTATGGGAGTCAACGACCCAGTGACCTCTGCTCTGCACATTATCATTGGTGAGATATGATCATAAATGAACACATTTATTAAAACATAATAACACATTTTAGATGACATTGTAGTTGACTTTGTTATACAGTATAATCTATAGCTCTGGTGTTGCTTAAACTCATTTTAGCCAACTAAACAGAATTGCTTTACTGGAGCCATATGCAACCACTTTGGCAGTCATAAGCAGCAGCATCATTTTACAAAGGCAGAGTTGTGATGTTCATGCCAATATTCAAAATCATGATCTAAACCAGGGGTGTCAAACATAAGGCTCGCTGGCTGGATTCGGCCCACGAGGGGGTCCAAACCAGCCCGCGGTCGTTTGAGTAAAACATTTTTTAAATGAAATATTTTTTAGGGGAGGGGAAACAAACTCAATATCCTTTAAAATGACTAAAACCAAATCGAATCTGTGCAGAAATTATAATTGACCTTACAGTTTGACTGTCCAGCTCTCTAATAATATCTGAAAGGAAAGCTAGAGAGTCAGGGAATATAGAAAACTCTCAAAATTATGGATAGAGGACTAGTTTTATTTGATTGACTCTGAGGAAATATAACGCATTTTCAGTGCGGGCCTCTGGACCTCGTTGAAGAACGAATGCGTCCCCCGGGGCAAAATGAGTTTGACGCCCCTCTGAACCCTCCTTGTCCTTCACCTTCCCACAAACCATTGCAGGAGACTCTCAGCCTCTGGATGTGTGTTCTGTCCACCATCGCTCGTCTCTGGTGCGTTACTCTGTGTCTCTGGTGGGGTACGGGTTCTATGGTGACGTGCTGGCTGAGAGCGAGAGACACCGCTGGATGGGGCCTCTCAGATATGACTACTCAGGTACATATGTAATGGAAAATGAAAGCAATAATACCCGAGAAGGTTTGCATTCATGTGATTATTGGCACAATGTGATGCGGTCACTATGTATGAGGCGAAGCTGAGTAGTCTAATATTGCAGACATATCATAGATGGTGCCTCACAGACAGGACTACTAAGTTAAACTGTATATGGAATGTGACTCAAGTATATGGAATGGAACCTAAAGCAGAGACATGTCATTATATTGAATTGTTACTGCAATACTTCTTAAAGGGATTGGTAATTCGGGATTTATTTGAATTGGCTCACGAAACTGCTTCTAACGTCCTTCATACTGGACACAGAGACATTAAAATAGAATCCATGAGTTCATCTGACTCTGGGGAAGTAGATAAAGGGACCCATTGCCAAAATCCCTAAGTATCCCTTTAAACACTGTCTGCTAGACCAAGGTGGAGGTCAGAGGATAATAACTCTCTTACCCGACCACAACCTACAAACTAATTACACCTTAAATCAATGTTCAGTCAGAAAGAAATATCTCACATCACCTGTGTCCCACATAAACCTGAAATGTCTTTATATGTATCACTACTATCAAGCGCTAAGAAGTAAGTCATGTCTATTATGTCAAGCTGTATCAAGACATAATATTCAAATATATACAGTACCAGTCAAAAGTTAACACACCTACTCATTCCAGGGTTTTTCTTTATTTTGACTATTTTCTACATTGTAGAATAATAATGAAGAAATCAAAACTATGAAATAACCAAAAAGTGTTAAACAAATCAAAACGTATTTTATATTTTAGATTCTTCAAAGTAGCCACCCTTTGCCTTGATGACAGCTTTGCACCCTCTTGGCATTCTCTCAACCAGCTTCATGAGGAATGCTTTTCCAACAGTCTTGAAGGAGTTCCCACATATGCTGAGCACTTGTTGGCTGCTTTTCCTTCACTCTGCGGTATAACTCATCCCAAACCATCTCAATTGGGTGAGGTCAGGTGATTGTGGAGGCCAGGTCATCTGATGCAGCACTCCCTCACTCTCCTTCTTGATCAAATAACCTTTACACAGCCTGGAGGTGCGTTGGGTCATTGTTATGTTGAAAAACAAATGATAGTCCCACTAAGCGCACACCAGATGGGATGGCATATCGCTGCAAAATGCTGTGGTATCCATGCTGGTTAAATGTGCCTTGAAATTGAAATAAACCATCACACCTCCTCCTCCATGCTTCACCGTAGGAACCACACATGCAGAGATCATCTATTCACCTACTCTACATCTCACAAAGACATGGCAACAAAAAATCTCAAATTTGGACTCATCAGACCAAAGGACAGATTTCCACAGGTCTAATATCCATTGCTCATGTTTCTTGGTCCAAGCAAGTCTCTTCTTATTATTGGTGTCCTTTAGTAGTGGTTTCTGTGCAGCAATTTGACCATGAAGGCCTGATTCCCGCAGTCTCCTCTGAACACTTGATGTTTTGTTTGTTACTTGAACTCTGTGATGCATTTATTGGGGCTGCAATCTGAGGTGCAGTTAACTCTAATGAACTTATCCTCTGCAGCAGAGGTAACTCTGGGTCTTCCTTTCCTGTGGCGGTCCTCATGAGAGCCAGTTTCATCATAGCGCTTGATGGTTTTTGCAACTGCACAAATTTTCCACATTGACTGACCTTCATGTCTTAAAGTAACAATGGACTGACATTTCTCTTTGCTTATTTGAGCTATTCTTGCCATAATATGTACTTTTACCAAATAGGGCTATCTTCTGTATACCACCCCTACCTTGTCACAACACAACTGATTGGCTCAAACGCATTAAGAAGGAAAGAAATTCCACAAATGACCTTTTAACAAGGCACACCTGTTAATTGAAATGCATTCCAGGTGACTAACTCATGAAGCTGGTTGAGAGAATGCCAAGAGTGTATATTTTGATTTGTTTAACACTTTTTGGGTTACTACATGATTCTAAATGTTTTACTTCACTATTAGTCAAAAATGTAAAAAATAGTAAAAAAAGAAGGAAAAATCATGGAATGAGTAGGTGTGTCCATATATGTTACATAATAATTATTAGAGAAAATCCATCCTCTCTCCCTCTGTGTGTTTAGGTCTCCATGTGTTTACAGTATGAGTTCGAGACATATGATGGCTGCTAACCCCACTCTTCCCCCAGGTGCTATGGTGTACCTAAGTAACAGGAGCTATGCAGGAGTAATTCAGTACCTACCAGCAGACTCCCAGCTCTCCAGCCCCAGGGACAATACACGCTGCCTCTCTGGGTAACAACTATCTATACTTCTTAGAGAATAAAGACACTCACTGCCTGGTACAAAGATCCAAAACAACAAACTGGTAGTTACAGCAGATGAGGCTGATCAAGGGACGAAGGAAAGGATGGTCCTCTTTACCTGTTAAAGATGTAGCACATGCTCCTCTGATTGAGAGAGTGCGTTCTTGACCGCATATTGATAAGCTTAGCATTAACGACTCGCTGATGGTAACAGAGGGGGTTCTGATATCGCTACCCATCTCAAATATACGGTCCTGAAAGAAAATAATTGCCCTTGATTTCATGGTACCTCAACCATCCCAGTCCAGTGGAGAGAAACTGTTCTGGGAGCTAGGTTACATCATCAGAAGGCGAAAGTGACACAGCCACAATTCCCTCAGTTACAGTCACTTCCACCTGCAACAGAGACCCAGGTGTTGGGTGTACATCTGTACCTTAAGGAGGGTAGTTCCCATGCCAACATAGAGCAAGCTGATCCGGAAGAAAGGAGAGACAGCACCTCCTTGGGAGAGGATAGAGATGCTGGTGTCTGTGAAAGAAGAGTGTAGCCTACCTCTGTGAAAGACTATACCCAATGTCTTTTGTCTGAAATAACTGCACCACAGTCGGTGAGCGAGTGTAAGGGACTGTGAGATGCTACAGTACAGGACGCTGGTGTCTTTGACAGACTGTACCTATCTTTTGTATGTGATGGATAGCTACCCCCAAGGGTCTACGAGGGACTGCGAGTTGATGATACACACATGAATGGAATGTATGGCTGTCAGGAACATGTGCTGTTGTTACATCACTGAGTATATTACACTATACCTATGTCACATGTAAAACAAGTAATAGTTGGTCATCTCTGTGTTCCAGGTGCAGTGTGTGTTCTAAAGGCACAGAGAGACTGTTCCCCCACTCTCCAGGTGCTAGTTCCCTCTACAGCTCCCACTTCAGTCAATTCAGCAGCGACACTGAGGGTAAGGCCCTTACAAACTGTCTATAAAAAGTCTACACAGACGACTCTAAAAGTCTACACACAGTGTACACCCAGTCTACACACATCCGATGTAATGCATGGAGGTGGTTCAATGAACCACACTGTGGTGGTGAGTACCTTTGCCTGAGACCGGAAGTCTTATGTTAGCTCTCAGAGTTAATGCCTAGGCTTTAGCTTAGTGGGCTAACAGTCTTGTGGCATGTAGGAGAGCAGGGTTCAAACCCTGGTGTGTCACAGAACTTCCTCTGCTCTCTCTGCCCCGTGCTGCAGGTGAGTGGGTGAGTGTGGAGGGCCGGTTCAGGGCTGTGTCCCTCACCTGTATGTCCAGCTCCTGTCCTCGCAGTCCCCTGGGCCTGTCCCCCTCCGCACACCTGGCCGATGGGACAGGTGACCTGATCATCGTACGGGACACACACCCCTTAGGGTTCCTCACCTTCCTACACAGACACACCAGCACACAGGACCAGGTGAAGACCACCTCAACAAGGCCACAAGAAATGTAGCCAGACTAAAAATCCAAACCCTGCAGCCATGATTGCTAGCTAAATTTCTATCGTACGTGGACTGGCTTGCCAGGCTTCAAGTACTGCACAGCAGTATGGAAATATCAGTTATCTGAGACAGAAATATTTCAATAGATGCATAAATTATCTTTCCTATCTGCTGTATTTTAGTTTGACTTGCCGTTCGTGGACGTCCACCGAGTGAAGGCAGTACGCTTTTCTCTCCCTACCGGAGAAGAGGAGGACAAGGATGAAGAGAGGGAGAGAGTGAATGATGGAGGGATGATGGAGGAAGGAAAGAGACCAAGCCGAAGTGGTTCCCACAAGCACCTGGTAGAAAGAGGAGAGGAGCGAGGGCAGAAAGACTTCCTGTGTGGTTTGTGCTGCAGTAAGGCTCCTACAGTGTCCGTGTGGAACTGTGACGGAGAGATACTGCCTCACACTGAGATCTCCTGCAGGTAAGGGATGACTCATCAGATCATGTAAATCACTACTTATTGGCTTACCTGACATTAAAGATTCAGTGTACATTTAGTAGGTCTGCTTTAGGCATTATCTGGAGACTCTGCTACCCCTTTAACCCTCTTGACTCAAAGTCTAGCTCAAACTCTTCAGACTAGACAGACAATTACGTGAAAGTAACTATTTTGGCATCCTCTCATGTCTGACAAACACTGGGGCTGACAATAGCCTATCTACCGCATATGTGAACGACCGATAAAGGAGGTTTCAGTGGACTGTGAAGTCTCTAGAGGAAACACACAGGGTTTTATAAAATGTGATCTATTATATTAACAAGATGGTAGACTGACCGCTCTAAAAATGGAAATGAATGTCCACAAAGGCAAAAAGCAGGCAGGAGGAGGCCAGATCAGGTGGGAACATTCTAGCCAATGAGAGGGCAGATACACGTGTGAACAACAGGTACAACTCCAGTATAAAATTGTTTTTCTAAAAGTTGGGAGAATGTCATATCAGTAGACTTGTAACAAACAAAGCATTATAAAACTTCTACTCAATAAAATAAGCCTAACCTATCAAAATAGTAATTCACTTTTATCTTGACCAAATTCGACAGTCTCTCATTGGCCTAAAACTCGGAGTTGACCCCTTGCTTAAAATCAAATCAAATTTGACTTGGCTCTTGCTTCATAAACAACAGGTGTAGACTAAACAGTGAAAGGCTTATTTACAGGCCCTCTCTAACAATGCATAGAAAGAAAATAGAGAAATAATAGAAAAGTAATAACACGTAATAATAAATACACGAGTAACGATAAATTGGCGATATACACGGGGTACTAGTACCGAGTTGACGTGCAAGGGTACGATGTAACTTGAGGTAGATATGTACATAAAATTAGAAATAAAGCGACTAGGCAATGTAATGGGCCATACACATTACCCTCTGTAGTGCCTTGCAGTCGGATTCCAAGCAGTTGCCATACCAAGCGGTGATGCAGCCAGTCAAGATGCTCTCAATGGTGCAGCTGTAGAACTTTGAGGATCTGAGGGCCCATGCAGAATCTGGTCAGCCTCCTGAGGTTGTAGAGGAGTTGTCGTGCCCTCTTCACGACTGTGTTGGCGTGTGTGGACCGTGATAGATCCTAAGTGATGTGGACACCGAGGAACTTAAATCTCTCGACCCACTCCACCATCAGCTCCTTTGTCTTGCTGACGTTGAGGGAGAGGTTGTTGTTCTCTGACCTCCTCCCTATAGGCGGTGTCATCGTCGTCAGTGATAAGGCCTACCCCCATTGTGTTGTCAGCAAACTTAATGATGGTACTCCCTGTTAACCCACCCAGTTATGGTTGAACAGGGTGTACAGGAGGGGACTAAGCACGCACCTCTGAGGGGCCCCCATGTTAATGGTCAGGGTGGCGGATGTATTGTTGCCTACCCTCACCACCTGAGGGCGGCCCATCTGGAAGTCCAGGATCCAGTTGCAGAGGGAGGTGTTCAGTCCCGGGATCCTTAGCATATGATGAGCTTAGAGGGCACTATAGTATTGAACGCTGAGTTGTAGTCAATGAACAGCATTCTCACACAGGTGTTCCTCTTGTCCAGGTGGGAGAGGGCAGTGTGGAATGCAATAGAGATTGCATCATCTGTGGATCTGTTGGGGCGGTATGCGAATTGGAGTGGGTCGAGGGTGTCTGGGATGATGGTGTGGATGTCAGCCATGACCAGCCTTTCAAAGCATTTCATGGCTACAGATGTGAGTGCTGCAGGGCAAAAGTCATTTAGACAGGTTATCTTGGCATTCCTGGGCACAGGGACAATGGCGGTCTGCTTCAAACATGTAGTTATTACAGACTGGGTCAGGGAGAGGTTGAAAATGTCAGTGAAGACACTTGCCAGCTGGTCAGTTCTTGCTCTGAGTACGCGTCCTGATAATCCATCTGGCCCTGCAGCCCTGTGAATGTTAACCTGTTTAAAGGTCTTACTCACATCAGCTACGGAGAGCGTGATCACACAGTCCTCCGGAACAGCTGGTGCTTTCAAGGAGCGAGACACTAATCTGGACGCTTCTAAGAAATCCTGTTATGACCTCTGATGAGCCAATAAAACTGGCAAAGCATCAATACAGGACTAAAATCGAATCCTACAACGCAGTGTTGCTTGCCTCGAAGCGACAGAAGGCATTTAGCTTGTCTGGTAGGTTCACATCACTGGGCAGCTCGCGGCTGGGTTTCCCTTTGTAATCCGTGATAGACTGCGTTGTAGGATTCGATTTTAGTCCTGTATTGATGCTTTGCCAGTTTTATTGGCTCATCAGAGGTCATAGCAGGATTTCTTAGAAGCGTCCAGATTAGTGTCTCGCTCCTTGAAAGCAGCAGCTCTAGGGAAGGGATATACCTAGTCAGTTGCACAACTGAATGCATTAAACCGAAATGTGTCTTCCATATTTAACCCAACCCCACTAGCCTTTAGCTCAGTGCGGATGTTGCCAATCCATGACTTCTGGTTGGGCTATGTATGTATAGTCACTATGGGGACTATGTTGTTGATGCACTTATTAATTCCGGTGACTGATGTGGTAAACTCCTTAATGCCATCGGATGAATCCAGGAACATATTCCAGAATCGCCTCTCCCCTTCTAGTTTTATGTAATAAAACATTATTACGTCAGGACACTATTGAGGGCACTACTGAGCTGAGCAGAGTTGTATTGCTCTGGCCTGGTAATACATACACCATAGTAGCTGAAATCGTGCTGGAAAGGACTTTGTGAAAAAAAAGAATTTGAGCCAGCACAGTATTGTTAGGATCAGCACGATAGTTTGAAGTGTCAATGCCACGTTTTCCAACTCTGACCCTGTCCTCATTTTTCTTGTTGTCCCGTTCCTTCCTTCCCTCCCTCTCGCCCTCCCTCCCTCCCTCCCAGGGTTCATGGTCAGCTGGTGCGTCTGTATGCCCGGGGCATTGAGGACGGATCAGCCAGGCCCACCAGGAAGTGCCAAGACGGACACAGGAACTGCAAAGGGAGATGTGTCCTCAACAACTGAGGAAGGCTGTGTTAGGGTCCGTTCACACTACTTGCAGAGAAAAACACTATGCCAGAGATGACGACATTAATGATTGGAATCAATGATTTTGCCGGGTACGACCAATGAAATGGCTTCCTTTCTGTTTCCAGTGTGAATATTTCAATACCTAAGTCTTAAGATGGAGGTTTGAATTTGAAGGCAGTTCAAGGAATACATTTTTCTACATAAAATGACTTGATGCCAGTAGCCTATGACATCTTCTATGACATTCTGTAAATGTGTTATGTTCACTTGAGCAGTTTTTTGCAGTTATGAAAATGTTGTACACACAACAATTGAAAGCCTAATAAATGTACTCAACTTTTTATTACGCAGAATGTTGAGCTTCCACAATTGTTTATTGTTTATGGTAGAACTGACATCCCTCTGGCTTAACAATGACATTTACCTGAGGCATTTGTGGCTTTGTATGTATACAATAGGACAAACCTGTTTTTCTTGAACCTTAAGATCATCTCCTTGAAGAACAGTGTTGATAGAAGCAGGGCAGATGAACCAGCAAACAAACATTACATTCAATGCAGCTTGATGAATCAGCTATTGTCATTGTTAAGGCAGTAACATACATTTGGGGTATTTCAGTCCTTCTCCTTCCTCTGGCGCTTCCAGCCCCAGAAGTCAGTCAGTCAGTCTGTCTGTTTATCGGTGAAATGACTGGAGCAGTATTATTTGTGTGTGTTGTGTGTGGGCTGTAGAGTGAAGGAATACTCAGAGCTGGGCCATATACCTGTAGAGAGAGGAACAGAAAATAGTGTCAGCCATCAGCCAATCACAGCGGAGCAACTTACACCTAGACCAAGCCTGGACTGAGTGATAGGAATGTAGGAACAGTAGATGGAAATATAATTAGTCAGGTTTCTAGTTTAGAAAAGAGAGTTTGCAAATTTGGATGGTGTTATCTGATTATATCCCAATATGATTTAATTTTGGTTAAAGACAACTAAGTGATTTTCAACGGCGGGATTTGAGTAGACAGTGGAGAACTTTTTACCTTGCTGGGTCATGGTTTGTACTCTTCCCACTGGGCACAGACGTCAGTTCAACGTCTAGTTTTGATTTAAATTTCGTTGAGTTGTCAACTAATGTGGATTCAACATGAAATCAACTAAACATTTCACAATACCATAGGATTTAGGTAAAAAGTTAGGTTAAAAAAACGTTACTTTGATGACTTTTTGCAAACCCAATTGGTTTTCCACATTGATTCAACGTCATCACGTACATGTTTTGTTGTTGACATTAAATGGAAACAATGTTAATTCAACCAGTTGTTCCCCAGTGGGTTATCTCCTCTGCTCAGGCTCTCCACTGTGTTTTGGGACACAGCCTCACAGGCATTAACTCTTGTCTGGTGTTCGGGTCTGTGGGACCCATTTTCAATGTTTACCAAAAGAAAAATGATACAATGAATTATTTTTTCAACCTGAGACTCATTGGCCTTGGCGCATGTAAAAGAACACAATTTCATTGAGTACACACTGTGCACCCCCTACACATTTATATTACATATGTGGTGTCCGTGTCCATTGTAGGGGAAAACAAGAAAAAAATTCAACAAAAAGGTTTACTGTGTGCCTTCACTCTTGTCTTCCTCCTCCCTGGGCCTGCTGTTTCAACATAGCACCAAGCACCAAGAACCTGTCTGTCTGCCTGTCTCCTGCTTTTCTCGCACTCTTTACCCTTTGTAATGTGTGAAACTACAAAATGTCTTGCGGGAACCTGCACAATGTTATTACAATACATTATTTTGATACGTTGTAAAAAAAAAAATCTGTATTTTCCCACACTCTACACCAGCCAGATGCAAATTGGGCAAGGGACACAACAAATAAATAGCTTTGCATGTGTGGCTCCTTACCACAATCAATAAGTATGGCAAAAGTAATCTCTGCTCAGAGGGCCTTAGAAATAATTTTGTCAGAGAGAGAAGCTAATGTGGAACGAGTGTCTTGCAATTTGGAAGATTAAGAATTTTCAGAATATGAGTATCATGTCTCTTACAGTGAGTTGGAAGAAGAGGATGAGATTGACCCTCAGCCAGCCCCAGGACCAGCCCGTCAGCAGCCAGCTCATCAGCAGCCTGCAGGAGGAGAAATATTGATGTAAAAAAATTGTGAAATTGAATGGTCTTCTTGCCCAAGGAATGAGCCACCCCGCATGGCTGCCAATGTGATAAGGATGCAACCAGGGCCGACACGGATGGCGGTTCAGTTCTTTTGAACTGTTCATCGCAGACACCATCCAGAAAATCATTCTGGACTGCACTAATTTGGAGGGAAGGTGTGTTTTTGGAGAGAGATGGAAGGAGATGGACCAAACTCATTTTCTTATCCTTGCTGGTGTTTTCAGATTCAATGGGGACTCCACAGAATCCCTGTGGGATTCACCAGAGAACTTTTTGCATCCCACAGGGATTCCCCATTGGATCTGAAAACTGGCAAAGAACTTTTCTGTGCTACAATGTCTCTGGAAAACATACACATTATTTCCAGGATTATCTGCTTCGATAACCGAAACACCAGATCAGCTCGGCGGCAGAGAGACAAGCTAGCTGCAATCAGGTCAGTGTGGGACAAGTGGTTGGACCGCCTTCCCCTGTTTTACAACCCTGGGCGCAGCTTATGCCATTTAGGGACCGCTGCCCCTTCAGGCAGTACATACCGTCTAAACCCGCAAAATATGGAATCAAGATCTAGGCTGCTCCCACTTCAGTTGTTTAATACACAGAACAAGCCTACCAATTCTTTTAAGTTTGTATTCAATGCCGACACGTCTCAAGTGTCCTAAGTGCCAAAGAAAGGCAAAAATGTGGTACTCATGAGTATGATCGGTCTCATTCTGCTAGTGATGGCTATTTAACAGAATTTAACAGACTGATGCTCTGTAGATAGACGCTGTTTTTCAGTCTACCGATCCCAGCTTTGATGCACCTGTACTGTCTCCGCCTTCTAGATGGAAGCGGGGTGAACAGGACATGACTCGGGTGGCTGAGGTCCTTGATAATCTTCTTGGACTTCCTGTGACACCGGGTGCTTTAGATGTCCTGGATGGCTAGCAGTGTGCCACCAGTGATGCGTTTGGATGACCGCAACACCCTCTGGAGAGCCCTGCGGTTGCGGACGGCGCAATTGCTGCATCAGGTGGTAATACAACCCGACAGGATGCTCTCAATGGTGCATCTGTAGAAGTTTGTGAGGGTCTTAGGGACCCAGGAGAATTCCTTCAGCCTCCTGATTTTTTTATTTATTAGGAACCCCTTTAGCGACAGTTAGTCTTACTGGACCCCGACACATAACGAAAAAGACATTACAGACAAAATATACTTTACAGTTTACATACTTTTAAAAACGTTAACATGTAGTGTGTGTGTGCATCGATCAATTACACACACATGTCAATACATACACACAACAAGTAGGTCACATGGGGGAGAGGCGTTGCTTTATTTGTTTTTTGAAACCAGGTTTGCTGTTCACTTGCACTATATGAGATGTAAGGGAGTTCCATGCACTCATGGCTCTCTAGAATACTGTTCATTTAGTCACATAATTTCTCAATTTGCCGTAAGTCAGCCAGTCAGATGTGCAGCCAGACATATTAGCCACTCCTTTTGCCCTATCTCCTTCAGCCATACATTTCCTCATCAATCCATGGAGCCTTAACAGATCTAACAGTCAGTTTTTTTAACAGGTACATGTTTATCAATAACTGGAAGAAGCAATTTCATAAATGTATCAAGTGCAGCTTCTGGGTGTTCCTTAATAAACACATCAGACAAACAAATATTTTTTAACGTCATCAACATAAGACTCACAGCAAAATGTTTTGTATGATCTCTTACACATTATTTTTGGCCCAGCATTTGGAACTTTGGCTTTCCTGGATATAGCAACCATTTTGTGATCACTGCATCCAATGGGTACGGATACAGCTTTAGAACAAAGTACTACAGTATTAGTAAAAATGTGATCAATACATGTGGATGATCTTGTTCCCTTAGTGTTGGTAAACACCTTGGTAGATTGATTAATAAACTGAACCAGATTACAGGCACTGGTTACAATGAGAAGCTTCCTCTTGAGTGGACAGTTTGGTGAAAACAAGTCAATATTCAGGTCCCCAAGAAAGTAGACCTCTCTGTTTACATCACATACACTATCAAGCATTTCACACATTATTTAGATACTGACTGTTAACACTCGGTGGCCTATAGCAACACATCAAAAGAAAATGCTTTAGATGTGCCAGGTGAACGTGCAACCACAACACTTCAATAACACTTGACATTAGATCTTGTCTAAGCATTACAGGGATATGACTGAATATACACAACGACACCTCCCCCATAAGCATTTCTGTTGTATCATCAAATGAATTATCTAGTGAGTCTCAGAAAATTCTAATATATTACTGTTATCTGATGTTAGCAAGTTATTGATTTCATGAACCTTTTTTCTAAGGCTACATATATTAATATGGCCTATTTTTCAGTCCTTTCCTGGGTAGCTTCTCAGATATAGACAATATTGAAAAGAGCAAACAAAGCAAGATAAAAAATATATACATTCAGCAGTCCAGTTGGTGTGTGTAAGTTTGTGTGTGCTGCAGGGTTGAAGCTATGAACCCATAAGCTTGGCTCATCCCTTCCAGGCTTTTGGAAGGGAGGGTAGACAATGAGCCCGTCATAGCGGATGTAAACAACGTACCCACACGCTCTGGCAGCTTTCATGGCTGGAATGAGTTATATCCTCTTATGGCACACAGCTTCTGGATAGTCTTTGTTGAGAAACGTGTACCTCAATCTTCCTGTGGTCCATCTTCAGTTTCTCCAAGATCATTTCCCTCACTTTGTCCTCAGACTCCGTCCAGGTCTCATAAGGAGATTCTGCAATTCCGTTCACAACAATGTTGTACCGCCTTCATTGTCCCTCGAGATAATCCGATTTCTCTGTAATTGTTAACATGAATTCACATAAAGAACGGATGTCCTCTCTCAATGACTTACATATTGCTGTCATCTTGCCATTCTCATGTTTAAATTGTGCCACTGGCCTGAGACGATTGAAGTTCAATATGTAGCCTAGATGTAGCCTAGTAAGCTCACGTTAACTAGCTAGCTAGCTGGTTCATTGTTGCCCATGTGAAGAAATTAGGCTAGCAAGCATTTTAACTAGTAACCTATGATGACAAAAACTAAAAGCGTACTGTATGATAGACCTTTTTGCCAAAACGAAAGAGAGGAGGATGGCATTGGCGTTCAACTAGTCTACAAGTAGGGTGAGTCAACTTATTTTTTTTAACTTGCGAGCACACACACACACACACACACACACACACACACACACACACACACACACACACACACACACACACACACACACACACACACACACACACACACACACACACACACACACACACACACACACACACACACACACACACACACACTGCCCTCCCTGCAAGCCTGTGTCAGACATAAGGAAGTGGATGGCGGCAAATGTTTTACTTTTAAACTCGGACAAAACAGAGATGCTAGTTCTAGGTCCCAAGAAACAAAGAGATCTTCTGTTGGATCTGACAATTAATCTTGATGGTTGTACAGTCGTCTCAAATAAAACTGTGAAGGACCTCGGCGTTACTCTGGACCTGATCTCTCTTTTGATGAACATATCAAGACTATTTCAAGGACAGCTTTTTTCCATCTTCGTAACATTGCAAAAATCTGAAACTGTCCAACAATTATGCAGAAAAGTGAATCCATGCTTTTGTCACTTATAGACTAGACTACTGCAATGCTCTACTTTCTGGCTACCCGGATAAAGCACTAAATAACTTCAGTTAGTGCTAAACACGGCTGCTAGAATCTTGACTAGAACCAAAAAATGCTAGCCTCTCTACACTGGTTTCCTATTAAGGCTAGGGCTGATTTCAAGGTTTTACTGCTAACCTACAAAGCATTACATGGGCTTGCTCCTACCTATCTTTCCGATAGGACCTGAGCCCTAGGACCATGCCGCAGGACTACCTGGCCTGATGACTCCTTGCTGTCCCCAGTCCACCATTTATTTTGCGACTGTGTGACTTGTCTTTTTGTTGTCACAGCCTTATTATATATCACGGTGGCGTATGAATGAATGGGTTACAGAGCAAACAACGCAATTATCAAAACAAGTTTTAATATCGCTTTTTACTGGCTTGGCTTCCCCAGTGATTTTACCCACGCACCACTACTGCAGGGCAGGGTTCATACCTGGTGTTGAAAGCTGAACTGTAGCTGATGAACAGCATTCTTACACATGCTTTCTTCTTGTCCTGGTGGGATAGAGCACAGGGCCAGTGCCAGAACAAATCAGTTGGATGGGCCTTTGATATCAATAGGCGATTAGGGGGCGCGTTTTTTCATGGGATGTCGTATGTATGCACATACGTTTTTTTTAAAGACCATAGTCTTTAAGTTTAGGGAAGCTTACAATTTATCCTACCATTTCTACCAATCTGTGTGACAGTTATGATTATTTTTATACGCTCATTTTCGTGGAACAGTTTCATTTCAATAATAACGTTTTAGTTTCTCAAAAGCATTGTCACGTGGTTAATCATAAAAATCTGAAGTAAAATGATAAAAATCTTTGCTAAATTAAGGCGAGAACACAAGCGTCTGCCATATGGACACATTAATCAATTGGTGGCTAAAGAATGGAGCGCAAAAAACTCAGAGATAGCCTATAGGCCAATGCAACAGAAAGCTTATAACTTCCATCGTCAGCTAAGTAAAATACATAGGCCTAAATCCGGCAAATAAAGACAGTAGAAAATATCCTGATGAAACATTAATCTCTCTACTCCGCCTCCCTTTGACTTGACCTATTGCTAGTGAATCATCAACTGGGTCGGCCAGAAGCTGATTGCCATCGATAAAATGCAATTGTGTTCATTGTCCATAGCTTATGCCTGCCCATACCATAACCCCACCATGGGGCACTCAGTTCATACGGTTGATATCAGAAAACCGCTCGCCCACACAACGCCATACACATGGTCTGAAGTTGTGAAACTGCACATTTTAGTGTGGCCTTTTATTGTCCCAAGCACAAGGTGCACCTGTGTAATGATCATGCTATTTAATCAGTTTCTTGAAATGCCACACCTGTCAGGTGGATGGATTATCTTGTGAAAGGAGAAATGCTCACCAACAGGGATGTAACCAAATTTGTGCACAAAAGTTGAGAGAAATATGTTTTTGTGCATATGAAAACTTTCTGGGATCTTTTATCTTAGCTCATGAAACATGGGACCAACACGTTACATGTTGCATTTATATTTCAGTTCAGTGTATATACATAACAGAAATGAATGTAACCAAATGGCGGGGTTAACAGTACATTTACTAGGCCTACTGGTGACATATGAGCTGAGTGCATGCATTCTGGAGAGAGAGTTGCAAAAAAATGTATTATACTGAAGACACATTATCTTCTCACATATTTTAGATGCTTTACACTGACAGCCACATCTCAATCAGAATGTTGACCTATTTTGAGTCACACAAAATCGTGTTCTCTACTCCCACAATTAATCCAAAGATAAAAGTGGAAACCTAATTAGTTTCAAGTAATCTCTCCTCCTTCAGTCGTCTTCTTCTTCGATGGGTTTTAACGGCGGTTGGCATCCAATGTTAACGGTGCATTACCGCCACCAGCCAGACGGGGTATAGAATAAGAAACGAAAAAAAACATTGCGGGAAAAAGAGAAAACGACGTCATACAAAATAAAACATGTCAACTAAGAAAATCCATCCCACTTCTTCTATCACAGTCCACTCCAACATACATCCGTACACCGGCTCAGGGGCCTGTGATGGTGGTACATTCACCGACAGGATTTCTTGGACGGCCTCGGCCGTGAAATCACGAAGCCCCAAAAAAGGTTCAGCGGCATTCACAATGATTCCAATGATCTTAGACTTCTTCTCCGCTTGTGCTGTACATTTTATGACCATTGCAATAAATAATGCACAGTCCACCTTTTTAACATGTAGCATTTCACTATCCTTCGGTTGATGGGAAACCTTCACTGGTCGTGGTGGCTCTGCAACCATTGTTTCATCCCTGCCACTCGTTCCTTCCAATCTTCTCACTGCCTGCAGATAGGAGACACGCTGGACTCTCCTTACCCTTGCCACCTCATTCTCCTTCACCCTAACAGGGAATGTTCATCTCCACAGTTGCAGAATTTCCCTTCATCTAGAATACAATATTCTGCCCTTTGGCACACACTTGACACATGGCCAAATCTTTAACATTTATGACACTGAAAGGTCTTGTGCACAGAAGCTCTTACGGGGTATCTCATGAATCCCAACTTTATATGAGAAGAGATTGACTCATCAAAGAACAGTAGCATGGATGAAGTGAATTTATTTTCTCCATCCACCATACGTACACCAACCACTCCTTTGATGTCTTCAGTTACATCTTTTGCCTTTCTTTCTTGGGCCACCCCAGAAATAACCCCATGATAGGTGCCCTGCTATGAAAATCTATACAGGAAACATTCCACTCCAATATCTTTTCGAGACTTAAAACATGCAAATTCTGCTCCGCAGACACAAAAAATCTAAATGAAGACCACTTCTTGTGATTCTCACCGACTCCACACTTTCCTCCAACGCATTGGGCTTATTCTGGACAGACTTTGGTGAGAGTGAGCCCTCTCGCTTCTCCTCTTCCTCTCTGCTGAAACTCTCTCACCGGAGAAAGCATCCCAGTGAGCAAAACAGTGCCCCTCTGTCTTACTATGTATCTGATGCTGTCTGGACAGAAATAGTATGACATGCCATACTCTTTCGGTCCAGACAGCATCAGATACATGGTCTACACATACTGAGACAGTGGGGCGCTGTTTCGCTCACTCGAATGCTTTATCTGAGATTGATCAGTCTTTCTGTTGGTGCGGGTTCTCGATCAAATATTTAGTCCAGTTACCTTCACTTTTTTAAGTACAGGAACAATGGTGGACATCATGAACCAAGTGGGGACAACAGACTGGGATAGGGATAGATTGAATATGTCCACAAACACACCTTGCGAGCCTTAACATGCTTAAATGTCTTACTCATGTCGGCCACAGAGAGGCGGTGGCCACGTCGGCGGCTCTGTGTTTTCCTTGAAACGGGTGAAGAAGGTGTTTAACTTGTCCTGGAGCGAGGCGTCGTTGTCCGCGATGTGGCTGGCTTTCCCTTTATAGTCCGTGGTTGTCTGGAGTCCCTGCCACATACAGAGGACAGGATCCAAAAACAACTGTTCCTGTGTGGCTGAGTTGGTAAGAACATAGCACCAATACTTGACTTGAGCAGGAACTCACCAGAGCTGAGTACCAGAATCTCAAATGTTCTACTACTTGAGCTCCTTCATTTGCACATCCTGCTCAAAAGTATTGTGGAGCTCCTGCACCTAAATATAAACAGTACGAGTACCGGCACTCAAAATGAATACTGGCACCTACATTGCCTTCAGAAAGTATTCACACCACTTAACTTTTTCAACATGTTGTTGTGTTACAGCCTGAATTTACACAAAATACCACATAATGTCAAAGTGGATTTTTTTTTTTTTTTACAAATTATTAAAAGCTAAAAGTATTCAACCTTTTTGTTATGGCAAGCCTAAATAAGTCCAGGAGTAAGAATGTGCTTAACATAATAAGTTGCATGGACTCACTGTGTGCAAAAATAGTAGTTAACATGATTTTTTAATGACTACCCCATCTCTGTACCACACACACAATTATCTGTAAGGTCCATCAGTTGAGACCAGGGAGGTTTTCCAATGCCATGCAAAGGGCACCTATTCGTAGATGGGTAAAAATAAAAAAAGATATAGATGTACTATTGTAAAGTGGTTGTTCCACTGGATATCTTAAGGTGAATGCACCAATTTGTAAGTCGCTCTGGATAAGAGCGTCTGCTAAATGACGTATATGTAAAATGTTATCAATTATGCTTTGGATGGTGTATCAATACACCCAGTCACTACAAAGATGCAGACTACCTTCTTAACTCAGTTGACGGAGAGGAAGGAAACCGCTCAGGGATTTCACCATGAGGCCAATGGTGACTTTAAAACATTTACAGAGTTTAATGGCTGTGATAGGAGAAAACCAAGGATGGATAAATAACATTGTAGTTACTCCACAATACTAACCAAGAGTGAAAAGAAGGAAGTCTGTACAGAATATTTTCAAGCATGGTGGTGGCTGCATCATGTTATCGTTATTTTTGTCATCGGCAAGGAATTATTAAGGATACAATTAAATGGAATAGAGCTAAGCACAGGCAAAATCCTAGTGGCAAACCTGGTTTAGTCTGCTTTCCAACAGACACTGGGAGACAAATTCACCTTTCAGCAGGACAATAACCTAAAACACAAGGCTAAATATACACTGGAACTGCTTACCAAAATGTCATTGAATGTTCTTGAGTGCCCTAGTTACAGTTTTGACTGTCGCTGTCGCTGTCTAGCAATGATCAACAACCAACTTGACAGAGCTTGAAGAATTTTTAAGAAAATAATTGGCAAATGTTGTTGTTATCCAGGTTAGAGGTCGACCGATTATGATTTTTCAACGCCGATACCGATTATTGGAGGACCCAAAAAAAAACATATTCCGTATCGGCTTTTTTTGGTCCTCCAATATATATATACACATATACACATATATATTTCTAATAATGACAATTACAACAATACTGAATGAACAATTAACATTTTTATTTTAACTTAATATACTGCTCAAAAAAATAAAGGGAACACTTAAACAACACAATGTAACTCCAAGTCAATCACACTTCTGTGAAATCAAACTGCCCACTTAGGAAGCAACACTGATTGACAATACATTTCACATGCTGTTGTGGAAATGGAATAGACAACAGGTGGAAATTATAGGCAATTAGCAAGACACCCCCAATAAAGGAGTGGTTCTGCAGGTGGTAACCACAGACCACTTCTCAGTTCCTATGCTTCCTGGCTGATGTTTTGGTCACTTTTGAATGCTGGCGGTGCTTTCACTCTAGTGGTAGCATGAGATGGAGTCTACAACCCACACCAGTGGCTCAGGTAGTGCAGCTCATCCAGGATGGCACATCAATGCGAGCTGTGGCAAGAAGGTTTGCTGTGTCTGTCAGCGTAGTGTCCAGAGCATGGAGGCGCTACCAGGAGACAGGCCAGTACATCAGGAGATGTGGAGGAGGCCGTAGGAGGGCAACAACCCAGCAGCAGGACCACTACCTCCGCCTTGGTGCAAGGAGGAGCACTGCCAGAGCCCTGCAAAATGACCTCCAGCAGGCCACAAATGTGCATGTGTCTGCTCAAACGGTCAGAAACAGACTCCATGAGGGTGGTATGAGGGCCCGACGTCCACAGGTGGGGGTTGTGCTTACAGCCCAACACCGTGCAGGACGTTTGGCATTTGCCAGAGAACACCAAGATTGGCAAATTCGCCACTGGCGCCCTGTGCTCTTCACAGATGAAAGCAGGTTCACACTGAGCACATGTGACAGACGTGAGCAGTGTATAATACATAAATAAAATCTATTTAGTCTGAAATAAATAATGAAACATGCTCAATTTGGTTTAAATAATGCAAAAACACAGTGCTGGAGAAGAAAGGAAAAGTGCAATATGTGCCATGTAAAAAAGCTAACGTTTAAGTTCCTTGCTCAGAATTTATGAATGCTGGTGGTTCAATATTCCCAGTTAAGAAGTTTTAGGTTGTAGTTATTATAGGAATTATGATGCGTCGACTATTTCTCTCTATACCATTTGTATTTCATATACCTTTGACTATTGGATGTTCTAATAGCCACTTTAGTATTGCCAGCCTAATCTCAGGATTTGATAGGCTTGAAGTCATAAACAGAGCTGTTACTCAAGCATTGCTAAGAGCTGCTGGCAAACGCAGTAAAGTTTGAATGAATGCTTACGGGCCTGCTGCTGCCTACCACCGCTCAGTCAGACTACTCTATCAAATATCAAATCATAGACTTAATTATAATATAATAAACACAGAAATACGAGCCTTTGGTCATTAATATGGTCAAATACGTAAACTATCATTTCGAAAACAAAACGTTTATTCTTTCTGAGAAATACGGAACCGTTCTGTATTTTATCGAACGGGTGGAAACCCTAAATCTAAATATTGCTGTTACATTGCACAATCTTCAATGTTATGTCATAATTATGTAAAATTCTGAAAAATTAGTTTGCAACGAGCCAGGCAGCCCAAACTGTTGCATATACCCTGACTCTGCATGCAATGAACGCAAGAGAAGTGACGATTTCTCTAGTTAATATTGCCTGCTAACATTAATTTCTTTTAACTAAATATGCAGGTTTAAAAAATATACTTCTGTGTATTGATTTTAAGAAAGGCATTGATGTTCATGGTTAGGTACATTCACGCAACGATTGTGATTTTTTCGCGAATGCGCTTTTGTTAAATCATCCCCCGTTTGGCGGGGGATGATTTAGTAGGCTGTGATTCGATGATAAATTAACAGGCACCGCATTGATTATATGCAACGCAGGACAAGCTAGTTAACCTAGTAATATCATCAACCATGTGTAGTTAACTAGTGATTATGTGAAGATTGATTGTTTTTTATAAGATAAGTTTAATGCTAGCCAGCAACTTTCCTTGGCTCCTTGCTGCACTCGCGTAACAGGTGGTCAGCCTGCCATGCAGTTTCCTCGTGGAATGCAATGTAATCGGCCACAATTGGCGTCCAAAAATGACGATTACCGATTGATATGACAACTTGAAATTGGCCCTAATTAATCGGCCATGCCGATAAATCGGTCGGCCTTTAATCCAGATATGCAAAGCTCTCAGAGACTTGCCCAAAAACACTCACAGTTGTAATCGCTGCCAAAGGTGATTCTAACATGCATTGACTCAGGAGGTTGAATACTTATCTAATCAAAAATATGATGGTTTTATTTTTCATTAATAAAAAAAAATCTTTGAATTTTTCTTCCACTTTAACGTTAGAGTTTTGTGTCGATCATTGACAAAAAAGGAAAATGTAATCGATTTAATCACACTTTGTAACATAACAAAATGTGTAAAAAAATCAAGGGGTGTGAATACTTTCTTAAGGCACTGTATTTCAGTCACAGTCAAGCATTGTATAGCACTTGCAACACTAAGGTCCTTTCAATTCCCACAGGATTACATACACATATGTAATTAAAATGTATCTACTCACTGTATTGTAAGTTGCTTTGGACAAAAGCTTCTGCTTCATTGTGATGAATGCTGCACAGTACTTTATGAACAAGGAGGAAATCAAATCAATAAATGTACTGTCTCATGGGAACAGACTCTGTATCTAAGGTTTTGCATGATGTCTAGTCTGTAGCTACGGACCATGTGTTTCTGCACCATAGTCTGTGCATGCGGAACATGAGGTTTTACACCATGTCTGTACCTGAGGAGCGTGAGGTTCTATCACAATCTCCATACATTACTACCATGAGATCAGAGTGCAAATCATACTGTGACACTTTACTATGAGCCTAATAGTAAAGACATCCCAGCTGGTACATAACTTTCTGATAACCTTATATTTCTTAGAAGTTGGTGAGAGCGTGGTTGTCCTGTGGTTATTTTGCATACAACCTTCCCACAAAGTTCTGTGAATAGTGCAGGATACCCAGCTAACACATAATGTTCTGAGAACCATATGTTTCTTAGGTGGGAATTTCAGTACTTCAGCTTAGCGTTTCCTACAGGTTTCCTCGTGGTTCCATTTAAAGTCATGTTCTCAAATTGTTCCGAGAGCGTTAAGAAACAACATTCTTCTGTAGGAATTTTCCATTGTGTTTTTTGCAAACATATTTTAGAGAATTGTCCAACCCATCGGGTATCTCTCTACACCCCCATATGCCATGTCTTGAAATATGCTGACAGACGGATTAAAAGTAAGTTGATATTGTTATACTTCTAACAGCCAACTTTCTAGCTCCGCCCACAACTTCCAGACTTTACAGTATTCCCAGAAAACATGGATTATTGAGTCATTATTAGTTTTACACTTAAGACATGACTCTGCCATTGTGTAGAATTTGTGAATTTTGTGTCTCGTATAACACATTCTTTATAGCCTAAACTGTATTAAGAGTACATTTTAGTTTACTTTCATGTTGTTAGTTGTGCTCCAAATTTCCCTCCATCTTCCATCTATATTTTTTTCCTAAGAGATTGTCAGTTGGTTATACTCTCTGCAAGGTTTTGTGTATCTTCCCTATCATATGAACATCCTTTTCTGACTCAAATAAGATTCCCCCAAGGTTAGTCTGATGTCCAAAATATGTCAAATCGAAATGTTGTGAAATGTAACTTTTAAGTTACATGTATTTGAAACATCTACATTGGTCATGACTTTTTAAATTCTGTCATGGAAATAAATGTATTTCCTGTTACCAAATCATTTACAGTTTCTATGCTTTTAATTTTCCATGTGGAGCAATTTATTGGTGAATTTTGAAAAGCTATCCAAGGATTGTTCCATAAGGTTGTGTTTTTAGGAAGTGATATTGGTTCTTGTAGAATATGTTTAATTTTCTTCCTTATTGTTATAGTCTTAATTATAAAGTTGTTAATGTTCTTAACTTCATCCTTCGAAAATAGACATGTAAAAAGTTTGAGGATGAGCATGCACATCTTCAATATGTACCCATTGTTCCTCTTTAGTGCATTTAACTATATGTTGCAAGTAAAAGTCTTGGAATTGTATAAAATTGCTACCCAAGCCTGGAAGGTTAAAACCACCCGCAGACTTAGGAAGATATAAAACTTTTCATTTTATTCTATGAATTGTATTTGGCCATATAAAGTCTGTTATGAACGAGCGAACTCTTTTTAAAGAAAGTCTTTGGTGGGGCAATTGGTATTACTGAAATTAAATACAAAAACTTTGGCAGCCATGCCATTCTAGAGGTTTATTCCACCTGTACGATTTATGGAACATTATTCAATTTAATTACATATGCTTTCATTTTGTTGAGAAGTTAGGATACTTAAGTATTTAATATTTTTTTTTGTGGTCCACTTAAAGAATTGCTGTTGATCGCGAGTTATTTTTTATTTTTTTCCAGTTGCCGTTATTACATTTTTTTCCACATACATTTTATTTCCTGAGATTTTTGAGTATTCAGAATATTTTTTGTTTAGCAAAGGGGGCATTGAGCTTTCAATATTGGTCAGGTATGGAGATCATCTGCAAATAAGTTTAGTTTATATTCATGTTTACAAATACTGACACCAGTTACATTTGGGTCCTGTCTAATTCTTGCTGCAAGCGGTTCAATAGCCAGTGCAAACAGGAGGGGGAAAGGGGACATCCCTGTCTTGTGCCCCTTTCTAAAGCAATTTCCTCAGATAATGTATTATTTGTATATATTTTTGCTTTAGGACATTTATACAACATTTTCTAAAATGTATTATTTCAGATGGAAAGTTGAAAGCTCCCAAAGTTTTGAATAGAAAAGGCCATTCAAAATGGTCAAAAGCAGCTATTATTAATAAATCTACAGTACCAGTCAAAAGTTTGTACACGCCTACACATTCAAGGGTTTTTCTTTCTTTTTTTTTACAATTTTCTACATTGTAGAATAACAGTGAAGACATCAAAACTATGAAATAACACATATGGAATCATGTAGTAACCAAAAGAGTGTAAAAAAATTGAAATGTATTTTATATTGGGCAGGGTTTCTCTCAACCAGTTTCATGAGTTAGTCGCCTGGAATGCATTTCAATTAACAGATGTGCCTTCTTAAAAGTTAATTTGTGGAATTTCTTTCCTTTTTAATGTGTTTGAGCCAATCAGTTGTGTTGTGACAAGGTAGGGTGGTATACAGAAGATAACCCTATTTGGTAAATGTCAGAGTCCATATTATGGCAAGAACAGCTCAAATAAGCAAAGTGAAATGACAGTCCATCATTACTTTAAGACATGAAGGTCAGTCAATCCATAAAATTTAATGAGCTTTGAAAGTTTCTTCAAATGCAGTCGCAAACACCATCAAGCGCTATTATGAAACTGGCTCTCATGAGCTCTCACCACAGGAAAGGAAGACCCAGAGTTACCTCTCCTGCAGAGGATAAGTTCATTAGAGTTACCAGCCTCAGAATTGCAGCCCAAATAACGCTTCACAGAGTTCAAGTAACAGACACATCTCAACATCAACTGTTCAGAGGAGACTGTGTGAATCAGGCCTTCATGGTCAATTTGATGCAAAGAAAACAGTACACCAATAAGAAGAGGAGATTCACTTGGGCCTAGAAACACGGGCATTGGACATTGGACTGGTGGAAATCTGTCCTTCAAACCAATTCAGATGGTTTGGGATGAGTTGGACCGCAGAGTGAAAGAAAAGCAGCCAACAAGTGCTCAGCACATGTGGGAACTCGTTCAAGATTGTTGGAAAAGCATTCCAAGTCAAGCTGGTTGAGAGAATGGCAAGAGTGTGCAAAGCTGTTATCAAGGCAAAGGGTGGCTACTTTGAAGAATCTCAAATATAAATATATATTTTAATTTGTTTAACACTTTTCTGGTCACTACATGATTCCTTATGTGTTATTTCATAGTTTTGATGTCTTCACTATCATTCTACAATGTAGAAAATAGTAAAAATAAAGAAAAACCATTGAATGAGTAGCAGTGTCTAAACCTTTGACTGGTACTGCGTGTCTTGTTTTGTTCTTCCATTTATTTGTGAGGGTCTATTTTTATAAAAACAATTTGATTGATATGCATCAAGTCTGGTAAGACTTCTGCCATTATATTGCTTATAAGCATTGTTATTATTTTGTCGCAAGTTATTACATTTATGGGTCTATAATAAGCAGGGGACTCTTCAGATTTTCCTGGTTTTAATATAATTTAAATATCTGTTTGACACATGGAACTAGAAAGTACTGAATTGAGTGACATGTATTGTCATTTCTGTAAATAGGGGGGCTATTTTGTCCAAAAATGTTGAATAGAATTCTATGGGAAAGCTATCCATTCCTGGTGCTTTTGTCCGTGCTAAGTTTTAATTGTATCTAATATTTATTCTTGGGTGATCTCTGTTTTTAGTGATTCTTTTTTGACTGCTGATAATTGCTTCAGTTGTTCAGTCTAAGAAGGCTGTAGGATCTGTCCAACTGTTGTTTAATTCTATTTATATACACTGCCATTCAAAAGTTTGGGGTCTCTTAGAAATGGCCTTCTTTTTTAAAGAAAAGCAATTTTTTTGTCCATTAAAATAATATCAAATTGATCAGAAATACAGTGTTGTTAATACATTGTTAATGTTGTTCGCAGCCTGTATCGCAGCAGGCTGCGACTTGGAGACCCAACAGGCGGCGCACTATTGGCCCAGCGTCGTCTGGGTTAGGGGAGGGTTTGGCCGGCTGGGATGTTCTTGTCCCATCGCGCTCAAGCGACTCGTTGCGTCCGGGCGTATGCACACTGACTACGGTCGCCAGCCGTACGGTGTTTCCTCTAACACATTGGTGTGGCTGGCTTCTAGGTTAAGCATGTGTGTCAAGAAGCAGTGCGGCTTGGCGGGGTCGTGTTTCGGAGTACGCATTGCTCTCGACCTTTGCCTCTTCTGAGTCTGTACGGGAGTTGCAGCGATGGAACAAGACTGCAACTGCCAATTGGATATCATGAAATTGGGGAGAAAAAAGGGGTAAAACTTTTTCCCCCCTCATCATTCTAAACACAATACCTCGTAATGACAAAGCAAAAACAGGTTTTGATTTTTTTGCTAATTTATAAAAAATAAAAAACAGCAATTTACATAAGTGTTCAGACCCTTTACACAGTTCTTTGTTGAAGCACCTTTGGCAGCAATTACAGCCTCAAGTCTTCTTGGGTATGATGCTTGGCACACCTGTATTTGGGGAGTTTCTCCCATTCTTCTCTGCAGATCCTCTCAAGCTCTGTCCGGTTGGATGGGGAGCACACTGCACCAATATTTTCTGGTCTTTCCAGAGATGTTCGATCAGGTTCAAGTCCAGGCTCTGGCTGGGCCACTCAAGGACATTCAGAGACTTGTTCCCGAAGCCACTTCTGCATTGTCTTGGCTGTGTGCTTAGGGTCATTGTCCTGTTGGAAGGATAATTTTTGCCCCAGTCTGAGGTCCTGGAGCAGGTTTTCATCAAAGATCTCTCCCAGTCCCTGCCGTTGAAAAACGTCCTCACCGCATAATGCTGCCACCACCATTCTTCACCGTAGGCATGGTCCCAGGTTTCCTCCAGATGTGATGTTTGGCATTCAGGCAAAATAGTTCAATATTGGTTTCATCAGACCTGAGATCTTGCTTCTCATGGTCTGAGAGTCTTTAGGTGCCTTTTGGCAAACTCTGAGCAGGTTGTCATGTACCTTTTTTACTGAGAAATGGTTTCCATCTGGCCACTCTACCATAAAGGCCTGATTGGTGGAGTGCTGCAGAGATGGTTGTCCTTCTGGAAGGTTCTTCCATCTCCACAGAGGAACTCTGGAGCTCTTTCAGTGTGACCATTGGGTTCTTGGTCACCTCCCTGATCAAGGCCCTTCTCCCCCGATTGCTCAGTTTGGCCGGGCGGCCAGCTCTAGCAAGATTCTTGGTGGTTCCAAACTTCTTCCATTTGAGGCCACTGTGCTCTTGGGGAGCTTCAATGCTACAGAATTGTTTTGGTACCCTTCCCCAGATCAATGGAAACAGGATGCACCTAAGCTCAATCTCTAGTCTTACAGCAAAGGGTATGTAAATAACGTATCTGTTTATTTTTAATACATTTGCAAGCATTTCTAAAAAGTATAGGGTATTGTGTGCAAATTGATGAGGAAATTGAAAAAATTATATATATTTTAGAATAAGGCTGTAACGTAACAAAATGTGGAAAAAGTTAACGGGTCTGAATACTTTCCGAATGCACTGTAAATCAAAGATGGATCGTGTTCGGAGATAGATGGGAGGGGTTGAGGGGAGCTGAAAGGTGGGACTAAAAATAACAAAAAAACAAGATAACTATTGTAAAATATACTTTGTCCGTAAAATGTATATAGGTTCAGATCTTTTGTGAAATATCACAGCACAGTTGAAAAATATATGAACACTGGTCAACGAGCAGCCAACCCCTTACCCCTGAATTTCTACCATCATTAGAATAAACTGCCCACTGGGCACACCACGTCATTTCAACGTAGAGAAGTAGATACGTTGATGAATGAGATTCCAACCTATTTTCACCCACTCAAAAAGACAGCCAAATGTGTGTTGAATTCCCAATGTGTTATCACTATGCTTTCAACCGTTTAAAAAGTACAACCTAGTTCAAATAGGAAAACAATGTCTAATATTTTGTTCATACAACAACTTAATGTGTTATCACTGTTCTTCATCTAACAGCACAACCAAATGACCTCGATTGCAGTTAATTGAGATTACATTAAAGTACATGGTGCAAGTGCTCCATCTTATTTATTTATTTTTATTTAACCTTTATTTAACTAGGCAAGTCAGTTAAGAACAAATTCTTATTTACAATGACGGCCTACCCCGGCCAAACCCTAACCCGGACGACGCTGGGATAAATAATTGTGCGCCGCCCTATGGGACTCCCAATCACAACTGGTTGTGATACAGCCTGGAATCGAACCAGGGTCTTTAGTGACACCTCTAGCACTGAGATGCAGTGCTTTAGACCACTGCGCTACTCGAGAGCCCTGTGGATATTACGTTGAAGATCTGATGTTTCAAAGGTACAAATTCAACATAGACAAACCTTGTATAAAATATGTTGACAATTTGTTGCCGCGATGACAAAATTTTACCCTCAAAACAACAGTTGATTACTTTTTTCTAAATTAAAGGTATTTTCCACATAGATTCCACGGTAACACTTTACTTGACACCCATTGTCATAACCTGTCATAATATGGTCATAACACTGTCATGACCCATATAGTTACACTTGTTGTGATATACAGTGTATTGTGTTATTTTATGGCTGGTTATGACACCTACATAAGAGTGTCAAAACCTTTTTTTTCCTCTGCCAAGAAGTTCACTTTCGTGTTATGACGCTGGGTGTCAAGTAAAGTGTTACTGGTTCCACATTACAATATGTTGACAAATTACGTTGAAACAACGCTGATTTAACCAGTATGTGCCCGGTGGGTTGAGATGACAAACCTTGACCAGCAGTTAGTGGCAGTCATAAATTAGAATGATGTTTCAGAGACTAGGGACATAGAGAAGCAGTTTGCTAATAACTAACAGAAAACATCAGACAACACAAAACATCTCATCCATCATAGTGTGGGATAAATATTCTCCTTGGCATGATCTCCCTGAATGGATAGAAGTTCAGACAGAAATGTGCTTATAATGTTATGTTTGAAAGTACTCCTCATATTTTCTGTCTCCTATTGGTGCAGTGAAAGCATTGACATGACACTGAGTCTGTCACGTGAGCTAAGTCCAATATCCTACCTACACATTACCTACCTACCGGAGTAAAACTATAAATTGACCTAGTCAACGTGGGGCATGTTGTGAGTAATGGATATGTGGGTCATTTAAACGCAACATTGACGATTGTCAAGAAGACTTACAGCATTGCAGCACAGGTATTTTGAAAATGAACCTTTTAATGCACTCAACTGTAGTGAATGAGGACAATCATTTGTGATAGGCAGACTCACATAAGTGGACAAACATTTGAAGTCCTAAACTTCTCTCTTTTTCAGTGCTGGATAAAGGTAGATGCAGCACATTTCAGTCAGTGTGTGCTCACTCCCCCTTCTCCTCTTTACCCTCTCCATCCCCCAGTCGGCTTCCTGGCTGTCACCACACTGTGCGGTTATATGTATTCCCTATTGTATCACTGCCACCCACCCACACACCCACACACACACACAGTTAGTTAACCCCATGTTTGGACTTCAAACCAGATGGAACTAGATAAAGAGAGGCACTCCCAATAGATATACTTGTTGGGCAATTACAACAAGCAATACGCCACGTTTCCATAACTAAACTCACAAAGTAACCTAAACAGTTGTGTGTTTACTGAGCAGAGTAGGTCATGCGGTTGCTCTTAAAACATATCTCAAAGAAACCCCCTCTTATCAAACACTGGAATAATTTCAACAAGTCATTAACTTCCTTATACATACAGTGAAACCACAGTTATGTTCCAACATTGACGCTAGCATAATTTCAGCAATGAAGCAATATACTGAGCATGCAGTCTAAGATGTGGTATGCTAATATGGACATTGAATTGTACTTAATGTATCTGCACTTGCAGGACAGAAGTGAACAGAACATACAGCTGAAGTCAGAAGTTTACATACACCTTAGCCAAATACATTAAAACTCAGTTTTTCACAATTCCTGACATTTAATCCTAGTAAAACTTCCCTGTTTTAGGTCAGTTAGAATCACCACTTTATTTTCAGAATGTGAAATGTCAGAATAATAGTAGAGAGAATGATTTATTTCAGCTTTTATTTCTTTCATCACATTCTCAGTGGGTCAGAAGTTTACATACAGTCAATTAGTATTTGGTAGCATTGCCTTTAAAATTGTTAAACTTGGGGCAAACATTTCAGGTAGCCTTCCACAAGCTTCCCACAATAAGTTGGATGAATTGTGGCCCATTCCTCCTGACAGAGCTGGTGTAACTGAGTCAGGTTTGTAGGCCTCCTTGCTCGCACACACTTTTTCAGTTCTGCCCACAAATTTCCTATAGGATTGAGGTCAGGGCTTTGTGATGGCCACTCCCAATACCTTGACTTTGTTGTCCTTAAGCCATTTTGCCACAACTTTGGAAGTATGCTTGGGCTCATTATCCATTTGGAAGACCCATTTCCAACCAAGCTTTAACTTCCTGACTGATGTCTTGAGATGTTGCTTCAATATATCCACATCATTTTCCGTCCTCATGATGCAATCTATTTTGTGAAGTGCACCAGTACCTCCTACAGCAAAGCACCCCCACAACATGATTCTGCCACCCCCGTGCTTCATGGCTGGGATGGTGTTCTTCGGCTTGCAAGCCTCCCCCTTTTTCCTCCAAATGTAAAGATAGTCATTATGGCCAAACAGTTCTATTTTTGTTTCATCAGACCAGAGGACATTCCTCCAAAAAGTACGATCTTTGTCCCCATGTGCAGTTGCAAACCGGAGTCTGGCTTTTTTATGGCGGTTTTGGAGCAGTGGCTTCTTCCTTGCTGAGCGGCCTTTCAGGTTATGTCGACATAGGACTCGTTTTACTGTGGATATAGATACTTTGTACCTGTTTCATCCAGCATCTTCACAAGGTCCTTTGCTGTTGTTTTGGGATTGATTTGCACATTTCTCACCAAAGTACGTTCATCTCTAGGAGACAGAACGCGTCTCCTTCCTGAGCGGTATGACAGCTGCGTGGTCCCATGGTGTTTATACTTGCGTACTATTGTTTGTACAGATGAACGTGGTACCTTCAGGCATTTGGAAATTGCTCCCAAGGATGAACCAGACTTGTGGAGGTCAAATACATTTTTCTGAGGTCTTAGCTGATTTATTTTGATTTTCCCATGATGTCAAGCAAAGAGGCACTGAGTTTGAAGGTAGGCCTTGAAATACCTCCACAGGTACACCTCCAATTGACTCAAATGATGTCAATTAGCCTATCAGAAGCTTCTAAAGCCATGACATAATTTTCTGGAATTTTCCAAGCTGTTTAAAGGCACAGTCAACTTAGTGTATGTACATTTCTGACCCACTGGAATTGTGATACAGTGAATTATAAGTGAAATAATCTGTCTGTAAACAATTGCAGGAAAAATTTCTTGAGTCATGCACAAAGTAGATTTGCCAAAACTATAGTTTGTTAACAAGAAATGTGTGAAGTGGTTGAAAAACTAGTTTTAATGACTCCAACTTAAGTGTATATGTAAACTTCTGACTTCAACTATACCACAGGAAAAAGGTTCAACATAAACACACGCCCAGAGGGACTACTACTTCGCCTGAATGGCAGTCTACTCTGTCACGCCAATATTGTTGGGAAGAGCACAGATCTGGGACCAGGCTAACTTCAACATTCCTTACTGAGGCTCCCAGGATGATGAAGATGTGGGAGTCAGATGGATGGGAGAGCTCTCTTCTCAGCCGTCCAAATACCTCAGAAAGGGTGAGACACTCAGGAACACCACTCATCTCTCTCTCTTGTGTTGTTTCTGCATGTCAAGCTTGGTTCCATCAAACAATAGCAAAAGGAAGACATTTGAGTATGTCTACTTTGTGTGTGAACTTACCCTCTTTTCATTGCCATCTCACTCTTTTCTCTGTGTTATCCCATTCACTCACAAAGGAGTGCAATTCTGTCATCACTGCACAGCAGAAATTGCAAAGTGAGGTAATGCTGCCACCCATTATTGCAAAGAAAGAATGTCTGACTTTGTCACAACACATTTCCTTATGGATGTGGTTTCCATACAGTTCAGACTGTGCCATATGCATTACTGTCATTCAGAGCTCTGCTATAACCTATTGTTATAAATACAGGATATCTTTCTTCTTGTCACTCAACACCCACATTTCCCCTCAGACAAATGTTCAGGCAGTAGCGAATGGAATAGACAGCACTCCATTGAAGATTGCCTTCAATAACTAATCTACTGGATGTGTTTCAGCCTATGCTTTATTGTTTTGAAGGCATCTGTGAGGGAGCATGCTACCATTGTTTATTACTCATTGATTAAATGTTCATGTTGTGACAGGCAAGGCATGAAAAGGCAACTCCCAACATCTCCACATTTCAACAGGCCTGGTTTGGCAACAAATTTTTTTTTTGTACCTTTATTTAACTAGGCAAGTCAGTTAAGAACAAACTCTTATTTTCAATGACGGCCTAGAAACAGTGGGTTAACTGCCATGTTCAGTGACAGAATGACAGATTTTTATCTTGTCAGCTAGGGGATTCAATCTCATTTGTACTAAGTTTTCATTAATTATCTAAAGGAATGACCTTAAGAGTACCAAGCAACTCCTTGCATAAACATTAATATTGCGCAAAACAAATTGTGTCCCAGGTATTTATTGACTAGCCTATTCAACAGCTCACTCAGTCACACGGAGGAATGTTTATTATTGTCTTCACTATGTACAGTGAGGGAAAAAAGTATTTGATCCCCTGCTGATTTTGTACGTTTGCCAACTGAAATAAATTATCAGTCTATAATTTTAATGGTAGGTTTATTTGAACAGTGAGAGACAGAATAACAACAAAAAAATTCAGAAAAACGCATGTCAAAAATAAGTATTTGACCCCCTCTCAATCAGAAAGATTTCTGGCTCCCAGGTGTCTTTTATACAGGTAACGAGCTGAGATTAGGAGCACACTCTTAAAGGGAGTGCTCCTAATCTCAGTTTGTTACCTGTATAAAAGACACCTGTCCACGGTAGCAATCAATCAATCAGATTCCAAACTCTCCACCCTGGCCAAGACCAAAGAGCTCTCCCAGGATGTCAGGGACAAGATTGTAGACCTACACAAGGCTGGAATGGGCTACAAGACCATTGCCAAGCAGCTTGGTGAGAAGGTGACAACAGTTGGTATGGTTATTCGCAAATGGAAGAAACACAAAAGAAATGTCAATCTCCCTCGGCCTGGACTCCATGCAAGATCTCACCTCGTGGAGTTGCAATGATCATGAGAACAGTGAGGAATCAGCCCAGAACTACACGGGAGGATCTTGTCAATGATCTCAAGGCAGCTGGGACCATAGTCACCAAGAAAACAATTGGTAACACACTACGCCGTGAAGGACTGAAATCCTGCAGTGCCCGCAAGGTCCCCCTGCTCAAGAAAGCACATATACATGCCCGTCTGAAGTTTGCCACTGAACATCTGAATGATTCAAAGGACAACTGGGTGAAAATATTGTGGTCAGATGAGACCAAAATGGAGCTCTTTGGCATCAACTCAACTCACTGTAGGGAATAGGGTGCCATTTGGGACGCCGACAGTCTCTTATCAGCATCTAGCTTCCGATATGAACCAGTGTCTTTACTCCAGAGCAATAAAGTTGGACCAATATCAAGCAGCACTAGCGTCATCGCTGTGGATACCGTAGGAGTGTGCACAACCACACATAATACATACCAGGCGGTGTCAGAGGAAGACCCCAAAAAATGTCAAAAACTCCAGCCACAGTCCGTTCTTTCTGCTATCGCAAGGCAAGCGGTACCAGTGCACCAAGTCTGGAACCTCAACAGCTTCTACTCCCAAGCCATAAGACTGCTAAATAGCTAATCAATGGCTACCATTGACCATTTTTTGAGTGCATGATATTAATAAAAAGAAAACAAGATCTCTCAAAATGACTAATTTACGTTTGCAATCGCAACAAATAATCTGCTCAGACCCCAACCAAGGAGCATTAAAAGTCATGCTATAAGTTCTCAGACAACCCAAAGATTCCTTGACGCCCTTCCAGACTCCCTCTGCCTACCCAAGGACGTCAGAGGACAAAAATCAGTTAACCACCTAACCGAGGAACTCAATTTAACCTTGCGCAATACCCTAGATGCAGTTGCACCCCTAAAAACTAAAAACATCTGTCATAAGAAACTAGCTCCCTGGTATACAGAAAATACACGAGCTCTGAAGCAAGCTTCCAGAAAATTGGAACGGAAATGGCGCCACACCAAACTGGAAGTCTTCCGACTAGCTTGGAAAGACAGTACCGTGCAGTATCGAAGAGCCCTCACTGCTGCTCGATCATCCTATTTTTCCAACTTAATTGAGGAAAATAAGAACAATCCGAAATTTCTTTTTGATACTGTCGCAAAGCTAACTAAAAAGCAGCCTTCGCAAATGGAGGATGGCTTTCACTTCAGCAGTAATAAATTCATGAACTTCTTTGAGGAAAAGATCATGATAATTAGAAAGCAAATTACAGACTCCTCTTTAAATCTGGGTATTCCTCCAAAGCTCTATTGTCCTGAGTCTACACAACTCTGCCAGGACCTAGGATCAAGGGAGATACTAAAGTGTTTTAGTACTATATCTCTTGACACAATGATGAAAATAATCATGGCCTCCAAACCCTCTAGCTGCATACTGGACCCTATTCCAACTAAACTACTGAAAGAGCTGCTTCCTGTGCTTGGCCCTCCTATGTTGAACATAATAAACGGCTCTCTATCCACCGGATGTGTACCAAGCTCACTAAAAGTGGCAGTAATAAAGCCTCTCTTGAAAAAGCCGAATCTTGATCCTGAAATTATAAAAAACTATCGGCCTATATCGAATCTTCCATTCCTCTCAAAATTTTTTGAAAAAGCTGTTGCACAGCAACTCACTGCCTTCCTGAAGACAAACAATGTATACGAATCACTTCAGTCTGGTTTTAGACCCCATCATAGCACTGAGACTGCACTTGTGAAGGTGGTAAATGACCTTTTAATGACGTCAGACCGAGGCTCTGCATCTGTCCTCGTGCTCCTAGATCTTAGTGCCGCTTTTGATACCATCGATCACCACATTCTTTTGGAGAGATTGGAAACCCAAATTGGTCTACATGGACAAGTTCTGGCCTGGTTTAGATCTTATCTGTCGGAAAGATATCAGTTTGTCTCTGTGAATGGTTTGTCCTCTGACAAATCAATTGTACATTTCGGTGTTCCTCAAGGTTCCGTTCTAGGACCACTATTGTTTTCACTATATATTTTACCTCTTGGGGATGTCATTCGAAAACATAATGTTACATTTCACTGCTATGCGGACGACACACAGCTGTACATTTCAATGAAACATGGTGAAGCCCCAAAATTGCCCTCGCTAGAAGCCTGTGTTTCAGACATAAAGAAGTGGATGGCTGCAAACTTTCTACTTTTAAACTCGGACAAAACAGAGATGCTTGTTCTAGGTCCCAAGAAACAAAGAGATCTTCTGTTGAATCTGACAATTAATCTGGATGGTTGTACAGTCGTCTCAAATAAAACTGTGAAGGACCTCGGCGTTACTCTGGACCCTGATCTCTCTTTTGAAGAACATATCAAGACTGTTTCAAGGACAGCTTTTTTCCATCTACGTAACATTGCAAAAATCAGAAACTTTCTGTCCAAAAATGACGCAGAAAAATTAATCCATGCTTTTGTTACTTCTAGGCTGGACTACTGCAATGCTCTACTTTCCGGCTACCCGGATAAAGCACTAAACAAACTTCAGTTAGTGCTAAATACGGCTGCTAGAATCCTGACTAGAACCAAAAAATTTGATCATATTACTCCAGTGCTAGCCTCCCTACACTGGCTTCCTGTTAAGGCAAGGGCTGATTTCAAGGTTTTACTGCTAACCTACAAAGCATTACATGGGCTTGCTCCAACCTATCTTTCCGATTTGGTCCTGCCGTACATACCTACACGTACGCTACGGTCACAAGACGCAGGCCTCCTAATTGTCCCTAGAATTTCTAAGCAAACGGCTGGAGGTAGGGCTTTCTCCTATAGAGCTCCATTTTTATGGAATGGTCTGCCTACCAATGTGAGAGACGCAGACTCAGTCTCAACCTTTAAGTCTTTACTGAAGACTTATCTCTTCAGTAGGTCCTATGATTAAGTATAGTCTGGCCCAGGAGTGTGAAGGTGAACGGAAAGGCTGGAGCAACGAACCGCCCTTGCTGTCTCTGCCTTGCCGGTTCCCCTCTTTCCACTGGGATTCTCTGCCTCTAACCCTTTTACAGGGGCTGAGTCACTGGCTTACTGGTGTTCTTCCATGCCGTCCATGGGAGGGGTGCGTCACTTGAGTGGGTTGAGTCACTGACGTGGTCTTCCTGTCTGGGTTGGCGCCCCCCCCCCCTTGGGTTGTGCCATGGCGGAGATCGTTGTGGGCTATACTCGGCCTTGTCTTAGGACGGTAAGTTGGTGGTTGGAGACATCCCTCTAGTGGTGTGGGGGCTGTGCTTTGGCAAAGTGGGTGGGGTTATATCCTGCCTGTTTGGCCCTGTCCGGGGGTATCATCGGATGGGGCCACAGTGTCTTCTGATCCCTCCTGTCTCAGCCTCCAGTATTTATGCTGCAGTAGTTTATGTGTCGGGGGGCTAGGGTCAGTCTGTTACATCTGAAGTATTTCTCTTGTCTTATCCGGTGTCCTGTGTGAATTTAAATATGCTCTCTCTAATTCTCTCTTTCTCTCGGAGGACCTGAGCCCTAGGACCATGCCTCAGGACAATCTGGTATGATGACTCCTTGCTGTCCCCAGTCCACCTGGCCGTGCTGCTGCTCCAGTTTCAACTGTTCTGCCTGCGGCTATGGAACCCTGACCTGTTCACCGGACGTGCTTATTGCACCCTCGACAACTACTATGATTATTATTATTTGACCATGCTGGTCATTTATGAACATTTTAACATCTTGACCATGTTCTGTTATAATATCCACCCTGCACAGCCAGAAAAGGACTGGCCACCCCTCATAGCCTGGTTCCTCTCTAGGTTTCTTCCTAGGTTTTTGGCCTTTCTAGGGAGTTTTTCCTAGGGAGTTTTTCCTAGCCACCGTGCTTCTTTCACATGCATTGCTTGCTGTTTGGGGTTTTAGGCTGGGTTTCTGTACAGCACTTTGAGATATCAGCTGATGTACGAAGGGCTATATAAATACATTTGATTTGATTTAATTCCATTTCTATCATATGTTTATAGTAATGGTTTTCATTATCTGAGAATATCTCTTAAACGTAAAAGCTGAGACTATATTTTTGTCATTTAGCAGATGCTCTGCAGAGCGACTTACAGTAAGTAGTGAGTACATACATTTTTCTACTGCTCCCCCGTGGGAATAAAACCCACAACCCTGGTGTTGCAAGAGCCATGCTCTACCAACTGAGACACATGGGACCAGTCATTTCACTCGTATGACAAATAATCCAACTGTATACAGATAAAACTTTATTTAAAAAAATTGACACCTTTCCCTTTGGCAGACATATGCATTGTCACAGAAACAACATTCACTATATCTACATTCATTACCTGACAAGATAAGTTAAGACAAGCAAAACTGATAAAAAAAAGAGAGAACACACTTCTGGGTTGTGGTCCTAGTGGTCTGGAAGAGACCTCCCGCCTGCCACTCCAGGGTCGTGTCCAGTAGGGCACACAGTGGCAAAACGTTTTGCAACAGGAAACTAAGATATGTGTTCTTACTGGGTAAGTTTGGGTAGTAGGCCTAAGTTCTCCCCGTTTCACTCCATTCCAAAACATTTTCTCCCTACTGAACACGACCCAGGCTGCAGAGTCCACTGTCCACACACTCCACGAGAAGAAACCTTCATTCATGAGTCTCTATTATCATAAATATATAGTTAAAAGGGGTTATCCTGAGATCCTTCACTTAGGTGTGCACTGCCATAGCACGGTCAGCACTCTATATTCAACCTGTCCACTCCACTTCGGTCATCAATGGTCTCCAGTGCAGTATGACTCATGTCCTGTCAGGTTCAGCTAGTACTGGTGCTCGTACTGCCTGCTTGACCCAGAGTTTATAGGTAGATTGGTAGGGTCTATACGTTTGTTAATAGCATCTATGGGTGGGTGGGCTGGCGGGGGGGTCAACGTCTAGTGAAAGCTTCATTTCTGCTTAAGGTCAGGGGTCGAAGGTTAGGAGTCAACTGAATGCCCAGTGCTGGTTGAGGTCAGCTGCTTTACAGTCGTCCATCACTATCTGGCCCCCTTTCAGGAGTAAGCACTTTCTACTTAGTGGGTTCTTGAGGAGATTCTCCTAGAGAGGGCAGAGGGTTAAAAGTACAGAGTAAGACCATGTACTGCAGTGGGATAACACTGGGTCAGCTATGGACAGATTAGATCTAGAGTAATAACTTCTCTTGTGCGTTGTGAAAGATCGTTAACAGATAGTTACCTAAACAGATTAAATGTACTTCATTGCGTTTATTTCATCAGTCACACATGCTTTACAAAAGCACTCTTCAAGAATGAGGAGTCTAAAATATTTCTCCCACTAAAATATTTCTCTAAAATATTTCTCCCAGCAGATCTAGAAATGTGTGTGCGTGTGTGATATACAGTGCCTTCGGAAAGTATTCCCTTCACTTTTTCCACATTTTGTTACGTTACAGCCTTATTCTAAAATGGATTAAATTGAAAGAAAAAAAATCCTAATCTACACACAATGCCCATTAATGACAAAGCGAAAACAGGTTTTCTAGAAATAAAATACCTTATTTACATAAGTATTCAGACCATTTGCTATGAAACTCGAAATTGAGCTCAGGTGAATCCTGTTTCCATTGGTCATCCTTCAAAATTCAAAAGGCACTCGCACATCTGAGCAATCCTTTTTGCAGGTGCATGGTAACAGTTCAACAAGAGGAATGAAAAAGGAAACCGCACACTGCTCTTGATAGTATCACTGATCTTTAATAAGCTTACGATTGGCCTCACGGTTTCCGTCAGAGCTTTTGTTAGTTAAAAAAAAATGTGCACCCTTATGTAGACCTAGCCCCACCCACATCCGTTCCACGCATCGAAAGGGGTTGGAGGCGAAGAAAAAACAAATAAGTGCTACCAAATATAACGATATGCTTTTCATAAATATTTGAGTCAAGTGTATAAATAAGATGTATTAAACACGTCTATAAAACCACAATGAGGACATAGCAAGTTTTCATTCATCATTGGGTACATTGTATGAAAAACATCAGAGTAATCTTAAATAGGAACACAATTCATGTTCATATTCACAACATAACATACATAGGCATTTCATCATTAAGTCCATTAGGAAATAATGTCTGGAGGGTGAAAATCCCAAAACATTCTCTTTTACGCAGAGTATTATTAATATCACCTCCCCTGTCTGATATCTTAACTTTCTCTATGCCACAAAATCTAAAAGGTAGAAATGTCATGCTTTAGGTCATTAAAATGTACTGCAACTGGATAATCCCACCTTCCAGACATTATTTCCTAAAGGACTTAATGATGATATCTGCAGCATTGAAGGTCCCCAAGAACACAGTGGCCTCCATCATTCTTAAATGGAGGAGGTTTGGAACCACCAAGACTCTTCCTAGACCTGGTTGCCCTGCCAAACTGAGCGATCGGAGGAGAAGGGCCTTGGTCAGGGAGGTGACCAAGAACCCGATGGTCACTCTGACAGAGATCCAGAGTTCCTCTGTGGAGATAGGAGAACCATCCTTTATGGTAGAGTGGCCAGACGAAGCCACTCCTCAGTAATAGGCACATGACAGCACGCTTGGAGTTTGCCAAAAGGCACCTAAAGACTCTCAGACCATGAGAAACAAGATTCTCTGGTCTGATGAAACCAAAATTAAACTCTTTGGCCTGAATGCCAAGCGTCACATCTTGAGGAAACCTGGCACCATCCCTACAGTGAAGCATGGTGGTGGCAGCATCATGCTGAGAGGATGTTTTTCAGCAGCAGGGTCTGGGAGACAAGTCAGGATCGAGGGAAAGATGAACGGAGCAAAGTACAGAGAGATCCTTGATGAAAACCTGCTCCAGAGTGCTTAGGACCTCAGATCGGGGCAAAGGTTCCTTCCAACAGGACAACAACCCTAAGCACACAGCAGGAGTTGCTTCGGGACAAGTCTCTGAATGTCCTTGAGTGGCCCAGCCAGAGCCCGGACTTGAACCCGATCGAACATCTCTGTAGAGACCTGAAAATAGCTGTGCAGCAACGCTCCCCATCCAAACTGACAGAGCTTGAGAGGATCTTCAGAGAAGAATGGGAGAAATTTCCCGAATTCAGGTGTGCCATGCTTGTCGTGTCATACCCAAGAAGACTCAAGGCTGTAATCACTGCCAAAGGTACTTCAACAAAGTACTGAATAAAGGGTCTGAATAATTATGTAAATGTGATTTTAATTTTAATACATTTGCAAAAAATACTAAAAACCAGTTTTTGCTTTGTCATTATGGGTATTGTGTGTAGATTGATGAGGGAAAAAAAACAATTTAATCAATTTTAGAATAAGGCTGTAATGTAACAAAATGTGGAAAAAGTGAAGGGGTCTGAATACTTTCTGAATGCACTGTATATGCTTGCGTGCATGCTTGTCCAGGTGACGCTTCCTTACCTCTGTAAAGATCCACTCCTGTTGTGGGGCCACGCTAGTCCCTAATCCCTTTAGTGTACAAAGCTCAATCTTAACCTGGTCTGGCTGGGGGTTGGCCTGTAGACACAGCTGCTTCCCTATGTTGTGACGCAGTTCCTTATGAGACGTGTACTCAAAGTACTGGGGAAACAGCAAGAGAGATAAGCATATGTAGTCAAACATCACTTTCATATGGTGCTGGGGACTTATTATTGGAGATCGTCTGGGTTCACTTGAAAAATAGATGTCAATCTCAATGTGATTTAAATAAAAGTTAAACAGAAACTTTGCCTACAAACCTGAATATGAAATTCCAATAATTGACTGCACATACTGTTGTTGAATGCATATCAATATCAGAATATCCCTCCACACAACCATAGAGTGCAGAGGAGGCTGGTGAGAGGAGCTATAGGAGGACAGCCCATTGTAAGTCAAACATGTGTTTTCCATAAGTTTGATACTGTTCCATTTATTCCATGCCATTACAAATGAGACAGTCCTCCTACATATCCTCCCACCAGCCTCCTCTGACAGCGTGAGTGAATGTACAGTACCTGGTTACCCCCCATATTGTGGCACGTGTACATGATCAGTGGCTTCCCTCCTTCATTTTTCTCTCCCACATCCAGACAGCTCTGAGCACCAGAGTTCTTAATCTGCGCGCACACACACACACACACTTAACAATGAACACTTATGCATCGCCATCACGTACAGTACTTTCCTAGTCATACTATCAACAAACTATCTGTCGATAAGCAACTGCTCGCTAAGGTTACGGTTAGGTTTTAGAATAACGGGTTAGGGTCAGGGTTAAGGTTAAATTTAGGGTTAGTAGATATTTATTTGAAATGTTACTTCTAGAGCATCTATAGATGGACTATCCAAATAAAAAGTGTTACCTCAAATACTTTTAGCGTTTGTTTTGGACTGCCTGGCTAAACCCTGCATTTAGTGAGCAGGATTTGCACTTTTGAGACATTTCTATTATTTTCATGGCAACAGGCAAGCTCAATCATGCACAGCTAAAGAATTCCAAGACTTAAAATAGTATTTGAAACCAGGTCTGATAGTTTGTACACCTGAATGGAACAAAACATACCGCTCCGAACTTGGTAGGGGTGAGGTCTGGCACGAACACCTCGGGGTAAATAGTATTCAGATACCAGGTGAAGTTCTTACACTGTAGCCTCTCCCTCAGATTCACACGCTCCGAGATGTCACCAAATCCTTTCTGCAACACACACAGAGTAGTGGAAAGTAGTGGAAAGGAGTGAAACAGGAACAAGTGACTTGCTCAATCCTGTGCACTGATAGTTAACGTTAAAGTAACTGTCCAGTGAATATCTGACTTTTCTCTAACTCATACCCAAATAATGTTGTTGACTCGTCCAATACTCGTATTTGTGGCCAAAGCATACAGTTGAGAAATGTATATATAAAAGAAATTATAATAAAAATAAAAAAATACACTTTAAAAACCCCGACATCAAATTTGTATCTCAAACAGACCATTTAAAAAATGCTTGCTATTTCCTCAGAGTATGATGTCATAACCTTGAGGAGGATGAGCTGGCCAATCAGCAGTCTACTTGCATGAATATTTAATGACCGGTATACACCCACACCATTCTGTTGTTGGGGTACGTCCACACTATTCCAACACAGAAAAGCTGCTTTTCAACATACTTAATTACCATTTATTGGAAGGAAAACTATTATTTCACTCATATTATAAGTAATTAAAAGTCATATTTCATAGAAATCTGGAAAGACTGGACAGTTACTTTAACCCCATATAAAGGTAGTCATCTCAAATCAAAAAGTATTGGTAGTATACATAGATTTGCAGATGTTATCACAGGTGCAGCGAAATGCCTGTGTTTCTAGCTCCAACAGTGCAATAATGTCTAGAAAAAAAGAAGAAAAAAAACAATGCCACAGATGTCTGAAGTTTTGAGGGCGTGTGCAATTGGCATGCTGACTGCAGGAATGTCCACCAGAGCTGTTGCCAGAGCATTGAATGTTAATTTCTCTACCATAAGCCACCTCCAATGTTGTTTTAGAGAATTTGGCAGTATGTCCAACTGGTCTCACAACCGCAGACCACATGCATGGGGTCGTGTGGGCGAGCGGTTTTCTGATGAAGAAGTGGTGAACAGAGTGCCCCATGGTGGCGGGGGGGTTATGGTATGGGCAGGCATAAGCTACGGACAATGAACACAATTGCATTTTATTCATGGTAATTTGAAAACACAGAGATCCTGATGCCCATTATGAGGCCCATTTTTTTTTAAAGATCTCTGTGACCAACAGATGCATATCTGTATTCCCAGTCATGTGAAATCCATAAAAATCCATGACTGATTTCCTTATATGAACTGTAACTCAGTAAAATCTTAGAAATTGTTGCAGGTTGTGTTTATATTTTTGTTCAGTATCCATGTAATGGATATACATATAATGGTGTGTAAAGACATTATGGACAGTATATGAATAGAAAAAGGTGTGCACAACAGTAGTTATATAGAATGAGCCATGACAAGAATACAGTATATACATACAAAGTGGGCAAAACGTTATTTAAACATTATTAAAAGTGACCAGCGTTCAATGACTATGTACATAGGGCAGCAGTCTCTAAGGTGCAGGGTAGAGTACCAGGTGGTAGCCGGCTAGAACAGTGACTAAGGCTAGTGGTGACTGTTTAACAGTTTGATGACCTGGAGATAGAAGCTGTTTCTTAGTCTCTTGGCCCCAGCTTTGATGCAGCTGTACTGTCTCCGGCCTTCTAAATGGTGGTGGGGTGAACAGGCCTTGATGATCTTCTTGTCCTTCCTGTGACACCGGGTGCTGTAGATGTCTAGTGATGCGTTAGGCTGACCATACCACCCTCTGGAGAGCCCTACGTTTGCGGATGGTGCAATGGCTGTTCCAGGCGGTGATACAGCCCAACAGGATGCTCTCAATGGTGCATCTGTAGAAGTTTGTGAGGGTCTTAGTGGCCAAGCCAAATTTCTTCAGCCTCCTGAGGTTGAAGAGGTGCTGTTGCTCCTTCTTCACCATGCTGTCTGTGTGAAGGGACCATTTCAGGTTGTCAGTGATGTGCCCGCCGAGGAACTTCAAGCTTTTGATCGTCTCCACTGCGACCCCGTCGATGTGGATGGGGGCGAGCTCTCTCTGCAGTCACCTGTAGTCCACAATCAGCGTTTTGTAAAGGGAGAGGTTATTTTCCTGGTGCCACTCCGTCAGGGCTATCACTTCCTCCCTGTAGGCGGTCTCATCATTGTTGGTAATCAGGCCTACCACTGTTGTTGTCAGTAAACTTCATGATTGAGTTGGAGACATGCATGGCAACGGAGGGGGCTGAGCACGCACCCAAGTGGGGGCCCTGTGTTAGGGATCAGCGTGGCACAAGTGTTGTTGCCTACAGTATATAGACACTCATAAGAACATATTTATTGTAGTTTAGCCTATTCCAGATAAATAATATTTTATAATAAACAGATTGCAGTATGCGCAGGCCGACACATTTTGCACAGTAGTGTGTTGTCTAACAGTTAGCCTTCATTCAGCTTTTCCTTCTGTGTCGAATGAATGTGAGATTACCAAATCTGGCAACACAAGATTATCTAAAATTATTATGGAACTTGGAGTGAACGAAAACATGCCATGGGCTTAACCCTCTTCTCTCACCACTTGTGACATTTTAGCAGCGTTCTGGTTGCGTTGGTTGTAGATGTTTAATGCACAGCGCTATATCTAACAGTACAGTATATGAAACATTGAGTTGATTGAGAACATAAGCCTACCTCCTTGGCCATCTTGGCAGCGTTACTGTTGCGTCGGTAGTAGATGTGTTTGTAGTCATCCATCCAGACCTCTGCGAGTCGTACCTGGTTCCTTGTGATGACCTCAGTACCTTTAGGGAAGGTGTGGGGTGACTTGGTACGGAACACGTGACCCACCACGGAACACGGAATGATCTCCAGCTGGCCGCCACACTGCCACACCTGGGAGAAAGTTTATTGACGTTAGCTGGCTAACTTAGTGACCTGCTTTGTCAATGGAGGCACAAGGACACCGATTATTCACTGTTGAATTGTATTGATGACATTCTGTGAACACTGTGCGATTCTGTAGCAGCTGACAATGTTAGACAAAGTTGCTTTGACTTCCTACAAGCCTTTTGGGCTGGTGTTTACAGAACATTTGGTGCTGTCTGATTAGGGCCTGTCTCCAAGAGGCCAGATTGACATTTGCTCCGCTTCTGTGCTGGTTGGGGTCTCCTTGTTGCAACTTGTAAAAACCAGATACATTTTTGATTAACTACAGCTGTGCTTGTTTTTGTTCACCTGGAAATTCCTACTACAGATACACATGCTCACAAAAACAGGTTAACAGGATTCCTAAGATCTTTTCTGAGATGCTTTGTGGATATAGGCCCAGAGCCGGTCACATGACACCATTCAACCAATTGAATTTAGGTAATAATCAACTGAATGTCTTTGAAAGAAACCCTAATCAGCAAACTCTCTATATATGGCTCTGTTTTAGACTAGCTTTAGTATTTGATAGATATTCCTTTATAATAACATTGTTAGAGGAAAGGGAAGAGGGGAAACTAACCCTAAAGGACATCTCCACATTCTCACCCCCCCAGATCTCCATCTTGTCATCGTACGTCCCGATGTGTTCAAAGTACTTCTTGGAGATGGAGAAGAGACCACCGGCAAACGTTGGAGTTCTGAATGAACAGACATGCAGAGGTGAGTAACTGATACTAGATACTAGTCCAATGCAACATTATGGAATATACATAGTTTGATTGCCGACTAGTGATCTGATACATATTTCAAGTGCAGAAATATAACAAATGCTGAATTGTAAGATGAAAAAAAATCGGAATATATTGCAAACAACTTCAGCAAGCACAGCACTATATTCACTACACATACTCTAACCGACGGACCTCTCCACTTGCTGTCGGAAGGCAATGTACTTTATGAAACATGTTAGGTGGGTCCTTAGCCCTTACTTGACAGGGTAGGTCTCGTCTTTGCGTCTGTTCCTCTCATGCTCGGGGATGCCTTCCCAGCCAAAGCTGAGGCTCCAGTCAAAGTTCCCTCTGTTGCGGGCCTTAGCGGTGGCTACAGGCTTGTTGAAGGTAAAGTCATTCAGGTTGATGGTAGTGATCTCTGGGCTGACCACGGCTGTTGGCTCCTCTACGATACGAGCCAGCAGGGGCTCCAGCCAGCCATGGAAACACTCACCTGGGGACGGGAGAGGAGGGTAGAGTTCAGCAGGTGTAAAGAGTTCTCAAAGTACAAGAAGTCGGTAGGTTGGCAGTTGGCAAACATTGTGAAGTATTTAAGATTGAGATTCAATGAATGGAGCTTAGTTGGCAAACATTGCGGAGTTCAGTTGGCAAACATTTGTGGAGCTGACACCACTCCCAATTCTACACAACAGAAAATCCTGTCTATTCTACACAATACTTTTCTATGTGAACATTGTGTAACGCTGCATCCTCCTGGCCTCAACAGACCCCCAGGATGAGTCCTGAAAATTCTGTCAATGATATGTAATCTGTGTTCACAATTGCCTGACAACATCACATTATGCAAACGCCCTTGTCGGGATGACCCTGGGGGTTCACAGTATTTGTGTATGTTTTTGTATACGTTTTATACATCACTGCAAAGCCTTTATCTCCAGTACATTAGTATCTATTGCCTTTCATCTGTATGTGTAGCCCTTCGTCACACCACTACTTTTCATATCTCTAAGCATACGTGAGTGGAATGTGGTCATACATCTAGTTCTAGCAGGGAAACCTGAAGAGCAGGTTTCAACTGTTCACTATTTTAAAAAAGCACCGCAGGTAGTAAATCTGTTCTAAACATTTATACAAACAAAGTTGTAACACAATGGTTGTAAACGGATTGATCACTTGGGAACCATTTTACCCACTCCACCTATCCTTCCTTGTGGGCTAGCAAAAAGGGATGAGGGGGTCAATAAGGAGCTAGTTGTGTTGCTCTGGCCTTGTGAGCTAGCTAGTCACAGTGCATCAATCCATCTCCTATCTTATTGTTTGTGCTTTTGAACAGAACGTACAGTAAAGGTACAGTAGGAGGTGGAGAAGGTTGAGTCAAAGGGCAGAGGACTGTATTCAAATCTATATAGACTCTGGCATACATCTGTGCCATAGGCCACCATACATATATTCCTAGCTGGCTAGCTAGTCACATTGTGCATCCAGAAAGTTAGGTGTCTCTCCCTGTGCCCCCGAGTATTAATGAATGAATCCATCCATCCCTTGTGGGCTAGTTACTCAAAGTGTGCATTCAGGAAGGTGAATATATTTCTCTGTGTCCCCCAGGCCCCTAGGAGCTTGGCTGTTATCAGGCACTCATTTATTCATCCATCGTGGGCTAGCTACTCACAGTGAGCATCCAGGAAGGTGAGTATCTCTCCCAGGGCTCCCCGGGCCCCCAGGAGCCTGGCAGTGATCAGGCCCTTCCTCTCCTGCTGTCTCACCACCTTCACTATCTTTAGCTGCTTCACATACTCATCCAGCCGAGTCCCCAGGTGTTCTGGTAGAAAGGAGAAAAAACATACCTGTTATGACATTCTTTTATTTTCTTAAGCTGAGCTGGAGCGTCGGAGGGAATCACATAAAGGGATAGTTCACCTAAATTACATTGGTTTCCTAACCCTATAAGCAGTCTATGGACAAGGTATGGTCCTTGCTTTTGGTTTTGTTTACCTGGCCACTCTTTCAAATCAAAATGTTTGAATTTGTGGCACAATCCAATGCAAGTCAATCAATGGTAGCATTTTTGTTCTTCATGTACAAACCTATAAGTAACTTAATTCAGTTATACAGTCCATTTTCTTAAACCTAAGGATGATTTGGACATTAAGAGAGGAAATGCTAATATGGGTACCATTGACTTGCATTGGATTGTGTCACAAATTCTAAACAACATTTGAAACAGTGGTCAGGTAAACCACAACAAAGCATTGATTACAGTCATACCTTGTCCATAGACTGATTACAGGGTAATGAAACCAATATGTCATTTTGTAATTTGGGTGAACTATGTAAAAACTAGACATCAATTAAACACAAACACGAAACTTCATGTTTAGTTAGGAATTTGGCTGGCTCTTCAGGTAATACAACATTATTTTCATCAGGTGAGGGTGGAGCGGTTAATGACAGGAGGTGAAAACCAGCATCGCTAGGTAACTGACTAACAGAAAGCAGGGGTGTGTTCAGTGACATGTACATAGAAATAGAACTAACACAATTCCCAATACTGCCAGACAGTCATATCTGTTCTACATAATGCATTGCTTTCTAAACGTGATGGGACAGGACGGTAACTATAGTATTCTCTCTGGTATGCAATCTGGTTTCCGCTCAGGTTATGGATGTGTCACTGCAAAAATGATGTCACCATTGCCCTTGATTCTAAGCAATGTTGTGCTGCTATGTTTATTGACTTGGCCAAAGCTTTTGATACGGTAGACCATTTTATTCTTGTGGGCCGGCTAAGGAGTATTGGTGTCTCTGAGGGGTCTTTGGCCTGGTTTGCTAACTACCTCTCTCAAAGAGTGCTGTGTATAAAGTCAAACAATCTGCCATCTCTGCCACTGCCTGTCACCAAGGGAGTACCCCAAGGCTCAATCCTAGGCCCCACGGTCTCCTCAATTTACATCAACAACATAGCTTAGGCAGTAGGAAGCTCTCATCCATTTATATGCAGATGATACAGTCTTATACTCAGCTGGCCCCTCCCCGGATTTTGTGTTAACTGCTCTACAATAAAGCTTTCTTAGTGTCCAACAAGCTTTCTCTACCCTTAACCTTGTTCTGAACACCTCTAAAACAAAGGTCACATAATTTATAGATCGGCAGGTAAGGAACATTCTGTTAAAGGTCCCCAAAGCACACACATCCCTGGGTCGCTCGTCTTTTCAGTTCGCTGCAGCTAGCGACTGGAACAACCTGCAACAGACACTCAAACTAGACAGTTTTATCTCAATATCTTCATTCAAAGACTCAATCATGGACACTAACTGACAGTTGTGGCTGCTTTGCGTGATGTATTGTTGTCTCTACCTTCTTGCCCTTTGTGCTGTTTTCTCTGCCCAATAATGTTTATAACATGTTTTGTGCTGTTACCATGTTGTTATGTTGTGTCGCTACCATGCTGTGTTGCCATGTGTTGCTGCCTTGCTATGTTGTTATCTGTAGTGTTGTGTTGTCTCTCTTGTTCTGATGTGTGTTTTGTCCTATATTTATATATTTTTTATTTTTAAATTTTTAATCCCAGCCCCCGTCCCCACAGAAGGCCTTTTGCCTTTTGGTAGGCCATCATTATAAATAAGAATTTGTTCTTAACTGACTTACCTAATTAAATAAATGTTAAACACAAACCCCAAAATACAAAAAACCCACATCCAGTTATATTTAGAACAGACAAGACCGTAGAACCGTAGAACCGTAGAGGTGTGAAATCGTGTCACAAGTTTCAGTTTAGTATTAATAACACGCACTGTATGCAATGCACTGGCCACAACAGACATCACACTTCTTCCACAGCATATTTTCTTAAACCATGTGATAATGCAGCTAGCTAGTATACAGGCGATTGTTAAAACACAGCGAGAGATTAAACCAAACTATATGGCCAGGAGGTTCCAAGGTCCAGAAGTAGATATTGAACTAGGTGTCAAAGCACATCCTCTTTTAGTTTTGATTAGCGAAGCTAGGCCAATGCAATTTCCTGTTTATAAGAACAGTACCCTTAGTTTCAGAATGACTGACGAAAGGTTTTGCTGTTGGTGTGCCCTAATGTACACTCCCCTTTGTTTTCCCTTAGCCCATGTTTAGTATCAGGCTCCATTACCTAGACTGCTTGCGTCACTGCCTGGTATGGCAACTGCTAGGCATCTGACCGTAAGGCGCCTCAGAAGGTAGTGTCTACGGCCCAGTACATCACTGGGGCCAAGCTTCCTGCCATCCAGGACCTATATAATAGGCGGAGTCAGAGGAAAGCCCATAGAATTGTCAGAGACTCCAGTCACCCAAGTCATAGACTGTTTTCTCTGCTACCGCACGGCAAGCGGTACCGGAGCGCCAAGTGTAGCACCAAAAGGCTCCTTAACAGCTTCTACCCCCTAACCATAAGACTGCTGAACAGACTACCCCCCTCCATTTGTTTTGTACACCGCTGCTACTCGCTGTTTATTATCTATGCATAGTCACTTCACCCCTACCTACATGTACAAATTACCTCAACTAACCTGTACCTCCGCACACTGACTAGGTACCGGTACCCCCTGTATATAGCCTCGTTATTGTTATTTTATTGTGTTACTTTTTATAATTTTTTACTTTAGTTTATTTGGTAAATATTTTAACTCTTCTTGAACTGCACTGTTGGTTAAGGGCTTGTAAGTAAGCATTTCACAGTAAGGTCTGCACCTGTTGTATTCGGCGCATGTTTACCTCCCTAATCTTACTACATTTGCACACACTAGAAAGATTTTCCTATTGTGTTATTGACTGTACGTTTATTTATCCCATGTGTAACTCTGTGTTGTTTGTGTCGCACTGCTTTGCTTTATCTTGGCCAGGTCTGGCCCAACTGGCCTACCTGGTTAAATAAAGATGAAATAAAAAAATAAAAATGTGTCAAATAAAGTTTGATTCGACTTTATTTAGAGTCATCATGCCCACGGTACCCATAGAAATAGAATCCCCATTCAAGTCAATGATGCCACAATGGGTAGACTGGCGGCCATTTTGAGTGAACCCATAGGATTTATTTTCTCTGTGCCCACCTGCGGTGCTGGCGTCGTCCACCATGATTATCTCAGTGAGCAGGGCAGCAGGGGAGGTGTGGAGGACACTGTAGACGGTACGCAGCAGGGTGGACCAGGCCTCGTTGTGGAACACTATGATTACACTGGTGGTGGGGAGAGGAGGGCAGCGACGGAACTTACGCTCCACACACCTGGGAAGCAAAGGAAGAGCAAGACACTGTTCGTCATAAAAAGGAAAAACTGTCAATATTATCTGCCCTGTGTTTGAGTTCACATGGGGGGTGTTTGTGTCTACGTAGATGCCCTACCCTTACAATATATTAAGAGCATCCCTTAGCAAATATTCGTACATAAACCAAACTGATTGTGCTTTTCATGGCTATCAAGGTTCTGAAATGTTGATTAAATAAAGAAAAAGAAACATCTGCTGTAATACAGTAGCAAACAATAGAGAATCTTGCTATTGAAAATGCATCTTTGAACAAGACTAGGAAACCGCCCCCAAGAATAATACGCTACCCACCCTTCAACACTCCTTTCATCACCATGGTTACAGTTAAGACTGAAGTTTTAGGGTGCATCCCAATAATATTTTGTTTCTCCTAAAAATGTGCACTTATTCATTACTTCCCACAGATCTAAAAGCATTAGATTGGTATAGGCATGGGCCAGTGGTAGTTTCCACTATGTTCATTATACCAGTAATTTCCTTTCAAAAACAGTGAACTAGTGCACATTTTGGGATGATGGAGAGATAATTGGGACATAGTCTTACTCTGGTGGCCGGGTGTCGTCTCCTAGGCTACGGCTGAGGGAGATCCTGTCGGAGGAGAACTGGTTGAAACAGTTAACGGTCATCCCCTTTTCCTTCTCTTTCTCCTCCTCTGGTGTCATGTTGTTTTTCTCGTAGCCCCTCCCGTCGGCCCCAGGCCCCTGGGGGTCCTGTGGGGGCCTCTCCAGGGCCGGCTTCAGCTCTGCCTGACTGTAGTGACCTGGAGGACAGTGGTGGTCTGGGGTGGCCTGCTGCTCCTCTATCGAAGGGGGCTGGGGAGCTCCGATCTGGAACGCCAGGTAATTGTTTCTTTATTTTATCATTTTATTTAGATTTCTTGTATACTTAACAAAAATATAAACGGAACATGTAAAGTGTTGGTGCCATGTTTCATGAGCTGAAATAAAAGATCCCAGAAATGTTCCATACTCACAAAAAGCTTATTTCTCTCAAATTTGATCTACACATTTGTTTACAACCCTGTTAATGAGCATTTCTCCTTTGCCAAGATAATCCATCCACCTGACAGGTGTGGCATATCAAGAAGCTGATTAAACAGCATGATCATTAGACAGGTGCACCTTGTGCTGGGGACAATAGAAAAAAGTGCAAAATGCCACAGATGTCTCAAGTTGAGGGAGTGTGCAATTTGCATGCTGACTGCAGGAATGTCCACCAGAGCCGTTGGCAGAACATTTCAATGTTAATTTATCTACCATAAGCTGCCTCCAACATCATTTTACAGAATTTGGCAGTACATCCAACCGGCCTCACAAGCGCAGACCATGTGCAACCAAGCCAGTCCACACTCGGCTTCTTCACCTGTGAGACCGTCTGAGACCATCCACCCGGACAGCTCATGAAACTGTGGGTTTGAACAACCAAAGAATTTCTGCACAAATTGTCAGAAACTGTCTCAGGGAAGCTCATCCTCATGCTTGTCGTCCTCACCAGGGTCTTGACCTGACTGAAGTTCGGCATTGTAACCGACTTCAGTGGGCAAATCCTCACCTTCGATGGCCACTGGCACGCCGGAGAAGTGTGCTCTTCACGGATGAATCCCGGTTTCAACTGTACTGGGCAGATGGCAGACAGCGTGTATGGCGTTGTGTGGGCGAGCGGTTTGCTGATGTCAACGTTGTGAACAGAGTGCCCCATGGTGGCGGTGGGGTTATGTTATGGGCAGGCATAAGCTACGGACAACGAGCACAATGGCATTTTATTGATGAAAATTTGAATGAGATCCTGAGGCCCATTGTCTTGCCATTCATCTGCCGCAATCACCTCATGTATCAGCATGATAATGCACAGCCCCGTGTGGCAAGGATCTGTTCACAATTCCTGGAAGCTGAAAATGTCCAGTTCTTCCATGGCCTACATACTCAGACATGTCACTCATTGAGCATGTTTGGGATGCTCTGGGTCGACGTGTATAACAGCTTGTTCCAGTTCCCGACAATATCCACCAACTTTGCGAAGCCATTGAAGAGTGAGATGAGGCAAATTGTGGTTACACACCAGATACTGACTGGTTTTCTGATCCACCCCCCTTACTTATTCTTTTTTTAAGGTATCTGAGACCAACAGATGCATATCTGTATTCCCAGTCATGTGAGATCCATAGATCAAGGCATATGAATTTATTTCAATTCACTGATTTCCTTATATGAACTGTAACTCAGTAAAATCTTTGAAAATGTTTAATTTATTTTCTTGATCAGTGTATAATTATATCACAAACAAAAACAATAAAGGCTGTTCATTAAACCCCTCCCCCCTACCTCCTATTCTACCCCACCCACCAAAAGGACCCATACAGGGGTACCTGGAAGCCTAGGTTGTTGACTGCTCCTCGAACCATCACCAGCACCCGATCCTTGCGTTCCACCAGATCCTGGAACCAGGGATCCTGGGCAGAGTTGGAGCCGGAGCCCACATCCTTCTGTAGGACCACCAGCACCACCATGAACAGAGTTCCCCCAGCCAGGGCCAGCTTCAGGGGGGACAGGCGCCGACGCAGGAACAGACGCATGGTGGGTCACAATTGAAAATGGCCACCGCTGAGAGAGAGAGAGAGAGAGAGCAAGAGAAAAGAGTTCAGTGTTTCCTCTATATTACATTTGTGCAGCTGCACAACTCTCTATTTATTTATTTTTTTATTTCACCTTTATTTAACCAGGTAGGCAAGTTGAGAACAATTTCTCATTTACAATTGCAACCTGGCCAAGATAAAGCAAAGCAGTTCGACAACATACAAAAACACAGAGTTACACATGGAGTAAAACAACATACAATCAATGGTACAGTAGAAAAAAATAAGACTATATACAATGTGAGCAAGTGATGTGAGATAAGTGAGGTAAAGCCAAAAAAACCCCAAAAAAAGTCCATGGTGGCAGAGTAAATACAGTATAGCAAGTAAAACACTGGAATGGTAGATTTGTTTTTTGAAGAAAGTTCAAAGTTAAAATAGAAATAATATGGTGCAAAGGAGCAAAATAAATAAATACAGTGGGGAAGACTTCCAGGATTACATGCTAGCTAGCTAGTTACCTTGGAGGATTTTTTTGTACATATCTTCCTCAGATTCTTATCAGGTACTATAGTCCGAGAAAACTCCTAAAATGATTTTAAAGCTAGGGTAAAAACAATGGTGGAAAATGATTTAGGGGATATCAATGTTTTGACCCTTGTTGAAACACTCCTCCCAAAACCAATTAGCCTTTTCAATGTGTAAACTGATATTTTTAAACTGCGGTGCTCTGTGTTTTATGTTGTAAATGTTTGAAACTGTATGCTGTTTTTTTTTGGTTAGGTCTCTCTTGCAAAATAGGTTTTGAGACTATCCTGGTGAAATAAAACGTCATCCTGGAAGTGTAGTCTACCCTATTACTAGATATATGTAATAATTGTTAGTTAAGATACAGTGACGTAATGCTAGCTAAATAACTTTTGGGTTTAATATAGAATTGGCCGGTGATGTCATTTAGATTAAGTGATCCTAGGGGAAACACTGGAGTTATAAATTAACTGGAGGCATTACATAGTAATAGCAGTGAAGAGCTGGAGTATTTGAAACTATAATTTTCTTAAATAGACACTGGAATCAAACCCTTTTCAGAATAGAACAAAACAAACAGACTCAAATACTTTACCTGATGCAAAGGTGAATCTATGGCGACTAAGGAGACAGTTTAAAATGCAGTTCTACCCAAAACCAGATGACTATAATAACTATATGCCAAATGTCAAAAGATGTGATCCAGTCAGCTCTTCTAAACCAGCATGTACTGTTCCTGTGTACCTAGCCACTCCCATAACACTTCTCTGCTGTCATAGCTACTTTCCCTCCGTCTCCCTTCCGCTCTCCTGAGTAGAGGTGGAGCCTCAGAGGAATAGCCTCACACACACACACACACACACACACACACACACACACACACACACACACACACACACACACACACACACACACACACACACACACACACACACACACACACACACACACACACACAGGGAGCAGAGTGAAAGAACAAACAGAACACACCTCTCGGTAAACAACTTGGAATATTGCACCTGTATTCACCTTCTCTTGCCAAGAACACACCTGTCATATACCCACCTGTTCCACTCCTTCCCGGATGCACATGTCAACAGGTTGGCCTTCCCCTGTTGGCTGACTTAGCAGCACCAACATTCACATGAATGAATGCCACCTTACATAGACACAAACACCAGTAGAATGAGTATGACTGGACTGATGACAAACACACCGGACATATTTCGCTCCACAACTAGCCTGAGTCCCAGATCTGTCACCCACTCATCAGCGTACGTTGAAGTAAAATGTATCAAAACATTTCGCAACGGAAAACGAAAACAAGCGTTTCTCATTTCTTAAGTTCAGGTGGTCGCTCCCCGTGTCAGCCCTTTCACGTCCAGTTAGTTCTTTGTGAATACAACCCAGTTTGTGCTGTCACGTGAACTCCATTAAGGTCATTCAATGGAGCTGGACACACGTCACAAAACAGATCTGGGACTCAGGCTATTTAACAATGTCCTGCTTTATTAAGAGGGGTATCAAATCACAATAAATGATACCCTTAGGTGAACACTGCTTAGGGCCTCAAACTCTTAGTTTGTCATCATTAATTTAAGCCAGTCCTCTCAAGGAAATCCTACCTCCTTCATAATTGATCAAAGACACTCTCATGCTTCCAGAGCCCAACAATGGGCACACAGTGCACTCTCCTTGACTCAAATGTCATCTTAAGTTGACAACCTGTTAGGCTTGTACCTATACTGGTTACAGACATTGGTAATGTGAAGAAAGGAAGAGTGGGAGGTGAGAGGCTTGCTGCCTCAACTCTTTCTAGTTCTCCCATATGATATGGAAAATGTTTTCAGAAGAACTTTGAATTAAACGCCTGCCCTTTAATTAAAAATGTCATTAATGTGTAATAATGCCAAAAACAAATACAAAGTCCAATGCAGCCCTTTTTGTCTCAATATAAAATAATTTCTGGGTAACAACTAAGTATCTTAATGCGATTGTTTTCAATTAAAATGGTCAAAAAGAAACTTAATAGCTTCTTAGCAAAGAGCAATTTCTGAAAGCAAGAATTTTACTAGGACTGCCTGGGAGTGGTCTGAGCAGGTAGGGGAAAACTGAAAACGAGCTATTATTTACAGAAAGGTTTGGAAGTCTATTTCTTATTGGTCTATTAACTAATTTACCAGGCAGGCCAAAACTCCATCCCACCAAAACAGGCTGAAGTTTCAGGCGGTCTTTTCAAACAGCTCTTACACTAATTTGGGCATTATCATGTTTCACAATATTATTCTAACCTCACTTTTTATTTATTTATACAACACAGGAAAATAACATTTGACTGCACTGGGCCTTTAATATTTTGTTGCAAAGTTTATGGACAAACATTTCTATTAGCAAATAATGGATGGAATTTGTAACATAACAATACTCCACTTCAAAGTATTCATTTTATGGCTATCAGTGAATGCAATGCCAAATATAAATTACACTATGCAGTGAGAATAGTTTACCAGGTGGAGTTTCTCACTCATTTCACGATTAATGAAGGACTATAAGTAATCATGGTAGCATCCACATTCATGTAGAAGTGTTAAGAAACATTCTATTCTTATTTACATTTTGTTTTTTTTAAGTGACTCAAATGACAAACCTCACTTTTTTCTATTGGGCACAAAATAATCTGAAACAATCAAAAGAAACAGCAAATGCAGCTAACACATTTCTAGAGTCACAAGCTTGATGTAGGCATTGCGTGCTATGAATATTGGACCAAATACTTAACTTTCTACTACTTTAATACACATACAGTATAATTGAATTTGTCCCAATACTTTTGGTCCCCTAAAATGGGGGGGGGGGGGGGGGGGGGGGGGGGCAGTGTACAAAAAGTGATGCACTTTCTAAGCGGATGAAAATACCCTCAAATTAAAGCTGACAGTCTGCACTTTAACCTCATAGTCATTCTATCATTTCAAATCCAAAAGTGCTGTCCCAATACTTTTGGAGCTCACTGTATAAGGTCCTTGAACCTTAAAGAGTAATGGTAGGACATTATGTATGAGTACAATCTTGGGCTAGACAGAAACTACAGAGTGATCCGAAGTGAACATCAAAACCGCATCAATGTAACACTACTATACTAAATAGGATTTTGAAAGTAACTACCGATTAATGGAAGGCAACGTATGCCATGAACTGAACTCCAATGAATTCAATTGGAAAACGTTGTAGTTTTTAAAACGGTCCGTGCCAAATCGTCCTTTGGCATTGAAGATGAAATGTAAAATGGTTAAGATTAGGGTATGGGTTAGGGTAGGGACGTCCCAAGGACGCGCATTCCTTGAAACTACTGGCCGTTTTTAAAAAGTTGCCTCATCAACTAAGAAGATTTCTTTCAGCTCGAGCGTGTAACGTGATGCAATTTAAACAGGAAATTGTTTGTGACAAAAAATATCAGGAAGTATGAGAGTGTGGCCGATTATAAATGACTAGAGTTAGTAAATATTTAAAAAAGTGTTAAAATAAATATGTCCCTTTGATTTACAAAATGACTAATGTATGACAGATAGGCTAAAATAGAATCATAACATGTCACGATCTTTATCGTGTATCTCAATGTACTTATCTTGATAACCAGTGCCTCAGGAAATTACAGATAGTTATAGGAAAATGTAAAGGCATCATTGTTGCAATATAAATTCACCCTATCTAGTGCAACAATAAATAACACAATTCCTGATAAGATACAAGAGGCGCAATGATGCGTTGTCTCCCGAATTTCTTACCTGGGAACCTGTTAACAAATTTGAAGACTGCCTTGCTGTGTCTTTGCGACGCTCTTTATTTAGTAACGCGAAGGCGATAGATGGACGTAAATATTCACTTCAAAAGCCTTTTACGCAGCGCAAAAAGGATACACTAAGACCACCAATGATGTATATATATATATATATATATATACACATACACACCATAGAGCGCCACCATCGCGGCTTCCCCTTTGAACGTAACAGGTGACATTGCTTGAAAGTATTAACTGTAGTCTCCAGGGTCCTAAAGGGAACTGTGTTCTGTCCGACCATTTCAAACAAACATCCCACTGGGCACAGTTATAACTTCAACGTCTGTTCCACGTTGGTTCAACATAATTTCATTGAAATAACGTGGAAACAACGTTGGTTCAACCAGTGGGATGGGCTACTCGTTTTTTGCCACCAAGAATATAATATAACATTTGGAGCATAGATTCATTTAAATCCACATCAAAATCACTCTGATTTTCAAGACAATTTCATTTGCTTTTGTCAATGGGAAAAATAATTCACATTGTTTAATTAATGCTCAGCACAGAGTACTGTAGCCTAAGTTAACACAACCATTACCTCAACAGAGTTACATTATTCATGTCAAGAAAGTAAATACCATCTCCACAACCGCTGTCTTGAAACCGTAGAGGGATTTATTCAGTGTGGCAACCTATTCCCTACATGGTGCAATACTTTTGACCAGGGTTCACAGGGTCAAAAGAAGTGTCCATATAGGGAACAGGGTACCATTTGGGATGCAACCTCAGACATTGAGAAGATACTCTCAAAAAGAGACATGCTGGGCTCCATCTATCAGATATTGTCAGAAATCTACATTTTGTTTAGAGGCTATTGATTTTCAAGTTGCTTCTGGAAATATGACATCCCAGGAACAACACAACACCAAAACCATGGCCATGTCTCAAATAGCACCCGATTCAATATGAAGTGTGCAGCTTTTGACCAGAGCCCAATGGACACTGGTCAAAAGTAGTGCACTATACAGGGAATAGGGTACCATTTCGGACGCACCTAATGTGATATTTAATGTCTAAAATTCAATTGTTAAACAAATTGCTTATGTGGTCTGTCCAAATTCTAAATAAATAAAAATGTAAACCATTTTTTCTTTGAAAAAAAAACGAGACAAAAGTGAAAGTGTGGTCTTTCACTTCCCTCCAGTGGTGCTAGCTAGGTACTTCTGTATGGTGTGTCGAGAACAGAGAAATTGATAGAGATCATTAATTGGAAGTAACTCGTTTTTGCTTGGAAATTACCATTGAGGACTTGCATACTTTTAAATTAGTCAACAGGGTTGGACTTCCTATGGGTTAAGGAAGGATCCAGGTCATCAGGAGGGATCAGCCGATGAATTATACTCGTGCACAAACATTCCATAACATACAGTGCATTTGGAAAGTATTCAGACCTCTTGACTTTTTCCACATTTTTTATGTTACAGGCTTATTCTAAAATTGATTAAATAGTTTGTTTTCCCCCTCATCAATCTACACACAGTACCCCATTATGACAAAGCACAAATAGGTTTTTTGACATTTTTGCTAAAAAAAAAAAAAAAACGTTTTTTAAAAGACGGAAATATCACATTTACATAAGTATTCAGACCCTTTACTCAGTACTTTCTTGAAGCACCTTTGGCAGTGATTACAGCCTTGAGTGTTCTTGAGTGTGACACTACAAGCTTGGCACACCTGTATTTGAGGAGTTTCTCCCATTCTTCCCTGCAGATCCTCTCAAGGTCTGTCAGGTTGGATGGGGAGAGTTGCTGCACAGCTATTTTCAGGTCTCTCCAGTCGGGTTCAAGTCCGGGCTCTGGCTGGGCCACTCAAGGAAATTCATAGACTTGTCCCGAAGCCACTCCTGCGTTGTCTTGGCTGTGTGCTTAGCGTTGTTGTGCTGTCGGAAGGTTAACCTTCTCCCCAGTCTGAGGTCCTGAGCACTCTGGAGCAGGTTTTCATCAAGGATCTCTCTGTACTTTGCTCGTTCATCTTTCCCTCGATCCTGATGAGTTTCCCTGTCCCTGCCTCTGAAAAACATCCCCACAGTATGATGCTGCCACCACCATGCTTCACCATAGGGATGGTGCCAGGTTTCCTCAAGACGTGACGCTTGGCATCAAGGCCAAAGAGTTCAATCTTGGTTTCATCAGACCATAGAATCTTGTTTCTCATGGTCATAGAGTTCTTTAGGTGCCTTTTGGCAAACTCCAAGCGGGCTGTCGTGCCTTTTACAGAGGAGTGGCTTCCGTCTGGCCACTCTACCATAGAGGCCTGATTGGTGGAGAGCTGCAGAGATGGTTGTCCTTCTGGAAGGCTGTCCCATCTCAACAGAGGAACTCTGGAGCTCTGTCAGATTGACTATCGGGTTCTTGGTCATCTCCCTGACCAAGGCCCTTCTCCCCCGATCGCTCAGTTTGGCCGGGTGGCTAGCTCTAGGAAGAGTTTTGGTGGTTCCAACCTTCTTCCACTTAAGAATGATGGAGGCCACTGTGTTCTTGGGGACCTTCAATGCTGCAGATATTTTTTGATACCCTTCCCCAGATCTGTGCCTCAACACAATACTGTCTCGGAGTTCTGCGGACAATTCCTTCGACCTCATGGATTGGTTTTTGTTCTGACATGCACTGTCAACTGTGGGACCTTATATAGACAGGTGTGTGCCTTTCCAAATCATGTCCAATCAATTGAATTTACCACAGGTGGACTCCAATCAAGTAGTAGAAATATCTCAAGGATGATCAATGGAAACACGAAGAACCTGAGCTCAATTTCAAGTCTCATAGCAAAGGGTCTGAATACTTACGTAAATAAGGTATCTGTTTTTTGTAATTTTTAATACATTTGCAAACATTTCTAAAAACCTGTTTTCGCTTTGTCATTATGGGGTATTGTGTGTAGATTGAGGAGGTTTCTTTCCCCTTTTAGAATAAGGCTGTAACGTAACAAAATATGAAAAAAGTAAAGGGGTCTGAATAATTCAAACACACTCCCGGTGGTAGTATACACCCTTTCCGTTTGTTAACCAACTCATTGAAGTAGTAGAAACAGTGACTTTCAACATACAGCACCATCATAGGATGCCACCTTTCCAACAAGTCAGTTCGTCAAATTTCTGCCCTGCTAGAGCTGCCCCGGACAACTGTAAGTGCTGTTATTGTGAAATGTAAACGTCTAGGAGCAAAAACGCTCAGCTGCAAAGTGATAGACCACACAAGCTCACAGAACGGGACCGCCGAGTGCTGAAGTGTTTAAAAATAGTCTGTCCTCGGTTGCAACACTCACTACCGAGTCCCAAACTGCCTCTGGAAGCAACGTCAGCACAAGAACTGTTCGTCAGGAGCTTCATGAAATGGGTTTCCATGGCCGAGCAGCTGCACACAAGCCTAAGATCACAATGCGCAATGCCAAGCGTCGGCTGGAGTGGTGTATAGCTCACCGCCATTGGACTCTAGAGCAGTGGAAACGCGTTCTCTGGAATGACGAATCACGCTTCACCATCTGGCAGTCCGATAGACTAATCTGGGTTTGGCGGATGCCAGGAGAACGCTTTGTGCCCAAATGCATATTGCCAATTGTACATTTTGGTGGAGGAGGAATAATGGTCTGAGGTGGTCTTCATAGTTCGGGTTAGGCCCCTTAGTTCCAGGGAAGGGAAATCTTAACGCTACGAACGTTCCAACATCTAGTGGAAAGCCTTCCCAGAAGAGTGGAGGCTGTTATAGCAGCAAAGGGGGACCAACTCTATATTAATGCCCATAATTTTGAAATTAGATATCCAACAAGCACATACTTTTGGCCATGTAGTGTACCTAGGTCTACACTATGCCTTTAGGCCTACTCACATCTAGTCTCCAGGGTTGGGGTCAATTCCATTTAAATTCCACTGAATTTAGAAAGTAAACCTTAATTATAATTCCACATTTTCCTCATTGAAAAGCATTGAAGATAATTGGAATTGGATTTTCAGTATACTTCCTGAATTGACTGGAATTGAAATGGAATTGACTCCCAACCCTACTAGCCCTTATCCACCATCCTGACCACTGTGCTCTCGTTTAGTTTCACTTAAGGGACAAGTTCACTTTCTTTTGACCAAATCTGTATTTTGGATGTATATGAAATGTTAAAGGGAAAGAAAAGGGAAATGGGGATACCTAGTCAGTTGTGCAACTGAATGCATTCAACTGAAATGTGTCTTCCGCATTTAACCCAACCCCTCTGAATCAGAGAGGTGCGGGGGGCTGCCATAAATGACATCGAAGTGTCCAGACACTTTATTTTTTTGCAATTTTCACTTGGTTTTAAGAAACTTAGCCCACCAGCGATAGACTTCCCCATGCTTCTATAACATACCATTTACATCTAAAACACAGATTTGGTAAAAAAAAAAAAAAATGTTAAAAAGGGAACTTGTCATTTAATCCATATAGCGAAACAGAATGTTAGCTCATGGGATCAGGATCGTGGAACGAGGCTAACTCCATCCTAAAACCCATCTATATACATAGATATTCTTGTTACTTGCAGTTATTATTACTGTATAGTTACATAGGTATAGGGGTGATTTAAGGCATGGTACCCATTATTATGAACATGACATTACCAATAACTTATCCAACGTATTATTTTAATAAAATGTGCATTGCAATAAAACAGCAGAAAAACACACAGGCCTAGATTGCACATTGATTAGGGGAAGACACTGAATAGTAACATAATAATAAATAAATGATCATCAATAACACAAAACAGTAATGTATTGATTTCGTTTTAAGGGGAAATCAAACCATTTAATTTCTTCAATTCTGCTATATTGTTATTTTTGGAATGGAAAAACAAACAAACAGTATTTTGTTGGCCTTTCAACTCAAATACAGTAAGAAACTAATGGGAAAAGGATGGGGGGGAAAAAAGAAAAAAGTGGGAACAAAACAACTTCAATCCGAGATCCATTCCTTCCTACACACAGGTTGCTCAGGATCAGCAGGCTCGTGTTCATTAGGCTTGTGTTCACAGTAGGAATCCGTTTTGCCACGAAAAACCTAAACAAGCCATTTCGCATTTGACAAGTTCAGGTACTGTAGCACCTCCCTGTTTCACTTATTTTCTTCCGTTCCTAATGAACATGACATAGGTCGAGGAAGAAGATAGATAGACAGAGGCCACAAGTCACCACGGTAGAGCCTACATACTGTAACCTACTCCCTTGTACAGTACAGTGAGCCTCAGTATTGGCGGGATAAGTGGGATCAAGGGAATTAACCTTAATTTCTATTCAATAGCAATAGTACTTCCCATAATACAGAAGTAGCTCTTTCCACGTCCCTGTCCTGCCCTGGGAGCATGTATTGGCACCATTAAAACTAGTTTTCTGGGAATTTCTTTCAATACAAGCCAGATGATGTTTGTACCACAAAAATAGTAAGTAGTAGTAGTTTCACCATAGACATACAGTATATTTTTGTACATTCATAAGATGAGTTTCAACTACTCCTTTGGGGGGGTAAAGAGCTTCTATGTACTAAATACCAATACTATCTGATGGTGTCAAATACTATAGAGTACAGATACTACCATTATATGTACCTCTTATTTCAAGTTAACAGCTAGTGTTCATGCCAGGTAACTTTTGTGTATTCTCCTGTACATGTAACATTGCACTGTAGGCTATAGGCCCAGCGTGTGTAGATAACCACCTCCTTTAAACACAATCCAAAATCAATTTGTGGGCTTTTAGACATTAAGGGTTGGAATGGAATTGTGATCATAATCACAGACAAAATAAACGGCATGAAGTAAAGGTGATATAAACAAAATCAACAAACATCAATCAGGAATGAACACACAACTCCAAAGCATAAGATATAAAAATGACACGCATAAGCCTTGCAGCATCAATTTGGCACATGTGCGGTCCAAAATGGCACCCTATTCCCCATGTAGCGCACTACACAGGGAATAGGGTGTCATTTTGGACGCACCCCCACTTGTCATACAGAATCCTTAAAAACCTCACAGTGAAAAATTATGCCCCTTTAAAGATAAAGAACAGCATACACTTAGCCTCACACGCACACACTTATTTCATATAAAACATCTCACAGCAATGAAAACACTCATTCCGGTACCGTGGTAGCAATGCAGTTGTTTGTTTGTCCGTCACTAAAGTTTCTGTTTTGGCTTGTACCCCAAAAATACATCTAGAGAGGGAATGTCATTGATGATACATAGAAAAATGAAACCACAACCTTATGTGGGTTAGAATTAGCCTGCACACAATAGAGGCCCTGAAAGGAACACCGAAATCCAATCCAAGGCTGCTCTGCGTGTGTGTGTGGTCTCTCTTCGTTCACAGTGCACAATCAAAGACACGATTTCTCAGCTCTCCTTTTCATATTTGCAAGCACATCAAAGTCAAAAACAATAATGTGTTCGCCACTATCAAAGACAATGACGTTGTTTTCCGTGGCCCTTGTTGTCAAAAGTGACAAGAAAGAAAAAGCTGAAAAAACAACAGGTTTGCAGTTGTTCAATCCGCTGTCATGTCAGTTGTTCCTTCTGCAGTCATTTCAAACAGAAATTGGTTGATGCGTGTAGCGTCAGTCCCTCATAATTAAACATTTGTTCTTTGGTCATTGTCATCCTTCTCATCCTCTTATCCTTGAATATTTCATATAATACATATGTAGTTTTTGTTACAAGGTCGTCATGACAACAAAAAAATCCATCCATTTCAGTGAAAAATAAATAATAGCGCCGGATGTGAAGTATTTGCTGTGTAGCTCACAACAAAACAAATATAGCCTTTTGTTCAGTAATTTCCTTCTAAGGCAATAGGTCTTCACTATAATTCGTTCATTATATCTTTCAAGTAGCTTCGTGTCAAAAGCCTTGAAGTGAGAACAAAATTCCTGGTTTGCGTCCCATATGGCACCGTATTCCCTATACAGTGCACTAATTTTAACCAGGGCCCTGGGCTTATACAGGAAGCCATTTGAGACCCAAACCTAAAGTAGTGTGCATAAGAATACATGATTGCACACACACACACACACACACACACACACACACACACACATTTCCTTCAGGGCTTTGAACTGTTTCTTTTTTTCTCATCTCTCTCCCTCCTCTCGCTCTCTTTTATCACACACTCACTCCCCCCTCTCCCGCTCTCTCTCCCTCTCTCTCCTCTTCATGTATTAGCAGCCAGCGGTAGTCCCGTGACCGTCTGTTAACTGCCCTGGGTACCATTGGGACCGCTGGTCAGGAAGTAGGTGGTCATCTCTCCTTTTCCCTTCACCTTGACCAGGCCTCTGTGGTCGAGCTGGTAACCTTTGTTTACCAGGACATGGTACAGGTCTGTGGTCACCTGGGAAAAGACAACACAAGGACACGTAAGTGTGTGTGCGCGCGTGTCATTCGACACAGAGACACTCCACCTCGTCTCCACAGACAATGTCAGCCACAGCTACACAGCAGCTATCCTAGAGTTTTCTGTTCTATCTAGGATGACCAAGGCGCTACACGGTGGAAGGAAAAGTATATGATGACAATTGTAGCGAAGGTTGAAGTGGAGAACTTGGTATCTGGTTACAATTCTTGTTCCTTGTAATAAATCGTAGTTGCAAAATGCTGCGCTGCAGTAGGGTTTTATATTCAGCAGGTGGCAGCACTGATCATAGAGGACGGAGGGGACACAATCTATATTGTGGACACCCATTCAAATTAGTGGATTCGGCTATTTCAGCCACACCCGTTGCTGACAGACAGGTGTATAAAATCGAGCACACAGCCATGCAGTCTCCATAGACAAACATTGGCAGTGCAATGGCCTCACTGAAGATCTCAGTGACTTTCAACGTAGCACCGTCATAGGATGCCACCTTTCCAACAAGTCAGTTCGTCCAATCTATGCCATGCTAGCAACAACAGCAACAACAGCTCAGCCGCGAAGTGGTAGGCCCCAAGCTCACAGAACGGGACCACCGAGTGCTGAAGCGCGTAAAAAATGTTTTGCCTGTCCTCGGTTGCAACACTCACTACCGAGTTCCAAACTGCCTCTGGAAGCAACATCAGCACAAGAACTGTTTGTCGGGAGCTTCATGAAATGGGAATCCATGGCTGAGCAGCCGCACAAAAGCCTAAGATCACCATGCGCAATGCCAAGCTTCAGCTGGAGTGGTGTAAAGCTAATCGCCATTGGACTCTGGAACAGTGGAAACATGTTCTCTGGAGTGATAAATCACGCTTTACCATCTGGCAGTCCGATGGACGAATCTGGGTTTGGCGGATGACAGGAGAACGCTACCTACCGAATGCATAGTGCCAACTCTAAAGTTTGGTGGATAGCGGTCTGGGGCTGTTTTTCATGGTTTGGGCTAGGCCCCTTAGTTCCAGTGAAGGGAAATCTTAACGCTCTAGCATACAGCAGAAATGGTTTGTCGAGATCGGTGTGGAAGAACTTGATTGGCCTGCACAGAGCCCTGACCTCAACCACATCGAACGTCATTGTGATAAATTGGAACGCAGACTGCGAGCCAGGCCTAATCGCCCAACATCAGTCCCCGACCTCACTAATGCTCTTGTGGCTGAATGGAAGCAGGTTCCCCATGTTCCAACATCTAGAGGAAAGCCTTCCCAGAAGAGTGGAGGCTGTTATAGCAGAAAAAGGGAGACCATCATCCAAGGAATTACATTGACAGATTAATATAGCATTTAAATAAGTTTTAAATGGGTGAACATTGTATGACTCTCAATGACATGTCTAAAATACAGTGCATACCAAAGATATGTACAATAATTCTTAATATCAGGCAAAGTAGGTGTATCTACTTGTATGCAGTCTGGGACTCCTGTGCTGTCCATACGACTGGCCACGTTGACAGTGTTCCCCCAGATGTCATACTGGGGCTTCTTAGCCCCGATCACCCCTGCCACCACCGGACCCATGTTGAGACCTGCATGAGGAAACAAGACACAGTCAACCTGCCTGCCTGCATTGCACCACTTCACCCATCTAGAAGTAAACCTGTAAATTCTGTCCTAGAGGGCTGCAACATGTGCCGGCTTTTGTTCCAGTACAACGCATCTGATTCAAATAGTCAACTAATGATAGACGACTGCAGCCCTAACCAGAATTGATTCTTACTCTGTGTGTTGTCTTTTCAAAGGGACACTTTGCCACACATGTAATACCACTCATCTATCTTCATCTGGAAGTTATTGAAGGAGTATTTGTAGGTGTACTTCATCTGTTCCCTGAGTCTCATGGCTAGTCCTACTCCTAATACTACTACTACCACCATCCCACCCCACCGGGGATCTCTACTATAGGTCCAGGGACTCACCTATCTTCATCTGGAAGTTATTGAAGGAGTGTTCGTTGATGTACTTCATCTGTTCCCTGAGTCTCATAGCATAGTCTGCCAGAGCCAGGATGTGTGATCGTCCCTCACGGTCGTAGGTAGAGTCGTTGAGGCCAGAGGCAGCCATGTAGGTACTACCGATGGTCTTTATCTTTTCCAGTTGACGGAAGTTGTCCTCACTGATGATCTGGGCGGTCGGGGGGTAGACAAAAGCGAGTCATCGGTGGAAAGGGAGAGAGTTACAAGCAGTGCCAAAACGCACACAATAACAAACCGTACTATAATAGCTGGGTCGTTCCACAAATAGAGTACATTTTGCATCCCTTTGATATGTTAGGTAGAAATTGTGCACCAATATTGAACTTTAAAAGCCTGTAATATTAAATGAATTCCTGTTTAAAATAGACCACATGAAACATTCAATAAATTTGATTTTTTATATGAATATAGCGGCATTTTGTCCCTCGTCATGTTTTCCCGACTTCTAAGAAGATTTGATTTAACTCTAAAATTTGAAACTATTCCTTTAAAAAAATAATTTAAAACATTGAACATATAATATTCAAATCATAGTGTAGGTGAGCTGGTTCTACTATTGTTGGCAATTTTCTGGTGTTTTGAGGTGGAAAACTGAGCACGTCAGGCATAACATGTCAAACCATAGATAGATAGCCTTAGGGCTGACCCCAATTAGTTGACTGGTCGATTGTCTGCGTGTTAGGCTGTTGGTCAACCAACATTGTTTTAGTCTAGCAGTAACAAATATATATACAGTACCAGTCAAAAGTTTGGACACACCTACTCATTCAAGGGTTTTTCTTAATTTTTACTATTTTCTTACACTGTAGAATAATAGTGAAGACATCAAAACTATGAAATCACACATGAAATCATATAGTATTTTATATTTGAGATTCTTCAAAGTAGCCACCCTTTGCCTTGATGACAGCTTTACACACTCTTGGCATTCTCGCAACCAGCTTCACCTGGAATGCTTTTCCAACAGTCTTGAAGGAGTTCCCACATATGCTGAGCACTTGTTGGCTGCTTTTACTACACGCTGCAGTCCAACTCATCCCAAACCATCTCAATTGGGTTGAGGTCGGGTGAGTGTGGAGGCCTGGTCATCTGATGCAGCACTCCATCACTCTCCTTCTTGGTCAAATAGCCCTTACACAGCCTGAAGGTGTGTTGGGTCATTGTCCTGTTGAAAAACAAATGATAGTCCCACTAAGCCCAAACCAGATGGGATGGCGTATCGCTGCAGAATGCTGTGGAAGCCATGCTGGTTAAGTGCGCCTTGAATTCTAAATAAATCACCCACAGTGTCACCAGCAAAGCACCCCCACACGATCACACCTCCTCCTCTATGCTTCACGGTGGGAACTACACATGCGGAGATCATCCGTTCACCTACTCTGCATCTTACGAAGACACGGTGGTTGGAACCAAAAATCTCAAATTTGGACTCATCAGACCACAGGACAGATTTTCCCCGGTCTAATATCCATTGCCCAAGCAAGTCTCTTCATCTTATTGGTGACCTTTAGTAGTGGGGTTTTTTCAGCAATTCGACCATGGCCTGATTCACGCAGTCTCCTCTGAACAGTTGATGTTGAGATGTGTCTGTTACTTGAAATCTGTGAAGCATTTATTTGGGCTGCAATCTGAGGTGCAGTTAACTCTAATGAACTTATCCTCTGCAGCAGAGGTAACTCTGGGTCTTTCTTTCCTGTGACGGTCCTCATGAGAGCTAGTTTCATCATAGTGTTTGATGGTTTTTGCGACTGTACTTGAAGAAACGTAAACATTTCCGGATTGATGTTCCGTTAAATGTTCCGGATTGACTGACTTTCATGTCTTAAAGTAATGATGGAATCCTCATCTTTTACCAAATAGGGCTATCTTCTGTATACCACCCCTACCTTGTCACAGCACAACTGATTGGCTCAAACACATTAACACCTGTTAATTGAAATGCATTCCAGGTGATTACCTCATGAAGCTGGTTGAGAGAATGCCAAGAGTGTGCAAGCTGTCATCAAGGCAAAGGGTGGCTACTTTGAAGAATCTCAAATAGAAAATATACACTTTTTTGGTTACTGTATGATACCATATGTGTTATTTCATAGTTTTGATGTCTTCACTACTATTCTACAATGTAGAAAATAGTAAAAATAAAGAAAAACCCTGGATTGAGTATGTGTGTCCAAACTTTGACTGGTACTGTATGTATATTTGCGCCCATCTCAGTGATCTAATCCATTGCAGAGACCAAGACTAAAAACACATTTTAGTTTAATCCGAAAATGTGGTCGGAGCCTCCAGAGGCATGCAGAGGCCAAATCAAGCTCTGTACCACCTCCCAAATGTTGTAACAATGCCGAGGGTTCTGTATTACTCAGCATTGACATGATTGGTTGACGGTAGGTGGGGGCGGTACATCCTGTAGAAAACACAAACTCACTTCCTTTACAACTGCTCCGCACTGCTCCACGAAGCTCAAGAAGTATGTATGCCCTGACTTCTGCTGAGGCCGTATCACCGTAAATGCTGCATGGCCAATTCAGACGTCGGATTGACCATGCGCCCAGATGCACTTCTCTCTCCAGAATGCGCTCTTTCTCGCCAATTTGTGCTCATTCATTTTTTCATAACTTCATTAAACTGTTTAAATGAAAATGTGCATATGAAAACCATAACTGGCACTTAGATCGGTATAAATGGTAAGACATATTGGAATTTCACATGAGAAAAGGTTGCCGACTCCTCGTGTAGACTATTACCGGCAACTTCAGGAGAGTGATGGCAGAATCTGCTAAAGCCAGCAGGAGCAGAATAGTTGGGTCAGGTTACATTTTTTTCTTCGATTGGTCGAAAGAACAGACAACTAGATAAGGCTAGATTTTTAAAATGTATTTAACAGTTTTTGTGAAGCTTGCATACAGTTGCCCCTTCCTGTTGCACACAGCAAGTTTCCATTCCCCCAGTGATGGAGATTTATGGCTGATTTAAGATGAAAACCTCAACCCTGTTACGGTAAACCCTGTCAACACTTACTAGTCTTTTTTTTAAATTATTAACCCCTTGAGATGAGTAAATATGTTTTTTTTTATGACAAAATGTTCAAAATTAGGTGCAAGTTACACTACCCAAAATGTACTCTATTCATAGAACGACGATCATGTACTCTATTCATCTGCGACGATCTCGTTCGGTAATCTCAAAGACTCCATCCCCTCGTTGTCTCTCTGCCCTCCCCCATTCCTCCTCTCCTCACTCCCCGACCTTTCCCTTCCTTTATACAGATTATTCTCTCTCACCTCGTCAAAGTCGGCGATGATCTCGTTGAGCAGCCTGAGACACTCCACTCCCTCGTTGTTGGCCTCCAGCTCCACGTAGAACTCAGAGAAGTTGGAGATGGAGGCGAACATGACGGCCACACACTCACAGGACTGGTAGTAGAGCTCGTCGTTACGCCGCTCCCGCGCCAGGAAGTGGGCGGCCACGTCTTTAGGCAGGATGTTGTGGAGGAGGCGGCGGTTGTAGGCCTGAAGCTCCTCCATCTCCTCTTTCTCCTCTGTAGCCTGGAGGGGACAGACACCGGAGAATGGGGAAATGGTTTGTTAAAAGAGATGAGGAAGTGACTAAATGACTAATAGGGCAACCTCATTGCTGTCTGTCTATAGGTATTGAGAGGAACCGAAAATGCTGATTGGCGTTTAGTATTCCACTGAACGTAGACCAGAGTCGAGATTAAAAGTCACTCTGCTGCAACCACTATCTACAGAGAAAGGCTGAGATCTGCTGAGTGATGTCACCAGATACAACAACCGAGGCATGTGGACTCTACCTGCTGGACGTGTGTGTGAGGGGGTGCCAGGTCCTACCTAGCTTCCAGAGGAAGTCGAGGCGTGTGTGTGTGTGTGTGTGTGTGTGTGTGTGTGTGTGTGTGTGTGTGTGTGTGTGTGTGTGTGTGTGTGTATGTGTGAGGGATGTGATTTATTTATTTTTTGCTGCCGTTTATCCAACTGTTAATGACGATGATGCAATGGTGGAGAGTCGACTCTCCAAAATAATTTATTCTTTGCACAGACCCCATTTCTGAGTGTCAAGATTCAGTATTTTTTAAACAGAGGAGACTGATTAGTTGCCGTACTTCAGAGAATACAAACACTCGTGTCTTTCATAGCAAGCTAGCGAGGGACGGAGAGAGAGGGGAGGGGCACAGGGGCACAGTATAGACAGGTCGGCCACCAGGCAGACAGAGTCAGAACCGTGCACTAGGCCTATCTATCAGCAATCAAAAGGTGTGTCTCGCAATGGAATGCTGTATCTTGCAATTTCTTGGCTTGCAATGTCTCGCAACTTCAGTAAAGCAGAGCCTAATATCAATGAATAAGTTAGGATATTTTACACGCAACAGACCGAAGACTGAACACACACTCGCACCATTAGCATTAGTGGGAACCAAGACTGTTCTCAGGGCAGGTCTGCCGGTTTTGACTAGCAGAAGTGACTTTTCGTAGCAGGTTAGGAGAATTTATAAAGCAGGTTAGGGAAATTAACCTGTTAGGGCTAGGGGGCAGTATTGACACGGCTGGATAAAAAACGTACCCGATTTAATCTGGTTACTACTCCTGCCCAGTAACTAGAATATGCATATAATTATTGGCTTTGGATAGAAAACACCCTAAAGTTTCTAAAACTGTTTGAATGGTGTCTGTGAGTATAACAGAACTCATATGGCAGGCCAAAACCTGAGAAGATTCCATGCAGGAAGTGGCCTGTCTGACAATTTCTTCCCCTTCTTGATTATCTCTATCCATTACAAAGGATCTCTGCTGTTACGTGACACTTCCTACGGCTCACATGGGCTCTCAGAAGGCGGCAAAAAGCTGAATCGTGGCTTTGCAGGCTCTGGCTGAAAAAAAGTAGCGCGTTTGGGTAGTGGCTGGTTACAGTACTGTGAGACTCAGGCGCGTGCCCGCGTCGACCAAATGCTTTGTTTTCTTTCCTCTGTTTACCTATACGGAGATTCCCGGTCGGAATATTTTCGCTTTTTTTACGAGAAAAATGGCATAAAAATGGATTTTAAACAGCGGTTGACATGCTTCGAAGTACGGTAATGGAATATTTAGACATTTTTTGTCACGAATTGCGCCATGTTCGTGACCCTGATTTACCATTTGGGATAGTGTCTGGAACGCACGAACAAAACGCCGCTATTTGGATATAACGATGGATTATTTTGGACCAAACCAACATTTGTTATTGAAGTAGCAGTCCTGGGAGTGCATTCTGACGAAGACAACAAAGGTAATCAAACTTTTGTAATAGTAAATCTGACTTTGGTCAGGGCTAAACTTGGTGGGTGTCTAAATGGCTAGCCGTGATGGCTGGGCTATCTACTGAGAATATTGCAAAATGTGCTTTCACCGAAAAGCTATTTTAAAATCGGACACCTCGATTGCACAAAGGAGTTCTGTATCTATAATTCTTAAAATAATTGTTCTTTTTTTTGTGAACGTTTATCGTGAGTAATTTAGAAATTGTTAGTAAATTCCCTGGAAGTTTGCGGGGGGTATGCTAGTTCTGAACGTCACATGCTAATGTAAAAAGCTGGTTTTTGATATAAATATGAACTTGATTGAGCAAAACATGCATGTATTGTATAACATAATGTCCTAGGTGTGTCATCTGATGAAGATCATCAAAGGTTAGTGCTGCATTTAGCTCTCTTCTGGGTTTTTGTGACATTATATGCTAGCTTGAAAAATGGGTGTCTTATTATTTCTGGCTGGGTACTCTGCTGACATAATCTAATGTTTTGCTTTCGTTGTAAAGCCTTTTTGAAATCGGACAGTGTGGTTAGATTAACGAGAGTCTTGTCTTTAAAATGCTGTAAAATAGTCATATGTTTGAGAAATTGAAGTAATAGCATTTCTAAGGTATTTGAAAATCGCGCCACGGGATTCAACTGGCTGTTGCGTAGGTGGGACGAATTCGAATTCGAAGCCCAGAGAGGTTAACGTGGCAGGTTAGGAGAATTAACATGCCAGGTTAGGAAAGGGTTAGCTAAAATTGCCCCAGACGATGCAACAACCAGGCCATTCCTGAGAACTGTCTTGGTTTCCACTAATGCAATGCTACCAGCACGAGGGAGAGAGGAGTGGGCAGACAGAAAGAACCATGGTGTGCATAGGTCTTGGTAATCTGTATCTCTTGTCTTTTTCCCCCACAAAAAACCTTTGTGGGGAAAAAAAGAAAAAAGGAACTTAACGTTAAGGATCCCAGTTTCTAAATGTTCACAACCCTAGTAAATGTGTATGTGTGTGGTGCCAGGTCCTACCTGCAGCTTCCACAGGAAGTCGAGGCGTGCAGTGGACTCAACCTGCTGAGCGTGTAGGTACAGAGCCAGGACGAACACCGTCAGGATGACAGGGGTCATGACCTTTAGAGACACCTTGGTCACACTCTCCTGGCTGGGGGGAGGGAGACAGGATGACAATCAATCAATGAATCAAGCAATGAATCAAGCAATCAAATCAGTGGAGGTTCCTTGGAGGAGGAAGGGGAGGACCATTTTCAGAAAAATACAAATAGTGAAACATTAAAAAAAGCTCATTTCCATCCTCCTCTGGGTACATTGACTTCAATACAAAATCTAGGAGGCTCATGGTTCTCACCCCCTTCCATAGACTTACACAGTAAGTATGACAACTTCTGGAGGACGTCCTCCAACCTATAAGATCTCTTGCAGTATGAACTAACATCTTGTCCATCCAATCAAAGGATCAGAGAATAAATCTAGTACTGAAAGCATACAACTACAGCTAGCTAGCACTGCAGTGCATAAAATGTGGTGAGTACTTGACTCAAAAAGAGAGAAAGAAAATATTTGAAAAGTTTAACAACAATATAACAATGCTTAACAAAAAATAAGAAGCAGCAGAGACAGAGAGGTAGCTATATTTCATGTTTTTTTTCCTTTTTAGTTTACCTTTAGTTTAGCTAATGCAGATGATTTAGCCTACTCAACAACCTGACTCAAACAAAGAGGAATGCTGTTTATGTTAGCTAGCTGGCTAAGGCTATCCAACACCGCAACTCTTCTAAGGTAAGCTTTCAGTTTTAGAAATGTATTGCCACTGGGGCCTGCCGGTTTAACTGCTAAACTGCTTGTGCTACATGTACTGCGTGATTTGACACATGGATTGGATTGTGGGTGTACTAACGCGTTAGTTCTAGTTTGTTGACTATGACGTTAATATGGTGACAATGATGTATGCTCTAGCAGTAACCTTATGGTATAAAGGTTTGGTTCGGAGAGGTTTTTTGATGGAAAAGTTAGAGAAGGAGAGCGCGTAGATGCGAGAATGACTTATACAACGAGCAAAGCGATGATGCTGTATGTGGCTGCTATGAAAGTGAACTGTGTTTGCGGGTGATCAGGGGTGTATTCATTCCGCTGATTCTGTTGCAAAAAGTTTCTTAATTAAACACACCTACCTGAATTTGTCCAATAGAATCTCTTGTTCTAGTTGATAATGTAATGTTTTGCAACTGTTTGGACTAATAATTACACCTGCTAGATGCAGGCAAGAGTGTGCAAGGCGGTATTGTTTGTGTCACTGTATGTCACCTTGATTTCTCCAATTTGTCTATCGACCTACGTTACAAACGTTCATTTGTAGGCTAGGTTGTAACAACCCCATGATTGGTAGGTATACTGTAGGGGAACATTTAGTATCATGTACTGTAGTAGCCTAGACCTATCGCTGTTACACTGAGCTGGGTGAATGGAATATATGAGGCCATGCTCATAAAATTAAAATTGGTCTCCCTAATCTTGATGGGCATGAACTGCCACTGTAATCAATCAATCACACTCCTGGCTGAGGGGGAGACAGACGGAGGATGGACTCAGTCTAAGAGTAGACACGCACACTAACATGGACATGGTAACAGTACGCTGACCAAAATACTAAAAGAGAAGACCAAAAGATAACATTGAACTTACCACGTCTCTGTAACTGTTTCATTGAAACTAGGAAACCAATCTAGAGAGTCATTCAATGGTGTGAAAGAGCTAAGGGCAAAAACATAACACAAATTGATTAAATACCTTCAACACTTGACAAGAAATTTGTGCTTTGCACACCAGAAAGGTAGACACAAGTTCACATTGACTAGAATTGTATACTTGCGCTCTTAAGCTTGTAATGTGGACTGCAACGTGATTCAACCTGCCTTGAGTACCATATGGTCAGGGTTTGCACTTTCGGGACTATTCCATGCAACTTTATCAACTAGTGCAGCTTAAGTATTTGAACGAAAACAAGTACTACTTGAACAAATACTATGAGGTGGGCGAACAGTAGGCTACAGTTAGTGACAGGGTGTGTGTGTGTGTGTGTGTGTGTGTGTGTGTGTGTGTGTGTGTGTGTGTGTAAACTCACAGGGTGTTGGCGGTGAGCAGCAGATCTGCGTTGTCGAACAGGGCCACCTGGGGCCACTCCACGAGCAGCAGGAAGGTGACCTGGATCAGCACCATAAGGGCCAGCTTGCCTATACTGCTGATGTGGAGGAACACACTGCAGGCCAGCAGGGTCAGGAGAACACTGTAGCAGAAATACTGGAGGAGGAGAGGGGGGGGGGGGGGGGGGGGGGGGTGTAGCAAGTTATAACAATGTTATTACATACAGTGTTCACACCACACTCACACCACCCACTAGCGTCCCTGCTGGGCTCACCTCAGGGAAGTGGCATGGCATGGGCTGGCTGGGGCACAGGGTCAGTCCGTCCTGTGCCGACTGTGTCAGGTTGTGTAGTAGACACAGAGTCACCAAACTGGAGGACAGGTTACGCTCACGCACCACACAGTCCACCAGGCCCTCTCTGTCACAGGTAAACTAAAGGGAGAGCTACACATGTCAACCAACAGAGAAACCCAAACACACGGATGTCAAACTGAACTACTACCGTTGTAGGCACTATTGGGAGAATTATTCACAATGTTTGCGCAACACGGCACTCTATCATCTTCTACTGATAGCTTGTCACAAAAACCTATGCCACAGTACCGTACAACGTTTTAAAAAGGAAAATGTTTAATTACCTGCAATTCTAACTGCACTGTTATTGTACATGAACGGGAAAGCAAATAGTGGTCCCTACCATGTTAACGAAGGCAGACATGAAGAGGAGTATGATGGTGAGGACCCCCACCAGGGTACTATTGGTACGAGACTGGACGATCTTCTTAGTCACCGTCTGCAATGCAGCCGGGAAGAGCTGGGAGGGGGAGGGGGGCAGAGAGACAGAGAGCGAGAGATGAAGAAAGAGAATAATTCATCTTAGTCCTCCTCTTAGATAAAAAGATACAGCCTGCGATCTGGGGAATATGTTTAATGGTCATTTAAATTCTATTTACACACGGATTCTTGAAGAATATAATGCATCATCATAACAAATGGCAACTTTTGGCTACATTGTTATGAAAGGGTGATTATACGATTAGAAAATGGTGGCCCTTGTCCCGTACCTTGATGCAGGAGTAGATGGCACAGATGAAGAGGATGTTGACGAGGATGATGAAGATGCTGATGTAAAGACCCAGCATCAGAGGAGTGCTATGGAGAAAAAGAAGAATACATCTTACCGGAAGTCACATACTGCACCAAATTCAATTTACCATAGGCTACTATTCAGTACATTACTACATGAATTCAGTACATTGTCTTTGATGGGTGTAATACAGTTAAAAAGGCTGTCCCTTATTTGGTCCTTTGAGCCGGCTACCCCGTAGCGGTTCAACCAGACCAACCAGCAGCCTAGTTTAGTTCCACACAGGTAACAATTAGAAAGGTTAATAAATACAAAATAAAATACAATGAGAAGAGAGGTTAGGTATAATTAAAAGATATTGACTTACTGGGGGAAGATGATAATCTGGATGAAACAGATGAAACAGAAGACTAACAGACCACAGGCCACGTAGCCTCCAAAACGATCATCCACCTTCTTAGAGTACTGAAAACATCATCGGGAGAAGGAATAATACAATTAGTGGTTGTGTCACTATTAGCTGCAGCAGCAAGCTGCTAACACAATAAGGAGGACCACAACGGGGGGGGGGGGGGGGGGGGAATCCTTCAGGCTTTATTGTGCTTTCTTTATCATGTTGTAACGTATGTGATGTCTCCTGGTCTGGAGTGGGTTTATATGTAGTTTAATAGTCAAATCAATCAATCAATCATTGACTCAATCAGCCAATCACAACGCATCATACTGAATTTAAACAGTGTTAACATTTCTCCTCTGACCTTCTTCTCCAGGTCTTTAGTCTGGAAGGTGAGGAGGAACTTCTTGACGTGGTCTTTACGGAGTTGGTCTATGCTGCGGGCGTCGATGGCTCGGCCCAGAAACTCATCCACCTCATCCTCAGGGTTCAAGGCCTCTTGGGCACAGCGGCTACAAACAGGGAGATAGGACAATAGACGGGGTCACGGAGACAGACAGACAAGGACAACAGACAGGGTCACGGGGACAGACAAGGACAACAGACAGGGTCACGGGGACAGACAAGGACAACAGACAGGGTCACGGGGACAGAGAGACAACAGACAGGGTCACGGGGACAGACAGACAACAGACAGGGTCACGGGGACAGACAGACAACAGACAGGGTCACGGGGACAGACAGACAACAGACAGGGTCACGGGGACAGACAGACAACAGACAGGGTCACGGGGAAAGACAGACAACAGACAGGGTCACGGGGACAGACAGACAAGGACAACAGACAGGGTCACGGGGACAGACAGACAAGGACAACAGACAGGTTCACGGGGACAGACAGACAAGGACAACAGACAGGGTCACGGGGACAGACAGACAAGGACAACAGACAGGGTCACGGGGACAGACAGACAAGGACAACAAACAGGGTCACGGGGACAGACAGACAAGGACAACAGACAGGGTCACGGGGACAGACAGACAAGGACAACAGACAGCGTCACGGGGACAGACAGACAAGGACAACAGACAGGGTCATGGGGACAGTCAGACAAGGACAACAGACAGGGTCACGGGGACAGTCAGACAAGGACAACAGACAGGGTCACGGGGACAGACAGACAAGGACAACAGACAGGGTCACGGGGACAGACAGACAAGGACAACAGACAGGGTCACGGGGACAGACAGACAAGGACAACAAACAGGGTCATGGGGACAGTCAGACAAGGACAACAGACAGGGTCACGGGGACAGTCAGACAAGGACAACAGACAGGGTCACGGGGACAGTCAGACAAGGACAACAGACAGGGTCACGGGGACAGACAGACAAGGACAACAGACAGCGTCACGGGGACAGACAGACAAGGACAACAGACAGGGTCACGGGGACAGTCAGACAAGGACAACAGACAGGGTCACGGGGACAGTCAGACAAGGACAACAGACAGGGTCACGGGGACAGTCAGACAAGGACAACAGACAGGGTCACGGGGACAGTCAGACAAGGACAACAGACAGGGCCATGGAGATAGAAGCACAAATCAAACAGTATTTGAATTCTTAGCCTGTTTACAGATGTGCAGACTTTACACTTTTGAGACTATTCCATTCCATCCCGGGCATTGCTCAATCAAGCATTTTATTGAAAGAAAACAAATACTATTTGAACCCAGGTCTACCTCTGTGACAGGCAGTGATTAAGAGCCAATAGGGAATTAGTGTTGGACTGACTCTGACCCTCTAAAACCAACAGTCTGCTCTAAACTTAGCTCCAACAATAACTAACAGTGTGCCAATCAGTCCCCACTACTACATTAAACACACACACACACAAACTGGCCAATGCCTACAACAACACAGAGTACACACACAGTAACCCGATAACAACTACTGGGCCAAAATAGGACTCACTTGTCTTGTCTGGATGTTTCATCGATACCCTGGGAAAAGTGAGAGGAACACAAAGAGCGAGAGAGAGAGAAAGAGAGAGAGAGCGAGAGAGAGAAGAATGGATGAGAGAGAGAGAGAGAGAGAGAGAGAGTATGAGAGAGAAGAATGGATGAGAGAGAGAGAGAAAAAGAGTATGAGAGAGGAGAGAGAGAGAAGAATGGATGAGAGAGAGAGGGGGAGAGAAAGAAAGAGAGTGTGAGAGAGGAGAGAGAGAAGAATGGATGAGAGAGAGCGATGTTTTAGACACGTAGCCAGGGAAAACCACAGTGTAACCAAGCCAGTGAAAAACATACCGCCAGACTCAGACATCTGCACAGTTAATCCCTGGGAGCCAGACTGATGTTTTAATTAATGCTGTAGGATTAAAATTACACCCTCCTCCCCCTGGGCAATACCCCTCAGAAAAGAAGAGAGAGTGAGGGGAAAGGAGGTAATGAGAAGAGGAGAAAAGAGAAGAGAAGGAGAGGAACAAGATGACAGAAGTTGAGAAGGGGAAGGGAAGTGAGTTTGGAGAGAGGGTGAGAAGAAGAGGAGAGGAAAGAAGAGGAGAGAGTTGAGGAGAAGACAGGTGAAGTGTAGGGTGTGAGGAAAGAGGGGAATGGAGAGAGGTTGAGAACAGGAAAAGAGGAGAAATGATCATGGAGATGCAGTCCTGCTAGACTGATCAGATCTGAAGCATTGTTGTTGTGAATCATATCAGAGTCAATAACAAGTGTTAGACTAGCTGTCTGCCACTGGCCACTAACTTCCATTGGGTGTTGGGTGTACATTAAAGGGGCAATCTGCGTTTGAAACAATAACAAAGGGTACACCCTGCCTCTGTTTTGGTAAAAAGCTGAGGGATGGGCCTGGAGAAATATAACCACGTAAATTCATAGACAGACCTATTGATGCAAAGACTGACCATCCAAGATATCAAAATGATAGTTTTATGCATATTTTGAGGCTATACAAGGTTTGTTTACATGTAATTTGTTTACAAACATTGGGGTAAAAAAAGCTTATATTTTGGGTTCTGATGAGTACGACAGTTGAACTGAGCTCATGAGGCATTTATAAGTTATATTCCTCAAGAAGAAATGCGTATATATATATATACATATATGTATATATATATATAAGTATATATGTATATATATAAGTCAAAAAAAATTATATAGCAATTGTGGATTACCCCTTTACTCACAGCGGAGCTGTGTAACTAACTCCCACTTGTTGTGATGGTGTTGGCTCTATACTGATCGATACATGATTTCAGTTTTCCATTGGCTGTTTTAGAGGCTTGAGGCTTGTATTACGCACATGATTAAAGCTTAGGTTGCTAGACAAAAGCATGAACCATTTTATGTGAGTAAAGTCATACCGTATCATTTAAAAAAATCACAACAGCTGTGATGGAAACAGGAAGTTTTGGTACAATTTTATAAATGTCGACAGATAATTTGTTTGTTCGACATGGTGGGAACTTTTTGTGTCGATACAATGAATTAATTATGCAGAAAATGGTGGAGTCAAGTGATGGTGTGGTCCTCCCACTACGACTCAGGAAACCATGCAGTTTATTGGCTACCGATGAAATAAATGATGAACTTCACAGGGTGGTGAAAGTGCACAGTGATGAGCTTGATGCTCCTTTCCAATAAATATCGAGGGTCTTGTTCTGGTTAGACAAATAAAAACATTCTCTCTCTTACCCATAATCATCTCATCATGTAGACTAGCCTACCCGCACTATCTGCAAGCTGTTAGCTAGAGTGCACATACTAAGACCAGAGTAGGCACAATTAACGTAACCGTTTTTGTGACCAAACAATCAGTAGAGTTGAAAATGCGATGGAAACACATTGAACTTTAGATTTTTTTATTCGGTACATGTAAACTTAAGCCAAAAAGTCCATTTTGTGTGCAACACGTAATCACGCACTGATTTTCTATCCGCAACAAGTCAGTTTGGTGGAAATACCTCTGATGGGAAAATGCACATATTTTCTTGACGCAGATTTTAGAATACTCGCATGAAAATCTGTCGCCAATTGGACGGGATCCTAGCTATATAGAGCAATCATTTGCTCTCAGACCATTTCAGGTAATCAGTTTCTCACCATCTGCCTGAAGACTTTGGAGTCCTTGGTCCTGGAGAACCTTGTGTCGGGTACCCAGCGTGGCATCAGGCCCTCAGTGGAGTTGGCACGTGCCCGCTGCATCATGGCACTCTTGGCCATCGCTGCCTTCTCCTCTTTCTGCGGGGAGGGAAATGACCACACCAATGGACCTTATTCACACTGGACATTTGAATATTGTTCCACAGTATTTTTTAATTCCCAAAAAATTCAATACTATTACCAACATAGATTCTGACAGAGATTTTGAACAATACACATTCTTTTTGATAATTCAATTAATAATTAATGATAAGTACCATCCAGGAGAAAAAGAGGAAACCAATTAATAAATGGATAACTAAAGGAAATGAAGAATTTCTGTGATCTGAAACTGACAATGGACAATAAACTATTCTTTTTCCTAGTATAAATGAAAAAAAAAAAACGATTGATTTAACTCGTTAATTAAACAACAGACCCTTTTCTGGCTGCACCCCAGCACCAGGAATGTCTCGATGTTGTTCTCCTTCAGATAGGCGTTCCTGTCCCCTCCGAACCCTGGCTCCACCTCATAGTCCCCATTCAGGTACTGTAGGGTGGCCTTGGTGATGTGGATACGCCTAGTAACACACACATACACACAAGGACAAGGGGTCACATCGACACAGTACATCAGAGGACATTTTGAATCTCGAGGACTGCAGTACCAGAAAGAATGTAATCAATACTAACACTTTATTATGATGCCCCACATCTAGTTAGATTTATTGTATTATCAAGCGTGTGTTTTATCCTCTATTTGTGTCGAATTGTGATGCGTCCGAGCCATATGCCTGTAAGCCAAAGACAAATGTTTATTTTTTACAATAAAAAAAAAAATAAAGGCTTGAACTTGCATGTGCAACTAAATGTTTAGCAGCAGATCAAGTGCAACCCTATTGGAGTTTTCTATGGTGTGTTGGGAGGGGCTTACCCTGCCGCACCCCCTGCCTCCATGTGATTGGCTAGAGTGACATCGTTGGACCATACGTCAAACTGCCACTTCCTGAGTCCCAGCACCCCACAGTGGACCCGGCCGCTATGGATACCCACACGCATGTTCACATTGACCCCTGTGACCTCTCTCACCAGCCTGCAGGGAGACAAACACACACACACAGTTAGACACACAGAAGCTTGCGCAGACACACACCGAAAACCCCCTGTTACGATAGATTCTAGACAAGCCAAAATGTGCTTTCTACTAATTCAAAGTAGGTTATTCATTAGTGTGTGTGACTCACGAGATGGCCTCTATCATGTCCACTCCCATCTCCACACAGCAGTGTGCATGGTCGGCCCTGGGTTCAGGCAGTCCAGACACACAGTAGTAGCAGTCTCCAAGGATCTTGATCCTCAGACAGTGGTTCTCCTATAGGACACACACAGGTTCAGGGTTAGGGAGTAGTTTACACATCAAATGTTAAATGTATTACGGAGCATTACACAACACAAATGTAAGTGGCCAGTAGCCAATGAATCACACGTCACTATGGGCGATGCAAAATCCACAATTTAAAAGTAAAGAGTACATCTATAATAGGTTTGAAATCTGACGTACGGGGTTGAAGTGACTGATTATATGATGTCTAACTGCTCACCGAAGCTAGTTTGTCGAAGCGAGCGAAAAGTTCATTCAGTGTCATGACCAACTCTTGTGCGGTGCATTGTGATGCCAGGCTGGTGAATCCTTCGATGTCTGCAAACAGTATACTGTTGGATGGAGAGAGAAAGAAAGACAGGGAGAGAGAGAGCGAGAGAGAAAGAGAAAGCGGGAGTAAGAAAGATTGTAAGACAGAGGGAGGAAAAAGAGAGAATGAAAGAAGGAGAGAGAGAGAGGGGGAAGAGGGAGAGACAGAGAGATAGATCAATAACCCATCATTGGCATGGTCATGCGCCGACCAGCCTGTCTGCTCCCTCCCGCCATCTCTTGTTGAGATAGAGAGGCATTTATTCTGTTCAGCTTTTCGTCTGGACTCATATAGGTCACCTTCAGTCCTCCCTCCCTTCCCAGTGAAGACATCTCAGCACGATTCTCATTTTCTAATTTGTGGTAATAATTACAAGGAAGAGGAAAAACAACTGGAATGTTGACACTTCTAGTGGAGAGATGAGAGATGGCGCTGTTGCCCTCTTGATCAATGTTCTGACTCAATAATAATAATAACAACAACAACAACACAACAACAACATGATAGAAGACAGACCGATAGAGAGAGAATGTCTGGGGAGTTTCACAGTGTTAATTCAACACATCTTGATGGTGATTGAATAGAGTTTAGACTAATATCTGGGTCAAGAGGCTGGTGGTGTTAGATCAGGTAGTCCAGGGTCCACAAAACAACTCAGAGTAGGAGTGCTGACCTAGGATCAGTTTAGCGTTTTAGTTAATACTTAATAAAATAGCATGGACTGATCCTGGATCAGCATTCCTACTCAGACACTTTGTGGATATGGGGCCACGGCAATGTCTGAAAAAATGACTGGCTTTCATATGCTTGCTTCCTCCATCCTTGTTTCCTCAATTCCTCTCAAAGTTCATTGGAGGAAGCAGTCCCAGGGAGGGACCTTGGATTCTTTCCTTTAATGTGCTTTAAGAGGATTTGAGGAACTGTGGCAGTTTTGTCATTTGAGCCAATACAGATGTGTCACATTTTGACCTCAGCACCACTTGTTGCGGGAAGAGAGTGAAATGGTCAGTGTGTGTCCATGGTTATGGCAGAGGGAAAGGGTGTGTGTCCATGGTTACCTGACGTTGTCATGTTTCTGGATGTAGATCTTGTGGAACATCATATCTTCCTTCTTGGCGTTGATATCTGCCTTCATCTCCATGGCAACGTGCCTCGGCAGCACCGACAGCAACAGGCGCTCCTGGAAAATGTGTATGATAGACAGAGAGAGACAGAGAGAGAGAGAGAGAGAGAGACAGAGAAGTGAGAGAAAAGCACTCAACCCATTCCCTTTCATGTGTTTCAACAGCTAGAAACCTCAATGAGTCACTGCCTTGAGTGCCAGTCATTGGTTGGAATACTGCGTGGGAACATGTTGGTAGAGTATAGAGGCATTCAGAAATACTCTATATTGTTGACCCACAATAATTTGAAAATATAGTTAGGTCAACAAGTGTAATGGCTTGTGTAAATGTATGCCTGTATGTGTGTGTGTGTGTGTGTAGCCTACCTGTTGCTGATTCTCTCTCTGTAGGTAGAGCCGGGCCTGGATATACCCCCTGGTCTCCTGAAAGGCCTGTCTCTGAGATACCTCGGCAGGGTAGTGGGTACAGATACCTATCATGTTGGTGCACAGGAAGATCAACACGTTGGCACTCAGCTGGAGGGGAGGGAGAGAGAGCGAGCGACATGTAAGGTTACACATTTCACAATGTTATCATATGTTCCCACTGAGCTAGAGAAGAGAGGGAGAGAGATCTTGAATTATTATTGACATGTGGTGCGCTTTCTGGCACCACGTAACTGCCCTAGTCATCCAAGTGGGCGCCCCTTCATTTTGATAGAAGCGAAGGAGTAGCTAGCTAGCTACCTACTACGGAGTCCACGGACCGCAGTGGCTTAGCTCAAACAAAATCCGAGGTCTACTACGGATAAGACAGAGAGACACCTTGAGACCGCGCTAGCTGCCTGCCTGCCTCCGGACATTTTCTTACCGCTTGACCACCTCCCTCAGATGACCACTCAAGCCATGAACTTTCTAATGACTGTCCATCCCATGATGTTATGTTGTTTTTTTGTGCTTTGAAGCGCTTTGAGATTCTTTGAAAATCGCTATGTTTGAAGTTGAATAAATGTATTATATGTTAATTACCTATTCTAGTTCAGATGAATGTTTCTGCGTGTCATCTATGTCCTGTTGAATTATTCAACATTGTTTTTCCTGACAATGCAAGTACTTTTGTCATGCCAATAAAGCATTTTAGAACTTGAAAGAGAGAAAAGAGCGATGGAGAGAGAGCGAGAGACAAGAGAAAGGGAGGTGGGGAGAGAGAGAGAGAGAGAGAGAGAGAGAGAGAAAAGAGAGAAATGTAAGTATACACTCTGTTGTGACAGAGAGAACCTGGTGTGACCTGGGTGAGGTTGAATACGACCATTCACCATCACCATGTCATAAGATTTACAGCACGAAATCTAGACATCTAATCCAGAAATGTCTGGATACACAAATTAGGTATGATATACAGTATATGGTTAGAGATGATGAGAAAAACCTTGTGTCTTTCCAAAAGTGGACATTCTTGAGATGTCTTCTAGGCTATAATTGGGAAGTCGGGATATCTACACATTCTTTTTGAAAATCTATACATTCCCCTTCATACTGGTAAATGTACAGATTTACCGGGGAATCTATATATTTACAGGTGTTACTGGGAATTTACATTTCTGTAACTATACACAACCTGGAGTAGAGGGTTAAACCTACATTGACTGTAGGTTACAATACAACATTATAGACCAAGCGTGTGTACCAAATGGTGCCCTATTCCGTATATAGTCTCTGGTCTAGCTCTCCCTCCCTTTCTCATACTGTTAATAACCTTATTGTGACTGGCTCAGTGATTAAGTGGACATCAATAGGACAGCATTATGTTGCCCGTCTGTCTGTCTGCTTCCCTTATTGGATCTGACAACGCATCAAAACACAACGCATAATCATAGACAATACAAAGAAACGGGGTCAGAGACAGAAGGCCCACGCTTCTTCCTTACTCCACTATTCCTCCGTACAGATAGACACTAGGAACTGATTGAGAGAGGAGGCTCACTATTTCTCGCACTGTGCAGATAGGCAAATGCTAGTCTGATTTGCTTAAATTCACAGGGCGCTTGTGTTTTCAGACACAGCGGCAGTGGGGAAGAGACTAGGCGAATGTGAATTGTTTATGAGCCCACTGCAGCAAAACACAACCGCATTGTAGGCTTATATGCATGGGCTGGCTCAAATGAAGTTTAGAAGTTTAGCCTACAGTTAGACTAGACCAACACAACAGCATTAGGCTAGCTAAGTGAAGTTAGGATAGCCTGCAGTTAGCTTAGTGAGGTCGTTGACCTCGAGAACATTCCTCTGCTGCGCACACACACCCTCTACAGGCAACAAGCCAGTGTCTGTAAGTGATTTTGTCCACATCCAATGGTGTACACTGAACACACATGACTACAAGATCTCTCTCTCTCTCAGCCTGGGAAAATAGCTTGACCCTTGACCAGAGGACAGACTATTTCATCCCTAATGAGAAAAAGACAGACAGCCTCAGACCCTGGGTGAAGCGGACCTTATCACAGCCAGATGGCCATGTTGTTGTCTGATGGAGATTAATGAAGGAAATGACTTAGAGACTGACTGGTGTGTTCTGCTGTTCTCAGAACAACATTCTAGACCAGTTCCATAGAAGTTCTAAGGCCATTCCTTTTATGGACTCTGCTCTCCTCAAAGTGAACAATATGGTATTTTTGGGGGGAGCGTATCTACTGGACCATCAGAACAACCAGTTCCACAGAAGTTGAATAGAACTATTGCAACTAAATCAAATCCCACAAGGATGGCAATGTGGTGTGCTCTGTTCTCCTCAGAACATTCTGGAACAGTTGGTCTTAACAGACAAGATTCTAAAACAGCCAGGCTTTAGGCTGAACAATTTCCACAAAATCAATCAAATGGCATTACCAAACATGGCAAGTATGCACCACTCAAAAATGCAGCGCAGACTCTGCTCAAAGATCAGAGTGTGAAGTGTAATACAATACACTTCAAGTTGTTTTCAGTTGTATATTATAGCTGGAGGATAGTGCGCCTTTACTGCCGTACTTGGTATTTATTTATCTCCAACATCACTACCAGCATATGTAAGTCGATGCTGGTATGTGGCCAAACATGTTTGTGTATCTGTGCATTCGTACACCCACTGCATACTTCCTTGCATGTGCGTGCTTTGCAAAGGGCCATTCGCTTCATTGGATTCTACTGATAGTGTCCAGTACGTCTTCGTCTACGATTACGAGGTAAAACAGACGTGTAGCTACTGTAGTGTGACTTTGCTCAAACATGACTTGTGAAGCACCCATGTCATCTTTATGAAGACTTAATAAATGTTTTATAAAGCCTATAAGTTGTAGTTTATTTATAGTGGGACCAGCCGACGTGTAGTAGCCACTGAGTCTAGACAAAGAATAGTATTGGACGTTGATCCAAAAACACATATGTTTTTAGTCATATGTATGGCTTACACATGGTATACAGTATATATGAACATAAAGTAAATGGCTCAGTAGAATAGAATAAACACTTGAGCATAACTATAATACAGGAAGACACAATTTATTGTCCAATATTCACAGTTGAAGTCGGAAGTTTACATACACTTAGGTTGGAGTCATTAAAACTCATTTTTCAACCACTTCACAAATTTCTTGTTAAAAAACTATAGTTTTGGCAAGTCGGTGAGGAAATCTACTTTGTGCATGACACAAGTAGTTTTTCCAACAATTGTTTACAGACAGATTATTTCACTTATAATTCACTGTATCACAATTCCAGTGGGTCAGAAGTTTACATACACAAAGTTGACTGTGCCTTTAAACAGCTTGGAAAATTCCAGAAAATGATGTCATGGCTTTAGAAGCTTCTGATAGGCTAATTGACATCATTTGAGTCAATTGGAGGTGTACCTGTGGAGGTATTTCAAGGCCTACCTTCAAACTCAGTGTCTCTTTGCTTAACATCATGTGAAAATCAAAATAAATCAGCCAAGACCTCACCATGGGACCACGCAGCCGTCGTACCGCTCAGGAAGGAGACGTGTTCTGTCTCCTAGAGATGAACGTACTTTGGTGCGAAAAGTGCAAATCAATCCCAGAACAACAGCAAAGGACCTTGTGATGATGCTGGAGGAAAGAGGTACAAAAGTATCTATATCCACAGCAAAACGAGTCCTATATCGCCATAACCTGAAAGGCCGCTCAGCAAGGTAGAAGCCACTGCTCCAAAACCGTCAAAAAAAAGACAGACTACAGTTTGCAACTGCACATGGGTACAAAGATCGTACTTTTTGGAGAATTGTCTCTGGTCTGATGAAACAAAAATATAACTGTTTGGCCATAATGACCATCATTATGTTTGGAGGAAAAGGGGGAGGCTTGCAAGCTGAAAAACACCATCCCAACCGTGAAGGACGGGGGTGGCAGCATCATGTTGTGGGGGTGCTTTGCAGCAGGAGGGACTGGTGCACTTCACAAAATAGATGGCATCATGAGGAAGGACAATCATGTGGATATATTGAAGCAACATCTTAAGACGTCAGTCAGGAAGTTAAAGCTTGGTCGCAAATGGATCTTCCGAATGGACAATGACCCCAAGCATACTTCCAAAGTTGTGGCAAAATGGCTTAAGGACAACAACGTCAAGGTATTGGAGTGGCCATCACAAAGCCCCGACCTCAATCCTATAGAAACTTTGTGGGCAGAACTGAAAAAGTGTGTGCGAGCAAGGAGGCCTACAAACCTGACACAGTTACACCAGCTCTGTCAGGAAGAATGGGCCAAAATCCACCCAACTTATTGTGGGAAGCTTGTGGAAGGCTACCCAAAACATTTGACCCAGGTTCAAAAATGTAAAGGCAATGCTACCAAATACTAATTCAGTGTATGTAAACTTCTGACTCACTGGGAATGTGATGAAAGAAATAAAAGTTGAAATAAATCATTCTCTCTACTGTTATTCTGACATTTTACATTCTTAAAATAAAGTGGTGATCCTAACTGACCTAAGACAGGACATTTTTACTAGGATTAAATGTCAGGAATTGTGAAAAACAGAGTTTAAATGTATTTGGCTAAGGTGTATGTAAACTTCTGACTTCAACTGTATGTGTGTTTTGGGGAAGGGGAGATTGGGGGAAAGTGAAAATGTGCAGTATTCAGCACTCATACTAAGAGTCTGATAGCAGCAGATGTGTGTGCAGCATGAATGTATGTGTGTGTGTGTGTGTGTGTGTGTGTGTGTGTGTGTGCTAAAGAGTGGAGAATCAGAACAGGTGGTCAGTCCAGTTCAAGTGTTCAGCAGTCTGATGGCTTGTAGATTGAGACTGTTGGTACCAGACCTCATGCTCAGCTGCCTTAGGAAGTAGAGACACTGTTGTGTCGTCTTGACAAGAGTGGTGGTGTTGTTGGTCCAAGTCAAGCCCTCGGTGATGTGGAACTTATAACTCTACTGCAGTCCTGTTCCCTCCTCTGCTTCCGAAAGGTCGACAATCAACTCCTTTGTTATGCTGACGTTGAGGGAGAGATTGTTGTGGTAGCACCGCAATGCCAGTTCACTTACCTCCTATAGGCCTACTTGATGATGGAGTTTGCGTCGTGCAAAGCCACACAGTCGTGTTTGAACAGGGCATATAAACTGGGTGGTTTGAGCCCTGAATTCTGATTGGTTGAAAGCCATGGTATATCAGACCGCATACCTCGGGTATAACAGTTTTACTGTTCGCATTACGTTGGTAACCAGTTTATAATAGCAATAAAGCTCCTCTGGGATTTGTGATATATGGCCAATATACCACACCTCCTCGGGCCTTATTGCTTAAGTATAGCAGAGAGCTGAGGTCACAACACAGGGGCCCCCCAGGGATAAGAGTCAGTGTCGAGGAGGTGTTGTTGCCAATCTTCACAGACTGGTCTGTCCATCAGAAAGTCCAGGATCCAGTTGCAGGGGTTAGTGTCCAGACCCAGAGGTCTGAGCTTGGTGACGAGCTTGGAGGGAACAATAGTGTTGAATGCTGAACTGTAGTCAATGAACAGCATTCTCACATAGGTGTTCCTCTTGTCCAGATGTGTTAGGGCTGTGAGAATAGCAATGATCTTCCATGGATCTGTTGGAGCAAATTGGAGTGGGTCCAAAGTACCTGGCATGCTGGCCTTGGTGTCCCAAATGTCACCCTATTCCTTATTTAGTGCAGTTCTTTTGAAGTGGTTTACTCTAGTGAAGACCTTGTTTGTGTGAAGATGACAGGTTGGAGTGCTCTCCTCTCCACAATATCACTAGACCTGAGAGGAGGTTTACAGTGTATACAAAGAGACAGGCAAGGCTCTGTGTTGTTACAACAATACAGACAGAGGCAGGCTAACAACCTGACCCGGTACTCTGAAAAAAAGTGTGTGTGTGTGTGAACAAAATATCTATCTATCATCTCAGTGGCAGCAAAACAACTCAATATGTCATTGCTGTACTATGTGCTAATGTTGCACCAACCAAATTTCATTTGGGACAATAAAAAGGTATCAATCAGCACTGTTTAACTGACCTGATAATAACACTACTGACTGCGTGGTTTGGGCTGTGTCCATTTGAAAATGAATTCAAGACCAACTGGGGTAAACACTAGACTACAGCAGTAAACAAACAAACAAGTAAACAAATGGTTTGCATATGTGTCGGACAACAACAAGCCCTGAAGGGAGGGCGGGCATTACAAGAAATCCTTCAGATAAATAAAAGTGGTCGAAGGCACTGTATCGCAGTGCTAGCTGTGCCACTAGAGTATCTGGGTTTGAGTCCACTAGAGTATCTGGGTTCGAGTCCACTGGAGTATCTGGGTTCGAGTCCACTAGAGTATCTGGGTTCGAGTCCACTAGAGTATCTGGGTTCGAGTCCACTAGAGTATCTGTGTTCGAGTCCACTAGAGTATCTGTGTTCGAGTCCACTAGAGTATCTGTGTTCGAGTCCACTAGAGTATCTGGGTTCGAGTCCACTAGAGTATCTGGGTTCGAGTCCACTAGAGTATCTGGGTTCGAGCTGACACGGTCGCCAGGTGCACAGTGTTTCCTCAGACACATTGGTGCGGAGGGCTTCCGTGTTTGGTGGGCATTGTGTCAAGAAGCAGTGCGGCTTGGTTGGGTTGTGTTTCGGAGGACGCACGGCTCTCGACCTTTGCTTCTCCCGAGTCCGTACGGGAGTTGCAGCGATGAGACAAGACTAACTACCAATTGGGTACCACAAAATTGGGGAGAAAAAGGGGTAAAAGTAAAACAAAAAGTCATATTCTGAGGTGTCCAGGAAGGGAGAGAGCGCTACTTCTTCCTTGCAGCACTATGATGACACAGAATGGTTGATAAGAACCAGAGTATGTGAGCGGAGATGAGCGGTCGGAAATCCCGCTCATCACTCATGGAGCAGTGCTTGTGCACCACTCCAGCACTCCATGTCCTTTCCAACCGCTCTGCTAAAAACCGCACAGCATTCACAGGGGAAAAAACTGCCTCTTCAAATTCAAGCCATTCATTAAAATCACAATTAAACCAATACCCATTTATTTTGTGACTACAATTTAGGTTTTGAAGTATTGAAAACAAACCATATGATTTGAATTAAAAGTTTTTGAATAAACATGAAAAGGTGAATGTAAGGAGCGCTCATCATTTAAAATAGGCTACATGTCATATTAAACAGCATGTAAACACTCTAAATAGGCCAGGAGCCAGACAGGGAGCCTAAGAAGGAACAAAAATGAATTTTTTAGGCTACATTATTTCAAGGCTATAGTCTACAAAGAAATACATTGTGAAGCATTTGCGAGTGCGACACACTAGGCTGGTAGGGAGTGAGGAACATTATGCGCTTAGCATTTAAACAACATTTTGTTGTATTAAATCATTATAGTCCATAAATTGCACGTATAGGCTGTGACTTACTTAGATTTAAATACAAAACAAAAAAAATGCCTTATTAGGCTCAGTCTACAGTGCCTTTGAATTCATTTTTAGAAACACGAGTTTGGCCAGTCTGTGGCTTCAGGCTCATGCGATGTTGCCTGGAGAGCAGTCCAGCAGTAGAGAATATCCTCTCTACACTTGCAGAGCCACTGGGGATGATAAACACCCTTTTGGCCTCTTTTTGCCAGACTGGGCACGGATACAGAGTATTTTTATTTTTTATTCTATTGGTAAGCCTGAAGGTTTTTAGGCAAAATAACTCAATCAAAACTGAAAGACCCATTGGGCCAAAATCAATTATTGGCCTATTGTATAGATAATATAACAAAATGAAGGAAACTTTTAAGAGACCTGATTTTTGGTTTATAGATACTTTACTACAATGACACACTTAATTAGCTACCCATTTTGTTCCTTTCTTTTAGCAAGTGCACATAGTAAGTACATCATTTTTTCGGGACACATGTCTTTTCAGATCCCACAAGGATTCTTTACATCACCACACTCCCTCTCCTGCTCTTTATCTTTGTAAGTCACCTTGATTTTGCACCTGTGTGTTTTATCAGTTGTTTCTTTATGAAAATATTTAGCAAACTTCATGACAGTAGATAAAGCAAGGGGCTATAGCAGCACACAAGTAAACTACAAATGCATGCTGGGCCGGGCATGCCCCGAGGTTGTGAAGTGAGCGCTACTGTAGCAAAATTGGAGCAGGTGAGAAGGCCGAAGATCCAGACATTGGGAATCTCGCTCTGCGCTCCAGTCAAATTGGGCACGCTCTGCTCCTTGCTCCTCTCACCTTTCTCAAAGTGTTCATAATGCCAGGCTAGTCTAGTAACACAAAAGGTCGCTGGTTTGAATACCTGAGCAGACAAGATGAAAAATCTGTTGATTTACCTTTGAGCTTAATCCTAATTGGCTCCAGGGGCACCGTATTACCATGGCTGACCCTGTAAAACAACACTGCACCTATCTGGTTTATGTGACAATAAAACATTTTTTTTTTCTTTGATCGCGTGATCATATTTGTGCAAACAAAATTCAAATTTTTCAAAACCATCAACACGCACCCCCAAACTGAAATACGTTGGCCAAAATTACACATTTAATTTGCAAAATGCATTAAGACTCAAAACATGAAATACATGACACAAAATCAACTACCTCCAAAACATACAAACGTGTTATCTAATGAAAAGTAATTTCAATCAATCGTTACATAATGGCCCAATAAATACTAACTACAACTATCAATATACCCTAACATGGTTAACCTTCTTTTATACAGTATGTCTGTGCCATTTGTTGGTACTATAATTATAGTATGACCTTAAAAAGGCAAGTAAACACATTATCACATCATGGGCTGTATTAGTGTTTCCTAAAATGATTTACATTTACATTTACATCATTTAGCAGACGCTCTTATCCAGAGCGACTTACAGTAGTGAATGCATACATTTTATACAATTTTTTTTTGTGCTGGCCCCCCGTGGGAATCGAACCCACAACCCTGGTGTTGCAAACACCATGCTCTACCAACTGAGCTACAGGGAAGGCAACTATGACCAACTATGACCAATGCATAGAGGATGTCACTCAAGAGCATGAATATCCAGAAACAAAAGGCTTTATTTCACATTTTTCCATGTTGTACTTTACAGATTCACTGATGCTGTACAGTATACACAGAGAACAAAAATTAAATACACCAAGTCAACCAAAACAAGGCAACGTGAAAAAAGGCAACAAACACAGATCATTCAATCCATTCTTTGTCGATCAGTCCACGTTTTCATCAACATTACACTGGGTGTTTTCCCCTCGCAATGCAGCGAGGGAAAAAAATCTCCTTGTATGGCACATTCATGCTTGGCAGTCCTCTGCAGTGATGCCCAGACAACCAGCAATCATTGCGTCTAAGAGGGACATCTGGTCATGTGGACGGCAATCATGAACCTTCCACCTGCACGCAGAGAAGAATTCCTCGGTTGGATTGAGGAAAGGAGAGTATGGAGGGAGAAATTGCATCATCATTCGTGGGTGGGCTGCAAACCATTCAGTAACAAGACGGGAGTGGTGGAAAGCAAAATTGTCCCATATGTCAGGCCTTACTCTATGGTCCAATGCATCAAGAAATGTGAGGAGACGTTGTGTATTTTACGGGCCAACTGAAGGTATGTGGCAAAGAACAACATCGCTAAAGATAGAAGCACACAGGGTGATGTTTGCATCCCTTTGCCCTGGCACATTTTACCAATGAGGTTACTCCCTCGTCTCCTTACTTTTGAAAGGCTACATTATTTCAAGGCTATAGTCTACAAAGAAATACATTGTGAAGCATTTGCGAGTGCGACACACTAGGCTGGTAGGGAGTGAGGAACATTATGCGCTTAGCAGTTTGGAAGCACCAAGATTCTTCCTAGACCTGGCCCCCCAGCTAAACTGAGCAATCAGGGGAGAAGGGCCTTGGTCAGTTTATTTTTATTTATATTTTTAAAAAAATCTGTTTTTGCTTTGTCATTATGGGGTATTGTGTGTAGATTGATGAGGGGAAAATCTATTTAATCAATCATAGAATAAGGCTGTAACCTAAAAATTAGGAAAAAGTCAAGGGGTCTGACTACTTTCCGCAGGCACTGTATACATGAAGTAAATATATTGTAAAATATTCCAGCTGCATGCAATTTAATGTTTTACTGTAAGAAAAGGCATTACAGTGACAAACCCTTACCTGTACACACTGGAGTCTAGTCTCCTTCACGCTCCCACTGTTTCTTCGGAATGGGACCTTCCAAAGTTGTTTCATTCCCACTTTGTGTATTTTAAGGACCTGATCAATAGTTGCCAAACTCATACTGTTGACGTTTCTGAACATGTTATGATCTTGAATGACTGCTGTCTGGATCTCTGACAGTTTGGTTACATGAATGGCATTGACAGAACCGTTTTACACACATTTGACTGGATACAGTACAGTAATACCGAAATACAGTGTGGTTTAGCATTGTAACTTAAATAACGTCATTCTTCAATATTGTCACTATTGATGCCAAAGTTGATCAACGGAGATTGGGCTAGACCCGCTGCCCAGCCTCTCTCGTGGAAAGGCCATGATTGACAACACTGTCAACAATTGTGGCATGAATTTCATCTAATACATTAGCTCTTTGTGCAATGCCTTTGGAAAGTATTCAGACTTGACAGTGGGAGCGATTACAGCTTTGAGTCTTCGTGGGTATGATGCGACAAGCTTGGTACAACTGTATTTGGGAAGTTTCTCCAATTCTTCTCTGAAGATCCTCTCAATCTCTGTCAGGTTGGATGGGGAGCATTGCTGCACAGCTATTTTCAGGTCTCTCCAGAGATGTTCGATCGGGTTCAAGTTTAGTCTCTGGCTAGTCCACTCAAGGACATTCAGAGACTTGTCCCGAAGCCACTCCTGCGTTGTCATGGCTGTGTACTTAGGGTTGTTGCCCGGTTGGAAGGAACCTTTGCCCCAGTCTGAGGTCCTGAGCGCTCTGGAGCAGGTTTTCATCAAGGATCTCTCTGTACTTTGCTCCATTCATCTTTGCCTCGATCCTGACTACTGTCCCAGTCCCTGCCGCTGAAAAACATACCCACAGCAGGATGCTGCCACCACCATGCTTCACCGTAGGGATGGTGCCAGGTTTCCTCCAGACATGACACTTGGCAATCAGGCCAAAGAGTTAAATCTTGGTTTCATCAGACCATAGAATCTTGTTTCTCATGGTCTGAGAGTCTTTAGGTGACTTTTGGCAAACTCCAAGCGGGCTGTCGTGCCTTTTACAGAGGATTGGCTTCCGTCTGGCCACTCTACCATAAAGACCTGCTGCAGAGATGGTTGTCCTTCTGGAAGGTTCTCCCATCTCAACAGAGGAACTCTAGAGCTCCGTCAGAGTGACCATCGGGTTCTTGGTCACCTCTCTGACCAAGGTCCTTCTCCCCTGATGGCTCAGTTTGGTCAGGCAGACCGCTCTAGAAAGAGTCTTGGTGCTTCCAAACTTCTTCCATTTAAGAATGTTGTTGGCCACTGTGTTCTTGGGGACCTTCAATGCTGCAGAAATGTTTGGTACCCTTCCCCAGATCTGTGCCTCGACACAATCCTGTCTCAGAACTCTACGGACAATTCCTTTGACCTCATGGCTTGGTTTTTGATCTGACATGCCCTGTAAACAGTGAGACCTTATATAGACAGGTATGTGCCTTTCCAAATCATGTCCAATCAATTGAATTTACCACAGGTGGACTCCAATCAAATTGTAGAAACATCAAGGATGATCAATGGAAACAGGATGCGCCTGAGCTGAATTTCGAGCCTCATAGCAAAGGGTCTGAATACTTATGTAAATAAGGTATGTTAAAATAAAAAACTTTTCACTTTCTCATTATGGGGTATTGTGTGTAGATTGCTTAATCAATTTTAGAATAAGGCTGTAACGTAACAAAATGTGGAAAAAGTCAAGGGGTCTGAATACTTTCCAAAGGCACTATATTCCCCTTTGAGCTACTCCACCACCACACATTTGAATCCCAGTTCCTCTATGGGCCCCTCTACCTCTCCTTTGGCCTTGCCCTGGGCCTCTTCCTTGGTCCATTAATGCAAACAGCGACTCAGAGAGAGGTGACATCATGTATGCATGAATAAGGACTGATTGCTAATTGAACCACCATGCAAAGAAGTTTTGCGCACATGCAGAAGAGGTTCACATTAATAGGAGTAATTTGTATCAGCTGTGACCAAATGTTTTAATTTTGTTTGTCATGATTTACTCAACTGAGTTTTGTGTCTTTTGTAGAGTTGCGTTTCCTGTTTTGCAAAAATGTGCTTAGGATTTGCATTGTGTGGGAAAGCAATGAGAAATGACTTACAGTTTTGCAAAAGATAATAGTGTTGTACTCATTAGGTTATGATGGAGATCAAGTGGACCTCAGTTTCATTGAAAGTTTCTTAGCATTTGAGAAAAACTTTATTCCCGTACCAAACTTTACATTTACTTAAAGGTCTCCTCCTTAAATTATATTTAGTCTATTCAAAACACCCCACTAAACATTTTTCATGGAACGTTTGTTTATACAGGTTAGTCTAATTGTGCTAAAATCTCTTGAGAAACACAGACGCTCTTTTGAAATGGAGTTAACAGCTTTGTGGCAGACAGAAGACTTGAACATAATCTAAACATTAGCTTATAAGGTGAGGACCTCCACAAGTTTAAGGAAAGAGAGATGGAGAGAACACACCCAACAAAAAACACTTTCCCAGGCACGTCCAGACACACACACACACACACCAGCTGCTAATAGACTTTATTATTGCTAAAAATATTGCACAATTTAAACACTTTGCTCTCCATATCCCCCTTCCCCGACATGTGTAAATATTGTACTGTCAGTTTGTTGAGTGCCTTCATGTATTTATACCTATGCTACACTACACTACATGACCAAAAGTATGTAGACACCTGCTCGTCAAACATCTCATTCCAAAATCATGGGCTTTAATATGGAGTTGGTTCTCGCCTTTGCTATTATAACAGCCTCCACTCTTCTGGGAAGGCTTTCAACTAGATGTTGGAACATTGCTGTGGGGATTTGCTTCCATCCAGCCACAAGAGCATTAGAGAGGTCGGTCACGGATGTTGGGCAATTAGGCCTGGCTCGCAGTTGGCGTTCCAATTCATCCCAAATGTGTTCGAAAGGGTGGAGGTTAGGGCTCTGTGCAGGCCGGTGAAGTTCTTCCACACCGATCTCGACAAACCATTTCTGTATGGACCTCGCTTTGTGCACCGGGGCATTGTCATGCTGAAACAGGAAAGGGCCTTCCCCAAACTGTTGCCACAAAGTTGGAAGCACAGAATCATCTAGAATATCATTGTATGCTGTACTTTAAGATTTCCCTTCACTGGAACTAAGGGGTCTAGCCAGAACCATGAAAAACAGCCCTAGACCATTATCCTTCTTCCACCAAACAGTTGGCATTATGCATTCAGGCAGGTAGCGTTCTCCTGGCATCCGCCAAACCCAAAATCGTCCTTCGGACTGCCAGATGGTGAAGGGCAATTCATCACTACAGAGAACATGTTTTTCCACTGCTCCAGAGTCCAATGGCGGCGAGGTTTACACCACTCCAGCCAATGCGTGGCATTGCGCATGGTGACCTTAGGCTTGTGTGCGGCTGCTTGGCCATGGAAACCCATTTCATGAAGCTCCCGACAAACAATTATTGTGCTTAAGTTGCTTCCAGAGACAGTTTAGAACTCAGTAGTGAGTGTTACAACCGAGGAAAGAATGGGTTTACGAGCTACGCGCTTCAGGGGTCCCGTGCTTCACAATAACAGCACTTACAGTTGACCATCCTCTTTTACCAGTTCAACAAATCTTTCCCAAACATTACTTTTCTGGCCGACCTTCTCTTTATTTAACTCTCCATTTTGCAGCTTTTCTCTTATCTAATTCAATTCCGACATTGTCCTTTTTGCTTCCGTGGATCAACGTTAACTTTTTCTGCCCGTTCCCAAAAGCATTCGGCGATTGGCGTGTAGGCTATTTGGCGTGCATACAGTTAGGCCCGAAAGCCGGGGTGTCAAACTCTTTCCACGGGGGGGGGGGGCGAGTATATGCAGGTTTTTGGTTTTTCCTTTCAATTAAGACCTAGACAACCAGGTGAGGGGAGTTCCTTACTAATTACTGACCTTAATTATTCAATCAAGTACATTTATGATGCGTTTCTAATGTTTCCCTTTTGTATCTCCCTTCCACACCACCAGATCCTAATTGACACAGCCAATCCTTTCTCAAAGGCCTCACAAGCCCCAACATCCAACCTCATACTAACCTCCATCCAAACCCTCCTCCGATGTGCATCGTGTTTCTGTGTGTAATAAATACCCCTAAACCTGGATTCCTCATCGCATACTCACCGATATGCCATGGTGGCAACAAATATTCTGAACCAGTCAGTCCTATAGAAAACATCCTCATACAGTCCTTTCTTCGTTGTTAGAATCAGAAACGGCTCATTATAAAGATGGAAAAGTTGCAATGTAGAGATGGGGAGTATATGGAGAGAGAGAGAGAGGGGGAACGAGAGACAGAGGGAGGATATAAAGAGAAACAAAGACCGAAAGAGGGCAGGAGGGCGGAGAGAAAGGGAGAGAGGCCCATCCATCTGTGCCAACTTGGACAGCTTCCATCTGGATGCTGGTCTCTGTTTGTGTAATGGCTTAAAACCAAAATTGGTTTTAAGCGACCTGCGAGCCCATGGAGTAATCTGGTGTGTGTGTGTGTGTGCGTGCACGTGTACATTCCACTAGACTCAGCAGATTGAGACTGGAGCCATACATCTGTCAGAACTAAAATTAAACGCAAAACATGAACGCAAATCTTCCCCAGCTATTCAGGGATTTAATAAGTAAAACAAACATACTAAACGTCCTCCTCCACCAGAACCCCCCCCCCCCCCCCCTTTTAATAGAATATACACAACTTGCAAATCAGATGGGATTACAGAGCTGTTTTCATATTGCTCTTTTCAGTGGGGTTTGTTGTGCTCGTGTCCAATATCACTCACCCTCACATTACCTCACTCTGCAACTCAGTCGCCTCAAAGTTAAGCAAACTAATGTTTTGCCTAAACTTAACCAATCGCATTCATTTCCGCCTTCGAGGCAGAGCTGCCTTTAGAACAAGATGGAATAAGGTAATTTCCATGTAAATGGACCCATGAGCAACAACATGTGGAGCATGTCAAATTGGGTGTCAAATGAAAGCTAAGTCTATAGACAGTATATCTTTTTGTTATTAAGGTATATATGTTTTTCAACCATTTTCCATCCTAAAAATGTGGAATAAGCAATGGCTTTGATTTTGTGTTAAACAGATTGAAAAGGAGTCTTAGAAAACATATACCAGAACAAGTTTTCAAAGGTAGATTAGATTAGAGAGTTTAATAGTCCTATGTGCAAATGTAGTTGCAGGGTACGGTGAAATTCTTGAGCTCCAACAATGCAGGACAAAGTGAAATAAACCAATAAAAATACATAATTAAAATATACTGTACATATTAACAACTGTGGAAATTATAAATAATAAAATGTCGATTGGGGTGGGGTGGGGTAGGGGGAATAGCAGACTAGTGGTGGCTATTCAGCAGCCTGATGGTCAGGGAGTTGGCCAGTCTTCCAGTTTTTGCCATGATGCTCCTATACTGCCCACATCTGAGTAATGGAAAAGGGAGAACAGACCATGGCTCGGGTGGCTGGGGTTCCTGATATTCTTGGCCTTCCTGTGACACCTGGTGTTGTAGGTATCCTGTAGTGCAGACGGTGTGCCCCCAATGGTGCGTTTGGCTGAGCGTATCACCATCTGTAGTGCCTTGTGGTTCGTGGCAGTGGAGTTGCCGTACCAGGCTGTGATGCAGCCCGACAGTATGCTCTCGATGGTGCTCCTGAAGAACACTGAGGGCCCTCGGGGATAACTCACATTTCTTCAACATCCTGAGGATGAAGAGTCACTGTCATGCCTTCTTCACCACGATGTCCATGTGGTTCGACCATTTCAGCTCCTCACAGATGTATACAGCGAGGAATTTAACGTTTTTGACAGTCTCCACGACAGCCAGGTTCCTCCTGAAGTCCACAATCAGCTTCTTTGTTTTTCTGATGTTGTGGGAGAGGTTGTTTACCTGGAACCTCGCCGTCAGAGTGCCTACCTCCTCCCTGTAAGCCATCTCATCGTTGTTGGTAATCAAGCCTACTACTGTTGTCAGCAAATTTGATGGAGTTGGAACTGTGTGGGGCCACGCAGTCGTGGGTATACAGGGAGAACAAGAGGGGACTGAGGATGCACCCTTGTGTGGCCCCCATGTTGAGAATCAGTGCCTGGGGGCGGCCCGTCAGGAAGTCCAGGACCCAGTTGCATAGGGAAGAGTTCAGTCCCAGGGCCGTGAGCTTTGATGTGAGCTTATAGGGCACTATTGTAATAAAGGCCGGAGCAGTAGTCGATGAACAGCATCCTCACATACAGTATGCATTCCTTTTGTCCAGGTGGGTGAGGGCAGTGTAATAGCGATTGCGTCGTCAGTGGATCTGTCAGGGTGGTAGGCGAATTGGAGAGGGTCAAGTACGTCATGAAGACAGAAGTGAGTGCTACGGGTCGGTAGTCATTCAGTTCAGTTACTTTCCCTTTATTGGGCACGGGGATGATAGTGGACATATTGAAACAGGTGGGGATAGCGGCCTGAGCTAGAGAGAGGTTGAAAATGTCTCAAAACAACAGCCAGCTGCTCTGCACATGCTCTGCTCTGAGGGCGCAGGTAGGGATGCAGTCTCGGCTGGCAGCCTTGCGTGGGTTAACACACGTCCTCCGTGGAGACCATAAGTACGTAGCCCTCGTTGTAGCCTTTGTCCTCAGCGGCTCTCCTCGGCCGCTCAGAGTCGTTGCTGTGCTCTAAGAGTAAGAAAAGGTGTTTAGCTTGTCCGGTAGGGCGGAGTTGGTGTCCGCGACGTGCCTGGCTTGCTTGCTTTTTGTAATCCGTGATTGTTAGGAGCCCCTGCCTCGTGTCCAACCTTGTCCTACACTTTGTCCACATACTTGTGCTTCGCCATCTTGATCGATCTGCGTAGGTTGTATTTGTACTGTTTAACCATACTACTGTCCCCGGTCACCTTGCCATGTTTATAAGCAGGGTCTCTCTCTCTCTCAGTTTCCCTAAAAGGCTGCCATCAATCCACACTGCCAATGTCTTTTGAAAGACACTATCAGTATCACATCATCAATGTATTTTTTTATGAATCCAGTGACTGAGTCGGCGTATTTATTGATGTTGCCCCAGAGGCGACCCGGAACATATACCAGTTCATGTGAATCAAAATACTCTTGGAGCATACATTCTGATTGGTCGGACCAGCATTGTACAGACCTGACCACCGGAACTTCCCTATTGAGTCTTTGTTTGTAGGCGGGGAGAAGCAGAATTGAGTCGCGGTCAGATGTGCAGAAAGGATAACTGGAGAGGGCCTCATCCCCGTGTCGAAAAGGCATATACTGTAGCAGTGGTCAATTGTCAAATTTCCATGAGATGGACAGTTAATGTGTTGATAATAATAATAATAATAATAATAATAATAATAATAATAATAATACAGGAGCACAGTCCTCTCCATTACTTTTGTTAAAGTCCCCGCCGACGACAACGAACGCTGCCTCCGGGTATGTGGTCTCCAGTTTGTTCAGGGTCCAATGAAGATCTCTGAGAGCATTTTTGGTGTCAGCTTGGGGCGGGATGTTCAAATCCATGACGATAATCCCTCAAAACACAATGCAAAGTAAGACCCCTACCAACTAATAGACAGATATTAGTTAAGTGTTTCTTGTTTATTATACTGAACAAAAATATAATACGCAACATGCAACAATTTCAAATATTTTGCTGAGTTACAGTTCATATAAGGAAATCAGTCAATTTAAATAAATTCATTAGGCTCTAATCTATGGATTACACATGACTGGACAGGGGCGCAGACATGGGTGGGCACTTGGTAGCCTGACCGACCCACTGGGGAGCCAGGCCCAGCAAATCAGAATGAGTTTTTCCCCCACAAAAAGGCTTTATTACAGACAGAATTACTCCTCAGAACCCCCTCAAACGATCCCGCAGGTGAAGAAGCCAGATGTGGAGGTCCTGGGCTGGCGTGTACACGGGTCTGCGGTTGTGAGACCTGTTGGATGAACTGCCAAATTCTCTAAAACGATGTTGGAGATGGCAAATGGTGAAGAAATGAACATTAAATTCTCTGGCAACAGCTCTGGTGGACATTCTTGCAGTCAGCATGCCAGTTGCACACGCCCTCAAAACTTGAGACATCCGCGGCATTGTGTTGTGGCCTTATTGTCCCCAACACAAGGCGCACCTGTGTAATGATCATGCTGTTTAATCAGCTTCTTGATATGCCACACCTGTCAGGTGGATGGATTATCTTGACAAAGGACAAAATGCTCACTAACAAGGATGTAAACAAATGTGTGCACAAACTTTGAGAGAAATTATATTTTGGTGCGTATGGAACATTTATGGGATCTTTCATTTTGGCTCATGAAACATGGGACTTTACATGTTTCATTTATATTTTTGTTCAGTGTAATTATGAAGTGATTTAATCAGGAACAGAATCCCCCCCACCAATTAGTTTTATCGGTAAAGGAATTTCTGCAATTGAATTGGCTACAATAGGGAATCATAGAAGTCACACACCACAGTTGGGTCACCTGCTACAATCCTCCACTGGTATACTTATGTTTAGCTGATAACTGTTTTTCTTTCTATCGTCTGGTAGTCAAAGCAAGAGCACAACAAGTCTGGATAATCCCTCCCCACTGGGCACAGACATCAGTTCAACATCTAGTTTTGTTTTGCATTTGGTTGAGTTTTCAACTAACGTGAATTCAGTTCAATTCAGCAACAAAAAAAATCACCATGACCACGTCATTGGATTTCGGTAAAAAAGTTGTGACAAAAATACGAAATGCCTTTACGCTGACGACTTTTTGCAAATCCAATCAGTTTTCCACATCGATTCAACGTCGTCACATTGATTTTTTGGGGGGTTTAAATGATGTGGAAACAATGTTGATTTAACCAGTTTTTGCCCAGCGGGCTCCCCTTCACTCTCTCTGTACAGTAGAGTAGAATAAAGGAGTAGAGCTCAATACAGAACACAGTAGAGCACACCAGAGTTGAGTACACTAATGTACTGTACTGAACTCTACTGAATTATACTCTACTCGACTCTACTGCGCTGAACTCTACCGTGCTGAACTCTACCGTGCTGTACTTTGATGTCCAAATTTGGTCTTGTTTAGTGGCAGAGCTCAATAAAATAAAAACAATTGTGTAGAACAGTGGTGTAAAGTACTTGAGTAAAAATACTTGAAAGTACTACTTAAGTAGTTTTTTGGGGTATCTGTACTTTACTATTCATATTTTTGACCACTTTTATTTTTATTCACTACATTCCTAAAGAAAATGATGTTACTTTTTACTCCTTACATTTTCCCTGACACCCAAAGGTGCTTGTTACATTTTGAATGCTTAGCAGGACAGAACATTTTTCCTATTCAAACATTTATCAAGACAACATCCCAGGTCATCCCTACTGCCTCTGATCTGGCAGACTCACTAAAGACATGCTTTGTTTGGAAATGATGTCTGAGTGTTGGAGTGCCCCTGTCTATACGTAAATACAAAGAAAATGATGCAGTCTGGTGTGCTTAATATAAGGAATTTTAAATGATTTATACTTATACTTTTGATACTTTAGTATATTTTAGCAATTACATTTACTTTTGATACATAAGTATATTTAAAACCAAATACTTTTACTCAAGTAGTATTTTGCTGGGTGACTTTCACTTGAGTCATTTTCTAATAAGGTATCTTTACTTTTACTCAAGTATGACAATTGGGTACTTTTTCCACCACTGGTGTAGAATAATAACCAAATTTCTACTTTTCCATACATATTTAGGATGCATAAACAAGTCCAAAAGACTTCTTAACAGCTTCTACCCCCAAGCCATAAGACTCCTGAACAGCTAATCAAATTGCTACCCAGAATATTTGCATTGACCCCCCCTTTACGCTGCTGCTACTCTCTGTTTATTAACTATACATAGTCACTTTAACAATACCTACATGTACATATTACCTCAATTACCTCGACTAACCGGTGCCCCCGCACATTGACTCTGTACCGGAACCCCCTGTATATAGCCATGCTATTGTTATTTTACTGCTGCTCTTTCATTATTTGTTGCTGTTATCTTTTACTTAACACTTATTTTTTCTTAAAACTGAATTGTTGGTTAAGGGCTTGTAGGTAAGCATTTCACTGTTGTATTCGGCGCATGTGACAAATACGCTTTGATTAGATTGACATTCATATCCATAATTATGCATTTGTGTGTAGTACAGATCTGGGACCTATGATTCAATTATCTTACAGCAATTCTGTTACTGGGTGTAAGTCCACTTATGATTTACTGTAGTTTCAATAACCAAAAGAGATTTTTTCAAACTCAAGTTGTCATTTCATAGCTAACACCCCATTATTTCAGCAGACATCTTTGAATCTTAATAGTCTTAGTACATAGAGTTGTATGGTTTGTTAAACTTTGAAATCAATGGGAGGGTTTTGGCATACATTTTAAGTGAAAAATCTGAGTCTCAGCACAATTCCATTACTGTGGAATTGCCCATAAAGGAAAAACTCCAATCTGTGCAAGTTGCAACTCTTGCTGAACCTAAAGAGGGAAATATCTGATATGTAATTTTCCCCTCACAGCTGTGGCATCATGCTGTGCGTGGACTCTTTATGTAGAAGTTAATTCCTAACCCTAACCCTTGCCCTACTGTGTAGTGCTGAGCGATTAACCAAAATTACAGTTATTTTTCGTTTTTTAAACAACTAATTGACCAATGTCGGTTCAATTATTGGAATCCATTTTTTTCCTGTGAGCTCAATGCGCACATTGCACCGTTTATCTGAAGTCAAATCAGATCAAACCCGAACTGTGAGATGCAGTAGAGAGTTGAAGTTTCCAATAGGCCAATATTCTTCATAGTTTACCCAGAAAACTACAATGACCACAATCCATTGCACGCCTACTTGTGTGTTTCTTTTACACATGGGATTCGATTTTAACAAACCTAACGCAATGGTAAATCTAAGCGCAGCCGGTAGCCCTATAGGTTCAGGAGTATTTCAGAAATATTTTTGTTATTTTCACTATTATAATTATTGGCGCACTTGCTGCCATTGGCGCGAAAGGGATGGGTTTTGATGAAAACACGAGTTATGGGTGTGTCGAGACTTGACCCTCTTGTGTATTTACGGTCTTTTATGTATTGCCTTGGAATCAACTTCAATGTTAGTCTGTTATAGTTTGTTAAATGGCTTACAGAAACGAAATCGAATGTAGACATATATTTGATAAATACGGTTGAACCCATTTACAATCCACATTGTTCTAAGTAATGACATGGCTTCAATAGCTTTCACACTGATATGGGGCCTAGGCCTACAGAACATTGCATTATGACTGAGCATGGACATGCCAAACATAGTCAATAAGCAAGATTAAATTCATTATTGAAAAGGCCTAAAAAGAGAACGAATAATTCTAATCAAATTCTAAACGAAACTTATTTTAAAAATAGGCTGTCACACTTACAGGCACCATCATTTCTGCCCGTGGGCATATAATATTAAAACAACGCAGACTTGGAGGGTTTTACGCACATGCAAACTTTTCACAGTAGCTGGACAAATATCCTATGTAAAGAGAAAGGAAGAATGTCCACTCACCGTTATACTGCTCCCAAATAGGCCTATGTTTCACGAAGATAATCGGAACCATTTTACAGATCAGATCGCATTCACACATCTACAGAAGTTACATTGCATGTGCGCCACGGACGCTTTAATCATAAAACCAGGAAGGTGAATCATTCTAATAAGATTGCTTGTTTCCCTTCAATTGTATTACAACCAAATCAGTTTTTTGTAAACAACAACAATAAATATAATGTACAAAATGTTATGATATCATAAAATCGCCTGGATAAATAAAAAGACACGCATTGCAGTTAAACTAGCCTTCGTTACAGAAGGCCTACGGGGGGGCTTTGTGTTTTGAACATATGAAACGGAATACAAGTAATTGTTACAGGTTATAGATAACCTCGTTGAATAGCGGTAAACTTCTAAATACTAGGTTCTCTCTAATTTTATGATGGGCATGGACACGTAGCCTACATCATTTTACGCACGTCCAAAACGGGACCTGCATGGCTAAAATAATGTGGGCCCGCCTACAATGCATAGATACAAAGGGAATGTCAGCTCACTGTTTTACTCCTCTCAAACTTTGTATCTCAATTAAGTTTTGGTGGTTAAGATTTATTTCCAAGCGGTCTCAGGAGCCAATCCCTTTATCAACAGTCTTGACTACTTCGCAACTGCATTGGGCAGGGGGGCTATAAACATTCGTTTTTTATGTTTCTTAATAAGAAATATACAGTCACCAAAAGCACATTAGGATACTCTTGTTTCATGCGCATATGGGCAGTGTGCGTCACGGCTGGTTAGGCAAAGTTTCAACTGTCATAATTCATGTTACCGCTAAAAAACAGGTTTTGGTTGGTCTTAAATATCCCGACCAGCGAAATTAGCACGTTGGATCACGTTAAGGACACGACTAAAATATTTCCAACCCATCCCATCTGAGAGCAAGTGTGCTGATGTTAGACAGGTACATTGCTGAACCTGGCATGAGGACTGGAAATGCCAGTGACGAAAATGAAAAATACGGTGCGTATGACACTACCGCCGCCTTAACGGCAGCCGAAAATGTTTTAGTCTGTTGTTATAGCATTCAACTCACATAACGCATAACGCATAGTGCATTTAATTATTTTTTTATTTTTTATAGTCGAAACCGAAAACCGTGATTATTTCTAATAATCGAACCAAAACCGAACAGTCCTAAAAAAACACGAGTTGCTCAGCATTAACACACGAAAGCAATTACGTGCATGCCACGACGAGGCGGACACACTGAACCCAGTGTTCAGCTGCAATTACAGTTCTGTACAAATGGCAGAAAACAAGCTTTCAATAATTATCCTGACAGACCTGATTAGTGATTAGATTCTCTGTTCTATTCACTGATCTTTACTGTCATAGGCGAGCTAGACCTTGAACTGTACAATGTCCCGGACCTAACCAGACCACAATGCTCAAAGGAATTGGCTTTTTCAATAGCAGTTGCCTCCATTTTAAGTAGGGCTGTGCATATAGCCAAAATATATCACAGTATATATATATATATATATATATATATATATATGACACTGTGGCGGTATTTTACGTTTTTGAATAATCAAGGTTCTAAATTTGCTTCATGAGTAGTTCTGACCCTAGGGTGGCAACACATACACTATATATACAAAAGTATGTGGACACCCCTTCAAATTAGTTGATTCAGTTATTCCAGCCACACCCATTGCATAAAATTGCGCACACGGCCATGCAATCTCCATAGACAATCATTGGCAGTAGAATGGCCTTACTGAAGAGTCCAGTGACTTTCAACGTGGCACCGTCATAGGATGCCACCTTTCCAACAAGTCAGTTCGTCAAATTTCTGCCCTGCTAGAGCTGCCCCGGACAACTTAAGTGCTGCTATTGTGAAAAGGTCTAAGAGCAGCAATGGTAGGCCACACAAGCTCACAGAACTGGGCCGTTGAGTGCTAAAAGTGCTAAATATCGCCTGTCCTTGGTTGCAACACTCACTACCAAGTTTCAAACTGCCTCTGGAAGCAACGTCAGCAAAATAACTGTTCATTGGGAGCTTCATGAAATGGGTTTCCATGGCCGAGCAGCCGCACACAAGCCTAAGATCACCATGAGCAATAACAAGCGTCGGCTGGAGTTGTGTAAAGCTCGCCGCCATTGGTCTCTGGAGCAGTGGAAACGTGTTCTCTGGAGTGATGAATTACGCTTCACAATCCTGCAGTTCCACGGAGTAATTCTAGACGATTCTGGGCTTCCAACTTTGTGGCAACAGTTTAGGGAAGGCCCTTTCCTGTTTCAGCATGACAATGACCCGGTACACAAAGCGAGGTCCATACAGAAATGGTTTGTTGAGATCGGTGTGGAAGAACTTGACTGGCCTGCACAGAGCCCTGGCCTCAACCCTATCAAACACCTTTGGGATGAATTGGAACGCTGACTGTGAGCCAAGCCTAATCGCCCAACATCCGTGCCTGACCTCACTAATGCTCGTGGCTGGATGGAAGCATGTCCCCGCAGCAATGTTCCAACATCTAGTGGAAAGCCTTCCCAGAAGAGTGGCAGCTGTTATAGCAGCAAAGGGGGGACCAACTAAATATTAATGATCATGATTTTGGAATGAGATGTTCGACAAGCAGGTGTCCACATACTTTTGGTCATGTAGTGTAAGTGGCTGAATTAACAAGGTGACGGGGCATCATATTGTGTTAGCTAGCTGTCTGCCGTGTTTGAGAAGTTATTAGTACAGCTGCCACTGCTTTCTTGATTTTCTTGCATTTTTTCCCCCTCTCCGTTTTCAGCCTGTCTGCTGGTCCCCCCTCTTCTCCGAGCAGGCAGGCCCGTTGCCCTAGCGACTCAAGACTCTACACAGACACAGCGTGTAGAACTGCTGCTGGAAAGCCCATACTGCATGTGTCAAAACTTTGTTCATTTGCACAATGTCTCTCGTTCACATTAGCTTGTAAAATGTCCAAACTCACCAAAATGACATTCGGTAGCTCCAACATATATATGTATAACTTTATGAGCTGGACTGCCTGTCTTTGCAATTTGTTTATTTTCGTTTGCGTCGTTAGCATATTTAGCTACCAGCCTCCATGGAAATTCGCTATTACTTGTGCTAATTTTGTTAGCATTCTGGTAATAGACGTCCAATGGGCTTTTTTGCGCCCCCTTGTGTACTAAACCGGTAATACCGTAAATCCCGGGGTGAGAGAAGGACGGAATGACGATATGAACATCTGGATACCGCCCAACCCTACTATAGATGAGTAAACTGGAGCATTGGTACATTGTGGGAGGCAACCTGTCTGTTGAGAGAAAATACAATAAGCAGTTCTCTATTCAATAAATTGTAAAATGACTTAGAAGTGCGGATAAAAACACAATTATTATGAATTAGGTGACGATTCCAACAATGGTCTGTTTGAGAGTGGAAGGCTCTGGGCGGGAGCGTTTTGAAAGGAGTAACAAGCAATGAAAGCCTGGCTAATCTGGATTAAACCAGAAGGAGACCAATGATATCATGAGGCTAGTGTCGTTAAAGGACAACTGACAACGTCTTTTGTCAACATAGACCAAGAGACTTGTTTGTTTTTTGTCATGACAAAGATGACTGATGTTGATGTTCCAAACCCAGAGGCCCAAGTAAGGCATGCAACACTATCAAGTGAGGTCATTATTGGGGATGGCGCCTGCCTGTAAGAGGATAGGGCTACATCCAAAAGTGTCACCCTCTTCCTTATTTTAGTGTCCTACTTTTGACCAGAGCCCTATAGGCCCTGGTCAAAGGTACTGCACTACATAGAGAATAGGGTGCCATTGCAGACTGGGTAGTTTAGCCACAGTCTGTCAGAGTGACATTTGACAAGAAGGTCAGTGCCATTGATTCACCCTCACTATAATCACCACAGACAGATCCGGATGGAACACAGCAGGAGACTAAAGTGAAAACTGTCTTCAAAAGCCTTGGGGCTTAGCATCCCAAATGGTACCCCTATCCCTATATAGTGCACTACTTTTTATCAGGGTCCATCCTCTTGGCCAACAGGCTCCGGCCAAAAGTAGTGCACTATATAGGGAATAGGTTGCCATTTGAAAAAGACCCTTGGAGCTTGGCGTTCCATGATGGAAGATGGGGATCAACAGTTAACACAGCGCTAATGGAGCTTAGTCTCCCACTGCCATTCTCATCTAAATCCCTCTATTTACTTTAGTACAGGGGCCTGGACCGGTCTTTAGTGCAGTGTCCGTCAAACCTGGGTTCAAATACTATTCAAAATCGTTCAAATAAGTGGAGCGTTTGCTTTAACTTGCCTGAAGTGCCAGATGGGACGGGTTTGCACTTGAGGGAGTGTTCTACTGGTTTCATTACACCAGCCAAACTCAATCAAGACTACTTAAAGTATTTGAAAGAAAACAAATACTACTTTCTTTTCACTGCTGAATTTAGCTCCCAGGGAGGACTTGATTAATTATTGTGAAGATCTAGATAATAGACTACATTTCTTGCACATACCCTTTTCATATAAAATTGTTTACATAGTATAGAGCACATACAGTACATGCTTAATACAAATTGAGAGTACATTATGTTTAAAGTAATTTAGACCATATTGCTAATAATAATAATGAGGATAATGGATCAAGAGCCATTGCTCCTACAGCCATCCTATTTGACTGTTTAGACTTGCATTTCTGTTATATTTAGCAAACTTTTTTCCCCTTTTCCCCCACCCTAACTCATCAAGTCTGCAAACTTACATTTAAATGTCTGAAGGCGTAAAATGGTTACTTATTTTATGTTTTGCTTTCTTTCTTTCTCAATACCTTAAGACCCCACCAAAATATGCTGCTTAAGAGATTTTATATGTAAGGCTGCCACTCACCGTTACATGGGGGACCAATGGGGTGGGGAACGACCAATGCGTGGGGGGGTTTCCCTGTGGGTCCTGCTTTTTGTTTCACATCCTTGAGCTTATTAACACTGAAGATAACAATTACATCAATAATAATACATTATTTTCAGAACAATGGCACCGCTAGGTATTTTCTCTTGGAATTTGAAAGGCCTAAACTGTCCCATTAAACATTCCAGCTGTCTTGATAACCTAGCAAGAAACCAGGTTGATATAGCAATTCTCCAAAAGGACACACAGAATAGAGAAACATTTGTACAAACGGACTGCCTTTTCATCAGCCCCGAACAAAACTAAAAGTGTTATCATAATGATGCATAAGAAACTAAAAATCACCATCTTGTGTAAAGCTGAAAACCAAGAAGGCAGAATCACTTTGTTGAAATGCATCCATAATGGAAAGAAAATAAAATCAAAGTTTATTTGTCACGTGCGCCGAATACAACAGGTGTAGACCTTACAGTGAAATGCTTACTTACAGGCTCTAACCAAGGCTCTACGTCTGTCCTCATTCTTGGATATAGCGAAGCAACATCTCAAGACATCAGTCAGGAAGTTAAAGCTTGGTCGCAAATGGGTCTTCCAAATTGACAATGACCCCAAGCATCCTTCCAAAGTTGTGGCAAATGGACAACAAAGTCAAGGTATTGGAGTGGCGATCACAAAGCCCTGACCTCAATCCTATAGAAAATTTGTGGGCACAACTGAAAAAGCGTGTGCGAGCAAGGAGGCTTACAAACCTGACTCAGTTACACCAGCTCTGTCAGGCGGAATGGGCCAAAATTCACCCAACTTATTGTGGGAAGCTTGTGGAAGGCAACCCGAAACGTTTGACCCAAGTTAAACAATTTAAAGGCAATGCTACCAAATACTAATTGAGTGTATGTAAACTTCTGAACCACTGGGAATGTGATGAAAGAAATAAAAGCTGAAATAAATCACTCTCTCTACTATTATTCTGACATTTCACATTCTTACAATAAGGTGGTGATCCCAACTGGCCTAAGATAGGGAATTTTTACTAGGATTAAATGTCAGGAATTGTGAAAAACTGAGTTCAAATGTATTTGGCTAAGGTGTATGGTAACTTCCAACTTCAACTGAATATTTGCAATGAGGGAAAGAAACTATTTAATTAATTTTAGAATAAGGCTGTAACGTAACAAAATGTGGGAAAAGTCAAGGGGTCTGAATACTTTCCGAATGCACTGTATTTCCTTCCTTAGATAAAACCATTGGCAGACATGAACAGAACGCTCAAATCAATTCAATCCGACCTCAGTAGATGGACTAACATAATAGTTGCTGTAACCGGAAGAATATCTATAGTCCAAATAGATATATTGCCACAGCTGAATTTCTGTAGTTCAATGCTTCCCTGGGGTCCCCCTTCTGGCTGTAGGGATCAAATTAATGTATACGTTTTAAAATGTATATGGCAAGTAAGCAATCCCGGATAAAGTTACCAAACTTACAAAGAGGGAAAGACATAGGAGGACTAGCAATCAAATCAAAGTTTATTTGTCACGTGCGCCGAATACACAGTGCATGCCCCCCATCCTAAATTGATTGAAACACGATTCGTCCACTCCCTGGCTAAGTATAGAGAAACATGGCATATTACTCGGGAAGAAGTGGCCTTTACTGATATCTCCCTTAAACAATGCAAACTACTCTTTGGTCCTATTATTGCTCACACAATTACTATTTGGTACAATTTTGAAAAACAATGTAACTGGGAATCAAAATGGCATGCACCCCCCCCCCCCAACGGTCAAAATGTAGAAGCCGTATCCTTTCTGATATCATGGACAGTAATGGTTTGAGAACATTTCAAGATTTGAAAGACACACACACACTCACTCACTCACACATTACCAGGCAACTAATTTTGTCTATATCAACAACAACTTAAGGCAGCTATGCTGACCTATGGAATCCCTTGGGAAACCCAACTAACAAACCATACAATGATGTGACTTATAAAATAAATTATCTGGGCTTCCGAAAGGACTGATTTCTATAATATATAAAATAACTCAAATGAAAGCTCATATTCTGAGCTAGCCATTAAAAAAAAGTATGGTCCACAGATCTAATTGAATATGAACAACCCTTTAATTGGAACAGAATATAAAAAAATATGACCTTGGCATCCCGTAATCTAAACCATTCATTTATACATTTTAAGTTTGTTCGCAGACTGTATTTAACACCAAGGAAACATTTTATGATGAAATTGTCTCCCAACTGTTCACTGTGTCACATAAATCAGGTAGGCACATTCTTTCATACGATGTTGGATTGCCCTGCAGTTAAATGCTCCTGGGACAAAGCTACAAAATTAATTTAGAAGTGCATGAATGTAAATATTCAATGCTTTGCATCTACTATATTACTTAACAATGCGAGCTCCTTGAATCTCTCAAATCAGAGACGATAACTGTTGGCAGGCAGCACTGCCGCAAAAAATGATGTTGGCTCTTAGATGGCAATCACCTCACTCTCTCCCAATTCACCAATGGATACAGTTACTATTAGAAGTTAGAACATAACTATCGACAGTGAGAATGGCCTGGCCAAATATACTGTGATGTAAACGTTTTACAAGTTGACAAGCAACCTGGATGTCTTAAAGGGGTGGGAAAATAGCTATTTCCTGTGCTTGGCCCTCTTTTGGCTCCCTATCCTCTGGATGTGTACCAAAATCATTAAAAGTGGCAGTAATAAAGCCTCTCCTGAAATTGTTTAAAAAAAAATCTGGGTCAAAGTTTGGCTATCAGCCTATAATCAAATCCCCATTCCTCTCAAATATTTTAGAAAAAGCAGTTGATCTGCAACTCACTGCCTTCCTGAAGACAAACAATGTATATGAAATGCTCCAGTCTGGTTCTAGACCCCATCATAGTAATGAGACCACACGGGAAGGTGGTAAATTACCTTTTAATGGCATCAGAACAAGGCTCTACGTCTGTCCTCGTTCTTCTTAGTGCCGCTTTCGACACCATCGGTCACCACATTCTTTTGGAGTGATTGGAAACCCTAATTGGTCTACGTGGACAAGTTCTTGCCTGGTTTAGATCTTATCTGTTGGAAAGATATCAGTTAATCTCTGTGGATGGTTTGTCCTCTGACAAATCAATGGTAAGTTTCGGTGTTCCTCAAGGCTCGGTTCTAGGACCACCATTGTTTTCACTATATATTCTACCTCTAGCTGATGTCATTCGGAAACACAATGTCTATTTTCATTGCTATGCAGACGACACACAGCTATACATTTTGATGAAACATGGTGAAGCCCCAAAATTACAGTCGTCTCAAATAAAACTGAAGGACCTAGGCGTTACTCTTTTTTTTTTTTAAACTGTGCCCCTTGTGTGCACTTCTGGTAATACCATATACCCCGGTATGGTACAGAAACAGTACGACGGTACGAAAATGTGGATACTGCCCAACCTGGCTTTCAACTCCTGGCTGTCCCTGTCCTCAGTCCACCTGGTCATGGTGTTGATCCAGTTTCTACTGTTCTGCAGGTCAGCACCTCAGGAGTAAATGTCAGTTGGCTTTTCATTGCCGAGCATTCAGAGGTCAAGAGAGAGAGTCGAAAAAGCAGGTCCGGGACAAGGTAGCACGACCGGTGAACAGGTTAGAGTTCCATAACCGCACAGCCAGTTAACAGGTCGGGGTTTCATAGCATGCCATCTTGTCCCGGACCTGCTGTTTTGACCCCAGAGCCTGGTTCCTTCATATGTTCCTGCCTTTTTAGGGAGTTTTTTCTAGCCATTTACATCTGCTCTGGATGGAGACATGTTGACTGGATAGGGTTGAGGGTGGAGTACCACTTTTTAGTTTATTTTCCTTTTAATACTGAATGTACTATTACTTAATATGTGACCTGTTTCAGGAAACTAGGCATATGTCACGAGTTCACAGGAGAGCCATTTGAATAAAAAAAAAAAAAATACATTTAATCAAAATGCTATTTCTTTTTGGCAGAAATGCCTTCTAGAACATGTGAACTTTCATGTGCCTTAATAACAAACTTGTATGCCATCTGTAAATAGAAATAAAATTGCTAAATTATGAGCCTTGTTGGTTAAGCCACAGAAAAGGACAGCAACCTTCCCACTAGCCATGATTGGCTGAGATAATGAGTGGGCTGGACATGCCGAGAAAGGAGTTCGGTTTGGTCTGCCATATAGCAGGCTTCTGTCTATTTGAGCTGGTCAGTCTGTGTTGGTAATCCTGTCGAACACAGCTTTTTTGTTTTGTTTTAGTATTGTGTAGTGCTGCTCTCCACTTTCTGGAGGATTGAGTTTTGAAATCAGTGGAATTAGAGTATGATAGCTAAAGAGATGGAGAAAACACCTGTCTCCGGATTACATCTTCAAACTAAGGGCAACTGTGGCATGGTATCTGTGACAGGGAGATGCGTCCATCATGCATGATGATGTATACGGGTAAGATATTCCAGTTAACTACATTTTCAGATATTACACATTTCAAATTTTTACAGAAAGTGGTTTAATTTCAAGCTAAAGTGTACTGTTAGCTAGCTAGCTAATGTTATCTGGCTGCCTCCCTAGCTAATGTTATGTGTATGACGTTATTATTCATATCCCAGAACCGTTTGCCTTGCTAGTTAGAGCTAGCTAACATTGAACCTGGTTTTGTTAGCTACCAGCAGATTCATGAGAGGAGTAACGACATGATTTGGCACTATGTTCATTGTTGTTTAATTAGCTAACGTTATCTGGCTGACTCGTTAGCTAATGTTACGTGACGTGTGTGATCTTACATGTTGTTTACCTAGCTAGGTTCATTGTTTACCTAGCTAGCTAGCTACATGTCTTAAGCTAAAGTGTTCTGTTAGCTAGCTAGCTAACATTAGCTGGCTGGCTCCCTAGCTAATGTTACGTGTATGACGTTATTATTTGAATTCCTGATCCGTTTGCTTTGCTAGTTAGAGCCTATTGTTAGATAGCTAACATTGAAGCTGGTTGGTTAGCTCCCAGCAGATTCATGCAGGGTAACATTAGTAAGATATGATTTGGCACAATGTTCATTGTTGTTTAACTAGCTAACGTTAGCTAGCTGGCTCGATAGCTAACATTACGCAACGTGTGTGATCTTACACGTTGTTTACCTAGCTAGGTTCATTGTTTACCTAACTAGCTAGCTACATGTCTTAAGCTAAAGTGTACAACACTCGTTGAATATGGCCAGTGTCAGTAAACGTCGGCAAAAAAGCGTAATGAAATTGTTGCCAGCAGAGCTGGTTAGGGTGTTTTCATGTTATCCAGAGGTAAACAAATCATCGGCCAGAGCATCAAGTGTGCGCTCTGAATGCTCTGAGAGCGAAACGAGATGGGTTCAGCTAAAGCTTAACAGGGTGTGAACGATGCTGAATGGATGTAGACAAGCAAGAGCTCTTCACTAGATACCAAAACATTCAAAGGCCATTTCTTAAAAGTGAGTTTACAAGTTTATCAACTGTCGAAGCAGAATGATTTTCACATTGTTCCTCAAAAATGCAGTGTATGATATACAATTTTGTAGCTCTGAGTCTCTACTTTTAACCAATGTAAATAATACAATTTCAAATTTTGCTACATAATACCAAATCCAGGTGGTGAGTCATATGAGCAAAATAAGCATAACTTTGAATTATGTATAAAAATAAATAAACATGTTGTCCAAAGGTAAAATAAAAATATGGAAAATAATCAATGAAAATGTTATATGAACTGAATATATGAATTTGAAGATTTTACCTATAACCTAAAATGTGGTCCACCCAAAAAATACAAAAATACTACTTGAACCCAGGTCTGGTGTCTGTTATTAGAAGTTTCAGCAGTGTTAGCCTAGCCTCACTCAAATTACTATTCTTAGCCCAGACTATTCTTAAGTTTCATCAGTGGTGTTATTTTATGTGCAATATTTATGTTATCGCTTATCCTGTGGTACGTCCCAAGTGACACCCTATTCTCTACTTTTGACCAGATTCCCTATATGGTGCACTACTTTTGACTAGAGGCCTAAATAGGGAATAGGGTGCTATTTGGAACTCCTCCCACCCACTAGTATGGTGTACTATAGAGTTATCCAGTGTTATATCACTGTAGTATCACCCTTCTAGGCTGTAACACAATGACAGGATGAGTCACACGTGTGTGTGTGTGCACGTGTGTCTGTCTCACTCGCTCTCTTACACTGTGTATCCCTAGGTCTCTCCTCCCTTTCTCTCTCTCGCTCGCTCTGTGTGTATGTCTCACTACCTCGCTCTCTTTCTCAGCTGGGCTCCTGCGTTTCCATGATCTGAGCCAGTGTATTGTAGGCCTCCAGGGTTTGTCTTTCCCTATGGACTTGTTTGGCGCCCGTGAAATCTGACGAAGAATTCTCACCGCCATTAGCCAAGTCTGCTGTACTGTGTTAGAGACAGAGACAGATCATACAGTCCACTTTTTACTCTACTGAGCCAAACCAAGCTCTACTAAGCTGGCCTGGTTACGCATCCACCAGTTGCTGGAAAATACAATATCCAAGCCAACACAGTTCGGTCTGGTTCAGTACGATAGTGTAAAATGGGTACCAGTTTACTGGATTGATCAATGATCCCATAGCACAAAGGGCCCAGTAAGACCCTGAAGACCAGAGGAGTGAGCAAAACAATATTGATCTGCATTTAATGGAAATTAAGCTCTCCTGTGCATGCTAACTGCTAACTCTATGAGGCTGCCCTCATTCCCTCTGACTGGGGTAAATGTCAGTGGGCCATGCGTCACAGATTGGTCTCCCTCATACAATTACAATGAATAGAAGTACCAGCCCACCCATTATGGTATAATTTACTTGAATGGGTCCCCGTTCTACTAATTCTATGGTCTACCTAACACTTACCTCACAGTGCGAGCAATACACGCAGAAGTGAGGTATTTTCTGAGCAAAAAGTGTGGATGATCAGTCTAAGGTTCAGGTAGATAGTGTGGTGATGGCTGGTGGTTGGTTGTCAGGCCGTTTTCTTACGTAAGGAAAGAGTTCTGCCCTAAATGCATTATGTACACCTCTCAGACTGTGACAACTCATTGATTGGTATCTTGTTCACCACTGGTGTGCAGAACTGGGTGTACATACTATTCAAAATCTTTCGAATCCGTTAAGCATTTGCTTTAGACTGCCTGGAGTACCAGGTGGGCAGAGTTTGAACTTTTGGGGCTTTTCTAATGGGTTCCATTCAACAGGCAAGCTCAATAGAACACAGCTAAAGTATTTGAAATGTTTTGAACAGTATTTGAATCCAGGTGTACTACTGTGCACCAGGAGGATCAGTATGTTATCTTTCCACTGGGTTGACCTGCAGACAGCGAGTTGAGTGACTACACAACAAACTAATTCCACAGAAACAGGTTTTTCCACTAGCAGCAGCACCAGGTCTAAACAAACTGCAGACACAAAGCATGGTCTATATGTGAAATCAAATATATTGGCACCCTTGCACAACTCACAATTTCTTCTAAAATAATTTTAAATTTAATGTAATAAAAAGGTGTATATTTGTTTGATTTACAAATTGCACAGGACCAACAACAAAAAAACTAAACTGAAAGAGATTTTTCACTTTTCTTTCCTTCTCACAAAGTAAAAAAAATGGCCTAAAAATTTTTATTTTTTTAAAAAATTGGATTAATATGTCAAGAGGCAAGTGATCTTGTTTACTGTGTAATTTATCTCACCTGTGAAAATGTTTAGGTGCCTACAGGGTAAAAAGATAACAAATCAACCAGAACAGAACATTCTGCTCCGTTGCACTCCATTAAAAAAGGGCAAGGGTGCCAATATATTTGACCGTCTGTACTCTAGTACTACCACAGACTACCATGTGAATTCTGTAGTTCCTGTTACTGTTCCTAAGTAGTGTGTAGCAACTGTTGCTACCATATGCGCCTGCCAGTGCAACAAGGATGAGTAAGTGAGTTGAAGGAAAGGTCGGTACAGAATGAGGGTTGAGATTAATATACACTGCTCAAAAAAATAAAGGGAACACTAAAATAACACATCCTAGATCTGAATGAATGAAATAATCTTATTAAATACTTTTTTCTTTACATAGTTGAATGTGCTGACAACAAAAGCACACAAAAATAATCAATGGAAATCCAATTTATCAACCCATGGAGGTCTGGATTTGGAGTCACACTCAAAATTAAAGTGGAAAACCACACTACAGGCTGATCCAACTTTGATGTAATGTCCTTAAAACAAGTCAAAATGAGGCTCAGAAGTGTGTGTGGCCTCCACGTGCCTGTATGACCTCCCTACAACGCCTGGGCATGCTCCTGATGAGGTGGCGGATGGTCTCCTCCCAGACCTGGACTAAAGCATCCGCCAACTCCTGGACAGTCTGTGGTGCAACGTGGCGTTGGTGGATGGAGCGAGACATGATGTCCCAGATGTGCTCAATTGGATTCAGGTCTGGGGAATGGGCGGGCCAGTCCATAGCATCAATGCCTTCCTCTTGCAGGAACTGCTGACACACTCCAGCCACATGAGGTCTAGCATTGTCTTGCATTAGGAGGAACCCAGGGCCAACCGCACCAGCATATGGTCTCACAAGGGGTCTGAGGAATTCATCTCGGTGCCTAATGGCAGTCAGGCTACCTCTGGCGAGCACATGGAGGGCTGTGCGGCCCCCCAAAGAAATGCCACCCCACACCATGACTGACCCACCGCCAAACCGGTCATGCTGGAGGATGTTGCAGGCAGCAGAACGTTCTCCACGGTGTCTCCAGACTGTCACATGTGCTCAGTGTGAACCTGCTTTCATCTGTGAAGAGCACAGGGCGCCAGTGGCGAATTTGCCAATCTTGGTGTTCTCTGGCAAATGCCAAACATCCTGCACGGTGTTGGGCTGTAAGCACAACCCCCACCTGTGGACGTCGGGCCCTCATACCACCCTCATGGAGTCTGTTTCTGACCGTTTGAGCAGACACATGCACATTTGTGGCCTGCTGGAGGTCATTTTGCAGGGCTCTGGCAGTGCTCCTCCTGCTCCTCCTTGCACAAAGGCGGAGGTAGCGGTCCTGCTGCTGGGTTGTTGCCCTCCTACGGCCTCCTCCACGTCTCCTGATGTACTGGCCTGTCTCCTGGTAGCGCCTCCATGCTCTGGACACTACGCTGACAGACACAGCAAACCTTCTTGCCACAGCTCGCATTGATGTGCCATCCTGGATGAGCTGCACTACCTGAGCCACTTGTGTGGGTTGTAGACTCTGTCTCATGCTACCACTAGAGTGAAAGCACCGCCAGCATTCAAAAGTGACCAAAACATCAGCCAGGAAGCATAGGAACTGAGAAGTGATCTGTGGTTACCACCTGCAGAACCACTCCTTTATTGGGGGTGTCTTGCTAATTGCCTATACTTTCCACCTGTTGTCTATTCCATTTGCACAACAGCATGTGAAATTTATTGTCAATCAGTGTTGCTTCCTAAGTGGACAGCTTGATTTCACAGAAGTGTGATTGACTTGGAGTTACATTGTGTTGTTTAAGTGTTCCCTTTATTTTTTTGAGCAGTATATTTATATCTAAATATATATTCTATATAGACTACTCCATAGTGCTTAAAACGCTCTACAGACTAAGCCCGGTCTAAGCCGGAAGGGGGGGGGGTTTAAAGAAAGTCATACCAAGGATCATTTAGCTATTTGATTTTGAATTGTAAGACCCCTTGAACTATATAAAAATAAAAAATAAATATTTGATAAAACACCGGGGGACCTTTAGACGAGTCTTGTGAGGCAGAGATCTTTGTGGGCTATACTCGGCCTTGTCCCGGGATGGTATGTTGGTGGTTGGAGATATCCCTCCAGTGGTGTGGAGGCTGTGCTTTGGCAAAGTGGGTGTGGTTATATCCTACCTGTTTGGCCCTGTCCGGGGGTTTCATCGGATGGGGCCACAGTGTCTCCTGACCCCTCCTGTCTCAGCCTCCAGTATTTATGCTGCAGTAGATTATGTGTCGGGGGGCTAGGGTCAGTCTGTTACATCTGGAGTATTTCTCTTGTCTTTTCCGGTGTCCTGTGTGAATTTTAAATATGCTCTCTCTAATTCTCTCTCTCTTTCTTTCTTTCTCTCTCTCGGAGGACCTGAGCCCTAGGACCATGCCTCAGGACTACTTGGCTTGATGACTCCTTGCTGTCCCCAGTTCACCTGGCCGTGCTGCTGCTCCAGTTCCAACTGTTCTGCCTGCAGCTATGGAACCCTGACCTGTTCACCGGACGTGCTACCTGTCCCAGACCTGCTGTTTTCAACTTTCTAGAGACAGCAGGAGCGGTAGAGATACTCTCAAAGATCGGCTATGAAAAAGCCAACTGACACTTACTCTTGTGTTACTGACTTGTTGCACCCTCGACAACTACTATGATTATTATTATTTGACAATGCTGGTCATTTGAACATCTAGGCCATGTGCTGTTATAATCTCCACCCGGCACAGCCAGAAGAGGACTGGCCACCCCTCATAGCCTGGTTCCTCTCTAGGTTTCTTCCTAGGTTTTGGCCTTTCTAGGGAGTTTTTCCTAGCCACCGTGCTTCGACACCTGCATTGCTTGCTGTTTGGGGTTTTAGGCTGGGTTTGAGATATCAGCTGATGTAAGAAGGGCTATATAAATACATTTGATTTGATTTGATTCTGGTGGTCCTAGAGCAACATACATGTACGTGTTCGTGAGAGTCACCTTTCCACAGAGGGGTCATATTAGTGTGTAGCCCAAACTGTTCGGATGCTACAGACGATTTTGTTAGAAGACCGATTTTCGGGATGGTCTGAAAAACACCACTCTAGCTCCGTCACCTTTCACTGTTGATGCAGAAGTGCAACATTGGCGGACGCATCCAATGCAAAAAAAACAACATCTCAGATTTTTTATGGGGTTGTTTTAATATGCTAATTAGATTTCCACGGGGCGCGGACATAGACTAAGGGGTTAAGTTCATGTTATTACCACAGCAACATGGAGAATAGCTACAGCTGAGCAATAACTGATGCAGTATATCACAATAATCCATATAATATCAATATAGAACACTATAGTCAATACATCCAGTGTGTCCAACTGCCAGGACTTTTCTTTCAGAATCAAAACAAAAACGATCGGTCCACTTTCTAACTTTACAAAAGTTGGCCATATGTACTGTACTCCTGATTTGGATGTACTCCTGGTTTGGATGTACTCCTGGTTTGGATGTACTCCTAATTTGGATGTGTCGTCTTACCACTGTCACTAGGGACAATGACACAACAAACAACCAAGGGGAAAGGTGGTCCACTTCATGAGCTATTCCCTCAGAGCTGGTTGGTCTCTGTGGTGTCGGTCTGTCTGAGCGAGGAGTGTGCGTTCTTGCGCCTATCTGTCCCAGCCACAGTTTGAGCACACGGCGCCAGCCACCAGGCCAGGCAAGACTACAGCAGCCAATACTCAGAAATCCCCACATACACTCACAATGACCAGGACACATCAGAGCCATATATCTCTATCTATCTATAACCACATCTCCATCCATAGTTTTTATGCAAGTAAAGTCATACCGTATTTTGAAAAAGAATCACGACAGCTGACGGAAATAGGGCAAAATTGGTTACTGTTTCAGTCATGTCTTTGGTCACCTTTGCATGGGTCAAACAAAAACAGTAATGATTGGTTTACAATAGAGCCTCCCAAAATGCAGGCGATGGCTGCAGGATGAAGTTGAAGAGCAACTGCAGAAACTTGCAGTCGACTGCAGTCAAAACTTCATGACCTTTGATAACATGATTTTTGTAAATTTCATGCAGTCGACATGTACTGTAGGTACAAGTCGGACTATTTTTATCTCCATAATGCAACACTCTTTGAAAAGTAAAATTGTACAAATGCCGACAGATCATTTGTTCATTCGACACGATGGGATCTTTTTGTGTCGGTACCTTTATGTGCAAATATTGATATAATAACCATCATATCGAAGTAAACTTGGAGTCACGCGATGATATGGCGTGGTCCTCCCACTACGACTCAGGAAACCATGCAGTTTATTGGCTACAGATGAAATAAATGATGAACTTCACAGGGTGGTGAAAGTGCACAGTAATGAGCTTGATGCGCCTTTCCAATAAATATTGAGGGTCTTATTCTGGTGTCATGATGATCGATGCTTGACTGCCGTATGACAAATACAAATATTCTCCATAATAATCTCATTATGTAGGCTAGCCTAGCCATACAGTCTACCCACACTTTATCTGCGAGCTGTTGACTAGAGCGCACGTGCCAACAGTTGAAAATGCAATAATGGAAACGCATTGAACTTGAGATTTTATTCAGTACATGAAAACATAAGTGAAAAAGTATATTTTGTGTGCACTACGTCATCACGCACTGATTGTTATACGCAACAATCCATTCTTGCTTGCAGATATTCCAAAGCTCTGTTAAGCTAGATGGAGAGCGGTGGTGAACAGCAATCTTTAAGTCATTCCACAGATTTTCAATGGGATTCAAGTCTGGGCTTTGGCTGGGCCACTCAAGGACTTTCACATTCCTGTTCTGAAGCCATTCCAGCATTGCTTTGGCTATATGCTTGGGGTCATTGTCATGTTGGAACTCTTTGCACTCTGAAGCATACCAGTCTCCCGGTCCCTGCCGCTGTAAATCATCCCCATAGCATGATGCTGCCACCACCATGCTTCACAGTAGGGACGGTGTTAGACGGGTGATGAGCTGTGCCTGGTTTTCTCCGGACATATAACTTTGCATTCATGCCAAAGAGTTACATGCTATCATGTGCCTTTTTCTCAGCTGTGGCTCCCGTCTGTCCATTTTCACATAAAGCCCAGATTGGTGAAGTGCTGTAGAGACTGTTGTCCTTCTGGCAGGTTCTCCCATCTCAGCCAAGGAACACATTCCTGACCAAGGTCCTTCTTGCCCGGTTGCTCAGTTTGGTCGGACGGTCAGCTCTCGGCAGAATCTGGTTAGTTCCATATTTTTTTCAATTTCCCAATGATGGAGACCACTCTGCTCTTACAAAACGTTCAACACTCTAGAAATTGTTTTATACCTTTCCACAGATACATGGCTCGTCGCAAATCTGTGTCTGAAATTATGTCCAAACAATTGAATTGACCACAGGTGGACTCTAATCAAGTTGTAGTGAGATCACAGGAATGATCAAAGGAAATTGGATGCACCTGAGCTCAATTTGTAGTGTAGAAGCAAAGGGGTGTGAATACTAATGTAAATTAGATATTTCTGCATTTCATTTTCTAAAAACATGTTTTCACTGTTGTTATGGGGTATTGTGGGTAGACGGCGTGATAAAAATTATATTCCATCAATTTTGAATTCTTTCTGAAGGCATATATATATATATATATATATATATATACACACATATATATACATACACACACACGTTCAAAAGTTTGGGGTCACTTAAACATTTCCTTGTTTTTGAAAGAAAAGCAAATTTTTTGTACATTAAAATAACATCAAATTGATCATAAATACAGTGTAGACATTCATTGTTAATGTTGTAAATGTCTATTGTAGCTGGAAACGGCAGATTTCTTATGGAATATCTACATAGGTGTACAGAGGCCCATTATCAGCGATTTCTCGCATGGAATAGCCTTAATTTCTCAGAACAAGAATAGACTGACAAGTTTCAGAAGAAAGTGCTTTGTTTCTGGCCATTTTGGGGCTGTAATCGAACCCACAAATGATGATGCTCCAGATACTCAACTAGTCTAATAGCGGACAGTTTTATTACTTCATTAAATCAGAACAACAGTTTTCAGCTGTGCTAACATAATTGCAAAAGGGTTTTCTAATGATCAATTAGCCTTTTAAAATGATAAACTTGGATTAGCTAACAACGTGCCATTGGAACACAGAAGTGATGGTTGCTGATAATGGGCCTCTGTACGCCTATGTAGATATTCCATTAAAAATCTGCCGTTGCCAGCTACAATAGTCATTTACAACATTAACAATGTCTACACTGTATTTCTGATCAATTTGATGTTATTTTAAAATGGGCAAAAAAAATAAGCTTTTCTTTCAAAAACAAGGACATTTCTAATTGACCCCAAACTTTTGAACGGTAGTGTTTGTGTGTATACATATATATTTTTTGGGGGTGGCTCCTGTAGGTGGCGTTAGCTAGCGCTCGTCGGCAGTACCTGCGCAAAAACTCTGGTATTTCTCATTCTATAACTTGTTCTCCATCTTCTTTTTAAATAGTGAGCAAACATGTTTTCAGCTAATTTTATTTCCCTGACTGATCAAAAAAACACTTCTCATGCTCTATTTTGTGTCTGCAGCAGACACATAGTGAGCAATATGTTTGGAACATCAAAATATCAAATCACAATACATATAGAATTGTGAGGATCGCAATACATATCGTATCGGCACCTAAGTATGGTGATAATATTGTATTGTGAGGTCCCTGGCAATTCCCAGCACTACTATTTAGTGCACTCGTTTTGACCACAGCCATTGGGCTGCCATTTGGGACACGGCCTATGGTTCTAGGACACATGACAGGTGCAGGTGACCTAAAACAATAATAAATGAAATATCCATGACGTCATGTGCCATCTTTAATACTGACATGCATGTAGGGCTTAGGTGTGATGTAATGAGATTAAATCAGATGTAGGCCTATAGATGAGGAAGGATATGTGTAAGCAAAGGCTTTACCACAGTCACATGCCTCACATTCAGCTTCTTTCTCCCTCACTGGTCAGGTCAATATAATTTGGTGAGGAACGCACAGACAAATAGTAGCTACATAGATATGCCTAAATATCCATTCATTTTGTGGTCTGCATTTGTTGAATGGCACTAAAGTGTCCCGTTTCTGATCTCTCCAATCTCTCTAAAGAGCCCACCCCCTAGAGAATTGGTATGTCAATTATGATGAAATGTCCATGTATTAGTTTCAGCCAATGCTTTTCAGCCAATGGCCTTGCTTCTGTGGTCTCCATTACTAGCAACAGTTGTTTTGCATGACAGTAAAGTTTCCTGTTTCTGGTCCCTCCACTTTCTCTAAAAAATAGTTTTTTCCAGAGCACCAGAACCTCTGAACCTCAGCTCTTACATGGCCCAAAGTGTGAATGAGGACATTCTCATCCAGCTCTGTGACTGACGAAGACCAAGACTGACATCAAGGGACAGAGTAGGTGTCTCTCTCTTGAGAGACAGTTATCTATCAATCTTCATCGGTCTGCTTTCATCAGAGTGCCAGCCAGGCCAGGGCTCAGCCAGGGTGAATCAAGATGTAGCCCAGACCGAGCGAGGCAAGCCCAGAACAGAGAACGGGACACAGAGATCTATTGGAAATAATCATCAGAAGTTCTGTCGGCTCAATCTCATTCTCAGCCGAGCAAGAAATAAAAAGGCCACTATGTTAAGGCAGTCTTTGTGGAGAATAGAATCGTGTGACACACACACACACACACACAGAGAATGAAAAGATATACGTGCTGTCGTTTTTCAGCTGGATGAGTCAGCCTGGTGCTATTTCACACACTCTCCATCTCTGTCACCACCCTCTCCGAGTCTCTTTTTTTGTCCCTCCTATCAACGGTCTATCTCTGTCCCTGATACTTCATGTCCATTTCAGAGGGAAAATTCAAGTAAGGGGAAAAGTGAAAAACATAGATGGGGGGGAGAGAGGTTTGTGTGTGTGTGGAGAGAGAGAGGTCTCAGAAGAGGAGAAGAGTTTCCCAGATTAGGGATGTCTGGCCATGTGATGCCAGGGGCCTCCCAGCCTCCCTCCCTCCATCCCTCGGGGCTGGCTAAACTGAATGGGGTTCTACTGTACATTCACAAAATCACTGGTGGCAAACACAGACAGAGACTGACTGGCAGATTGTTCCCCCAGAGAGGGTGAACAATTGCGCAAACTACTATCATTCACCACTGAATCAAAGGGAGTACGTACAATCATCATCATCACGCTCATTTTTTTCAATTTTAATAAAGTCACATAAAACCTTTTAGATATTATTTACTTTATGTAACTCAAGAATGTCAGAGAACTAGAGGAAGGAGCACTACAGCAGTGTCCTCCCTCCCACCACTAGAGCTCATGTCCCTGTCATTGATTGCTCATGGGACTGGAACTTATTCCCATGGATGGGATAGAGAAAGGGAGAGAAACCCTGTCCCTGCGCACCAAATGGCACCCTATACAAGGACACAGGCACACTGTCCCTGCCAGAACATTCCCCCCAGTCCTATTAACACCCATGCATGGCCAGTCCAGTCCCTACAGCCCCAGGCCAGTTCACAGTCTATCAGGAGGCCATGATCACCAGAGCAGGCTTGCTGGCCACCCTGCTCTGCCAAAACCCACCAGGCAGCGAGCCTCACACAGCCAACCACTGAGCCCACAGACACACACTCCCTGGATCCCAAATCGACCCCCAGCCCCTACCCCCATAGGCACGTGGAGATCTGACAGGATTGGATAGGTGTCTGCAATATTGTTTTTCTTACCCATCTACACACTATACCCCATAATGATAAAGTGAAAACTAATTGAAATTAATTGAAAATGAAATACCTCATTTACATAAGTATTCACACTTCTGAGTCAATACTTTGCAGAAGCCCATTTGGCAGCGATTACAGCTTTGAGTCAGCTTGGGTATGTCTATCAGCATTGCACATCTGGATTTGGGGATTTTCTCCCATTCTTCCTTGCAGATTTTCTCAAGCTTTGTTAAGTTAGATGGGGAGTGGCGGTGAACAGCAATCTTCAAGTCTTTCCACATATTTTCAATGGGATTCAAGTCTGGGCTTTGGCTGGGCCACTCAAGGACTTTCTCATTCTTGTCCTGAAGCCATTCCAGCACTGCTTTGGCTGTATGCTTGGGGTCATTGTCCTGTTGAAACATAAATCTTCGCCCCAGTCTAAAGTTGTTTGCACTCTGAAGCAGGTTCTCAACAAGAATTCAAAGTTCTCTCTATCCTTATCTCTATCCTTACCTTCCTGCTGAAAAGCATCCCCACAGCATGATGCTGCCACCACCATGCTTCACGGTAGGGATGGTGTTAGACGGGTGATAAGTTGTGCCTGGTTCTCCAGACATCGCGCTTTGCATTCAGGCCAAAGAGTTTTGTCTCTCCAAACCACAGAATCTTTTACTTTATGCTCTCCGTCTTTTACCTGCCTTTTTGCAAACTCAAAGTGTGCTGTCATGTGCCTTTTTTTCAGGAGTGGCTTCTGTCTGGCCACTATCCCATAAAGCCCAGATTGGTGAAGTGTTGTAGAGACTGTTGCCCTTCTGGCAGGTTCTTCCATCTCAGCCAAGGAACTCTGTAGTTCTGTCAGAGTGGTCATTGGTCACCTCCCTGACCAAGGTCCTTCTTGCCCGGTTGCTTAGTTTGGTCGGACGGCCAGCTCTAGGCAGAGTCTGGGTAGTTCCATATTTTTTCAATTTTCCAATGATGGAGACCACTGTGCTCTTGGAAAAGTTCAACACACTTGAAATTGTTTTATACCCTTCCCCAGATATATTCCTCATCACAATCTTGGAGATCTACGAACAGTTCCTTGGACTTCATGGTATAGTTTCTGCTCTGACATGCACGGTCAACTGTGGGACCTTATATAGACAGGTGTGTATCTTTCTAAATAATGTCCAGACAATTGAATTGGCCACAGGTGGACTCCAATCAAGTTGTAGTGACATCTCAGGGAGAATGATAGGAAAATGGTTGCAACCTGAGCTCAATTTGGAGTGTCATTTTTTTCCCCTTCTAAAAACACATTTCCAGGTCATCAATATGGGGTACTGTGTGTAGATGGGTGAGAAAAAAAACATATTTAATCAATTTTGAATTCAGGCTGTAACAATAAAATATGGAAAAAGTCAAGGGGTATGAATACTTTCTGAAGGCACTGTATATAAAACACTAGATTGCTGATGCTATTTATTGGCCATTGAGAACCGGTCAGACATTTTGGCACTCCCCAGTAAAAGCAGTCCTCCATAGGAATGAATGGAATTCTACAGCGCTTCAAAGACAAAATCACAGGTCTTTTTTTGTTGTAGTGGGGACAGTAACATTAGTCATCAAAAAAATTATACTTTAAGGAAAATGTTTTTGAATGTTACTGTTTATCTCACATAATATAATTTAAAAGTATGCATTAAAGTGTCTGTAATAGAATAAACGTCACCAAAACATTATGTAGACATTAATAAATACATTTCTATAGCTTTGAAAATATATTTTTAGCAATGGTTGCGGAGTGCCAACAAGGTGGCGAAGTGCCAACATGGAAGCATGGTGGCGAAGTGCCAACATGGAAGCATGGTGGCTTCAACATAGCACCCCCTATCGGTCAACTACTGTACATATAAATAATTGAGTTGAATGCTAAAGGGTCTGGGATTCAGTGTCTGTCTAGGGAAGGAGTGGGGAGTGGACAAGCAAAGCACCAGACCACTGAACCAGTAGTAAACTGTACCATGTCAATACGGTCCCATTCAGAGTGGTTGTATCTACAGATGTAAGGTCTTAAATTTGAGCCAATTTACTACAGCAGAAAAAGAATCCTGCAGCAACAGGAAATGTCAATCATTATGTGGATTATAATTAAATGTACAATTTTGTATGGGTTAATACATTTTTCATTAGGGCAAATTGAGTCTGTCATTTCAAAGTAGAAATGACTAACTTCAGAAGCCTTTTTAAAACTCAAATACAATACCAGTTTGAACTTCCTGCTTTCCAGGAACATTCTCAGCAACAAAAGAGTGATCAAATTAGGATCCCACATCTGTATCATACTACACTGCATACCAAATTGCACCCTATTCCCTATTTAGTGCAGTAGTGCACTAAATAGGGAATAGGGTAGCATTTGGGGCTCAGGCTACATCTGATTTTAAATGGTACTGATCAAATGGACATGTCAATAACTTGTCATACCAAATAGTATCATAACTATAAATCGATATGTTTTGATAGACTCTGTGTACAGCAGAATCTACTGCTACTGGCAATTTGTCAAGAACTCTTTATCTGAAGTGTTTGCTTATGAACTGTTTATAAAGTAATGTCAACAATTTGACAAGACTTGTTCATGTATTTATCAACATTAGTAAGTAAAGTTTAGCAAACTATGTAATAACGTTTATAGGCAGTTTATATGCAATAATCATTCATAATGACAAAATAATGCATAAATCTATTTTCAAGCAATGGATGTTCCTTTGTCAAGTCCGTTGGACTATCAGAATCCTCCCCAACGCCCCCATCCGCAAAATTTTCCCCACCCCTTACACAAAACCACAATGGCATCCTTGTCTCAGTGAATTGAGGCTTGAATATGAATGCTACTGTATTATATTATCATGATATTCCTGCAAAACACAGCTAAACAGGCTCATTCAACCCAAATGACCTTCTACAAACTCCAAAAGGAGCTTCTAATCGTCGCCCTGAAGCTGAAAACACACGCACGCACACACAGCTTCATTAAAAATAACATTTTAAGGCGGCCAACACTTCACAGTCCCATCTACTTTTAGTGAGGCACCTTTGACACCACACCATGGGAGAATAGTGAAAGGAGTGTGTGTGAAATATGGAGTCCGTACACAGTTTATCCTATATTATATGAATGCAGAGGGAAGAAAAAGTAGGTTGCTTCAGGTCATGGATAGTCGTGGGTAGTGGGGCCTGATTGTAAAATGATAAATAGGGGGCCCTGGCTAAGAAGGAAGAGGTGGAGTGATTTTGTATCTTTCTTCTCATGCCAAAAGTGTGTTCCCTGAAACGTTCATTGAAGTTTAGCTACACTCGATCTAGCAAGAATTTGGATTGAGCAAGACTCCATGAATGGTCATGCATTGTTTTTTCTTAAGTTAAAACGTACAGTGGCAAGAAAAAGTATGCGGAGCTTTTGGAATGACATGGATATATGCATAAATTGGTCATCAAATTTGATCTGATCTTCATCTAAGTCACAACAATAGACAAGTGTAAACTAATAAACACACAAATTATTGTATTTTTCTTGTCTATATTGAATACATCATGTAAGCATTCACAGTGTAGGTTGGAAGAAGTATGTGAACCTCTGGGTTAATTGGAGTCAGGAGTCAGCTAACATGGAGTCCAATCAATGAGATGAGATTTGAGACGTTGGTTAGAGCTGCCCTGACCTATACATTTTTTTTTTAACTCACAAACTTTGAGTTTGCTATTCCCAAGAAGCACTGCCTGATGTGCACCATGCCTCGAACACCATGCCTTGCATAAAGCTGGAAAGGGTTACAAAAGTATCTCTGAAAGCCTTGATGTTCATCAGTCCACGGTAAGACAAAGTGTCTATAAATGGAGAAAGTTCAGCACTGTTGCTACTCTCCCTAGGAGTGGTCGTCCTGCAAAGATGACTGCAAGAGCACAGTGCAGAATGCTTAATGAGGTTAAGAAGAATCCTAGAGTGTCAGCTAAAGACTTACAGAAATCTCTGGAACACGCTAACGTCTCTGTTGACGAGTCTATGATACGTAAAACACTAAACAAGAATGGTGTTCATGGGAGGACACCACGGAAGAAGCCACTGCTGTCCAGAAAAAACATTGCTGCACGTCTGAAGTTTGCAAAAGTGCACCTGGATGTTCTGCGCTACTGGAAAAATATTCTGTGGATAAATGAAACTAAAGTTGAGTTGTTTGGAAGGAACACACAACACCATGTGTGGAGAAAAAAAGGCACAGCACACCAACATCAAAACCTCATCCCAACTGTAAAGTATGGTGGAGGGAGCGTCATGGTTTGGGGCTGCTTTGCTGCCTCAGGGCCTGGACAGCTTGTCATCGACAGAAAAATGAATTCCCAAGTTTACCAAGACATTTTGCAGGAGAATGTTAGGCTACCTGTCCGCCAATTGAAGCTCAACAGAAGTTGGGTGATGCAACAGGACAACGACCCAAAACACAGAAGTAAAACAACAACAGAATGGCTTCAACAGAAGAAAATACACCTTCTGGAGTGGCCCAGTCAGGGTCCTGACCTCAACCTGATTGCGATGCTGTGGCATGACCTCAAGACAGCAGTTCACACCAGACATCCCATGAATATTCCTGAAACAGTTTTGTAAAGAGGAATGGTCCAAAATTCCTCCTGACTGTTGTGCAGGTCTGATTCACAACTACAGAAAACATTTGGTTGAGGTTATTGCTTCCAAAGGAGGGTCAACCAGTTATTAAATCCAAGGGTTCACATACTTTTCCCACCCTGCACTATGAATGTTTACACGGTGTGTTCAATAAAGACATGAAAACGTATAATTGTTTGTGCGTTATTAGTTTAAGCAGACTATGTTTGTCTACTGTTGTGACTTAGATGAAGATCAGATCAAATTGTATGACCAATTTATGCAGAAATCTAGGTATTTCCAAAGAGTTCACATACTTTTTCTTGCCATTGTATATATATTTTTTGACATATAGTTACCACAGTGTCAGATACATGAGCCGAGCTCTATTCTACATACCTGGTTTGTGGAGTTAGCAAGGTAATTTTGGTCAACTGAGTTTAACGCGGGATAACTGGTACCACGAAAAATGGCTCACCTTTTAGCCAGGTAAATTTCTATGGCACCGAATCCTTCAGAACTCCATTTATCCTGAATGAAGAGTCTGAGTCGCGAGTTGAGGACCAATGAAATCAGATTCCGTCCCTATCGCAAAGATTGCGCCATCATCCCCTTCATTTAAATAAAACTGACTAAATATTTTATCAATCAAATGTTTTTTTTGTGTGTTAGAAAATAGTAGTTATTAAAATACCTATCACATTACACATTCAGTAATGACAGAATGCAATTGAAACTTCAAGCACAGTAAAACTTTTATATAACTTAATACAATTATTCTAGTGATAGGAGTGGGGGGAAAAGGTGTTTGTGCATTGATGAGCACACCAAAGTCGGCATTAACGATAAGCAATAAAATAAAAGATGGCACTTCTAAAAGCCTATTTCACACCATAGCCTGCTGAATTTGCAAGACAAGTTTAATTCTGATTTCGGCACAAATGAAAATGTGTCACTGACTCGCCCATGGATTGATGTTTCTCAATGAAGAGTTCGGCGTTCGACTAGCCATGTGCGACATGCACGCGCAGTTACAAGCTTGCTAGAGTTAGCAGCAGGCGGACAAGCAATATCCACAGTCATAATACAGTTGATGCCTGAGCAGGAATGTGAAGCTTACTGATGCTGGATAGCTCTAGAAAACCCTCAGTAGGTCTAGCTTGAGTCGTAGTATACACCTCCGGTCTTCAAGCTATTCTCAATAAAGCAATGCACAATTTCAACCAATGCACAGGCAAAGATGATTATTGTCATCAAAACCATACAGATACTGCTCAACAAAACTTGCTGAATAGAGTGTAAAGCCATATAACGTCAACACTTTACTACATTACTGCGTGTGTGCAAATGGCAAGTGAATTCCCCCATGACTCATAATAAAGTTAGACTGTGTATCAAGATGGCCACCAGCTGAATAAGATTAATTGCATTGTATTAAAAAGTGTTGATTATATAATCCTACCCGTTTCCAATAAAGTTGTATGGGATCATATCATGTTGACTGTAGAGCCCTACCTGTTTCCATAGGAAAACATCATCCTGGTTGAGTTGCCATGCGGTGATGAGGTGTATGGTAGACAGTACCCCTCCACTCAGCACTGCAGCTCTCATCCTCACTGGCAACAGCGTATAGATTATGTATATAAAGAACACGGACCACCAGATCCCCTCGGAGGCGCTTCGGGGGGCAACCATCAACACCCCGAACACCTGGACCACCAGCAGCACCCCGATCACCAAGTAGCTGACGATCCACATGTAGTCCTGGTGGAAGCCGTTCCTGTTACACACCACCATCATGGACAGGAAGAGGGCCATGGCCACGGAGAGCACCGAGGCGTAGGCTACGTCAGGTGGAGCGTGGACACAGTGGAAGGCTAGCATGACGCCGCAGACTATGACAAGGACACCCATCAGCATAGTCAGAGAGCTCTGGTTGAGCCTGAAGAAGTAGCGCTGGTACAGACGTTCCAGTTTCGCCGACGTGAATTTCTTGGACTGGAACACTCGTACGACGCGCATCCAGCACTCCGCGGCTGTGAAGGCTTTGCATGCTCCTCCGTCCTCCCCTGTTCCTTCCCCCAAATCCTCCCCCCCTGGACCTTTCCTCCCCGTCAGGTCTCCGTCGTCGAACCCCAGATCCACGGCCTTCAAACCCAGGTCTCCCGCTGCCCCGGTCCGTTTCCCATAGTGGTCCTCCTGCCAGCCACAGCGCATCCCAAAGTTACCCCCTCCGCTGGGGCCGGACCCCCCTCCTCCACGGTGGTAGTGCTGGGGGGTGGGAGGGGTGGGGTCCAGGTCCTCAGCGTCCCGCAGGCAGCTCATGCAGCGGGGCTTGCAGAGAGATGACCCTGAGCAACCGTTCTTCCGCTTGTTGGACTTTCTGCCATTGCGCTCCCCCCACGCGGTCTTTCGTTCGTCCACTTTGGCTACGAAGAAGCCTCGGACCCACGACATCCTACTGGGGGGAGATAGCAGGGACAGATAGACAGGGATTAGACCAAGAGACCTCAGTACACAGTCAGAGACATACGGGGGTTAGCAGGACTACAATAACACACAGTTAGGGACGGACATGAAATAACACTGTTTTTTTTATCATGGTTTCAATATGGTTGACAATGGATCAAATGATAAAGTAGAAACAAACACAGGGCTCAACTGTTTATCATTCAGTTCATTCCTAGCATCTTCATACACATCCATAGTACAGCTTCTGTAAAATCACTTGATTTACTTGACTCCGTAAAAGAGCATAAGTCCTCCTATGCTTCTTATAAAGTAAAAAGGTTCATGCGAGGTCTGAGAGTCCGGTCCCCTCACCTGTGTAGGCTTTGTGGTGTGTGCCAACGCTGCGACCCTCAGCCAGGCCACTCATTTATCCCACTGGTCCCAGATCAGATCACACAAGGACTGGACAAGGACACATAGGAGGAGTGTGTCTGCCTTGGAGTGGCCCACTACTGTCAAAGAATTACAGTGTCAAACACCACTCATTTATCACATTTAGGTCACAGGTCCCATCACAACACAGCGGGCTCAGAGTCAGACTGGTCAGGGAAAAATAGGATTCAGGAGGTGTGTATGTCTGCCTTGGAGCCGCCCACCTCTGTCAAACAACCAATCACAGTGTCTAACATGATTTCCTGAAACACAACCTCCATTACTATGCAGTTAAAATGCATTTACTAAAGTACAATGTAACATGGTAATCCATGTTGTTAGTGCAATTACAACACAGGTATGAGAGTTACTTATTACAAAAGGGTTTTCAGTTGTATGTTGTTCAGTTGTTGACTGTAGCCTAAATGTGAGGATAGCGTGTGCAGCCAGACAATACAAAACTCTAACTCAAAATGTGGCAGTGTGTTTGTTCTAATCAACAACAGATGAGCTAAATTGTCAAAGTACATGTATAGTCCTGCATTCTCTTCTTTGTCACCACCACCCTTTTCTATTCCTCCCCCAATCCCCAACCCTACGCTTTGGCAGTTTCACCCAGAGAGAAGGCCTTCAAATGTCCTCATGTTGTTTTCTTTACTAATACTCAAGTGTGACTGCCCTATCATTGACGTCTTACACTTTTCAGTGCACAATTTTGTATACAGATTAGGGTGTCCTCCCACTCTGCCCAGAGTTGGTGAAAACGCGCTTTGGTGATGAAATTTTACTTCCTTATGTTATAAAATACATTTTACCAAGACAAACATGATTATTCCTGTTCTGAATCGTTCAGTGGGGTCTTTCTCTAACACATAATTAACAATTTTATCACAAAAGTCAGACTTCGTAACCTAATAGGTCCGATAAAAAGCACCGAGCTCTGTTGACTTAGTGGTGCAGGTTTCTCTGAACAACCTTTGAGGATTTCACATTCTGTGGTCGTCGTCTTCAAAGATCTCAAAAAAAGCTCAAGCATGGCGAGAATTAAATATAAAAGGCCGACTTGAGTAAGACATTTAAGCGTGTTAACCCTCCCAAGGCTGCTGGCCCAGAAGGCATCCCAAGCCGCATCCTCAGAGCATGCGCAGAGTGTTTACGGACATATTAAATCTCTCACTATCCCAATCTGTTGTCCCCACTTGCTTCAAGAAGACCACCATTGTTCCTGTACCCAAGAAAGCGAAGGTAACCGAACTAAATTAATATTGTCCTGTAGCACTCATTTCTATAATCATGAAGTGCTGTGAGAGGCTAGCTAAGGACCATATCACCTCCATTTTACCTGACACCCTAGACCCATTACAGTTTGCCTGGACAACAGGAATAGCTATGTGAGAATGCTCAACTACAGCTCAGCCTTCAACACCATAGTGCCTTCCAAGCTCATCACGAAGCTCAGGGCCCTGGGTCTGAATCCCTCTCTGTGCAACTGGGTCATTGACATCCTGACTGGCCGACCCCAAGTGGTGACGGTAGGCAAAAACACCTCCCCACGCTGGTCCTCAACACGGGGCACCACAAGGGTGCGTGCTCAGCCCCCTCTTATACTCCCTGTTCAGCCATGACTGCGTGGACACGCACGTCTCCAACTCAATCATCAAGTTACTGACGACACAACAGAGGTAGGCCTGATTACCAACAACGATGAGACAGCCTACAGAGAGGAGGTGAGTGCCTTGGCAGAGTGGTGCCAGGAAAATAAGCTCTCCCTCAATGTGGACTACAGAAGACAGTAGAGAGAGCACACCCCCAACCACATCGACGGGGCCGGAGTGGAGAGGGTCAAAAGCTTGAAGTTCCTCAGCGTGCACATCACTGACTACCTGAAATGGTCCCTTCACACAGACAGTGTGATAAAGAAGGCGCAACAGCGCCTCTTCAACCTCAGGAGGCTGAAGAAATTCATCTTGGCCCCTAAGACCCTCACAAACTTGTACAGATGCATTATTGAGAGCATTCTGTGGGGCTGTATCACCGCCTGGTACGGCAATTGCACCGTCCGTAACAACAGGACTCTCCAGAGGGCGGTCAGCCAACCGCATCATCAAGGGCACACTGCCTGCCCTCCAGGACATCTACAGCACCCTGTGTCACAGGAAGGCCAAGAAGATCAAAGGACCCCCAGCCACCTTAGAGACAGTACAGCTGCAGCAAAGCTGGGACCGAGAGACTGATAAACAGCTTCTATCTCCAGGCCATCAGACTGTTAAACAGTCACCACTAGCCGGCCTCCGCCCAGTACCTAAACCTCAAACACTGTCACTAGCCGGATACCACCTGGTACTCTACCCTGCACCATAGAGTGGTCACTTTAATCATGTTTATACTGTTTTACCCACTTTATATGTATAAACTGTATTCTAGTCATGGCTCATCCTATATAACTACAAGTATACACACTTTTGAAAATTGGATTTGTTCTGATATTTCTTATTTTCTTTCTTTTTACTTTTTGGATGATGCGTGTATTGTTTTGTATTGCTAAGGTATTACTGCACTGTTGGAGTTAAAAACACAAGCATCTCTCTGCACCTGTAAGAACATATGCAAATCTGTGTATGTGACCAATAAACTTTGATTTGATTTGTAATGAAAGCTTGGTATACGCTCAGTGCGCCATTGACATTTCACAGAGACACTTGTTTTTGTGAGAAACTGTTGAAAAATAACAGGAAATTTGAAACGTACTACGTCATGTCTCAAAATCGAAAAAAGGTGACGAGTTCAAAGGGAAAGTGAGCCCGTCTGGTAGCCAGTAGCCTTCATTTTTCACAGAATTCAGCCTAGCTGACGCGATGCTCCACGTTTTTTAACACTTTTTTTTCTCTGGCCTCCATTGATTTAGTCACCCAAATTCTGGCCACCCTACAAGGGTAAAAAAACCTCCAATAACTTTTGAACGTATTACGATAGAGACATGAGGTAATTGGTTTTCATAGAGGATGATCTACTATTTGACCATTTGGTCAAAAGATGCGTTTTGATTGGACACCTGATACAGATGTACTGTATGTATATTTCTGGATTTCAATATGGTTCCTTCCATTCCAAATACAATTGGCCTATACAGTTATACTGCTTTATGGATTACGTGAACACTTATATCACGCCTTGTTTAGGTCGATAACAACAACTGGAAAACCCAGACAATTGTACATTTGTATAATGTAATTCAACTCTCACCAGCTGCTGCTGGTATAATGCCTCCAACTAACTTTAAATAAACCATTCTCCTCCAACTCTACTAGTCCCATAGACTTACAGAGACAGAGACACAGAGAGAGACACAGAGAGAGAGAGAAGTTAGCTAGCTAGTTACATTATATCAATCTCCCCATAACATCAGGGCAGAGTTGGGTTTGCCCTATTAGACAACAAAGCTCCTATGAGTGGGCAGTTAGCAGTCAGCAGCCATCACAGATGAAACACACACACATGCCGCACGCACATAGAGATGAAGAGCCCTCCAATCCAGATTAAATTGTGCATGTTTCCTCTCCCCCATTAGCCCTGATGACTCACTGCTTGTATCCCAAATGACACCCTATTCCCTATATAGTGCGCTACTTCTGACAACGGCCTAGGCTGGCTTCCGGCTGCATTCAGCACACATCAAGGACATAGGTATATAACCTCTAAACTTAATGAAGACTAAATCTCTCAGCCAGGGAGAATCTGTAGAACAACAACATGGATGAAAAATAATAGAGGTGCAGTGTTTCTGCATGCGTGTGCCTCGACAAGCAGCACTTGTCCAGGGCAACAAAAAAAAAATTGTCAGACAAAATTAATATATACAATACATACAAAAGTATGTGGACACCCCTTGAAATTAGTGGATTTGGCTATTTCAGCCACACAAGTTGCTGACAGGTGTATAAAATCGAGCACACAGCCATGTAATCTCCATAAGGGTGGGGCGGCAGGTAGCCTAGTGGTTAGAACGTTGGGCCAGTAACCGAATGGATGCTGGATCGAATCCCCGAGCTGAAAAGGTACAAATCTGTCTTTCTGCCCCTGAACAAGGCAGTTAACCCACTGTTCCCCAGTAGACCGTCATTGCAAATATGAATTTGTTCTTAACTGACTAGCCTGGTTAAAAAAAAAAAAAATACAAAAATTGCGGTAGAATGGCCTTACAGAAGAGCTCAGTGACTTTCAACATGGTACAATGATAGGATGCCACCTTTCCAACAAGTTAGTTCGTCAAATTTCTGCACTGCTAGAGCTGCCCCGGTCAACTTTAAGTGCTTTTATTGTGAATTAGAAACATCTAGGAGCGACAATGGCTCAGCAGCAAAGTGGTAGGCCACACAAGCTCACAGAACAAGACTGCCAAGTGCTGAAGTGCGTAAAAATTGTCTGTCCTCAGTTGCAACACTCACTACCGACTTCCAAACTACCTCTGAAAGCAACGTCAGCACAAGAACTGTTCGTTGGGAGCTTCATGAAATGGGTTTCCATGGCCGAGCAGCCGCACACAAGCCTAAGATCACCATGCTCAATGCCAAGCGTTGGCTGGAGTAATGGAATACTTTCTTTGTGAGGCATTGGAAAACCTCCCTGGTCTTTTTGGTTGAATCTGACCATACAGATAATTGTATGTGTTGGGTAAAGAGATGAAGTAGTCATTCAAAAATCATGTGTGTAGGCCAGTGTGTGTAGGCTAGTGGCAGTCTCTCAATTGAATCCATTTTAAATTCAGGCTGTAACACAACAAAATGTGGAAAAAGTCAAGGGGTGTGAATACTTTCTGAAGGCACTGTATCTCAGTAGTTAACTATTGTCATGTATTAAATGTAATTGTCATATCAAATTTCCTAAAAACTTTCCACCAGCTTAAGCGCAAATTGTGACCCACAGCTGATGAAAGGGTGCTTCCGGTAAACCGTCTCTCAGTGACCAATATTGGAAACTGGGAAATAAATCTGAAGCTGTCAGACAGCTGGGACTCCCCTCTATACAACATAGATCATGTCATTCTGCCAACTTTAAATATATTCTTAGAATAGCCTAACCTGAATATTTTAGCTTAACAAGGTTATAGATAAACATGTCTTAGTTATTTATCTTGCTTTGAAGTAGGCTACTTTAGCCAATTGTTCTCTGATTCCTTGAATGAGGAAATTATTTTATAAATACAAAAAGTATTTGGTTGTAATTTTGCTACTTTTTATAGCCTATGAAGGGTAGCCAACCATGCTCCAGGACAGCCTTAAAGGGACAGTGTTGTATTTTTAGACAGGCTTGAATATGCAAAGAAGTCAATAGGCAGAGAGTAGCCTGCATTTTTTGTCTGATTCTCTGTATGGTAATAGGCCTTATAATCATAATAATTTTTTATTTTTTTTTGTAAAGTGGTTCCTTGCATCATATGACACACTTTTAAGTCACCTTTTTGGCCCATAGTGTTACATACCTTTTTTTGGGGGACAAGTGACTTGGCAAAAAAGTTAATGTCAAACCCCGGTGTGTGTGTGGGGGGGGGGGGCGGGGGGGGGGAGGAGGGAGGGGAGAGAGAAAACAAATGTACATTTATCAAAATATACAAAGAATCTATTATATTATATTTGAATATATTCAATTCTACAGTACATGCCTGGCATGCCTTATTTCTAATCAAGAGCAGTAGCTATTGATAGAAGTTGCTTCAGAAAATAAACCTTTGGAACTAACTGAGGGGCTGGCAAACAGAGAATCCTGTTCTGTGGTTTGTTATTTCAAATACAGTTAGTTAAAATCTGTACTGCCATTCTGCCAATACACAACATAGTCTTCTGTCTGACATACACTAGCCTAGGTTGTATTCTGTGTATTCTTTAATAATGTAATTTCCAAAATATGTAGCCTACCTTTACTTATTTTATCATTACTAAAATTCCACCTATAATAAGTGGTTTCTCTTTTATTTTTCCTTTCCCCCATAACCATACCACAATATCTCTCCGTTAACGTCAAAGCAGGTTTAAGGACACATATTAACATTGAGTAGATGATTGGAACGTCGGATATTCTATTTTAAATACAAATATTAAAACAGCAAATAGCACGATATGCAAATGACATATATAGGTCTTGTTTCGCAGATAAAAGCATCTGATCTATGCACTAATAGATTATTCAATGCTCCTCTAGGTCAGACTGGTAATCAAGCATGTATTCACCTCTGGTGCATGCACCGCCGGTCAGACACACAGCACGAGCACACAGCAGCGGTTATGTAACACAAACAGAACAGCGCATGCATGCATTTACAGCAGCATCCGCTCGAGATATCATAAAAAATAAAATAAAAAAAATACGTATTTCTATTCTTACTGACTCTGGATAAACCGGGAAAACAGTTGTCAACGTTGTAAATGAATATATATATAGGTTATATATTGAGTTTGAATGTATATTATCTATATGCAGGACTAAAGACCACATCATTCTCAGGATGTTTGCGATAAATAGGCCTCTATAATATGTGACATGCAATCAACTATCTGCATATAGCCTATTTGGTTGCAAGAAGGCCAGCCGAACACACTGATTCCATCGGACGCACCGTTTGTATGTGTAGCCTATGTTAACCAGCCTTTACCCTGCCAGACTGCTGACATTTCGTTGCAGTTACGGCAAGTATCCTATACTTCTCAAACATTGCTTAGGCCTATATAACGGGGTGTCTGTTTCCTTGCACTGACGTTTGTTATCCATTTAAGACCCTATAGCCTTACCATTCGACGCCAGAATTTAGGTCAGGAGTAACGGTCATCACTTAAAATCTCTCTACCAACTTCTCAGATAAACTCTAGACAAGTAGTATAGCAGGGTTCCCCAACTGGCGGCCTGAGTAAAATAACACATATATATATATATATATAAGCTCCAAGTCATTTTAATTTAGGAAAATCTGTTCCCAATTATTCCCACGCATTATAGAGAGACACCTGATCGTATACAAGTGTAAACAAGGTTCGAAATGATGATGTTTTAACCAAATACACCTGTGCTTCTTGAGGTCAATTTGCAGTCTACAAATTATTTATAATTATGTTCCGGACCCCCGACCATCCACTCCAGAAAATCTAGTTAATGATCCCTGGCCTACAGTATTGGCAAAGTCATGATACCCTGATGCACCTTCAAGCATATTTTTATGGTGAGAGAACATGATACATGTCCTAAACCGGGTCCTTCTCGGTAAGTCCCTTCTTGTAAATGCACCTAGAATGTATCCTTATTTAGTAAAGGCCTCAACAAATATATGAAGCTTACACATAGCCTATAGGCTTGTTACTAGCTACATGGTCGATAGTGCCATGTAAAACAATACAGTGCAAATACCTGCATAACATAACATGCCACCTTGAGACTTGGCTACAGGCTACTGCAACACTTTGCCTTAAGAGGCCGACTCTCAACATTGTAACCTCGGATGTTCTGTTGACATTTTGTAGCACTAGTGTTTTCTATAACTACACTGATACTAGTCGACTTGCTACTATTGTAGCGTTGTTGTAGCCTACAAAAACAGTTGGCCAGAAACCTAGGACAGCGGGAGGGCTTGTACTTACCACATTGACTGACACCCTTGTACGAATAGCGCGCAATATGGACTACTTTTCTCCCTCTGCGTTGGTAGACATGCTTCGCTGTCTTCTCGTTTCAGATGAAAACGTTTATCAATCGACGTCCGTAGGCGACAATCGAAGGGAACGGCTCCAAATGTACAAATCTCTCGTTCGCGCTTTGCTCTTCTCAACGCTCTCTCACCCTCATACATTCTCATGAACTCAGTAAGCCCCCTAGAGGTAGCTCCAGTGTGAATGTGTGTGTAGGGAAGTACTTCTCATGAACTAATAATAGGACAACAAATGGCAACACAAATACAGTGGTGAAAAAAGTACTCAATTGTCATACTTGGGAAAAATCAAAGATACCATAATAGAAAATAAAAGTGAAAGTCACCCAGTAAAATACTACTTAAATATACTTAAGTATCAAAAGTACATGTACTTTCTAAAATATACTTAAGTAGGCCTATCAAAAGTAAGTAAAGGTATAAATAATTTCAAATACCTCATATTAAGCAAACCAAGCATAGTTTATTTTTGTACATTTTTTATAGATTTTTTTACAGATAGCCAGGGGCATGCTCCAACACTCAGACATCATTTACAAACATGTGTTTGGTGAGTCCACTAGATCAGAGGCAGTAGGGATGACCAGGGATGTTCTCTTGATAAGTGTGTGAATTAGAACATTTCCTGTCCTGAAAAACATTCCAAATGTAACGAGTACTTTTGGGTGTCAGGGAAAATGTATGGAGTAAAATGTACATCATTTTCTTTAGGAATGTAGTGAGGTAAAAGTACACGTTTTCAAAAATATAAATAGTAAAGTAAAGTACAGATACCCCCAAAAATGACTTAAGTAGTACTTTCAAGTATTTTTACTTGAGTACTTTACACCACTGCACAAATATGAGTGCTATTTTGAGTGGGACAAGCAATGAAGAATGTGATGGAGATTGAACTACTAAATTACTAAAAAAGTCAGTAAAAGTTAGTTAGGCCTACAAAGCCTCGTTTATACTTTGCGCCAACATGTTTTTTAATGATCTGATCAATATGATCCAATCAAAAGCTAATGTTGTGTCTGCACATTCTATTAAAATGTGTCTCTTCTCCGTTCACTCTGTCCGCATTGTGAAAAGATTAGCTGGGGCCTCTCACTATGCAAAATATTTGACAGATATTATTTCAAAATAAGATTTATTTAAAGACAATTTGATGCCATAAGTCAATGGTACTACCTGTCAAGGATATTAGAGGCCAGTATAATGATGATTTAAATGGTTTGACCATCCAGATCTGTTTACACTTGATTGATATCCAGACACAATGCACACCAGACTACCTCCAGAAATGGTCAGGAAGATTTAATCCCAATCAGATCGAAATGTGTCTTTGAATCATCTCTACACGCCTATTAAACAAATGGGGCCACAATGTAGAATGTGGACAAGATCAGGACAAAGGGAGCTCAAGAGAGTGACAATGTTGACTGCAGCTAACCAAGATATACCATTAAAGAGTGCAGCCTACTACTTTAGCGTCCAAGGACCTTAGTAAGTAAGTCACTTTGCACAAGTATTTCTCCTGTTTCTGTAGCATGAGGCAGTTTGATGTACAAGTACACCCACCAGACAGGGCACTAGTATACTGCAGGGCCTTATCCCAAATCAATGCCCTTAATGCTGAGTGCCAAGCAGAGATGCATCGGTTCCCGTTTTTACAGTCTTTGGTTCCAATCTCAGGGCAGACACTCTAACCACAAGGCCACTGAGTTGGTTATATATGGGCACAATCAGAATGTGGACAAGATCAGGACAAAGGGGGCTCAAGAGAGTGGCAATGTGGACTGCAGCTAGCCAAGATGTACTGTTAAGGGCTGCAGGCTAGCCTACTACGTTAATGTCCAAGGACCTTAGGCATATAACCTACAGGTAACTGACAAAATAAAGGAAACACTTAAGTAAATGAGGGATACAAAGTATACTGAACAAAAATATAAATGCAACATGTAAAGTGTTGGTCCCATGTTTCATGAGCTGAAATTAAAGATCCCAGAAATGTTCATACGCACAAAAAACGTATTTCTCTCCAGTTGTGTGCACAAATTTGTTTACATCCCTGTTAGTGAGCATTTCTCCTTTGCCAAGATAATCCATCCACTTGACAGGTGTGGCATAAAGAAGATGATTAACAGCATGCTCATTACACAGGTCCACCTTTTGCTGAGGACAATAAAATGGCCACTCTAAAATGTACAGTTTTGTGACACAACACAAGGCCACAGGTGTCTCAAGTTTTGAGGGAGCGTGCAATTGGTATGCTGACAGCAGGAATGTCTACCAGAGCTGTTGCCAGAGAATTTGGCAGTACATCCAACCGACCTCACAACCGCAGATGGCGTGCAACCACGCCAGCCCAGGACCTCCACATTCGGCTTCTTCACCTGAGGGATCGTCTTGAGACCAGCCACCCAGACAGCTGATGGAACTGAGGAGTATTTCTGTCTGCAATAAAGCCCTTTTGTGGGGAAAAACTGGGTCTGGCTCCCTATGCCCTCCCAGGCCCACCCATGGCTGCGCCCCTGCCCAGTCATGTGAAATCCATAGATTAGGGCCTAATTAATTAATTAAAATTGACTGATTTCCTTATATTAACTGTTAAATCCTTGAAATTGTTGCATGTTGCGTTTATATTTTTGTTCAGTATATATTGAAAGCAGGTGCTTCCACACAGTTGTGGTTCTTGAGTTAATTAAGTAATTAACATCCCATCATGCTTAGGGTTGTGGATAAAAATGTCCAGTTGCTCATTATTTTGGCTACCATGGCTAGAAGAAGAGTGACTTTGAAAGAAGTGACTTTGAAAGAAGGTCTCAAATGATCATAGGGGGTTTAAAGGGTGTGTGTGTGTGTGTGTGTGTGTGTTAGTGATGCGCGGGTCAGCTGTTTGTTCACCCGCACCCGCCCGCAATTGCCTGCACCCAACCCTAACCTGCAAATAGGCCGATAGGAAATGCGCTCTACAGTCAAGAGACGGCGGAACAATTTCTTTGACAGGGGGTGCGGGATTTCTTTTTTTACGTCTAATTTAGATATGTTTCTGCATTATAATTTCCTACATTTTGGTAGGCTATTTGTTAGACAATGTGTCTATAATTAGATACATGCAGCTTATTTTCTGTCATTACTGCCCTAGAAGACTAAATAAACCCTTGCTCACCAGAATAATGTCATAAATCGATGAATGCTTCGATCTAGTTGACATCAGTAATGTTTTCTCTTTCATCGGTGCTTCTCTCACTCAGCAGATGTTTAGGGACGGGACAAAATGCTATGAAAATAAATAAACAGAAAGATTTTCAGAGCAGCATTTCCAAATGACATCAGTTTGAACGGTTTAATAAGGAAATTAGAAGCAGTGAAAATGACCCCACATGTTCCCAGTTATCAATGAGCACATTAGAAGCAGTGAAAATGACCTAACATGTTCCCAGTTATCAATGAGCACTCAGGAGGTGGGCGTCCCTCCAGAGTGGATGAGCACTCACGAGGTGGCCGTCCCTCCAGAGTGGTCGAGCACTCACGAGGTGGGCGTCCCTCCAGAGTAGTCGAGCACTCACGAGGTGGGCGTCCCTCCAGAGTGGTTGAGCACTCACGAGGTGCCAAACGTCCTGCACGGTGTTGGGCTGTAAGCACAACCCCCACCTGTGGACGTCGGGCCCTCATACCACCCTCATGGAGTCTGTTTCTGACCGTTTGAGCAGACACATGCACATTTGTGGCCTGCTGGAGGTCATTTTGCAGGGCTCTGGCAGTGCTCCTCCTGCTCCTCCTTGCACAAAGGCGGAGGTAGCGGTCCTGCTGCTGGGTTGGTGCCCTCCTACGGCCTCCTCCACGTCTCCTGATGTACTGGCCTGTCTCCTGGTAGCGCCTCCATGCTCTGGACACTACGCTGACAGACACAGCAAACCTTCTTGCCACAGCTCGCATTGATGTGCCATCCTGGATGAGCTGCACTACCTGAGCCACTTGTGTGGGTTGTAGACTCCGTCTCATGCTACTACTAGAGTGAAAGCACCGCCAGCATTCAAAAGTGACCAAAACATCAGCCAGGAAGCATAGGAACTGAGAAGTGGTCTGTAGTCACCACCTGCAGAACCACTCCTTTATTGGGGGTGTCTTGCTAATTTCCTATAATTTCCACCTGTTGTCTATTCCATTTGCATGTGAAATTTATTGTCAATCAGTGTTGCTTCCTAAGTGGACAGTTTGATTTCACAGAAGTGTGATTGACTTGGAGTTACATTGTGTTGTTTAAGTGTTCCCTTTATTTTTTTGAGCAGTATATATCAGATATCGAGGGCCAGTCCTGGTCACCTGGATCCACTGGTGATGACAAAAATAAAATCCAGTCAAATCAAATGTTGTTTTCATGTACTTGCAGGCTTCTCACACAGTGCAATGGCGACAAAAGTAACACTGGAAAGTAATCAAATTAGTGACATTGTAAATATATAACATTTTAATAAACATACTAAATAAACCAAATCAAGTACAAGAAAATACGATTTTAGAAAAGCAGCCTACAGATGTAGGATCTTAATTTTAACCAATTTGCTACAGCAGGAAAATAATCATACAGCAACAGGAATTGTGAATTATTATGTTGATTATAATGAATAGACATTTTTGTAGGGGTTGATATATGTTTAGTAAGGGCAAATTAAGTCTGTAATTTTAAAGTGGAAATTACAAACTTTAGAAGCCTTCTTAAAAATTATACTACAAGTTTTCATTTCAAATTGCATTGGTCCGGTAGACAAAAGTGATTTCATTGTGTACAGAAAATGAATAAATGGTAAGTGTGTGGTAGGGTGCAGTAATCAGCCCAGGGTTCAGCTGTTGGAACATTGTGGTTTAGGAGGCTGGCTTTGTGACAGGTAGAGGGAGACTTGATGTTGACCCTCACTGAAGCGAATCCCTCTCCCCTTCACAATCGGAGGTCCCTTTAAGGGTGACCTGAATCTGGAGCCCTTCATCAGTGGCATCCTGGGTTGCAGGGTTCTTTCGAATGGCTCCTATACACAAACAAAGAACATTGAGTTACATTTGAATCGCACATGGTCTTACACATTACAGGCAGAAACCTAAGCTACAAAATGCAAGAGAAGTATTATAAATTACACACTGTTAACATATTTCCCTCCCCCACCCCCTATATTTTATATACATTTATTGTGACAGTCTGTAAAGAAAGACGGCAGCTTTTTCCAATAAGTATGTACATTTAAGTTGTTAACAGTTACTATATGTTCTTACCTCATGTCTGCGGCCCAAACTTGGCACTGTTGCCAATTGTAGTGTCTCACTTCTGGTCCTGTTGAAACAATAACTTTACATTTACACTTTACAAGCAGACCACCATAGTCCTTGTGCCCAAGAACATTAAGGTAACCTGCCTAAATGACTACCGACACGTAGCACTCACGTCTGTAGCCATGAAATGCTTTGAAAGGCTGGTCATGGCTCACATCAACACCATTATCCCAGAAACGCTAGACCCACTCCAATTTGCATACCGCACCAATAGATCCACAGATGATGCAATCTCTATTGCACTCCACACTGCCCTTTCACACCTGGAGAAAAGGAACATCTATGTGAGAATGTTATTTACTGACTATAGCTCAGCGTTCAACACCATAGTGCCCTCAAAGCTCATCACTAAGCTAAGGACCCTGGGACTAAACACCTCCCTCTGCAACTGGATCCTGGACTTCCTGATGGGCTGCCTCCAGGTGGTAAGGGTAGGTAACAACACATCCGCCACGCTGATCCTCAACACGGGGGCCACTCAGGGGTGCATGCTCAGGCCCCTCCTGTACTCCCTGTTCACTCATGACTGGACAGCCAGGCACGACTCCAACACCATCATTAAGTTTGCTGATGACACAACAGTGGTAGGCCTGATCACCAACAACGATGAGACAGCCTATAGGGAAGAGGTCAGAGACCTGGCCGTGTGGTGCAAGGACAACAACTTCTCCCACAACATGATCAAGACAAAGGAGATGATCATGGACTACAGGTAAAAGAGGACCCAGCACGCCCCCATTCTCATCGAAGGGGCTGTAGTGGAGCAGGTTGAGAGCTTCAAGTTCCTTGGCGTCCACACCACCAACAAACTAACATGGTCCAAGAACACCAAGACAGTCATGAAGAGGCCACGGCTAAACCTATTCCCCCTTAGGAGACTGAAAAGATTTGGCATAGGTCCTCAGATCCTCAAAAGGTTTTACAGCTGCACCATCAAGAGCATCCTGATGGGTTGCATCACTGCCTGGTACGGCAACTGCTCGGCCTCCGACCGCAAGGCACTACAGAGGGTAGTGCGTACGGCCCAGTACATCACCGGGGCCAAGCCAGTACCTCTATACCAGACGGTGTCAGAGGAAGGCCCTACAAATTGTCAAAGACTCCAGCCACCCTAGTCATAGACTGTTCTCTCTGCTACCACACGGCAAGCTGTACTGGAGCGCCAAGTCTAGGTCCAATAGGCTCCTAAACAGCTTCTACCCCCAAGCCATAAGACTCCTGAACAGCTAATCACACGGCAACCCGGACTATTTGCATTCCCCCCCACCCTCTCCTACGCTGCTGCTACTCTCTGTTATTATCTATGCATGTACATATTACCTCAATTACCACGACACCGGTGCCCCCGCACATTGACTCTGTACCAGTACCCCCTGTATATAACCGCGCTATTGTTATTTACGGCTGCTCTTTAATTATTTGTCATTCTTATCTCTTACGTTTTTGTTGTTGATATTTTCTTTAAACTGCATTGTTGGTTAAGGGGGCATTTCACTGTAAGGTCTACTACACCTGTTGTATTTGGCGTGTGTGAGGAATAACATTTTATTTTATTTTGATGTGTGGTTGTATTGTATTTTTTAATTGGCAAATGAATCAAAACAAATTCAAATCACAACAAATGTAAGCTATTTACAAACAACCAAACAGCTTGCAGCCTTTGGCTGGCTGTGGTTAGCTGGAAGGTGACCGGCCGAATTTGAGATAAGAGAAATTCCTTGCTATTGTCTTTCAAATTAACTCATGACTAGATGGCTTGTATAGCTGTCCTCTGAGGGGAGGCTAAACGCCAGAGATGCAAATCACATCTTGAACGGCAAACTCCACTCTCCTGCTTGTTTTTGCACCTCACAGTAATCACACATAACATAGCCGGCACTGCTATCACCCCACTGGGCATAGACGTCAGTTCAACATCTAGTTTTTATCAACTAACATGAATTCAATGTGAAATCAACAAAACAATTCACCATGTCATTTGATTTAGGTTAAAAGTTGGGTAAAAAAAGACAAAATGCCCTTACATTGGTGACTTTTTGCAAATCCAATCAGTTTTCGGTAACACATTACTTGACACCCAGCGTCAAAACACGTTATGACATGGTCAGAGCCATGTCATAATATCTCATAACAGCTGACATAACTTGTCATAATATGGTCATAACACTGTCACAACACATATTTAGACCTATTGTGACATATATTGCTGTATTTTATAGCTGGTTATGACACATACTTAACATAAGACTGTCAAAACCCAGAAAACCTACCACTGTACTTTTTTTATGGCTGTCATGACACTTACATAAGACTGTCAAAACCCACAAAACCTACTACGGTACATATTTTATGGCTGGTTATGACACCTACATAAGAGTGTCAAAACCCACAAAACCTCCCACACAATGCAAAACATTCCATTACACCATAAACATACTGTTGACAAGAAGGCTATGTTATATACAATATTCTGAAATTGACCGTATTAAATTAGCATTGTAATTGCGCACAAATTGATGTCAGACATGCACCTCCCCCAATGCTCTGTTGCTGATGACTGGGATGCATGCAGGAGCAAATTTCAGGAGCAGGACAAGACACCCTCTTTTTGACTGATGACTGATATAAGGGCATGTACGTGATAGGCCTATCTGGCTTATATGATTATGATGGTCATAATGCTTCTTGGCAGTGTCATAAAGTGTATTTTCTTAGTCCAAGTAAAGTGACACAGGACGGTCATAATGCTTGTTGACAGTGTCATATTTTCTGCAAGTTATTTAAAATTTGATGGAAAAAATCATGACTGTAAATAATTAATTACAGCAACAGCAAAGGACTTAAGAAACAAACTTTCAAACTAAAGGAAACTTCTTGGCAGGGAAAAAAACACATTTGAATAAATGTGGATTTTGACTCTCTTTTGCAGTTGTCATGGCCTGCCATAAAATAATGCAATATATGTCACAACAGGTGTAAATATATGGGTCATGACAGTGTTATGACCATATTATGACAAGTAGGCCGTCATTATACATAAGAATTTGTTCTTAACTGACTTACCTAGTTAAATAAAGGTTAAATAAAATAAAAAGTTAAGTTTAAATGACGTGGTAATGACATTGATTCAACCAGTTTTTGCCCAGCGGTATCCTCTTTTACCACTTCACAAACTCTTTCCCAAACATTACAGTTCTGGCACTCCCTTCCCTTTATTTCCAACTCTCCATTTCACAGCTCTTCTCTTATTGAAATACACTCTGACATTGCCCTTTTTGCCTCAGTGGATCGACATGAACTTTTTCAGCCCAAATTCCCAAAATCATTTGGCGATTGTCGTGTATTTGGCACGTGTACAGTTAGGTCCTAAAGCTTAGGCTTATGCACTTATGGCAGATAAACATAATGGGAAAAAAACTAAATGTAGCCTATAGATATGGATTGCACAAGAATGATACATTTATGGATTTTTAATGCATTGTTTTATTTTTATTCAACCCGCCTGCCACCCACCCCCTTCATCCACACAATATTACATTACCCTAAACCCGCCTGCCCCGGGTTATTAGTCAACCCGTCATCACTAGTGTGTGTGTGTGTGTGTGTGTGTGTGTCTCAGTCACCAGATCTCAACCCAATTGAACACTTATGGGAGATTCTGGAGTGTTGCCTGAGACAGCGTTTTCCACCACCATCAACAAACACAAAATTATATAATTTCTCATAGAAGAATGATGTCACATCCCTCCACGTAGAATCTAAGCCAAGACTCATTGAAGCTGTTCTGGCTTGTGGTGGCCCAAAGCCCTATTAAGACACTTATGTTTGTGTTTCCTTTATTTTGGCAGTTACCTGTATATAAATTGAAGAAATTCAGATATACAAATATTGAAAACATTTAATGAGACAACTAAAAGGTGTGCAACATGAAAATATTGTCACATTTACATTGTGTAATTTATTGACGTCCCTAACTAGCCCCACAGATGGGCTATCCAATGTCAAACCAACTTAGCCACGGGCCGGCTGAAGTTAATTGGCAAAAGAAGTTGGCTAGCTTTCTAGTTAGTCCAGGCTACTTCAAGACACATAACCTGGTTAGACTGTTTCAAGATATCTAGAAAGCTGTGTGGCTGTAACTGTGCACTGTTTTAGCAGAGTGAAAGTACAAACGCTTCTCACTTTCGAACACACACACACACAAGATACTCACATCAAAGCATGCATCCGAGACCCAAATCTCATTCTCAGTTGCATTTCCTAATTAGGAGTATTGAAACCGAGGCTAAATCAGGAAGCGCAGCCCCCTTTAAGCTATAGACATTTTTTGCATGAGGTGCATCTCAACACACTGCATCCTCCGATGTCAGGAGACCAGGAGACATCCAGAAAATCGGTCTTCTCATGAAAACGTATAAAGAGAATGAACGGTTTGGGCTTGAAACTACTATGACCCCGCTATGGAAAGCTAACTCACACAAACATGTACATGTTGGTTGTTTTACTCTACGAAGCCCACAAGCTTCACAAGACTTGTCTGAATGTAACCTGGTACCGGGCCGAAAAATGTATGGAAGTGAATAGGGCGTTACCACGTCAAAGGAATATGGGTCATCCCAAGGAAAACATATATCTTTTAAGATACAAACATGTTTGGCTGAAGTTTACACATTCCTGACTCAATGCAATTCATAGGAAACACACATCATTGTTACTTAAATTTAGGGAATACAATTGCAATGTAAAAGGTATTTCTGAGACTCGCACAAATACGTACATGTCAGTTGTTTTGATGCCCACAAGCTTCACAAGACTGGTCAGAAGGGAACCCGGTACCGGACTCATAAATACAGTGCATTAGGAAAGTGTTCAGACCCATTCACTTTTTCCATATTTTGTTACATTACATCCTTATTCTAAAATGGATTACATTGTTTTGTTCCCTCGTCAATCTACACACAATAGCCTATAATGACAAAGCAAAAACAGGTTTTTAGAAATTGTAGCAAGTTTATAATATATAAAAAACAGAAATATCACATTTATATAAGTATTCAGACCATTTACTCAGTACTTTGTTGAAAAACCTTTGGCAGTGATTACAGCCTCGAGTCTTCTTGGGTATGATGCTACAAGCTTGGCACACCTGTATTTGGGGAGTTTCTTCCATTCTTCTCTGCAGATCCTCTCAAGCCCTGTCCGGTTGGATGGGGAGCGTCGCTCCACAGCTATTTACCAGGTCTCTCCAGAGATGTTCGATCAGGTTCAAGTCCGGGCTCTGGCTGGGCTACTCAAGGACATTCAGAAACTTGTCCCAAAGCCACTCCTGCATTGTCTTGGCTGTGTGCTTCGGGTGGTTGTCCTGTTGAAGGTGAACCTTCGCCCCAGTCCTGTGCTCTCTGGAGAAGGTTTCCATCAAGGAACTCTCTGTACTTTTCTCTGTTCATCTTTGCCTCGATCCTGACGAGATTCCCAGCCCCTGCCGCTGAAAAACATCCCCTCAGCATGATGCTGCCACTACCAGGCTTCACCGTAGGGCTGGTGCAAGGTTTCATCCAGACGTGATGCTTGGCATTCAGGCCAAAGAGTGAGAAACTTGTTTCTCATCATCTGAGAGTCTTTGGTGCCTTTAGGTAAACTCCAAGCGAGCTGTCATGTGCCTTTTACTGAGGAGTGGCTTCCGTCTGGCCACTCTACCATAAAGGCCTGTTTGGTGGAGTGCTGCAGAGATGCTTGTCCTTCTGGAATGTTCTGCCATCGCCACAGAGGAACTCCAGAGCTCTGTCAGAGTGACCATTGGTGGTTACAAACTGCTTCCATTTACGAATGATGGAGGCCACTGTGTTTTTGGGGACCTTCAGTGCTGCAGACATTTTTTGGAACCCTTCCCCAGATCTGTGCCTCGACACAATCCTGTCTCGGAGCTCTACGGACAATTCCTTCGACCTCATGGCTTGGTTTCGATTGTGGGACCTTTATATATATATATATATATATATATATATATATATATATATATATATATATATACAGGTGTGTGCCTTTCCAAATCATGTCCAATCAATTAAATTTACCACAGGTGGACTCCAATCAAGCTGTAGAAACATCTCAAGGATGATAACAGGATGCATCTGAGCTCAATTTCGAGTCTCATAGCAAATGGTCTGAATACTTACGTAAATAAGGTATTTATGTTGTAAAATTTCTATACATTTGCAAACATTTCTAATAACCTGTTGTCGCTTTGTCATTATGGGGTACTGTGTGTAGATTGCTGAGGATTTTTATTTTATTTAATCCATTTTAGAATAAGGCTGTAATGTAACAGAATTTGGAAAAAGTCAAGGGGTCTAAATACTTTCTGAAGGCACAGCACATACAGTACTATGGACTGTCGTTTCTCTTTGCTTATTTGAGCTGTTCTTGCCATAATATGGACTTGGTCTTTTACCAAAATAGGGCTATCTTCTGTATACCAGCCCTACCTTGTCACAACACAACTGATTGGCTCAAATGCACTAAGAAGAAAATAAATTCCACAGATTAACTTTTAACAAGGCACATCTGTTAATTGAAATGCATTCCAGGTGACTACCTCATGAAGCTGGTTGAGAGAATGCCAAGACTGTGCAAAGCTGTCATCAAGGCAAAGGGTGGCAACTGAAGAATCTCAAATATAAAATATATTTTTCATTTGTTTTTTGGTTACTACATTACTCCATATGTGTTATTTCATAGTTTTGATGTTTTCACTATTATTCTAAAATGTAGAAAATTGTAAAAATAAAGAAAAACCCTTGAATGAGTAGGTGTGTCCAAACTTTTGACTGGTGCTGTATGTCGAAGTTAAATTGCATTTAATTTTCATGTCAGTCTACCTGTCTTAGTTCAACACCTTGTACGTGGTCTTTCGCTAAAGTTCTATTGAAATCTATTGAATTGTTTCTATTGAAAAGTTATATTATAACTCCACTATAGGGAGTTTCTACAAAGGAATTTGTGGTTGCCTTACAGAACAATTAAAGAGATCTTGCCACACCATCTAGTGTGTCTTATGTTATTGTTTGGTGTACATACAGGGAGGAGGAGTACAGTTGTACACGGAAAAAGACTCAGTCCATTGTCCTTAATATATTATGGGCCTACCCTACCTCATATTACAGTCAGAACCTATAGGTCTATAGCGTCGAGGCACATTCACGGTCAGAAAGTGGCAGTTACGAGCTCGGCTGTGATTGTCATTGGCTCAACCAATGTGTAACAGTTAATACATCTGTAATAAACAATACATCCAAAATGAACAGATATTCAAATTAAACGATTTTACAAATGATTTTGAATAAAGGGTTTTAGAAGATCTTTATTGACATAGATAATTAGAAGAACTGAAATAGACATGGAAGGGACTTGAAAATTGCACCCAAAACAGAGTTTAGGCTAGCTAGAAAACATTGACGATGAACTAATGCTCCTCACAGAGTAAATCAATAGTATAAAGTGGCGTCTTCTCATCCCCTTTCTCTCCGCCACAGATCGGATCTTCTCAAATGCTATGCTCTCTTCTTTCTGATGTTTTGAGGAGTAGGCAAGGAGAGAGTATTTAAGGAATGTAGGGACTTTTGAGATTCACAGCATTCCACCCACTTAGCAGAGCTGTGGTTCTGCATGTTGTAAGTCATACATTCCAATAGAGGGCGCCTTTGTCAGACATTGCTCACGTGCAAAGAAAAACCCATCAATATAATCTATTTTCTAGCCAGAAGTCTTAGCACATCCGAGAGTATATAGATTGAATGTGGACATGTCTTAAGAGAGAGAGAGATTCAAATGGACTTGTTCTTGTCTGTTTGACATTACCTGCCTTTATGGGTCGATACATGTGTGAAAATGGACAGTGTAGCAGGATTCCTACAAAGTGCTAGATCAGTGAAAACTGAGGCAACCCGTATCACATCCCCCCCTCCTCCTTCCACATTAACTTTGGTCAGAAGACACTGTTACACACTGTTCTCTCCCTCCTTGCACACAGAGAATACATCAATACATCAGCATCCTTTCTATTCAAGCCATGTCTATCTGTGTAGAAATACACAATAATAATAAGTAGACAAGCGGCAGGTGGTTCAGAGATGTTTTGGTTCTGTTTAAAACATTAAGATCCTATATGTTCTTCAATGTAGGAGTTATTCATACACAACAGCTTGTGCAATTTGCATATTCATCATATTTTCTCTTTACTTTCAAGACAACAGATGGGGAAACTGATGTATGGACAAACCTTAAAATACTGTGGCAATATTTGAGTTAGACTTTGTCTGTGTGGATGCATGTGCAGAGTATTTTGTTTCCGACATAATGTTCAGTTATAGTTCAAATCTATATTTGTAAGAAACTCTAATGCCTATTTCATTAGAAAATCTCCAAGCTCTGTCATTAAAACTATCCAATTAATGTATAGCCTACTTATATCAGCAGAAGAATTATATAAATTTGCTTAGTTAGCAAATCTTCAATAATTGAGTCCACAACGTAGGCAAATCAAAGGAAACAAGCCATAGCTGTTAAAGTTATGTGATGATAATGCATTATGTTGTTACAGTCTAATCCTATCCTTGTGATTACATTATGAGATGAATGAGGGAAATGCTGTGAATGCTGCTGTAGGGTTTACTTACACCAATAGTAATAAAATAAAATGTGGACTATAGAAATTAGAGATTTTTTTATTATTATACAGTAGACCTAGCCTAAGCTATGATTCATAGCCTATAGTAAAAAGTGACTTTTGATTAAATATCTGGGGTGAGAAATGTCTGCTTATCCTGTCATTTGCTGTGTCTACAGCCTACAGGACATATACCAGTAACTTGTGATGATGTAGGTTATTGGCTACTGTCAGTTATCACACATGCGCTGCTCCTGTTGCACCCGACTGTCATTCATTCGGCTTGAAATGAGTTGCGCGTTTCAGAATATACCCTCGCTGACAGGGGTGGAGTTCCCTTGGTGAACATCAGTCACCACTGCAGAAGAAGAAATCACATTCACACATTATAACAGTAAATATAATCTATTTAACCTGTTGGGGCTACAGGTTAGCAATGAACCCCGAGCCGGGATTGCTAACAAGGCTGGAAATTCAAAACATCAAAAATCTAATAATTTCAATTTCTCAAACAATCAACTATTTTACACAATTTAAATGATAAACATCTCCTTAATCTAACCACATTGTTCGATTTTCAAAGAGGCTTTACGGCAAAAGCATAAAGTTAGATTATGTTAGGACAGTACATAGCCACAAAAGTACAAACATCCATTTTCAATTCAAGGTCAGGCGTCACCAAAAGCAGAAACCAGCTTGAATTATGCACTAACTTTTGTCAATCTCCATCAGATGACACTCCTAGGACATTATGTTATACAATACATGCATTTTTTGTTCCATCAAGTTCATATTTATATCCAAAAACAGCATTTTACAGTAGCGTGAAATTCAGATTTTTTTCTTCTCTGAAATGCTTCCGGTGAACATAAAAAAAATACTATTCGAAAACATTGGTAAATTATAATATTGTCATTCAAAGAATAATATATTATCATCTCGTAATTGCTACCGAATGGCCAGATCTCAAAATAACTTTACTGGGAAATCACATTTTGCAATAAATGGGGTGCTATGCTAAGAACAACAGGCTATGCTATACAGTTAGCATCATCTAAAATCGATAATAACATTGTAAATACCCCCTTACCTTTGATTATCTCCATCAGAAGGCAGGATCCCAGGTCCGGAAGGCATTCCAGGTCCGGAACAAATGTGGTTTCTTTTGACAAAGTTCATAATTTATGTCCAAATAACACCAAGTACTTAGCGTTCATTATGCTCCCACAAAACGTGGTGGGGTGCTGGTAAAATCACGCCGAAAAGCTAAAAAAACCTAGTAAATAATCTATTTATGTTCGTTCAAACATGTCAAATGTTGTTTAGCATTAATCTTTTGGTCCATTTTTAACGTTAAACATCAGTAATATTTTCACACAACCTATCCTATGTCTAGATAAAAAATTATGACAAACTCACGTTTCTCAGATTTATGCGCAGGCGCAAAAAAATGAAGTGATGACATGTCAACTTCCTTGGATTCTAATTTGCTCTCTGTTTATCATAGACGCTTCAAACAACTTTATAAAGATCGTTGACATCTAGTGGAAGCCGTAGGTGTTGCGAAATGAATCCTTTCTCACTATGGTATCTATAAAACAATGACACTAAATAGTACAGTCACAAAATTCAAATTTTTTTAAATCTATTTTTCACAGGTTTTTGCCTGCAATATGAGTTTTGTTATACTTACAGACACCATTCAAACTGTTTTAGAAAATTCAGAGTGTTTTCTATCCGAATGTGTTAATAATATGCATATCCTAGCTTCTGAGTTGGTGTAGGAGGCAGTTAAAAATGGGCACATATTTTTTTCAAAATGTCTCAATACTGCCCCCGAGCCCCAACAGGTTTTAAATGCTCTTGTGTCCTGCCTGGCATTGACGTGAGAGCATTGTATCCTACTGATGTGAACGTAGATGTGGGCTATTTGTAGAGGATCCCTATATCACCTATAGATGGAATTGAACCCCATTCGTAAACGGAGACCGAATCCATCTCCATTGAATCCTTAAGGACGATGTGAAAAGTGCACTTCTTACATTATTTATTGACATAGAAGTAATGTAACTGTGCATCAGATCTGGTTTTGTACAATAGCATTGATCATGATTCAATCATCAATATACAAGAATAGAGGAATTAGAACCGGTATAGATGAATTTCCACCTACAAAGGATGTCCTCTAATGCATTGTCTGTTATTCTGGGAGAAAATGTATTGAGGGGAGACAGTTACCTTCTTAGTTGTTGGCATCAAACTGTAGCTTCTTTTTTACTGAAGTTGGGCTGAGGTGACCGAGATTTCCCTCAATTTTCTTTACTGAAGTTGGGCTGAGGTGACCGAGATTTCCCTCAATCTTCTTTACTGAAGTTGGCTGAGGTGACCGAGATTTCCCTCAATCTTCTTTACTGAAGTTGGCTGAGGTGACCGAGATTTCCCTCAATCTTCTTTACTGAAGTTGGCTGAGGTGACCGAGATTCCCATCAATCTTCTTTACTGAAGTTGGGCTGAGGTGACCGAGATTTCCCTCAATTTTCTTTACTGAAGTTGGGCTGAGGTGACCGAGATTTCCCTCAATCTTCTTTACTGAAGTTGGCTGAGGTGACCGAGATTTCCCTCAATCTTCTTTACTGAAGTTGGCTGAGGTGACCGAGATTCCCATCAATCTTCTTTACTGAAGTTGGCTGAGGTGACCGAGATTCCCATCAATCTTCTTTACTGAAGTTGGCTGAGGTGACCAAGATTCCCCTCAATTTCGGATGTCCCTGACCAATTCAAGCATCTTTCTGCTGAACGAGGTTAGTTATTTATTTTCTTATGGGGCTTTTTTAGGTGATTTGTTATGAAGGGACGAAGGGAAGTAGCATCTACAAAAATATTGTACATTCTATACATTTATGACAAAAAGGAGTGCAGCAGTAAATCTGAAATTGCAGGTCCGTCTGTCGTGCAATCCCAGAAAAAGTTTTTGGTATAATGTCATGGGGAAAACTTGATTTGTGCAGTTAAGCCTGCCTAGGCATGGGAGTGTTTTTTTTTTTTATCATCACAGTGCATTTGATAATAGACTAGTGACCATGCATGCAGGGTCATGCCTAATGTACAAGGAGTACTCATGGCTGAACATTTTCACATAATAAAGTGCATTTTCTCTCATGCGTTAAACATAAACAAAGTGTTTATAGTTTGGTTATGGTTTGGAGGTTACCCAAACAGAAACATATGAAAAACAGTTTATATCCATTAATCTATTTGGAGAACAGCAAAGACAAGCAAAAATGACCCAGCCATTATCACCTTGGCTGCTGTAGCTTCCTTCACTTCAGTTGAGATACAAAAACATAGCCTATTAGCTATACAATTACACATTAACTCACATTAACTCAGCACCGGGATTTAAAAAATATTATTTAATACATACAGAGGGATCTGTTAGGAAATAAGTTTGCTTTCCAGATAGTTTTGTTGTTGCGGTTTTACAGCTAATTTCCTGCAATTATACACATTTTGCCATGGGGTTGGGAGAAATGTTTGCAGTTTTAAAGCAAATTTCCTGCATTTCTACACCTTTTGCCATGACTTATGCCATATTAATATAATATCTGAGTGAGAGTGACTAACAAAGTCAATGGGCGCCCCCTGGAGGTCAGGGCCCCTGGGCACATGCCCTGCATGCCCGGTCGATAATTCAACCATGATTATTACAAGTTTATATAGCTGGCTCAACTGGCTAGGCTAATTTACTAATCTAGCATTGCTATGTAATGTATTCTCAGTGAATTTTGTGAAAAAAAATTCAGCTGTTCAGATAAATTAGCCATTGAAGTTGCTTGCATTTCCCCCCATAAATTAGTGTAAAAGTACCAGGTGTTGCCCACTAGAAGACGCTGTTCCTGCTGTTACTGAGACATTTGATTCATTTTGCTGGTCTCTTGTGTTTATTAAATGGACCCTTTTTCAACTTTGGGTAGAAAACCAATAGCTTTTGCTCATGATGAAAATAAATGGTGTGGTCATCCTTACAATTTGAGCCAGTCCTCCATGAAAAAAGCATTTCAAACACACACAAAGTGTCCTTTTCTTAGGCTTAATCTGTGTCCAGGAAACGGCCCCTGTGTTTGTAGTTTATTCCCTTCAAAAAAGGTTTGGATTAGTTAGACCATTCCTTGTGAACAAGCAAACGATTAGGCTACAGCAGTTCTAATGGTTTCAATGTTATGGTTTCTAAGGGTCTTCAACTGTGAAAGTCCCGAATACACATTGTATAGCGTTTTGCAGGGCTGGGCGGTAAATCGCATTTGACTATATACCGGTATTGATGCACAGACCGGTTTGGATTTTTACTTTACCTTACATAATGGTATTTCAATGTTAGGTTTGTTAAATGTAATATAAATGTAATAACTGCGTGATGAAACTCCCCAAAATATAGCAATCGTCAGTTCTTACTGTCAGTAAGGGACTGTTAACAGTTGACAAATGCTAATTTGCTGGCAAGAGCTTCCGGTGTACACATGAATAGCAAGGTTTTTTATGACTAAACCTATCTGTGTGAATAGTGACTGGGAGGCAGTGAGGGTGCCAAAAGCACCTCAGAAATCGGCACAATGCCCCTTGTGGTGAAAGTAAGAACTGCCAATGAATACATTGAAAATACATGGTAATAGAATAATTATTCTGATAGAGGAATAGTGACTTCACAAAATAGAGGCATACAAAGACAAAACAAATGTTTTACAGTGTGGAAATTATAACAAATGAGTGAAGGAAATACAGAAATTGATGAAAATTGTGAAAAAGATGTAACTGTACAAAGCTACTCATGAAGCATATCTACAACTTTTATTATTCAAACACATAAAATACTGTCAAATACCGTCATACCGTCAAAAATTCTAAAAATGTTGTGATAAAATATTTTGACCATATCACCCAGCCCTTGTGTTTTTTTCTAATGGCAATGGAATTGGGTTGGGTTTAATGGTAAATGTCACTAATCAAACAACATATATAGATGTTTTCTAATCATTTTATTGAAAAAGATACGACTGCTATGTTTATATATTTGGGTTGTCACAGCATTTTAGTCACTAGCCCAATTTTCTCCATCACATTTTTTGGGCTTGTAGTCAAAGTCTTCATGAGATTTGTACCATAGGGATAGCCCTCTCAGAGAGCTACCATTTGTTGGACTATTCGAAAAGAGTTGGGTTAAAGAATGAGGTTGCTAAGAGAAGGACGAACTTAATTGCTTTCATAGGATCCCCATTAGCTGTTGTGAAAGCAGCAGCTACTCTTCCTGGGGTCCACACAAAACATGAAATATGACATAACACAGAACATTAATAAACAAGAACAGCTCAAGAACAGAACTACATACATTTTAAAATGGCACACATAGCCAACATCAGTGTTGTGTTCTGTTTTCATGTCCAGATGCTTCTCTTGTTTTGAAACGCTCTATGTTCGTTATTATTAAACTCACCATCTGCACCTGCTTCCAGACTCCCTGCGTCGTTGTTACAGCATACTGCCTCAGAAACTATGGAAGCAGCAGATGATTACACCATCTTCCAGACGGCCGAGGAACAGGGTCATCTACCCAACCAACACCACGACCAGCTGTCTCTACTGGGTACGACCATGAATGAGGTACTCCTCATTCTCCAACGCCTCGACACCACCAGCGAGGTTCTCCAAACCTCTGACGAAGGGCCTCCTACCATGGGTCGTCCCCCAACCTACCCAGCCGTCTGCCCAGGTCAGCAATGCCCGACTTTCTCTTCCGGAGAAGTATGATGGTACTCCATCAAAATTCCATGGCTTCCTACTCCAATGCTCCCACTATTTTGCCTATCAGGCGAGCCCCCACCCCCGAGCGGTTGAAGTTTGCCACGGTCATTTCCCTGCTGACCGGACGGGCGTTGGAGTGGGTTCCTATGAGAAGTTCATGGCTCTGTTCAGGGCAGTCTTTGATCATCCTCCAGAGGGCAGAGAGGGAGGTGAGCGACTTTTTCAACTCCAGCAGGGTGCCCAGACCGCTTTCGGACTGTGGCAGCCTCCAGCGGATGGAATGAGCTGGCGCTCCACACTCTATTCCTCAGTGGACTGCTTCGAGGAGGTCCAGATGGAGTTGGCATGTCGAGATGACAACATATCCTTGGATGCTCATATCTCGATGGCCATCCGTCTGGATAACCTTCATCGGGAGCACCTGTGTCCACCTCGCCACTCGCCTTCCTCCTTCGGCTGTCCTGAGGCAGAACCTGAACCCATGGAGGTGGGGGCCACACACATCTCCGCGGCAGAGCGGTGTCACCGGAGACAGCTGGGGCTCTGATCCTATTGTAGCCAGGAGGGACACCAGCTTCATCGGTGCCCGGTGCCTCAAAACCCGGGGTCCACTAGAGCAGAGGGGCGGCCCCGTGACCTTCCATCTCCCAGGATAGGCATGAGTATTCCATAATCTCTTTCCGCCAAACCCTTTCTGGGTTAAATTTTATTGACTGGCTGTCCCTCATCTGTTGTCTCTACAGCTCTAGTGGACTCTGGTGCCGCTGGGAACTTTGTTGACCAGGTCCTTGCCTCCTCCCTCAACATAACTTCATACACGCTCTCCTCTCCTTTTCCTTTCGAAGCTCTGGATATGTGACCATTAGGATCCGGCAACAATACTCATGTCACAGCACCACTCACCATCACCGTGGGACCCAAGCACCAGGAAAGCCTTCCCTTCTTCATCATCACCGCACACGTACACAAAGTCATCTTGGGCCAATTCCATAACCTCACCATCTCCTGGTCAAAGATGAGAATCACCGCCTGGCGACCAGGATGCCGGAGGACATTGTTTTCCAATTGTGGTCCCCAATTCACATTGCCGGTCTGGAAAGCCTTTAGGGAAAAGCTGGGGGCCACGGTCAGCCTCACATCCAGGTACCGGCCTCAGTGTAACGGGCAGGTGGAGAGGACCAACCAGGTGCTGGGGATTCCTTCCCTGAGCGGAATACGCCCAGAATTCACTTTGTCACTCTTCCACTGGGCTGACTCCCTTCCAGTGCGTCCTGGGATATCAGCTGGCCCTGGCTCCGAGCCAGACCCTGGCCCTGCAGTTGACGAGTGGTTTCAGAGGTGTGGAAGGCCGCCCACGTGAGGCTCCAGCGCGTCGTTCGCTGTCAGAAAGATCAGGTGGACCTCCACCGCAGTGAGGCTCCCATGTTTCATCCTGGTGATGGCGTCTGGCTCTCCACCAGGAACCTCCTGCTCTGCCTGCCCTGTGTCATGACTGGCCTGTTCGGGTCAGGTTACCGTGGATCACAGTCCTACAGAGACATCTCTTACACCCACCAGCGGGGGGTGAGATAGAGAGGCTCCAGCACCTCCAGGTGGGGGGTTTTATGACACCTCACGCCCATTGTAAATCTTAAGGCAGCAGACAAAATCCCTTTGTCCTCTCAGTGTGGAGGAATGGAATGTATGATGGGCCTATGGAGAACCTACCTCAGAACAGTAACATGCAATAACAGTACTTTGGGACAATATATTTAGTCAGCCAAAATGGTGGTAATGACGATAGATAGAATATGAAAATAAATGTCGTTTTTATGTTATTAAAAGTTAAATGACGATGTTATAACGAAAACATTGTAACTTGAAGAGTTTTCATGATGTGTTTTTGATGTTTGCATACTGTACGTTGTGTGGAAAATGTCCAGATCAAAGAGAATGTTTTTGTAAAGATGAAATGTGAAGTTAGTTGTCGAAATTGGATCTGAGTAAAATCCAGACCTTCCCTCGTAACTAGTTACGCCCAGAGAACTTGCCATAAAGACGGAAACGCCACTTTCTGACCCGAGGGTATAAAACATGTGAGTTAAGAATTTACATGCAGACTAGGTGACCATGCTCTGCAGCCCAGGTCCGAGTAGTCGCAACCCCAAAACGAAACACGAGGTTGAAGAAGACAAAGGAACCTTTTAATAATCTATGCTACTGATGAGTAGCTGTGTCTAAGAGGGTGAATTCAAGCAGGATCACCCAGTTACCATTCTCCAAGGAATCGTGTGTCTACACTGTTTTCATTCCTACGCCGGAGCCCTGACCGTACTCAGAAGACCCCCTTTCAGAACAAGGAAGAGGAAACAGACCACTAAGAGAAAGGACCAAAGAAGTGCCGTCATCAGAGGAGAAGGCGAACCCGGTCCAAGAAGAGACACCCCATGGGAGACCTTCGACAAGTAATTACATAATTATATTCCGACCCATAAGAGCGGCAGTTCGGGGCAAGGTCTTAGGGCTAAACTAAGCATAGTTTACAAATGTATCTAAGTGTGATTTTCTCTCGTGCACTCTCTCTTTCTCTCTCTTTTTAAATCCCCATTTTGTGTAACACGTGTCATATTGTGTTGGCCTGCTAGGGACCTGTTTCATTGTACTAAGTTCTAATCAATTGCTTAGACTGTGTGTTTGTGTATCTTATATTATCATTTTAGCTTGTTAGTAAATAAATAATCAACTAAATTGGTATGGTACGGAATCATTTAGTGGGACTCGGGTTTGTGCAGATTCCTGGATTATGTAACGTTCAGGATGAGACTGTAGAGGAAATTAATTAATTAGCGATTGCTGCAAAATCGTTATTCTGATATTATTTGAATTAATTTGGGAAATGGAAACTCAATAAAAACAAACTCTTCCCATGATGCCCCAGGTTACTGAGTTAATGATTACCTGACTAATTTAATCACATAATTATAAATGGTTAATCATTCGATGAACAGCAGTCGTCACAGCAATCAATACGGATAAGAATAAGAAATACAAGTAAAAAGTAATTAAGAGCAGCAGTAAAATAACAATAGCGAGACTATATACAGTGGGGTACCGGTACAGAGTCAATGTGCGGGGGCACCAGTTGGTTGAGGTAATATGTATATGTAGGTAGACTTATTAAAGTGACTATGCATAGATGATAACAACAGAGAGAAGCAGTGGTGTAAAAGAGGGGGAGTCGTCTCCAGTACCTGGTGGACTGGTAGGGGTACGTCCTGAGGAGCGTTCTTGGGTCCCCGTGGCGGACATCCTGGACCCCAACATCATCCAGGATTTCCATCTCTGCCATCCGGACCGGCCCGCACCTCGCCCTTGGGGCCATACTCCTGGACGGTGTCGTCCTGCTGCTGGAGCCTCGCGTTGGGTGGAGTACTGTCACGCCTACTCCTGCTCCATCCCTCCGGCGCTCGATGTCGCTGGTCTACTAACCACCATTTCTGGTAACCCACATTGCGCACACCTGGCAACCATCGTTGCGCACACCTGATCCCCATCGTTAAGCACACCTGGACTTCATCACCACCCTGATTACTCTCCCTTAATAATAGGCCTCCTTGCTCGCACACACTTTTTCAGTTCTGCCCACATATTTTCTATAGGATTGAGGTCAGGGCTTTCTGATGGCCACTCCAATACCTTGACTTTGTTGTCCTTAAGCCATTTTGCCACAACTTTGGAAGTATGCTTGGGGTCATTTTCCATTTGGAAGACCCATTTGTGACCAAGCTTTAACTTCCTGACTGATGTCTTGAAATGTTGCTTTAATATGTCCACATAATTTTCCTTCCTCATGTTGCCATCTATTTTGTGAAGTGCTCAAGTCCCTCCTGCAGCAAAGCACTCCTACAACATGATATTGCCACCCCCGTGCTTCATGGTTGGGATGGTGTTCTTCAGCTTGCAAGCATCCCCCTTTTTCCTCCAAACATAATGATGGTCATTATGGCCAAACAGTTCTATTTTTGTTTCATCAGACCAGAGGACATTTCTCCAAAAAGTATGATCTTTCTCCCTGTGTGCAGTTGCAAATCGTTGTCTGGCTTTTTTATGGCGGTTTTGGAGCAGTGGCTTCTTCCTTGCTGAGTGGCCTTTCAGGTTATGTCGATATAGGACTGGTTTTACTGTGGATATAGATACTTTTGTACCTGTTTCCTCCAGCATCTTCACAAGGTCCTTTGCTGTTGTTCTGGGATTGATTTGCACTTTTCGCATCAAAGCCATGTGTTTTCTAATGACAATTCAGATGTTCAAACTATGGCATAAGGGGACGACAAGCGGATAAGAGGCAATCCGTAATTTTGATTAAGACATTAATGAGCAAGCTAGGACGGACATAGTCAATATAACTGTTTGTTTAGCACTTTTGAAATGTACAGCGACAGAATTCTGAACATGGGCCGTTCCTACAGTATTCTCCCTGTACACCAAGTCAGAACCGTAGGATAAATAAAGCGGGTATATAAGCAGACAATGAAAGCTCTTACAAAATTTGATGATTACATTTCTCTAAAACAGGTTATAGGCTACATGTGCACCACAGAACAGTAGGCAAAATTAGGAGGGGTAAATAGACCAAATTATTAGGGTGAGGCACATGGACTAACGGCGTACTACTCAACATACACTTAGTATTACTTTCTTAGCTACAGTATACATATCTCCGTGGCATTTATGCAGCAGCATACAAGACATTCTTGGACTCACCTTGTTGTGCTGTGCTCACTTGAACAGGAAGGTGGCACGGTGGTCCTTTGTGGGCAAATTTTGTCATTAAAGTCTGGTATTCTCTGGATTTGGGAACTCTGGAAGAAAAAAAAACAAGGTCGAATCATGATGACATCATTGATCTTCAGGTCATAGCTCCAGAAAGAGCCCCGAGTTCCCGACTTACAATTTAGAGTTGGATGACCGTTCCAAACATATTTCCCAGTCAGAGCTCATTTTTTTCCGGAATTCCTAGTTGTCTTGAACTCACTGAAGTCAAGTTTCCGCTGTTCCAAGTTAACAGTTGTTTTGAGTGAGGCACAAATCATGCTTCATTGACAGCATGGCCAATGTTAAATGTTTATTATCTTTAACTTGGAAAAAAGACACTTAATCACAGATTTGGGACCACACAGCCACTGCACTGAATAGCAGGCTAGTGATTGCTTTGCAATGCTTGCAGTTAGCCACTGTCACTGATTCCTTCCAATGCACTAATTGTTGAATTTGCAATTTCCAACTTATGTAATGTTTCCAATAGCCGATGAGCACCGATACATTTTATCTATAATTTCTCTTCATTATTTATCTTCATATGACAAGGATTAAAAATAATTTGCCAGTAGATTGTCGACTTGATTCATGATGATGACTGCTAGCTAAGATTTTGAAAGTATGATGTTGACATGATCAGTCCAATCAAAGCTACTGCAGATATAACGTGACTTGATGTCATTTTATCTGTGGCCAATGACCTTGAGCATTCTTGGATGGGCACTACTAATGTAACTCTATAGCAGCACCCAAGGGGCGTGAATTTTCGAGGTCTACCCTTAGATTTGGCAGTGACGTAGCATCCCCATGAGTGACAGCACACTGAGACAATCACGGCGCAACTAGAGAACATTACCAACCCCTAAGCTCCATATTTTCTGCTGGCTGCCCCATCACCACAGAAAGCACTGAGCTAGGCTGAAACACCTGCATTTTTTTTGGAGTGCATTATAAAAAAAGAGGAAGAAAGAGGAGGTGGGGAGAGAGGTGTAGAAGACAGAAAAGGAAAGAGGTAAAACAGAGGAGCAGGGAAGACAGCCTGTGATTAATGAATTACAGTGCTACCCTAATTCTCTCAGTTCATCACAATTACATAGTGTCTCTAGCGGTGTCTCCTAACTAGCCTTGGGCTCCCAGTCGGCCCGAAGGTTATCTTAAGAGCGGGTAAGGTGGCGATGACGGGACAGGCTTCCTCTCTCACATCAAAATATACCTGCAGACAAGAGACAGATGGATAGAGAGAGAGCAAGATTAAGCTTTGTTTTTGTTATTCTAACACGGTCAGTCATCATAATCATCAGGAGGTGAAATGCAAAACTGAACTTGGATCATTAACTCTGGGACTACTACATCGATATCTGTATTTCAATGTAAAGTATCTCTTTAATAATACTTCCTGTATAATATAAGTATAATATCCCTTATAAAAAATCATGATAACATTGGATAGATATGTGCATGTGTAGCATGTGACAATAGCAGTATTATATCAAGGGGAGCGTCACAAATGAATACATAAATACCACTTGAAGCTTGATGATGACTTGATCATTTGAATCAGCTGTGTAGTGCTAAGGCAAAAACAGAAATGTGCACCCCTTTGAGTCCCCAGGACCAGGACTGAGAACCGCTGCTATTCATTGGGACCTCTTGATCTGCAGACAGGCTTTCACAGCTCTCTGTATCTGAGAACAGAAAACCTCACAAGAAATAAACAACACAAAAGTACCTGCTCTATCCATAATAGCCTACTCTCTCACTTTGACAGCTGGGCCTGCTATCCTTTCAAAAGGGTTCACTTGACGTTGCAACACAGCAAGGTTCTCAGTAGACAGGGGGCATGGGATGTCAGGAACAATGACCCCATTGTCAGTGTTTCCAGATTCCAGATTATCCTCCTGATAAAGCAAGTCCTCCACCTTCTGAATCTGGAATGCTCAAAAGAAACAAATCTGTATTAGTGATGATAAATTTGGCAGCAACAGGGGCTTGATAGTCCAGTGAAAATGGCTGAGTGTTTATGTGGTGTATATCTTAAAATGAGCAGCTGACATCTTAAGGGTTTTTTAATTAATGCATGTGAGACAGGTTCCATGTACAACAAGACAGGCAGAGAGGACATCTGCACATCTGCATTGCTTGCTGTTTGGGGTTTTAGGCTGGGTTTCTGTATAGCACTTTGACATCAGCTGATGTGAAAAGGGCATTATAAATACATTTGATTGATTATGCCAAAATAACATGCAAAACAGGTATCCTGAAAAAAAAGTTGCCACTGCTTGTTTGTATTTTCCTAGGATTCGAAGCCCATGTCGAGACTTGCCAGTGGCCACTAAAGTGACTCGTCAGTGTAGCCTACTGATGGGCTGTTCGAGAACTGATCTGTGCTGGCTAGGCTGGTCAACCTGTTCTCAGAGAATTTTGTATTATTCTGTATGCAATCCGAGACTCTCCATCTAGTATGATATGTTACGTTTCGTATGGTATGCAGTAATTTGTGGATGTCCATCACCCATTTCGTATGATATGTTACGATTACAATGCGTATTATATGCTACGACTTTGCAAAATGTACAATATGTTAAGACTTTGCAAAAAGTACTATATGTTAGGAATTTGATATGTTACGAATTCTAGCTAGGTGGCTAATGTTAGTTAGCTGGTTAATGTTAGCTAGGCTAGGGGTTAGGATTAAGGTTAGGGTTATGTTTAGGAATTAGGTTAAAGGGTTAAGGTTAAAGTTAGGAGAAGGGTTAGCTTAAAGGGTTAAGGTTAGGGGAAGGGTTAGCTAACAGGCTAAGTAGTTGCAAAGTAGCTAAAAAGTAGTAAGTAGTGGGAAAGTTGTTACTTTTTGTGAACTCGCAACCTTGTGGTTGCTAGACATTCACGATATACGCCTACCCATCCACTCCGACCAACCACCCTACTTTCGTTTTTACCTTAAGTAACCATCTGTCTTATGTAACCATACTAAACGTAACATACTGTATTGTACTAATTTAATTATCTGCAGATAAATGTTTTCTTTTGAGTGGGGGCTTGCCTGTTTTGCATGTTATTTTGGCATTAATACATGTCACTAGGGTTGCACATTTTGGGAAATATTCAGAGGTGGAAACTTTCCATGGGAATTAACGTGAATATATGGGAATTCACGGAAATATTAGCAAATTAATATTAACACCATTTAAATGTAGATGTTTTTTGCATTGGATATATTTACCATATCATATGGAGACAGAAACATGTTGGCACAACTGCCATATTGCATCTCCATCCCAAAGCCCTTGCTTGGAAGTGTACTTCGCCAGACTGCCAAGAACCTTGCCCTCATCCAGGCCAAGGTGGCGAGACCCGATAGTGATAACACCATAGGCCTTGTTGATCTCTGCACCAGACAGGATGCTCTTGCCAGCATACTTGGGGTCCAACATGTACGCTGCGGCGTGTATGGGCTTCAGGCAGAAGTCTTCACGCTTTTTGATGTATTTCAGAACTGCAGTTTCCTCTGCTTGGAGCAACAGTGAAGTGGGCAGAGCAGTATGGATTTCTTCTCTTACATCTGCAAACAGAGTCTGAACATCAGACAGTATGGCATTCTCTCCCTCAATCCGTGCAATGGCTACTGCTATAGGTTTCAGGAGTTTCAGGCTGCTTACCACTCTCTCCCAAAATACATAATCCAGGAGGATCCTCTTGATGGGGCTATCCATATCGGCAGACCGTGATATGGCCATTTCTTGGAGAGACTCCTTCCCCTCCAGGAGACTGTCAAACATGATGACAACACCACCCCAACAGGTGATGTTGGGCAGCTTCAATGTGGTGCTCTTATTCTTTTCACTTTGCTTGGTAAGGTAGATTGCTGCTATAACTTGATGACCCTTCACATACCTAACCATTTCCTTGGCTCTCTTGTAGAGTGTATCCATTGTTTTCAGTGCCATGATGTCCTTGAGGAGCAGATTCAATGCATGAGCAGCACAGACAATGGGTGTGATGTGAGGGTAGGACTCCTCCACTTTAGACCAAGCAGCCTTCATGTTCACAGCATTGTCTGTCACGAGTGCAAATACCTTCTGTGGTTTAAGGTCATTAATGACTGCTTTCAGCTCATCTGCAATGTAGAGACCAGTGTGTCTGTTGTCCCTTGTGTCTGTGCTCTTGTAGAATACTGGTTGAGGGGTGGAGATGATGATGTCGTTAACTATTCCTTGCCCACGAACATTCGACCACCCATCAGAGATGATTGCAATAGTCTGCTTTCTCTATGATTTGCTTGACCTTCACTTGAACTCTGCATCCAGAAAATGAGTAGATAAAGCATGTCTGGTTGGAGGGGTGTATGCTGGGTGAAGAACATTCAGAAATCTCTTCCAATACACAGTGCCTGTGAGCATCAGAGGTGAACCAGTTGCATACACAGCTCTAGCAAGACATTCATCAGCATTTCTCTGACTCCATTGAGTCAAAAAAACTTCTGATTCAAGGAGGACCATGAGCTGTTGCTATTGATAAGGTGTCTGATTCATCATTTTCACCTCGAATAGAAGTAGAGGGACTTTTGTCAGAGGTTGCTTGTTGTGAGCGCTGAGGGAACTCTATGCACTTGGCCAGATGACTCTGCATCTTTGTTGCATTCTTCACATATGATTTGGCACAGTATTTGCAAATGTACACAGCTTTTCTTTCTACATTAGCTGCAGTGAAATGTCTCCACACATCAGACAGGGCCGTGGCATTTTCCTGTAAAGATTAGATTTTTTTTTTTTTAAACCCAAATACAATTTCATGTACAGATAAATAGTTGTAAGATAGATGTTTTAAAATTAAACGTATGGAAACAGGTGAATTAACACTCCTCAGTTAGCAGGCTCAAGCAAGCTAAAACCCACATGGTAGCAAAAACTAACTAGCAGAAATTGTTAAGAAGTTAAAAATGATTTAAACACACTTTGCTGTAGGCTACTATTTACTAGTTAACAAAACATCATATAAAATATATTCACCCCACCCAGTATTGTAATCAAAACTTACCAGAAAGCATGTAGTCCTTGGCTCAGACAGTGTAGTAGTGGGGGCTCAATAGCATCTCATCAGTGTGCAAGATCTTGAGAATCAGCGGTACATGTGATGGAAGAGCGCACTGTACATGTGATGGAAGAATGCACTGTGCTTGCAGAGGGTTGCAATTCTATTGAATTGGGGATAGTTTAACCAAAATATGACACAAGACCTAGAATTGCCTTCTGTGTATCCCACAAAAAAGGTTCACTGTTATAAGCTAACTTTTTTGATGAATTTAAGCAAAATTCTCCAAATTCCCGGGCTTAACTTCCCATTGAAAATTTCCGAAAAAAATCTGGAATGGCCCATGTTCTGAATTCTTTCACTGTACATTTCAAAAGTGCTGAACAAATAGTTATGTTGACTACGTCCGTCCTAGCTCGCTCATTAATGTCTTAATCAAAATGATGGATTGCCTCTTATCCGCTTGTCGTCCCCTTATGCCATAGTTTGTACATCTCAATTGTCAGTAGAAGCCACATTTGTTTAAGCAAGTCAGCCATATCAGCTATGTTTTTTTAAAGGCAGTAAATGAGGCTGAATGAACTGTTTCGCTGATAGCCAGGTGTAGCAGTGGTAATGTGCTGGGACTGCTGTGTGGACTCTGCTGTTGGGGCAGCTTTATGTAGACCCTAACAGTTTGTGGGCACTGTTTGTCACCGTTATAGTGCAATTAATGTATTGTTTAGTGTTGTGTTGTGTAGTGGCTTTGCTGGGATGCATCCCACATTTTTTGTTGTTGTTGCCCCAACAAGATTTACATGCTAAAATCGCCACTGAAAACATTAATGGAAGATCCTCAATGCAGGAACAATAGGTAGTGGAGACAGAGCTGCATTCTGGTCCAAAATATGATAAAAGAAAATAGATTGAAGGTTACAAAATCTAATGTAATGATACGTATATGTTAATTTTAAAGATATTGATATAGGCCTTTCAATTTGATTAAAGTGTCATGGAGTTGTCAACTGCTGCTTTCTGTGTAGAAAAGCCCATGTCCAACAACTGCTTTATGCTTCAATCATACCATAGGTCTATTCAGGGAGCCTGACTGTATAAAAGTGGGGGAGCAAAATCTGGCTGGTCTGGAGGTCCTCCCACTGGAAATGTTTTTTTTTACCATTTCCTGCAATTGTATATTGTTTCTCAACAGGGAATCCATGTTTACTTGACAGAACACAACCCTTTTACTTAGGTTTTTGCCACAATAAAGTAAATTGAAAGAGTAGACTAGTCATGTTTTTCTGACTAGATTACTAATCTATCCCCTTCTCTCAAAGTGATTGATTGACAGGTCTGAAACCCTACCAACTCTGTAACTCACAAACATCCTGCCCATAGGCATAGGTTTATATATGAGCCCCCCCAAAAAATTAATTAAAATAATGATTGTGCCGTTATACAATACATAGCCTACCTACCGCATATTACCCATGGCAGAAAAACATTTTTAAAGAACGATTTAAGATGTATTTGGTACATAATTGGTCTAGCCTATACTCCAAAAGCTACAAAAGTAAGTCATTAGCGGTATTAGACTGAAATATATAGAGGTAATTTCGTCAAACTTGTGAGCCTCTCCAGTCTCTATGCTCATTAGTTGCTCATTCAACATTTGCTACCACTTCACTCAAACCCATTTTAAATGTCTCCCATCCTAACTGTTTTATAGTCCCTGAGACCAACAAGAAATGTTTCCTTGGGCACATATTCCCAGACTTTTATAAAACAGCCACACTTGTGGTCTCTGCTTTCTGCATCACCAAATTTTATGTGAGGAATAAGAATAGGCTATGCGCAGCTGGTGCGCTTACATTTGCTTGTTCAGTGCAGGGGTGTAGCGCTGCCAGAGCACACCGGAGTGTCACTTCGCCACTTCTCACACTGGGGCGCCGCCAGGGATTTTGGGCCCCATGAAAAGATATCACATTGGGCCCCACCACTATAGGCCATACCAACCCTGCACAATTGCTGTAACCACACACCTCCAGAACCCAATCGACCCATTCAAAGCTTTAAATAACTCTACCTTTGCAGGCTTGCAACTCTTGTAGTCCAATATTTACTGTACAATATTTACTGAGAGTGAGCTGTGAAAATATTACACTGTGCAGACATGCATGCAACATTCTGCATACAGTGGAATTCACTATTTGATGCAAGACTGATACCCTCTATAAGAAATGTGCTAAAGGCCATCTTTTACAGTCTAAATGTAATTATAATGGTAAAATTCTTGAATGGAAAATTCTCTTAACATTAATGAATAAATTAAAATAAATATAACTTAAACATAAATTAACCTCTTCAATTAGAATAAATTGACATTATCATCTATAGAATGATATAACAAACAAAGTAATAAAATCAGCAGCAGATGTTTGAACTAAGTATACATACCAACTAGAAAATAAGCAGCTGTAAAAGTGGAAATGGGCAATGGAAAACAAAATGGAAATGGAAATGAAAATGAAAAAAACCTGATGGTGGCGCTAGAGGAAAGGTCAAGTGGTCACCAAATCAATAGGTTTCTTCCACTTGATGTCTTGATTGTGCACAACAAATTTTATGGCAATCCAGCCACTACTTTGAGATATATCTTGTTCTCAGCCTGTGGGCATCTTGTGTGTAGTGATCCAATTTCCATAGCCATGCCATTTAACAGTTATCACTGGCCCTTGCTCAGCCTTACTCAGCCCAGCGCCGAGCCTTCTTGCTACAGTGGTTCCTCCTTTAAAAGTTGCGAGCTTACACCGCGGGACTTAGAGGTACCCAGCGTCACGGCTTCATTGCTCAAGACCATCGCAAGGGGGAGTTAGAGCACTCATTATGCATTTGGGTACCAAGGTTTTTATGTGACCAATCATATCAAGTGGTTCCAATGACAAATTTGACGCGAGCCACCCGTCCCTGGTGACTTTCTTCAGCAAAGATGGCTGACAAAACATTATGGTGGAAGCTAATTTAAGTAATTATAACGTCATAACGAGTCAAGCAAAAAATGTACAATTGAGAGGAATATGTTAGTTAATGCAGAGACAAACGATTGTGCATATTTTTTTGTCGTCAAGTTAATTTAACAAAATCACTATTTAGCAAGTTTTTTGCAGTCATAACCAATACCAGGTGCATCAAACTCTATTATTTGAATGATGCTGTGTCTGCATGTACAGTTGAAGTCGGAAGTTTACAGACATTTAGGTTGGAGTTATTAAAACTCGTTTTTCCACCACTCCACAAATGTATTGTTAAGAAACTATAGCTTTGGCAAGTCGGTTAGGACGTCTACTTTGTGCATGACACAAGTCTGCTTCATCCTTGGGAGCAATTTCCAAATGCCTGAAGGTGTCACGTTCATCTGTAAAAACAATAGTACGCAAGTATAAACACCATGGGATCACGCAGCCATCATACCGCTCAGGAAGGAGATGTGTTCTCTCTCCTAGAGATGAACGTACTTTGGTGTGAAAAGTGCAAATCAATCCCAGAACAACAGCAAAGGACCTTGTGAAGATGCTGGAGGAAACAGGTACAAAAGTATCTATATCCACAGAAAAACTAGTTCTATATCGACATAACCTGAAAGGCCGCTCAGCAAGGAAGAAGCCACTGCTCCAAAACCGCCATAAAAAAGCCAGACTACGGTTTGCAACTGCACATGGGGACAAAGATCGTACTTTTTGGAGAAATGTCCTCTGGTCTGATGAAACAAAAATAGAACTGTTTGGCCATAATGACCATCGTTATGTTTGGAGGAAAAAGGGGGAGGCTTGCAAGCTGAAGAACACCATCCCAACCGTGAAGCACGGGGGTGGCAGCATCATGTGGGGGTGCTTTGCTGCAGGAGGGACTGGTGCACTTCACAAAATAGATGGCATCATGAGGACGGAAAATGATGTGGATATATTGAAGCAACATCTCAAGACATCAGTCAGGAAGTTAAAGCTTGGACGCAAATGGGTCTTCCAAATGGATAATGACCCCAAGCATACTTCCAAAGTTGTGGCAAAATGGCTTAAGGACAACAAAGTCAAGGTATTGGAGTGGCCATCACAAAGCTCTGACCTCAGTCCTATAGAAAATTTGTGGGCAGAACTGAAAAAGTGTGTGAGCAAGGAGGCCTACAAACCTGACTCAGTTACACCAGCTCTGTCAGGAGGAATGGGCCAAAATTCACCCAACTTATTGTGGGAAGCTTGTGGAAGACTACCTGAAATGTTTGACCCAAGTTAAACAATTTAAAGCCAATGCCCCCAAATATTAATTGAGTTTATGTAAACTTCTGAGCCACTGAGAATGTGATGAAAGAAATAAAAGCTGAAATAAATTATTCTCTCACTATTATTCTGACATTTCACATTCTTAAACTAAAGTGGTGATCGTAACTGACCTAAAACAGGGATTATTTTTACTAAGATTAAATATCAGGATTTGTGAAACTGAGTTTAAATGTATTTGGCTGAGGTGTATTTAAACTTCGACTTCAACTGTATGGATTACAATTATACACTTCAACAGTGTTTACCACTCCTGCTCCTGGGACATCAATGATTACACATTGTAACTATGCAATAGACTAGAAACATGATTTAAGTAAAGGCTGCTTTGTAATTCATATATACAGAATAAAAAACAGTACATCCTGCCAGCATGACCACAAGGGTGCTGAATGACCCGTGGAAGAGAGCGAGGAACGAGATGGGAGTAACAATCCGTCATAATAATGTAATGAAACAAGCAGGGAGCAGGTTTTGAACCCTCAACATTCTAGCCCGAAGTCCAGCACGCTATTGACTGTGCCCAAATGTATTAATTGGGGTTGGGGCTGATTGTGGCTAAAAACACTTTATCAATTGGAATTTCTATCATGTGGAAAAAAATGTATTATTCGTTTTTCACAAGCGTAGCAGGATGGGCTACCAGCTGAACAATAGACTATTCAACCTTTACTAAAGAATTGTCTAATAGCCAAGCTAGGTGTAAATCCCCCCTCCCCATCTTGAGCTAGGTGTGAACCCCCCCTCCCCAACTTGCAACAAATCATTTGTATCTATCTTTCCACATCTACCTACATACGTATCTACCTACACACGGTTAATGTTCTGAAAAAATATATATTTACAGTATATATTGGTCATGGCTCCCGAGTGGCGCAGCGGTCTAAGGCACTGCATCTCAGTGCAAGAGGCTTTACTTCAGTCCCTGGTTCGAATTCAGGCTGTATCACATCCGACCGTGATTGGGAGTGCAAAAGGGCAGCGCACAATTGGCCCAGCGTCACCCGGGTTTGGCCGGGGTAGGCCTTCCTTATAAATACGAATTTGTTCTTACCTTACTTGCCTAGTTAAATAAAGGTTCCATTTTAAAAAAACAACTGCCGGCAACTGCAGCGCAATCAATTTGAGGTGAACAGTGGCTGGTGCTGAAAATATAGCTAACTTGTTATGCAAGTGTTACACACCAACAGATGGAGAAAACCTACACCAGTCGAGCAATTCATTTCAACAATAATCTTCATTTTAATTTGACTTTACAAACAACAAGAAGGCTTAATTGGAGTCTATTTCTTCGGAGCCTAGACCTATATAAAATAACTTAACTGGCTCAGATAGGCTATGAAGCTTGACAGCCTAATAGAAGCAGGATTTTTTTGTTAGGCCTACTTACAATTGCAACTGGTCAAAAATGTAACATCCTACATAAAACAATAATTTAAAGAAAAAAAGTCTGCACGTTTGAACTAAAACAATGTAACTAATAATTAAAAGCACACATTTGTAAATCCCAAACTCTAAAAGTAATTGGAAAGGTACAGTAGATACAAATTATGTGTGACATTGTGGTTACAATAAAGAATGTAGCCCATCATGTAAGTGTTTCCTATTAGCAGGACAATATACTTTTTATAACCCTGCTACTGTTGTGAAAATCCCTCAACTTGCAATGTATTTGATTCTTAAGTTCTCTAAAGTGTTACATTTCTAACTCAAAACAACATTTCTTCATCAACATCTTTATGCTTTCGTTAATCTTCTTGATCTTCTTCCTTTTTTTCTGTAGCAATTTTGAGCAAATTGCTCATGGGCCACGGTTGACTCGTCTGTGAAGATGACGTTATTGAATGTCTCGTCAGCTTTGATCCATGCCTGGGCCTGCAGGACGCAAAGTTCTTTGTTTGTCAGATGAATCATTGACTCACACATTGAAACGGGAGAGGAATGAGATGGAGTCACAATCCATGCCAGGCACACCTGTGAGCTCTGGAACTCCACCTCCGACAGGCAGAGTCAACATCCGTGGTGGGTTCGTCAGGTCTTCAGTTCACCCTGACATTTCCATTCCTCTTCTGACAACATAACTTGACCAACCGCTCACCAGGCACAGCAAGGGCCGCCCAGACCGTTATGCTGTTTTGCTATGACAAGGATATGTAACCCAAGGGAGATACCACGAGTGGGCAAAGAATGTATAGCCTTCCCGCTGTAGACATCTATTTCAGCACCGTTTTGCACTGCTCTGAGACAAGCACGGAGAAACTAAAATGTTCAAATATTCCATGATATTTTTTAAATATGTGTTGACTGAATATTAGCTAGTGATGTCTGCTAAATAATCAAGTTAGGTTTCTCCAGAAATAAATATTTGTAAACAACAAACTGGTTTTATTTACAAATTAGTGAGAATGTTTCACCCCATGTTCAAGAACTGCCTATTTCTCGCTCACTCTAGGTTAAATGAAAACGAACTAAACAAAGCGATTATTATTATTAATTAATTTAGAATTATATATAATACCCTTAGATATTCTCAAATATTCTCACAGATCCTAACAGAAAATGCCCCTTAGATATTAATAAAGAGTCCTCCAATCCCCTAAATGTAATTATTGGCAGAGAGTCACATCATTGAAAAAAATATTTGTAGATATACTGTTAAAAATGGTGTAGGTCTTATTTATTTAAAGAGCATATTGAAGTTAGAAGCAAAAGCCTACAACTATTTTAGCACCGTTTTGCTCCAATCCTCTAAATGTAATTATTGGCGGAGAGTCATGTCATTGACATTTCTTTTTCCGATATACTGTAGGCTTACCATAGGCAAAATGTGTCTCACTAGCGTTGAGTAATGTGCTGGTAAAGATGGTGTATGTCTTATTTATTTAATAAGCATATTGAAGTTAGAAGCAAAAGCCTACAACTATTTTAGCACCGTTTCGCACTGCTCTGAGGCAAGCATGGGGACTGGTCTTGATAAATCAATGAGATTTTTATTTTCACTTAATCTCCATTTGGGTATTGGTTAGACAAGAATTCGAAAATTAGGGTGCAGAAATGTTATGCTCTTAGTGTAACCTTTATTTAAGTAGACAAGTCAGTTAAGAACAAATTCTTATTTACAAGGACAGCCTACTCCTTCCTCGTGCACTCCGGGGATTCTTTAGCTAAATTACAGCTCCATATTTTCCGTTCCATCCTAATCGAAACCAAGAGGGTTTTTAGTTTTTCTTGGAATAGAAAAAACATAATATTAATCAAATTAATTAAGCAAGTACCAGTCAAAAGTTTGGACACACCTACTCATTCCAGGATTTTTGTATATTTTTACTATATTCTACATTGTAGAATAATAGTGAAGACATAACAACTATGAAATAACACCGGTCTCCTGCGTTCCTCGCATTATGTAGTACAGACATGGCCTGCTCTCCTTTATGTAAGGAATTAGGACTTTCCCATGTTTACTACAGTATGTATTGCACAGTAGCCTAATAAACAAATAAACACATTTCGTTAATAAAATAATGATAAAAATACTCTTTCAAAATGCAAATCTTGATTTAGTTATGGATCCATAACGAATTACTATGGGAATAAACATCACTGATTTACAGAAATATTGGACCAAAGTTGTCTAATCAAGGCAAACAATTTAGAATCCTACAATCCTGTAGCCTACTCCTGACCGTCACGTTGTACAGCGCCATATTTTCCATTCCATCCTAATGGGAAACCCTGAGGGTTTCGTTTTTCATTTTTCTCTGAATAGAAACACCATAATATTAATCAAATTAATTAAGTCAATTTTCTTAAAATCAATCCCATGTACTATGTTATTACAAAAAGGTTTAAAATTCTCTGGTAATGCCAATACGGAATACTATCAAATGCTTCTCAAAGATGCCCTCTGGTGGTCAAACTAGCAATAACTTGCATTAACAGAAAAAATGGCTGACAAATGGATAACGAGCCACAGAAGGAACACCACCCGGGGAACAGAGGAGGAGTAGGATGAGGGTACGGCTAAAGGCTATCAAAACTGGTTGTCTAGTGTGTTGGGGACAGAGAATAACCTCTTACATCTAGACGTTCCGCTAGCGGAACACCTGCTCCAATATCCAATGATAGGCGTAGCGCGAATTACAAATTCCTCAAAAATACAAAAACTTCAATTTTTCAAACATATGACTATTTTACAGCATTTTAAAGGCAAGACTCTCCTTTATCTAACCACACTGTCCGATTTCAAAAAGGCTTTACAGCGAAAGCAAAACATTAGATTATGTCAGCAGAGTACCCAGCCAGAAATAATCAGACACCCATTTTTCAAGCTAGCATATAATGTCACAAAAAACAAAACCACAGCTAAATGCAGCACTAACCTTTGATGATCTTCATCAGATGACACACCTAGGACATTATGTTATACAATACATGCATGTTTTGTTCAATCAAGTTCATATTTATATTAAAAACCAGCTTTTTACATTAGCATGTGACGTTCAGAACTAGCATACCCCCCGCAAACCTCCGGTGAATTTACTAAATTACTCACGATAAACGTTCACAAAAAACATAACAATTATTTAAAGAATTATAGATACAGAACTCCTTTGTGCAATCGAGGTGTCCGATTTTAAAATAGCTTTTCGCAATATTCTGAGTAGATAGCCCAGCCATCACGGCTAGCTATTTAGACACCCACCAAGTTTAGCCCTGACCAAACTCCGATTTACTATTAGAAAAGTTTGATTACCTTTGGTGTTCTTCGTCAGAATGCACTCCCAGGACTGCTACTTCAATAACAAATGTTGGTTTGGTTCAAAATAATCCATAGTTATATCCAAATAGCGGCGTTTTGTTTGTGCGTTCAAGACACCATCCGAAGTGTAAATAAGGGTCATGCGCACAACGCATTTCGTGACAAGAAATTTCTAAATATTCCATTACCGTACTTCAAAGCATGTCAACCGCTGTTTAAAATCGATTTTTATGCCATTTTTCTCGTAAAAAAGCAATAATATTCCGACCGGGAAAGCGTGTTTACGTACAAAAGAGAGAGAAAATAAAAGCATGGGATCCCCTCGTGCACGAGCCTGAGTCTCATAGTACTGTGACTGGCCACTATCCAAAAGCGCTAATGTTTTTCAGCCAGGGGCTGCCTCGATATCATTCAGCTGTTTGCCGCCTTCTGAGAGCCCATGGGAGCCGTAGGAAGTGTCACGTAACAGCAGAGATCCCCTGTATTGGATAGAGATAATCAAGAAGGCCAAGAAATGGTCAGACAGGGTACTTCCTGTACAGAATCTTCTCAGGTTTTGGCCTGCCAAATGAGTTCTGTTATACACACAGACACCATTCAAACAGTTTTAGAAACTTTGGAGTGTTTTCTATCCAAAGCTAATAATTATATGCATATACTAGTTTCTGGGCAGGAGTAATAATCAGATTAAATTGGGTACGTTTTTTATCCGGCCGTGAAAATACTGCCCCCCAGCCATAACTGGATAAAAGGAGCAGATTTCTGGGCGTTGTAGGATAGATTCATTGCATAATGTACAGATAGGGGTATGGTAGGGTGCGGGTACAGTGGAGATAAACCTAGGCATTGAGTGACGATAAGAGAGGTTGTATCTCTGGACGCACTAGTTCTGCTGGGTGAGGTCACCGCATGTGTGGGAGGTGGGGCAAAGGAGGTATCTGAGGCATGCTGAGTGGGACTAGGGGCTCCACAGTAAACTAAAACAATACCTTGGCCATATGACTTGAAGGGAATAATTTAACATTGGCTGTCATTTATACAGACTGAGTCACTCAATGCTTCAAAGTGTCTAGCATCCAATACGGACTATAGGCTGTTTTTGTTTCATATAATGATCATTATGAGGAAAAATAATTACATTGACAAGGATTTAATCATTTTATTTTTTTATAATAATAAAAATAGGAATTCCCACAGACCCCCTGCAATTATGCCAACTGACATGTCATTCAACACAATGCTGCTCACCTCCTTCAGTTGGCTCAGGGGTATGGGGCTGGTTCAGGGGTATGGGGCTGGTTCAGGGGTATGGGGATGGGGAGACAGGGCTGCTGAGGCCGAAGCTGCATCTGTTGGGCCTGGCACCAGGCAGGGGGCAGGGACAACTGATTTAGTATGAATAGCTTTCTAAAAGTTTGCCTGCATTGACTAAATGTCGGCTAAGATGAGCAAAATGCAAACACTCAGAATTTTCTGTGAAGATATTAAGTAAGTAACAGAGGCTGCATGAGGCTCTCTGGATGAGGCTTTTTGCCAAAACCAATTTAAAAAAAGAAAACGTCATTTTTATTAGTACATTGTAAATAAAATATTATATTAATGATATTAGGTTAATAAATTAATATTGAAAATGTTTACCTAATGTTCTAATAATTTGTTTAGCGCCCCTGTCAGTCACAGGCCCTTAGAATCGTCCTAACCCCCCCCCCCCCATACGGCGCCCCTGGTGGTGATAATTTATTAAAGTTAGATCAAAGCTGAATCAATAGTTTCTTAACACCATCTGCTCTAATTTGCTCACAAAACAGTTTGAGTTATTCAACTGCAAGAAGATCTAAATGCATATTCATGTAGGCTACGCTGTCCCTCATTTGGGTATTTGGATACCTGGCATGAGTGAGAAAAACGAACCTGCGGGAAACGTCTTTTTGTTGTTCCTTACCATTTGATAACGGGCCATTCTAAATCGAAACTAATATTACATATTACTAAAGACAAATTTAGAATAGTCAGATGGTTGAAAAGCAACAGAAAGCGCAAGCAATTTTTTTCAACTTTCTCGTTCATCAATAGCCTATAGTCGCATCATGTAGGCCGTATGTTTTGATTTATAAGACATTCTAAGGTTTGTATCATTCACAACTAAAGTTGCCAAACAATTCTAAATCTAGTGTTAAGGACCTGTTTCAAATGATCACTTTTATGCTGAACATAGCGACTTCATATGATGCACACTTCAAATCAAATCAAAGTTTATTTGTCACGTGGGCTGAATACAACAGTGAAATGCTTACTTACAGGCTCTAAACAAAAGTGCAATTTCTAAGTAAAAAAAAAGGTATTAGGTGAACAATCGAAAAGTAAAGAAATAAAAACAACAGTAAAAAAGACAGAGATAACAGTAGTGAGGCTATATACAGTACCGAGGCTATAACAGTAGCGAGGCTATATACAGGCACCGGTTAGTCAGAATGATTGAGGTAGTATGTACAGTTGAAGTCGGAAGTTTACATACACCTTAGCCAAATGCATTTAAACTCACTTTTTCACAATTCCTGACATTTAATCCTAGTAAAAGTTCCCTGTCTTAGGTCAGATAGGATCACCACTTTATTTTATTAAGAATGTGAAATGTCAGAATAATAGTAGAGAGAATGATATATTTCAGCTTTTATTTCTTTCATCACATTCCCAGTGGGTCAGAAGTTTACATACACTCAATTAGTATTTGGTAGCATTGCCTTTAAATTGTTTAACTTCGGTCAAACGTTTCGGGTAGCCTTCCACAAGCTTCCAACAATTCTCGGGCCAACTCTTTTCTCTGTATATATCAATGATGTCGCTCTTGCTGAGGGTGATTCCTTGATCCACCTCTAAACAGACGATACCATTCTGTATACATCTGGCCCTTCTTTGGACACTGTGTTAACAAACCTCCAAACGGGCTTCAATAACATACAACACCCCTTCCGTGGCCTCCAACTGCTCTTAAACGCTATTAAAACTAAATGCATGCTCTTCAACCAATCGCTACCCGCCCGCCCGACTAGCATCACTACTCTGGACGGTTCTGACTTAGAATATGTGGACAACTACAAATACCTAGGTGTCTGGCTAGACTGTAAACTCTCCTTCCAGACTCATATTAAGCATCTCCCATCCAAAATTCAATCTACAATCAGCTTCCTATTTCACAACAAAGCCTCCTTCACTCACACTGCCAAACATACCCTTGTAAAACTGACTATCCTACCGATCCTCGACTTCAGCGATGTCATTTACAAAATAGCCTCCAACACTCTACTCAGCAAACTGGATGCAGTTTATCACAGTGCCATCCGTTTTGTCACCAAAGCCCCATATACCACCCACCACTGCGACCTGTATGCTCTCGTCGGCTGGCCCTCGCTACATATTCATCGCCAGAACCACTGGCTCCAGATCATCTATAAGTCTTTGCTAGGTAATGCCCCGCCTTATCTCAGCTCACTGGTCACCATAACAACACCCACCCGTAGCACGCGCTCCAGCAGGTATATCTCACTGGTCATCCCCAAAGCCAACACCTTGTAAGGGGTGCGTAACCGGTCTCAGGGAAGTCAGACGCAGGAGAGCAGAACTTGGTAACAGCCGGAGCAGTTTAATAGCGAAACCAACGGCATAAAAATAACAAGATATGGGTACAAAACCCCGTCGCCCACCAATCAACAAAGCACTTACAATAAACAATCCCACACAAAGACATGTGGGGAACAGAGGGTTAAATACACAACAAGTGATTGAGGGAATTGAAACCAGGTGTGAGGAAAAGCAAGACAAAACACATGGAAAATGAAAAGTGGATCGATGATGGCTAGAAGACCGGCGACGCCGAGCGCCGCCTGAACAATGAGAGGACCCGACTTCGGTGGAAGTCTTGACAGTACCCCCCATTGACGTGCGGCTCCAGCAGTGCGCTGACGCCGGCCTCGGGGACAACCCGGAGGGCGAGGCGCAGGGCGATCCGGATGGAGACGGTGGAACTCCCGCAGCATTGAAGGGTCTAACACATCCTCCACCAGAACCCAGCACCTCTCCTCCGGACCGTACCCCTCCCACTCCACAAGGTACTGAAGGCCCCTCGCCCGACGCCTCGAATCCAGGAAAGAGCGAACGGAGTACGCCGGTGCCCCCTCGATGTCTAGAGGGGGCGGAGGAACCTCCCGCACCTCAGACTCCTGGAGTGGGCCAACCACCACCGACCTGAGGAGAGACACATGGAACGAGGGGTTAATACGGTAATCAGGGGGGAAGCTGTAACCTATAACAAGCCTCATTCACTGTCCTCAAGACTTTAAATGGCCCCACAAACCGCGGACCCAGCTTCCGGCAGGGCAGGCAGAGGGGCAGGTTCCGGGTCGAGAGCCAGTGCGAACACCGGGGCCTCACTGCGGTGACGGTCTGCGCTGGCTTTCTGGTGCAGCACGGCCCGCTGGAGGTGAACATGGGCGGCATCCCCTCCGCGTGCCTGAACCAGTCGTCCACCGCAGGAGCCTCGGTCTGACTCTGATGCCAAGGCGCCAGAACCGCTGCCCACTTCCCCTGCCGATCCTGGCAATACGACCGCAGAAACCTGCCCACATCCTGGTTCACTCTCTCCACCTGCCCATTACTCTCAGGATGAAACCATGATGTAAGGCTGAGCGAGACCCCCAGACGTTCCATGAACGCCTTCCAGACCCTCAAAGTGAACTGGGGACCTCGATCAGACACTATATCCTCAGGCACCCCGTAGTGCCGGAAGACGTGTGTAAGCAAGGCCTCCTCAGTCTGTAGGGCCATAGGTAGCTCGGGCAGAGGGAGGACATGGCAGGATTTAGAGAACCGATCCACAACGACCAGGATCGTGGTGTTTCCCTGTGAGGGGGGAGGTCGGTAAGAAAATCCACCGACAGGTGCGACCAAGGTCGCTGTGGAACGGGTAAGGGGTGTAGCTTCCCTCTGGGCAGGTGCCTAGGAGCCTTACACTGGGTGCACACCGAGCAGGAGGAAACTTCCCAACCAAACAGCACACCGTCCGACCGATCCCAGGATGACCAGAGGAGGGTGACATGTGGGCCCAATAGATCAACCGGTCACGGACAGCAGTCGGAAAGTACAGATGCTCAGCGGGACACTGGAGGGGAGCGGGCTTTGCACGTAACGCTCGCTCAAATGTCCGCGTCCAGCTCCCACAGTATCTGGCGCCACCAGGCAGGATGCCGGGAGTATGGGAGTGGGATCCATGGGCCGCTCCTCTGTGTCATACCGTCGGGACAGTGCGTCTGCTTTCACGTTTTGGGAACCTAGTCTGTAGGGAAGGGAAAAAACAAAACGGGTGAAAAACATGGCCCACCTTGCCTGGCGAGGGTTCAGGCTCCTCACTGCCCAGATGTACTCCAGATTGCAGTAGTCAGTCCAGATGAGAAAAGGGTGTTTAGCCCCCTCAAGTCAATGTCTCCACGCCTTCAGAGCCTTGACGACAGCCAACAGCTCCCGGTCCCCCACGTCATAGTTTCGCTCCGCCGGGCTGAGCTTCTTCGTGAAGAAGGCACGGGGGCGGAGCGTCAGTGGCGTAGCCGAGCGCTGAGAGAGCACGGCTCCTATCCCAGCCTTGGATGCGTCCACCTCCACTATGAACGCCAAAGAGGGATCCGGATGGGCCAACACGGGAGCCGAGGTAAACAGAGCCCTCAGGTGACCAAAATCCCTGTCCGCCTCAGCCGACCACTGCAAACGTACCGGCCCCCCCTTCAGCAGTGAGGTAATGGGAGCCGCTACCTAACCAAAACCCCGGATAAACCTCCGGTAGTAATAGGCAAACCCTAGGAACCGCTGCACTTCCTTTACCGTGGTGGGAGTCGGCCAATTACGCATGGCTGAAATGTGCTCACTCTCCATCTCCACCCCCGAGGTGGAAATGCGGTACCCTAGGAAGGAGACGGACTGCTGGAAGAACAAGCATTTCTCAGCCTTGACGTACAGGTCATGCTCCAACAGCACCCTGCGCACCAGGGACACATGCTCCGGGCGTGTAGCGGAGTATATCAGAATATCATCAATATACACCACTACACCCTGCCCATGCAGGTCCCTGAAAATCTCGTCTACAAAGGCTTGGAAGACTGATGGAGCATTCATCAACCCGTACAGCATGACGAGGTACTCATAATGCCCTGAGGTCGTATTGAACGCCGTCATCCACTCGTCTCCCTCCCGGATACGCACCAGGATACGCACCGTGGCGATAAGAGGTAGCGGGTAACTGTACCTCACCGTGATCTGATTCAGGCCTCGGTAGTCAATACACGGGCGCAGACCTCCCTCCTTCTTCTTCACAAAAAAGAAACTCGAGGAGGCGGGTGAAGTGGAGGACCGAATGTACCCCTGACGCAGGGATTCGGAGACATATGTTTCCATAGCCGCCGTCTACGCCTGTGAGAGGGGATACATGTGATTCCTGGGAAGTGCAGCATCTACCAGGAGATTTAACTCACAATCGCATCGTCGATGGGGTGGTAATTGAGTCGCCTTCTTCTTTGGAGAAGGCGAGAGCCAAATCGGCATATTCAGCGGGGAATGTGCCAGCTGGAGACTTGGTCTGGACTTTCCACCGTAGTAGCACCAACGGAAACCCCTAAACACCTCCCCGAGCACTCTCGCAACCACCCCATGAGACCCCTCCATTGCCAGGAAACAGTGGCAAGCTAACCAGGGTAGGCCTAGCACCACGGGAAACGCAGGAGTCAATGAGGAAGAGACTAATTCTCTCCTTGTGACCCCCCTGCGTCACCATACCCAGAGGAGCGGTGGCCTCCCTAATCAACCCTGAACCAAATGGTCGACTATCTAAGGCGTGAACGGGGAAGGGCACAGCCACGGGAACAATGGGGATCCCTAAACTAAGGGCGAACGATCTGTCTACAAAATTCCCAGCCGCGCCTGAATCGACGAGCGCCTTATGCTGGGAATGCGGGGAAAACTCAGGGAAAAACATGTGTGCAACAGAGGACTCTGGGTGAGAAGGGTGCCGGCTCAACTGGGATGACGACAGAGTGCCCTGCCTGCTGCCACAATGCAAATAGTCCGGGTAGCCATTTGATTACCTGTTCAGGAGTCTTATGGCTTGGGGATAAAAACTGTTGAGAAGCCTTTTGGTCCTAGACTTGGTACTCCGGTACCACTTGCCATGTGGTTGCCATGTGGTAGTAGAGAGAACAGTCTATGACTGGGGTGGCTGGGGTCTTTGACAATTTTTAGGACCTTCCTCTGAAACCGCCTGGTGTAGAGGTCCTGGATGGCAGGCAGCTTATCCCCAGTGATGTACTGAGCCGTATGCGATACCCTCTGTAGTGCTTTGCGGTCGGAGGCCAAGCAGTTGCCGTACCAGGCAGTGACGCAACCAGTCAGGATGCTTTCGATGTCGCAGCTGTAGAACCATTTGAGGAGCTGAGGACCCATGCCAAATCTTTTTAGTTTCCTGAGGGGGAATAGGCTTTCTCGTGCCCTCTTCAAAACTGTCTTTTTGTGTTTTGGACCATTCTAGTTTGTTGGTGATCCAGTTACAGAGGGAGGTGTTTAGTCCCAGGATCCTTAGCTTAGTGATGAGCTTTGAGGGCACTATGGTTTTGAAAGCATGAGCTTTTTGTCAATGAATATAATTCTCACATAGGTGTTCCTTTTGTCCAGGTGGGAAAGGGCAGTGTGGAGTGCAATAGCGATTGCATCATCTGTGGATCTGTTTGGATGTAAATTGGAGTGGGTCTAGGGTTTCTGGGATAATGGTGTTGATGTGAGCCATTACCAGCCTTTCAAAGCACTTCATGGCTACGGACGTGAGTGCTACGTGTCTGTAGTCATTTAGGCAGGTGTTCTTGGGCACAGGGACTATGGTGGTCTGCTTGAAACATGTTGGTATTACAGACTCAATCATGGACATGCTGAAAATGTCAGTGAAGACACCTGCCAGTCAGTCAGCACATGCCCGGAGCACACGTCCTGGTAATCCATCTGGCCCCACAGCCTTGTGAATGTTGATCTTTTTAAAGGTCTTACTCACGTCGGCTATGGAGAGCGTGATCACTTAGTCGTCCGGAACAGCTGATGCTCTCATGCATGCCTCAGTGTTGCTTGCCTCGAAGCGAGCATAGAAGGGATTTAGCTAGTCTGGTAGGCTCGTGTCTCTGTGCAGCTCGTGTCTGTGCTTCCCTTTGTAGTCTGTAATAGTTTGCAAGCCCTGCCACATAAGACGAGCGTCAGAGCTGGTGTAGTACGATTCAATCTTAGCCCTGTATTGACGCTTTGCCTTTTTGATGGTTCGTCGGAGAGCATAGCAGGATTTGTTATAAGCTTCCGGGTTACAGTCCCGCACCTTGAAAGCGGTAGCTCTACCCTTTAGCTCAGTGCGAATGTTGCCTGTAATCCGTGGCTTCTGGTTGGGGTATGTACTGTACGTACAGTCACTGTGGGAACGACGTACTCGATGCACTTATTGATAAAGCCAGTGACTGATGTGGTGTACTCCTCAATACTCCTCAAAAGAATCCCGGAACATGTTCCAGTCTGTGATAGCTTGCTCTGGAATGGGAAAAATATCCTTTCTATTTTATTCAGCTACTGTAAGTTCAGTTATATTCTTCTTCCTATAAAATCATATAATATAAAATAATGGCACCGGATTTATATACATCTCTTGTCTGCTAAATGAACAAGCCTACAGCCTATGGCATGGCGCATAGCCAGATAACATACAGTAGACCAACTCATATTCTGTTCATCTGAAATACATTTTCTTCATATCATAATGTTTCTTCAGACCTGCCTAAAATTAATTATGGATTTATTGTGATGTGGTATTTTAAATTGATTTATTCACGTTTGTAAATGTAGATCTTCCAAAGACGTGAACAAGCAGTGTCATGCCCTGACCATAGAGAGCCATTGGTTCTCTATGGTGTTGTAGGTCAGGGCGTGACTAGGGGGTGTTCTAGTCGATTTATTTATATGTTTGTTGGTGATTATGGTTCCCAATTAGAGGCAGCTGTTTATCATTGTCTCTAATTGGGGATCATACTTAAGTTGACATTTGTTCCCACCTGCTTGGTGGGATATTGTTTGTGTTTGTGCTTGTTGCACCACGTAGTAACGTTTCGTTGCTTGTTTATTGTTTTGTTGAGAAGTTTTCACTTAATAAATGGATGTGAAACTCAACTCACGCTGCGTCTTGGTCCGTCCATTATCACGACCGTGACAGAATATACCACCAATCAAGGACCAAGCAGCGTGCTCGGGAGGAGAAAATGAGTTGGACCTGGGAGGAAATCCGGGGAGGATGCGAGACCCTTCCTTGGAGAGAATCACAGAAAGACCAGAAAGGACAGCGACGACGCCGGGGGCTGCGGCCACAGAAACCCCAATATTATTTTATTTTTTTGGGGGGGGGGGACATGGGGTGGTCGACTGAGCAGCGTGGAGTGCCAGAGCCCGTTTGGGAGTCGGGGGAGGAATTCAATGAAAGATACCGGAGAGAGGTGGAAGCGAGGAGTATGCTGCAGCGCAGGCGTGCTGAAGAGGGTAACACCAGTCTGGTGCCATCTGCGCGGCTCCACGCACCAGGCCTCCAGTGCGCCTCCCCAGTCCGGTACGTCCTGTGCCAGCTCCCCGCACTCGCCCTGAAGTGCATGTCACTAGTCCAGTGCCACCTGTGCCGGTTTCACGCACCAGGCCTCCAGTGCGCCTCCCCAGTCCGGTACATCCTGTGCCAGCTCCCCGCACTCGCCCTGAAGTGCGTGTCAACAGTCCGGTTCCACCTGTACCGGCTCCATGCACTAGGCCTCCAGTGCGCCTCTCCAGCCCGGAGTGTCCTGTGCCGGCTCCACGCACTCGACCTGAGGAGCGTGTCATCAGTCTGGTGCAACCTGCGCTGATGCCCAGTCCAGGCACGGTGTCCAGTCCCGCTCCAAGGCCGGAGCTTACTTTGAGACCTGCTGCCTTTTGCATGACAATAACTGGCTGACAAAATGTCATGATCGCCACAGCCCTAGTTGGGTTAAATGCAGTAGATACACTACCTTTCAAAAGTTTGTGGTCACTTAGAAATGTCCTTGTTTTTGAAAGAAAAGCACATTTTTTGTCCATTAATAAAATATCATCAAATTGATCAGAAATACAGTGTAGACATTGTTAACCTCCCTGGGCAAGGTGGGACGTTTGCGTCCTAGTCAACAGCCAGTGGAATCGCGTGGCGCGAAATACAAATACCTCAAAAATGCTATAACTTCAATTTCTCAAACATATGACTATTTTACACCATTTTAAAGACAAGTCTCTCGTTAATCTAACCACACTGTCCGATTTCAAAAAGGCTTTACAGCGAAAGCAAAACGTTAGATTATGTCAGGAGAGTACCCTGCCAAAAATAATCACACAGCCATTTTCAAAGCAAGCATATATGTCACAAAAACCAAAACCACAGCTAAATGCAGCACTAAACTTTGATGATCTTCATCAGATGACACTCCTAGGACATTATGTTATACAATACATGCATGTTTTGTTCAATCAAGTTCATATTTATATCAAAAACCAGCTTTTTACATTAGCATGTGATGTTCAGAACTAGCATACCCACCGCAAACTTCCGGTGAATTTACTTAATTACTCACGATTAACGTTCACAAAATACATAACAATTATTTAAAGAATTATAGATACAGAACTCCTTTATGCAATCGCGGTGTCAGATTTTAAAATAGCTTTTCGGTGAAAGCACATTTTGCAATATTCTGAGTAGATAGCCCGGCCATCACGGCTAGCTAATTTGACACCCACTAAGTTTGGCCCTCACCAAACTCAGATTTACTATAAGAAAAATTGGATTACCTTTGCTGTTCTTCGTCAGAATGCACTCCCAGGACTTCTACTTCAACAACAAATGTTGTTTTGGTTCGAAATAATCCATAGTTATATCCAAATTTCCTCCGTTTTGTTCGTGCGTTCAGGTCAGTATCCGAAGGGTGACGCGCGAGCGCATTTTGTGACAGAAAATTTCTAAATATTCCATTACCGTACTTCGAAGCATGTCAAACGCTGTTTAAAATCATTTATGCGATTTTTCTCGTAAAATAGCGATAATATTCCAACCGGGCGATGTTGTATTCATTCAAAGAGAGAAAGAAAAACATGGAGAATTCACATGAACGCGCATCTCCAGTGTCACTGTTCTCAGCCTGACCACTCACAAAATCTCCTGCTGTTTTTCGCCCAGAGACTGGAGAGACGTCATTCCACTTTCTGGCGCCTTCTGAGAGCCAATGGAAGCCTTAGAAAATGTAACGTTACAGCAGAGATGCTGTATTTTTGATAGAGATGCCGCAGATGGAGAACAAATTGTCAGACTGGGCACTTCCTGTATGGAATCTTTTCAGATTTTTGCCTGCCATATGAGTTCTGTTATACTCACAGACACCATTCAAACAGTTTTAGAAACTTTGGAGTGTTTTCTATCCAAATCTATGAATGTATTTAGTTGTGCAATTGACTAGCGATCCCCTTTCTCTTCCCTTCCTAATCTGGGAGGTAAAGTTATTCAAGAATGAAAGAATAATAAAGGCATTGGAATGTACAAGTAGCCACCAATAGAGAGATCGTTCTGCAAAATAGATTTACGTGGGGCATTTTGTTGGAGGAGGAATAATGGTTTGTGGCTGTTTTGCAGTGAAGGGAAATCTTAACGCTACAGTATACAATGATATTCTAGATGATTCTGTGCTTCCAACTTTGTGGCAACAGTTTGGGGAAGGCCGTTTCCTGTTTCAGCATGACAATGGCCCCGTGCACAAAGCGAGGACCATACAGAAATGGTTTGTCGAGATCAGTGTGGAAGAACTTGACTGGCCTGCACAGAGCCCTTACCTCAACGACTTTGGGATGAATTGGAACGCCGACTGCGAGCCAGGCCTAATCGCCCAACATCAGTGCCCGACCACACTAATGCTCTTGTGACTGAATGGAAGCAAATCCCCGCAGCAATGTTCGAAAGTCTAGTAGAAAGCCTTCCCAGAAGAGTGGAGGCTGTTATAGCAGCAAATGGGGAACCAACTCCATATTAATTCCCATGATTTTGGAATGAGATGTTTGATGAGCAGGTGTCCACGTACCTTTTGGTATGTTACCCCTTGGCAGCGTTATCAGAAAGCACGGCATTGATTTTCTTTGCTATGCAGACGAAACACAACTTTATATTTTTGTGTCACCAGAGGATTTTTGCTCCACAGATAAATTATCACACTGATTATAGTGTAGCGATTTAAAAAATACTTGGATGGCTCACAACTTCCTCCAGCTTTTATCAAGACAAGACCGAGGTACTTATTATTGGAGCCAAGGCACAGAGCGAATCTGGCTGCACATTTAAATTCAATAAAGATAAAACGTTGGGTAAAAATCTATGTTTCATTTTAGATTCTGAACTCAATTTCGAGTCATACATTAGGAATGTGACCAAAATAGCTTTTTTACCACCTGAGGAACATTGCAGTTTATATCTCAGGCTGATAAAGAGAGACTCCTCCATGCTTTTATTACAAGCAGGCTTGACTACTGTAACGCTCTCCTGTCAACGCCTAGGACCAAGAGGCATGGAAAGTCAGCCTTGAGTTACTATGCCCCCTGCCTCTGGAATAGCCTGCAAGAGAACCTGAGCGGGGACGAAACTGTGGACATATTTAAAAGAGATCTTAAAACCTTTTTAGTTTTGCTTTTCCTTAGGGTATTTGTTTAGACTTTCAGTTTTTTGTATTTTATCCTCTTATATTTGTTGTGTAGTAAATATTTCTGTTTTTATTTTCATCGTTTTTCATTTATACTTTTTCCTGTGAAGCGAATTGCGTTGCATTCATGTCTGTAATGTGCTATATAAAAAAAGCTTGATTTGATTTAGTCGTTGTTAAGAAGAGGTTTGGTCAAAATCAGATTTTACATTTACCAGACACTCTTATCCAGAGCAAATTACAGTAGTGAACACATTCATTTCTATTTTTTTATTTTATTTTTTTCTGTGCTGGCCCCCCGTGGGAATCAAACCCACAACCCTGGTGTTGCACACACCATGCTCTACCAACTGAGCTACAGGGAAGGCTATGTTGAGTACTATATTTCCACTTGCACATGGCCCTAAATGTCTGTGATATAGCAGTAGTAAAGAAATATATTGCACTTGAGGTATATATTTGTAAAACCAAATTTGAAGCTATATGAAGTTATTTGTTTGTTTACTGTCCAGCCAATGTTTACAATCAGCAGTGTCTTCCTGGTTCATTGGGTGTCGTTCCTGCACAGATCTACAGTATGTATGTAATAAACATGATAAGTTGCAATGTATTGCCCTGAAGTCACAAGTTTTGCTTTTGCCAAAGGCACTTTTCTATCCTTCAATTCTATTCTATATTATATCTAATACGTGGTGTGTGTTTACAGTGACATATTGGTCCATTAGTTTCTTATTTTCTCCATCAAGCTCAATCCATGCAGACCTATGATGCTGGTTGACTCAGTTTACACTGGTATCTCATAATCTATTTTAGTCTAATCTAACCTGAACACAATTTAATATAATCTAACACACCCACTAAAGCTGGCTGCTCTCTGTCACTCACTCCTTTCCCCTCCTCCTCCCTCCCTCTCCCCTCATCCGCTCAATCGCCCAGTTGCTCTCCTCCTGCCACTCCATGCCACACCACTCCTCTCTGACTGACTGTAGGCTACAGTCACCAACACAAGCTGTACGTGTCTTGTAACATCTCAGCCTGTATCCCAAATGGCACCCTATTCCCAATGTAGTTCACTACTTTTGACCAGGGCCCATAGGGCTGTACCTGCTATAACGTCTCAGTCTAATCTACTGTACTAGATGTCCTCCTGATCCTGAAGGGAGCTTGGCAGCCAGCCAGCAGGCGGGTTGGTGTCGTCTCCCTACCCTCAAAAGTCAGAACGCAGCACCCTCAACCCTCCACCCTAGACTCTGTGCCTTGAAATAGATGTCTCATCCATAATGCACTAGTACCAGTTCTGCAGATGTGGTTCATGGGACAGACTGACGGACTGATACACATGCAAGCATGTACGAGTACGCGTGCGTGGCACACACACACGGTTCATGGGCGGTTCATGGGATAGAAAGACCGACAGACAGACTAACAGGGACAGACACAAAGGGACTAATAGATCTGGGTTCAAATACTATTTGAAATCTTTCAAATACATAGTGTTTGCTTTTGCCTGTCTGGAGTGCCAGATGAATAGGGTTTGCAGTTGTGTGACTATTCTATTGGTTCTGCTGCACCAGGCAAGCCCAATCAAGCCCAGTTTAAGTATTTGAGATGATATCAAATAGTATTTGATCCCAGGTCTGCTGACAGATATCTGCACTGAAATGCTTGGGTGCAGCTCACAGGACAAGACAGGGCTTCACTGCCAACCCCAAGACAGGGAGTCATCTATAGCTCTCTCTCTCTCTCTCTCTCTCTCTCTCTCTCTCTAACATTGTGGATGGAGTTTAGCTTTCAAGCCCTTTCTTCATGTTTTATTCACTTCATACTGCTCATACTGAATTCAAATTGATGTCCCTCTCCTCTCTTCTCCTTAGGCTGACTGTTTCCCGCAACCTGTGCTATAAATTATGAATCTTAACTTCACTGGAAATTTCTCATAGACTTCTTCAGTCTTAATTGTAGGCTATGACGTCAAATGGTGCAGTCTTGGTGCATACGTCATTATGAGCTTTTAAAAAATATATATATATATATACAGTGAGGGAAAAAAGTAGTTGATCCCCTGCTGATTTTGTACGTTTGCCCACTGACAAAGAAATTATCAGTCTATTATTTTAATGGTAGGTTTATTTGAACAGTGAGAGACAGAATAACAACAAAAAAATCCAGAAAAACGCATGTCAAAAATGTTATAAAATTATTTGCATTTTAATGAGGGAAATAAGTATTTGACCCCTCTGCAAAACATGACTTAGTACTTGGTGGCAAAACCCTTGTTGGCAATCACAGAGGTCAGACATTTCTTGTAGATGGCCACCAGGTTTGCACACATCTCAGGAGGGATTTTGTCCCACTCCTCTTTGCAGATCTTCTCCAAGTCATTAAGGTTGCGAGGCTGACGTTTGGCAACTCGAACCTTCAGCTCCCTCCACAGATTTTCTATGGGATTAAGGTCTGGAGACTGGCTAGGCCACTGCAGGACCTTAATGTGCTTCTTCTTGAGCCACTCCTTTGTTGCCTTGGCCATGTGTTTTGGGTCATCGTCATGCTGGAATACCCATCCACGGCCCATTTTCAATGCCCTGGCTGAGGGAAGGAGTTTCTCACCCAAGATTTGACGGTACATGGCCCCGTCCATCGTGCCTTTGATGTGGTGAAGTTGTCCTGTCCCCTTAGCAGAAAAACACCCCCAAAGCATAATGTTTCCACTTCCATGTTTGACGGTGGGGATGGTGTTCTTGGGGTCATAGGCAGCATTCCTCCTCCTCCAAACACGGCGAGTTGAGTTGATGCCAAAGAGCTCCATTTTGGTCTCATCTGACCACAACACTTTCACCCAGTTGTCCTCTGAATCATTCAGATGTTCATTGGCAAACTTCAGACGGGCATGTACAGTATATGTGCTTTCTTGAGCAGGGGAACTTTGCGGGCGCTGCAGGATTTCAGTCCTTCACAGCGTAGTGTGTTACCAATTGTTTTCTTGGTGACTATGGTCCCAGCTGCCTTGAGATCATTGACAAGACCCTCCCGTGTAGTTCTGGGCTGATTCCTCACCGTTCTCATGATTATTGCAACTCCACGAGGTGAGAGCTTGGAATTGTGTAGATGTTCAAAATGTGTGTGCGCGCACGTGTGTGTGTGTGTGTGTGTGTGTGTGTGTGTGTGTGTGTGTGTGTGTTGTGTGTGATGCATCGCAGCGTGCCAACACCAGCAGGATCAGCGGGAGAGTTGAGTTGAGGGATTGACTGTTCTCGGTTAAAGTGTTCCCTAGAACAAACACACACAATGGCCCCTGACATAGTAGTGCAGTGGAGGGCCTGTCAGTGTACAGCCAGCCGTGACATCCGAAGAACAGCACACAGACACACACACACCCACAAACACACCTTGGAGCCTTCTACATGTCTGACTCCATGTCACCCTACCACCACCACACTGTCTCCTGTTTTGCTATTTTCTTCAAGGTTTGGCTGTTCTGACATGTTCAACTCCACGGTGGTTAGGAGAGGGTGGTGATAAGAGTTTTAAGACGTGGCTTTGGTCAGGGTTTGTTAGTAATTTGTGTCTTTAGTTCTTGTGTCTGGTACTCATGCATAGTGTGATGGAAGGGTGGGGCTGGCCCAGTGCACAATGTCACGTGCACAAGTTTTAATGTCACGTGCACAAGTACAGTGAAATGCTTTTCTTGCAAGCTCAAAACCCAGCAATGCAGTAATCAATATCAATTTAGCACTAAACCTAACATAAGGTAGAACTAAAACACACAAGAAATAAGAAATAAGTAGACCGCGAGAAAGTAAGAAGTTATAATCAGGGTCAGTTCCAGTACCATATTGATAATGTGCAGGGATACTGGAGTGACAGAGGTAGATCTGTACAGGGATAAGGCATCAGGATATGCAGCAGTGTACATTATGATTGTATATGAGAGTGTGCGTGTACAGTCAGTATAAATGTGTGTGCATGTTACAGTATGTGTGTGTTGGAGTGTCAGTGTGCGTGAATGTATAGAGTCCTGCGAGTGTGCATAGAGACAGTGCAAAAATAAAATACAAGGGTCAACTCAGATGTACCGGTTGCCGTACGAAAGCAGAGAGAATAGTCTATGGCTTGGGTGGCTGGAGTCTTTAACGATTTTCCAGGCCTTTTATTCACACCGCTTGATATAGGGGTCCTGGATGGCAGGGAGCTCGGCCCCAGTGATGTACTGAGCTGTCTGCACCACCCTCTGTAGCACCACGCGATCGAGGGCGGTGCTGTTGCCATACCATGCGGTGATGCAGCCAGTCAAGATGCTCTCAATGGTGTAGCTGTATAACTTTTTGAGGATTTAAGGGCCCAAGCAAAACCTTTTCAACTTTCTGAGGGGGAAGAGGTGCTATCGCGTCTTCTTTATGACTGTGTGTGTCAGTGGAGGCTGGTGGGAGGAGCTGTAGGAGGATAGGCTCATTGTAATGGCTGGAATGGAATTCATGGAACAGAGTCAAATATCTGATTTCCATATGTTTGATGTGTTTGATACCGTTCCATTTCTTCCATTCAAGCCATTACAATGTCAAGCCATTACAATGACATTACAACGTTTTAGCTTCTGCTTGTAAGCAGGAAATAGAAGAACGGAGTCATGATCTGATTTGACGAATGGCGGACGAGGGAGGGCCTTGTATGCTTGCTTGTGGGTAGAGTAACAGTGGTCTAGGACTTTATCACCTCTAGTGGCGAAGGAGACGTGCTGATGGAAGTTGGGCATCACGTGTCTTAATGACGTGGAATTAAAATTGCCGGCAACAAGAAAGGCACCATACGGATGTGCGTTTTCCTGCCTCGTACAGGTTAAGTGCCAGCTTGTTCTATTTCTTGGTATACATTCCACAATGTATACCACAGTCACGATAACAGCTGAAAACTCCTCCGGGAGGTAGAATGGTCAGCATTTGACCATCAGGTATTCCAAGAAGGGTGAACAATGGATCGAGAATACTACTGCGCTCGAGTCAGCACACCATTTGTTGTTGATGAAAAGGCAAACCACTCTCTCTCTTGATTTCCTTGACTCTACTGTCCTGTCCGCTGGGTGAATGGAGAATCCATCGAGTTGGATAGCCATGCGGTTATCTTGTCCGAATGCCATGTTTTAGAAAAACAGAGAATATTGCAGTTACGAGAGTGCTGTTGGTAGCATCCATCTTATTATCAAGTGACTGTACATTGGCCAATACAATGGAAGGAAGGTGTCTGGTTTTCCCTTCACCTTAATCTCGCCAGGACTCCCCCTCTCCTGTCTCTGTAACGCTGGCATTTCCACTTGCATAGCCCAAAAATTGGGTCAGAATTTCAGAAATAGACGCAGATGAGTCGAAGTTGATGCCTGAATTGTGATTGGCAATCTGTTGTTCAAAAGTTCTTGCCAGTTATAAGAAATTATAGTGTATACATTTAGTGAAAATTAAGTGAAGATATAAGATATATTAGAAACTAATATAATCACAAAATAGCAAAGTTGGGTCGGAGCTCGCAAAACGGCGGTCATCCACTATGGCACCATGTTCTTACTTGATTGTATTATTCCTTGAGGATACAGTGCCTTCAGAAAGTATTCACACCCATTGACTTTTTTCAAATGTTGTTGTGTTACAAAGTGGGATTAAAATGGATTTTACTATAATTTTATGTCAACTATCTACACAAAATACTCTATAGTGTTGAAGTGGAAGAAAAATAAATATGGAAAATATAACACTAATATAGACAAAAACTAGACAACTTAACATTTACATGCATTTCCACACACATTAATGGCATCACACTTGCTTAGACCCACATGGTCCCACCGTATCCACACCAAATGTTGTTTATAGTGCTCTAATGATTTCTTTTCAATATCTAAATAATAAAGCATTTGATTCTTCCATTCTCTTAACGTTGGAGTATCATTTGACTTGTAGTATTTAAGTAATAGCTTCTTCAATATAAGTGACGGAAATAATATTGTCCAACCCATTGGGTATCTCACCGCACTCCCATATGCCATGTCTCGAAATATGCAGTTAGATAGATTAAAAGTAAACTTATATTGTAATACTGACAGACAGCTTTCTAACACTGCCCATAACTTTGAGTATTTACAGCACTCCCAGAAGGCATGAATTATTGAGTCATTATTAGTTTTACACTTAGGACATGACTCTGCCGTTTTGCTGAATACTTTTTTTATTTTGTCTCTTGTATAGTATAATAAATTCTATACATTCGTTTTAAACTGGATTAAGTGTTAATTTTTGTTAACCATCATTTCGTTCATTATGTTCCAACACTTCCTCCATCTCGTGCCAATATCAGTTATTTTACAGTCTTGATTCCAATAGTTTGTTTTTTTCTAGACTAATATATCTTCATTAGATCACCTTTGGCAGTGATTACAGCTGTGAGTGTTTCTGGGTAAGTCTCTCACACCTGTTCATTGAAATTAATTCCAGGTGACTACCTCATGAAGCTGGTTGAGAGAATGCCAAGAGTGTGCAAAGCTGTCATCAAGGCAAAGGGTGGCTGCTTTGAAGAATGTCAAATATAAAATATATTTAGATTTGTTTACTACATGATTCCATATCAAATCAAATGTTATTGGTCATATACACATGGTTAGCGGATGTTAATGCGAGTGTAGCGAAATGCTTGTGCTTATAGTTCCGACAGGGCAGTAATATCTAACAAGTAATCTAACAATTCCCCAACAACTATCTTATACACAGAAATCTAAAGGGATGGAATAAGAATATGTACATGTAAATATATGGATGAGTGATGGCCGTGCGGCATAGAAAAGGTGCAATAGATTGTATAAGGTACAGTATATACATATGAGATGAGTAATGTAAGATATGTTAACATTATTAAAGTGGCATTGTTTAAAGTGACTAGTGATCCATTTGTTAAAGTGGCCAGTGATTTGATTATCGATGTAGGCAGCAGCCTCTCTGAGTTAGTGATTGCTGTTTAGCAGTCTTTCGGTCCCAGCTTTGATGGACCTGTACTGATCTCACCTTCTGGATGGTAGCAGGGTGAACAGGCAGTGGCTTGGGTGGTTGTTGTCCTTGATTATCTTTTTGGCCTTCCTGTGACATTGGTTGCTGTAGGTGTCTTGGAGGGCAGGTAGTTTGCCCTCAGTGATGTGTTGTGCAGACCGCACCACCCTCTGGAGAGCCCTGCGGTTGAGGGTGGTGCAGTTGCCGTACCAGGCGGTGATACAGCCTGACAGGATGCTCTCGATTGTGCATCTGTAAAAGTTTGTCAGGGTTTTAGGTGACAAGCCAAATTACTTCAGACTCTTGAGGTTGAAGAGGCACTGTTACGCCTTCTTCACCACACTGTCTGTGTGGGTGGACCATTTCATTTTGTCTGTGATGTATGTGTACGCAGAGGAACTTTAAACTTTCCACCTTCTCCACTACTGTCCATTCGATGTGGATAGGGGGGTGCTCCCTCTGCTGTTTCATGAAGTCCACAATCTTCTCCTTTATTTTGTTGACGTTGAGTGAGAATTTGTTTTCCTGACTCCACACTCCGAGTGCCCTCACCTCCTCCCTGTTGGCTGTCTCGTCGTTGTTGGTACTCAAACCCACTACTGTTGTGTCGTCTGCAAACTTGATGATTGAGTTGGAGGCGTGCATGACCAGGCAGTCAGGGGTGAACAGGGAGTACAGGAGGGGGCTGAGCACGCACCCTTATGGGGCCCCAGTGTTGAGGGTCAGCGAAGTGGAGATGTTGTTTCCTACACACCACCTGGGGGTGGCCCGTCAGAAAGTCCAGGACCCAATTGCACAGGGTGGGGTTGAGATCCAGGGCCTCCAGCTTAATGATGAGCTTGGAGGGTACTATGGTGTTGAATGCTGAGCTATAGTCAATGAACAGCATTCTTACATAGGTATTCCTCTTGTCCAGATGGGATAGGGCAGTGTGCAGTGTGATGGCAATTGCATCGTCTGTGGACCTGTTGGGGCGGTATGTAAATTGAAGAGAGTCTAGAGTGGAAGGTAAGGTGGAGGTGATATGATCCTTGACTAGTCTCTTAAAGCACTTCATGATGACAGAAGTGAGTGCTACGGGGCGGTAGTTATTTAGTTCAGTTATCTTTGCCTTCTTGGGTCCTTGAACAATGGTGGCCATCTTGAAGCATTTGGGGACAGCAGACTGGGTTAGGGCGCAGTCCATGTTAGCGGGCTGTGATGGTGGCACTGTATTATCCTCAAAGCGGGCAAAGAAGGGGTTTAGTTTGTCTGGAAGCAAGACGTCGGTGTCTGTAACGTTTTAGATTATTTTCATTTTCAAATAATCGAAAGTGAGAAGTTGTAATAAAGGGGAAAGGCCATTATTGAACATGGGGTGAGCATTCTTACTAATCTGCTAGAGCAGGTATTCCCAAACTGAGGTACAATGCCGTCGGGGGTACGCTAAATAAAAATGTGATTCACACATTGGTGGTTAAGATGTGTTGGTATCTGTACTGATGGCGCAAAAGCCATGACAGGGAGACATAGTGGAGTGGTAACGCGCGTGCAAGCAGTTGCTCCCAATGCCACTTGGGTCCACTGCAGCATCCACCGAGAGGCTCTTGCTGCCATAAGAATGCCTGACAGCTTGAAATACGTTATGGACACTACATTGAAAATGGTTAACTTTATTAAAGCAAGGCCCCTGAACTCACGTGTGTATTTTCTGCACTATGCAATGATATGGGCAGCGGCCATGTAATGCGTTTACAACATACAGAAGCGTAATGGTTATCAAGGGGCAAAGTATTGAGACGTTTTTTTGAATTGAGAGACAAGCTTAAAGTTTTCTTTACTGACCATCATTTTCACTTGTCTGACTGCTTGCATGATGACGAGTTTCTCACACGACTGGCCTATCTAGGATTACAGGGACTCTCCGCAACTATATTCAATGTGTGGGACAATAGTGAGGCTATGATTAAGAAGTTGGAGCTCCTCCCTGTCATAAGGATCCGTCCCTTTTTGCAATTTTCACCTAAAATACCCAAATCTAACTGCATATTCTTGGTACCATTTAAAAGGAAACACTTTGAAGTTTGTGGAAATGTGAAAGTAATGTAGGAGAATATAACACATTAGATCTGGTAAAAGATAATACAAAGAAAAAAACAACAGTTTTTGTAATTTTTTTTGTATCTTTGAAATGCAGGAGAAAGGCCATAATGTATTATTCCAGCCCAGGTGCAATTTAGATTTTGGCCACTAAATGACAGCACTGTATGTGCAAAGTTTTAGACTGATTCAATGAACCATTGTATTTCTGTTAAAAATATTGTATCATGACTGCCCAAATGTGCCTCATTTGTTTATTAATACATTTTCATGTTCAAAACTGTGCACTCTCCTCAAACAATAGCATGGTATTATTTCACTGTAATGCAGTTAGATTAACAAGAATGTAAGCTTTCTGCCAATATCAGATATGTCTATGTCCTGGGAAATGGTCTTGTTACTTAGAACCTCATGCTAATCGCATTAGCCTACGTTAGCTCAACCGTCCCGCAGGGGACCCACCGATCCTGAAGAAGTTTTAACAAAGACAACACACAGGTCTTTCCATCGTTGCATGATTTTTTTGTGTGCAAATGAACTCAAGTTTACAGACAATGTCAAATGTGATATAGCGAATCACCTGAGTGAGTTGGGTGCGCAATTAAGCAAGTGCTTTCCCGAAACGGACGACACAAACAACTGGATTTGTTATCCCTGTCATGCCCTGCCTCCAGTCCATTTACCGATATCTGTACAAGAGAGCCTCATAGAAATTGCAACAAGCGGTTCTGTGAAAATTGAATTTAATCAGAAGCCACTGACAGAATTTCTGGATTGGGCTGCGCTCAGAGTATCCTGTCATGGCAAATCGCGCTGTTAAAACCTGTTGGGGCTACAGGTTAGCAATGAACCCCGAGCCGGGATTGCTAACAAGGCTGGAAATTCAAAACATCAAAAATCTAATAATTTCAATTTCTCAAACAATCAACTATTTTACACAATTTAAATGATAAATATCTCCTTAATCTAACCACATTGTTCGATTTTCAAAGAGGCTTTACGGCAAAAGCATAAAGTTAGATTATGTTAGGACAGTACATAGCCACAAAAGTACAAACATCCATTTTCAATTCAAGGTCAGGCGTCACCAAAAGCAGAAACCAGCTTGAATTATGCACTAACTTTTGTCAATCTCCATCAGATGACACTCCTAGGACATTATGTTATACAATACATGCATTTTTTGTTCCATCAAGTTCATATTTATATCCAAAAACAGCATTTTACAGTAGCGTGAAATTCAGATTTTTTTCTTCTCTGAAATGCTTCCGGTGAACATAACAAAATTACTATTCGAAAACATTGGTAAATTATAATATTGTCATTCAAAGAATAATATATTATCATCTCGTAATTGCTACCGAATGGCCAGATCTCAAAATAACTTTACTGGGAAATCACATTTTGCAATAAACGGGGTGCTATGCTAAGAACAACAGGCTATGCTATACAGTTAGCATCATCTAAAATCGATAATAACATTGTAAATATCCCCTTACCTTTGATTATCTCCATCAGAAGACAGGGATCCCAGGTCCGGAAGGCATCCCAGGTCCGGAACAAATGTGGTTTCTTTTGACAAAGTTCATAATTTATGTCCAAATAACACCAAGTACTTAGCGTTCATTATGCTCCCACAAAACGTGGTGGGGGACTGTAAAATCACGCCGAAAAGCTAAAAAAACCTAGTAAATAATCTATTTATGTTCGTTCAAACATGTCAAATGTTGTTTAGCATTAATCTTTTGGTCCATTTTTAACGTTAAACATCAGTAATATTTTCACACAACCTATCCTATGTCGAGATAAACAATGAAGACAAAACTCACGTTTCTCAGATTTATGCGCAGGCGCAAAAAAATGAAGTGATGACATGTCAACTTCCTTGGATTCTAATTTGCTCTCTGTTTATCATAGACGCTTCAAACAACTTTATAAAGATCGTTGACATCTAGTGGAAGCCGTAGGTGTTGCGAAATGAATCCTTTCTCACTATGGTATCTATAAAACAATGACACTAAATAGTACAGTCACAAAATACACATTTTTTTTAAATCTATTTTTCACAGGTTTTTGCCTGCAATATGAGTTTTGTTATACTTACAGACACCATTCAAACTGTTTTAGAAAATTCAGAGTGTTTTCTATCCGAATGTGTTAATAATATGCATATCCTAGCTTCTGAGTTGGTGTAGGAGGCAGTTAAAAATGGGCACATATTTTTTTCAAAATGTCTCAATACTGCCCCCGAGCCCCAACAGGTTATTAAGACACTAATGCCCTTTGCAACCACATACCTACATGGGAGTGGATTCTTGGCACTCACTAGCATGAAAACTAAATACAGGCACAGACTTTGTGTGGAAAATGATTTAAGACTGAGACTCTTTCCAATACAACCCAACATTGCAGAGTTATGTGCATCCTTTCAAGCACACCCTTCTCATTAACCTGTGGTGAGTTATTCACAATTTTCAATTAACAAATAAAGTTTTATATGTAAGATGGCTAAATAAAGAGCAAAATTATTTATTATTATCATATTATTATTTTTGCCCTGGTCCTATAAGAGCTCTTTGTCACTTCCCACGAGCCGGGTTGTGATAAAAACGTACACTCATTCTTATGTTTAATACATTTATTGTATAGTGTGTGTATGTGGCAGGCTTACAATGATGGCAAAAAACAACATTTGAGAGTGTGCTGACCCTGGTGCTAGAGGGGGTACGCAGCTGGAGGTTGAATGTTTGAAGGGGTACGTGACTATAAAAAGTTTGGGAACCACTGTGCTAGAGAACCAGTTTGGATTTAAATATTACTTTTGTATGACTGAAGCCTTTAGTGAGAAGTCTAATGCTTTAATATTTAATCATTTCTGCCCTCCAAATTCATATTCATTATATAAATTGGCCTGTTTAATTTTGTCTGGCTTACCGTTCCAAATACAATGGAATATTCTCTGCTCATACCATTTAAAAAACAAGTCGCTAAGTGTAGGCAAGGCCATAAGCAAATAGGTAAACTGGGATATGACTAAAGAGTTAATCAGGGTGATTTTTCCACAAATAGACAGGTATTTTCCTTTCGATGGTAGCAAGATCTTCCTATTTTTGCTAACTTTCTATTAAAATGTATTGTAGTGAGATAATTTATTTATTTCTGGGTATGAATACAGATTATGTCCACTTCACCGTCAGACCATTTTATTGGTAAACTACACGGTAATGTAAAAGTTTTATTTTTTAGTGATCCAATACGTAATATAGTACACTTATCATAATTTGGTTGTAATCCAGAGAGGTTAGAAAAAATATTTAGATCCTCTATGAGGCTGTGGAGGGATTCAAATTGTGGATTTAAAAGAAAACATTCATCATTAGTGTACAATGACATGTTTGTTTTTAAGCCATGATTTTCCAGCTCCTTGATATTGTTGTTTGATCTAATTTTAATAGCTAACATTTCAATGGCTATAATAAATAGATATGCTGATAGTTGACGGCCTGTTTTACTCCTCTTTGACAGTTTAAAACCTGTTAGGGCTAGGGGGCAGTATTTGCACGGCTGGATAAAAAAATGTACCCGATTTAATCTGGTTACTAATCCTACCCAGTAACTAGAATATGCATATACTTATTATATATGGATAGAAAACACCCTAAAGTTTCTAAAACTGTTTGAATGGTGTCTGTGAGTATAACAGAACTCATTTGGCAGGCAAAACCCTGAGACATTTTCTGACAGGAAGTGGATACCTGATGTGTTGTATTACCTTTAAACCTATGCCATTGAAAAACACAGGGGCTGAGGAATATTTTGGCACTTCCTATTGCTTCCACTAGATGTCACCAGCCTTTACAAAGTGTTTTGAGTCTTTTACTGTGAGATCTGACCGAACAAGAGCCATGGAACGGTGATGGCCGATTAGACTCTGGCGCGCGAGTTCATGTTGGGTACCCTCGTTCCAATACGTTATAAAAGAGAATGCATTCGTCCACCTTGAATATTATTCATGTTCTGGTTAAAAAAGGCCCTAATGATTTATGCTATACAACGTTTGACATGTTTGAACGAACGTAAATATATTTTTTCCCCTCGTTCATGAAGTGAAGTCCGGCGGGCTTAGATCATGTGCTAACAAGACGGAGATTTTTGGACATAAATGATGAGCTTTTTTGAACAAAACTACATTCGTTATGGACCTGTGATACCTGGAAGTGACATCTGATGAAGAGAATCAAAGGTAATGGATTATTTACATAGTATTTTCGATTTTAGATCTCCCCAACATGGAGGCTAGTCTGTATCGCAACGCGTATTTTTCTGGGCGCAGTGCTCAGATTATTGCAAAGTGTGATTTCCCAGTAAGGTTATTTTTAAATCTGGCAAGTTGATTGCGTTCAAGAGATGTAAATCTATAATTCTTTAAATGACAATATAATATTTTACCAATGTTTTCTAATTTTAATTATTTAATTTGTGGTGCTGACTTGACTGCCGGTTATTGGAGGGAAACGATTTCCTCAACATCAATGCCATAGTAAAACGCTGTTTTTGGATATAAATATGAACTTGATAGAACTAAAAATGCATGCATTGTCTAACATAATGTCCTAGGAGTGTCATCTGATGGAGATTGTAAAAGGTTAGTGCATCATTTTAGCTGGTTTTATGGTTTTGGTGACCCTGTCTTTGAATTGACAAAACCTTACACACAGCTATTGTCAATGTACTCTCCTAACATAATCTAACTTTATGCTTTCGCCGTAAAACCTTTTTGAAATCGGACAACGTGGTTAGATTAAGGAGATGTTTATCTTTCAAAGGGTGTAGGATAGTTGTATGTTTGAAAAATTTGAATTTTGACATTTATTTGGTTTCAAATTTGCCGCTCTTGAAATGCACCTGCTGTTGATGGAGTGCACCACGGGTGGGACGCTTGCGTCCCACCTAGCCCATAGAGGTTAATACTTTCTGAGAAGTAGCCATTATTTACTATTTTACACCTAGGTATACTATACATATCTTTAACCAATTGAATAAGAGATTCTCCAAAATTGAAATATTCCAGGCATTTATATAGAAATTCCAGTCGTACTTCATCTAAAGCCTTTTCAAAGTCAGCTATGAATACCAGGCCTAGTTTAGCAAATTTTTCATAGTGTTCGATTGTTTCCAGTGCTTGTCTTATGTTATCTCCAATGTATCGTCCATGTAAAACAAACCTGTCTGATTAGGATGAATAATATCCAACAATACCTTTTTAATTCTATGTGCTTTGCATTTTGCTAGAATTTTTGCAAGTATAAGTGGCCTCTAATTTTTGTAAATGGACTGAATCTTTATATTTACCACTTGGGTCCTGTTTCAGTAATAAATTAAATCAGACCTTCTTGTTGAGTATCTGATAATCTACCATTTTTATAGGAGTGGTTAAAACATGCTAATAACGGTCCTCTGAGTACATCAAAAAAGGTTTGGTACACCACAACTGGTATGCCATCCAGCCCTGGAGTTTTCCTGGACTTAAAGGCTTAAATTGCATCAAGAAGTTCCTCCTCTGTAATTTGGCTTTCACATGAGTGTTTCTGTACAGGTGTTAATTTTACATGATTAATTAAAACAAATCCTTACAATTAACTTTGGTTAGTGGAGATGGAGGAGACTGAAACAAAAACATATGCTTAAAGTACTTTGCTTCCTCTTTCAAAATATTGTTTTGTGGATCATGTGTGACTCCGTCATTTCTAACAAGTTTCAGTTTATTATTTTTGGTAACATTTCAATGTTGACGATTAAAAAATAGCATTTTTCACCATATTCCATCCAGTTCGCTTTATTTTTATAAAAATATATTGCACTTGATCTTTCTTGAATATGTTCCTGCAATTCTTTTTGTTTTTCCTCTATGGTACAGTTTTTATTGCTATCTATCTGTACTGTTAGTCCCTCTGTTAATATGAATTATTTTTACCTAAATTGCTTTTGCTTTAAAGATGAGTATTGAATTGCATGGCCTCTAATGGCACATTTAAAAGTGTCCCATACAATAAGGAGAACTGCTGTACCTACTGTATATTATGTCGGAAAAAGTCAGTTATAAATTCTGGTGTGCCTTGCAAAAGTATTCACCCCCTTGGCATTTTTCCTATTTTGTTGCATTACAACCACCTGTATTTAAACTGATTTTTATTTGGATTTCATGTAATGAACATACACAAAATAGTCCAAATTGGTGAAGTGAAATTTAAAAAATAACTTGTTTAAAAAAATACCATTAATATAAAAACTGAAAAGTGGTGTGTGCATATGTATTCACCCCCTTTACTATGAAGCCCCTAAATAAGATCTGGTGCAACCAATTACCCTCAGAAGTCACATAATTTGTTAAATAAAGTCCACCTGTGTGCAATCTAAGTGTCACATGATCTCAGTAGACATACACCTGTTCTGAAAGGCCCCAGAGTCTGCAACACCACTAAGCAAGGGGCACCACCAAGCAAGCAGCACCATGAAGACCAAGGAGCTTTCCAAACAGGTCAGGGACAAAGTTGTGGAGAAGTACAGATCAGGGTTGGGTTATAAAAAAATATCTGAAACTTTGAACATCCCACAGAGCACCATTATATCCATTATTAAAGAATGGAAAGAATATGGCACCACAGCAAACCTGCCAAGAGAGGGCCGTCCACCAAAACTCATGAACCAGACAAGGAGGGCATTAATCAGAGAGGCAACAAAGAGACCAAGATTACCTTGAAGGAGGTGCAAAGCTCCACAGCGGAGATTGGAGTATCTGTCCATAGGACCACTTTAAGTCGTACACTCCACAGAGTTGGGCTTTACGGAAGAGTGGCCAGAAAAAAAACACTGCTTAAAGAAAAAAATAAGCAAACACATTTGGTGTTCGCCAAAAAGGCATGTGGGAGACTCCCCAAACATATGGAAGAAGGTACTCTGGTTAGATGAGACTACAATTGAGCTTTTTGGCCATCAAGGAAAATGGTATGTCTGGCAGGAACTCAACACCTCTCATCGCCCTGAGAACACCATCCCCACAGTGAAACATGGTGGTGGCAGCATCATGCTGTGTGGATGTTTTTCATCGGCAGGGACTGGGAAACTGGTCAGATTTGAAGGAATGATGGATGCCGCTAAATACAGGAAAATTCTTGAGGGAAACCTGTTTCAGTCTTCAAGAGATTTGAGACTGGGACAGAGTTTCACCTTCCAGCAGGACAATGACCCTAAGCATACTGCTAAAGCAACACTCGAGTGGTTTAAGGGGAAACATTTAAATGTCTTGGAATGGCCTAGTCAAAGCCCAGACCTCAATCCAACTGAGAATCTGTTGTATGACTTAAAGATTGCTGTACACCAACGAACCCATCCAACTTGAAGGAGTTGGAGCAGTTTTGCCTTTAAAAATGGACAAAAATCACAGGGGCTAGATGTGCCGAGGCCCAAGAGACTTGCAGCTGTAAGTGATGCAAAAGGTGGCTCTACAAAGTATTGACTTAGGGGGGGTGAATAGTTATGCACGCTCAAGTTTTCCGTTTTTTGTCTTATTTCTTGTATGTTTCACAAAAAAAATCATATTTAGCATCTTCAAAGTGGTAGGCATGTTGTGTAAATCAAATGATACAAACCCCCCCAAAAATCTATTTTAATTCCAGGTTGTAAGGCAACAAAATAGGAAAAATGCCAAGGGGGGTGAATACTTTCGCAAGCCACCGTATCAAAATAAAAGTATAAATCATTTGAAATTGCTTATATTAAGCAAACCAGACAGCAATTTTTTTTTTACGGATAGCCAGGGGTAAACTACAACACGCATACATAATTTACAAATTAAGCATTTGTGTTTAGTTAGTCCGCCAGATCAGAGGCAGTAGGAATGACCAGGGATGTTCTCTTGATAAGTGCTTGAATTTGAAAATGTTTCTGTCCTGCTAAGCATTCTAATCGAGTCTTTTGGGTGTTAGGGAAAATGTATGGAGCAAAAAGTACATTCTTTTCTTTGGGAATGTGTAAGGGCTGTCGGCATGGAGAGAAGTGGACCAAAATGCAGCGGAGTTCGTGTTCGTCATCTTTAATGCAAACAGAACACTATACACTTACAAAACAATAAACAACCGACAGCTAAACAGTACTGACAGCATAACACACTTGAACAGAAACAATTACCCACAACCACAATGAAAAACACACACTACTATATAGGACTCCCAATCAAAGGCAACTCAACACACCTGCCTTCAATTGGGAGTCCAACAACCAACTCACACGTAACACAAAAATCGCTGCCACGTCCTGACCAAAACTACTACAATTGCTCCCTCTGCTGGTCAGGACGTGACAGTACCCCCCCCCCCCCCCCTAAAGGTGCAGACCCCGGAATGCACCTTAAAAAAGAAAACACAAAAAATCCCCAATACCCCAACAAAACCAATAAACAATACCCCCTAAACAATAAGGGAGGGAAGGGAGGGTGGCTGCCGTCAACGACGGCACTATGCTACACCCCCCCCCCCCCCCAACCCACCTATCCTGGAGGTGGCGTAGGTGCGGGACGTGAACCTCGCTCCACCTTCGGCGTCGCCCACTTCGGTGGCGCCGATAGCTGCGCCGGGCAGACGGACCACTCGGGCTGGGCCGGAGGACAGGCGGGCCACTCGGGCTGGGCCGGAGGACAGGCGGGCCACTCTGGCAGCTCCGGGCAGTCGGGCCACTCTGGCAGCTCCTGGCAGTCGGGCCACTCTGGCTGATCCGGGCAGTCGGGCCACTCTGGCTGATCCGGGAAGTCGGGCCGCTCTGGCATCTCCGGGCAGTCGGGCCGCTCTGGCATCTCCGGGCAGTCGGGCGGCTCTGGCAGCTCCGGGCAGTCGGGCGGCTCTGGTAGCTCCTGACTGGCGGGCGGCTCTGGCGGCTCCTGACTGGCGGGCGGCTCTGGCGGCTCCTGACTGGCGGGTGGCTCTGGCGGCTCCTGACTGGCGGGCGGCTCTGGCGGCTCCTGACTGGCGGGCGGCTCTGGCGGCTCCTGACTGGCGGCGGCTCTGGCGGCTCCTGACTGGCGGGCGGCTCTGGCGGCTCCTGACTGGCGGGCGGCTCTGGCGACTCTTGACTGGCGGGCGGCTCTGGCGACTCTTGACTGGCGGGCGGCTCTGGCGACTCTTGACTGGCGGGCGGCTCTGGCGACTCTTGACTGGCGGGCAGCTCTGGCGACTCTTGACTGGCGGGCAGCTCTGGCGGCTCTTGACTGGCGCGCAGCTCTGAGGACTCTTGACTGGCGGGCAGCTCTGGCAGCTCCTGACTGGCGAGGCTGGGCTGACGCACTATACGCCTGATGCGTGGGGCTGGTACTGGACGTGCCAGCCTGGAAACACGCACCTCCATGCTAGTGCGTATAGCGGGAAACACCGGACCGTAGAGGCGCACTGGCGGTCTTGAGCGCAGGGTTGGCATCACCCCTTCAGGCTCGATGCTCACTTCGCCCTGGCACATGCGGGGCGCTGGTACTGTGCCTACCGGCCTGAAAATCCCAGGCCTCACCACAGCCCCAACCCCAAAGCACGGGACCTGTCCAGTTTGTCTCTGCCCTACAAGGGTACGGGGAGCTGGCCTGGGGCTCCAATCTCGCCCCGCCAAACAGCCCTTGTGCCCCCCCCAAAAAAATTATTGGGGCTGCCTCTCGGGCTCTACCTGCCTCCCAGGCAGGTTGTCACAGTGGTCCCGCAATTGCTCCCATGTCCAGTCAATCCTTTCCTCCAATACTTCCAGCGACCAGGATGCCATCTCCTCCCGAGCGCGCTGCTTCCAATAGTCCTCCTTGACTTCCCTCTGCCCTCATTTCCACTGCTTGGTCCTTTTGTGGTGGGTAATTCTGTAAGGGCTGTCGGCATGGAGAGAAGTGGACCAAAATGCAGCGGAGTTCGTGTTCGTCATCTTTAATGCAAACGGAACACTATACACTTACAAAACAATAAACAACCGACAGCTAAACAGTACTGACAGCATAACACACTTGAACAGAAACAATTACCCACAACCACAAGGAAAAACACACACTACTATATAGGACTCCCAATCAAAGGCAACTCAACACACCTGCCTTCAATTGGGAGTCCAACAACCAACTCACACGTAACACAAAAATCCCTGCCACGTCCTGACCAAAACTACTACAATTGCTCCCTCTGCTGGTCAGGACATGACAGAATGTAGTGAAGTAAAAGTAAAAGTTGGCAAATGTTTTAATAGTAAAGTACAGATACCCAATAAAACTACTTAAGTAATACTTTAAAGTATTTTTACTTAAGTACTTTACATCACTGCTCTGCCATTAGCTACAGGAATGGGGATTTGTCAGACTAGGCAATGTTTTTCCACTCCTCATTTGTCCAGTGTTGGTGATTGCATGCACACTGGTGCTGCAATAGCCCATCCGTGACAAATATTCAGGAGTTTTGCATTCCGAGATGTTGTTCTGCACACCAATCTTGTACTGTGTCGTTAATTTGCCTGTTTGTGCTCCGCCTGTTAGCTTGCACAATTCTTGCCATTCTCCTTTGACCTCTCATCAACAAGCTGTTTTCACCCACAGGATTGCCGCTGTCCGGATGTTTTTTGTTGTTGTTGCACCATTCTCGGTAAATCCTAGACAGTCGTGCATGAAAAGCCCAGAAAGCCATACGTTTCTGAGATTCTGGAACCGGCACGCCTGGCACCGACCATTATACCATGCTCAAAGTCGCTTAGGTCTCTCGTTTTCCCATTCTGACATTCAATCTAACAGTAACTGAATGCCTCGATGCCTGCTTTATATAGCAAGCCATGGCCACGTGACTCACTGTCTGTAGGAGCGAACCATTTTCGTGAATGGGGTGGTTTACCTAATAAACTAGCCACTGAGTGTATATGTAAATTGAAATCACGTAAAATCTACATTTTGTAATAACTTGTATGAATGATGGACAGATATTCTGAGAAATCAACTAAAAAAATTAGACATGACTTTGGTGGTCTACAGAGGGTTACGGCCAGCACAGATGGTTGACATTTTAACAATACAGCATGATGTTCAAAGGAACTGAAGTCAGCGACAGATATGTCCCTGTCATTTAGTCATCTATAGCATTAACACTGTAATGAACTCTGATTATCTTACAGTAACAATTATCTAAATATAGATACATTTTTTTGAATAACAAAATGATAGAATCAGAATCAGACTGACAATTCCTTTCTCTCAGTCCCGCACAATATGATATGGCTGTATGAAAGTTAAATGTAACTAAGAAGAACAGTGGAGGTAGTGATAGAGGTAAAATAATGACAATGAAGAGGGAGAGAAAGGGGGGTGAAGGAAAGAAAGAGTGCCGGATAGGATAGAAAGAAAGGAGCCCTAATGACGTGGCAAAGGGTTGTGTATCGGAGAGGGAGGAGGGGGTAGAGTGAAACAGAGAGGGATAGACTGCTTATAAGCACGCTACAGTTCACTTCACCGCTACCCTGGAGAGAGAGAACACCACGACTGTGTAGCAGAGCAAGAGAGCGAGAGAGGGAGATAGACAGAGAGGGGGAGAGAGCTTTCTCTTCCTACCTCCAACAGAGTAAGTACCCACCATACATTCTATCTTTCTCAAGACTATTCAGCTTCTTCTGTTCTATTCTATTCTCTCTGCCTGCATAGGCATTCTACAGAGAACAGAACATTTGTATTGTATTTTCTTCTTGATGTGTTTTCTAGATTTAAAATTGGTGAATTTTCTTTTATCAAAATTAGATCAATCAAAACCTAAAAAAGAGTTGATCTTCCAGTACCTTGAGCCGAAAATAGTCTTATCAAGTTCATACAACAGCGACTGCTTCTGTTAAAATGTTTAGCACTCTGGGACAACTCTCATGGGTAGCAGCTTTTTGCCTGGCTACCCAGACTCCTTGCTCCTGCCAAATGCTACGCCACGCCCACGGACGTTAGTTTCTTCTCCCAATGAGTCTGGATCTGAGTGCTTCCCCGAACCTACACCGAATGCAGTCACGCTCGGGGCCGTCTGATTGGTCCCAAAAACAGATGGGTTGGTCCAGAACCAGAACACACATGGGGTATAGCGACAATTTGAAACTTCATCATTGGCTTTGATACTTTGATTGGTTAGAGACGATCCAATCGCTGATGACTTTGTTTTGTATAACGCCACTCATTTTGACGTCACCACAAACGACTTCAATGATGGCAGTCTCAGACTTGAAGTATGTAGCGAATGACAGAGCAGTGGAAATAATTCAGTTTGAGTCATCATGCAACTGTGCATGTTAAGAAATATAACATCTGATTTAACCTTTCATTGTTCCTTCACTCAAGCTTACAGTATTATCAGTCTTATGTCCAATAAACTTGATATCCAGTGACATGACTCTTGCTCCATTGATGACACTGCTGGTGAACGGTTCTGGTGTATTCTGGGTTATAAGTTGCAGAACTGCTGTTATGTTCAACCAGCTCTCACGGTCTCACATCAGAATTAGACGTTCATCCATGTTTCTGAAATGTCAAATTTCAAAGTTGTTCCAAACGTCTCAATGCGAAGTGTTTATGGTTGAGTTTAGGTATTAACCCATATTTTTAAAAGTTAGGGTTAAGTTCAGGCGTTAACTCCAAATTCTTAAGGTTTTAACTATGAATGGTTAAGTTAAGGTTTGGGATTGGCTTAAAACAAAAATATCAAAAACATATTTTTATTGTTGTATTTGAACTTGCTACCTTTGGAATCAGATGTTACACCAATCCACCATTCCCGTCCACAACGCCTTAGTAAACCCTAAATCTACTTCAAGGTGACAGCACTCACTGTTGCCCCTAGTGGTCAGTTTCCACGTCATCTCCCGACGTCTTCAGACATGGATGGACGTCGAATACTGACTTGTATCAAGGGTGACCTAGCTGGTTATGTTCAGTAACTGAGGAGAGGCAGGGGTGGGGAAGAAGCTGTGCATATACTGGCAGGCATTCATGCTTTATCCTCTCTTCTCTGTGTTGTGCTGTGCTGTGCTATGCTGTGTGTGTGTGTGTGTGTGTGTGTGTGTGTGTGTGTGTGTGTGTGTGTGTGTGTGTGTGTGTGTGTGTGTGTGTGTGTGTGTGTGTGTGTGTGTGTGTGTGTGTGTGTGTGTGTGTGTGTGTGTGTGTGTCCGTGTGTCCGTGTGTGTGTGTGTGTGTGTGTGTGTGTCCGTGTGTGTGTGTCCGTGTGTGTGTGTATGCGCTCTATGTGTGTATGCGCTCAGTGTGTGGTTGTGCGCTCAATGTGTGTGTGTGTGTGTGCTGTATATGTGTGGACCACTATGCTTCCTGTGTGGGGTCAATTAAATACTGCGTGAGACAGAGCACTAAAAGCCTGTCCTGTGAGGAGAGGTGTGCTTTCTGTGTGTGTGCGTTTGTGTGTGTGTGTGTTGGTGTGTGCATGTGTGTGTGCATTCATGTTTGCGTATCCGCGTGTGCGTGTGTTGGTGTGTGTGTGTGCATTTGCACTGGCGTGTCAGATTGCAATGCTTTGATTAAATTTGATGAACCAGCTCAGTCTAGAGAGGTGAAGACTCAGTTTCTGTCTCTCTCTGCTTCCTTCCTGTCTCAAGAAAAATACTCTTTAGTCACTCTACGGGTTGTTTTCTATTGGAATACAAGTGGGAACATAATGGAAATGTGTGCCCTCTATACAGCTGGTTACACTTTAGAATTTCATGAATAAGTAATTATAAGTGCTTGTAATTGTTTATAAATTCCTCATTATATGCCTCATTTTAAAACATTATAATGGCTCATACATGCTTATAACAAGTTATAAAGCATTATATGTGCAGGCTTTAAGTGCATTTTTATCCTGTGTTACCCTGTTGGTTTGCAAGGCAAGTCCTATCTAGGGCACCTCACAACCCCATATTTACACCAATTCACCCACCCGAATGAACAAAAACAGGTTCCCCAGTACTAGAACCATAGAGGACTCTTGACAGAGACAAAGATGAGTCCTCTATATCTCCCTGTGGCTAAAACGTCCATGCACTGACAGCTTCAATCTTTTCACTCATCATTGAATTTGAAATAGGCTACAGTAGCTGAGTGCCATGCATTCAATATAAACCTTATCCATAACAACAGAATGTCTTAGATAGATAGCAGTATACTTTTCAGACGTGCGAAATAAAAAAGAAAAGGCAAAATGATACGAATTGAATGACTTTAAGGGGGGGAACAATATACGTATTCATACATTTATGAATATGACAGTCCTAAATCCCTCTCATCAATACAATAATCACGACACACCAATTGTACAAAGCTGAATCCTGGCATAGCCTAATTTGGCCAAATTCTAAATAACATGCACTAACCAGAAGGATTCAGACATTAAAGGGTGCCTGTAGCACAGTACTGTAGGTACAGTACACGGCGGCTGCACTATATGGATTAGCTACAGATTTATCTGAATAAAGTAGTGTTTGGTGATGTATAATACACAGGAGGCATGCAGCACAGTGCTGCAGGTCTAGGTACAGTACACGGCTTCTATGGGTCTTATGAAGATGCAATTAAAATATGAAGAGTGCAGGCAGCCCAGTACTGTAGGTACACATGATGGCTGTATATGGGCTAGCTCCAGTAGCTTCTCAGTGGAGATACTTTGAAGCAGCAGTTCGGTGGAGTCAGGTTGAGGAGTCCCTGTGGGGATAAAAGACTAAGTATTCACAGTAGCAGCAGAGCAATGCAAGGCCAAGCCCGCAGCCAGCCAGGCAGCCTAGTCGATGAAAGAAATGGCACCTTAGTCAACATAATAGTGCACAACTTTCGACTAGGGCCACAGGCTTTGGTCAAAAGAAGTGCACGACATAGGGAAACCCTGGTCAGAAGTAGTGTACTTACTCAGGTGTTGGGTAGGTTACTTTCTAAATGTAATCCGTTACAGTTACTAGTTACCTGTCCAAAACTGTCATCGGTAACGTAACTTTTGGATTACCCAAACTCTGTAACGTAATTACATTCCGAGAATGCCACTAGTGTTTAAAGATGTCATTAAGGCAAAGGGTGGCTACTTTGAAGAATCTAAATTATAAAATATATTTTGATTTGTTTAACCCTTTTTTGGTTACTACATGATTCCATATGTGTTTTTTTTTATAGTTTTGATGCCTTCATTATTATTCTACAATGTAGAAAATAGTCAAAATAAAGAAAAACCGTTGAATGAGTAGGTGTGTCCAAACTTTTGACTGGTACTATATGTGTGTGTATATATATATATATATATATATATATATATATATATATATATATATAATGTGTGTGTGTGTGTGTTTATATATGTGAGTCAAAAAATGGATGTAGCAACTACTGTGTGCAAGTTTGAGCATGTGTCCATTAGGCCTATGGATATTTTTATATCAGCATGAATTAGATTGAGCAATAAAATCCCCACTTTTATTCCGTAGGCTGGGATCCACACTATGCAGCTGTTGCAGGAGAGCATTTTTCACTGGCTGTCCGCTGGTTTCAAGAACAATGATTAATAGGCAGCTTAAACTTGAATTCAACCATTATTGGGTTCAAATATACATTTAGATTTGTGATCAGCCATCCACAACAACCACATTCCGTAAGGGAGCAATAGCTAAATGAGAGAGCAGCAGTGTGATTCCCATCAATGCGCTATATAGATATTAATAATAAGTGATATCCATATCGCCGTAGACTACACCACTGCTGTCATCCTTACCTCCGAGCATTTATTCAAGGTGGATAATGTTTGGGTGCCGACAGCAGTAAAACCATTGGAAGACGTAGCTTGGACTGTAGCCTACTAAAGCCTATTCCTGCTCTTTTTCCCGCGATCGATCCAACACTTTTTGGTGTGTCATCATAGTGGTCTCTGACTTGTTGTCAGACTCGCTCAGGTGGAACAAACTTAAAACTTGCGCCTCTTTTCAACGGTGATTTGAATGTCATTGTGAAAACAGAGAAGTGTCAGAGGACATCTGGCCAACGTGAAACAACCGTGGGAAGCATTGGAGTCAACATGGGCCAGCATCCCTGTGGAACGCTTTCCACACCTTGTCCATGCCTCGACAAATTGAGGCTGTTCTGACGGCAACAGAAGGTTTTCCTAATGTTTAGTACACTTCAGTTATTTAGGGAATGTCATTTCGGCGGTAACCATAGAGATCACTCCCTGGATCACTCCCTGGCCTGGGCATACATTCCCACCCCAGCCTTGCCTCCAGCTCTTGCCCCTCCTGCTCCTCCTGTCGTACCGTATGCCTCTGTCTATGCCTGTGTCAGTGTTTGTTCCTTCCTGATGATTCATATCATTACAGTGTCCTCATTGCATCGGCAGTGTTTCTAGCAGTGACTGGAGATGAGATACCTCCTATTTTTAACAGGGGGCATACAGGCAGGTGTGTGTGTGTGTGTGCGCGCGCGTGCATCCGTGCCTGTGTGCGCGCGGTGGGAAGGAGGGAACAACACTTGTCTGTGAGAACTGAGTGTCCTTGGTGGGGTAGCAGAGAAGCTAGGCTAGGACAGCTCACTGCTGGAGAGAGATGAAAGGTGCAGTGATGCATTGTTGTTGTAACGATGTGTAACGATGTTGGTGGTAGTTGATTGAAAGACGCACAGACACATGCACACACAGACACACACACACACACACACACAGACACATGCACACACAGACACACACACACACACACAGACACACACACACAGACACATGGGCAGGAGTGCAGTAAGAAAGCAGTATGTGGTAACTAGATGAGGGGAGGTCATGGAGAGGAGATGATGACTGGCTCGCTGTCCTGGTGCTGGTCACTTAGAACAGGATAAATGATCAATCTGTGTGTCTCTCATATTGATTGACTCGGGTCTTGCTCTCAATGTCTTGATCCCATTGCGTCGTCAGGGGACTGTCTGGGCCGAGTTGAATGTCCTCTGTCTGTAATCATATCTCTGTTAGCTCACATGCTCTGGTGCTCTGGTTGGTGTGTCAAAAACATACGTCGTACCCGGGTGACAATACTTGACATAGCTCTCCTGTAATGAATGTTGTTCAGTGAACCTCACAACATCCGTTTTTTTTTTAATGTGCACTAAGTCATCCTTTTGGTCAGTTTGATGGAAACACCTCTGGTGGAAAAAATGTTGTTTTTTTATGCATATTTTCGAATATTCGCATGAAAATCTGTCGCCAATTGTTGGAAAACTAGCTAATAAATCTATCCCAGATCACATGTTCTGCTCTGCTATTAGTTGTGTGGAAAACCTACATGACCCACTTGGAACTGGGTACCAGGACTGCCCCTGCTCTTGTACGGAGGGACCGGTTTTCATACTGGCTTGGATATTTTCTTCCTTTCGAGAAAGCTTTTAGCAAGTAGGGTGGATGTGTTACCAGGTCAGCACAGGGATGGTTGGCTTGCATTGACTTGACTCAGTAGTGTGAAGTAGTGTAATGAGCTTATAGAAGATGTCAAATCACATTCAGGTCTTTGGAGTGGAGGCAACTGGCCTAATGACTAATCCCTATACAGTATAGTGTTAACTGATGGTGTATCTGGCTTCAGTGGATTTGAATGGTCAAAGATATGAGCTCACAGAAGAGGAACGGGTCAAATCACACCCAGGGCAGGGCTGTAGACTGGAGCAACTGCTCTAATGACTGTGCGGGATCGGATCTCTATATGTAGTAGCTAAAGTGTCCACTGTCTGATCAAATATCTGGCTTCAGTGGATTTGAGTATTGTTGTGTGCAGTTGTCTAATTCGATTTAGTCTCTCTCGAGGGAATTCAACAATACGCGGTGAACTTTGACAACCCACAGTCCCATCCAGCCGTCCTCCTAGAAACCCTCCACCCCCCCCCCGCCTATCCTCCTAGCCACCTAGCCTCCAAGGATTGTCACGGGTGTTCAGAGATGTGCGGTGCCAGGGCTGTGAGGAAAGTAGGAGAGGGAGGAGAGGAGAATGGAGGGAGGCTATATTTAGAACGACCAATTCGCAGCAAAAAACATTCCGTTTTCAATCTCCAGTCCTTGGTCTGCTGAGATACTAACATTCTCTCTTTTTCTCTCTCTCTCTCGCACTTTCATTCTCTCTCTCTCTCTCTCTCTCTCTCTCTCTCAATCTCTCGCTCCTCTTCTTTCTTTCTCTCTCTCAATCTCTCGCTCCTCTTCTTTCTCTCTTTTGCTATCCCACACCACTCTCGCTGCTACCTCCCTCCTTCCCTTTTTCACTCTGTTTTCGCCTCACTCTTTCTTTGTAATGCCTCTCTCCATCTGCATTCCCCTCCCTCTGAGTGAGTTAGAACTCCTCTGCGACTCAGTAGCTGTTCCAGCACAACACTAATGATGCAAATAGTCATCCCGTCTTCTCGGTTCTAAGACCAGGGCTTTTGAAGTGTGTGTGTCTCTCTGTTTGTATGTGTGTGTGTGTATGTGTGTGTGTGTGTGTGTGTGTGTGTGTGTCTGTTTGTGTCTGTGTGTGTGTGTGTGAGCATGTGTGTTTGAGCATGTGTGTGTGAGCATGTGTGTGTCCACGTGCATGCCCGCGTGAGTGTGTGTGTGTGTAATTGTGTGTGTGTGGCCGTGTGCGTGCGCGCGCATTTGTTTGCAATGCCTTGAATGAAATAAAAACGGCAACACATCCATAAAATATAGCCCTTAGGCGTTTCAGCTGAAAGCAGTTGGTGCACTTTATTCTTTAGCAGCCAAAGTTGAATGAGAGGGAGAGTGGGGAGAGTGTATACTACCAGGTTAATGGCCCATCTTAAGTAGGGTCCTTAGTGCCTGGGGCAGCCTGAGTGGGAAAGCATGCAGGCAGGGCCCAGTCTTATTAGACCCTGGGTCAGGAACAATAGGGCTGTTGTGTGTGTGTGTGTGTGTGTGTGTGTGTGTGTGTGTGTGTGTGTGTGTGTGTGTGTGTGTGTGCAGTGTTGGGGAAGCTACTTCTGAAAATATAGTTTACCAAGCTGTCAGAAGTTAAGCTACACTAAAGTTACCCCTATGGAAAAATAGAGTTTACTGAACTAAAGTTTCTTTGAAAAAGTAGTTAAATACATCCAAACTAGTTCATGAAAAATCATCAGATCTAAATCTGAAATATCATAGACTACAAACTGCAAGAACAGATCATTCTGGAGTCAGATGTTAACAAAATAAACACACAAACTATGTTTAAACTTAGAATAAGGCAGGTCTGATGCCGAAAAAGAAAGACAGTTATTGCTTGCTGTGTGTGCTTGAATGCATCTGTTAGTGTGTGTGCGTGTGTACATTTCCCACTATAGGATATCTCTCTCTACTAGCCTGTATAGAGAGAGACATATGATGGATATGGAGTAGAGATGACTCCTTGATGCTGACTCACCCCCTGCATCTCTGTAGCTCCATGCATCACCTCTCTGACAGCAGCACTGAGCAGCACTGAGCGGCCACACCCTTCCCTGCCCTGCCCTGCTCTCTGCCTCTGTTGTAGAATGGGCTACACAAGCCCGTTCTACCCTCCTTTCTCTGTCTCTGTCTCCATCTGAGGACTGCTATTGTAGCCCCTCCTCTCTCTCTTTGTCTCTCTGTCTTAGGAATGCTTGTTAGTCACTCTGACAGACACAACCCTACCATATCCTGTCTGTCTTAGTCAGCCTTCCCTGGTCTGCTCGCTCTGTCTCTGCTAGCTAGCCAGTCTAACATAACCCTGCCCTTCTCGCTGTCTCTTTCTCGATTCGTCTTTCCTCGATTTCTCATGTCATCGCTCCTCGCTTCTTTCTCAAAAGCCATTGGAGGAGAAGGTCCAAGGAGAATGAGGCGAAGGGAGAGGACGCAAGGGATCGAGGAAAAGACTAATTGAGAACGAGCTATTGTCTCAGCACTGCTACTGAACTATGGAAGCTATAGAGGTAGGACCAGGCAGTCGCTCTACTCAAATTGTAAACACAGCACTTTGCCGATGAAGGATGGCAAACCACACAGATAATTGACAAAGTTATAAGGCAGACGTATTAAGTTATGGACTATATAGTCTTCGTAACTCTCCCTCTATTGGTTGTTACTATAGTATCATTATTATTGCTGAGTTCAGTTACATAACAGCTAGATCTCTTTGTTAACTTTCTTTATGGAGGTGGCTGATGACTACAGTGATGATGGGCCAATCAGACATGACACCCTATTCCTTAGATAGTGCATCTTATTTCATATAGTACATTACAGTACGGTATAGAAGGTATGCACTTTTCATGAGGAATAGGGTGCTGTGTCAGTCACAGCCAGTGTTTTTCCCCATGATTACCGACCACTCTCTGCTACAGGCCCACGGTGTTGGTTAGTTTGTGAAATGTATCCTTCATGATCACAGTTATCATGTAGAGAGGTTATCGTAGAGAGGTATCACATAGGGAGATAATCGTAGAGCGTTATAACATAGAGAGTTTATCATAGCGAGGTTATAACATAGAGAGTTATCACATAGGGAGGTTATCATAGAGAGGTTATAACATAGAGAGGTTATCATAGAGAGTTATCACATAGAGAGGTTATCATAGAGCGTTATCGCACAGAGAGTTTATCATAGAGGTTATAACATAGAGAGGTTATCATAGAGCGTTATAACATAGAGAGGTTATCATAGAGCATTATCACACAGAGAGGTTATCATAGAGCGTTATCGCACAGAGAGTTTATCATAGTGAGGTTATAACATAGAGAGTTATCACATAGGGAGGTTATCATAGAGAGGTTATAACATAGAGAGGTTATCATAGAGCGTTATCACATAGAGAGGTTATCATAGAGAGTTATCACATAGAGAGATTATCATAGAGCATTATCACACAGAGAGGTTATCATAAAGCATTCTCACACAGAGAGGTTATCATAGAGCGTTATCACATAGAGAGGTTATCATAGAGCGTTATCACATAGAGAGATTATCATAGAGCATTATCACACAGAGAGGTTATCATAAAGCATTCTCACACAGAGAGGTTATCATAGAGCGTTATCACATAGAGAGTTTATCCTAGCGAGGTTATAACATAGAGAGTTATCACATAGGGAGGTTATCATAGAGAGGTTATAACATAGAGAGGTTATCATAGAGCGTTATCATAGAGCGTTATCACACAGAGAGGTTATCATATATAGTTATCACATAGAGAGGTGTCATAGAGAGTTATCACATAGAGAGGTTATCACATATAGAGGCTATCACATAGTGAGATTATCATATGGTGAGGTTATCATAGAGCGTTATCACATAGCGAGGTTATCATAGCGTTATCACAGAGATCATATAGAGGGGGATGTGTTGTAAACAGTGGGAATATGTGTAATGTAAAAGGGAGGGGTTCTAAATACAGTTACAAGCAGGAGAAAATAAATATAGTCTCCTTCCTGCAGAGGACAGGGCTGTATTTTACCTGCCAGGAGAAATGAGGTCCGTGTGTTCTACAGACTAGAGAGAAGGGAGAAGGGGTACACTACAGTACAGTGGATAAGCAGTGTCATGGTAACTGGAGGGGTGTGTAGAAGAAGAAGAATCGAGAGAAGAGGAAAGAAAGGAACAAGGTCTTGCATAAAGGAACAAAAAAAGAAGGAAGGAAAAGAAGGGAGAAAGAAAGTGTTTGAAGCTTGGGAGAGAGATACTAGAGCAGAACCAACCCGGCCAGTGAGAGGGCGTATACGGCACACTAAGCACCAGTACTGCAGTTAGGGCATACATTTTGTATAGGAAATGGCTGTTGAGGCATTCAGCCCAGCCAAGGCAGGCAGGCAGGCAGTGCACTAACGTCAGAATGGAGCACTTAGGCCGAGCCTGAGCGCACTGCCTCTCTCTCTCCCTGTAACTAACGACGGGCTTGGAGGCTGGGGGAGAAGAGGAGGGGAGGGGTCTGCATGTGTGAGATGGAGAGGAAGAGAGAGAAGGCAGCGGTAGAAGCATGTCCGACTCGAGCGCTACAGGACTCATCGGTAATAAGGTATTGTGTTGCTCTCTGTTGCTTTCTCGATCTCTCTCTCTCTCTCTCTCTCTCTCTCTCTCTCTTTCTCTCTCTCTCTCTCTCTCTCTCTCTCTCTCTCTCTCTCTCTCTCTCTGCAGCGTTAGGCCATCTGTCTGTCTTTCCATCTGCTCTCTGTTTCCACAATCTGGTACCTCTCTTCTAATCTAATGCTCTAATGCTCTTCTCCTCCTCACTCTCCTCCTACCTCTCCTCTCCTCTCCTCTCCTCTCCTCTCCTCTCCTCTCCTCTCCTCTCCTCTCCTCTCCTCTCCTCTCCTCTCCTCTCCTCTGGTACCACTCCCTATCTCCTCTCTTCCGTGCTCTACCCCTCCTCATGTTTTCAACGTGCTCTACCTACCTCAGTAGAAAGCCTGTTCTTGTTCACTCACTCTGTCAGCATTATCCCCACTCTTCCTCTGCCTTTCCCCTTCCTTGTCAGGTATACAGGAACACGTCTTCCCATCTCCCCTCTCTGGACTTTCTCTGCTCCACTTTGTACTTTGCATGTTGCTGTTGCTATCTTGTGTGAGACATTTGTGCTGAATCCTGAGTTTTGAAATTATAAAAGGGGATCAATTCAGTTAAAAGATATAGAATGGTATAACAAGTATGACATGTCATAAGAGATTTTATATAAAACAAATTCAAACTACAACGTGTTATCTCAATCAACATAAACACGGGTTGACAAAAACAGAATCTGAGCGGTTGAATGGAAATTGTCCATGAGACTGTCTGAACTGTTATTGGGGGGAAAGTGGTATTATTAGTATCTATACAGGACTCCTGAGTGGCGCAGCAGTCACAGGCACTGTATCTCAGTGCTAGAGGCCTCACTACAGACACCCTGGTTCAAATCCAGGCTGTATCATAACTGGCTGTGATTGAGAGTCCCATAGGGTGGTGCACAATTGGGTTTGGCTGGTGTAGGCCGTTATTGTAAGTAAGAATTTGTTCTTAACTGACTTGCCTAGTTAAATAAGTTAAATACTGAGAGATGCTGACTCAACTGACTGCTGTGTGTGGGGTGCCACCACCTGGACAGACTATGTTGTTACGACCTCATGTATTATTCGCTGTTGCTGTGTGAAATAGAAGATGCTTTATTATTTTCTTGTCAGAGAGGAATAAGTGAAATGTGTGTGTCTGTGAGAGGGCGGTAGCTACTGTCGGCAATGTGCAAGGGTAGCAACCCTACCCCTGCACATTGACTGGGTTCTGGTATGTATATAGCCAAGTTATTGTTACTCATTATTTCTCTCTCTCTCTCTCTCTCTCTCTCTCTCTCTCTCTCTGTCTCTCTCTCTCTCTGTCTCTCGCTCCCTTTGTCTCTCTCTCTCTCTCTCGCTCACTCTCTCTCTCTCTCTCGCTACACCACATATGTTGCAGCCACGCCAACTGAATGTCATCCCCTTCTAGGATCTTGTGTCTCTTCTAGTATCACATGACTGTATTGATCTGATCTCAGTGTTGTGTGGTTGGCAGTGACTTCTTAGGAGGATCTTTTAAAGCCCTGGTAGGAGATATGGTGGATGTTGCTGTGATTGTTGTTATAGGCGATACAGTAGCCTTCAGAATAACAAGCTGGCTCATCGTTTGAAAATGATAGAATTCAACTGGTGTCTGACAATAAGGAGTTCTTGGCAAAAGCGAACAACGGGTTTGGTATTGCTCAGATTCACAGACCAGGGAAGTGGAAATTGGACTAATCTAAGAGATATTCTAAGATTCTATACTCTAGCTATGGTGTGAGACTGTGAGACCAGGACAGTGTCAGAGAGAGAAAGGGCCTTTATATCCATCGAGTCTATCCCTCTTCCGCTCTACCCCTCTCCCCTCCTTTTCCCTGCTCTTCCCGACCCTCTTTCCTCTCTCCTCCCGTCTCTCACACTTTACTCTGAGGATGCACGGGGTGGAACTTGACAGAATCCGGCCGGTGATCCAACTTGCTGCTACTGGAAAGAGAGCAATGGCGTGTATTCATGGGATGCCAAGGGAATTGACCATGTTTCATAATTTTCCTTCAATTTGCAAGAGGCTGAATGTATCTCACGGGAGAAAGCATCCGAGCGAGCAAAACAGCGCCCCTCTGTCTCTCTATGTGTAGGACACCAATCTGATGTTGTCTGGTCCAAATGAGTATGACATTGTTGCCGCCTATAGCATTGAAGGTGAACGAAGCCAGCGAGCATCTGGCCACCCCATCTGGCCATTCAGTGTTGAGCTCAACCATGAATGGTCCTGGAATACCCCCAAAAAATTGTCAAGGGAAGCCAGCTTGGATTTGGCGTCACTCCTATGAAATCCCATTGATAGCATACGTCATTGACAGAAAAACTTGATTTGTGTTGTTTACCTGAGTGGGCTAGCTTAGCCAGCTAGCTAAAATTGTCCCTTTCCTAAATTAGCCATGGATGGAGATAGGGACTTGTACTTGTGGTTTTACATAATTCTCCGTACTAGCCAATGATTATAACGGCGATTCTGATCCAACCATTAATTCCTACATTTTTGTGCCCCTGTCCTGATAGGATGGAAGTTGAATATGTAGCTCGATGTAGAAGGCTAAAGTTAACTAGCTAATGTTGCCCATGAATGGAAGTTAGGCTAGCGAGCAAGCATTTTAGCCAGGTAGCCAAGGACAACAAAAACTAAAAGTGTGTACTGTATGACAGAGTGATAGACCGTTTCGTCAACATGAACGAGAGAAGGATGGCATTGGCGTTTCTCTACAAGTAGGGTGAGTCAACATTTTTGTTCTACTTGCACGAACACGCACACGCACACTCACACACACACACACACTCACAGTCACACACATACAGAAATCAGAACCATGGACAGCCACATCATATTTAGCTTATGTTGATTGGACTAAATTGTCACTGTATTAGAAGAAGCAGAGGTGATTTCATGATGTTGACATGTTAAAGATGAAATGGTGCTGGAATAGTGGAAGCAGCTCCTGTTTTCTTTGCGACTTGCGGTAACTCTCTGTGGTTCTAAATCAATAGCTGTTTAGCGGTCCGAAAATGTCGGAAACATTAACTTGCTTGACCGTGCTGTAGGTCATGAAACTGTCTGTTACTATACATGCAATATGCTTTGTGGACTTCACTGGACAGAGGTTGCTATCCGGTTTTGTGATTAAATTTTTTTTTTAAAAAGGTGTGGTTGAATTTATTCTGCCACTGTGTCTTCTTATTGTCTCGTCCTTTAGGTCCATGTATCACGGTCACAGGGCATATGAATCAACAGGTTACAGTGCAAAGAAAGCAATTATCACCACACATAGGTTGTAATATGGCATTGGTTGCCCCCCCCCCCAGATAGCATAAGAACATGGCGGTTGGGGTTACACCTGCATGCAGAAAGGCATCTAATGTGAAACACATGCAACCGTTTACTGTATTAGCCACTCCCATCCTCAGCACCGCTAATCATTATTATAAGGCATTATAAAGGCTCATAGATGCTTATAACAAGTTGTAGAGCGTTAGCATAGATGATATGTTAAAACACACACAATATATTTTTCAGGGTATTATGTATTAGTCTCATCCGCAGCACTACTAACCAAACGAAACTAGGGTCTTTTCTTGTTAATTCTGCTTTGTTTCTTCCTGCGGTCGAAGTATCTTTAGACGCCAGCCCCTCTCGGCACGCTTTGATATATAAATGATATCCACACTGCGCTCTGGATCGCGCTAAATCCAGCCTGGTGCCCAAATGATTTTGGGACGAGGGGATGGGGAGGAGACAGGTGAAAGAAAGAAAGAAAGAAAGAAAAAGATCAAGCCCGATAATGTTTTGGGATGGGGGAGAGAGAGGGGAAGAAGGGGAGCAGGGGGTGGAGAAAGACAAGTAAAAAAAAAGAGAAAAGCTGTGCTCTGGATCGAGCCTGCAGAAATGACTTGGGAGGGAGGGAGGAAGAGGGAGGGGTGGAGAAAAAAGAGAGAGAGACAGGTGAAAAAAGAGAAGGCTGCCTGCTGCTGTGCAGTTGTTATTGAGCTATATTTGGAGCTGTATTTGGAAGTGGTGTGTGTGGGTGTTTATGTGTATCAGCCTGGCATGTGAGGAGTCAGTCTTCCTCTGGTGTGTGTGGGGCCAGCTGGGACTGAAAGGAGACGGGGATTGGAAAGTGGTCACGGTGAGTGTAGAGCATGTTGGCTTTAGGACTGACCGAGGAGAGGGAGATGTATTTTTACCCATGACAGGTTTGTCTGACAGTGAGCTGATACGATGAGGCAATTAGTGTCTTGGACTGCTCTTCCTTTAACCAGGTTTCTTTCCGAAAGTGTTGAGATATTTTAATAACTTGATACCTACCCTGGTTATGCTCTTCGTGTCTCCAAAGTTATGGCTGTGATTGTGTGGTGACTTACTGATGGTGGGCGATATGAACTTCAGAATACTGTTTAGATTAGAAGATACACGTATGTTCAGAATAGTGTGTACTCCTTTGTGGCTGAATGTGGTTGCAGCATCTATTGCAGCACAATCGACGGTAGACGTACTGTATATAATACAAGGTTTCCTATCATTCACTTCAGTAAATAAACATTGGAACGCTATCATATGTACTGCATGTTGTTGCAGTGCTTGCCTCACACACATGCTCCCCAGAGAGGACTGCTTTGGAAAGCAGGAACTGAAGAGGAACTGGAACTGCCATTCCCAGCTAGGCAGGTCACATGGGTGCAGGGCCAGGGCCAGGCCAGACAGGTACCTGCAGCAGGTAAAGGGACAGAACGTGCTCCTCTCAGGTACTGGAGCAGGGAGTCCACATAAAGCCATCTGATCTGACATAATGGGTGACACTGAGAGCTTGGATTTGAATGATAGAAACATTATCAGCAATACAGTCGAAGTAAGTTTACAGGAAATGGGCTCCTGTGTGGTGTTATGTTTCTCCCCTTCCTGTAGGCTGACTCTCTCGTTCTCCGTCTCTCTGTTTCTATGTCTCTCTGTCTCTGTCTTCTCTCTCTCTCTTTCTGTCTCTCCCTCCCTCTCTCTAGGGTTCAGCTGATTCCTACACTAGTAGACCCTCGGATTCCGACGTGTCCCTGGAGGACGACCCCGAGGCGTCTCGGCTTGAAGCCGAGCGCCAGGCCCAACTGCAGCTGGAGAGAGCTAAGGTAGGGAACTTCTCCTCCACCCGCTAGTCAGAGAACCAAGGTAGGCAACCTCTCCTCCACCTGCTAGTCAGAGAGCCAAGATAAGCAACCTCTCCTCCACCCGCTAGTCAGAGAGCCAAGATAAGCAACCTCTCCTCCACCCGCTAGTCAGAGAGCCAAGATAAGCAACCTCTCCTCCACCCACTAGTCAGAGAGCCAAGATAAGCAACCTCTCCTCCACCCGCTAGTCAGAGAGCCAAGATAAGCAACCTCTCCTCCACCCGCTAGTCATAGAGCCAAGATTAGTAGAGTTAGTAAGCAGAGTCAGGAGTTTAGTTAGTGACTTAGCTTGAAGCCAAACGTCAGGCCCAACTGAGCTATGGTAAGAGTTCAACTTTAGTCAGTAGAGTTTATATAGGAGTTTATTCAGGCCCAACTGCAGCTGGAGAGAGCTAAGGGGAGTGACCCTCCTTCAAGCTCCCTTCTCCAATGCAACTATTCCTCTGACTGTAAATGTGAATGTGTTCTCAGGCAACTAAGGGTCGAATACAAAAAATGAAGCAGAGTTATTCAGGTCCAGAGAGCCAAGGAGAGATCCCCATAGGATGGAATATCGTCCGGTAACAGAATCCTTTCATAAACACTTCATATATGTTGTGTCTCTCTCTGTCCTCCCCAGGCGAAAACGGTAGCATTTGCAGTGAAGACCAACGTGAGTTACTGTGGGGCTCTAGATGGGGACTGTCCTGTCCAAGGTGCTGCTATCAACTTTGAAACCAAAGACTTTCTACATATAAAAGAGGTGAGTGGAGTTCCGTATGCATCATCATCAACAATCCCTGTCACCATATCACGATCACATATATTATCTCCACTCGAATTACATTTCGCTTAACCAGTGGCTATCGTAACATAGTCCTTACACGTTGACAATATGGAAGACCATGACTTTGACAGGCATCTCTTTCACTTCAGTTACTAAGACATTAGCCACATTGACCACTGCTGCCATATTGTTGGAACAGCATTGACAGCAGTTTCATTTTGACTTGACTGACGTCCATTTTGTCTCTTTGTCTGCAGAAATACAGCAATGACTGGTGGATCGGTCGGCTGGTGAAGGAGGGGGCGGACATCACCTTCATCCCCAGCCCGGTGAAACTGGAGGCCATGCGGATCAAACAGGAACAAAAACAGGCACAGAGGTCAGGGTTCATCCTCTCTCATACATCCCCATGCTACATTCAAAATCTCTTTCTCAGTAGTCTTTCCTTGATTTCTTCTGTCCTCTTCTACCATCCTCTCTCTGCCTCCTCAAAACGTCAGCAAGGAATTCCTTGCATGTCAGACGGAAGCACAGTTGGCAGCTTTGGCTAAAAGCGTCTGCTTACTGCCATATATTTATTATACACTGCTCAAAAAAATTAAGGGAACACTTAAACAACACATCCTAGATCTGAATGAAAGAAATAATCTTATTAAATACTTTTTTCTTTACATAGTTGAATGTGCTGACAACAAAATCACACAAAAATAATCAATGGAAATCCAATTTATCAACCCATGGAGGTCTGGATTTACATTTACATTTACATTTTAGTCATTTAGCAGACGCTCTTATCCAGAGCGACTTACAGTAGTGAATGCATACATTTCATACAATTTCTTAATTTTTTTTGCTGGAGTCATACTCAAAATTAAAGTGGAAAACCCCACTACAGGCTGATCCAACTTTGATGTAATGTCCTTAAAACAAGTCAAAATGAGGCTCAGTAGTGTGTGTGGCCTCCACGTGCCTGTATGACCTCCCTACAATGCCTGGGCATGCTCCTGATGAGGTGGCGGATGGTCTCCTGAGGGATCTCCTCCCAGACCTGGACTAAAGCATCCGCCAACTCCTGGACAGTCTGTGGTGCAACGTGGCGTTGGTGGATGGAGCGAGACATGATGTCCCAGATGTGCTCAATTGGATTCAGGTCTGGGGAACGGGCGGGCCAGTCCGTAGCATCAATGCCTTCCTCTTGCAGGAACTGCTGACACACTCAAGCCACATGAGGTCTAGCATTGTCTTGCATTAGGAGGAACCCAGGGCCAACCGCACCAGCATATGGTCTCACAAGGGGTCTGAGGATCTCATCTCGGTATCTAATGGCAGTCAGGCTACCTCTGGAGAGCACATGGAGGGCTGTGCGGCCCCCCAAAGAAATGCCACCCCACACCATGACAGACCCACCTCCAAACCGGTCATGCTGGAGGATGTTGCAGGCAGCAGAACGTTCTCCACGGCATCTCCAGACTCTGTCACGTCTGTCACGTGCTCAGTGTGAACCTGCTTTCATCTGTGAAGAGCACAGGGCGCCTGTAGCGAATTTGCCAATCTTGGTGTTCTCTGGCAAATGCCAAACGTCCTGCACGGTGTTGGGCTGTAAGCACAACCCCCACCTGTGGACGTTGGGCCCTCATACCACCCTCATGGAGTCTGTTTCTGACCGTTTGAGCAGACACATGCACATTTGTGGCCTGCTGGAGGTCATTTTGCAGGGCTCTGGCAGTGCTTCTCCTGCTCCTCCTTGCACAAAGGCGGAGGTAGCGGTCCTGCTGCTGGGTTGTTGCCCTCCTACGACCTCCTCCACGTCTCCTGATGTACTGGCCTGTCTCCTGGTAGCATCTCCATGCTCTGGACACTACGCTGACAGACACAGCAAACCTTCTTGCCACAGCTCGCATTGATGTGCCATCCTGGATGAGCTGCACTACCTGAGCCACTTGTGTGGGTTGTAGACTCCGTCTCATGCTACCACTAGAGTGAAAGCACCGCCAGCATTCAAAAGTGACCAAAACATCAGCAGGGAAGCATAGGAACTGAGAAGTGGTCTGTGGTCACCACCTGCTGAACCACTCCTTTATTGGGGGTGTCTTGTTTATTGTCTATAATTTCCACCTGTTGTCTATTCCATTTGCACAACAGCATGTGAAATTTATTGTCAATCAGTGTTGCTTCCTAAGTGGACAGTTGGATTTCACAGAAGTGTGATTGACTTGGAGTTACATTGTGTTGTTTAAGTGTTCCCTTTATTTTTTTGAGCAGTGTATTATGTTAAGCAAGGAGAGGATTCAAGGAAAGATAACATGCTTGTATAGTCCTTGAATCCTCAACTTGTTCTCACGCACCATGTTGTTGTCCTACAGGAAAGCAGCGAACACATCGTCCAGCTGGAGGTCCACACCACCATCTGCAGGTGATTGACCTCACGCTTCTTTCTCGTACCTGATTTATGTAAAGTGATGGCAAAGAAAAATGTCCATCATGGATGGACAATACAATTCTATACTACGCTATGTAGCAAAGCCTGTTTATTCATTAGAATCAACCATGTGCACAGTATCCCGAGTTGAATTAAGTCAATTCAGGAAGAATGCCTGAAATTCAGATTCCAACAGTGTTGCTGCTTTTTACTGGATGGGAGCCACAGGATATCCTCTTTTCAGACGCTATTCCATCTGCTCCCCATAAATAGACATGCGTCTTCGCTTTAATGCTAAATCTGTTTTCTTGTTTTTACAAGCCAAACAGAAGCAAAAGCAGGTATGTTGGTCATGCAGGTTATTCTACTGTGTGTCAGATCTAGGAATAAAAATGGTACACCCTGTATATAGCCTCCTTATTGTTATTTTATTCTGTAACTTTTTTTGCTACTTCTTTTTTGTTGTTGTTGCTTTAGTTTATTTAGTAAATATTTTCGGAACACTTATTTTCCTTAAAACTGCATTGTTGGTTAAGGGCTTGTATGTAAGTATTTCATGATAAGGTTGTATTCGGCGCGTGTGACAAATACAATTTGATTGATTGATTTCTTGATGTGTAAAATACTCTACTCCACAGTCTCTTGTTCTTATTTAATTACACTTTGGTAGATCCTATTCTCAATGACTGGGGGGGGGGGGGGGGGGGGTTTATGCTTAGCCTTGTAATTACCAGACTGATTATCGCTCCGTGTAGAACAATTTCGGGAATTTTCAATACATTTCCTGATTTTCCCCAAATCCCGGTTGGAGGCTCCCGGAATAACAAGGGAATGGGCAGACAACCAGGGAATTTATTAAAAGTTCCCTGAATTTTGCAACCCTAAGCGAAACAGAATGTAAGCTTGCGAAACTTCCGGATGGTTGTATGAGGTTAGGTTATGCTTGGGCCCAGAGTTTTCCCTGACCACATGATCTGACCAGGAAAAACTCAGGGCTCTATTATGGTCTTTAAAGTATAAGTTGTTCCAAGCCCAATGTGTGTGTCTCCTGTGCAGACAGAGCATCTCCCACCCTATGATGTTGTTCCCTCCATGAGGCCGGTGGTGTTGGTGGGGCCCTCCCTGAAAGGCTATGAGGTGAGAAGCTGGTCGATAGACACACATGCAAGTACGCACGCACACACACCCTCACAGAGACACACAAGTACGCACGCACACACACCCTCACAGAAACACACAAGTACGCACGCACACACACCCTCACAGAGACACACAAGTACGCACGCACACACACCCTCACAGAGACACGCAAGTACGCACGCACACACACCCTCACAAAGACACACAAGTATGCACGCACACACACCCTCACAGAGACACGCAAGTACGCACACACACACACCCTCACAGAGACATGCAAGTACGCACGCACACACACCCTCACAGAGACACACAAGTATGCACGCACACACACACTTCCATTCCATTAGCTATTAGGCCAACTCCATAAACTTATTATGATCAAATTACACTACATGATGATACAGTAACTATATGAATCATGTGCTGCCCACTCACAATCACATAGAAAATCAACAAGTAGTCTATGTCTTATACTGTACATGCCCCATACAGAATACAATAGATGTGTAGAGATATAAGGGATATAAGATGATACCGCATGCCATTTGTCTGTAATGAGCTTGACTTAGCTTGCGCCTAACAAACAAGTCTGCACAACTATAAGGCATATAATTAGATGAAATCTCTCTCTGCTTTAACATTTTCACTCTGCCTCTCTCTGCCTCCCTCTCTCTCCCTCTCTCTCTCTCCCCCTCTCTCTCTCACCCCCTCTCTCTCTCTCTCTCTCCCTCTCTCTCTCTCCCCCTCTCTCTCACCCCCTCTCTCTCTCTCTCTCTCTCTCTCTCTCTCTCTCTCTCTCTCCTGTGTGACTGCGGAGGCTGAGAGCCAAGCCGTTTGTTTTGTGTGTCTGTGAAATATTTATGCTTTTCTCTGGTGATGTGCTTTGGGGATGCTCCGGAGGCATACGTCAGCCTTCTCTCTCTCCTTCTCCATCCCTCCCTCTCTCTGTCTTTCTCTCCCTTTCTCTTCGTCTCTCTCTTCCTCTCTCATTCTCGCTCTCTTTGTCTTTCTCTGCCTTTCTCTCTCTCCCTTTCTCCTTCTCTCCCTCTCTCCTCTCCCTCTCCAAGACAGCAGGGAAGTTGCAGCGGTAGGAGTTCTTGGTTTTATCCCCTATTTCACAAGGCATCTTTTTATTTTTATTTTTTATAGACGGCCACGCCTCGCCTCTCACTCCACACACACACACACACACACACACACACACACACCACACACACACACACACACACACACACACACACACACACACACACACACACACACAGGCTGGGCCAGGCAAAGGTTTCTCTGTCTGCTCCTCCACAGAGATTACCGCTCTCTAAGCTCCATTGCCACAGTCAGACTAACATTGTCTTCAATGAGATGGAAAGAAAGGAACACTCAGACCCATGTTGTCTACTTCCTATAGTTACACAAACAGACCACACACGTAGATCTGTCCTTATTTAATAAAGGATATAGAGATTTTGGTTCCTTGACTTTCTAAGTATTTCAGAGAGGGAGGGTGGGAGGGAGAAGGGGAGGCCGAGAGAGAGATTTTTTGGTGAACAATGGCCAAATCAGATATAAAGTGACATTCAGTTGACCATCTCCATATTTATTTATTATCGCCATCAAAATGCTAGATCCAACAAGAACATCAAGGGGTTAGAAATCCAGTGTCAATGTTTGCCGATGCTCTTTCCGCAAGTAAGTCCGCAATCTAGATCCCTGCACAGTCTCAATGAAGATTTTGATCACTTTTCTAGTCTCTCTGGACTAAAACCTAATTATGACAAGTGTATCATATTACGTATTGCTAGTTTACCAATACAACGAGAAGATGGTGAAGTAGACATGCTTGGTATTCATACAGTATCTCAAAAAAATCTAAACTAACTTACCACAACCAATTTCAATTGAAAGTTTGCAATTAACTCATTGGTCTTATCACAGTTTGCTTGAATGTTTGCATCATGCAGGCCTATGCAACTGCAGGCCTTATAAAAAATGTCTTCACATCTGTCATCGCTTTTATGTTGATTGATTGATTCCAGTTAATCATTTTGGATTGAAAACATATAGGCAGCCTAGCCAGCTCAATTTTGAATATAAACCAAATTTGATCACATTCATATTTTCTCCTGATACATAAATGGACTATGAATATATAACGTTACCAATTAGTTACCCTGAACAAATGGACAGCGCACATAGGCTGTATGCATCTGTTCTTATTAGTAACCTACAGTTGATCAGACTGAAAAATGGTCTAGTTTTCATCCCATGCAGCATGTCAGATCTCTAATATTTAGGTGTAGGCTAGGCTGCTGCAACATTTATATCATTCGTTTTTGCTTGTGTCTGTTCGGAGCGATTATGTGTTTTCATCTTTGCTAAATAAATACCGGAGGAAAGTGGAAAGCCTACTTGAGCGCAAGCGAAACGGATGATGCGACGGAAACTATCAAATCAGTCGAAAGTTTGATATGTTCTGCAAGTATAGCATTGTTACGTGCAATTAACTCTGCAAGCTCATTGTAGTTTCCCTTGTTGGCGGAACTGTCCCTCTCGTAGTGTCCTCTAAAAGAACATTCTTGCATGCCCAAAAACGCAGTGGTGTTGATGAGCCGCTTGAGAACATCTCGTTGTGTCGCGCAGTTTGAATACGCAGACCTTTGTCATGATCGATGCAGCTTTTTCCCAGAAGCTTGAACCTGATGTGGGCATTTATATTTACATTTACATTTAAGTCATTTAGCAGACGCTCTTATCCAGAGCGACTTACAAATTGGTGCATTCACCTTATATCCAGTGGAACAACCACTTTACAATAGTGCATCTAAATCTTTTAAGGGGGGGGTTAGAAGGATTACTTTATCCTATCCCAGGTATTCCTTGAAGAGGTGGGGTTTCAGGTGTCTCCGGAAGGTGGTGATTGACTCCGCTGTCCTGGCGTCGTGAGGGAGCTTGTTCCACCATTGGGGTGCCAGAGCAGCGAACAGTTTTGACTGGGCTGAGCGGGAACTGTGCTTCCTCAGAGGTAGGGAGGCGAGCAGGCCAGAGGTGGATGAACGGAGTGCCCTTGTTTGGGTGTAGGGCCTGATCAGAGCCTGAAGGTACGGAGGTGCCGTTCCCCTCACAGCTCCGTAGGCAAGCACCATGGTCTTGTAGCGGATGCGAGCTTCGACTGGAAGCCAGTGGAGAGAGCGGAGGAGCGGGGTGACGTGAGAGAACTTGGGAAGGTTGAACACCAGACGGGCTGCGGCGTTCTGGATGAGTTGTAGGGGTTTAATGGCACAGGCAGGGAGCCCAGCCAACAGCGAGTTGCAATAATCCAGACGGGAGATGACAAGTGCCTGGATTAGGACCTGCGCCGCTTCCTGTGTGAGGCAGGGTCGTACTCTGCGAATGTTGTAGAGCATGAACCTACAGGATCGGGTCACCGCCTTGATGTTGGTGGAGAACGACAGGGTGTTGTCCAGGGTCACGCCAAGGCTCTTAGCACTCTGGGAGGAGGACACAAGGGAGTTGTCAACCGTGATGGCGAGATCATGGAACGGGCAGTCCTTCCCCGGGAGGAAGAGCAGCTCCGTCTTGCCGAGGTTCAGCTTGAGGTGGTGATCCGTCATCCACACTGATATGTCTGCCAGACATGCAGAGATGCGATTCGCCACCTGGTTGTCAGAAGGGGGAAAGGAGAAGATTAATTGTGTGTCATCTGCATAGCAATGATATGAGAGACCATGTGAGGATATGACAGAGCCAAGTGACTTGGTGTATAGCGAGAATAGGAGTGGGCCAAGAACAGAGCCCTGGGGGACACCAGTGGTGAGAGCACGTGGTGCGGAGACAGATTCTCGCCACGCCACCTGGTAGGAGCGACCTGTCAGGTAGGACGCAATCCAAGCGTGGGCGGCGCCGGAGATGCCCAGCTCGGAGAGGGTGGAGAGGAGGATCTGATGGTTCACGGTATCAAAGGCAGCAGATAGGTCTAGAAGAATGAGAGCAGAGGAGAGAGAGTTAGCTTTAGCAGTGCGGAGAGCCTCCGTGACACAGAGAAGAGCAGTCTCAGTTGAATGCCCAGTCTTGAAACCTGACTGATTAGGATCAAGAAGGTCATTCTGAGAGAGATAGCAAGAGAGCTGGCCAAGGACGGCGCGTTCAAGAGTTTTGGAGAGAAAGGAAAGAAGGGATACTGGTCTGTAGTTGTTGACATCGGAGGGATCGAGTGTAGGTTTTTTCAGAAGGGGTGCAACTCTCGCTCTCTTGAAGACGGAAGGGACGTAGCCAGCGGTCAAGGATGAGTTGATGAGCGAGGTGAGGTAGGGGAGAAGGTCTCCGGAAATGGTCTGGAGAAGAGAGGAGGGGATAGGGTCAAGTGGGCAGGTTGTTGGGCGGCCGGCCGTCACAAGACGCGAGGTTTCATCTGGAGAGAGAGGGGAGAAAGAGGTCAAAGCACAGGGTAGGGCAGTGTGAGCAGGACCAGCAGTGTCGTTTGACTTAGCAAACGAGGATCGGATGTCGTCAACCTTCTTTTCAAAATGGTTGACGAAGTCATCCGCAGAGAGGGAGGAGGGGGGGGGGGGGAGGAGGATTCAGGAGGGAGGAGAAGGTAGCAAAGAGCTTCCAAGGGTTAGAGGCAGATGCTTGGAGTTTAGAGTGGTAGAAAGTGGCTTTAGCAGCAGAGACAGAAGAGGAAAATGTAGAGAGGAGGGAGTGAAAGGATGCCAGGTCCGCAGGGAGGCGAGTATTCCTCCATTTCCGCTCGGCTGCCCGGAGCCCTGTTCTGTGAGCTCGCAGTGAGTCGTCGAGCCACGGAGCAGGAGGGGAGGACCGAGCCGGCCTGGAGGATAGGGGACAGAGGAAATCAAAGGATGCAGAGAGGGAGGAGAGGAGGGTTGAGGAGGCAGAATCAGGAGATAGGTTGGAGAAGGTTTGAGCAGAGGGAAGAGATGATAGGATGGAAGAGGAGAGAGTAGCGGGAGAGAGAGAGCGAAGGTTGGGACGGCGCAATACCATCCGAGTAGGGGCAGAGTGAGAAGTGTTGGATGAGAGCGAGAGGGAAAAGGATACAAGGTAGTGGTCGGAGACTTGGAGGGGAGTTGCAATGAGATTAGTGGAAGAACAGCATCTAGTAAAGATGAGGTCAAGCGTATTGCCTGCCTTGTGAGTAGGGGGGGAAGGTGAGAGGGTGAGGTCGAAAGAGGAGAGGAGTGGAAAGAAGGAGGCAGAGAGGAATGAGTCGAAGGTAGACGTGGGGAGGTTACTGTGAGAGGTGAGCCATCCTCAGGAAAGGAACTTATCAAGGCATCAAGCTCATTGATGAACTCTCCAAGGGAACCTGGAGGGCGATAAATGATAAGGATGTTAAGCTTGAAAGGGCTGGTAACTGTGACAGCATGGAATTCAAATGAGGAGATAGACAGATGGGTCAGGGGAGAAAGAGAGAATGTCCACTTGGGAGAGATGAGGATTCCAGTGCCACCACCCCGCTGGCTCGATGCTCTAGGGGTATGCGAGAACACGTAGTCAGACGAGGAGAGAGCAGTAGGAGTAGCAGTGTTATCTGTGGTAATCCATGTTTCCGTCAGCGCCAGGAAGTCTAGGGACTGGAGGGTAGCATAGGCTGAGATGAACTCAGCCTTGTTGGCCGCAGACCGGCAGTTCCAGAGGCTGCCGGAGACCTGGAACTCCACGTGGGTCGTGCGCGCTGGGACCACCAGGTTAGAGTGGCAGCGGCCACGCGGTGTGGAGCGTTTGTATGGCCTGTGCAGAGGAGAGAGAACAGGGATAGACAGACACATAGTAGACAAGCTACAGAAGAGGCTACGCTAATGCAAAGGAGATTGGAATGACAAGTGGACTACACGTCTCGAATGTTCAGGAAGTTAAGCTTACGTTGCAAAAATCTTATTGACTAAAATGATACAGTACTGCTGGCTGGTGGAGTAGGCTAGCTAGCAGTGGCTGCGTTGTTGACTTTGAACGTGTAGCTGGCTAGGTAACCTCGGTAGTTTCAGTACTACACCTTGTCATGATACAAAGCAACTTTGTAGCTAGCTAGCTAACATAACACTAATCAAGACGTTCCTTGTAGTGTATTTAGTTTCAACAATGCTGCTCGTCGGTAATAGTTGGCTGGGTTAGGAAAAATGGCGTCGCGGGGGACGGAAATAGCTGGCTAGCTAACCTCGATGGCTGGCTAGCTAACAATTATCAAGCTGCCTGCTGAACGATCTATGTTATTTGGGTCACTGTACCCACCTTTTGACCAAGGCTCAGATTTTCCAAAGAGCGGACAAGGCCAGCAATACAGGCGGCTTGATGATAGGCTCCCTGTTAACCAGCGATATACTTTTGATACCAGTTGGTATTGAACGCCCTCACCTTTTCATCCTTCTTCATGAAACTTATCTCAGGCAGAGGTCGACCCTCACTTTTAAATCGCACCGTGTACCCCAGAGAATGAAAGAGGTTCTTCAACAAAAAGACCACAACGTTTTCGTCAGCGTTGGCCATTCTACCATTCTGGCGGAGAAAACTGCACACTCGCCCTGGTAACGTTAGCTAGCTAGCTACTGAAGTTAGCAAGTCACATTTAAATAAATTGCACTAACTGGACACAAAAATAAAGTTCTAAAACCAAGAAAACAATTTATAATATACTTCCTCCGTGTTCTGTAATTGAAAAAACTAATTTGAATTGAATAATATAAAAAAATTGTAAACTAATCACTTTTCACTCTTAATCCCTATCCAACAATGTCACCAAGCTTCTCAACACATAGAACCCCCATAATGCTCTGTGGCATAATCCCAATACAACTCGCTAGGTTCATTCTCTAATCCTAATTCTATGATTGGATGGACATGTCAGTTTATACTGCAACATTTTTGATTTGGTTGGAGGACGTCCTCCGGAAGTGCTCATAATTACCATGAATGAAGTCAATGTAGCCAAAGGAGGACTGAAGCTAGCTGTCCTCCGGCTACACAATGGTGCTACACCAGACAGTACTGTTGAAGTTACTGTAGACCTTCACTGCAAAACAGTGTATTTTAAACAGTTATTTGGTGACATATGAATATGTTTAATACACCTTTATCTAAAATGATAACTTTTTTAATGTTTTACTATTTTTATGAAATTTCACTGAGGAGGATGTCCTCCTCTGAGGAGCCTCCACTGATGCCAATATAAGGGGCATACAACAATCTCAGCTCTGTAGATTTTTCTGCAAAGAGTATTGGTATTGCTCCTATGTAGCTTGTTTCTGGTCACAGAAAAAATCACAACATTCACTTAAAATTAACCTTACAAATAGCAGTGTTGGGCAATTTAGAAATCCATATTCAATCAATCAATAATATAATAATACTCGTAGGAAAAGTTTTCATCTTGAGCTCACAATCAGTGGATACTATGCGATTAGATAGGTTCAAAATTCATGTAATACATCACAGCACAATTGAAAAATATATGGCATATGGAAACCAAACGAGGGTGGTCTATGGTGATAGGTGGGATGGGCTGAGAGTGGCTGAGGGGTGGGATTAAAGAGCTTATGTTTGATAATGTATTATTGTTATGTGACTGCTGTATAGAAAAGTACCATGTAGGTAAAATGTATGTAGATGTGGCAAAGAATATATATGTGTCCTCCTGAAGAGGGGGGGATGGTGGATGGCTTAATAAGTATCCAGTTGACCAATCATATGGTTCACTGCAGCTCAGCGGTCAGTGGGGGGTGGTAAGTGCGTTGTTGTGATCGGGAGGGTGGTGTGTTCAGGAAGTGTCTATGCACTCAGTATTTGAAGGCCTGTGTCTGTGATGTCACCGATAACGTGCTCTGGACAGCAGTGTGTAGGAAGCTTCTGTCCAGGGAGCATGTTGTGAGGAACAATAGTTCTGACTAGATAGTATACAGTTTACGTCAAAATTGACCAGAATGGACTTTTCGTAGCAGGTTAGGAGAACTTACGCAGCAGGTTAGGATAATTAACGTAGCAGGCTAGGAGAATTTAGAAAGTCTAAGCCCTTGGGGGGGAGGGGGAGGGGTGGGGGTTCTAAGCTGACGTGGAATTGTTTTAAGATGGCCATAGCATGGATCATTTAGCTATTTGATTTTGAATGTTAGCTAAATTGTCAGAGGCGGGTCTCATAATTGTTATACCACCAAAATGTCACGAATAAGGAAACTAACATGACGTCCATTGTAAAACCTCTATGACTCTGGCCATGACCATTCAGGGGTCCGTGCTCTCTCCTAACCAATCATCATCCTCCCCTCTGTGTTCCAGGTAACGGACATGATGCAGAAGGCCCTGTTTGACTTCCTGAAACACAGGTTTGATGGGAGGTGGGTACAGCCAGAATCCCTACGGAATAAGTTGTCAAATTGCTTTGTGAAAATACTCGCTGATTTTGAATGCAGTGTACCCGCTTGTGTGGCAGGAATTGCATTCTTAAATAGTCCAATTAAATGTAATCTATCCATCTAAATGTATCTATCTTTTCAGAATCTCTATCACGCGGGTGACTGCTGATCTGTCATTAGCCAAAAGGTCTGTTCTGAACAAGAAGGCCATCATGGAGAGGTCCAACACACGCTCCAGTCTAGGTGAGTGGAGGATGACTTCTGCATCCCTCATGAACTTTAATTACTAACATTTTGGAGCTTTCGAATATCACTCAGGACCGACGTCCCACTTCCTCTTCTCTCTTCTCTGTACTTACTGTGCCATCTGTGGTTCTGTTGGTCTGTGCCACCTGACTGTAATTCTCTCTGTGTGTTGGGGTGGTAGCTGAGGTCCAGAGTGAGATTGAGAGAATCTTTGAGCTGGCTAAGACCCTACAGCTCGTAGTTCTGGATGCAGACACCATCAACCATCCAACACAACTCCTCAAAACATCCCTGGCTCCTATCATCGTTTATGTTAAGGTGTCCTCTCCAAAGGTAAGGACTGATCCACTACCTGCATACGGTCAGTCAGTCAGCAAAAGAGCCAGCGAGACAATCAGCCAGCCCGCCCGCCAAACCAGTCAGCTAGCCAGCTAGTCAGCCAGACTGTCAGCCAATAAGCCAGTCAGCCAGTTAGTCAGCCAGCCAGACAGCTAGTCAGCCAGTCAACCAGTCAGCCAGCCAGCCAGCTAGTCAGCTAAACAGTCAGCCAGTCAGCCAGCCAGTAAGCCAGTCAGTCAGTTAATATTTTTCTCCCCTCTCCCAGGTTCTTCAGAGGCTCATCAAATCTCGGGGGAAATCTCAAAGTAAACACCTCAACGTACAGATGATGGCAGGAGACAAACTAGCACAGTGTCCACCCGTATGTAATGAAAATAATACGTATACATTTATTTCCATTATACAACAATCACAAAACTGTCTTTCCACTCTAATGGAATGTGTGCACTCACCAGTTAGGGGTGTTAGCATCATTCCCTTGAGGCTTATCATTTAGATAAAGTGTTCATTTGAGTTGGGTTTTTGACGTTGCCATCTACAGTGCATTCAGAAAGTATTCAGACCTCTTTTTCCACATTTTGTTACGTTACAGCCTTATTCTAAAATGGATTAAATAAATGTTTTTCTTCATCAATCTACACACAATATCCCATATTGACAAACCGGAAACAGGTTTTAGAGATATTTGCAAATGTATAAAAAATAACAAACAGAAATACCTTATTGACATAAGTATTCAGACCCTTTGCTATGAGACTTAAAATTGAGCTCAGGTGCATCCTGTTTCCAATGATCATCCTTGAAATGTTTCTACAACTTGATTGGAGTCCACCTTTGGTAAATTCAATTGATTAGACATGATTTGGAAAGGCACACCCCTATCTATATAAGGTCCCACAGTTGACAGTGCATGTCAGAGCAAAAACCAAGCCTCTAGGTTGAAGGAATTGTCCGTAGAGCTCCGAGACAGGATTGTGTCGAGGCACAGATCTGGGGAAAGGTACCAAAACATTTCTGCACCATTGAAGGTCCCCAAGAACACAGTGGCCTCCATCATTCTTAAATGAAAGAAGTTTGGAACCACCAAGACACTTCCTAAAGCTGGCCGCCCAGCCAAACTGAGCAATTGGGAGAGAAGGGCCTTGGTCAAAGAGGTGACCAAGAACCCAATGGTCACTCTAACAGAGGACAACCATCTCTGCAGCACTCCACCAATCAGGCCTTCATGGTAAAGTGGCCAGATGGAGGCCATTCCTCAGTAAAAGGCACATGACAGCTCGCTATGAGTGCCAAAAGGCACCTAAAGGACTCTCAGACCATGAGAAACAAGATTCTCTGGTCTGATGAAACCAAGACTGAACTCTTTGGCATGAATGCCAAGCGTTACGTCTGGAGTAAACCTGGCACCATCCCTACGGTGAAGCATGGTGGTGGCAGCATCATGCTGTGGGGATGTTTTTCAGCGGCAGGGACTGGGAGACGAGTCAGAATTTAGGGAAAGATGAATGGAGCTAAGTACAGAGAGATTCTTGATGAAAACCTGATCCAGAGAGCTCAGAACCTCAGATTGGGGCGAAGGTTCACTTCCAAAAGGACAACAACCCTAAGCACACAGCCAAGACAACACAGTAGTAGCTTTGAGACAAGTCTATGAATGTCCTTGAGTGGCCCAGCCAGAGCGTGGACTTGAACCTGTTTGAACATCTCTGGAGAGACCTGAAAATAGCTGTGCAGCGACGCTCCCCATCCAAACTGACAGAGCTTGAGAGGATCCTCAGAGAAGAATGGGAGAAACTCCCCAAATACAGGTGTGGCAAGCTTGTAGCGTCATACCCAAGAAGACTCAAGGCTGTAATCACTGCCAAAGGTGCTTCAACAAAGTACTGAGTAAAGGGTCTGAATTGATGAGGAAAAATAACTATTTAATCAATTTTAGAATAAGGCTGTAACGTAACAAAATGTGGAAAAAGTAGAGCGGTCTGAATACTTTCCGAATGCACTGTATCTCATCTCTCAGGAGATGTTTGATGTGATCCTGGATGAGAACCAGCTGGAGGATGCATGTGAACACCTGGCAGAGTACCTGGACATCTACTGGCGCGCCACTCACCTGCCCTGTTCCACCCCCCTCAACCCCCTATTGGACCAGAGCGTGGTCACCCCGCCCTCTGCTAACTCCAGCCAACAGGCGAGCTCCTCTCAGCATGATGTTTGATAACCAATGCATGTCTTTTTGCAATTGTGCTGTGCATTAATTTATTAATGCGGTTCCTGAAATTGTGCAGCGCGACTGAAAAAATGAAATATGACCTTGTATGCCACCAAATAATCTGGCCCTGAATCTGTGGTCATTTTGCTGCTTGCTATTCTCTCATTCATCCTTGATTTTCTGTGTTTCCAGTTCTCAGAGACTCAAGAGTTAATAGAATGATCACTACCCAGCTACCACAGACTCAGACCTGGGTGAGTAGGACCCCCTCAGCAGTCCCTATCCCTCCCTACACTCTTAGAAAAATAATTGTTCTCTAGAACCTAAAAGGGTTCTTTGGCTGTCCCCATAGGAGAACCATTTGAATAACCCTTTTGGTTCCAGGTAGAAGCATTTTGGTTCCAGGTAGAACCCTTTTGGGATCCATGTAGAACCCTTTCCACAGAGGGTTCTACATGGAACCAAAAAGGGTTCTAACCTGGAACCAAAAAAGTGTATACCTGGAACCAAAAAGATAGCCGAAGAACCCTTTTTTCAAAGAGTGTACCATTTTTCTTTATTCTGCTCTACTCTATTTTATTCTGTTTTATTCTATAAGAAGCAGCCACTGCTGTGGTTCAGAGGTAAGGGGTCAGAAGTCCGAGGTCACTGGGGGTCACGGGGGGACCAGGGGTCGGCAGCCTTCATTCCTGTCTGGATAGGCACCATCTCCACAGGCCTGCCCCTCTCAATCCTGGAGAGATAAAAGGAGGTGGATGACAGGGGGACAGGGCAGCTTGCATCTGAGAGAGACGGCAGGAGAAGGAGGTTGAGGTTGAGGAGCAGTAAGAGGAGCATGACGAGGAGGAGGAAGAGGAGTCCCCCCGATAAAGATGGACCCCCACGCTGCCCCCTGCTGGAGAGTCCTCCCAGAGTCCCCTGACTGATCCCAAAGCCACATGATGCTTCTCAGGGCCACTCACTGCAACAGTACGCAACAGGAACACAAACCAGAGCAGCGACCGGACCGCCAGCTTGACCCAGACCAAACCCTCTCGCCCCTTACATCCCCAAACCTCACTCTTCGCCCCCACCCTAACTCACCGCTATTAGCACTCAAAACCACTTAGCGATAGCACCCAAACAGTTATGTAAAACCCAAACTTTCACCACTGAACCAGCCCATGTGTTTCCACTAAGGGCAGGCCTTTCCAGACACAGATGGGTTGGTCCAGGTCTGACAGTTCACATTCTGAAACAACAAGTGTAATCTAATGCTTAATAATGCTTAGACTGTTGCATAGTGTGGCATAGGTCTCTTCCTAAAATCACTGTCCAATCAGAATTTATGAATGTGCTTAGAGTACAGTACAGTAGGGTAGAGTACAGTAGCCCCCACAATCAACAACTCCTCTCTTTAAAGCTCTAAGGTTTCTTAAGCTTTCTAAAGATGTACTGAGGAACATGGCAATGAATGACAATGACATATCTCCCATATTACACACCATTTCTGGATGGCTTCCGCCACCGCCGTTTTCTATGAGTCGCGATTTAAAGATTGGACCAAATCGTTTGCTGTAATTAGGGCACACTGGCCAGTAGCATAGTGCACCACCGTTGTTCCGATGTGTTCAGGCACCTAGTCAGTACCGTATGTAATGACCAGAACCGTTCTCTTCCTTTATTGCTTACGTTCTCTTGCTTGATAGCTTGTTTTTTTCATGGCCTGTTTGGTATTGTGTTCCCGTAACAGACTGGTATTGTAGGCCTCATATAGTGACACAGAGGAATAAAGTATGCATGAATCAAAGCACATCAAAGCACATTATCAAAGCACAAACTTGCACATTGCCATCTACAGCTCTTGTGTATCTTTATCATGTTTCAACAGAATGTATCAGCAGAAGGTCAGAGTAGCTTAGCCATTAAATTCACCAATCAGATCGCAGGCGGGGACCCAGATAGGAGGAGTCAGACCACACACGTTTGCTTGTCATTTTTTATTAATTTTTATTTATTTTTATGACCAAAAACATAATCTGTACTTGAGGAGATACATTAACCATTTGTAAGTTCAAAACGTTTAGACGACACAGAAAAACTCTCCCTAAAACCAATTCCAGTTTCTCCTGAATGTATTATTGCATGCCTTATCACTGTACAGCCCACATTACAGGACTTGACTGTATCTCTCATCCCACTGTTCAAGCTGTCAGGCTCCAACCTGCTCTCTCCTCAAACACTACATTACACTCAACATATATAAGCAGTTGATTAGCACTTCTGATAACAAGTTCACTTTAAGTTCTGATAAAAAAAAAAGTTTAGTTAAAGTCCCAGCGCTTCAATGATGAGTAGCCTATAAAGACTATGCTTCCACAATAATTCAGTTCTCATCTACCTATCCACCTATTCCAATGTTATCAAAGCTTGTCCGTAACACGTCCTGTTTTTCTTTCGTTGGGAGCGAGGGACCTCTAGTGTTGGGCTTGTGACATGACACCTGAAGTAGCACGTTACTGAACGTCATGCAACGTAATACCATCGCCCAAATGTCAACTCATGTATCTGAATAAAATAGATATATTCACTAGTGATAGCGCTCTGCTTGAGGACAAGGAGAATGATGATATATTGCCAATATGTAGATCAAAAACTATTTTTATGAGCTTCCAACCCTTACAGGAGCTACATGTACGTTTTCGCATTGTAGTAATACATACCTGAAGCTTTCCCAAGCAAACAAGACCTTAAATCACAGAGCAGGATGCATCTCACTATAGAAAAACACTCACATGCCATTAATTGATAATTATTGCTATATCATTACAAAACTGTATATGAATTACATGAATTACTACCACAGTTATTTAATCAAATGTATGTGCATGATATATCATATTTATTTTAGTAGAAGGACATATTTATTTTACAAGTAGAAGGGATTTCCAGGATCATAGTCAGTCACTGGAGCTTTTCACATCTCATTCTGAAGAGAAAATTAACTGATGACTTGCATAGCCAATTAACTACGTTATGTATGCACTCTAACGTCACTTACTTGTATTGTATAATTCATATTCATTCTCAGTTCTTCCTCAGTAATAACAAGGTGCACAAAATCTATAAACTGTTGACAGAAAATCATCTGGAAAATGTACTGTAGGTCTACTTGATCATGTCTTCAAAGCCTCATAAGCATGTATTTATACATAAATTGTGTATTTTCTCCCTTTTTAGTATGAAACGCGGAATCTGTCCAAAATGGCACCATTTTCCCTTTTTACCATTTTCCCTATATAGTACAATATATAGGGAATAAGATGCCGTTTCAGATGCAACTACAGTAGTTATTTGGAACCATCTTGAGTATTGCCTCTATTGGTTGACCCCTAACCTAACATGTTACAATTTTGAGAAATTGTGTAAAGGCTGGTTTATACTTATGGTTATGTCTGTAGACCACTAGATGGCGACCTCAGACAGTCAGTCGTTAGACCTACTGTACCGCAACCTTGAGACTTGAGAACTACAAAACATGCACACCAACCAAGCACAGTTCCAAGCACACTGAAACAACAATCAGTATCAATCCCACTTGCAAATATGACATTTTTCATGCAAGTAATTTATATAAATAATAATATAAGTAAAATTGATGGATATCCAAAAGCACATGTTTTTCACAATTATCAATGTCTATTGTTTTGCTTTAGTTTTTCCAGACATACCTAAATTCTGTACGCAATACAAAGTCTTCTAGCATTGACAAGACAGTAGCTGAGACTATCAAGACTCCTCTTCTGTTAAGATGGGGTAAGAATTGCACTATTTTCATTTCATGTCTGCTTTATATTTATAATGCTATAAATGCACTAAATGTAACTCTGCTGTACCCACCACCTACAATACTGAGTATGATGCCTGGTGTGACAACCCATGTCTATGACTTCAGAAAAGTCAACAAATGAAATGTCCTACTACTGTACCTAATTATGTACAGAATGCATCTGTTTTCAATAGCACATTATGAAAAATAAGAAACTAAATAAATAAACTGAACGTTTTATTGATGCTTACAAACGGTGTGGTTATTTTATTTCTGAAAACGACAAGAAACCACAGTAGTTATTTGGAACCATTTTGAGCTGCTACCGAGTGGCTATAGTGGCTAACGCCCTTGTCCCGAATCTAGCACCAGTTAGCCTCGAGCCAGGCGCATCTCCCGGCTAGCAAATGAAATTACTCCAGCTACAATACCTCTTTTGCCAATTGGTCTGGACCCTTTGACGACACGGAGCCGTCGGTGAAGACACTTCTGCTAGCCCCGGCCTGCTAACTTTATGAACGCCGTGTCTCCCGCTTGCTAGCGTAGTAACGACTACCTAACAGCTTCCCTGTTTCATCTATTGCTGTTCACTGGACCCTATGATCACTTGGCTACATAGCTGATGCCTGCTGGACTGTTCATTAATCACGGTACTCCATTTTGTTTATTTTGTTTATCTGTCGGCCCCAGCCTTGAACTCAGGCCCTGTGTGTAGTTTACTGACCCTCTCTGCCCATTCATTGCCATTTTATCTGTTATTGTTGTCTTAGCTGATTAGCTGTTGTTGTCTTACCCGTTATTGTCTTAGCTAGCTCTCCCCATCAACACCTGTGATTGCTATATGCCTCACTTTATGTCTCTCTCTAATGTCAAAATGCATTGTATACTGTTGTTTGGGGTAGTTATCATTGTTTTATTTTACTGCGGCGCCCCTAGTCCCACTCAACATGCCTCAGATACCTCTTTTGTCCCACCTCCCACACATGCGGTGACCTCATCCAGCAAAACTAGTGCCTCCAGAGATGCATCGTCACTCAACGCCTAGATTTACCTCCACTGTACCCACACCCTGCCATACCCCTGTCTGTACATTGTGCCCTGAATCTATCCTACCACGCCCAGAAATCTGCTCCTTTTATTCTCTGTCCCCAACGCACTGGACGACCAGTTTTGATAGCCTTTAGCCGTACCCTCATCCTAGTCCTCCTCTGTTCCTCGGGTGATGTAGAGGTTAACCCAGGCCATGTGTGTCCCCAGGCGCTCTCATTTGTTGACTTCTGTAACCATAAAAGCCTTGGTTTCATGCATGTTAACATCAGAAGCCTCCTCCCTAAGTTTGTTTTACTCACTGCTTTAGCACACTCCGCCAACCCTGATGTCCTAGCCGTGTCTGAATCCTGGCTTAGGAAGGCCACCAAAAATTCTGAGATTTCCATCCCCAACTACAACATTTTCCGTCAAGATAGAACTGCCAAAATGGGAGGAGTTGCAATCTACTGCAGGGATAGCCTGCAAAGTTCTGTCATACTTTCCAGGTCTATACCCAAACAGTTCGATCTTCTAATTTTAAAAATGAATCTCTCCAGAAATAAGTCTCTCACTGTCGCCGCCTGTTATAGACCCCCCTCAGCTCCCAGCTGTGCCCTGGACACCATATGTGAATTGATTGCCCCCCATATATCTTCAGAGTTCATTCTGTTAGGTGACCTAAACTGGGATATGCTTAACACCCCGGCAGTCCTACAATCTAAACTAGATGCCCTCAATCTCACACAAATTATCAAGGAACCCACCAGATACAACCCTAAATCCGTAAACATGGGCACCCTCATAGATATTATCCTGACCAACTTGCCCTCCAAATACACCTCTGCTGTTTTCAATCAGGATCTCAGCGATCACTGCCTCATTGCCTGCATCCGCTATGGGTCCGAGGTCAAACGACCACCCCTCATCACTGCCAAACGCTTCCTAAAACACTTCTGTGAGCAGGCCTTTCTAATCGACCTGGCCAGGGTATCCTGGAAGGATATTAACCTCATCCTGTCAGTAGAGGATGCCTGGTTGTTCTTTAAAAGTAATTTCCTCACCATCTTAAATAAGCATGCCCCTTTAAAAAAAATTTAGAACTAAGAACAGATATAGCCCTTGGTTCACTCCAGGCCCGACTGCCCTCGACCAGCACAAAAACATCCTGTGGCGGACTGCACTAGCATCGAATATTCCCAGCGATATGCAACTTTTCAGGGAAGTCAGGAACCAATACACACAGTCAGTTAGGAAAGCAAAGGCTAGCTTTTTCAAACAGAAATTTGCATCCTGTAGCTCTAACTCCAAAAAGTTTTGGGACACTGTAAAGTCCATGGAGAATAAGAGCAGCTCCTCCCAGCTGCCCACTGCACTGAGACTAGGAAACACTGTCACCACCGATAAATCCACGTTAATCGAGAATTTCCATAAGCATTTCTCTACGGCTGGCCATGCTTTCCTCCTGGCTACCCCAACCCCGGCCAACAGCTCCGCACCCCCCGCAGCTACTTGCCCAAGCCTCCCCAGCTTCTCCTTCACCCAAATCCAGATAGCAGAAAGAGCTGCAAAACCTGGACCCGTACAAATCAGCTGAGCTAGACAATCTGGACACTCTTTCTAAAATTATCCGCTGCCATTGTTGCAACCCCTATTACCAGTCTGTTCAACCTCTCTTTCGTATCGTCCGAGATTCCTAAAGATTGGAAAGCTGCCTCGGTCATCTCCCTCTTCAAAGGGGGTGACACTCTAGACCCAAACTGTTACAGATCTATATCCATCCTGCCCTGCCCTTCTAAAGTCTTCAAAAGCCAAGTTAACAAACAGATCACTGACCATTTCGAATCCCACCATACCTTCTCCGCTGTGCAATCCGGATTCCAAGCTGGTCACGGGTGAACCTCAGCCACGCTCAAGGTACTAAGTGATATCATAACCACCATCGATAAAAGACAGCCCTGTGCAGCTGTATTCATCAACCTGGCCAAGGCTTTCGACTCTGTCAATCACCGTATTCTTATCGGCAGACGCAACAGCCTTGGTTTCTCAAATGACTGCCTCGCCTGGTTCACCAACTACTTCTCTGATAGAGTTCAGTGTGTCAAATCGGAGGGCCTGTTGTCCGGACCTCTGGCAGTCTCTATGGGGGTACCACAGGGTTCAATTCTCGGGCTGACTCTTTTCTCTGTATATATCAATGATGTCGCTCTTGCTGCTGGTGATTCCTTGATCCACCTCTACGCAGACGACACCATTCTGTATACTTCTGGCCCTTCTTTGGACACTGTGTTAACAAACCTCCAAACGAGCTTTAATGCCATGCAAAACTCCTTTAGTGGCCTCCAACTGCTCTTAAACGCTAGTAAAACTAAATGCATGCTCTTCAACCGATCGCTGCCCGCAGACGCCCGCCCGACTTGCATCACTACTCTGGACGGTTCTGACTTAGAATGTGTGGACAACTACAAATACCATAACAACACCCAACCGTAGCACGCGCTCCAGCAGATATATCTCACTGGTCATCCTCAAAGCCAACACCTACTTTGGCCGCCTTTCCTTCCAGTTCTCTGCTGCCAGTGACTGGAACAAATTGCAAAAATCACTGAAGTTGTAGACTGATATCTCCCTCACTAACTTTAAGCATCAGCTATCTGAGCAGCTTACCGATCGCTGCAGCTGTACACAGCCCATATGTAAATAGCCCATCCAACTGCCTACCTCATCCCCATATTGTTTTTATTAACTTTTTTTGTTGCTCTTTTAGACACCAGTATTTCTGCTTGCACATCATCATCTGCACATCTATCACTCCAGTGTTAATTTGCTAAAGTGTAATTACTTCGCTACTATGGCCTATTTATTGCCTTACCTCCTTACGCCATTTGCACACACTGTATATGGACTTTTTGTGATCAGCATGAGTGGGAATTTCTTCAAGAATGTTGGAAAAGCATTCATCATGAAGCTAGTTGAGAGAATGTCAAAAGTGTGGCTACTTTGAAGAATCTAACATCTAAAATATATTTTGATTTGTTTAACACTTTTCTGGTTACTACATTATTCCATATGTGTTATTTCACTTTTATTATACAATGTAGAAACTACTAAAAATAAAGACAAGCCCTTGAATGAGTAGGTGTGTCCAAACGTATATATAGTATATCTGAAGAATACGTGGATAGAATAGTATATGTTCAGCAATAGTTGAATAGGATGGCCTTGACTATAATACAGTATATACATATGAAATGGGTAAAACACTATGTAAACATTATTAATGTGACCAGTGTTCCATTATTAAAGTAACCAGTGTTCCATGTCTATGTACATAGGACAGCAGCCTCTAAGGTGCAGGGTTGAGTAACAGGGTGGTAGCCGGCTAGTGACAGTGACTAAGTTCAGGGCAGGGTACTGGTTGGAAGTGGTCTGATGGCCTTGAGATAGAAGCTGTTTTTCAGTCTCTCGGTCCCAGCTTTGATGCAGCTGTACTGTCTCCACCTTCTAGAATAGTGGCGGGGTGAACAGGCCTTGATGATCTTCTTGGCCTTCCTGTGACACCGGGTGCTGTAGATGTCCTGGAGGGCAGGCCCCGGTATGCCCACGGTGATGTGTTGGGCAGACCGCACCACCCTCTGGAGAGCCCTGTGGTTGGGGACGGTGCAGTTGCCGTACCATCAGGTATACAACTAGAGAGAGGATGGCAGAGAGAGGGAAAGAGAGAGTGAGAGCTAGAAAGATAGAGAGAGACAGATCTCCTGCAGCTACAGAATATTACATTCAATCCCAGCCAAATGTATTAGACTAGTCATACTAGGTCAACACCGCCGTCTGCTGGTGGCACACTGTTGTTGTTTGCAACTACTGTTCAGGACTTTTTATTTTTTATTTTATTTATTATGATTTCACCTTTATTTAACCAAGTAGGCCAGTTGAGAACACGTTCTCATTTACAACTGCGACCTGGCCAAGATAAAGCAAAGCAGTACGGCAAAAACAACAACACAGAGTTACACATTAACAAATATACAATCAATAACACAATAGAAAAGTCTATGTACAGTGTGTGAAAATCTAGAAGAGTGTCATGGTTGTCGTAGGAAGGAGAAGCGGAACAAAGTCCAGCGTGTGTGTCGGTCCACATTTTATTTACACTGTGAAACTATGCAATACATAAACAGAAACTAAAGAACAAAACAACAAACTACGACGCAGAGGTGAAACATACACTAACTACTCAGAAATAATCTCCCACAAACCCAGGTGGGAAAAACACCTACTTAAGTAGGATCTCCAATTAGAGACAACGATGACCAGCTGCCTCTAATTGGAGATCATCCCAAACAAAAACCCAACATAGAAATACAAAACTAGAACATAACATAGAAAAAATTAACTAGAAAAAAAACTGTCACGCCCTGACCTACTCTACCATAGAAAATAACAGCTTTCTATGGTCAGGACGTGACAAAGAGTAGGGAGGTAAGGCAATAAATAGGCCATAGAGGCAAAATAATTACAATTTAGCATTAACACTGGAGTGATAGATGTGCAGATGATGATGTGCAAGTAGAGATACTGGGGTGCAAAAGAGCAAGAGGGATGAGGTAGTTGGGTGTGCTATTTACAGACTGGCTGTGTACAGGTACAGTGATCGGTAAGCTGCTCTGGCAGCTGATGCTTAAAGTTAGAGAGGGAGATATAAGACAACAGCTTCAGTGATTTTTGCAATTCGTTCCAGTCATTGGCAGCAGAGAACTGGAAGGAAAGGCGGCCAAAGGCAGTGTTGGCTTTGGGGATGACCAGTGAAATATACCTGCTGGAGCGCGTGCTACGGGTGTGTGTTGCTATGGTGACCAGTGAGCTGAGATAAGGCGGGGCATTACCTAGCAAAGACTTATAGATGACCTGGAGCCAGTGGGTTTGGCGACGAATATGTAGTGAGGGCCAGCCAACGAGAGCATACAGGTCGCAGTGGTGGGTAGTATATGGGGCTTTGGTGACAAAACGGATGGCACTGTGATAGACTACATCCAGTTTGCTGAGTAGAGTGTTGGAGGCTATTTTGTAAATGACATCACCGAAGTTGAGGATCGGAAGGATAGTCAGTTTTACGAGGGTATGTTTGGCAGCATGAGTGAAGGAGGCTTTGTTGCGAAATAGGAAGTCGATTGTAGATTTAATTTTGGATTGGAGATGCTTAATGTGAGTCTGGAAGGAGAGTTTACAGTCAAACCAGACACCTAGGTATTTGTAGTTGTCCACATATTCTAAGTCAGAACCGTCCAGAGTAGTGATGCTAGTCAGGCAGGAGGGTGCGGGCAGCAATCAGTTGAAGAGCATGCACTTAGTTTTACTTGCATTTAAAAGAATTTGGATGCCACGGAAGGAGTGTTGTATGACGTTGATGCTCGTTTGGAGGTTTGTTAGCACAGTGTCCAAAGAAGGGCCAGATGTATACAGAATTGTGTCGATTTCTGTTGAAAAACAAATGATAGTCCCAGTGGCGACCCGTCACTCAGGGCGTTTTGAGCCTCACATTTTTTGCTTGCCTGTTTTTTATGTTATTTTGGCATTAATAGTACGTGTCACATATTAGTTTGCAAACAATGTAGAAAAATATATATATCAATGAGTTAATAAACCCGCATGCAAACATGGTCTCCTTTTTGTTTTCTTGAGTAAGGCAGCTCCAAAATGCAGGTGTTTCAGCCTAGCTCAGTGCTTTCTGTAGTAGTGGGGCAAGCCAGCAGAAAATACGGAGTGTTGCGCCGTGATTGGCTCAGTGTTCTCTCTCTCATGGGGACACTACGTCACCGCCAAGTATAAGGGTAGACATAGGAAATTCTAGCCCCTTATGTGCTGCCATAGAGTTACATTAGAAGTGTCCATCCAAGAAGGCTCAAGGTCATTGGTCACAGATAAAATGAAGTCCAATCACGTTATATGTACAGTAGCTTTGATTGGACTAATCATGTCAACATCATACTTTCAAAATCTTAGCTAGCAGTCATCATCATGAATCAAGTTGACAGTCTACTGGCAAATCATATGAAGAGAAATGACGAAGAGAAATTATAGATACATTGTATCGGTGCTCATCGTTACAGTGCAATTAATGTATTGTTTAGTGTTGTGTAGTGTGTTTGCTGGCACTTTCTTTTTTTTTAACCAAGATTTACATGCTAAAATCTGCACTGGATAGTCCCATTAAGGTCAAAGCAGATGCGATGGTGTATCACTGGAGAATGCTTTGGTAGCCATGCTGGTTAAGTGTGCCTTAAATTATAAATAAATCACTGACAGTGTCACCAGCAAAGCTCCCCCACACCATCACACCTCCTCCTTCATGCTTCACTGTGGGAACCACACATGCAGAGATCATCCGTTCACCTACTCTGCGTCTCACAAAGACATGACGGTTGGAACCAAAAATGTCAAATTTGGACTCATCAGAGCAAAGGACAGAGTTCCACTGGTCTGATGTCCATTGCTCATTTTTTGGGGGGCCAAGCAAGTCTCCTCTTCTTATTGGTGTCCTTTAGTAGTGGTTTCTTTGCAGCAATTTGACCATGAAGGCCTGGTTCACACAGTTACCTTTGAACAGTTGATATTGAGATGCAGCAGATGTAACTTTGAGTCTTCCTTTCCTGTGGCGGTCCTCATGAGAGGCAGTTTCATCATGGCGCTTGATGGTTTTTGCGACTGCACTTGAAGAAACTTTCAAAGTTTCTCTTTGCTAATTTGAGCTGTGCTTGCCATAATATGGACTTGGTCGTTTACCAAATAGGGCTATCTTCTGTAAACCAACCCTACCTTGTCACAACACAACTGATTAGCTCAAACGCATTAAGAAGGAAAGAAAATCCACAAATTAACTTTTAACAAGGTACACCTGTTAATTGAAACGCATTCCAGGTGACAACCTCATGAAGCTGGTTGAGAGAATGCCAAGAGTGTGCAAAGCTGTCATTTAGGCAAAGGGTGGCTACTTTCAAGAATCACAAATATAAAATATATTTTGATTTGTTTAACACTTTTTTGGTTACTTATTTCATAGTTTTGATGTCTTCACTATTATTCTACAATGTAGAAAATAGTAAAAATAAAGAAAAACCCTTGAATGAGTAGGTGTGTCCAAAATTTTGACTGGTAGTGTATATATATACACTGCTCAAAAAAAATAAAGGGAACACTTAAACAACACAATGTAACTCCAAGTCAATCACACTTCTGCGAAATCAAACTGTCCACTTAGGAAGCAACACTGATTGACAATAAATTTCACATGCTGTTGTGCAAATGGAATAGACAACAGGTGGAAATTATAGGCAATTAGCAAGACACCCCCAATAAAGGAGTGGTTCTGCAGGTGGGGACCACAGACCACTTCTCATTTCCTATGCTTCCTGGCTGATGTTTTGGTCACTTTTGAATGCTGGCGGTGCTTTCACTCTAGTGGTAGAATGAGACGGAGTCTACAACCCACACAAGTGGCTCAGGTGGTGCAGCTCATCCAGGATGGCACATCAATGCGAGCTGTGGCAAGAAGGTTTGCTGTGTCTGTCAGCGTAGTGTCCAGAGCATGGAGGCGCTACCAGGAGACAGGCCAGTAAATCAGGAGACGTGGAGGAGGCCGTAGGAGGGCAACAACCCAGCAGCAGGACCGCTACCTCCGCCTTTGTGCAAGGAGGAGCAGGAGGAGCACTGCCAGAGCCCTGCAAAATGACCTCCAGCAGGCCACAAATGTGCATGTGTCTGCTCAAACAGCCAGAAACAGACTCCATGAGGGTGGTATGAGGGCCCGACGTCCACAGGTGGGGGTTGTGCCTACAGCCCAACACCGAGCAGGACGTTTGGCATTTGCCAGAGAACACCAAGATTGGCAAATTCGCCACTGGCGCCCTGTGCTCTTCACAGATGAAAACAGGTTCACACTGAGCACGTGACAGACGTGACAGAGTCTGGAGACGCCGTGGAGAACGTTCTGCTGCCTGCAACATCCTCCAGCATGACCGGTTTGGCGGTGGGTCAGTCATGGTGTGGGGTGGCATTTCTTTGGGGTGCCGCACAGCCTTCCATGTGCTCGCCAGAGGTAGCCTGACTGCCATTAGGTACCGAGATGAGATCCTCAGACCCCTTGTGAGACCATATGCTGGTGCAGTTGGCCCTGGGTTCCTCCTAATGCAAGACAATGCTAGACCTCATGTGGCTGGAGTGTGTCAGCAGTTCCTGCAAGAGGAAGGCATTGATGCTACGGACTGGCCCGCCCGTTCCCCAGACCTGAATTAAATTGAGCACATCTGGGACATCATGTCTCGCTCCATCCACCAACGCCACGTTGCACCACAGACTGTCCAGGAGTTGGCGGATGCTTTAGTCCAGGTCTGGGAGGAGATCCCTCAGGAGACCATCCGCCACCTCATCAGGAGCATGCCCAGGCATTGTAGGGAGGTCATACAGGCACGTGGAGGCCACACACACTACTGAGCCTCATTTTGACTTGTTTTAAGGACATTACATCAAAGTTGGATCAGCCTGTAGTGTGGTTTTCCACTTTAATTTTGAGTGTGACTCCAAATCCAGACCTCCATGGGTTGATAAATTGGATTTCCATTGATTATTTTTGTGTTATTTTGTTGTCAGCACATTCAAATATGTAAAGAAAAAAGTATTTAATAAGATTATTTCTTTCATTCAGATCTAGTAGGTGTTGTTTAAGTGTTCCCTTTATTTTTTTGAGCAGTGTATATGTATACTTATACTCCGGACTCCAACATTGCTCGTCCTAATATTTCTATATTTCTTAATTCCATTCTTTTACTTTTATATTTGTGTGAATTGTTGTGTGTTGTTAGATATTCCTGTACTGTTTGAGCTAGGAACACAAGAATTTCGTTACACCCGCAATAACATCTGCTAAATATGTGTATGCGACCAATAAAATGGCCGCATGATATGATTTGATGCTGTGGTACAAGCATCCATAGAGATTAATGTATCTCTATGCCCGTCTCTCCCCGTCTTGTGCTGTGCTGTGTGCCAGGCTTTGGTCAGGGAGGTCCAGCTCTCTCTCTCCATCTGATGCTGTGGCAACTTTCTCTCCCTGTCTCTCCCTCCGTTTCCTGTATGCCAGCCGGCAGGGTAAAGAGTTTGATCAGGGAGGTCCATCTGGCCGTCAATAACAGGGCTATGTGACGTCAAGAGAGATTTAGAAGTGTACGTTAATTCAGTGTCTTTGGCTTAGTGAGGGTTGTCACTGCCAGCGGTTATGTGACCTGCTGGCAGTGGGACAGGGATACATTACATTGCGTCCCAAATGGCACTCTATTCTCTACATAGTGCACTACTATGTCAAATGTAGTGCACTATATAGGGAATAGGTTGCAATTTTGTACTGGAACATACAGTACTTATAGAGAGAGAGAGAGCAAGAGAGAGATCCCTTTCATACACAGACCAAAATCCAACTAATGCCTGCTTTTTTATACCAGCCTTTTTGTATATCTGAAAGGGGTAGTGGGTGAGAAACATGGCAAATTAAAAACCACCTAAAGACCTACTCATGATTCCTGCATTTTCATAGACCATGTAACCAAAGTACAGGTATTGAGTCTGTGTGAATGATTCTCTGCTTTTTTGCAGGTCAATTCATTACCACTTCCATTGTTTAACACCTCCCTAATTTTAAATGAAAACAGCCCCCATGGTTTAACAACACCCCCCACCCTTCCAATTTGCCAGTTAACCACTGATCTGTATAAAAGGGGTATGTATACCTGCACATAAGCCTGCAGAGTTCTGTCCTGCTATCCAGGTCTGTACCCAAACAATTTGAAATTCTACTTTTAAAAATCCACCTCTCTAAAAACAAGTCTCTCACCGTTGCCGCCTGCTATAGACCACCCTCTGCCCCCAGCTGTGCTCTGGACACCATATGTGAACTGATTGCCCTCCATCTATCTTCAGAGCTCGTGCTACTAGGTGACCTAAACTGGGACATGCTTAACACCCCAGCCATCCTACAATCCAAGCTTGATGCCCTCAATCTCACACAAATTATTAATGAACCCACCAGGTTCAACCCCAAAGCCGCAAACACTGGCACCCTCATAGATATCATCCTAACCAACCTGCCCTCTAAATACACCTCTGCTGTTTTCAACCAAGATCTCAGCGATCACTGCCTCATTGCCTGCACCCGTAATGGGTCAGCGGTCAAACGACCTCCACTCATCACTGTCAAACGCTCCCTGAAACATTTCAACGAGCAAGCCTTTCTAATCGACCTGGCCCTGGTATCCTGGAAGGATATTGACCTCATCCCGTCAGTAGAGGATGCCTGGTTATTTTTTTTAAAATGCCTTCCTCACCATCTTAAATAAGCATGCCCCTTTCAAGAAATTTAGAACCAGGAACAGATATAGCCCTTGGTTCTCCCCAGACCTGACTGCCCTTAACCAGCACAAAAATATCCTGTGGCGTTCTGCATTAGCATCGAACTGCCCCCGCGATATGAAACTTTTCAGGGTAGTTAGAAACCAATACACAAAGGCAGTTAGAAACGCCAAGGCTAGCTTTTTCAAACAGAAATTTGCTTCCTGCAACTCAAACTCTAAAAAGTTCTGGGACATTGTAAAGTCCATGGAGAATAAGAACACCTCCTCCCAGCTGCCCACTGCACTGAGGATAGGAAACTCTGTCACCACCGATAAGCCCACTATAATTGAGAATTTCAATAAGCATTTTTCTACGGCTGGCCATGCTTTCCACCTAACTACCCCTACTGCATTCAACAGCACTGCACCCCCCACAGCTACTCGCCCAAGCCTCCCCCCATTTCTCCTTCTCCCAAATCCATTCAGCTGATGTTCTGAAAGAGCTGCAAAATCTGGACCCCTACAAATCAGCTGGGCTTGACAATCTGGACCCTTTCTAAAATTATCTGCCGAAATTATTGCAACCCCTATTACTAGCCTGTTCAACCTCTCTTTCGTGTCGTCTGAGATTCCCATAGATTGGAAAGCAGCTGCTGTCATCCCCCTCTTCAAAGGAGGTGACACTCTTGACCCAAATTGCTACAGACCTATATCCATCCTACCCTGCCTTTCTAAGGTCTTCGAAAGCCAAGTCAACAAACAGATTACCGACCATTTCGAATCCCACCGCACCATCTCCGCTATGCAATCTGGTTTCAGAGCTGGTCATGGGTGCGCCTCAGCCACGCTCAAGGTCCTAAACGACATCGTAACCGCCATCGATAAGAAACAATACTGTGCTGCCATATTCATTGACCTGGCCAAAGCTTTTGACTCTGTTAATCACCACATCCTCATCGGCAGACTCAGTAGCCTTGGTTTCTCAAACGATTGCGTCGCCTGGTTCACCAACTACTTCTCTGATAGAGTTCAGTGTGTCAAATCGGAGGGCCTGCTGTCCGGACCTCTGGCAGTCTCTATGGGGGTACCACAGGGTTCAATTCTTGGGCCAACTCTTTTCTCTGTATACATCAATGATGTCGCTCTTGCTGCTGGTGAATCTCTGATCCACCTCTACGCAGACGACACCATTCTGTATACTTCTGGCCCTTCTTTGGACACTGTGTTAACAACCCTCCAGACGAGCTTCAATGCCATACAACTCTCCTTCCGTGGTCTCCAACTGCTCCTAAATACAAGTAAAACTAAATGCATGCTCTTCAACCGATCGCTGCCTGCACCTGCCCGCCTGTCCAGCATCACTTCTCTGGACGGTTCTGACTTAGAATTTGTGGACAACTACAAATACCTAGGTGTCTGGTTAGACTGTAAACTCTCCTTCCAGACTCACATCAATCATCTCCAATCCAAAGTTAAATCTAGAATTGGCTTCCTATTTCGCAACAAAGCATCCTTCACTCATGCTGCCAAACATACCCTCGTAAAACTGACCATCCTACCGATCCTCGACTTCGGCGATGTCATTTACAAAATAGCCTCCAATACCCTACTCAACAAGCTGGATGCAATCTATCACAGTGCCATCCGTTTTGTCACCAAAGCCCCATATACTACCCACCACTGCGACCTGTACGCTCTCGTTGGCTGGCCTTCGCTTCATAATCGTTGCCAAATACATTGGCTCCAGGTCATCTACAAGACCCTGCTAGGTAAAGTCCCCCCTTATATCCGCTCACTGGTTACCATAGCAGCACCCACCTGTAGCACGCGCTCCAGCAGGTATATCTCTCTGGTCACCCCTAAAGCCAACTCCTCCTTTGGTCGTCTCACCTTCCAGTTCTCTGCTGCCAATGACTGGAACGAACTACAAAAATCTCTGAAACTGGAAACACTTATCTCCCTCTCTAGCTTTACGCACCAGCTATCAGAGCAGCTCCTAGATCACTGCACCTGTACATAGCCCATCTATAATTTAGCCTAAACTACTACCTCTTCCCCTACTTTATTTATTTTATTTATTTTGCTCCTTTGCACCATATTATTTATATTTTAACTTTGAACTTTCTTCAAATAACATCTACCATTCCAGTGTTTTACTTGCTATACTTTATTTACTCTGCCACCATGGCCTTTTTTGCCTTCACCTCCCTTATCTCACATCATTTGCTCACATTGTATATAGTCTTATTGTTTTCTACTGTATCATTGATTGTATGTTGTTTTACTCCATGTGTAACTCTGTGTTTTTGTATGTTGTCGAACTGCTTTGCTTTATCTTGGCCAGGTTGCAATTGTAAATGAGAACTTGTTCTCAACTTGCCTACCTGGTTAAATAAAGGTGAAATGAAAAAAATAAGTAGTAAAAAAAATTCTTAAAGGGGGTCATATAAATATTTCCTTATATGTTTTATTACATGTAATATACCACATCTTCTGTCTGAAATGAGTAAAAGAAACACTGGTAGAGTTCTTCCTCCCTCCCTTATCAGCCCACATTGTTGTTGATTAGTAGAGCTACATGCTATCTATCCCAAATTAACATCACTGTCTCCATAAGCTGCCCTCTATAACACATTGCTTTATGCTCCATTTCCTATCGGAAGCTTATTTCTACTTTCTCTATTTCTACCATCTGTTGTCGTTTTCCGTCCTTGGGCATCATGGCACTATCTCTCTCTGACAGAGTTATTCAACATCAGTACACCCCTCACTCACTCATCACTCACTGGGACAGACAGACAGACAGACCACTTAGAAGAATAGAAAAATAATACTTCAATAGTCTTCCTGAATAGACTTAGATTTCCTCATGCATAGGCTTCTTTATGAACACTGAAGATGGGTCAGTCAGTTGCATGTTTGTGTCGAAAACATCAATCACTGTGAATTTCTTGAATTGAATGAATTTCATATCTGCAGGAGGACTCTAAATCTATCATACAGATAGATTTATCATACACCTTTTCATGTGGGTCACTAAGACGATCAAAACCTTCTGAGGGTGTGGAACCCTTTCCTGCCGTTAATGACAGAAATCGCCCTCTTTGGCCTGATGGTTGGAATGTTATTCATATTTTTCATAATTCCAAAATTCATAAATAATTCTCTTTTTTGTGATGAAAATCCGGTGTTTTTATGTCAAACAGTGTTGTCGCATTTTAGTCTTCTGTGATATAAAGTGTAATATTGGGACGCAAACTCAAAATGTAATACATTTCAACTATTTTTTTAAGCCCATAACCATGTGTGTGAGGTGTATACTTTTGTTTCAAAGTAGATGTGTTTAAGACTACCAAGAATCACGCCGTGTGACCCTGATTTAGACCCTTGCAGTAAAAGGTTAAAAGGTTCAAATGTTAAAAGGTTTTAAGGTACACTTTGAAGGCTTCTGAGTTTAGGTTGCAAATACTGCAGCAACACTGTTCAGAGTCTCTGGGGTTACAAGGTGTCATCTCTCTGCCCTCCCAACAGTCACAGTTCATCTCCCTTTGTGTCGGCCATATTGGGAGGTGTCACTTTAAGCCTACTGATTATTCACAGCCACCTGTCCTTCCACTGTCTCGCTGTGTCCTCTGGACTCATGCATAATATGGTCCTCTGTGGCTCAGTTGGTAGAGCATGGCACTTGCGATACCAGGATAGTGGGAACCGGGACCACCCATACGTGAAATGTATGCATTCATGACTGTAAGTCGCTTTGGATAAAAGTGTCTGCGAAATTGCGTGTATTTGAGTTTGATCTACATGAGATAATATTAGCCTGCTAAGGTAAGTGGTCTCAAACAAAATGTCCACTTACTGTAATGGGTCCTTTGTATGTTAGTGGTGAGGCTATTGCAGCTCAGTGCCCAGTACTCCCCCTCGGTCCTCTGTTCCCTTTCTTCGCTCTGTGACAGAATGTGAGCCTACATCGCTGATTTACTCTTTTATTCACTAGGCCCCGTCTGCTTACTTAAGAGCAGAACATGAGGTGTGCGTGTCTTTGTCGATGTACAGTTTGAAGTCAGGAAGTTTACATACACCTCAGCCAAATATATTTAAACTCAGTTTTTTCACAATTCCTGACATTTTAATCCTAGTAAAAATTCCCTGTTTTAGGTCAGTTAGGATCCCCACTTTATTTTAAGAATGTGAAATGTCAGAATAATAGTAGAGAAAATGATTTATTTCAGATTTTATTCTTTCATCACATTCCCAGTGGGTCAGAAGTTTACATACACTCAATTAGTATTTGGTAGCATTGCCTTTAAATTGTTTAACTTGGGTCAAACATTTTGGGTAGCCTTCCACAAGCTTCCCACAATAGGTTGGGTGAATTTTGGTCCATTCCTCCTGACAGAGCTGGTGTAACTGAGTCAGGTTTGTAGGCCTCCTTGCTCGCACACACTTTTTCAGTTCTGCCCACAATTTTTCTATGGGATTGAGGTCAGGGCTTTGTGATAGCCACTCCAATCCCTTGAATTTGTTGTCCTTAAGCTATTTTGCCACAACTTTGGAAGTATGCTTGGGGTCATTGTCCATTTGGAAGACCCATTTGCGACCAAGCTTTAACTTCCTGACTGATTTCTTGAGATGTTCCTTCAATATATCCACATAATTTTATTTCCTAATGATGCCATCTATTTTGTGAAGTGCACCAGTCCCTCCTGCAGCAAAGCACCCCCACAACATGATGCTGCCACCCCCGTGCTTCACGGTTGGGATGGTGTTCTTTGGCTTGCAAGCCTCCCCCTTTTTCCTCCAAACATAATGATGGTCATTATGGCCAAACAGTTCTATTTTTGTTTCATCAGACCAGAGGACATTTCTCCAAAAAGTACGATCTTTGTCCCCATGTGCAGTTGCAAACCGTAGTCTGGCTTTTTTATGACGGTTTTGGAGCAGTGGCTTCTTCCTTGCTGAGCGGCCGTTCAGGTTATGTCGATATACAGTGAGGGAAAAAAAGTATTTGATCCCCTGCTGATTTTGTACGTTTGCCCACTGACAAAGCAATGATCAGTCTATAATTTTAATGGTTGGTTTATTTGAACAGTGAGAGACAGAATAACAACAAAAAAATCCAGAAAAACGCATGTCAAAAATGTTATAAATTGATTTGCATTTTAATGAGGGAAATAAGTATTTGACCCCCTCTCAATCTGAAAGATTTCTGGCTCCCAGGTGTCTTTTATACAGGTAACGAGCTGAGATTAGGAGCACACTCTTAAAGGGAGGGCTCCTAATCTCAGTTTGTTACCTGTATAAAAGACACCTGTCCACAGAAGCAATCAATCAATCAGATTCCAAACTCTCCACCATGGCCAAGACCAAAGAGCTCTCCAAGGATGTCAGGGACAATATTGTAGACCTACACAAGACTGGAATGGGCTACAAGACCATCGCCAAGCAGCTTGGTGAGAAGGTGACAACATTTGGTGCAGTGAATTATAAGTGAAATAATCTGTCTGTAAACAATTGTTGGAAAAATGTATTGTGTCATGCACAAAGTAGATGTCCTAACCGACTTGCCAAAAATATAGTTTGTTAACAAGAAATTTGTGGAGTGGTTGAAAAACGAGTTTAAATGACTCCATCCTAAGTGTATGTAAACTTCCGACTTCAACTGTATATCTTCATACCTGTGCATACACACCAGCCTTAAGCGTGTGTGTGCGCACGCACGTGTATGTTTGTGTTTTCCATCACTAACACAGAGAGGCTGCTGCCTACCTACAGACTTGAAATCATTGGCCACTTTAATAAATGGATCACTAATCACTTTAATAATGCCACTTTAATAATGTTTACATATCTTGCATCACTCATCTCATATGTATATACTGTATTTTATACCTTCTATTGCATCTTGCCTAAGCCCCTTTGTCATTGCTCATCCATATATTTATATGTAAATATTCTTATTCCATCCCTTTTCTTAGATTTGTGTGTATTAGGTAGTTGTTGTGGAATTCTTAGATTACATGTTCGATCTTGCTGCACTGTCAGAACTAGAAGCGCAAGCATTTCGCTACACTCGCAATAACATCTGCTAACCATGTGTATGTGGCCAATACAATTTGATTGGATTTGATTTAAATCTGTCCAAGCTGTTTCTCACATTCTGTTCTGTGATTCATAGCCGACGCTACATGGCTTTTTGTCTGCTTGATTTAGCAGAACAGACCCTCTTCTTTTCTTAGTAATGCTGCTGACAGATTTACCGACTTACTTCACCGACAGGGCACACACACACACAGAGCAGAGCTAATGTGCTGCTGGCAACAACCATTGGGTCTTGGCTTAGACCTCCACAAGACAGATTGGAAGCTCTCCTCAAGCTGTTCTTCCTTTACAACAACAGCTAGCGTCTCCACATTGGGAGAATAGCAGCACTATATCAGTCTTTCCTCTCTCTCGCTCTCTCTCTCTCTGTTTCTCTCTCTTTCTCTCTTCGGGGTTAGGTTTATGATTAGAACTAGGGTTAGGAGTTAGGGTTCGGTTTAGGGTTAAGTGTTTGGGGTGAGGGAAAATAGGATTTTGAATGGGAATCAAATGTTTGTTCCCACAAGGATAGTAAAACAAATGTGTGTGTGTGTGTCTATGTGTGTGTGTGTGTGTGTGTGTGTCTGTGTGTGTGAGAGAGAGAAAGGGAGAGAGAGGGACGGAAGGAAATAGATGGGGAAAGAGCGAGAGAATACTGTGCAGTGTAGACCTACAATAATGCTGCTGAATATCATATGCTTTAGAAACTATTCAGGGATATTGCTGTAGTTAAAGGAGATATTTAAAGTACCACGTTGTGGGTTTACCCATTCATCCATGTCGTGAGTGTTCTCTATGTCCGCCCCAATAGATTGTCTTCCCCTCTCTCAATACACGCAGAGTGAAAATGTCTGTCTGTCTGTCTGTCTGTCTGTCTGTCTGTCTGTCTGTCTGTCTGTCCTGTCCCTCTTCTCTGTAAAGCTTCACAGTTCTCATGATATTTAATTTTTCACTGCTGCTGTCATGGAAACTAAATATGGTTTTCTATCATTTACACCACGGGAAAAATGCAACACATGATTACAAATGCCTCCCATGCAAAGTATTTTATTTTATTTTATTTCACCTTTATTTAACCAGGTAGACTAGTTGAGAACAAGTTCTCATTTGCAACTGCGACCTGGCGAAGATAAAGCGAAGCAGTTCAACACATTCAACAACACAGAGTTACACATGGAATAAACAAACATACAGTCAATAATACAGTAAAAAAAGTCTATATACAGTATGTGCAAATGAGGTAGGATAAGGGAGGTAAGGCAATAAATAGGCCATGGTGGCGAAGTAGTTACAATATAGCAATTAAACACTGGAATGGTAGATGTGCAGTGTATATATATATATGACTCGGTACTGGTACCCCCTGTATATGGCCTCATTGTGTTACTTATTAGAATACATATACACATATATATATATGTGTATATGTATTCTAATAAGTAACACAATGAGGCCATATACAGGGGGTACCAGTACCGAGTCAACGTGCGAGGGTACAGGTTAGTTGAGGTAATTTGTACATGTAGGTAGGGGTAAAGTGACAATGCATAGATAATAAACAGCGAGTAGCAGCAATAAACAGCGAGTGGCCATTTGATTAGTTATTCAGCTGTCTTATGGCTTGGGGGTAAAAGCTGTTAAGGAGCCTTTTGGTCCTTGACTTGGTGCTCCGGTACTGCGTGCCGTGCATTTTTTGGGCTTTCCTCTGACACCGCCGAGTATATAGGTCCTGGATGGCAGAAAGCTTTGCCCCAGTGATGTACTGGGTCGTATGCTCTACTCTCTGTAGCGCCTTACGGTAGGATGCCGAAGAGTTGCCATACCAGGCGGTGATGCAACCGATCAGGATGCTCTCGATGGTGCAGCTGTAGAACTTTTTGAGGATCTGGGGACCCATGCCAAATCAGAGGTTGTTGTCCTGGCACCACACTGCCAGGTCTCTGACCTGCTCCCTATAGGCTGACTCATCGTTGTCGGTAATCAGGCCTACCACTGTTGTGTCGTCAGCAAACTTAATGATGGTGTTGGAGTCGTGTTTGGCCATGCAGTCGTGGGTGAACAGAGAGAACAGGAGGAGACTAAGCAGGCACCCCTGAGGGGCCCAGTGTTGAGGATCAGCATGGCAGATGTGTTGTTGCCTACCCTTACCACCTGGGGGCGGCCCGTCAGGAAGTCCAGGATCCAGTTGCAGAGGGAAGTGTTTAGTACCAGGGTGCTTAGCTTAGTGATGAGCTTTGTGGGCACTCCTGTTCACACCACAGTTCCATATCAAAACAAAAAGCACAGGATCAGGAAAATAAATGCAGATTTACCAACTGGCTTCCTCCAAACAATCAAAGTCCCGACTTATGAAGAGAGAGAGCAATGAAAGTGAGGAAAGACAGAGAGAAGGAAGCTCTGAAGTAATGTTACATAGGAATTTCTTCAGATAGTGCAGCAGACAGTGTTGCATAGTAACAGGGCTGTATTTCTGTATCTTACCTGGGCCCAGCCAGGCATTGATTAAAAAATGTCTGTTTTATCTTCCAATCCCATTCCTTTTGTTGTGTGGCGATGCAACATGCGCACACAAACACACACATGCGCGCACATACACACGCACACACACACACACACACACACACACACACACACACACACACACACACACACACACACACACACACACACACACACACACACACTGCACATCTCCACAAACCTCTTTTATTTATGACTGCCATTAGACGTCTGAGAGGTATTTAGCCTAATGAGCGAGGAAGGAGGAGGAGGAGGATGAGAAGAGAGAGAGAGAGAGAACTGTGTGTGGAGAAACTGGTGAAGAATTCCTTTCCTGTGAGATAGGAATAACAACATCAAACAGGATTACAGTCATTTGAACTGTTGCCAGCATACACCAATCTCTCTCAAATATCCACAACACCCTAAGCATTTCACCAATGAACTCTGAGCAACACTGTAAGTCAAGAATTGGGCCAAACACTTTGAGGGACGTCAGTGGAAGGATTGTAGCTCGAGATGTAGGATCATAATTTGAGCCAGTTTGCTTCAGCAGGAAAATAATCATGCAGCAACAGGATTTTGGATTATTATGTGGATTATAATTACGTAATGGACATTTTTGTAGGGGTTGACATTTTTCTTTAAGGAAAATCAAGTCTGCAATTTAAAAGTGGAAATTACAAACTTCATAAGCCTTTTTAAAACTCAAATACACTACAAATTCTCAACAACAAAATAGTGATCAAATTAAGAACCTACATCTGTACATCACATACTGTACAGTACCTTTCTCAAATGCCATGACCTATTCAACTTGTGCCGACGAAGCCAGCAAGGGGCAAGTAAATGTCACCGAGTGTGGTGTCCCCAGTTGCTATACATGGAGGGTTTGGTGTTGGCATGGTCTGTGTTGTCACTCCTCATTGGCATTAGGCTACAGGCCATTACCACCATGACTGTGAATGTCATGTCTAGGCTTGTATAGTCTTGGATGAAGTATCTGGTAGAGCAGTTGAAGTGGGTATGTCTCTCTATGATGTAAAACCGCAAGGAAATGCACACTTTATATACATACCTGATGTTGTCGTGACAACAACCTCAACATTCACTGGCTGCTTCTTATATTGGGGACAGTCCTTCTGTACTTAATGTGAATTAACTTCAAAATTAAGAAAGATAAAATGGTATTTAGAGTAGAATATAATTTATCTAGAAGTCTAAAGCCACAAATTGGTTACCTTGTTTTTCTTCAGCTTCCTTCCTTCCTTCCTTCCTTCCTTCCTTCCTTCCTTCCTTCCTTCCTTCCTTCCTTCCTTCCTTCCTTCCTTCCTTCCTTCCTTCCTTCCTTCCTTCCTTCCTTCCTTCCTTCCCGTGAGACCTAGAACTAGGCTGTAGCCAGTGAGACCTGATCCCCCAATGCCCCTCTTTTCTCTTCTTACATAACCAAACAACATCCACATCACTGTATGTTTCAGTTCCACTTTTTAGTACATTCTAAGAACATCCACTCCTTCCAGACTGTGGATGTATTCTAAGAACATCCACTCCTTCCAGACTGTGGATGTATTCTAAGAACATCCACTCCTTCCAGACTGTGGATGTATTCTAAGTGCTACTCTGAACAGGTCCTGTGTCACTCCTCAATAGCAGGACAACCATGATCCACCAGTATCTATTTTAGGCCTACACAGTTTTTTTCTTTCAACCATGATCCCCCCCTCATGGTAGATACCTCCTCCTGATCACTGCTCACTTTGCAGTTTATAGATGCATTCCACTTCAAGAGGCAGGAAGCTAAACACACATCTTACGCTCCCCCATCCCATTAAGGCACATGCTCCGGCCTGTAGCCATGGTTTCCTATAGGGGAGTCAATCAAGTGACAGGAACAAAGACAGGCAGAGAGTGGTGCCTGCAGTGTCCTGCTTCCCCCTTTGTCTCCCTCCCACTCTCTCTCTTTTGCTCCCATCCTCACTACCCTTTCTACTCTCCTCTCCCCTCTCTGCACCGCCCCTGGGGCCGTATACACACAGACATACACATACATTAGATTGATCACTAATGGTGACGTGTGATCTCTCCAGATCACATTTGGAACGTTGTCTGTGCTTATTGTGCCTCGACGAGAGGCTATTGAAATAATGAAGCTAACTGTGTTCTGAATCCCTGTTGATAGACATGGTGGAGATATATTCCTCATCTAGGCCTTTTCAAGTGGTGACATTTGATTTTGATAATGCTTTAGTGGAGTATCAATCATAACAGTCTGTCTGTACGTGCCAATTAACATAATGAGGGGTGGGAGGGCGGGGAGACAAAGACAGGAGAGAGACACAATACAACACACACAATACAGACTAATAATCAGCATTACACAATGTAATCAGCTGACCTAATTTAGCATATTAATCAGCACAGCAGCACTAAGGAGCAGGAAGGACAGCGAGAGCAGCGGCTCTTCTAGTTGCTAGTCTCTCCATTAGTGCAGTTCAGAGGAGGCTTGGCAAGAGTGTAACACACACACACACACCCACACACTAAAGGCTGAGGGGTCTGTGCTGGAGGCTTCCTTGTTGTTTGGCTTGTGAAGACACAGGACATGGATGGGAGCCAAATCCACAGGGCGAGAGTCTGTGTGTGTGTGTGTGTGTGTGTGTGTGTGTGTGTGTGTGTGTGTGTGTGTGTGTGTGTGTGTGTGTGTGTGTGTGTGTGTGTGTGTGTTCAAAGCAGCCCAGCGATCTCTCCTGTTCTCTCAGACTCTTTCACATTATGTACATCAGATGCCTCGGCCTTTGTGTTCTGTTGCCTGGTGATCACAAATGGAGGCGGGGAGTGTGTGCATGTATACTCTGCATGTGTGTGTGTGTATGTGTGTGTGTGTGTGTGGGGGGGGGGGGGGTATTTTTAGTAAATAGATTGCAGTGAATTATATGTCTGGAATTGTTATTCACCAGAGATTACTTTTGTGAAATAGCTTTTTCATAGAAAATGGACCATGCAGGTAAATATACATCCTCATGTGCACAAAATAATTGATTAAACTAAACCAATGATTACTCAGCCAGGTGTGTGCATGCATGTGAGAGTGCGTGCATGGGCGTGCATGTTCCTAACTTGCTTGACTGCGTCCCAGACATGTTGTTGGCCCTGTCCTCTTTAATACATTGTGATGTGTCCTAGAAACAAGGGGATTTCTGTTGAGTCTGTAAAAACCAACCAGAAGAATGACTTGATGCCCTCACAGTGTCACGGGGTCACGGGGAACCATAGGGAATATTAAACAATTGTTCATCATGTCTGACTGTGTGGCTCAGTGGAGGAGCGGTGTGGGTGAGGTATGGGATCAGGGTAGTGCTTCAGGTGCCAGGGGTGGGGCTCAGGGTGAGTTATGGGTGGGGGCTGGGGATGCCAGGTTTTGAGGCGATTTGGGGCAGGGTTGGGGGTTGGGGTGGTGCAAGGGGTGGGGGTGCAGGGTTTGGGTGTAAGGGGGGCTTGAGGGGGGACACAACGGCAGGTTAGTCCCTGAGACTAATGTTCACTCCCTGTCATCATTGCAGTAACCATTCAAATGTGTTTAGAGATGGGTTAGTAATACTATAACAGGATGTGATGATGATGTCATGTAAATAATAACAATATCATCAAACTCGATACAGATAACAAAGACAAGGCTCAGGGTGTCTTCCTATTTTCCCTCAGGTGGCTAAGTCATACACCCTTGACACTTGACACTGTAGGAATGGCTAGAATCACAACATCACACCAGTGTGCTAGACAAAGTACACAGACAAATTAATGCAGCTCTCAACTATCCCTGACAATTTGTTGTAGAATAAAAGAGCCATTCACACAAGCCGACAAAGGAGAGGGTAGTGAGAGTGAGGATATGTAGTGGCGTAGTGTGTCGTCCCAAAATGGCACCCTGTTTTCTATGTATTGCACCACTTTGACTAGGGCCCAGACACAGCCGTAGTGTGGCTGTACCATCATGATCTGCTGAGCCCTGTCATAGTTTCCCTTTATGAGCCAAACTGTCTGAGTCGGGAAATTGATGGCTTCGGATGTGCTGGCCTGGCTCTGCACTGCGGCAGAGGCAAAAGCAGAGGAAAAGGCAGTGTGTAGTGTGTGTGTGTGTGTGCATGCTTGCGGGTGTGTGTGTGTTTGCATGTGAGCATGCAGAAGCAGAGAGCTCATCAGTAATCAGAGAGCGGTGTTCACTTTTTCTCTACAGGTATTAATTAGTGCACACACATGCAGGCAAGTGCACCTCGGCTAATGAACAAAACATTAGTACACACACTGATCATGTGGCCAACACACACAAACATCACCTACCTTATCAATTAACAGATGTGGCAAACAGTCTGCTGATTTCCTCTGCTGTGTCCTTAGAGGTCTCGGTGCCAGGAACAAGGGCTTGACATTACACAACAGAACACAACAGAAATCAGGGCTATTTGGTCAGATCACAGCAGGGGTCCCCTCTGACCCGCTCAGCTCCAACCCTCTGTCTCTCTCTCTCTCCAACAGGGAGGGGAAAACGATGTGTCACTAGCCTAGCACAGAATTGAGTTATTAGTTTAGTTACACATGTATAAACACATATAACAAGGCAATGGACACACATAGTAAAACTGAACCACACTAAATTCTGAGGCGGATGGCTGGGGGTGGTCCGGAAGGGTGGTAGAATTTAGCATTTTTCAAACACCTGAAACAGATTTTCCTGCAATATAGAGTCATAATAAATATGCTTAATTATATATATATATATTATATATATATAATATATATAATTAAGCATATTTATATTATTAGTTATATTAGTTATATTATGTTTTTTTCTGCATATCTAAGTATACCTTTTTTTAAAGAAACGAAATATGCTTCTCCGCATCTCTGCTAAAATCTGGGTAAAAGATTGAAAGGAATGTGGGTCTTATTCAGGACATTAGTAATTGCTTGTTTTAAGTCTACCAACCTTGCCAGCAGCCATGCCAGCTAAGATAGTTAGACAAGCTAGCTACTCTAACTTGATTGACAGCCTGAAATGGCTTCTTGGTAGCTAGTTATGAGGTTGGGAGATCGGGAACCTGTCTGGACTAGCTAAAGCCAACTTCATAAAATTGCTAGGTGATTAGTAGTATTACACAGAAACAAATAAACCAAAAAATGTATATATATTTGTTAAATCGGACAAATCTGACGGGGTGCGTGCCCCTGTGCCCCCTATGGTCATGATGCCAATGACACTGTGTAGGATAACAAAAGCTGCTAAGAACGCAATAAGGAAATGTCTTCACCACCAAATACAGTGTTAGGGCTGATCCTGGAAGCTCATTGGACTGTGCCACATTGCCACGGCAATGCCAGGAAACTGATTTCCCTTAACCAGCGTGCCCTGGAGTTACTGCCCGGCCATGGATGACTGAGCAATGGAGCTTTCTCTGCCTGTCCAGATGTCCTAATTTACTGCGACTGGCGGCGTATGCAGCCCATTTAAATGCCCTCACACCGGGTGTGAGCGGGTGCAGTGTGGAGTGCCGGCTTGGTTACATCGTATCCATCCACCCCAGGTGACGGTGGTGGGACTACCCAGTTGACTCATGTAGCCTGTTGGAGTCCCTGGTTCAAGGCCTAATAGGACTGTACCATGGCATTGTGAGAGATTAGAAAACGTTTATAAATGTTCTGAAATGGGGGAGGGACTGCCTGACTTTGTTCAATAAGAACACAGCTTTGAGTTTTCTATTGTAAAACACTTTGCTACGTTGTGCCTTACTGAACACAACCTAGATAAAGCCTCACACTGGCTCCACCGTCTCACAGCCTTTAGGGGAATCATAGAGATGGGAGAGAAACAAGAAACACCTTCCATTCGCTCACTAGAACCCTTCCTTCACTCACCAGAACTCTTCATTAATTCACTAGAAGTCTTCATTCACTCACTAGAACTCTTCATTCTCTCACTAGAACTCTTCATTCTCTCACTAGAACTCTTCATTCTCTCACTAGAACTCTTCATTCTCTCACTAGAACTCTTCATTCTCTCACTAGAACTCTTCATTCTCTCACTAGAACTCTTCATTCACTCACTAGAACTCTTCATTCACTCACTAGAACCCTTCATTCTCTCACTAGAACCCTTCATTCTCTCACTAGAACTCTTCATTCTCTCACTAGAACTCTTCATTCACTCACTAGAACTCTTCATTCACTCACTAGAACTCTTCATTCACTCACTAGAACTCTTCATTCACTCACTAGAACTCTTCATTCACTCACCAGAACTCTTCATTCTCTCACTAGAACCCTTCCTTCACTCACCAGAACCCTTCATTCTCTCACCAGAACCCTTCCTTCACTCACCAGAACCCTTCATTCTCTCACTATACCTCTTCATTCACTCACTAGACCTCGTCATTCACTCACTAGACCTATTCATTCTCTCACTAGACCTATTCATTCACTCACTAGACCTATTCATTCACTCACTAGACCTATTCATTCACTCACTAGACCTATTCATTCTCTCACTAGACCTATTCATTCACTCACTAGACCTATTCATTCTCTCACTAGACCTATTCATTCTCTCACTAGAACTGTTGTGGACATGCTCAGTTTGAAACCAACCGTATTGTTGTGTTCTAAAAGCAACAGGGGGATTTGGAAACCTGTCTTCCTGTTGGGGAAGTTAATCCACTGTGGAGCGGTGTTACTCTCTAAAGCATAGAGAGGGATTTAAACAGTGGCAGTCACTAGGTGGAAAAACACCATTTCACAGATGGCAAAGAGAGAGAAAGAGAGAGCAAGAGAGAGCAACTCTGGTAAACAACTAATAAAACACACCATCCCTGATCCAGGCAATACACAAGTAAGGGTAGATCAAACGTCTGTACCGTATACACACCATTGCTTTAACATCATGGAGGTGGATTTGACTTGCAGATGTGACCTGATGGCACGGGTTCCTCCAAGTAATTAGAGCTGGGTATCTGGGGACCAAAGTAAGATGTTGAGACAGGCTGTGTGAGGTCACATTGACCAGGCAGTGGGTTGGGGTTGGCACCTCTGCCACCTGTCTCCTGGCAACGGGCCTTGTCTTAGGCACCCACCACCAGCTGGGATGCTTAAACTGCACAGGCACGCACACAAATGGGATGGGGCACAGACACACACACACACACACACACACACACACACACACACACACACACACACACTCACACGAGTGCACGCACAAACACGCAAAGTCCCAGATGTGGCACGTTGGGAGACAGATGTTGTGTCACCGAGGAGAAGACAGGGAGGGAACGAGGGAAGGTTTCAAACAGATTGTAGAGGGGAAGAGGGGAAGGTGTGCCAAGAGTGCAACCTGTCAGTCTGTCTGTCACAGTACAGAACATCCCTGGGAGGGGAATTATACTAGGAGGATACGGCAGTATTCTGTACTTTCAGAGGTTTTTACTGTGTGTCGATCGGGAAAGTACAGTGTGGAGCTTCCTTATTTTCCTTCATTATGTTCTAGGATTGAGTGCACTAGCTCTGAGTGCTCATACGAGTGCACTCTAATGCTTGCCTGTAAACCCTGTGTGAGAGAGATGCTATTCTGATCCACTCGCTCTTCTCTCCCTCTCCAAACTAAACGCAGAAGGTGAAGCTCCGATCCTTGCAATGATTCTCCCGGAGTTGTCTGTCTGATGACCTCACTGCAGGTTTAAACTGATAAGACAAGAGGGATTGGCCCGTCTACTGGGGGTTAATATGCCTGATCATTAAAGAGAGAACTACTTGATATGGGTACGGTGGTGTGGCCTTTCTATAAAGAAGTCAACGAGACACACTAAACACACGCACGAATGCACACACACACACACACGATTGATAGGGCAGAGCTGTCAAGGGGCTGACATTATCACGGTCAATGACGTGTGATTGAGTCACAAGACGTGCAATCATTGTCCTTTGTGATCGTGTCAATAGCCCCTTAGACAGATACAATTACCCTGCTGCTTCTGATCAGCCATTTACACACAGTGGGGAAGATTACACGAGCAATAGACAATTTCAGTATATTCACTCCTTAAAGTTACTCTACATGAAATGTATGGATCAGGTAGAAACTGTAGGTTGACAGGACAATCATAAATGAAACCAACTTGTATAACATTTGCCCTTGAATTAATTGGTTCATTTGTGGGTGTCTGGGAGCTATGCTAGTTAATAAATACGGCTGAAACTGTAACTCATGGTGCCAGTCATGACAAGCTTTATTAGCAGAGCAAAAGAAAAAGAAAGTACAATGTCCAAAATACATTACAAACAACTACATGTCAACCCCCCCCCAAAAAAAGCAAAGAAAATAGCAATAAAAGCTATCAAATAAATATTCACATCAACAACAACATATTGGTCTTTCACTGTTTGAATCAAACATTTTCCGGAGACATTCTTTAAAGATGTCTTTACAAAGATTATAAAACAAGATATGTACAATCATACAACTGTTATAGGACATGCTAGGAGTCGGACTGCATCAATGTACCACACACTGACTGTACTACACAATGGCTGGCTGCATATTAACTGATATGGTCCATGAAATGATTCTGTATCCAATACCTGAGCCCCCTGTATGAGCTTGGAACTCTTAGAAAACTCAAGGAAAAAAATATTCTGTATCCAAATTCCGATCAACCCTTGAGACAGAAGCAGAATCTGGAGTTACAATGTATGTGGATCTGTCCTGTTATGTGATACGCCCTCTTCACTCCCTATCTGTGCTACGAACCAACCGAGAGACTCAGAGGAGCCAGTCTGAGTCTCGATTGGTTTCCTGTGTTGAACTGTTGCTAGGCGTTGTTGAGGAATTCCAGTGTGTGACCAACAAGGAACTAGAGCCTTTGTGCAAATCAAATCACTCCTCTAATCACTGTGACTGACTGACTGACTACCACAGCTCACCACATAGGTTAACAAACGCGGTCTTCAGTCACAAAATCAAAACAAGGATTCAATTCACGCTTTAACACGAAAATGAAAACACAATAAACCCAGAAAAAAAAACGAATAAAGGAAAAATATCTTTCTTTGGACAGGGCCAGCCTGCGCATTGGTTAGTCGATTGTTCGAAGTTAGGAGGCTTCCACATAACGTACCCCGACGCAAAACGCTTCAACTAGCCAACAGTGGCTGGAGCCTAATGTCTTAGACCAGATCATCTCTTAGTGCCATTTCCTTTACTCACTCATCTCCTAACGATACTGTACAACTGATAGCAGACTCACTGGCATCCTCAAAAAGCATTATTCACCTTTAGTCTCCGATTTAAAAAATGGTTTAGTGGCACAGCAAGCCATGTCATTGGTTACCCTACATACCAGTGGCTACTGACGGGTAGAAGAAGAGAAAGGGGCAAACCCAGATGGGATGGCAGCTTCTTTTTTTTACAGCAGAAATGATGGCGGTTCAGTTTGTTTTGCCGTACTGTACATAGGCTACTGTTTGTCCATGGAGCTGTCACATGACATGTCTCCCAAACTGATCCCAAAGCTGCATTTTTTTATTGCCACTCGATCAGTTGACTTCGCGTCGCAATAACTTGGATCATTATTGCTTGATATGCTAAAGCAGAGCTAGATCAATGCCATAGTGTACACACACATTTATAACCTTGGAGCCAACGATTGAAGCAAAAAAAAGGGTCATAGTTTAGCGACACATTGGACTGGACTGCCCTCCATGTTAGTGGGACTTAAGTGCTGCTCACTGGAGGTTTACTAGAGGAACAAGAGAAATAGAAGGACGAGAAGAAACATTTTAGAAGAGTAAGAGAGTAAAGGAAATCGGGTGCTACATTGGATTGTTGAAAATGAAATAAATCAACAGCTATATTTTCAACAATCAAGATGAACTTGGGGGGATACGATGTTAAAGACTGCACATCTTTGTTGGTTATCAACAGTGTTTCTCCTAGGATTTTTTTCAGCAGCGGGTGGCAAAATTAGCGTGTGGGGGAGGAGTTAAAACTTTTCTTCACAAGATAAAAACTTTGTCACACGTTGCACATGTTCCAATTTGGACAAATCAACATGTGCCTAAATAGTAGTGATGTCACACCATCCTGGTTGCATACCGTTACTGTAACAAGTTAGAACAATGGATAGCTGATGATCAAAAAGCCAAGATACAGTACTGAAAAATATGAGATATGCACTGAAGAGTACTTCAGGACAAAGTGGACAGCAAGGTGTCCACTTGTTCTGAATTGATTTCACTTTGAGGGGGGGTGAGGAAGGATTCAACATGGAAGAAGAGCCTTCTCTTGATAAAGCCCTCGTGATGAAACCCAACGCGAGTGGCCAATGGCGCGGCCTCCGACCAAACATTTTGGAGTCCGTCCTCTTCGCCGCAGATAAAATGTTGCTGTTTTAAAGTTCATTTGCTGCAGTTCTACACATTTTGTCATGGCTTATGCTGTGTTCTTATGCTGTCTTAGTGACTCAAACATTATAACAAAATCAAGAGGGGCCTATGCCATGACATTTCTGGAATATTTGATTCTTCCTGACTGTCTAGTTTTTATTTAGGTGACTGTTAGTTATCAAAGTTGATCTAATTACTAAATATATAGCTACATTATCTGTTCTACATGCTTTATATCTGGTTTCAGGCCTAAAGCTGCTAGATGAATTTAGCTGAAACACTGATCAAAATACTAATAATGTGGTACTGAAACACTTTATTTCTCCTGTAGTAGGTCTGTAAACTGGAAATCCCATTTCCCCAGTGGATTCATCCTGACAGTTTTTAAGCAGCCTATTGTAGTTGCAAACAGACAGTCCTTTAAAGAATCATCTCAGGGGATTTTCAACATTGACCTGGTATCCATTGCAATACGCAAGTTCCCAGATCTCCTGACAGATCTACATTAAACCATGTTGTGTCTATGGCCCAGGGAAGAACAATACCCCACTCCCTGGAAGTGGTTTCCTCTTTATCAAATGATGGGAGACAACTGGATTTCTAGCACTCCAGTACATTTACTTGTTGTTTTGTTTACTTCCCTATTTTCTTTGCTTATCCCAAAGCTCCATTATCTATCTGTTCTGTACATTGCCTCTTTAGCCTGGTACTCCACTGACTGAGAGCCTAGAAGAGCGCGGATGGCTCACGCTACACAGTCTAGCCTGGCGTCTGCCTGTCTGTCGGTCTGCCTGTCTGTCTGTCTGTCTGTGTCTCTGCCTCCCTCCCTCCCTGCCTGTCTGTCTAGACCTGCTGCTCTTATCACGGCCGAGACAATGACACTGTAATGGCCCTCTATTCTCGCTGTGGTCAAATCAAACACTCCTCTCTCAATCAGCCCTCGTTGGGCCTAAATCAAGAAGAGCCCAAAACCCATTTGGGAGACCACCGATTTGCTCACGTTGCTACACCCTATAGTTCCCACTCTGCAGTGTAGGAGGGATACAATGTTCAGTAATGTCTGATATATTTTCATGCTAGATTTGTTTTTGAAAAATAGGCAATACATTTTCTTGAGAGGCATTTTTTCTTCACAAAGTCATAACTTTGTCACACGTTGCACATTTTCCAATTTGGACAAATCAACATGTGCCTAAATAGTAGTGATGTCACACCATCATGGTTGCATACCGTTACTGTAACAAGTTAGAACAATGGATAGCTGATGATCAAAAAGCCAAGATACAGTACTGAAAAATATGAGATATGCACTGAAGAGTACTTCAGGACAAAGTGGACAGCAAGGTGTCCACTTGTTCTGAATTGATTTCACTTTGAGGGGGGGTGAGGAAGGATTCAACATGGAAGAAGAGCCTTCTCTTCATTAAGCCATCGTTATGAACCCCCCCCTCCCCCCCTTCCCCGAACCAAACAGTCAGAGGTTCTGGGGAATCGGAGCAGCGTGTGGGAGGGGAGTGACACCCCCCGCCCTGGGTCTCCACTCACATGACGGAGCAGCTCTTGGTCTTCTCCTTCTTGAAGGTAGAGGAGAGCAGCTCGGAGCGGCTGGGGAGGTGGAGGAGTCTCTTCGAGAGGCGTCGGGTGGGGCTGGTCTTGGGGAGCGGCTGGAGCTTGTTGATGCAAGCAAGAGCGGCCGTCCGGAACACACTGTGGATACTCTTCTCTGAGGTGAACGCTGAACACTCCAGGTAGGCCTCAGCACCTAGCTGCTTGGCCATGGAGGAACCCTGAGGTAGGAGGTAGGAGGGGGGCAGAGAAGAGAGAGTGGGTGAGACTTTGTTCTGTTCCATACAACAGATACAACGGCTCTATCAAGAACATCGTACCCTCCTGAACAGACCCAGTGTGTGTGTGTGTGTGTGTAATGTGTGTATGTGTGTGTTGTGCGCGATCTCAGTCTCACCTGCTCATGGGTGATGGGGACCTGTTTCTGATTGGACAGCTCCATCAGGGTGCAGACGTCAGTGCGCAGGTCGGTCTTACAGCCAATTAGAAGAATGCGTGTGCTGGGGCAGAAATCTAGGATCTCTGTCTTCCACTGGAAAGACAACAGAGCAGATATTTACTCACACATAGTCATAATGAACAAGTCAGGATTAGGGTTAGGTCCAGATAGAGAGATCCTGAATTAATTCCTAATTGTAATGAATGGCAGTAGAGGCATAGGTGATGCATTTCCTGCTTTTACTTATGCAGGAAAATAACAGCAAGGCATGTGATATTTCATAAATATAAATATTGTCAACCCAAATTACTGTTGTAGAGTTATAAATATAGTTTATATGAATTTTATACCAATCTTCTGAATAAATAGCCACTAAAATAAATGTGTGTTTTCTTGGAAAGCTGTGAGTGTTATATGATACAATATCAGTACTGGTTTCATTTACAACGTGTCTAAGTCACATCAGCTGATTTCAGCCAGTGGAATATTGGCAGTTCATTTGGAAAATGTATGTTATCATTCCCAGAGTTGACAACTTAGCAACTTAGTCGCTATATTTACTGCATTTTCAGACCCCTCCAGTGACTTTTATTGGTAAAAGATTCGAGCGACAAATTCAGCTACTTTCAGGCTGCCTTTGGAGAGGTTTGACAAAGAGAGTTTCTATGGTTTTGATAGCATTTTGCAACTTTTCCCACTCAATTATGCTGCAAACGAGAGCGGGAGAAGCTGTCTCTGCAACAGAAGTCACAGCAACAGCCGCACACAGGCAGAAGCACAAGGGGAGGGGGTGTTCGACAGGAGAGGGGAGGCAAAAACGCTCAGCAAGGAAAATTGGTGGGGTGTCATCACATCAACGGCAAAACGACATCTAATGACTTCTAGCGACAAATCAAGCCAATAGCGGATCTCACTGAAACATTGTTGGCAACACTGATCATTCCTCTAAAACTGGCTGGCTATAGCTAGCTAACAAACAGTGCAGATAATCTTCATATTCATTGTTTTACACAATATATTATCACAGCACTGGTTGATCAACTCCCTTACCAAAATGGCTGACCTTTGGGGACATCATAAGAAGGTTATACCCATTCTAGTATTATAATTCTTAATTCTATAGATAGGTCTCCCAAATTACAAATGTACCTGCCTTATGAAGTACATAAACTAGCTATAAACTAGATAGCAACAATATATTGCCTCTGTTTTGAATATCAAGTTGTGAAAACCCCAATAACAGCCAGATTATTTTAGCCTGATGGCTGGAGACATCAAAAGTATTTGGACACTATTTACACCACTCCAGTCGACGCTTGGCATTGCACATGGTGATCTTAGGCTTGTGTGCGGCTGCTCAGCCATGGAAACTCATTTCACGAAGCTCCAAATGAACAGTTCTTGAGCTGACAAGGCAGTTTGGAACTCAGTAGTGAGTGTAGCAACTGAGAACAGACTATTTGTACGTGCGCTATGCGTTTCAGCACTCAGTGGTCCCATTCTGTGAGCTTGTGTTGCCTACCACTTCGTGGCTGAGCCGTTGTTGCTCCTAGACTTTTCCAGTTAACAATAACAGCACTTACAGTTGACCGGGGCAGCTCCAGCAGAGCAGAAATTTGACGAACTGACTTGTTAGAAAAGTGGCATCCTATGACAGAGCCATGTTTAAGCAACTGAGCTCTTCAGTATGGGCCATTCTACTGCCAATGTTTGTCTATGGATATTGAATGCCTGTGTGCTCGTTTTTATACACCTGTCAGCAACGGGTGTGGCTGAAATAGCCGAATCCACTCATTTGAAGGGGTGTCCACATACTTTTGGCCTATTAGTTTATGATGTATGAGGCTACATTCAACAATTTCAACTATTTTATTAAGTTACAGTTCATATAAGGAAATCAGTAAATTGAAATAAATGAGTTAGTCCCTAATCTATGGATTTCACATGACTGGACAAGAGCGTAGCCATGGGAGGGAATAGGCCCACCCACTTTGGAGCCAGGCCCACACAATGGGGAGCCAGGCCCAGCCAATCAAAATGAGTTTTTCCCCACAAAAGGACTTTATTACAGACAGAAATACTCCTCAATTTAATCAGCTGTCCGGATAGCTGGTCTCAGACGATCCCGCAGGTGAAGAAGCCGGATGTGGAGGTCCTGTGCTGCCGTGGTTACACGTGGTCTGCGGTTGTGAGGCCGGTTGGACGTTTCGCCATATTTTATAAAACGACGTTGGAGGCGGCTTATGGTAGAGAAATGAACATTCAATTCTCTGGCGGATATTCCTGGAGTCAGCATGTCAATCTCACGCCCGCTAGAGGCGCACATGTGCGAAATATTAGTTTGGTGATCCCTTTCTGTAATACCCAAGACAGCTTTGCTTTCAAATGTCAGCATGTCGACGAGGCCAAAAACATGACTTGAGAAAACCCGGCCTACAAGACCCATTTTTATCACCGCCCTGTCCTGAGACTGAGGGCCCTGAGACTAGCACTTTACTCGGGGGTGCAGCTTTGCCTGGTGGCGCTGAAATGAACATTCGAGGGCATCAAGCTACTACGCTCGGAGATAGTTGAAATGAAAATGGAGATAGTTGCTACGATTGAGGCCCGAATACAAGAGGTTTCTGATACTTTAAAAGTAGATTTAACTATCCTGCGAAACGAGACGGTGCCAGCTATCACATCACTCAAAAGTTGCACACCATGACGATTGCAGCACTGGAGACCTCCGCTTCCAGTGTCTCTGACCTGACTACCTCCCTGGACGCTGACGTGAAACACCTGACTGCGGATCTGAAAAAGGTACAGGAGAGCTGTGTGAGCTTAGAGGGATTTTCTCATCGCAATAACCTGAGACAGGTATTGGTCCCAGAGTCGATTTCATCTCTGGGCTGCTGAAGGATGTTCTCACTATTGATGAGAAGCCCCTGATTGATCATGCCCACCGGTCACTGCGCCCAAAGCCCCGGGACAGTGAGAGGCCCCGTGACATTATTCTTAGAGTACACTTTTTCCATGAGAAAATGGAGATTCTCAGATAAGCCCGCAATACCACTCTGAGCTTTCAAGGACAGAGCTTCTCTATTTACGGCAACTACTCCCCCACTGTGTCCAGGCAGTGCGCAGCTTTCGGGCAGGCCAATCGACTACTACGGGACCATCCAGGTATGAAGTGCGGACTGCGATTCCCGGCCCATCTATGGCTTTCAAAGACTACACCTTTGATTCTCCGGAGGAGGTTATGGCTCACATTCAACGCCACATCAAGAAGTCTTGAACTTGCTCATAGATCAGCAACTGTTGCTTCCTAACTGTGGATAGTAAGTAAGTAGCCCACCTGTGGTATAACTGTGTTTAGTTATAACTGTACTATTCCTGTATAGTTCGGGGGTTGATGTGATTGAATGTTTTGGTCATCCAGTGTGCTTGCCTTAAAAGCATTCAGTCATTTTTATTTCATTTTATTAAGGGTTTACGTAATTTGTTTGTTTCCATGCGGTCTCATTGACCTATTGAATTTGTTTACATATTGTCTCATTGACCCCGAAATATTTTCGGTTATTTGTTTACCGCATCCGTTTGCCTCGACCCAGTAAACAGTAAATGTTCCGAGGCTACAAGTTTTTGGGGAGTCTTCACTTCAGCGTTGAACCTTTTTAACGTCATTTATACCCACAAACGTTCAACGTTGCACAGAGGTAATTTTGTTGGCTTGACTGTACGTTGTCAAATTTTTTTGGGGTTGTTCTAATACGATTTGCTTACTTCATATTACAGGTTTTTGGCTGAGAGCCTTAATACATTCTATTTATTTTCTCTCTCAATACCTGTTATAAGACTGGGAATATAATTTTATACATCTACAAGTGGTGCTTTCCTAATTTCGTTTGCACAGGGGATGAACTTTTTATTTTCCTTCTCTTTTTTTGCTGCTTGATTCACTAACACAGAGCGTTACTTTGCAGGGCAGGACTATGGGTTTGGGTTTAACACCGCACTCTCAAAGACATACTGTGCAAAGAAAACATGTTCTATTTAGGGTTGTACCTCATTTGGGGAGGTATTGTCTGGGGTGGGGGGAGGTGCATGGGAGGAGGAAGGAGGTTGAATTGTCCAGTTCTAATGTTGTCACTCTGTCTTCCTTTTAGTTTCTTTTTCCATATTTTTTCCAAATATCTTACACCGTACATTGTTACTCTGAGACAAGTTATCCTGACACTTTTGGGTATTCATTGCTTTTCCACTCTATGCTCTAATGACAGGGTTGTATAACGGGAGTGCTCAGGGTGGCCAAAATAATACCATCAAGTACATTTTGTGGAACATCAAAGTGGCTAACAACCCTGTGTCTAACAACACATTTAAAGGGTTTGAACATAAATTTAGCATTTCTACAAGAGACTCACTTGAGGACTGGTGAACACTTTAGGATTCGCAGGAACTGGGTTGGTCAACTGTTCCACTCTAACTTTTATAGTAAATCAAGAGTTGCTGCCATTTTGGTTGATAAAACTACTCCCTTTGTTGCTTCTGAGGTTATTCCTGATCCTAAGGGACGATACACCATAGTAACTGGTAAACTGTTTACTACCCCTCTTGTTTTGGCTAGTGTTTATGCTCCCAGTTGGGATGATATAAGTTTAAATTCTATCTTTTAATCTGATATACCCAATTTAGATTCCCATTCGTTGATGTTAGGGGGGACTTCAAGTGTACAATATCCCCAGTTCTTGACAAGTCATCGCAAAGATCTTCAGGCCCATCTAAATGTGTTCTACTTATTTCATATTTTCTTCAGAAATATGCAGTGCGATGCCTGGTGTTTACTACACCGTACAGATAGACAGTATTCCTTTTTTTCTTATGTTCATCAAACATACTCCCGCATTGATGACTTCTTTTTGGACAAAAAAACTTCTGCCAAACCTTCAGAGGTGTTCTTATGAGAGTATTGTTTTTTTCTGACCATTCACCATTAGTGCTTGAGCTATAGTTTCCCCAGCAACCGCCTATGTGTTATCAACAGCGTCTTAATTCCATTTTACTCTCAGATGAGTTTGTCAATTTAATTTCTTCTGAAATTACCTTATTCTTAGAATTTAATTCAACCCCAGATATGTCCTGCTCTTCCATATGGGAGTCCCTCAAAGCAAACCTACGTGGCCAAATTAGTTCTTACACAGCCACCAAAAACAAAGCTCACTCTCAGCGGCTTTGAGACCTGAGCAAAGCCATAGCTACATTGGATGAAAAGTACGCTACAGAGCCTTCCTCTGATCTATATAAAGAACGCCAGCTACTCCAATCTGAATTTGACGAGCTCTCTACCAGACAAGCTGAACAATTACTCTTACGAGCTCGATACAGATTGTATGAGCAAGGCGACAAGGCCAGTAAATTCCTTGCACACCGGATCCGTAAATCTGAGGCATCACGTTTAATCCCACAAATAAGGACCCTGTCTGACGCTACCACAGTTATACATAAAGAGATCAATTCAAACAATTTTACTCTGCGCTATAAACCTCTGAATCTCTTCAAGACCCTTTGCTGATTGATTCATTCTTCGATGTTCTGAATATGCCTTCAATTGATACAGACTCCCATGACGGTTAAGAAGAAGCATTTACACCTGAGATTGCAACTGCAGCGTCCTCAATGAAAAGTGGTAAATCACCAGGTCCTGACGGTTTTCCAAACAAATTTTACAGGATGTTTTCCGGTCTGCTTTGCCCATTCCTGTCTCCATTATTTGCAGACTGCCTTAATTCATCAAAGCTACTGCCTAGTCTTTATCAGGCTTCAATTTCATTACTATTAAAGAAAAACAAAGATCCCCTGGAATGTGGATCTTATCACCCAATCTCGCTTTTAAACTGTGATTACAAAATCCTAGTCCTTAGCCATCCATATGGAAGGCTCGCTGCACCAAGTAATGCACTCTGACCATACTGGCTTTATGAGAAATAGGTATTTGTTTTTCAATATTAGATGCCTTATAAATATACTGTATACCCCAGGGTTGGGGGACCCAGAGGTGGTGGTCTCGCTCGATGCGGAAAAAGCTTTTGACCGTGTTGAGTGGGACTACCTAACAGTCGCCCTTTATAGATTTGGCTTTGGTCCCAAATTCATTGCGTGGAAAAATAGTATTTATTTCTCTCCCATGGCTTCAGTACGGACTAACAACTTGTTCTCTGACTATTTTCCCTTGCACCGCAGATCCAGACAGGGTTGTCCACTCTCCCCATTGTTATTTGCTTTGGCAATCGAGCCCCTTGCCGTTGCACTGCGGTCTAATGAGGTATACTCAGGACGGGCTTAGAGCAGAAAGTCTCGCCATATGCTGACAACCTCCTTTTGTTTATCTCCAACCCTGATACCTCATTACCACATGCCTTTTCTATTATATAAAATAGAAAAATTATATTTGAAAAAAAATTGTAAACTTTAATTTGGTCCAGTGGATGGTCAGTCTATGGCCATGACTGTCTGTGAGTGTGAGTGGTTGCATTTCTCCACCCCTATCCAGTGTCTGTTTACTACAGATTGCCCTTTAACCTCTGTACCCTTCTGCCCAGTGTGTTTAACTTGTCTAAAATACAGTATCTTTATATATATATATATATATTTTTTTTTAAATGTTCTACTTGCATATATTATTTATATTGTTTATTGTGTTGTCTTATTATGTGTGTAAAACTGAATAAACAGAGTTAAAAAAACAGACATAAGTGAGAGATGGGAACCATTACCTTCTTAAGCCCACAGTCGAAAATGTCTGGGCGGCTGATGTCGAAACAAAGGAGCACCGCGTCAGAGTCACTATAACAGAGAGGCCTCACGTTGTCATAGTAGGGAGAACCTAGAGGAGAGGAGAGACACTTGTTAACAGGCGTCCAAGACAACATGAAGCAAATGCTTAAATGGAGAGCGTCCAATGAAAGACAAAAAAAGACTTTGTCAAACAACCGCCACAAACACTATCGAGGGTAAAATATGGTAGACTGTTTTCTTTTCTAAATATAATGCAGAAAGTTGACATCATATTTAATAGAACAAACAACCTGTAGTTCGGTGTAGTAGAGAGAGAGAGCGGGGGGGGGGGGGGGGGAGAGAGAGAGAGAGAGAGAGAGAGAGAGAGGAGGGAAAGAGAGCGAGAGAAAGAAAGAGTGTGTGTGAGAGAAAGAGCGGACAGAGATCAGGGATTATCTCTGGGGGATATCACTTCTCATACTGAGCTGAGCAATGCTGTCCCTTTCCTCTCTTTTCCCTCTCATCCTCTCCCCTATTGGTCTTTCAGAGGGGGAGAAGAGGACAACCAAGGCACTAAATCCACAATGATCTTTTTTAGCAGTGGATTAGGCAAGTGGAACAGAACAGTGAGGCTGGCTGGGGGCAGCAGAGCAGGCAGATGCTCCTACTCATGTGCTCGGAATCCTTAAGCAACCACTTCCCCCTCTCTCTCTCTCTCTCTCTCTCCCCTCTAAACGCCCCCTTGTCCTCCCCCCACTCAGCACGGCGCAATACCTCCAGTCCCTCTGCCGTTACCACAGCAACAGCCTTGGAATCCTCCATCTGCATAAGGCATTCCTCCCACCCCTCCTTAAAGGCTGGCCGCAACTGCCAATCAATCATTTTACACATCCCGCAAACACACTGCTGTGCCTTACTGCCCACCCACCTACCCTGCTTCCTGCTCTACACATTCCTCTGTTAAAACAATGTTGAGGCGCACACACATGCATGAAAACGCCTGCACACATGTATGAGGGCTCACACACACACACACACACAGTCAAGCATGCACACCACGCACACACACACCCCCCTTGGTTACTTGAGTCTCTCGTTCACTTTGTTTATTGGTTATATTTGGCATCAGTGAAAGGTGATTCTCATATCTTAGTCTAATCAAAGGGAAAACGAGAGGCACGAAGGGATAACCTTGTTCCAATGGGCAGCTAATGGGTATAATCAATCTATATTTCCCCTTACGGCTATATATATATATATATATATATATACACACCACACTAGCCGATGACGGCACCGTTCATTACATATTACATTTATCCAAGCTAATATATGTACAATGTGATGTACAGAAAAACACAGAAAAAGGATACTGTACCACTGCCTTCAAAAGAGCACAAAGAACATGGGCGTGTGTTCATATAGATCAGTCCATAAATAGTTAATGATTCTCCACATTATCAAAGGGTACAATTGAATTAGCCAGCTGCTGTGAGTCGTGTTTGGAATAATGACAAGCTGTGGTAGAATATCTGAGTAGCTTGATGTTCTGTGTAGCTACTGTAGAGGAACGACAGGACTAGCTTGTTGCATCCCGAAACTCTTCCGTCTGCAGCTACGCCTTTAGAAAAGGCTACGGCTTTCATCTTAATGAGGTTTCCTCAGCTCACTCCTGACCATTGAGTGATGGAGAGCACGTACTTTGAGCTACCGAAACAATATCAGACAGATCATGCGCATCGACTTGCGCTGTTTTTCCACAGGAGGTGGAAAAACAGTTCGAGTTTCAAGTCGTATGTAGAGGAGATACATGGTATATATCGCCCAACGAAATGCCTACTTGCACGTTCCCTCTCGACAATGCAATAAGAAATAATAAAAGATAAGAATACGAACATAAAGTAAATGGCTCAGTAGAATATAATAAACATTTTAGCATAAGTATAATACAGGAAGCCACAATTTATAGTCCAATATTTACATGTGTTTTGGGGAAAGGGAGATTTGGGGGGAAAGTGATTAAAATGTGCAATATTCAGCAATCATACTAAGAGTTTGACAGCAGCAGATGTGATGTGTGTGTAGTATGAATGAATGAGTGTGTGTGTGGTGTGGTGTGTGTCATAAATATAGATATTACATTATCATTACTATATTATAATTTACATTATGGCATTAAGAAACAGTCAGACACACTAATAACATCAGACCAATTAATTAAGGCAGTTCAAAGGCAGGGACAAAGGCCGATTCTCATTATCGTGATCAGTGTGTCCGTCAGCGTCTGCATGGAGGTGGCTAGCCGAGCATCCCTCTGCCTCCCAAAGAAGATTAAGAGGTGAGTGTGTGTGTGTGAGGCGTGGGTGTGTCGGGGAAGAGAAGGGCAGTCACGGACCGAGGAGCCCAGCGTGTGACTCTGCATTAAATGGCCACTGATTTAAATGCAGAGATCGATGGACAGGATGCAAACAGGTGGCTGGGGAGCCATTTCAATGAAATACGGGCAAATTACTCAGCAGAAGAGGGATGAGCAGGGGGGGGGGGGGACACACACACATGTCCTTAGGAATGACCTGCTGTTATGACCAACTGGGGTTTGAACACAGATTTCTTGTATGTAGCAAGACTGTGTTAGCCGCTGAGCTATAGCCTAGGTAGCTGCAGGAGGGAGGGAGGGAGAGGAAGGAGGAGAGGGAAGAAGGGAGAGAAGAGGGAAGGAGTGTGGCTGTCAGTGGCAGATCACAGTGAGACCTCCACTACCATTAATCCTTCACAGAAGAGGCACTTTTCCTCCGCTCTTTTACAGGCTTCTCCTCTGCTACAGGCTGACAATGCCACCACAGCCATACAACACTGTACAGTGGAGTGCTCAGGTTGTCCGATTTTGCACATGTCAGAAGATTGCTATACATTAACGTTGCCCCTTGAGATGGTTAACTCTTCTCCAGACGTCGTGAGAGAGCCGACCCAACCACTGAAAGCACAGATCCTAACTACGAGCCACGTGTTCTCTCTCTCGCTCACAACTTCACTTTCCTCTCCTCCACTCTGCTCCTCCCTCTTTCCCCGTGTACAGATGGATACTTCCCGATGCATGAAACATAGACGGGGAGGATTCAGTAGAAAGAAGAAGAGGAAAAAAAGAGAAAAAGAAGAAAAGAAAACTAAAACGGTATCACCATTCCTGTCATGGCTAGGACTGAACTCAATCAGTAGAGGTGGAAAGTGGGCCAGTGTTGTGGAAGTGGGATGGAAGGACGAAGGGATAGTGGAATTGGACTGGCCTGTCCCAATATCCACACTAGCCTACTACTAAGCAACGCATTGGGCATAAATTCTAAAAGGTATACTAGTGTGAATATTTGGATGTTTAGGATTACATCCAGGTGGGCGAGGGGCAGAGACAGTCTACTTTGGGGTGTACTATATTAAATCAAAGAGTGAGTTCCTTCGTGGTTATGCCTAAGAATCCACGTCATTACCCTCCAATTCATTTAGAAAGAGGAAAAGAGGACATTCCGAAGGTCAGGCAGATTAATGATGCAGACTGAGAGCTGGAATAACTCACTGGGTTTTGGGATGTAACCATCCTGACATATCCACCCCTAAGGGCTGCAGTTCGGGAATCCTAAAACAACCCATGCCCATCCAATCCTAAAACAACCCATCCAATCCTAAAACAACCCATGCCCATCCAATCCTAAAACAACCCATGCCCATCCAATCCTAAAACAACCCATGCCCATCCAATCCTAAAACAACCCATCCAATCCTAAAACAACCCATGACCATCCAATCCTAAAACAACCCATGCCCATCCAATCCTAAAACAACCCATGCCCATCCAATCCTAAAACAACCCATGCCCATGTAACCGATGTGAAATGGCTAGTTAGTTAGCGGTGGTGCGCGCTAATAGCGTTTCAATCGGTGACGTCACTCGCTCTGAGACTTGAAGTAGGGTTGCCCCTTGCGTTGCAAGGGCCGCGGCTTTTGTGGCGCGATGGGTAACGATGCTTCGTGGGGTGTCAGTTGTTGATGTGTGCAAGGGTCCCTGGTTCGAGCCCGGGTTGGGGCGAAGAGAGGGACGGAACCTACACTGTTACACCCATCCAATCCTAAAACAACCCATGCCCATCCAATCCTAAAACAACCCATGCCCATCCAATCCTAAAACAACCCATCCCCATCCAATGTCCATTGGAAATGATTAGTATCCACCCTGACATCATAGGAGTAAGCCTTGACACATTTCAGAGTTGTGGTCAATTCCATTTAAATTCAGTCACTTCCCTATCTAAACTGAAATTTGAATTCATTTTCAATGAGGAGAATTGGCATTTCAGTTTACTTCCTGAATTGCAATGGGATTCACCTAAACCCTGACTCATTCCCCATATCCCCTGCTTCCCTATGAATGTGTTATAATACATGAATAGAATCATTTGATATTTTCTTTAATTTCTTAATGGTCTTGGAATGTTTTACTAGCATAATGCAGATTGTCTCATCAGCTAAATGTCTGTGTACTGTAATATAGATGCATATATCAATGTAGTGTATGCAGGTTAGCCTAATCATCTTATAATATATCTTGACAATACAAAGCCTGGTATCAGGAAGTCCATTTAAAAGACCCTCAATCACTCTGAAACAATCTAACACCAAACACTGTAGATCATAATTTACTTTTCATGAGTTACAGCCACTGTGTGTGTGTGTGTGTGTGTGTGTGTGTGTGTGTGTGTGTGGAGCTAAGTGTCAGGCAGACCCAGTCCCTCTTCCACCCCTCTCTCTCTCTCTTGCATGCCGAACGGTCTAGCGTACTGATTAAAACCAACGGATTGATTTTAGCCAGTAAATCCCAGAGAACCGTCGGAGAGAGCTGCCACGAAACCCAATGATGAGATCAGTCCAATCAATGGAGAGGAGCATAACTAATGAGGAGAGACTCACTCAGAGAGAGAGCGTCAGGCTGGCATAGAAATATAATTACTAGAACAGTGATTCCTATTCAAGTCAATTGAATGGTTTCCCTTTCTAGTAATTATACATCTATGGCCACAGCAGCAGCAGTAGAGCTCATACAATTATAACATATTACAGTTATGGGGTCACTCTGTGGCATGCATGAGGCATGATGACCATCAGTTAGGCAGAACTGCCTGACACGACCATGACATTACAGTGTGTTAGTTATCTGGCCGACATTATGTTTTCAATATGGACACTGGCTGCTGTCAGTCACAAAGAGACAAAGAAGAGGGGGATGGAGAGAGAAAGAGGGGGAGAGCAAGGGCGGGAGAGTGAGGGCGGGGGAGAGAGAAAGAGAGAACAGACGGTCATTTTCTTCGATTATTTTTTTAAAGTCTAAGCCGTTGGGGGGGGGGGGTTTCTACTAAGCTAACATATGGAATTGTGTTGACATGTTCATACCATGGATAATTTAGCTATTTAATTTTAGTAGGTATTCAAAAAAATATGTTTTAACAAGTATTTCATAAAATATTTAAGTTTGCCTTTACTACTATCCCCATAGAAACGCATTGAATAACACATTCATAAAGGGCAAAAAAGACAGTCAAAAAATAAATCATAACGAATAAGATTTTGAAGCATCTGTCTTATATCTAGGAAATATAAGAAAGATCAGGAAAAAGGTTTTTGGGGGGGGCGACGACAGATATTTAACCCCTTATTTTTGTTGCCACAATACTACCTCCATACTTCCATTAATTTGTTTGGGTTGCCTTCAGCCGACCTGGAGAACACCATCATGTTCGTGAGAGTCTCATCTTTCTATTTTACCAAGAAGGGGAGGGATGGAGCGCTGCACCAGATGACCTGGGCTACACAATCCCCCGACCTCAACCAAATTGAGATGGTTTGGGATGAGTCGGCTCACAGAGCGAAGGAAAAGCAGCCAACAATTGCTCAGCATATGTGGGAACTCCTTCAAGACTGTTGGAAAAGCATTCCATGTGAAGCTGGTTGAGAGAATGCCAAGAGTGTTAAAAGCTGTCATCAAGGCAAAGGGTGGCTATCTGAAGAATCTCAAATATAAAATTGATTTTGATTTGTATAAAACTTTTTGGATTACTACATGATTCCAAATGTGTTATTTCATAGTTGTAATTCTACAATGTAGAAAATAGTAAAAAAAATAACAATTTGAATTTTTTCTAAAACCTTTGACCGGTAGTGTAAGCACGATGTGATGGATTGCGACACAGCCCATGCATTGATTTTTTTATTATCTTTATTATGCACGGGTGCGTCAATACCCTCTTAAGGATTAATTTGGCAGGCATTTTAAAATGGGACTTGATGTGCAGTAGCACCTTAGAATAGTTTTTAAAGTCGCTTTAGCCATGATTTCAGTGTTTGGGTGGTTGAAATGCAGGCCATAGGCTGCTACATAACTACCATATCTCACTGAGTTTCTCATCTGCTCCAAAAACCTTCTGATACCTCCCTCTGCCAAATCCACTGGCTCTTCCCACTAACACCTCCCTACTTCTGCCCTCTGCCCATCAACGGGCACTGTGCCACTCAGTCCGACCAATCAGATCAGAGGCCAGGGCTCGGATTAAAAAAAGAACCAGAGATTTGCACTGAAACAAATTACATTCACTATTTTTACGTTTCATTCTGTTCATGGGGACAACACATGCAGAGTGGACGACGATGGCGGTGGTAAACATGACTTTATATAGGCTCCAAGTGGGGTCTCTTATATAAAGGATTCACAATATCCACTATGAATGCAGCCAAAGGGTAGTAATACATATTAATAGTCACAGGCTCAGCCACACTGGCCTACTGTAGCCAACAGACACATATCTAGAGTAGGGTATCTGAGTATGGAATGAGATATAGGCTATAGGTTGATCATGATGATCCATGTAAATAACATTAAGGTAAGATTAAGTTGTTACAGTATGCTGACGGCCAAACCATACTGATTCTGCTAATCATAAGCCATCCTGACCCACTGTCGCTAACACATATCTAGAGTAGTCTACAGTGGTATCTGTATATCTAGAGTAGCCTACAGTTGTATCTGTATATCTAGAGTAGCCTACAGTGGTACCTGTATATCTAGAGTAGCCTACAGTGGTACCTGTATATCTAGAGTAGCCTACAGTGGTACCTGTATATCTAGAGTAGCCTCCAGTGGTACCTGTATATCTAGAGTAGCCTCCAGTGGTATCTGTATATCTAGCGTAGCCTACAGTGGTATGTGTATATCTAGAGTAGCCTACAGTGGTATGTGTATATCTAGAGTAGCCTACAGTGGTATCTGTATATCTAGAGTAGCCTAGAGTGGTATCTGCATATCTAGAGTAGCCTACAGTGGTATATGTATATCTAGCGTAGTCTACAGTGCTATATGTATATCTAGAGTAGCCTACAGTGGTATCTGTATATCTAGCGTAGCCTACAGTGCTTTATGTATATCTAGAGTAGCCTACAGTGGTATCTGTATATCTAGAGTAGCCTACAGTGATATCTGTATATCTTGAGTAGCCTACAGTGGTATCTGTATATCTAGCGTAGCCTACAGTGGTATCTGTATATCTAGAGTAGCTTACAGTGGTATCTGCATATCTAGCGTAGCCTACAGTGGTATCTGCATATCTAGCGTAGCCTACAGTGGTATCTGCATATCTAGAGTAGCCTACAGTGGTATCTGCATATCTAGAGTAGCCTACAGTGGTATCTGTATATCTAGAGTAGCCTACAGTGCTATCTGTATATCTAGAGTAGCCTACAGTGCTATCTGTATATCTAGAGTAGCCTACAGTGCTATCTGTATATCTGGAGTAGCCTACAGTGCTATATGTATATTTAGCGTAGCCTACAGTGCTATATGTATATCTAGCGTAGCCTACAGTGCTATATGTATATCTAGAGTAGCCTACAGTGCTATATGTATATCTAGAGTAGCCTACAGTTGTATCTGTATATCTAGAGTAGCCTACAGTGGTATCTGTATATCTAGAGTAGCCTACAGTGGTACCTGTATATCTAGAGTAGCCTCCAGTGGTATCTGTATATCTAGAGTAGCCTCCAGTGGTATCTGTATATCTAGCGTAGCCTCCAGTGGTATCTGTATATCTAGAGTAGCCTACAGTGGTATCTGTATATCTAGAGTAGCCTACAGTGGTATCTGTATATCTAGAGTAGCCTACAGTGGTATCTGTATATCTAGAGTAGCCTACAGTGGTATCTGTATATCTAGAGTAGCCTACAGTGGTATCTGCATATCTAGAGTAGCCTACAGTGGTATCTGCATATCTAGAGTAGCCTACAGTGGTATATGTATATCTAGCGTAGTCTACAGTGCTATATGTATATCTAGAGTAGCCTACAGTGGTATCTGTATATCTAGCGTAGCCTACAGTGGTATCTGTATATCTAGAGTAGCCTACAGTGGTATCTGTATATCTTGAGTAGCCTACAGTGGTATCTGTATATCTAGCGTAGCCTACAGTGGTATCTGTATATCTAGAGTAGCTTACAGTGGTATCTGTATATCTAGCGTAGCCTACAGTGGTATATGTATATCTAGCGTAGTCTACAGTGCTATATGTATATCTAGAGTAGCCTACAGTGGTATCTGTATATCTAGCGTAGCCTACAGTGCTTTATGTATATCTAGAGTAGCCTACAGTGGTATCTGTATATCTAGAGTAGCCTACAGTGATATCTGTATATCTAGAGTAGCCTACAGTGGTATCTGTATATCTAGCGTAGCCTACAGTGGTATCTGTATATCTAGCGTAGCCTACAGTGGTATCTGTATATCTAGCGTAGCCTACAGTGGTATCTGTATATCTAGCGTAGCCTACAGTGGTATCTGCATATCTAGAGTAGCCTACAGTGGTATCTGCATATCTAGAGTAGCCTACAGTGGTATCTGCATATCTAGAGTAGCCTACAGTGGTATCTGTATATCTAGAGTAGCCTACAGTGGTATCTGTATATCTAGAGTAGCCTACAGTGGTATCTGTATATCTAGAGTAGCCTACAGTGGTATCTGTATATCTAGAGTAGCCTACAGTGCTATCTGTATATCTAGAGTAGCCTACAGTGCTATCTGTATATCTGGAGTAGCCTACAGTGCTATATGTATATTTAGCGTAGCCTACAGTGCTATATGTATATCTAGCGTAGCCTACAGTGCTATATGTATATCTAGAGTAGCCTACAGTGCTATATGTATATCTAGAGTAGCCTACAGTTGTATCTGTATATCTAGAGTAGCCTACAGTGGTATCTGTATATCTAGAGTAGCCTACAGTGGTACCTGTATATCTAGAGTAGCCTCCAGTGGTATCTGTATATCTAGAGTAGCCTACCAGTGCGTATCTGTATATCTAGCGTAGCCTACAGTGGTATCTGTATATCTAGAGTAGCCTACAGTGGTATCTGTATATCTAGAGTAGCCTACAGTGGTATCTGTATATCTAGAGTAGCCTACAGTGGTATCTGTATATCTAGCAGTAGCCTACAGTGGTATCTGCATATCTAGAGTAGCCTACAGTGGTATCTGCATATCTAGAGTAGCCTACAGTGGTATCTGCATATCTAGAGTAGCCTACAGTGGTATATGTATATCTAGCGTAGTCTACAGTGCTATATGTATATCTAGAGTAGCCTACAGTGGTATCTGTATATCTAGCGTAGCCTACAGTGGTATCTGTATATCTAGAGTAGCCTACAGTGGTATCTGTATATCTAGCGTAGCCTACAGTGGTATCTGTATATCTAGCGTAGCCTACAGTGGTATCTGTATATCTAGAGTAGCTTACAGTGGTATCTGTATATCTAGCGTAGCCTACAGTGGTATATGTATATCTAGCGTAGCCTACAGTGGTATCTGTATATCTAGCGTAGCCTACAGTGCTTTATGTATATCTAGAGTAGCCTACAGTGGTATCTGTATATCTAGAGTAGCCTACAGTGATATCTGTATATCTAGAGTAGCCTACAGTGGTATCTGTATATCTAGCGTAGCCTACAGTGGTATCTGTATATCTAGCGTAGCCTACAGTGGTATCTGTATATCTAGCGTAGCCTACAGTGGTATCTGTATATCTAGCGTAGCCTACAGTGGTATCTGTATATCTAGCGTAGCCTACAGTGGTATCTGTATATCTAGCAGTAGCCTACAGTGGTATCTGTATATCTAGAGTAGCCTACAGTGGTATCTGTATATCTAGAGTAGCCTACAGTGGTATCTGTCATATCTAGAGTAGCCTACAGTGGTATCTGTATATCTAGAGTAGCCTACAGTGGTATCTGTATATCTAGAGTAGCCTACAGTGGTATCTGTATATCTAGAGTAGCCTACAGTGGTATCTGTATATCTAGAGTAGCCTACAGTGGTATCTGTATATCTAGAGTAGCCTACAGTGGTATCTGTATATCTAGAGTAGCCTACAGTGCTATCTGTATATCTAGAGTAGCCTACAGTGCTATATGTATATTTAGCGTAGCCTACAGTGCTATATGTATATCTAGCGTAGCCTACAGTGCTATATGTATATCTAGAGTAGCCTACAGTGCTATATGTATATTTAGCGTAGCCTACAGTGGTATCTGTATATCCAGCGTAGCCTACAGTGGTATCTGTATATCTAGAGTAGCCTACAGTGGTATCTGTATATCTAGAGTAGCCTACAGTGATATCTGTATATCTAGAGTAGCCTACAGTGGTATCTGTATATCTAGCGTAGCCTACAGTGGTATCTGTATATCTAGAGTAGCCTACAGTGGTATCTGTATATCTAGAGTAGCCTACAGTGGTATCTGTATATCTAGCGTAGCCTACAGTGGTATCTGTATATCTAGAGTAGCCTACAGTGGTATCTGTATATCTAGCGTAGCCTACAGTGGTATCTGTATATCTAGAGTAGCCTACAGTGGTATCTGTATATCTAGAGTAGCCTACAGTGGTATCTGTATATCTAGAGTAGCCTACAGTGGTATCTGTATATCTAGCGTAGCCTACAGTGGTATCTGTATATCTAGAGTAGCCTACAGTGGTATCTGTATATCTAGCGTAGCCTACAGTGGTATCTGTATATCTAGAGTAGCCTACAGTGGTATCTGTATATCTAGAGTAGCCTACAGTGGTATCTGTATATCTAGAGTAGCCTACAGTGGTATCTGTATATCTAGAGTAGCCTACAGTGCTTTATGTATATCTAGAGTAGCCTACAGTGGTATCTGTATATCTAGAGTAGCCTACAGTGGTATCTGTATATCTAGAGTAGCCTACAGTGGTATCTGTATATCTAGCGTAGCCTACAGTGGTATCTGTATATCTAGCGTAGCCTACAGTGGTATCTGTATATCTAGAGTAGCTTACAGTGGTATCTGTATATCTAGCGTAGCCTACAGTGGTATCTGTATATCTAGCGTAGCCTACAGTGGTATCTGTATATCTAGCGTAGCCTACAGTGGTATCTGTATATCTAGCGTAGCCTACAGTGGTATCTGTATATCTAGAGTAGCCTACAGTGGTATCTGCATATCTAGAGTAGCCTACAGTGGTATCTGCATATCTAGAGTAGTCTACAGTGGTATCTGTATATCTAGAGTAGCCTACAGTGTTATCTGTATATCTAGAGTAGCCTACAGTGGTATCTGTATATCTAGAGTAGCCTACAGTGGTATCTGTATATCTAGAGTAGCCTACAGTGATATCTGTATATCTAGAGTAGCCTACAGTGATATCTGTATATCTAGAGTAGCCTACAGTGGTATCTGTATATCTAGCGTAGCCTACAGTGGTATCTGTATATCTAGAGTAGCCTACAGTGGTATCTGTATATCTAGAGTAGCCTACAGTGGTATCTGTATATCTAGCGTAGCCTACAGTGGTATCTGTATATCTAGAGTAGCCTACAGTGCTATATGTATATTTAGCGTAGCCTACAGTGGTATCTGTATATCTAGAGTAGCCTACAGTGGTATCTGTATATCTAGAGTAGCCTACAGTGGTATCTGTATATCTAGAGTGGGGGGAGTATAGAATGAGATCTGTGTATAGAATGAGATCCAGGTACTGTATCTAGGCTAGATGTGTGGATCATCATGATGTGTGTCAGTGAGGGAGGGTGGTGTGTGTGTGTGTATCAGGGAGGGAGGGCAGCAGTGTGTGTGTGTGGGGGGGGGGGGGGGGGGGGGGGTATGAACAGGTGCAGCTTGGCAGGGTATATCAAGGTTATCAGTTAGTCGTTTGTTTTCAGGTCAGTGGTTTTACAGTGGAGGGCCCTGGGGAGGTTTTACACCAACACCATGACCCCATGCTCCACTCAGTTAGCCTAACATAGTTAGCATAATAACACACTGTAGGCCACAGGGTACAGACTCAGTTAGCACAACATATATTATGCCAGTGGTTTTAAAACCTCTCCTCGGACCCCCAGACATTTCAAAATGTAGTTGTAGCCCTGAACTCACTCACCTGATTCACATAATCAGTGTATAATTAGTTGAGAAGTTAAATCAGGTTTGCTAGCTCTGGAAAAGTTAAATTACATGGAAAGGATGGGGTTCCCCGAGGAGAGGTTTTGAAAACCCATACTGTAGGCTAGTGTCAGTAAGCTACACGACCAGGATTCCATGTCGTCGAACACACTACACATACATCAATATTGTGCTGCCACATAATAACACTGGATGTGCTGTGCTTTCAGGCGTTGCTATGATATAGTAAGTCATGTCAGTAATGGATCAATGTTCAACACAGTCAAAAGAAAGAGCTAAAGGCCGGCCCTGAGAGCGAATACTTCAGGCCACTGTGACGCAGGTCATATAGCGGGTGAGATGGTTAGAGGAGAGGATATCGGATGGAGAGAAAGGAGGGATGATGTAGGATGAAGGGTGTTGTTACCTGACGTGTCCCACAGACTGAGCTCGACACGCTGTTCCTCCAGTTCCAGACACGCGGTGTAGTTCTCAAACACCGTGGGCACATACGTCTACGGAGAGAAGCAACATAACCTCAACAATCTGCTACTCCTCATGGAATTTATCATTTCATAATTAGGACCTACATGAAAGGAAGCTCTCTAATGTGAAAATAGTACAAATTTGAGTGTAACTAATTGGTAGGCTGGTCCAATAAGCAATTATGCAGTAAATCATTTCTGTCCCTATATGCATGGGATATAATAAAAAAAAGTGGAAAAAGTGAATAAAATGAACAATTTAAATGAATGGGGGAATAATTATGCATGATGATATATGGTTTATATGCATGATTATATATGGTTTAGAAAAGTTGATATAATCCAACGTGAAAACGGAATTCTTGGAAATGCGCATCGTGTAGCAGCTATAGCAGCCTCTAGCTGAAGCGGAAATTAATCCATTAGCAATTAGAATATATTTCGAACTTTACAAAAACATGTATTAGGCTCATCAAACCCACAGAGGCATGTACTAAATCAATATGGATGCTCTGCAGAACATTTATGCTTTGTATCTTAAAATGTCAGTATTGCAAATATTCGCATACCTCTGGATAGCAATCCTTCGCGAGGACTTGCAAAATCGCCGTTTTTCCGCATTGAACATCGCCAACAAGAACCAGTTTACATCTCACCACCAACGGCTGCGTATTTCTCCTTTCCTTCATATTTGTAACGGTATAGAACAAAAGACTTCAAAGAAAATGAGTAAAACACGCGAAACCCCAAAGAAAAACGGTCCTCGGTCACGTAAACGCACTGTAGCCTATTCCGACGTGCGGTTTAGTCCTAAACCGATGCCTGCAGTTGATGTGAGAAAAAGAGGCAACACTGCGGCTCTTTATACTGAGGCTCACAGACAATATGCGCGCGGTTCTCCTGACTTTCCAGCGTTCCTTTCACTGCCCCACAATTCTATTCTCCCCGACGACTCAAATGAAATGGATTGTTTGGCTTTATAATCAATTATATAATAGATTGATATAGGAAGCTACCTTAAACCTATAGAATAATCCACATAAAAGTAGTATTACTAGGTTTATGAAGAAGACAGTAAAACTTAATTGTAGTCTTTTCTCTAGGAGGGCCTAGATTAGAGTCAAGGAGGCAATACCTGTGCTGTAGAGATCCAAGTCAAACACAAATCTGTCAAAAAATCAAAATACAAACATTACCTTTAACTAACCATAAACCTCACTATTTCCAATGGCAGTTCTTTTAACATATTTTTTCAATTTGCATTTCCTTACACTCAATAGGCTACAGTATTAGTATGTTGGTCACTCATTAAATCAAGTTGGTCTATTATTCCTCAGAACATATTGTATAGTGTGGTCTGTTGCTCTAGGACTAGGCTTTGCAGACACCAATTAAATCATTAGATGGACTTAACTCTGCTAGATCAACAGATCAATAAGCACCACAATAGAGTCAACAGACCCTTTCCACTGTTAGATAATTAGTCTGCTTTCATCAGCACCAGAGGCTCAAATTACTGGGTAGTCTGTCTCAAGCCAGGCTCAATCTCATTTGTCTGGAGAAATAAGACAGTAATTATGTTTTCTAAGCATTCTAAGCAGTAATTTAATTAATAAACCATAATCTTTTCATAGATCTTTTTTCAACCAGTAGTTGGAGCTCCAATACTAGATTTCTCGTGTGGCTCAGTTGGTAGAGCATGGTGTTTGCAACGCCAGGGTTGTGGGTTTGATTCCCACGGGGGACCAGTACGGAGAAAAAAATGTATGAAATGTATGCATTTTGTAAGTCGCTCTGGATAAGAGCATCTGCTGAATGACTAAAATGTAAATGTAATTTCTCATCCATCTATTTAACTGTAGTGGTCAACTTCACAAAGGAAATAGCTAATAAGAAAAAACTGTTAGGTTAGTGATGATGATCTGTTGACTCTTCCCAAAACTATTGACCCGTAGCACTCACTTCTGTCATCATGAAGTGCTTTGAGAGGCTAGTTAAGGACCATATCACCTCCACCTTACCTGACACCCTAGACCCACTACAATTCCCATATTGCCCCAACAGATCCATGGACGACGCAATCACCATTGCATTGCACACTGCCCTATCCCACCTGGACAAAGGAAATACCTATGTAAAAATGTTGTTCATCGACTACAGCTCAGCCTTCAACACCATAGTGCTCTCCAAGCTCATCACTAAGCTCAGGGCCCTAGGTCTGAACCCCTACCTGTGCAATTGAGTCCTGGAATTCCTGACGGACAGACCCCAAGTGGTGAAGGTAGGCAACAACACCTCTGCCATGCTGATCCTCAACATGGGGGACAGGGGTACGTGCTCAGCCCCCTCCTGTACTCCCTGTTCACCAATGACTGCGTGGCCAAGCACGTCTCCAACTCAATCATCAAGTTTGCTGACGACACAGCAGTGGTAGGCCTGATTACCAACAACAACAAGACAGCCTACAGGAAGGAGGTTAGAGCTTTGGCGGAGTGGTGCCAGGAAAATAACCTCTCCCTCAACGTCAACAAAACGAAGGAGCTGATCTGGTACTTTAGGAAACAGCAGAGAGAGCATGCCCCCATTCACATCGACGGGGCCGCAGTGGAGCGGGTCAAAAACTTTAAGTTCCTCGGCGTGCACATCACTGACAACCTGAAATGGTCCCTTCACACAGACAGCGTGGTGAAGAAGGAGCAACAGCACCTCTTCAACCTCAGGAGGCTGAAGAAATTCAGCTTGGCCCCTAAGAACCTTCTACAGCTGCACCATTGAGAGCATTGAGAGCATCCTGTCAGGCTGTATCACCGCCTGGTATGGCAATTGCACCATCTGTAACTGCAGGGTGGTATGGTCAGCCCAATGCATCTCTGGGTGATGCCCACCAGGACATCTACAGCACCCGGTGTCACAGGAAGGCCAAGAAGATCATCAAGGTCCTCAGCCACCCGAGCCAAGGCCTGTTCACCCGCCACCATCTAGAAGGCGGAGACAGTATAGGTATATCAAAGCCGGGGCCGAGAGACTGAGGAACAGCTTCTATCTCCAGGCCATCAGACTGTTAAACAGTCACCACTAGCCTTAGTCACTGTTCTAGCTGGCTACCACCCGATACTCTACCCTGCACCTTAACCTTTACTTAACTAGGCAATTCAGTTAAGAACAAATTCTTCATTGAACACTGGTCACTTTAATAATGTTTACATACAAAACAAACCATTATATGTATATATATTTATTCTGGTCGCCGATATTTTCTTATTTTTATGTATTTTTATGAGTATGTGTGTATTGTATTTTGTATTTTTTTATTATTATTGCTAGGCATTACTGCACTGTTGGAAGTAGAAAGAAAAGCGTTTCGTTACACCTGTGATAACATCCGCAAATGTTCTTATGCGACCAATAAAACTGGATTCGATTTGAATGGATGCAATTTCCACTGACTCTTCCCGATTTGCATTGAAGCCCGATGATCTGGTGGATGTGTATCAGGGGGTGTTGTGATCCAAAAGTATTGTTTGTCTATTGACTGCAAATCATGTTGAATTTCACAAGTCAGATCTAATTGAGCTTTATATAGCTCATAGCTTTATCTCAATTACCCACACCCATGGGAAACTGGCACCTAGTACGTCACGGTTTAATCTTACACATGCATTGAGGAAAAAGCCTTGCTTTCACCTATCAATTGATTAATGGTTAACGAATAACAATTCGACCCATGTCTGTGTTCAGAGTGTTGGTTTGGTACACAGAGGTGTATCCCATGCTGTTTGAGTGTCTCACCAGATAGTTGAGATATTGTGAGAGAGGCTATAGGAGCAATGACCCATGTCTGTATTCAGGATGTTGGTAGTGTATTTCATGCAGTTTGAGCTGACCAGCAGATGTCAATGCCTTGAGATAGTGAGATAAATAACGGTCTGTTTGAAAGGGGGTAATATAAACGTTGACATACATTTTTTACAGGTAACATACCACATCTTCTGTCTGAAATGGTTAATAGAGAGATAGTGAGATGGTCACAGAAGTGTATTCCATGCTATTGAAGTAGATGAGCAAAGAAAGGCTACAGGAGGTGCCAAGACAGAGGTGTATTCCATGATATTTTGGTTGGTTGAGCAGAGAAAATATTTGAGGAATAGTGAGACAGTGAGAGAGGCTTTAGGCCGGAGCCAAGACTGCCTGCTGGGGACCAAAAGCCGCCGGGAGTCGAGTTGGAAGTTACACCTCTAATCATCCAGAGAGACAGACGTTACATTTCACACCTCAAGGTTACTGTATGTAAAGTGGTCATAACACAACGAACTGGACATTAAAAGACAAAAGTTGATTATTATAACCCTCCTCCCTAGTGGGTTCAACTCCATGTCCACTGCCTGTCTCTGCTACACGACTGTGTTAGCCCGGTAAACTAAAGCCTAGGGCTAGGCATTAGCTTGGGGAGCTGACTTGCCTAGTTAAATAAAGGTTAAATAAATACAAAAATTCAAGTCTTCAGCTAGGTCTTTCAGGCTAGGTTACTCATCACCGCCTCTGAACCTCCTCCGTCATAACTAGCTAAATTAATTTATCTGTCAACCTCAACCAATCATTTCCCTCTTAGTTGAACGGCTCTGTTGGGTCAAAGCAATCTGACGTTTGTCTGAATTTGACAGCCCAATACATCTTGTTCCCCTCAAACACAGCCCTGATTGAAGGAAATATATAAATAGGGACAAGGTAGGTATCCCTTGTCATGATTGTTGCACATAATTTGTGATGACACAGTCATATCTGAAAATACTAACGCCTTCAAGTACTTTTTCATCAAACATGATGTTAGCTATATAGAGTTGAAGTCGTAAGTTTACATACACTTAGGTTGGAGTCAGTAAAACTGTTTGGCCATAATGACCATCGTTATGTTTGGAGGAAAAAGGGAGAGGCTTGCAAGCCAAAGAATACCATCCCAACTGTGAAGCACGGGAGTGGCAGCATCATGTTGTGGGGGTGCTTTGCTGCAGGAGGGACTGGTGCACTTCACAAAATAGATGACATCATGAGGAAGGGAAATTATGTGGATATATTGAAGCAACATCTAAAAACATCAGTCAGGAAGTTATTAAAGCTTGGTCACAAATGGGTCTTCCAAATGGACAATGACCCCAAGCATACTTCCAAAGTTGTGCAAAATGGCTTAAGGACAACAAAGTCAAGGTATTGGAGTGGCCATCAGAAAGCCCTAACCTCAATCCTATAGAAAATGTGTGGGCAGAACTGAAAAAGCGTGTGCGAACAAGGAGGCCTACAAACCTGACTCAGTTACACCAGCTCTGTCAGGGGGAATGGGCCAAAATTCACACAACTTAGAAATAAAAGCTGAAATAAATAATTCTCTCTCCTATTATTCTGACATTTCACATTCTTAAAATAAAGTGGCGAACCTACCTGACCTAAGACAGGGAATGTTTACTAGGATTAAATGTCAGGAATTGTAAAAAACTGAGTTTAAATGTATTTGGCTAAGGCGTATGTAAACTTCCGACTTCAACTGTATAATTAACTGTACTAGCTAGCATAACAAAATACTCATTATTTACCAAAGTCTCATTTCAGTAAAGTAAAACAAATCGGAGAAACATGTCCTGCTACACACAGGTAGGCTACGCAGTGATGGGAGGGAGGGAGGGAGGGAGGGAGGACAGGCAAGCAACCAAGCAGGAAGAGAGAGGCCGGAAGGGAGAGGCAGGAAGTGAGGCAGGCAGCCAGGGAGTGAGAGAGACCAGCAGGCAGGCTTGCAGAGGGTATTCCAGGGCTCTCCTCTACCCACGGCCTGGCCTAGTCTAATTAAGTGGGGAGAGCTGGAGAGAACTGCTATAAAACACACACAGGCACATGCCACACATGCAGACACAGGTAGGCATGCGCACATATACATACAGGCAGGCACGCACGTACACCGTTCCCAAATTCCTCCAGAAATATGAAAAAAAGACGGTCTGCTTGGTGTTCCCCTGCCGATATCAAACCTGCCATCTCTATAGGGGGTAAAGACACAGGTAAATTCTCTGAACAGTCAGTCACTGACTCCCCCGTCAGCTCTGACCTGTCTGGTGACTGTTTGAATAGCTCAACCCAGCCAGGTTATATGGCAACACTCAGTTGCGGTTGTAGCTTGTATGGCAAACCCCAGGGAGCCAAATCATAACATTTAAAACGATATAAATATAAAAATACATACAAAAATAAACAAAAAGAAGTACCAAAGACAAAAATAAACAAATTGTTGTATATAACTACAAATAAAAAAAAGAGAATCTAATTATTACACTATTACCCTATTGCTAACAAAAAACACACAAATAAAACTGAATTCCACAAATCCTATATCACACAAACACACAAATAGAATAACACACTTAGAAAGAAGAGAACCTGATTATTACACTATTGCACTTCAAACAAGAAACACAAACAAAATTTCACTACTAATTGCATTATTAATTGCATTAGTACGGTACAAAGTTAGAGGTACTCTATTTGATAGATTCCCCACGCTCACCCTACCTCAAGCTTCCAGTGGGGAGACCTGAGGTCAACCTACCCCGCCCCCCTCCCCATCTCGTACTTCTGAGTGGGTGACCTTCCCAGGCAGTAACCTGCCTAGCTCACAAACTACAATCAGGGCGCCCACTCCGACAAGGTTATTTGACCCACAGTCCCAGACGGTGACATGATATCATTGACGTGACATGCAAATGAGAGATAGAAAACGGATCGTACAAATGTCACCATTCCGAATATAATAATACTTAATAATATAATAATACTTAATTTTTATTTTATTTTAATGTGCGGCCGCCCCGTGCCACCCCGGCAAGATGCCGCCCTGGGCGTCTGCCCATGTCGCCTATACCTAAATCCGCCACTGACAACACTCACTATAATCATACCTTGGTAATTTACACATTTTCACTGAGACTGCCGCGGAGCCTTTGTTTTGATCATTGAAGTGTTGCTACTCAAACCAGTTATATTACAACAACCCAGTCAACACAGTCTGCCGGTCAACAAACTGCTTGACTTGTCTTTGGAAGCTTGTTCAAGCTTGGAACTAGCTTTCAAAAGGATCATCCATCCATTGTGTACACAGTATCCTACTCTAGCTGCTCTGTGTTGGAAATGTACATTGAATGTATTCATGACACACCCAGCCATGATATTGCTCTGATCCTCATAATCATTTATACATATTTATATTTCTGGCTTCATTTAAATAATTATGTCCCCAGAAAGCGCAAATGGATGACAGGGGATGAAAGTGCCTGGGGTTGGGGGAAAAAAAGAGGAGATTGAAAAAAATAGATATTTTACAAGACATATTCAGTATGTATCTATTGTTATTGGTTGTATTCAGATCATAATGAAGTAATTACATTTTTTAAACAACAGATAATCTATTGTATTTAATTTGTTAGAAAGAGGCAGGGATTTGGTGATGTGCCAAAACCATAATGGATGAAATTCGATCGGGTTGGTTTATTAGTGGGACTTACGCGACAGCGAACATCCCTCTCTAAGATGTAGGATCTTAATTTCAGCCAGTTTGCTACAGCAGGACAATAATACTGTAGCAACAGGAAATGTGAATTATTGTGTGGATTATAATTAATGGACATTTTTTGTAGGGGTTGATACATTTTTTGTTAGGGCAAATGAAGTCTGACATTTTAAAGTGACATTTACGAACTTTAGAAGCCTTTTTAAACCTTGAATACACTACAAGTTTGTATCAGAAACAAAAGAGTGATCAAAAGAGTGATCAAATTAAGATCCTATCCTGGCGGCCATGTTGGAAGACCACAGCATCAATTCTTTCGAAGACCACAGCATAAATTCTGAGTGGCTACCCCGAGCTGCATGATAACAGTGGTTAAAACTAGTTGATCCATCACTATGGTCAATTTCTGTGCGTTATTTGGCTGCTCTAAGGGGATTGATCATTTTCCCCCCCAATTTTGTGATATCAATTGCGATCCAATTACGATCTTATCTCCTCGCTGCAACTCCCCAAAAGGCTCGGGAGAGGCGAAGGTCGAGCCATGCGTCCTCTGAAACATGACCCGCCAAACCGCGCTCCTTAACACTTGCCCAATGTGTCGGTGAAAACACTGTACAACACGTGACATGAGTCAGCGTGCATGCGCCCGGTCCACGACAAGGAGTCGCTAGAGCGCGATGGGATAAGGGCATCCCGGCCGGCCAAACCCAGGCCTAACCCGGACGATGCTGGGCCAATTGTGCGCCGCCTCGTGTCTCGCGGTCGCGGTCGGCTGCGACACAGCCTGGGATCGAACCCGGTTCTGTAGTGATGCCTTTATCACTGCAATACAGTGCCATAGATTTTTTGGGGGACAGAGGTTGAAATTTACACAATTGTTACCTGGGGGAGGGCCATGTTTTTTTTCAATAATAGTCAGGGGGAAGGTTTAGTATTTTTTTATTTAGTCCAGTTGAGGGTCATGGAATTTGTAATTGATTAACAAACCTAATGCAATGGTACATTTAAGCACTGGTGGTAGCTATAGGTTCCGGGGTGTGTCAGAAATATTTTTGTTATTTTCACAACCTGAAATAATCAGCACAGGGCTGGCGGTGGCCAAAAGGGCTGGGTTTTGATGAATAAACCAGTTGTAGGTGTGTCGAGGCTTGGCCCCTCACTGGCCAATCAGAACGTGCTCAATGGCTAAATACACAATATATACAAAAGTATGTGGACACTCCTTAAAATTAGTGGATTCAGCGATTTCAGCCACATCTGTTGTTGACAGGTGTATAAAATCAAGCACACAGCCATGCAATCTCCATACACAAACATTGGCAGTAGAATGGCCTTAATGAAGAGCTCAGTGACTTTCAACGTGGCACCATCATAGGATGCCACCTTTCCAAGAAGTCAGTTCATCAAAGTGGAAGCGTCTAGGAGCAGCAATGGCTCAGCCGCAAAGTGGTAGACCACACAAGCACACAGAACGGGACCGCCAAGTGTGGAAGCGCATAGTGTGTAAAAATCGTCTGTCCTCAGTTGCAACACTCACTACCGAGTTCCAAACTGCCTCTGGAAGCAACGTCAGCACAATAACTGTTCGTTGGGAGATTCATGAAATGGGTTTCCATGGCCGAGCAGCCGCACACAAGCCTAATATCAATATGCGCAATGTCAACCGTCAGCTGGAGTGATGTAAAGCTCGACTCTGCAGCAGTGGAAACACATTCTTTGGAGTGATGAATCACGCTTCACCATCTGGCAGTCCAACGGAGGAATCTGGGTTTGGCGGATGCCAGGAGAATGCTTCCTGCCCGAATGCATAGTGCCAACTGTAAAGTTTGGTGGTGGAGGAATAATGATCTGGGGCTGTTTTTCATGGTTCGGTCTAGGCCCATTAGTTCCAGTGAAGGGAAATCTTAATGCTACAATGACATTCTAGATGATTCTGTGCATCCAACTTTGTGGCAACAGTTTGGGGAAGGCCCTTTCCTGTTTCAGTATGACAAGGCCCCCATGCACAGAATTAGATCCATACAGAAATGGTTTGTCGAGATTGGTGTGGAAAAACTTGACTGGCCTGCACAGCACCCTGACCTCAACCCCATCAAACACCTTTGGGATGAATTGGAACGCTGACTGCGAGCCAGGCCTAATTGCCCAACATCAGTGCCCGACCTCACTAATGCTCTTGTGGCTGAAGTCCTCGTAGCAATGTTCCAACATCTAGTAGAAAGCCTTCCCAGAAGAGTGGAGGTTGTTATAGCAGCAAAGGGGGGACCAACTCCATTTTAATGCCCATGATTTTGGATGAGATGTCTACATACTGTTGGTCATGTAGTGTATGTGGTTGCTTCAAGTTGTATGTTTATGGTATTTTATGTATTGCCTTGGAATCAACTGCAATTCCAATGTTAGTCCTTTCAAGTTTGATAAACAACTTACAGAAACGAAATAACAAAATGTAGACTCATCCCATCTTTGCTAAATATGTTAACTTGAACCTGTTTGCAGTCAACATTGTTTTAAGTAATTGCATGGCTTCTATGTGGAAATAAACTACCGGTCAAAAGTTTTAGAACACCTACTCATTCAAGGGTTATTCTTTATTTTTACTATTTTCTACATTGTAGAATAATAGTGAAAACATCAAAACGATGAAATAACATATATGGAATCATGTAGTAACCAAATCAAATCAAATTTATTTTTATATAGCCCTTCGTACATCAGCTGATATTCTCAAAGTGCTGTACAGAAACCCAGCCTAAAACCCCAAACAGCAAGCAAAGCATGTGAAAGAAGCACGGTGGCTAGGAAAAACTCCCTAGGAAAAACTCCCAAGAAAGGCCAAAAACCTAGGAAGAAACCTAGAGAGGAACCAGGCTATGAGGGGTGGCCAGTCCTCTTCTGGCTGTGCAGGGTGGATATTATAACAGAACATAGTCAAGATGTTAGAATGTTAAAATGTTCATAAATGACCAGCATGGTCAAATAATAATAATCATAGTAGTTGTCGAGGGTGCAACAAGCACGTCCGGTGAACAGGTCAGGGTTCCATAGCCGCAGGCAGAACAGTTGAAACTGGAGCAGCAGCACGGCCAGGTGACTGGGGACAGCAAGGAGTCATCATACCAGGTAGTCCTGAGGCATGGTCCTAGGGCTCAGGTCCTCCGAGAGAAAGACAGAAAGAGAGAAAGAGAGAATTAGAGAGAGCATATTTAAATACACACAGGACACCGGATAAGACAAGAGAAATACTCCAGATGTAACAGACTGACCCTAGCCCCCCGACACATAAACTACTGCAGCATAAATACTGGAGGCTGAGACAGGAGGGATCAGAAGACACTGTGGCCCCATCCGATGATACCCCCAGACAGGGCCAAACAGGCAGGATATAACCCCACCCACTTTGCCAAAGCACAGCCCCCACACCAAAAAAGTGTTAAACAAATGAAAATCTATTTAACATTTGAGATTCTTCAAATAGCCACCCTTTGCCTTAATGACAGCTTTGCACACTCTTGGCATTCTCTCAACCAGTTTCATCTGGAATGCTTTTCCAACAGTCTTGAAGGAGTTGCCACATATGCTGAGCACTTGTTGGCTGCTTTTCTGTCACTCTGCGGTCCGACTCATCCCAAACCATCTCAATTTGGTTGAGATCGGGGGATTGTGGAGTCCAGGTCATCTGATGCAGCACTTCATCACTCTCCATATTGGTAAAATAGCCCTTACACAGCCTGGGGGTGTGTTGGGTCATTGTTCTGTTGAAAAACAAATGACAGTCCCACTAAGCCCAAACCAGATGGGATGGCGTATCGCTGCAGAATGCTGTGGTAACCATGCTGGTTAATTGTGCCTTGAATTCTAAATAAAGCACAGACAGTGTCACCAGCAAAGCACCCCCACACGATCACACCTCCTCCTCCATGCTTTGTGGTGGGAAATACACATGCGGAGATCATCCGTTCACCCACACTGCGTCTCACAAAGACACGGCGGTTGGAACCAAAAATCTACAATTTGGACTACAGACCAAAGGACACATTTCCACCGGTCTAATGTCGATTGCTGGTGTTTCTTGGCCCAAGCAAGTCTCTTCTTCTTATTGGTGTCCTTTAGTAGTGGTTTCTTCGCAGCAATTTGACCATGAAGGCCTGATTCACACAGTCTCCTATGAACAGTTGATGTTGTAATGTGTCTTTTTGTCACGACTATCTTAGGTAGCAGGAAAGGGGCAGAGTCAAGTGCAGGAGACTGAGGTCCGGTAACACAGATGTTTATTAAACACCATTGAACAAGGTAGCCGCAAGGCAGGGTGCGCACCACACCCGACAGGAGAATAGCTCCAAAAACAAAAACGCACGGGGCGCAGCCCGGCAATACAAATGACTGATCAAAAGCACGCTGTGAATAAAAGGCAGCGCAAAATACCACCTGCCCTCATACATGACATGAAAACAATCCCGCACTAATTCCTGAACAAAAAGGACAAACTAAATACCCCCCCACTAATGACAAACAAGGAACAGGTGTGGACCTAGACAGACAAAACCAAAAGACACAGAAACATAGATCGGTGGCAGCTAGTAGGCCGGCGACGACGACCGCCGAGCACCGCCCGACCGGGGAGGGGCGCCACCTTCTGTGGATACTGTGACACTTTTACTTGAACTATGTGAAGCATTTATTTGGGCTGCAATTTCTGAGGCTGGTAACTCTAATGAACTTATCCTCTACAGCAAAGGTAACTCTGGGTCTTCCTTTCCTGTGGAGGTCCTCATGAGAACCAGTTTTATAATAGCGCTTGATGGTTTTTGCAACTGCACTTGAAGAAACTTTCAAAGTTCTTGAAATTTTCCGTATTTACTGACCTACATGTCTTAAAGTAATGATGGACTGTCGTTTCTCTTTTCTCATGTTGTGGAAAAATTCTTACACATGGACACTCGAAGTCAGTCTTAAATGAATCATTGTTTATTGTCAGCACGCTAGAGAGGTTCCAACCAACTCAATGCACCATAGTATACATGTCAATCAGAAGCTCTCCATGGGCAGACCCAGCAGTTGTCTAATATACACTTACAGTTGAAGTCGGAAGTTAACATACACTTAGGTTGGAGTCATTACAACTCGTTTTTCAACCACTCCACACATTTCTTGTTAATAAACTATAGTTTTGGCAAGTCGGTTAGGACATCTACTTTGTGCATGACACAATACATTTTTCCAACAATTGTTTACAGACAGATTATTTCACTTATAATTCACTGTATCACAATTCCAGTGGGTCAGAAGTAAACATACACTAAATTGACTGTGCCTTTAAACAACTTGGAAAATTCCATAAAATGATGTCATGGCTTTAGAAGCTTCTGATAGGCTAATTGACATAATTTGAGTCAACTGGAGGTGTACAGTGAGGGAAAAAAGGATTTGATCCCCTGCTGATTTTGTACGTTTGCCCACTGACAAAGAAATGATCAGTATATATTTTTAATGGTAGGTTTATTTGAACAGTGAGAGACAGAATAACAACAAAAAAATCCAGAAAAACGCATGTAAAAAATGTCATAAAATGATTTGCATTTTAATGATGGAAATCAGTATTTGAACCCTCTGCAAAACATGACTAAGTACTTAGTGGCAAAACCCTTGTTGGCAATCACAGAGGTCAAACGTTTCTTGTAGTTGGCCACCAGGTTTGCACACATCTCAGGAGGGATTTTGTCCCACTCCTCTTTGCAGATCTTCTCCAAGTCATTAAGGTTTCGAGGCTGACGTTTGTCAACTCGAACCTTCAGCTCCCTCCACAGATTTTCTATGGGATTAAGGTCTGGAGACTGGCTAGGCCACTCCAGGACTTTAATGTGCTTCTTCTTGAGCCACTCCTTTGTTGCCTTGGCCATGTGTTTTGGGTCATTGTCATGCTGGAATACCCATCCACGACCCATTTTCAATGCCCTGGCTGAGGGAAGGAGGTTCTCACCCAAGATTTTACGGTTCATGGGTCCATCGTCCCTTTGATGCGGTGAAGTTGTCCTGTCCCCTGAGCAGAAAAACACCCCCAAAGCATAATGTTTCCACCTCCATGTTTGACGGTGGGGATGGTGTTCTTGGGGTCATAGGCAGCATTCCTCCTCCTCCAAACACGGCGAGTTGATGCCAAAGAGCTCCATTTTGGTCTCATCTGACCACAACACTTTCACCCAGTTGTCCTCTGAATCATTCAGATGTTCATTGGCAAACTTCAGACGGGCATGTGTATGTGCTTTCTTGAGCAGGGGGACCTTGCGGGTGCTGCAGGATTTCAGTCCTTCACGGCGTAGTGTGTTACCAATTGTTTTCTTGGTGACTATGGTCCCAGCTGCCTTGAGATCATTGACAAGATCCTCCCGTGTAGTTCTGGGCTGATTCCTCACCGTTCTCATGATCATTGCAACTCCACGTGGTGAGATCTTGCATGGAGCCCCATGCTGAGGGATATTGACAGTTCTTTTGTGTTTCTTCCATTTGCGAATAATCGCACCAACTGTTGTCACCTTCTCACCAAGCTGCTTGGCAATGGTCTTGTAGCCCATTCCAGCCTTGTGTAGGTCTACAATCTTGTCCCAGACATCCTTGGAGAGCTCTTTGGTCTTGGCCATGGTGGAGAGTTTGGAATCTGATTGATTGCTTCTGTGGACAGGTGTCTTTTATACAGGTAACAAGCTGAGATTAGGAGCACTCCCTTTAAGAGTGTGCTCCTAATCTCAGCTCGTTACCTGTATAAAAGACACCTGGGAGCCAGAAATCTTTCTGATTGAGAGGGGGTCAAATACTTATTTCCCTCATTAAAATGCAAATCAATTTATTACATTTTTGCCATGCATTTTTCTGGATTTTGTTGTTGTTATTCCGTCTCTCACTGTTCAATTGAACCTACCATTAAAATTATAGACTGATAATTTCTTTGTCATTGGGCAAATGTACAAAATCAGCAGGGGATCAAATACTTTTTTTCCTCACTGTAACTGTGGATGTATTTCATCGTTATGTATTCCATCGTTATGTTTGGAGGAAAAAAGGGGAGGCTTGCAAGCCAAAGAACACCATCCCAACCGTGAAGCATGGGGGTGGCAGCATCATGTTGTGGGGGTGCTTTGCTGCAGGAGGGACTGGTGCACTTCACAAAATAGATGGCATCATGAGGGAGGAGAATTATGTGGAAATATTGAAGCAACATCTCAAGACATCATTCAGGAAGTTAAAGCTTGGTCACAAATGGGTCTTCCGAATGGACAATGACCCCAAGCATACTTCCAAAGTTGTGGCAAAATGGCTTAAGGACAACAAAGTCAAGGTATTGGAGTGGCCATCAGAAAGCCCTGACCTCAATCCTATAGAAAATGTGTGGGCAGAACTGAAAAAGCGTGTGCGAGCAAGGAGGCCTACAAACCTGACTCAGTTACACCAGGTCTGTCAGTAGGAGTGGGACACAATTCACCCAACTTATTGTGGGAAGCTTGTGGAATGCTACCCAAAACGTTTGACCCAAGTTAAACAATTTAATGGCAATGTTACCAAATACTAATTGAGTGTATGTAAACTTCTGACCCACTGGGAATGTGATGAAAGAAATAAAAGCTGAAGTAAATCCTTCTCTCTAGTATTATTCTGACATTTCACATTCTTAAAATAAAGTGGTGATCCTAACTGACCTAAGATAGGGAATTTTTACTAGGATTAAATGTCAGGAATTGTGAAAAACTGAGTTTAAATGTGTAAGGTGTATGTAAACTTCCGACTTCAACTGTAGGTTTGAAGGAGAGATGAATGATGAGAGAGAATAACAGATCAGATGGATGGATGAATGAATAGATTGAGGGGTGGAGGGAAGGAAAGGGGAGGGAGGAATGGACAGAAGGATGGAGGGATGAATGAAGAGAGGGAATGAGCGATGGATTGACAGATGAATAGATAAATTGAGAAAGGGAGAAGAGAAAGGAATGGGTTGACCAAAACAGATGGGCATTGCCCTGCTCTGAGAGAGCAACAGATGCCACAGAAATGCCCCTAGAACCTCGGTGCCAGCCAGGCCACTAAACAACAGTAAAGAGACAGATAGAGACAGGGACACAGGGCACACGGGCTCTACAATGCCACTACCCTTCTCTCATGGTCATGAATATTATCAGTCATTACCAAGATATTAAGTCACTCACGTTAATTGTACAAGTATAGAATTCCGGTATTAATATTCCATTTACAAATCCAGAAATTGTATCAAATACTGTACTATGACATTAGAAGGGGGTGTCAATAGAGATACATTACATGTAATTAATGTTCTATTTTATTGTATGGAGTCTCTGTGTTGGTCTCATAATACAGATGCTAATGCCAACGCTGCCCTGAGCCCCATAAAAACACATGACTCATACAGTACTCTCTATGGCAGATGCTGTGCCTGTTCTCTGTGACTGTGGGTTATGGAGACTACCCAGAATACCAAAATTGGTATTTGTTAGGTTGCGGCAAATGTTCTCATAAAAGAAAAACGGTCCAGTTGTGCTTATGATTATATTTGAATAAAACATTCACCTGACGTTGCAAGAACATTCCCAGAACACATTTAGTCTGTTCTTTAATAGTTCCTAACACATTTCTTTAGGTTGTGGTAACATTGTGGGGACATGGCAAGAGATATGTTGCCAAAACACAAAAAACTGTTGTCTGATGTTGTAAGAACATTCCCAGAATATTTTGTAATGTTCTTTAAAAGTTCCCAAAACACTAAAACTGTCGAGTTGTGCTGACATTCAGATCATGTTTTAATGTTTGTATCAGGGTGCACAAACATTCCTTTGATGTTGCAAGAATGAAGACAGAACAGCTGTTCTGTGTTCTTGTAAGGTTCCCAGAACCTAAAATCTGTCCAGTTGTGATGACATGTTTACACAAAACATTCCCTCAATGTTCTTCCAATGTTCCCAGAATGATACCATTTTGTTTTGAACAGTCCATGGAGATTTCTTTCATGTGTTTGTGTTATCTTACCATTGAGGAAGTTAGTTAAACGACAATCCATGTAACAACACATACGGCATTTTATTAGACATTCATTGTAAACATAGTTTTACCGTAATTTGTAGATATCACATGCAGGTATTGAACCTGGGAGCTTTGCAGTGTTTTATCTGGAATTAATCCACTGCGCCACTGGCATGCTATAAATCTGTTTACACTTATACACTTATACTCTGACTTACAGGTTGTGGTCTTTGTCTTTACAAAAGAGAGGATAACTACATCTAGAAAAATATATATCCTCTATTATTTCTTACTCTACCAAACTAATTTATATACTGTAAAGTTGGGGTGTTCTGACTTTATTTTTCATACAAACTTGATTTCAGAAATCACTGGCAGATTGAGGTGAGGTGTACATATACAGTGCCTTCAGAAAGTATTCATACCCCTTGAGTTATTCCACGTTTTGTTGTGTCACCGGATTAAATATATTGTTTTTCTCACACATCTACACACAATACCCAATAATGTCAAAATGAAAACATGTTTTTAGAAATGATTGAAAATGTATAGAACATTTCATCCAGAAATATCTCATTTACATAAGTACTGTGTTCCCACCCCTGAGTCAATACTTTGTAGAAGCACCTTTGGCAACAATTACAGTTGTGGGTCTTTCTGGGTAAGTCTGTAAGAGCTCTCCACACCTGGATTGTGCAACATTTGCTCATTATTATTTTCAAAATTATTCAAGCTCTGTCAAATTGGTTGTTGATCATTGCTAGACAACCATTTCCAGGTCTTGCCATAGATTTTGAAGTAGATTTAAGTCAAAACTGTAACTCAGACACTCAGGAACATTCAGTGTCTTCTTGGTAAGCACCTTCAGCGTAGATTTGGCCTTGTGTTTTAGGTTATTGTCCTGCTGAAAGGTGAATTCGTCTCACAGTGTCTGGTGGAAAGCAGACTGAAGCAGGTTTTCGTCTAGGATTTTGCCTGTGCTTAGCTCCATTCCATTTCTTTTTTTATCCTGAAAAACTCCCCAGTCCTTAATGATTATAAGCATACCCATAACATGATGCAGCCACCACTATGCTTGAAAATATGGAGAGTGATACTTATTAATGTGTTGTATTGGATTTGCCCCAAACATAACACTTTTTATTCAGGACAACAAGTGTATTGATTTGTGAAATGTTTTTCAGTATTACTTTAGTGCCTTGTTGCAAAGAGGATGCATGTTTTAAAATATGTTTATTTTGTACAGGTTTCTTTCTTTTCACTCTGTCAATTAGGTTAGTATTGTGGAGTAACTACAATGTTGTTGATCCATCCTCAGTTCTCCTACCACAGGCATTTTAAAAGAGGGGATTGTTTTAAAGTCACCCCTGGCCTCATGGTGAAATCCCTGAGCAGTTTCCTTCCTCTCCAGCAACTGGTGCAGCAACTGTAGTGACTGGGCATATTGATACACCACCCAAAGTGTAATGAATAACTTTAACATGTTCAAAGGGATATTCAATGTCTGCTTTTAATTACCCATCTACCAATAGGTGCCCTTCTTTGTGAGGCATTGGAAAACCTCCCTGGTCTTTGTGGTTGAATCTGTGGTTGAAATTCACTGCTCGACTGAGGGACCTTACAGATATTGTATCTGTGGGGCACAGAGATGAGGTAGTCATTCAAAAATCATGTTAAACATTATTGCACACAGAGTGAGTCCATGCAACTTTTAAACAATGTGACTTGTTAAGCATATTTCTACTCCTGACCTTATTTAGGCTTGCCATAACAAAGGGGTTATGTCACGGGTGTTGTAGGGTGTAGACCAAAACGCAGCGGGAAAATGTATACTCATCTTTTTTATTTAGGACAAAGGAAAACCAAAACAAACACGTACTGTTGCCGGGAGTTCTGGACGAGGCACTGTTGCCGGGAGTTCTGGACGAGGCACTGTTGCCGGGAGTTCTGGACGAGGCACTGTTGCCGGACACTCTGGATGAGGTACTGTCGTCGGAAGCTCGGGAATGGGCTGACGCACTGAAAGCCTGATGCGTGGGGCTGGTATTGGAAGTACCAGACTGGGGACACGCACCTCAGGGCTAGTGCGGGGAGCAGGAACAGGACGAGTTGGACTGGGCTGACGCACTGGAAGCCTGGTGCGTGGTGCTGGTTTAGGAGACGCCAGACTATGGATACGCACCTCAGGGTCAGCACGAGAAGCAGGAACTGGATTTACCGGGCCATGGGTAAGCACTGGAGGTCTGGAGCGCACCTCTTGCACAACCCGTCCTAGCTGGATGGAAATAACAGCCCTGCACGAGCGGAGTGCTGGTACAGGGCGAACTGGGCTGTGCAGAGGCCTGATGGTTGCCGTGCGTAGAGCAGGCGTAGGGTAGCCTGGGCCTAGGAAGCGCACTGGTGGCCAGATGCGCTGTGCAGGCATCCTCCTTCCAGGCTGGATGCCTACTCTAGCATGGCACTTGCGAGGGGCTGGGATCGCTCGCACCGGACTGTGCGTGCGCATGGGCAAGATCGTGCGCACTACCACATACTCCGGCGCTCTCCACTCCAAATGCTTCCCATAATAAGCACGGGGAGCTGGCTTAGGGCTCACCCTTGGCCCAGCCAAACTACCCGTGTGCCCCCCCCCCCAATTTTTTTTTATTGGGGGTGCCTCTCGTGCTTCCCCATCGGCACGTACAAAGCTTCATACCGGCGCCGCTCCGCCTTGGCTGCCTCTATCTCCTCTGGTGGGCGACAATATTCCCCAGCTTGGTGCCATGGTCCAGCCCCATCCAGAATTTCCTCCCATGTCCATGATTCCACTGGGTTCTGTTGCTGCTCCCTCCTCCGCTGCTTGGTCCGTGTTTGGTGGGAGATTCTGTCACGGGTGTCGTAGGGTGTAGACCAAAACGCAGCGGGAAAATGTATACTAATCTTCTTTTTTATTTAGGACAAAGAAGGAAAACCAAAACAAACACGTATACAAAAACACACCGCCGATTAACAGTCCTGTAAGGCATGAAGCTGTACACGGAAACAATCTCCCACAATTCCCAAAAACAAACACACTCCTAAATATAGGACCTTCAATCAGAGGCAACGATAGACAGATGCCTCCAATTGAAGGCCCCAATCCCCATTACCAAAACATAGAAATACAAACGCCTAGACAGAACATAGAAATAAACTAACATAGAACAATAACCCCAAAACCCCGGAATACATAAATCAAATACCCCTCTACATACACAACCACCCCAAACCATATAAACCAAATATCCCCTCTACATGAACACATACATAAACACACCCTGAACCACATAAAACAAATACCCCCTGCCACGTCCTGACCAAACTATAAGAACAAATAACCCCTTTACTGGTCAGGACGTGACAGGTTAAATAATTATTGTCTCAAGACATTTTTAATTAAGTTGTAAAAATGTTGACGCTTGCCATTATGGGGTATTGTATGTAGGCCAGTGACAAAAAAATCTAAATTTAATCCATTTTAAAATCAGGTTGTAACACAACACAATGTGGAAAAAGTAAAGGGGTACTTTCTGAAGGCACTGTATGTACATATCTACTAAGACTTATAGATGGGTTAGCTGACAATGTCAAGAAAATCATGTGCACACTTCAATGGGGCAGAGGTCTGTGAGTTGTTGTGATTCTGGATGGCCAGATAGCCACCAACAATGACAAGAAACTGCCATGTGGGGAATCGTAAGTGACTCGTTTCAGCTAGTTTCATCTTGTTCTTGATACCATGTCTTACCAACAACTGTAAAGATGTATTTGAGAGACAACAAGTTTTCATTGTGAAAATGTATTTATGTTTTCATGAAATATTGGAGATTAAATATAGTTTACATGATGTCAACAATCTAAGCCAACCGTGTCTGTTTTGCCCCATAGTTGTGCACGAGTCGGCTTTGTTGCTAAACAACCAACCCGTCTATAGCCATAGTTTGGATCATAATTGAAGGATTTCAGTACAAAGGGATATCCACTAGAAACATTAGGGTCCTGGTGGTGCAGCAGACTAAGTAGCCTACAGAGCTTGAAGATGGCAGATCGCCGGTTCAAATCTACTTGAATATTATACTTTACAAAAGCTATAGCTATATTTGGACAATACCCTAATAAAATCTAATGATGTAAGAAGATTGAAATGCCCTTTGTTGAAAAGTTGGGCAACTTCATATGATAATGTTACATTACACATCAATATTAGCAGAACATTGCGGCAATGTTTTCAGAACTATTTCCATTATGGTTGAAATATGTTTTTAGAACAATTCATCATGTCATAACCTTACAGGATAACTTTATAAGAGACTGGCAGGAATGTTTCTTCTTTGTTGTTAAAGGTGTTAGTAGTAATATCTCCATCAACATTAGCTGAATATTCCAGGAATGTTTTTTTTAGAACAACTTCTATTGCTACCAACATTTTATTGCTGAAGTATGTTCAGGGAACGTTATTAGAACCATCATATCATAATTTTCCCTGCTTCTTGTTATGGGTGTTTTGAATAACATATCCATCAACATTAGCGGAATTGTCACGCCCCGACCTTAGAGAGCCGCTTTATTTCTCTATTTGGTTAGGTCAGGGTGTGATGTGGGGTGGGCATTCTATGTTATCTATTTCTTTGTTTTGGCCGAGTAGGCAACCCAATCAGAGGCAGCTGTCTATCGTTGTCTCTGATTGGGAATCATACTTAGGCAGCCTTTTCCCACCTGTGTTTGTGGGTAGATGTTTTCTGTTTTGTTATCTGTACCTGACAGAACTGTGCGCTTTCGTTTGTCCCCTGACATTATTTTGTTTGAGTGTTTTTTGATAATAAAAATCATGAGCACTTACCCACACTGCGTTGTTTACATCCCTTTTAGTGAGCATCTCTACTTTTCCAAGGTAATCCATCCACCTCACCGGTGTGGCCTATCAAGAAGCTGATTAAACGGCACACCTTGTGCTTGGGACAATAAACTGCCACTCTAAAATGTGCAGTTTTATCACAAAACACAATGCCACAGATGTCTCTAGTTTTGAATGTCTACCAGAGCTGTTGCCAGAGAATTGAAGGTTAATTTCGCTACCATAAGCCGCCTCCAACGTTATTTGAGAAAATCTGGCAGTACGTCCAACCGGCCTCACAACCTCAGACCAAGTGTATGGTGTCGAAGAATGTGGTGATCGATGGTGTCCGAATCGGCACTAAGTTCTAGGAGCACAAGGACAGATGCAGAGCCTTGGTCTGATGTCATTAAAAGATAATTTACCACCTTCACAAGGGCTGTCTCAATACTTTGATGGGGTTTAAAATCAGATTGGAGTGTTTCATATACATTATTTATCTTCAGGAAGGCAGTGAGTTGCTGAGCAACAGCTTTTTCTAAAATTTGGCGAGGAATGGGAATGGGAGATTCGATATAGACCGATAGTTTTTACAATTTTCCGGATCAAAGTTTGGCTTTTTCATGAGAGGCTTTATTACTGCCACCTTTAGTGAGTTTGGTACACATCCGGAGGATAGGGAGCCGTTTATTATTTTCAACATAGAAGGGCCAAGCACAGGAAGTAGCTCTTTCATTTGTTAAGTTGGAATAGGGTCCAGTAGGCAGCTGGAAGGTTTAGAGTCCATGACTATTTTTGTGAATGTGTCGAGGGATACAGGATTAAAAAAACTTCAGTGTTTCCATTGGTCTGATGTCCTGGCAGTACTGCGCAGACTCAGGACAACTGAGTTTTTGAGAAATGAGCATATTCAAAGAGGAGTCTGTAATTTGCTTTCTAATGATCATGATCTTGTCGTAAAAAAAGTTTATGAATTCATTACTGATGAAATTAAGACCATCCTCACTTGGGGAATATTGCTTTTTAGTTAGTTTTGCGACAGTATCAAAACATTTTTGGGGGATTGTTTCTATTCACCTCAATCAGGTTAGAAAAGTTGGCTGATCGAGCAGCAGTGAGGGCTTTTCGATATTGCAAGGTACTGTCTTTTCAAGTTAGTCGGAAGAGGGATTGGAACAAAATGGAGCACCATCTTGTTCCAATTTTATGGAAACTTTCAGGGCTCTGGTATTTTCTAAAATGTTGACCAGGGAGCTAGTTTTTGGTTTTTAGCGGTGCGACTGAATCTAGGGTATAACGCAAAGTTAAGTATAGCTCCTTGGTTAGGTGGTGAACTGATTTTTGTACACCGACATCCTTGGGTAGGTAGAGGGAGTCTGGAAGGGCATCTAGGAATCTTTGCGTTGTCCAAGAATTGATAGAGCGGCTCTTGATTATCCTTGGTTTCTGTCTGAGTGAATTATTTGTTGTGATTGCAAACTTAATAAAATTGTGCTATAAAAAGGGATTAGGCTGCATAGATTTCATGACTAGAACCTCAAAAGACGAAAATGTAGTCTTTGTTTTCGTGAATTGAAATTTGCTGTCATAAGTGTTAGCAACACCTCGTGGGATTCGGTCACAAGTGTAACCAGGAGAAGACGCTTCATTGAACGTAGTAAATTCATCAGGCTTGAGCCATCTTTCAGTCAGGCCAATTACATTCAAGTTATTTAAACAGATGCTCTTACAGATGGGACTATAGTTTATGATCAGTGATTAGTTCATTGACTATGACTGCCTTGGAAGTGAGGGATCTAACATTAAGTAGTCCTATTTTGAGATATGAGGTATTATCACAATCTCTTTCAATAATGTAAGGAATGGAGGAGGTCTTTATTCCAGTGAAATTGCGAAGGCAAACACCGCCATGTTTAGTTTTGCCAGACCTAGATTGAGGCACAGACACGGTCTCAATGGAGATAGCTGAGCTGACTACAGTGACTGTGCTAGTCGCAGACTCCACTAAGCTGGTAGGCTAGCTAACAGTCTGCTGCCTGACCTGCCCCCTATCTCATTGTGAAGCTAGAGAAGTTAGAGCCCTGTCTTTAATAGATAAGATGAGAGAACCCCTCCAGCTAGGATGGAGCCCATCACTCCTCAGCGGGCCAGGTTTGCTCCTGTTTGTGGGTGAGTCCCAGAAAGAGTGCCAGTTATCTACAAATTCTATCTTTTGGGAGGGGCAGAAAATAGTTTTCAACAAGTGATTGATTGTTACGAGTCTCCTGCAAAGCTCATCAGAGACAATTACTCGATGCCATCTTTCTAGCTAAATTACACCCTGAAGCTATGCTGCGCTTGGTGACCTCTGATTGTTTCATTCTAACATTGTTGTTGCAGACGTGGATAACAATATCCCATCTATACTCGCCAATTTTAGCCTCAGCCAGCACCATCTTCAGATTAGCCTTTTTGTCAGCAGCCCTGCCCCCTTGTAAACAATGAATGATCGCTGGATGATTATTTTTAAGTCTCTTTATTGCACGTAATGGAGTCGCCAATGACTAGGGTTTTCAATTTGTCAGCACTATTGGAGTAAGAGCTTCAGCGGCTCAGACCCTGTAATGGATGGAGGAGAGACCTGGGAAGGCTCTAAACCCGATTTCTCGGGAAAACCGGTTGAAAGTTCTATCGGCTGAATGAGTGACACCAGTTGAGCATGCATTTCTTTCCAAAAGCCATGAGAAAATTGTCCGGCCATCCTTTGCTACACTTAAATTGCCCTTACCTAACAACTGCGTCTGAAGCCGGGCATGCAACTCAGCTATCCTCACCATAAGGCGATAGTTCTCCTGTATATTATGAGAACAGCGACTGCAAAGCGAAGGCAAAATGCAGATCCATGCCAGATAATGTGTCCGGGGTGATGATATATACTAAAATCTAAAATATATTTTGATTTGTTTAACACTTTTTTGGTTACCACATGATTCCATATGCTATTTCATAGTTTTGATGTCTTCACTATTATTCTACAATGTAGAAATTAATGAGTAGGTGTGTCCAAACGTTTGACTGGTACTGTAGATCAACGGCGGATGTGGAGGATTCATACAAGGTAATATGGATGGAGAAGGAAATGCATTGCTTTACAATGACCATGCATACCAAATGTTTGCACTTTTAGTGACTTGACCTACATTGCATATGACCATAGCACATGATTTATGGTCTTAATGGGTGGGGTGGGGTGGGGTGGTATTCTTATAACATTGCCAGCAGTAAGATTTTAGTTCAATTTACAAATGCTGTCACTTTCTATTTTCTGACAAACTCCCCAAACTCGCAGGACCCTGTACAGGAATATTCCCTGCTTGTTGTTATGGGTGATTTTAATAACTTTTTACCAGATAAGTTGACTGAGAACACATTTTCATTTACAGCAATGGCCTAGGGAATAGTTACGAGGGAGAGGAGGGGGATGAATGAGCAAATTGGAAGCTGGGGATGAAAAACAAACAGAAAAGCAAACTAAATCAATCTAAGTGCTAGCTGATGTGAAATTTCCTACATGACAGTAGCCAATTTGAATCTGCCGCCAATAAGAGTAAATGCATTCACACACAGCTTTTCAAATTCAGCATCACTTTACAGTTTTCAACGCACCCATACCTACTGCGGACAGGTTTGACACCAGTGTGTAGATCAGCAGCTTCAGACTGCAGTAACTTGTTATGAGGGTCGAGGAGCCCCAGGATGTTCGCAATAAACTGTGCATATGCACAAGTAGACTCGATTTCACTGAGCATCTCTGTGATGCTGTCACTTGATTTCAAAACGACTGACAGCGTGGTAAGGTGGCCAGTCCATCTCTGATCAAGAAGTCTTTTCAGTTTTTCCCTAGTGTACTGTGCAGCCACCGTGGTTTTCCTTAAGAAATTGTACAGGGAGCTACAAACATTGAAAAAGTCTATCACAAAAGTCATCACACAGGAGTGATGGTTGCTGATAATGGGCCTCTCTACGCCTATGTAGATATTCCACAAAGAAATCTGCCGTTTCCAGCTACAATAGTAATTTACAATATTAACAATGTCTACAATGTATTTATGATCAATTTGATGTTATTTTAATGGACATTTCCAAGTGACCCCAAACTGTTGAACGGTAGTGCATAAATATTTAAACATAATTAAAGTGACTAATTTTCAATGACTATGTACATAGGGCAGCAGTCCCTAAAGTGCAAGGTAGAGTACCCGGTGGTAGCCGGCTAGTGAAAGTGAATGAGGGGTAGAGTATGATACTAGGCAGAGGGCAGGGTACTGGGCGGAGGATTTCTAGTGGTGGCTGTTTAACAGTCTGATGGCCTGCTTTGACGCACCTGCACTGTCTCTGCCTTCTAGTTGGTAGTGGGCTAAACAGGCTGTGGCTCGGCTGGCTGAGGTCCTTGAGGATATTCATGGCCTTCCTGTGACACCGGGTGCTACAAATGTCCTGAAGGACAGGCAGTGTGTCCCCGATGGTGTGCTGGGCTGACCGCACCACCTTCTGGAGAGCCCTGCTGTTGTGGACAGTGCAATTTCCGTACCAGGTGGTGATACAGCCCAACAGGATACTCTCAATGGTGCAGCTGTAGAAGTTTGTGACGGCCTTAGGGCCCAAGTCAAATTTCTTTAGCCCCCTGAGGTTTGAAGGGAACATTTCAGGTCATCAGTGATGTGCATGCAGAGGAACTTGAAGCTTTTGACAATCTCCACTACCGGGGTCGTTGATTAGCAAAGGAGAAGTGTTGATAGAATTTTGGGAGAGTTTCCCTCAGATTTCCTTTATTAAAGTCCCCAACTACAATAAATGCGCCCCCAGGATATACGGTACCCAGTTTGCACAAAATCCAGTGCACAGTTGAAGTTGGCAGTTTACATACACTTATGTTGGAGTCATTAAAACTCGTTTTTCTACCACTCCACAAATTTCTTTATAACAACTACAGTTTTGGCAAGTCAGTAAGGACATCTACTTTCTGAATGACACAAGTAATTTTTCCAACAATTGTTAACAAACAGATGATTTCATTTATAATTCACTGTATCACAATTCCAGAAGGTCAGAGGTTTACATACACTAAGTTGACTGTGCCTTTAAACAGCTTGGAAATTTCCAGAAAATGATGTCATGGCTTTAGAAGCTTCTGATAGGCTAATTGACATCATTTGAGTCAATTGGAGGTGTACCTGTGAATGTATTTCAAGGCCTACCTTCAAATTCAGTGCCTCTTCGCTTGACATCATGAGAAATCAGCCAAGACCTCAGAAAAACAATTGTAGACCTCCACAAGTCTGGTTCATCCTTGGGAGCAATTTCCAAACGCCTGAAGGTACCACGTTCATCTGTACCATGTCCATCGTTATGTTTGGAGGAAAAAGGGGGATGCTTGCAAATCGAAGAACACCATCCCAACCGTGAAGCACGGGGGTGGCAGCATCATGCTGTGGGGGTGCTTTTCTGCAGGAGCAACTGATGCACTTCACAAAACAGATGGCATCATGAGAAAGGATAATTATGTGGATATATTGAAGCAACATCTCAAGACATCGGTCAGGAAGTTAAAGCTTGGTCACAAATGGGTCTTCCGAATGGACAATGACCCCAAGCATACTTCCAAAGTTGTGGCAAAATGGCTTAAGGACAAAAAAGTCAAGGTATTGCAGTGGCCATCAGAAAGCCCTGACCTCAATCCTATAGAAAATGTGTGGGCAGAACTGAAAAAGCATGTGCGAGCAAGGAGGCCTACAAACCTGACTCAGTTACACCAGCTCTGTCAGGAGGAATGGGACAAAATTCACCCAACTTATTGTGGGAAGCTTGTGGAAGACAACCCGAAACGTTTGACCCAAGTTAAACAATTTAAAGGCAATGCTACCAAATACTAATTGAGTGTATGTAAACTTCTGACCCACTGGGAATGTGATGAAAGAAATAAAAGCTGAAATAAATCATTTTCTCTACTATTATTCTGACATTTCACATTCTTAAAATAAAGTGGTGAATCTAACTGACCTAAGACAGGGAATTTTTACTAGGATTAAATGTCAGGAATTGTGAAAAACTGAGTTTAAATGTATTTGGCTAAGGTGTATGTAAACTTCCGACTTCAACTGTAGTTCCTTGAGAGCCATTGCGGTGTCGGCATGTAGGGGAACTTACACGGCAGTGACTATAAACAAAAAAATTATCTTGGGAAGTAATGCGGTGGGCATTTGAGGATGAGATATTCTAGATGGGGAGAACAAAAGGACTTGACTTTCTGTATGTTACCTCAATCATACCATGAGTTGTTAATTATGACACATTCTCCTCCACCTCTGTGTTTCCCGGAGAGTTATTTTTCCTGTCCGTGCAATGAACCGAGAACTCTGCTGGTTGTATGGATGGGGACAATATATCCGGAGAGAGCCATGATTCCATTAAACAGACTATGTTACAGTCCTTTATGTCTCTCTGGAAGAAGATCCTCGCACTGAGCTCATCTATTTTATTGTTTATGGACTGAAATTTAGCGAGTAATATACTCGAAAGCAGTGGGTGGTATGCCCACTTCCTGAGTCTGACTAGGACCCTATTTCTCCTCCCTCTCCTCCGGCAGCAACGTTTTGGAGTATCATCCAGGATGAACGGGGCCGCCTCGGGCATTTCAAACAAAGGATCCAAGTCTGGGAAGTCACATTTCTGGTAGAATTTCTGGTGAGTGACCACTGATCTAATATCCAAAATGCATTTTTGGCTGTAGGTGATAGTACTAGAAACGTTCTGATTAAATAATGTAAGAAATAACACACCAAAAAATGAAATATAGCAAAGTTTGCTAGGAGCTAGAAACAGGGCGACCATGTCTGTCAGTGCCATCTCATTACTGATACATTGTGTTATTACATTACCTGGAAACCTAATTACAACATTTGGGGAATGTTCTGTAGCGGTTGTTACAGATGTTGAACACAACATTTTAGTTACCGCTAGGAGAACATTCCAAGGATATTTCATTTAAAACATTTTCTGGAAGAAAAATAAACATTTTGTTATCATCATGTTAGATACAACCCTACAGTAAATAGAACTTAATGGGAATCTTAGGTAATGTTCTGAGAATGTTCCCGGTTTGCCAGGTGGGGTGTGCGGAGGTGCTGTTTTATAGTGTTTTAGAGAGAGTGGATTTGGTGCTGAGGCGGCATACCAAGCACGCTCCTGTTATTTTGAAGGAGAGGATCGCCCTCTATTGACGTAGAAGGAAAATGGCATGGAGGTGCGGATTCTGTCATACACAACAAGGACATCCTGTACATGAAAACAATTTAACAGATTTAATTGACTGCTCTATAAACAATAATCTAATTGAGATGAATTAGGAGGTATATAAGAACATTTATATATTATTATTATATAATAATAGTATATATATATATATATATATATATATACTGCTCAAAAAAATAAAGGGAACACTTAAACAACACATCCTAGATCTGAATGAAAGTAATAATCTTATTAAATACTTTTTTCTTTACATAGTTGAATGCGCTGACAACAAAATCACACAAAAATAATCAATGGAAATCCAATTTATCAACCTATGGAGGTCTGGATTTGGAGTCACACTCAAAATTAAAGTGGAAAACCACACTACAGGCTGATCCATCTTTGATGTAATGTCCTTAAAACAAGTCAAAATGAGGCTCGGTAGTGTGTGTGGCCTCCACGTGCCTGTATGACCTCCCTACAACGCCTGGGCATGCTCCTGATGAGGTGGCGGATGGTCTCCTGAGGGATCTCCTCCCAGACCTGGACTAAAGCATCCGCCAACTCCTGGACAGTCTGTGGTGCAACGTGGCGTTGGTGGATGGATCGAGACATGATTTCCCAGATGTGCTCAATTGGATTCAGGTCTGGGGAACGGGCAGGCCAGTCCATAGCATCAATGCCTTCCACTTGCAGGAACTGCTGACACACTCCAGCCACATGAGGTCTAGCATTGTCTTGCATTAGGAGGAACCCAGGGCCAACCGCACCAGCATATGGTCTCACAAGGGGTCTGAAGATCTCATCTCGGTACCTAATGGCAGTCAGGCTACCTCTGGCGAGCACATGGAGGGCTGTGCGACCCCCCAAAGAAATGCCACCCCACACCATGACTGACCCACCGCCAAACCGGTCATGCTGGAGGATGTTGCAGGCAGCAGAACGTTCTCCACAGCGTCTCCAGACTCTGTCACGTCTGTCACGTGCTCAGTGTGAATCTGCTTTCATCTGTGAAGAGCACAGGGTGCCGGTGGCGAATGTGCCAATCTTGGTGTTCTCTGGCAAATGCCAAACGTCCTGCACGGTGTTGGGCTGTAAGCACAACCCCCACCTGTGGACGTCGGGCCCTCATACCACCCTCATGGAGTCTGTTTCTGACCGTTTGAGCAGACACATGCACATTTGTGCTGGAGGTCATTTTGCAGGGCTCTGACAGTGCTTCTCCTGCTCCTCCTTGGACAAAGGCGGAGGTAGCAGTCCAGCTGCTGGGTTGTTGCCCTCCTACGGCCTCCTCCACGTCTCCTGATGTACTGGCCTATCTCCTGGGAGCGCCTCCATGCTCTGGACACTACACTGACAGACACAGCAAACCTTCTTGCCACAGCTGGCATTGATGCGGAGTCAATCACCACCTTCCGGAGACACCTGAAACCCCACCTCTTTAAGGAATACCTGGGATAGGATAAAGTAATCCTTCTAACCCCCCTTTAAAAGATTTAGATGCACTATTGTAAGTGGTTGTTCCACTGGATATTATAAGGTGAATGCACCAATTTGTAAGTCGCTCTGGATAAGAGCGTCCGCTAAATGACTTAAATGTAAATGTAAATGATGTGCCATCCTGGATGAGCTGCACTACCTGAGCCACTTGTGTGGGTTGTAGACTCCGTCTCATGCTACCACTAGAGTGAAAGCACCGCCAGCATTCAAAAGTGACCAAAACATCAGCCAGGAAGCATAGGAACTGAGAAGTGGTCTGTGGTCCCCACCTGCAGAACCACTCCTTTATTGGGGGTGTCTTGCTAATTGCCTATAATTTCCACCTGTTGTCTATTCCATTTGCACAACAGCATGTGAAATTTATTGTCAATCAGTGTTGCTTCCTAAGTGGACAGTTTGATTTCACAGAAGTGTGATTGACTTGGAGTTACATTGTGTTGTTTAAGTGTTCCCTTTATTTTTTTGAGCAGTGTATATATATATATATACACACAGTAATAGTAAAAAGTTTTGACACACTTAGTCATTCAAGGATTTTTCTTTATTTTTTACTATTTTTACATTGTAGAATAATAGTGACATCAAAACTATAACATAACACATATGGAATCATGTAGTAACCACAAAAAAAGGGTAAAACAAATCAAAATATATTTTATATTTGAAATTCTTAAATTCTTGAAAATTGCCTATTTATTGCCTACCTCCCCCACCTCTTGCCTAATTTGCACACACTGTATATAGACTTTTTCTCTATTGTGTTATTGACTGTATGTTTGTTTATTCCATGTGTAACTCTGTGTTGTTTGTGTGGCACTGCTTTGCTTTATCTTGGCCAGGTCGCAGTTGTAAATGAGAACTTGTTCTCAACTAGCCTACCTGGTTAAATAAAGGTGAAATAAAAAAAATAGAAAATTAAAAAAAACAGCCACCTTTTGTCTTGGTGACAGCTTTGCACACTCTTGGCATTCTCTCAACCAGCTTCACCTGGAATGCTTTTCCAACAGTCTTGAAGGAGTTCCCACATATGCTGAGCACTTGTTGGCTGCTTTTCCTTCACTCTGCGGTCCAACTCATCTCAAACTATCTCAATTGGGTTGAGGTCTTGGTGATTGTGGAGGCCAGGTCATCTGATGCAGCATTCCATCACTCTCCTTCTTGGTCAAATAGCCCTTACACAGCCTGAAGGTGTGTTGGGTCATCATCCTGTTCAAAAACAAACGATAGAAGGAAAGAAATTCCACAAATTAACTTTTAACAAGGCACACCTGTTTATTGAAATGCATTCCAGGTGACTACCTCATGATGCTGGTTGAGAGAATGCCAAGAGTGTGCAAAGCTGTCATCAAAGCAAAGGGTGGCTACTTTGAAGAATCAAAAATATATTTGGATTTGTTTAACACTTTTTTTGATTCCATATGTGTTATTTCATTATTCTACAATGTAGAAAACAGTCAAATAAAGAAAAACCCTTGAATGAGTAGGTGTGTCCAAACTTTTGACTGGTACTATATATATATATACACCGAACAGAAATATAAACGCAGCATGCATCAATTTTAACGATTTTACTGAGTTACAGTTCATATAAGGAAATCAGTCAATTGAAATAAATTCATTAGGCCCTAATCTATGGATTTCACATGATTGGTCAAGGGCGCAGCCATGGGTGGGCCTGGGACCCACTTGGGAGCCAGGCATGCCCACTGGGAAGCCATAACGTTTTTTTTGGGGGGGGGTACCCTTATTTTACCAGATAAGTTGACTGTGAACACATTCTCATTTACAGCAACGACCTAGGGAATAGTTACAGGGGGGGGGGGGAGTGGCGATGAATGAGCAAATTGGAAGCAGGGGATGATTAGGTGGCCATGATGGTATGAGGGCCAGATTGGGAATTTAAATCCATAGGGGGGCACAACTAGTATTGCTTTAAAGCCCTAATAAAACAAGGTAGATTGGTCCTACTGCTGTTCGAATGTACAAAAATGTATCTGAAATGCAGCCGCAGGCCTACACATTATTTGCGCCTACCAACATGTACAGATCAGCTCGACAGGATGAGCACCACTAGGCTATCAAAGATTCTTACAGGCTTCATAACTTAAACTTCAATAATTAGAACTATAGGCTACACATTCCATTACAAAAGGGCTTTATTATAGACAGAAATACTCAGTTTCATTAGCTGTCTGTGTGGCTGGTCTCTGACGAACCCGCAGGTGAAGAATCTGGATGTGGAGGTCCTGGACTGGCGTGGTTACATGTGGTTTGCGGTTGTGAGGCCGGTTGGACATACTACCAAATTCTCTAAAACGATGTTGGTAGAGAAATTAACATGCAATTTTATGGCAACAGCTCTGGTGGACATTCCTGCAGTCAGAATGCCAATTGCATGCTCCCTCAAAACTTGAGACATCTGTAGTATTGTGTTGTGTGACAAAACTGCACATTTTAGAGGTAGTTTATTGTCCCCAGCACAAGGTGCACCTGTGTAATGATCATGCTGTTTATTCAGCTTCTTGGGACCAACATTTTACATTTTACATGTTGCATTTATATTTTTGTTCAGTGTGTGTGTATGTATGTATATATATATATATATATATATATATATATATATATATATATATATATATACACACACACACACACACACACACACACACACACACACAGTATCTCACAAAAGTGAGTACACCCCTCACATTTTTGTAAATATTTAAGTATATCTTTTCATGTGACAACACTGAAGAAATGACACTTTGCTACAATGTAAAGTAGTGAGTGTACAGCTTGTATAACAGTGTACATTTTCTGTCCCCTCAAAATAACACAACACACAGCCATTAATGTCTAACCTGCTGGCAACAAAAGTGAGTACACCCCTAAGTGAAAATATCCAAATTGGGCCCAATTAGCCATTTTCCCTCCCCGGTGTCATGTGACTCGTTAGTGTTACAAGGTCTCAGGTGTGAATGGGGAGCAGGTGTGTTAAATTTGGTGTCATCGCTCTCACACTCCCTCATACTGACTGGTCACTGGAAGTTCAACATGGCACCTCATGGCAAAGAACTCGCTGAGGATCGGAAAAAAGAATTGTTGCTCTACATAAAGATGACCTGGGCTATAAGAAGATTTCCAAGACCCTGAAACTGAGCTGCAGCACGGTGGCCAAGACCATACAGCGGTTTAACAGGACAGGTTCCACTCAGAACAGGCCTTGCCATGGTCGACCAAAGAAGTTGAGTCCACGTGCTCAGCGTCATATCCAGAGGTTGTCTTTGGGAAATAGACGTATGAGTGCTGCCAGCATTGCTGCAGAGGTTGAAGGGGTGGGGGTCAGCCTGTCAGTGCTCAGACCATACGCCGCACACTGCATCAAATTGGTCTGCATGGCTGTCGTCCCAGAAGGAAGCCTCTTCTAAAGATGATGCACAAGAAAGCCCGCAAACAGTTTGCTGAAGACAAGCAGACTAAGGACATGGATTACTGGAACCATGTCCTGTGGTCTGATGAGACCATGATAAACTTATTTGGTTCAGATGGTGTCAAGCGGCAACCAGGTAAGGAGTACAAAGAAAAGTGTGTCTTGCCTACAGTCAAGCATGGTGGTGGGAGTGTCATGGTCTGGGGCTGCATGAGTGCTGCCGGCACTGGGAAGCTACAGTTCATTGAGGGAACCATGAATGCCAACATGTACTGTGACATACTGAAGCAGAGCATGATCCCCTCCCTTCGGAGACTGGGCTGCAGGGCAGTAATTCCAACATGACAATGACCCCAAACACACCAAGACGACAACTGCCTTGCTAAAGAAGCTGAGGGTAAAGGTGATGGACTGGCCAAGCATGTCTCCAGACCTAAACCCTATTGAGCATCTGTGGGGCATCCTCAAACGGAAGGTGGAGGAGTGCAAGGTCTCTAACATCCACCAGCTCCGTGATGTCGTCATGGAAGAGTGGAAGAGGACTCCAGTGGCAACCTGTGAAGCTCTGGTGAACTCCATGCCCAAGAGGGTTAAGGCAGTGCTGGAAAATGATGGTGGCCACACAAAATATTGACACTGGGCCCAATTTGGACATTTTCACTTAGGGGTGTACTCACTTTTGTTGCCAGCGGTTTAGACATTTAATGGCTGTGTGTTGTTATTTTGAGGGGACAGCAAATTTACACTGTTATACAAGTTGTACACTCACTACTTCACATTGTAGCAAAATGTCATTTCTGAAGTGTTGTCACATGAAAAGATATACTCAAATATTTACAAAAATGTGAGGGGTGCACTCACTTTTTTGATATACTATGTGTGTGTGTGTGTGTGTGTGTGTGTGTGTGTGTGTGTGTACAAACATTAAGAACACCTGCTCTTTCCATGACGTAGACTTACCAGGTGAAAGCTATGATCCCTTATTGATGTCACTTGTTAAATCCACTTCAATCAGTGGAAATGAAGGGGAGGAGACAGGTTAAAGAAGGATTTTTAAGCCTTGAGACAAATGAGACATGGATTGTGTATAGTATGTGTGGGGGGGTGCAACTCATTAAGGTGTTCTTAATGTTTTGTACAGTCAGTGTTTGTGTATGTGTATATATTTTATTTTTTTTATAATATAAATGTTCGCTTAGCTCTCTGATACATGGATCAAAAGCTTTTTTTTCTGCCACAATCAGTGGAGAAAAATAAGCATTTTTAAACAAATAAAGAAACTGCAATATAATATTGAGAACACAACTTTCAGGCATTGAGTCAAAACGCACATCTTTGATGAACCATCTTAAAGCTATGCTACCATATACAGTGCCCTCCATAATTATGTATTTATTTTTATTAAACCAGGCAAGTCTGTTAAGAACAAATTCATATTTACGATGGCCTACCCCGGCCAAACCCTAACGACACTGGGCCAATTGTGCACCGCCCTATGGGACTCCCAATCCCGGCCGGTTGTGATACAGCCTGGAATTGAACCAGGGTCTGTCGTGACGCCTCTAGCACTGAGATGCAGTGCCTTAGACCGCTGTGCCACTCGGTAGCACAAATACTTATTGGGACAGTGAAGAATCTTTACTTCTTTTGGCTCTGTACTCCAAAAGTTTGGATTTGAAATTAAACAAAGACTGACTGCTTTAATTTGAGGGTACTTTCATCCATATCGGGTGACCCATTTAGAAATTACAGCACTTGGTCCCATATTCATAGCACGCAATGACTACATCAAGCTTGTGACTACAAATTTGTTGGATGCATTTGCTCTTTGTTTTGGTTGTGTTTCAGATTATTTTGTGCACAATAGTAAATAATGCATTGTGTCATTTTGAAGTCACTTTTATTGTAAATAAGAATCAAATATTTTTCTTAACCCTTCTAGATGCACAAATATCAACCCCCCCCCCCAAAGAAATATATAAAAAATAACTCCCCTGTTCCCTGTTATTGTAACGGTGGGAGTGTCATGGTCTGGGGCTGCATGTCTTGGAGGTATGATATTTTTGTACGTCTGTAACCAACCTTTTTGGGAACCGTTGGCTACAATCATAACTGCTCAGTAGTGAACTACATGTAGTTCAACTAGTAATTTAACTACATTTTACAGTAGTTTGGTGGTAGTTGAACTGAATTCAAATCTAGGTAGTGTTTTCAGTAGTTAATTACTTTTTTTGCCATGTGGTGGTGTAGCTAACCACTGGAAACCCACACAGCTTTTTTTGCTAAAAGAAAAGAAAATATGGGCGTAGTAGGCAATTGTTGTGTGTTTAATAGGCCAAATTACACATTCTGTTAATAACATTTGACCAGTAAAGTGATCTGTTCTTGCAACTTGTAGTCTATGACATTTCAGATTTAAATTTGATCATTTTTCACAAAGTAGTTTTGATGTAGTGTACTACTTTTCAAAGTAACTTTAAGGAAACTATATTTTTCTTAAGGGTAGCTTAGCTTCTAGTGTGCATTGGTAGCTTGGTAAACTATATTTTCAGTGAAGCTTCCCCAACACCGTAACTGCTCTTCTCGTCTTGTGTTTGATTCCTGAGTGTGACAATATGTATAGAATTTGAACTAAGAGTAATTCTAATTCTATGGTTTCATGAAGCTCCAGTGGAGTCAGCTCTCCTCTGTCACTCCCTTCAGACGAAGCTCCTCCTGGACCCTAGAGAGGTAGCCCGGGTCTGGATACCCAAAACTAACAAAGAGGAAAGAGAGAGGGCGTAATAGCTTCAGTGTCACATTGATCTGCCGTTTCAAAAACATGGCAATGTTTGATCGCTCTCGAATGTCAATAACACTGTTACAACACCGTCAATCACTGATATGGGTCTTCATTAGTCTTAGAGACAGAAATGTCACCATGAAACTTCAGGAGCATTCAAACAGTATGTGAGTATTCTGATTCTATTTCCTCAGACTAGGATAGATAGGACTACTTACAACTGTGGTCCTCCACCAATGTTGGTCTTGTGGTGTATGTCGTTCCATGTGATGGAGTTGGTGAGGCCGGTGGTGGCTGATGTCCCGATGGTGAAGATGAGCCTCCTGTGAAAGGCTGTCTGGAGCAGCCTCAGTACCTTCTCTCCTTCCTCACAGGCTGGCAGAAAGGCTGTCCTGGATGTGCTGCAGTACTTCTCACCCGGGTTCGGATGCTCAGGCTGGTCGGGATGTGGCGAGAAAGAGGAATATCAATCAATCAACGGTGTCTATAAAACCCCTTTCCACACTAGCAAGGAAAAACTCCCTAGAAGGATGAGACCTCAAAAGGAACCAGACTCAAAACCGGAGCTGGGTCTTCTCCTCTGGCAGTAGGCCTAATCATGTTATTTTAAATAACTGACTGTTGGTGGTAAGATGAAGCATACTACTTATAATTAGGGACTCATGGAGGATCAAACTTCACCTTAGGTGATAAAGAAGTCAGCAGCTAATCTGTCTGGCATGACATCACCAGCAAGACTGTAATGCCATGGAGGGGCAGTACCAAAGCAATTCATCGACTTCCGTATAAGGGCGTTCAAGAACAACATGAACATTAAGATGAATCTCTGACTAATCTCCGACTATACGCATGGCCCTTTCATCTTCAAGTCAATAGTGGCACAATGTCTATGGACACTTTCAATTCTGCGATAAAATATAGGCCATCTGCGTCACATATAAAGTAAACATAGGCTACAATAAATCTCACCCCTTGTACTCCGGCTGGAAAGTGATAATCAATCGTGATATGTCCATTCCCCTCCTCATAGCCAGGTAAACACTGCCTGTTGCGTCTCACTGTCATGATCCCGTCCCGGGGCTGCGTTCCTTCGTAGGTCCCGTGAAAACTATTACATACCGGACATGCGGGCTTAATTTTGAAAAACGAGTCAATACAACTTGAACAGAATGAGTGAGAACACTTTAAAGTGATCTTTTCCTGAAAACTGTCCATGCATATTATGCAATGGTCCTCCTCGTCGCCGCCGAGTCTCTGCTCTGCTGCAGAAGTACATCTATCGCCTATGTTGGAGAATCCAGATGATGTCATTGTAGATTAAGCGTTTGAGGACATTTTGTACATAGTTAATTTGTAGCAGAAACAGGAAAACGCAAAGTCATCTGACCAACTCGTCTGAGCTGAACTATGCTTTTCAGGAAGAGGACTATGTCGACAGAAAGAGGAGTAAAGCCTCCCACATCTAGTCATTACCATACGTCACCCGTTGGAAGCTAAGTTCCACTTCAATAGTTTGCGCTGCCTTGTGTGAACCAAGGCATAGGATATCTTCCTGAGGGTTGAGTTGTGTTACAACCATAAATAAATAAGTCTCGCTATAATATTGCATAATCAAAAACATGTGATCATAAATGTCAGATTTGTACTGAGGCTATTTACATAATATTAAATCAATAATAAACAATACCACCACCATAAACAGAACATAACCTTTTTTTTATTCAAGTATTAAAATGTAAACCACATAATTGTTTAACATCAACAGACTCATAAAATACAAATGAACACAATTAGAAAAGCAAATCTTTAACTTCTCACAATCAATTTGCAACACAATCCTTTTCAATATGTATTCCCCTGCCTGTACCCCAACCCCCAGTTCACTTACATAGTTTACTGCATAGAAATATTTGCATGGTAGCTTGATCTGAACTACTATTCCTGTCTCTCAAAAGATATTCGAGTTGGTCCCTAAACAAAAAAATACAAAAACAGATGGGGGGGGGGGAAAGTTCAAGTCCCAAATGGCACCCTATATAGTGCACTACTTTTGCTATCATAAATAGGGTGCCATTTGGGTCGTAGCAATGGATATTTCATTAATGTATGGGCCAAGTAAATTATTTCACATCATCCGACTGCAGACAAATGAATAAGAGGTTAACACAGACTGGACTATATGCATATTCTTCTCATCAAAAAGTGTTTTATTTATAAATCACACACACAGATTGATCATATGAGTGAGGCTACATTTTTGGACTACTTCGACTGTTTATAGCAGAAAGGTTACGTCAAATACACATCCGTTTCTATATTCTCAAACTGTAGAAAGGCAGAAAGCACAAAACATAATTCCTGCTGCGGCTGACCCTCCAAATAAGAATTTGATAGTCTACTAAAGAATTGCTTATTCATTAGTATCAACATGCTACATTTTCTTCAAACTTGAATAGAAGGCACGCTAACAATGAGAAATGTATCAAAACAAGGTAATTAAATAAATCACTGACAATACACCTATAAGGGACTGCAGTATTCTCCTTAACATTTTCATATTACAGGTACTTACTGTTAATTCTAGATTCTCTTAAGACAAACTTTAATTACAGCAGATAGATACCTCTTTATTTATGAGACAATCAAACATCTGGTCAGACAGGGCTGGCGTCCAAAATGGCACCCTATTCCCGACACAGTACACTACTTTTAACCAGTCCTATATAGTGCACCACTTTTGACCAGAGCCCTATGGGCCCCTATCAGCACTCGTGCACTATATAGGGAATAGAGTGCCATTTCAGACACATAGTTAATTATTTCAGAGCCCTTTTCTGTCTTTGATTTGGTTTAAGTGATTCGACATCTTGCCCTTCTCATTTGACATCATCGTGTAAATCTGGTCAGTAGAAAATGAGGACCAATGACTGACCGGACATCAAACTGAACTCAAGCAGTTCAAAAACTGGTTCCGTATTCATAAAAAGAGTCTCAGAGTACGAGTGCTGATCTAGGATCAGGGTCCCTAATTTATTCATTATGATTTAAAAAGGCCACACCGATCCTAGACCAGCACAAATAGAAAACATTCTTCCTATGGAAGTAAAAAGCGAGAAGAAATCAAAGGAGAGGAAGATTAAAATGGAAATGAAGGGCTCGAAGCAAATTGACATCAACTTATAGCTACCAGGCTATTAGCTTCAGGGCTGTTAACGACTAACACCTACCCGATTTGCTCAGAGCACTATTCCATAGACTAGTCTTCCCTGAAAAGGAAGCAGAGAACCATGATCATTCTAATGATATGCAGAGAACAACCAGCCCGCCACTGAACTGAACGACTGACTGACTGCCTTTGTCAAAGTGCCTATGAGTGCTTTAGATTGCAACGTCTTTTAGAGAAATTAAATTATTTAGTTAGAAGCTTTCTATTGAAGCAGACAGTGCTATTCTGCCTGCCACCTATCTCAGATATGGTCTTTATACAAACTGTAAGTAACAGGTTATCACAGAAAATAATTAAAGAAAAAGTAAATTATTCTACGAACGTACTGGAAAGACCACCAATAATGTGCGCTTGCAACTGGTAAATAAAGAACGTGTTCCCCAGCATGGAAATAAACATATCAGGCAAAATAGACTTATCTTTTACTTTGACTTCAAAATAATATTTAAATACTTATTACTTACCAACTTATTAAATCCCTACATTATAACTGCTCGGATGAGTTCAGAAAAAAATTCCTGCTATTGTCAACACAAGTGAAAGGTAGAGGATTGTGTCACACAGAAAATCACATTGCTCTCACTTTTATGTTTTCTTACACACAAAGTGCTGCTGGATTGAGCAGAAGATAGATACCTAACATAGGAACACAAGGGTGAAACCTAAATTCCACTTAAGACAAATTTTCACTTCCACTTAAGTCGAATGGTCTCTAATTGACATCATTGCATGATTAAATGAAAATTCAATTTAAGTAGAAGTTAGGATTTTCCACATAGAGGTCTTGGAGTGATATGAGAGTCTTCACTGGGCTGTAATCCTGTTTCTGCTGTGGAGCCAAGCCCTGTCCCCTGTCGTATTCATCCGCTGCCCTGCTGGGTCTAGGTCCAGGAGCCTGCAGCCTAGCAACCACCAGCAGCAGGACAGCTAGAGGTTCCTAGAATTCCTAGTGTTCCTAGAATGGAACATTCTGGAATCTGGACGGTCAGTCCGCAGTGATGCCTTTCTCTCGGAGTTCCTCAGTCACTCTCACCAGGTAAGTGGGGTCTGGGTAGCCAAAGCTGTCAGGGGAAATTAAATAAAAACACCATTAGCATGTCATTGACAGTTGTCATCGCAGGAACAGCTAGAGTGCCTTCTAGGAGCAAATGGCCGACAGAAATCATCATTTAACCTCTCACCACATGCTCAAAACATGGATAGCTTTCTTGTTCGGTCACATCTCATAAGACTAAAGCCATGTGATTCTGTGTGACTTGTGAGTGATCGAGTGATAGAAAGAGTTAGAGATATACATACATTTATCACTAGATGTTTGAAATTTGTTAAACATATATATTTTTTTAAAGCTACTGTCACATCTCACATCTTAGAAACACACTAAAATCTCCATTAGCCTTCAGTAAAGACAGGCGTTTCCATACCAGCGTGGTCCGCCCCATATGGAAGTTTTGTGGTGGATGTCGTTCCAGGTAATGACGTTATGCATTCCCGTAGTCATGGAGGTCCCTATAGTGAAGATGAGGCGCTGCTCAAAGGCCCGGCGGAGCAGGCCCAGGACCCGGTTCCCCTCTGGGCTGTCTGGGAGGTAAGCCATGCGGTCCGTACCCGGGTAGCTTACACCAGGGTTAGGGTGCTCCGGCTGCATGACCCAGGCATAATTCAGAGGAAAGTTTGAAAAGAACAGGAACAAAAATGAGATGTACATATACACACAGATACAATAACCACAAAAATGGTGTTAAGTGGTATAGAAATTCAATAACATTACTTCAAGCATGGCATGTTTTCATTGAAATATCCAAGCTTTTTGTTAAGACAAACATATGGGTAAGATACTAATTGAGTGCCCAGTTATGAAAGATATGTTATTTCTGGATTTTCATAGCCCCAGGAAAACTACCAAAGTGTATGAATATTCTTAAGTGAAAGGGGACCTGAAATGGACTTGAAATGATCCCACCACACCAACACGGAAAATCTTCAACCTCAGGCGGCTGAAGAAATTTGGCATGGCCCGTAAGACCCTCACAAACGTCTACAGATACACCATTGAGAGGATTTTGTCGTACCTCCTGGTACGGCAACTGCACCCCCCTCAACTGCATGTCTCTCCAGAGGGTGGTGAGGTCAGCCCAACACATCACTGGGGGCACGCTGCCTGCCCTCTAGGTCATTAACAGCACTCTGTGCCAAAGGAAGGCCAAAAAGAACATTAAGGACCTTAGCCACTTGAGCCACGGTCGGTTTACTCTGCTACCATCTAGCAGACAGAGAGGGTGCAGGTGCATCAGAGCCGGGACCAAGAGACCAGGCCATCAGACTGTTTAACAATTATCACTGGCCAGCTAACTGCCAGAAACTAAGCCCTGCATCTTGAGACTAATGCCCCATGTACAGTCCATTCGGAAAAATAATCAGACCTTTTACTTTTTCCACATTTTAAGTTACAGCCTTAACCTAAAATGGATTTTTTTAAATTTATTTTTTATTTTTTTACCTCAACCTAAACACAATGCCCCCTAATGACAAAGCAAAAGTGTCGCTGCACAGCTATTTTCAGGTCTCTCCAGAGATGTTCCATCGGGTTCAAGTCCGGGCTCTGGCTGGGCCACTCAAGGACACTCAAGAGACTTGTCCCGAAGCCACTCCTGCGTTGTCTTGGCTGTGTGCTTAGGGTCATTGTCCTGTTGGAAGGTGAACCTTCACCCCAGTAGGAGGTCCTGAGTGCTCTGGAGCAGGTTTTCATCAAGGATTTCTGGAGGAAACCTGGCACCATCCCTACGGTAAAGCATGTTGGTGGCAGCATCATGCTGTGATTTTCAGTGGCAGGGTTTGGGAGACTAGTCAGGATCGAGGGAAAGATGAATGGAGCACAGCTCTCTGTGCTCCGTTGCTGCCACCAACATGCTTTACCATAGGGATGGTGCTAGGTTTCCTCCAGACGTGAAGCTTGGCATTCAGGCCAAAGAGTTCAATCTTGGTTTCATCAGACCAGATAACCTTGTTCTCAAGGTCAGAGTCTTTAGGTGCCTTTTGGCAAACTCCAAGCAGGCTGTCATGTTCCTTTCACCGAGGAGTGGCAAGGCCTGATTAGATGAGTGCTGCAGAGATGGTTGTCCTTCTGGAAGGTTCTCCCATCTCCACAGAGAAACTCTGGAGCTCTGTCAGAGTGACCATTGGGTTCTTGGTCACCTCCCTGACCGAGGCCCTTCTCCCCCGATTGCTCAGTTTGGCCGGGCGGGCAGCTCAGGGAAGAGTCTTGGTGGTTCCAAACTTCTTCCAATTTAGAATGATGGAGGCCACTATGTTCTTTGGGACCTCCAATGCTGCAGAATTTTTTGGTACCTTTCCCCAGATGTGTGCTTCTACATTCCTGTCCCGGAGCTCTACGGACAATTCCTTTGAACTCATGGCTTGGTTTTTGCTCTGACATGCACTGTCAACTGTGGGACTTTACATAGACAGGTGTGTGCCTTTCCAAATCATATCCAATCAATTGAATTTACCACATGTGGACTGTTGTAGAAACATCAAGGATGATCAATGGAAACAGAATGCTCAATTTCAAGTCTCATAGCAAAGGGTCTGAATACTTATATAAATATATATATATATATTTTTTTTTTACAGGGTCTGAATACTTTGCGAATGCACTGTATATAGAGTAATTGAACACTGGTCCCCTCATATTCTGTTTATGGGTCTTTCTATAAATAAAATGGGGCCATTGTGTGACATTGGAATCAATTTCAAAATGGTTTGGGGAAAAAATGATTTTCATGCAGTTCCACGTGCACTTAGGGGAATAAAAGTAAATGTATGCAAATTGGCTCATAACTCTAGCTATACAACAACATAGACCTAAGACTATACATCCTTTAAGCACGGTTCATATAGACAACTGGCTACAATAATTACAACTTTTCACCACCAAATGGATGAAATGTCTGATTTTCAAGCTAGGCCTATTCCAGTACTTCATTTCTGAGCTCCAAATTCAAGTAGGCTACTTCAAGCTCCTTGTAGTTTAAAACTGCAGCTCTAACATGGAAAACAAAATTGATTTGTCATGTTATTTTATTATTTCACCAGATCATATTGTCAATAAGCCCACTACGCTATGTAATTTGTTATTGTATCCAGAATAATCAATAGGAATAGCGTTGGGTGTTGTGCAATAGTCTATCCTACACAATTGCGCACAGTAGACTGTGTCCAATCCGAGGCACAAAAACAAGTGGAGAAAAAAATTTGCTCATTACCTTCTCTGTTAAATCTAACGAGACCCTGCTGTAAGTCAAGCAGGCAACAACAGATAATCAACATCAATTTCTAGGGATATTCGATCCAACGTGGATTCAGGCACAACGGTCTTCACCTGCGTAATGAATGAGACAAAATATTCTGGACACTCCTCGTGAACACTTTTTTTCCAGCCCTTGGGCCGTTGTCGCGTCGCATGTGCCATCAGAACAGCTGTTCGTCACTTAACTCGCATTCGGAAAATTCCTTAGTGGATCAAGATGATGTGGGAAAATATCACGGTGTAACTAAATCAGCAGGACAAATTTGCATCCAACAAGTGCTATGCATAATTATTGAAGAACCACAGTAATTGTAATGCACTGTCAGAGCTAGTAACATAAGCATTTCGCTGCACCTGCCATCTGTGTATTCGACCAATAAACTTCGATTTGAAGGGTGGTTTGTGTAGTCTATGAAGTATTCATCTTATTTTTTTAAATGTTATATAAAACTGAATACTACTAAAGAGATAAGGTTAGCAATGCAAATGCTGTGTCAGAGACAGCAAAGCCCTGGAAGTGGACTAGAACAAAAACTTCTTACTAATCCCCATTTCTGTACATATTACAGTTGAAGTCGGAAGTTTACATACACCTCAGCCAAATACATTTAAACTCAGTTTTTCACAATTCCTGACATTTAATCCTAGTAAAAGATTCCCTGTCTTAGGTCAGTTAGGATCACCACTTTATTTTAAGAATGTGAAATGTCAGAATAATAGTAGAGAGAATGATTTATTTCAGATTTTATTTCTTTCATCACATTCCCAGTGGGTCAGAAGTTTACATACACTCAATTAGTATTTGGTAGCATTGCCTTTAAATTGTTTAACTTGGGTCAAACGTTTCGGGTTGCCTTCCACAAGCTTCCCACAATAAGTTGGGTGAATTTTGTCCAATTCCTCCTGACAGAGCTGGTGTAACTGAGTGAGGTATGTAGGCCTCCTTGCTCGCACACGCTTTTTCAGTTCTGCCCACACATTTTCTATAGGATTGAGGTCAGGGCTTTCTGATGGCCACTCCAATACCTTCACTTTGTTGTCCTTAAGCCATTTTGTCACAACTTTGGAAGTATACTTGGGGTCATTGTCCATTCGGAAGACCCATTTGTGACCAAGCTTTAACTTCCTGACTGATGTCTTGAGATGTTGCTTCAATATTTCCACATAATTCTCCTCCCTCATGATGCCATCTATTTTGTGCACCAGTCCCTCCTGCAGCAAAGCACCCCCACAGCATGATGCTGCCACCCCCGTGCTTCACGGTTGGGATGGTGTTCTTCGATTTGCAAGCATCCCCCTTTTTCCTCCAAACATAACGATGGTCATTATGGCCAAACAGTTCTATTTTGTTAAATCAGACCAGAGGACATTTCTCCATTTCTCTTTCTTTGTCCCCACGTGCAGTTGCAAACCGTAGTCTGGCTTTTTTATGGCGGTTTTGGAGCAGTGGCTTCTTCCTTGCTGAGCGGCCTTTCAGGTTATGTCAATATAGGACTCGTTTTACTGTGGATATAGACACTTTTGTACCCGTTTCCTCCAGCATCTTCACAAGGTCCTTTGCTGTTGTTCTGGGATTGATTTGCACTTTTCACACCAAAGTACGTTCATCTTTAGGAGACAGAACGCGTCTCCTTCCTGAGAGGTATGACGGCTGCGTGGTCCCATGGTGTTTATACTTGCATACTATTGTTTGTACAGATGAACGTGGTACCTTCAGGCGTCTTGGCTGGCTCCTTTTCATTTCCCCATGATGTCAAGCGAAGAGGCACTGAGTTTGAAGGTAGGCCTTGAGATACATCCACAGGTACACCTCCAATTGACTCAAATTATGTCAATTAGCCTATCAGAAGCTTCTAAAGCCATGACATCATTTTCTGGAATTTCCCAAGCTGTTTAAAGGCACAGTCAACTTAGTGTATGTAAACTTCCAACCCACTGGAATTGTGATACAGTGAATTATAAGTGAAATCATCTGTAGTCTGTAAACAATTGTCGGAAAAATTACTTGTGTCATGCACAAAGTAGATGTCCTAACCGACTTGCCAAAACCATAGTTTGTTAACAAGAAATTTGTGGAGTGGTAGAAAAACGAGTTTTAATGACTCCAACCAAAGTGTATGTAAACTTCCGACTTCAACTGTACCTCCTTGTGGTTGTTCTCATGTCATATATACTCACCGCCTGTAGACCAGGTGTGAAGCTATAGATGATGCAGATACACCCGTAGCCCTCGTGTCCCGGCAACTCCAGATCTGGGTCCCTCTCCACCATCATAGTCCCGGAAGCCGGCTGATTCCCTATGAGCTGGCCGTACACCAGACGACACACCGGACACGCTCTCTTCACCTTGAAGGCCTGGTCCAGACATGACCGGCAGAATGCGTGGCCACACCTTGGGAGGGAGTGAGAGAATGGTTTTACTTTCAATTTTGAAAACATTACATACACTGCATGGCCTAGACTACGTGGACACCTGCTCGTCGAACATGGGCATTAACATTATGTTGGTCCCCACTTTGCTGCTATAACAGCCTCCACTCTTCTGGGAAGGCTTTTCACTACATGTTCAAACATTGCTACATGGACTTGCTTCCATTCAGCCACAAGAGCATTAGTGAGATCGGGTGATTAAGCCTGGCTCGCAGTCAGCGTTCCAATTCATCCCAAAGGTGTTTGATGGGGTTGAGGTCTGGGCTCTGTGCAGGCCAGTTAAGTTCTTCCACACTGATCCACAAACCATTTCTGTATGGACCTTGCTTTGTGCACGGGGGCATCGTCACACTGAAACTGGAAAGGACCTTCCCCAAATTGTTGCCACAAAGTTGGAAGCATAGAAATGTCTAGAATGTCATTGTATGCTGTAGCGTTAAGATTTCCCTTTACTGGAACTAAGGGACCTAGCCCGAACCATGGAAAAACAGCTCCAGACCATTATTCCTCCTCTGCCAAACTTTACAGTTGGCACTATGCATTCGGGCAGGTAGCGTTTTCCTGGCATCTGTCAAACCCAGATTCGTACATCGGACTGCCAGAAGTGAAGCGTGATTCATCACGCCAGAGAGTACGTTTCCGCAGCTCCAGAGTCCTATGGCGGGTGAGCTTTACACCACTTCAGCCGACGCTTGGCATTGCGGATTACCTTAGGCTTGTGTGCTCGGCCATGGAAACCAATTTTATAAAGCTCCAGACGAACAGTTCTTGTGCTGACGCTGCTTCCAGAGGCAGTTTGGAACTCGATAGTGAGTGTTGCAACCGAGGACAGGGGATTTTTACATGCTACGAGCTTCAGTACTCGGTGGTCCCGTTCTGTGAGCTTGTATGTCCTACCACTTCGTGGCTGAGCCATTGTTGCTTCTAGACGTTTCCACTTCACAATAGCAGCACTTACAGTTGACCGGGGCAGCTCTAGCAGGGCAGAAACTTGATGAACTGACTTTTGGAAAGGTGGCATCCTATGACGGTGCCACGTTGACAGTCACTGAGGTCTTCAGTACGGGCCATTCTACTGCCAATGTTTGTCTATGGAGATTGCATGGCTGTGTGCTCGATATTATACACCTGTCAGCAACGGGCGTGGCTGACATAGTTTACCTTTGTGCTTTATTCTTATTTTTGCACGGTCTCTATGTACACTCACAGGGCCCTACACACAATGCACACTGATACCCCAACCCACATACAAACACTCAATTAGCTCACACACAATATGCACATACATTTATACTGACTCTACACACACAATCATATATGCTGCAGCTACTCTGTTTATCATATATCCTGATGCCTAGTTACCTTACCCCTATACATATCTATCTATCGATGCAGTATGCCTGCACATTGTAAATATGGTACTGGAACTGACCCTGTATATAGTATGCTTACTTATTTTTACATAGTGTTTTATTTATTTATTATTTTACCTTTTTTAACTAGGCAAGTCAGTGTTAGGGATAGGAGTCCCGTCAACGGGACAGTTGTAAATCATGCAGCGCCGTGTGTCACGATCACAGATTTTAGAGAAACAACAAATGTCGGTACATAGAAGTGTCTTATATCGGGTGAAAGATTAAATTCTTGTTAATATAACTGCACTGTCCAATTTACAGTAGCTATTACTGCGAAAAAATGCCATGCTATTGTTTGAGAGCAACTAACAAAACACTTTTTTCACCACGATAGGTTTGTTAAATTAACCTCTGAAGGTGAAATGTGTACTTACATTTTGAAATCTTGCTTTGATTTATCATCCAAAGGGTCCCAGAGATAACATGAAGTGTCGTTTTGTTAGATAAAATCCTTTTTCATATCCTAAAAGGGTACATATAGCATGCACGATCGATTTTGTATTTCCACTCGTTCAATTTGCAAAGAAAGGAATCTGTGAAAACCTTACCCTAAACGTTGTTTCAACCAGTCAAATCACATTCGTACTTATTCCTTAGAGAGCTTAGACTGTAGCCAGACTTCACTATATCATTAGGGGTGTAGTACATCCTATAAGACACCAAATTTGTTCAGAGAGCGACGCCTTCATAGCACGCTGATGACGCCGGCGGTCTTTCACTTGATCGACTGTAACTGTGTCAAATAAGCACCAATCGGGGTCAAAGAAGGCTAGCTAGATAGTCCTGTAAAGCCCAGCTCATTGGCTATCGGGAAAACCTGTATCTGTCGCAAAATGTAGCTGCTAACCTTGTGCGACAGCAAGCCTTTTCCTTTTGGACAAAAATCATAAGAATATGGAGAGTTATGAAAACTGGGTGTTTTGCAAATGTTGAACTTATAATATGGCTACTAATACTGGAAAAGCTAAATCAAAGTCCAAGTATACAGATTTGACGATATTCTTGCAAAAAAAATTCATGTGAATGTAAATGTCTCCTTCACGATTTGCCTGGGTGACTTCACACTAAATGTCATGTAGTTCTCATACTACAAGTTATCAATTAGAAACTATGCACATAGACTGTTGCCATCTTGTGGACACCATCGGAATTACAACCAGAGTAATGGCTAGATTTGGGACCTTTCTGTTGCATTTCAAAGATGGTGGTAGAAAAAAAAGAAACGGTTGTTTTTTTCTTTGTATTTTCTTCTACCAGATCTATTATGTTATATTCTCCTACATTCAATTCCCATTTCCACAAACTTCAAAGTGTTTCCTTTCAAATTGTACCAAGAATATGTATATCCTTGCTTCAGGGCCTGAGCTACAGGCAGTTAGATTTAGGCATGCCATTTTTGGCGAAAATTGAAGAAGAAAAAAAAGGGGCTATCCCTAGGAAGTTTGAACAAATTCTTATTTACAATGACGGCCTACCCCGGCCAAATCCCGACGATGCTGGGCCAATTGTGCGCCACCCTATGGGACTCCCAATCACGGCCGGATGTGATGCAGCCTGGATTCGAACCAGGTACTGCAGTGACGCCTCTTACACTGAGATGCAGTGTCTTAGACCACTGTGCCACTCGGGGCCCTACCTTGTTATTTTTAGTATTACATTGTTATTGATTACTGCATTGTTGGGGTTAGAGCTTACAAGAAAGGCATTTCACTGTTCCTGTGCATGTGACATTAAAACTTGAAATATGTAGCTATACCTCTCCAGCGTGGTCCTCTCCACCATGTCTCCCATGCAGATGGAACATGAGGTGTGGTCATCTGCTTCACTCTGGGAGTGGCTATGAGAGGATGCCATCATACTGCAGTTGACTTCCATGTTGTCCTGCTTCCTCTGTCCTGATGCATCGTGGGACATGCAGTTCATGGAATTCATGGAGTTGGAGAGGACCACACAGGCCTCATCCTCCGCAGGCTTCCTACACCTCTGTTGCTGCCTCTGAGAGCGTCTGGGCTGGGGAGGCTGAGGTGTTAGCAGGCTCCCCTCTCCATCCCCCTCCAGGACCCCCACCCCAACACAGGGCAGCATGGACCTCTTCCACTTAGGACCCCCCTCTTGTTTGCTCATCTCTTTCCGGGCGCAGCGGCATAAGTCTATGAAGGACTTGCGCGTCTCATTGGAGATGGGTCCCCCCTCCATCATCCCGGGTCCTCCCCCAGAACGGGAGCCCTCTACGGGGCGTAGCCGCACTGCACAGCAGCCTCCCCGCTCCCCTCTGCGGATAATGCCTGCGCTGAGGCCCTGCTTGTCCTGGAAGTCTATGAGCCAGGGCCGGCCGGCGGCGGCCAAGTAGTCCCACACCGCCTGGGACACCAGAACCTCGTTGCTACCCTGCCCCGCACGCACACTCATTTCAACCGATGAAACTGCATAGGGAAACACAAGAGAGAAACCATTAGACACCAGTAGAGGTCGGTAACGTTTAAGATGAGGAAGGAATATTTTAATTTTTTTTATGAGCATGGCCTTATTTCTATTATAGCATATTGGATAACTGTTCTTCATATTCCATTCATCCAGCTCAATAAAACATTGATAGGTTTAAGCTACTACATGATACTCACATTTTCCCTATACCCATCATGAGGCTGCTACAACTTAGCCTATGAATAAACGTTTACAACGTAGGTGCACAGGTCGAGAGAACATTATGAGTAATCAAGGTAACAGACTGACACATTCAATACCGCCTTGCAGACTCTTGCCTGCATCTAGCTGATCTAGGGCGTAATCATTAGTCCAACATTTGCAAACGAGAGTTTCTATTGGACAAATTCAGGTATGTTTATCGAAGTCTCGTTTTCTTCCGTTTAAGAAACGGTTTTCAACAGAATTGGCAGAATGAACACACCCCTGATCACGCAAACAGTTCACTTTCATAGCAGCCACATGCAAACATAATAATTTTGCTCATATAATTCTCTCGCATCAACGCACTCTCCTCCTCTCACCTTTTCCCTTCACTTGTGGACTTCAGTGCACAACACATCAGCTACCTGTGACCAGGCGAAAAAAACTTTCCAAGCCAAACCTTCATAACATAACCGCTACACGCAGCCTACATCATTGTCAACATATTAGCTAATCTCATAATCAACTTAGCTACTAGAACTAACGCATTAGTAAACCTGCTACAATCATGCAGTAGAGAGTACAGTCAGCAAGCAGTTTAACAGTTACACCGGCAGGCCCCGGCGGCAATAAATTAATAAAAGCAAAAGCTTACCTTGACTTGGAAGAGTTCCAATGTTGGATAGCCATACCCAGCTAGCTAACATAGCATCCCTCTCTGTTTGAGCTACGTGTTTGAGTAGGCTAAACTATCTAGCTGCATTCGCTAGCTAAGTGAGAAAAAAAAATACAACAAAATATAGCTCTCCCTCTCGTTCATTTTTAAAGAAATTAATTTGTTCAAAACTGTAAAACTATTGTCTTTCACTCTCTGAGTCACATTTTATGCACGGCAATGCTAGCTGTAGCGTATGCTTTTAGAACTAGATTTAAACTCTGATCCTTTGACCGAGTAGACAACATCTGTTAATGCTGCAAGTGCTCTGATAGGTTGGAGGACGTCCTCCAGAAGTTGTCATGATTGCTGTCCAAGTCTATGGAAGGGGGTGAGAACCATGAGCTTCCTAGATTTTGTATTGAAGTCAATATACCCAGAGGAGGACGTAAACTAACTGTCCTCAGGCTACACCATGGTGCTGACCCACAGATTGCTGTTTAGGCTACTGTAGACCTTTGCAAAACAGTGTGTTTTAATAAATTATTTGGTTAATATATTTAGTATAGTTTTATCTAAAAAGTATAACTTTAATGTTTCACTATTTCAAAAAAGCCATGAAATTGACTGAGGAGGATGGTCCTCCACTTCCTCCTCTGAGGAGCCTCCTCTGTTAGACACATATTCAAGACATTAAAGGAAAATATGTCATGTAAAACTTATTAAAACTGTACTGTAAACAGGGAATTGAACCCATAATCCTGTCGTTGCACGTGCCATGCTCTACTAACTGAGCCATACAGGACCAACAATGTTTCTAATATATGTCATTCTCTCATTTCAGGCAATCCCAATATACTCTGATCTGTGTACATTTTAGAAAATCTGAGCTAAAATGTAACTGCACAGGACACACAAAGGACAGAGAGCGAGTCATACAGCCACCTCATAATCAATAGTGGTGTGTGTTTAAGGCATGTCAAGTGAAATACTGACCTTGATAGGCAACATCAGAATGAATTAACATAATTAGGGAGTTTGGCTAATCCCATATTCTGAAATGACTAATTTCAGTTCATAAAAACTTGAAATGAACACAATGTAATTGACTCCATCCTTAATCTTTACCTAAATCTGAACCATAACAGTGTAACCAATGCAGTAGGAGTTTACTAGCCTACCATGACAATAATGACAAATTAATGAGATATGAGAACACCACGACTAGACTATATATATATACACACAGTTTCCATTCGGTGCTCGAATGGACTGTTACAACAACAACAACAAAAAGCATGCAGCCAGGTTAAAATGTTGACTTGTGGATGTTCTTTGAACCAAAAACCGATTAAAATCACTTATTTCTGCTGGTACATCGTTGCTGCTCGGCCTACCGGTATGTCGCGTGAGGCAATGAAAGCAAGGTGTATGCACTGCGACGCAATACAGACAGAACGTTCGATATATATCGCTAGTCTTAAACCACTACAAATAACAACTATGAAACATGTCTGTTGGAGCGAGTGCTACCATTCCGCTTGAGCTCGTATGTTTGGTGTCAGTGGTCGCAGGACAAGTCAGAGCTACAACACGCTGTCTGGCAGTGTCGCGGCAGTGCTGAAATGGACGTATCAGCTGTTCTGAAATGCAAACTGAGTAAACAAAGGAAACTGAGGCTAGCTCAACCCGATCCTCTATCAACATGCTTGGTTGTGAGCAACATTTGACCTCTGGCAGTCATATGAAACAATTCAAAATATTTATTAGACAGTTACCTCGCGATCCCATATATTCCCTTCAATCGAGAAAATATCCCCCTGTTGAACATGAAGAGAAAAACTGAAGTAGTACAAATTGTGACACGTCAGATTACTAGACAAATATTCGCTGACATTCGAGTTGCGCAGCGAGGAACCCGAGGTACCTGTTCAAATTCCAAAGTGGAACGTCCATAATCATTTTACTGAATTAGAATGCGGTGTGGGGTGAACCGTCTCACCTTTTGCCGTAGCTGTCGGTTGGGGTTTAGATTACGGAACTAGCTAAAACATATATGGACATGGCCTGAAAATCGTGTGCTGCAGTGGATATGTTGACAACACGTATTTTGTAGTCAATATATACTTGATATCCATTTTAACAGATCCGTAACGTTAGCTAACGATTAATCGAGTCCCTTTCTCGATACTCGAGTTTGTCTTCCTCTTTCCACGTCCTTGAGACACAGCCTAATACAACATCAGCCCCTGCTTACATCATACACATTCTGAACTTTCACATAACCACGTTAGCTGTTTCATTATTATGACAACCGCGGACTTAAGAATATACTTATGGAAATTGTTTGTACTTTCAAGCCATGTCCAACAGTTTAATGACGAGAGACAACTGAAAGCAGGAAGTTCGTCATAGAACCCTCTGTGATTGGTTAAAAATTGTTGGCAAGGATTTGGGGAGACTCAAGCATCTTCTTGAGCAATCCAGGGCAATCTACAGACACACTTCTAAGGACAAATATGTACAGCGCATGCATTATCTTAGTGAAACGACCTATTTAACCTGTTATTTGCATATGTTAGTCCTGTGATCTCGGACATGTATACACTCATCATTTCATAGATAATTTCTGAGTACAGTGGTATAATAAAACATGTGCCCCAGCCCCATTGTTTTTTTTCCTACCACAAACATGTTGCCAGAAAATATATGAATGGGCAATAGATGTCCATCCACACCCATTACCTGTATGAGCCTTGTGTATCCCTACACCCCATTACTCATGTAAACCAGGTAAATCCAAGGGCATACTCATATAAAAACAGATCTACCCAAGTGCCCAAGCCTCAACATTCATACAAATCAGGTTTACACTTCTACTTCAGCCCCAATAGTGTTATAGACCAGTGTGAGGGAAAAATTACATATTTACCTGATTTATTTGATATTAATGGTTAACAATTCATATTTAACTAATTGTAAGACATGTCTGTCCTACTAGTGTCTGTGTTTTCATGGGCTCCACTCTAGTTCCCTGCAGCTAATCTGGGCGTATGGTCACTGGAGATGGCTTGAGCTGACAAATGGGTTAAAGACTGCATTACAGAGACAAGAATGTGTTTTACTAGAGATAGCTTAGGAGAAGAACAATCCCTAATTGTTTCAAAATCATCCTTGCATCTGTGAAACTAATATTATATTGCAATAATTAATCAATATTAAATAAAGATTATTGTTTTAAGAAATGACCAAATCTCTCTCAGTACTGAATTTCCACTACACCAGGTGTGCACCTGCACGTCTAACCCAATATAGATGTACTTTTTTAAACAGGTCTACTGCTACGTGCCAGAACCAATTGTCATAACAATGAGTACTTCTGCATTTCAGCCTCTATGTTCATACCAACCAGGTCTACACCTGTGCTTCAGCAATTTACATACCTATAAAGTCTGCACCTGTGTTTGATCCCAATTAGTAAACTAAGCCAGGTCTAAATGTGCCGAAGCCCGAATACTCAAACTGTAAACCAGGTCTACCTCTGCACCACAGCTCCAGTACTCCAACAAACCAGGTCTACACCTTTGACTGAGTCCCAATACTAATATAAACCAGATATACACCTGCATATTTCGGCCTAAATACCAATGTGCAAAAATCCACCGCGTAGTCTTCGACACTACTGGAGTCATGACACAGTTAGAGCAGCTTACGAGCAGCCTCTCTTTCGGACAATGGAGAATCGAACACTTTTCTTACCTCTGCCACAAACTCCTCCAGACTGAGGCAAACGGTGGACTGTTACTCCCACATTGACACGTTCCTTCACGGATTATCGGAGGTGATTAAAGACGAGCTCGCAGCGCGGGAGCTGCCCGTGGACCTCGACTCCCTCATAGCCTTGACCATCTGGATCAATGGGCGGCTACGGGAAACAAAGAAGGTCTGTTCCCTGTCGCCCTCGCTCTTCCTCAAATTCCACCTCGCCTCGAGGAATCCCGGAAATCGCCAAAGTCTACATTTCTGAGAGAATCTGGTGTCACCCGAGTTTCCTAGGAAATCACAGAGGGCTGTCGACCTGCCTCCTCCGGAGCCCATGCAATTAAGCAGGGCTAGATTGTCTCCGGCTGAGCACTTACGCAGACTGAACACCAAGAGCTGTCTGTATTGTGGAGCTACGGGACATTTCTTATCTACCTGCCCATTAAAAGACCTGGCTAATCAGTAGATGCGAGTACACAGGGGGTACCGGTACAGAGTCAATGTGTGGGGGCACCGGTGTCGAGGTAATTTAGGTAATATGTACATGTAGGTAGAGTTATTAAAGTGACTATGCATAGATAACAACAGAGAGTAGCAGCAGCGCAGAAGGGGGGGGGGGGGGGGGGCAATGCAAATAGTCTGGATAGCCATTTGATTAGATGTTCAGGAGTCTTATGGCTTGGGGGTAGAAGCAGTTTAGAAGCATCTTGGGCCTAGACTTGGCACTCCGGTACCGCTTGCCGTGCGGTAGCAGCAAGAACAGTCTACGACTAGGGTGGCTGGAGTTTTTGACAATTTTTAGGGCCTTCCTCTGACACAGCCTGGTATAGAGGCCCTGGATGGCAGGAAGCTTGTCCCCGGTGATGTATTGGGCCGTACGTACTACCCTCTGTAGTGCCTTGCGGTTGGAGGCCGAGCAATTGCCATACCAGGCAGTGATGCAACCCGTCAGGATGCTCTCGAATGGTGCAGCTGTAAAACCTTTTGAGGATCTAAGGACCCATGCCAAATCTTTTCAGTCTCCTGAGGGGGAATAGGTTTTGTCGTGCCCTCTTCACGACTGTCTTGGTGTGCTTGGACCATGTTAGTTTGTTGGTGATGTGGACGCCAAAGAACTTGAAGCTCTCAACCTGCTCCACTACAGCCCCTTCGATGAGAATGGGGGCGTGCTCGGTCCTCCTTTTCCTATAGTCCACGATCAGCTCCTTCATCTTGCTTACATTGAGGGAGAGGTTGATGTCCTGGCACCACACTGCCAGGTCTCTGACCTCCTCCCTATAGGCTGTCTCATCGTTGTCGGTGACCAGGCATACCACTGTTAATGATGGTGTTGGAGTTGTGTTTGGCCACGCAGTCGTGGGTGATCAGGGAGTACTGGAGGGGACTAAGTACACACCCTTGAGGGGCCCCAGTCTTGAGGATGAGCGTGGCAGACATGTTGTTGCCTACCCTTACCACCCAGTGGGCGGCCCATCAGGAAGTCCAGGATCCAGTTGCAGAGGGAGGTGTTTAGTCCCAGGGTCCTTAGCTTAGTGATGAGCTTTGTGGGCACTATGGTGTTGAAAGCTGAGCTGTAGTCAATGAACAGCATTCTCACATAGGTGTTCCTTTTGTCCAGGTGGGAAAGGGCAGTGTGCAGTGAGATTGAGATTGCGTCATCTGTGGATCTGTTGGGGTGGTATGCAAATTGGAGTGGATCTAGGGTATCCGGGAGGATGCTTTTGATGTGAGCCATGACCAGCCTTTCAAAGCACTTCATGGCTACTGACGTGCTACGGGGCGGTAATCATTTAGGCAGGTTACCGTCGCTTCTTTGGGCACAGGGACAATGGTGGTCTGCTTGAAACATGTAGGTATTACAGACTTGGTCAGGGACAGGTTGAAAAGTCAGTGAAAGCACTTGCCAGTTGGTCCGCGCATGCTTTGAGTACACGTCCTGGTAATCTGTCTGGCCCCGCGGCTTTGTGAATGTTGACTTGTTTAAAGGTCTTGCTCACAACAGCTACCGGGAGCGTTATCACACAGTCGTCCAAAACAGCTGGTGCTCTTGTGCATGCTTCAGTGTTGCTTGCCTTGAAGCGAGCATAAAAGTATTTTAGCTCATCTGGTAGGCTCGCGTCACTGGGAAGCTCGCGTCTGGGTTTCCCTTTGTAGTCCGTAACAATTTTCTAGCCCTGCCACATCCGCCGAGCATCAGAGCCAGTGTAGTAGGAGTCAATCTTAATCCTGTATTGACGCTTTGCCTAGTTTGATGGTACGTCTGAGGGCATAGCGGGATTTCCTGTAAGCGTAGTGTCCTGCTCCTTGAAAGCGGCAGCTATAGCCTTTAGCTCGATGTGGATGTTGCCTTTAATCCATGGCTTTTGGTTGGGATATGTACGTACAGTCACTGTGGGGATGACGTCATCAATACAGTTATTGATGAAGCCGATTCTGAGGTGGTATACTCCTCAATGCTATTGGATGAATCCCGGGACAATGTGTGCTAGCAAAACAGTCCTGTAGCATAGCAGCCGTGTCATCTGACCACTTCCGTATTGAGTGAGTCACTGATACTTCCTGCTTTAGTTTTTACTTGTAAGCAGGAATCAGGAGGATAGAATTATGATCAGATTTGGTAAAATGGAGGGCGGGGGAGAGCTTTGTATGCATCTCTGTGTGTGGAGTAAACGTGGTCTAGAGTTTTTTTCCCTCTGGTTGCATATGTGACATGCTGGTAGAAATTATGTAAAAGGGATTTGAAGTTTGCCTGCATTAAAGTCCCTGGCCACTAGGAGCGCCGCTTCTGGATGAGCATTTTCTTGTTTGCTTATGGCGTTATACAGCTGGTTGAGTGCTGTCTTAGTCCCAGCATCGGTTTGTGGTGGTAAATAGTAACCCGTGCCCCTGTGACAACAATTTTAGACCCACTTGTGGACCCCTTAAATGTGGAGTATGAAATAAATTTTACACAACTAATTTTTGCTATCGTTCTTTTTTTACATCCGTTATTAGACAGTGGCAACGATGATGATTATGAACATGGTCTTTTGCCTGCTAATGCCTGCAATGCAGTGAAGAAAACTATATGACAACAATAACGTCTAATGTAACTGGCCCCAGCTTGCCCCCCCCCCCCCCCAGTTGAAATGGTCTAGAACTGCCACTGATCATTAGCAAAGTCGTTGTAGCCTATAATTTCACTTCCCCTGTGAGAACTATGAGCACAGGACTTGGCTTTATTGTACCGCAGCCGAATAGCCTGCCAGCCTACCAAAGCTTGCACAGTGTCCATTACAGTGTAGAAAAACGAGTCTCTAGCCCAAACCGTTCAATAGTTACCCATATTATCAGAGCTTCATCTTATTCTTTCTATTTCTATGGCGGATTTGAGTCCGCAATTTATGGAAGATGCCAAAACATTGGAGATAACAATCAATGGGGAAGTCAAAGATACTGGTTTCCGCTATCCATCTATGGCTAAGTTTTCCCCTAAATGCTTATGACAAATCCAGCTCCAGAACCAGCCATAGCCTAGACAGCTGGCTAATCTTTTGAATACGGTGTAGTAAAAAAATAAAAACAGCAACAACAGATAGTATTAAATAGCAAGATAAGGTTAGCATGTTAGCTAGCTACACCTACTGCTGTCAATGCCCCTTTTTGTTGTTTCTATTACAAAAACACCCCTATACATAGGACCTTCAATCAGAAGCAACGAGGAGCAGCTGCTTCCAATTGAAGGTCAACCCCATTAACTAAACATAGAAATAGAAAGACTAGAACTAACATAGAAATATACTTACATAGAACATAGACCAAAAAACCCCGGAACACATAAAACAAACACCCCTCTTACATAAGCACATAGCCCAACAAACCCCGAACCACATAAAACAAACACCCCCTGCCATGTCCTGACCAAACTACAATAACAAATAACCCCTTTACTGGTCAGGACGTGACACAGGGTTAACATCAGGAAGTCCAAGAACATCCTGTTTGTCATCCCCAGGCCAGACGTCTACAGGAGCTCCGCCTCCGACGCATACATTTTCTTCAGGGAAGCTAAGGCAAGTGACGCTATTTTAACCATTGTGTGGTGTTTATGTTTCTGTTATTCACCCAATGTTCACCCAATGTTCACCCAATGTTATTGGGTTTTTAAAACAAAACAGCCATAACAATTTACTTAAAAATACTTAATACTTAGATGTTGACTCTGCTAGATCACATTTATCAATAAAAGCACAATTCGTTTTTTGTTGTTGATAAAATGTGATTTTTGTAAACAAATTGATCATAATCAGGACATGGGTGGAATAAATCATGTTTATCTTGAACAAATATAAATGAAACAAGGTTTTCATCACTATTGATGTTTATTGTTATGAACTAAACAAATTGGAAGGACAAATTTTACATACAGTATTTTATGGAAATTATAAATGTGCCCCATTGAACACAAATTAAGGCCGGACTACATACCACATGAGGGACAGAGTTTTACTGTGTGTGTGTTGCAAATGAATTTTTTGCACTTAATGCATGTGTTCTGTGTCTTCCTATCCTTCTTGTTGCTACCGGCTGCAATCTAGAATGATGAAAACACTTATTTCAGGAATTGTACTAACATCTCACTCACTCACATATATAGTTACAGCAGGCCAAGGTAGGAGAGTCAGACACACACACACATGCAACAACATCACTCACACTTACTTCCGGTATTGGAGTTGTTGGTTCTGTGGGTCGGGCAGATGGGGCACCAGCATCCTCCTCCTGAATCCTCCTCACGATGGCTGCAGAAGCTGTGGTCCTTGGGATATGTTGCCTCCTCTGGATTTGAGGTCTTACCAATGCCTTGCCCAGCTCCTCAAGAAAGAGCCGTCACCTCTGGAGCTTTCTTCTGTTCCAATCTGGGTTCAATGCCATTCAGATGATGTCCAAGATTTGAAGAATATCACAAGTGGACAGTCAACTTCCTCTTGAGGAGCTCCTGTCCCAGCTTGTGCGAAGTAAAATGTTTATTGCATGTGATGTTGTGGCCACGCAGTCCATGTGTCACGTCCAGGACAACCTGCATCCCTTGATTATTCTCAGGGGCTCCTCCATCTGGCTTCCCCGTATACACTTGCAAGTTCCACGCATATGAAGCACCATCACAGGCAGCCCAGATCTTGATTTCATATTTTGTGGGTTTAGACAGTATGTACTGCCTGAAGGGGCAGTGGCCCCTAAATGGCATAAGCTGCTCATCAACGTTGGGCCCTGGGTTGTAAAAAGGGGGAAGGCTGTCCACCCACTTGTCCCACACTGACCTGAGTGCAGCTAGCTTGTCTCTCTGCCGCCGAGCTGGTCTGGTGTCTCGGTTATCGAAGCGGATAATCCTGAAAATAATGTGGAAGTTTTCCAGAAACATTGTAGCATGGAAAAGTTCTCTGCCAGTTTCTGCATCCCATAGGGATTCTGTGGATTCCACATTGGATCTGAAAACACCAGCAAGGATAAGAACCCCAAAGTATCCATGTAAATGAGTTTGGTCAATTTCCTTCCATCTCTCTACAAAAATGTGCCTTCCCTCCAAATTAGTGCAGTCCAGAATGATTTTCTGGATGGTATCTGGGGTGAACAGTTCAAAAGAAGACTTTATGTCCTGCGCATGCGTAACCGCCATCTGCGTCGGCCCATGTTTTATCCTTATCACAGCCATGCAGGGTGGCTCATTCCTTGGGCAAGAAGACCATTCAATTACACAATTTTTTTACATACATATTTCTCCTCCTGCGGGCTGCTGATGAGCTGGTTGTTGATGGGCTGGTCCTGGGGCTGTCTGCTGATGGTCTGGTCCTGGGGCTGGCTGAGGGTCAATCTTCTCCTCTTCCAACTCACTGTCAGACTCCGATTTGACAGATACATGATCCTCATATTTGGAAAACACTAGCTTCAAAAATAAGAGATTATTTTTGCCATACTGATTGATTGTGGTATGGAGCCACACATGCAAAGCTATTTATTTGTTGTGTCCCAATTTGTACCAGCTGGTGCAGAGTGTGGGAAAATACAGAATTTTTCACAACGTATCGAAATAATGTATTGTAATAACATTGTGCAGATTCCAACAAGACATTGTGCTTCTACACCTGCATTGGTTGCTGTTTGGGGTTTTAGGCTGTGTTTCTGTACAGCACTTTGAGATATCAGCTGATGTAAGAAGGGCTTTATAAATACATTTGATTTGATTTGTGTAGTTTCACACACTACAAAGGGTAAAGAGTGTGAGAAAAGTTGGAGACAGGCAGACAGGCAGACAGGCAGGGAGACAGACAGACAGACAGGTTCTTGGTGCTATGTTGAAACAGCAGGCCCAGGGAGGAGGAAGACGACTGAAGTCACACAGCAAACCTTTTTGTTTCATTTTTATTTGTTTTCCACACTTTTATTACACTTGGATAACCACATATGTAATATAAATGTGTAGGGGGGTGTGCACTCAATGAAAATGTGATCTTTTACATGTTCGTCACAGAAAATGAGCCAAGGCCAATGAGTCTCAGGTTTAAAAAATTATTAATTGTATCATCTTTATTTTAGTAAACATAGAAAATGTAACCACACAAGGGTTAAGTAGTAATCAGAAACGCGAGGAGAATCATTTATCCATTGCATCTTGGTTGGATCTGAAAAAGTGTGGCTTCTCATTTCAGATCGGACGTGATTACTTTCAAATAGTTTATAAATACCTTATAAAGTTGCTATAAATTCCATAAGCAATTTATTTATTAAAGTTCTTTATGAATTAGAGATATTCTTGCAATTCTGTTTTCTGAGAGTGGATTTCCTTTTCTTCCAGACTGAGGAGTTGTCCCAAAAAGCTCAGCTGGCAGCAGCGGAGAAGTTCAAGGTCCAGGGAGAAGACAGAACGTCCAGCATCCAGGAGAACACACAGAAGCCCACAGGATACAAGAGGAGAGCAAAGAGGAAGAGGTGAAGGGTCGAACTTAGCCTGGCCCCGTATCTGTTTGTGCTGTTCTGTCAGATCTTGAACCAGGCTTTTCCAACCTACATCCTCTGGCGTTTACTTAACTTTTATCATAAAACATTGTTTATGACGTCAGCAGTTTTTACGTCCTCATTATGCTCTAACAGTATAAGCAGTGATTCACTACCAATGTGTTCCATCATGCTTTGCAGGTTGATGAGACGGCCTTGAAGTACATTGAACTGGTGATGTCACAAGCCAATGTGTCTTGACTGAAGGCTATACGAGCGCTCAAAAACAACAATGACATCGTCAATGCCATCAGGTTAAGAATATTTAATTGGTTGTCAATCTGTTGTAAATGTAATATCATCTGTAATTTACGTTTTCCTTTGATTTCTATGTTGTAAGGTGATTACAGGCACATCTGGACATTACAGTTCTAGATTCTATTCTGTTCTATTCAATGTTGGAATCTCCTAAGATGCAAAAACCCTTTGAATTCTTCTTTGCAGGAGCTGACCATGTAAACACCTAACAACCATGAGGATCAGGTCCAGTCCAACCTTTTAATAGACGTTGTCTAAATTAATTTCAAGCCTAGAAATAAAGTTGTTGAAAAGGAGATGGAATATTTTGTTTCTATTTAGTGTTTACACGGTGTGTTTATGTTTCCCATTTATTGGTAATTACATACAAAAATCACATGTATTTTTTAAAATATTGTTTACGCACGTAACACCTGTCCGTACACACCTGCTTTATACAGGTGAAATAGTTGAAATGATGTTACAGATCGTGTGTGTGTGTGTGTTGCCACGGTAACGGCGTTCAACCCAAGCTTCAGGTAAAGTGCGTGCAAGAAACTTCCCCCGACATCAGAGAATGATCCAGAAAGGTCTCCAGACGGTGATAGTGAAACCAGCGAATTCGAGAGATACGTCATTGCGCAGGAGAACGAGGAAACATTTTGCCCTGTCATATTTAGCTACCGATTGAACTCAATATCCAACAGCACATTGTGACGAATACTGCCTTTCTGGAGCGGAAAGAACTAGATCGCAAGAGATGTAAGTGTGGGATGGAGGGTCGGATGAGAGCGCTAGCGTCCAAAGCAATGGCCACCCTTGCAAATGCGGGGTAGCTTGCTAGCAATTTAGCCATAGCTAGCTTCAAGTTGTGTTACTCGGAGCTTAGCTATGCTAGCTAACCAACGTTACTTGTCTGGAATGCTCCGACATGTATGTATAAAAATAGCAACTCTGCAATAAAAGTACATTTTGTCCACGGGACGTAAACTGCAACGCTAACGCTATAGCTTTAGCTAACCGTAGCTAGCTAACGTTAGGCCTACATGCTGCCTCCATGCACATGGGGTACGATTAGTGGGAATGAAAGGAGCAATTGTCAGCTTTACACTCCAGGAAAAGTCTCATATCATGTGCCGTAATGAGATATTATCAATAATACAAGGCTGGGCTTTAGTTCTCCACAACGGTTACATGAGCAGATAGTCCTTTATTCACGTGGGCTAGCTATTTCCTTGCAAATAGACTAGCCTAGCAAACGTTACTGGATGCACGTTGGAGTGACATTCCATGTCACCTGTCAGCTAGCTAGCTCATTAATTAATAGGGTGTTGGATCTGGTTAGCCAAGAATAACCATTAGGAATTGCCAGCAAAACCACTGAAATAAGGGCAGAGACCAGTGACAATTAGCCACCTGACCAAGTATAACCTTGGATAAGGTTGAATGGGTGGAGCTAGACTAGCTTGGCCACCTGATGATGAATGTTCCTGATGTATAGTATTGAATGTAACCAAACGATATTATCATAGTTAGCTAGTCAATGCTTAAAGCAAACGTGCATGCTTTTTCTGTTTCACCCGATGATGCATGCAACAGACCTGGAGACTGCTTTCTAAACAGCAAATTATTCAGTTTTGCATCCAAAATTAAAGGATTTTATCCCTTCATTGTTTTCCATCCCTATTTCCTCATGATGGGGTTGCAATTTCCCAAATATTTATGTTTGGATTTTATGAACAGAACCTAGAAGACATTGGCCGTTGCTTTGTATTGGACTAATAAGTCTTCTCTCTTCTCTATTGTCCAATAGGCAGCCAGCAACAGCAAAGTGGTATGACAGAAGGGACTCAGTGTTCATTGAGTTCCTGGTAGAAGACAGCAAAGATCTTCAAGTAAAGTTTGAAAAATCTAAACTTGATTTTCGGTAAGCTGCTTCACCATGACCCAGGACACACTGCAGTTTAATTGACACTGATGTTAGGGTAAATTTTGAGCTGTCCATAAATTACGCCTATTGCACTTGCAGAAGCAGTTTCCCGGACACAGATTAAACCTAATCCTGCCGGGACCAGAAAGCATATTTATTTTACTTTTAGTTCAGGAATAAGATAAATGTTATCGGCCCCTAGTGTCTGAATGAGTAAACCATTCATCTACAGTGCCTTCAGAAAGTATTCACACCCCTTGACATTGACTATCCCTTTGAGCATGGTGAAGTTATTAATTACACTTTGATGGTGTATCAATACACCCAGTCACTACAAAGATACAGGCGTCCTTCCTATCTCAGTTGCTGGAGAGGAAGGAAACCGCCCTAACCCATGAAGCCAATGGTAACTTTAAAACAGTCAAACTTTAATGGCTGTTATAAGAGAGAACTGAGGATGGATCAACAACATTGTAGTTACTCCACAATACTAACCTAATTGACAGAGGGCAAAGAAGGAAGCCTGTGCAGAATACAAATATTCCAAAACATGCATCCTGTTTGCAACAAGGCACCAAAAGTAATACTGCAAAAATGTGGCAAATCAAATCACCTTTTGACCTGAATACAAAGTGTTATGTTTGGGGCAAATACAACACATTACTGAGTACCAGTTTTTCAGTATATAAATAATACTGAATGGAGCTAAACACAAGCAAAATCCTAGTGGAAAACCTGGTTCAGTCTGCTTTCTACCAGACACTGGACAATAACCTAAATCACAAGGCTAAATCTACACCGGAGTTGCTTACTAAGAAGGCAGTAAATGTTCCTGGCTGAGTTACAGTTTTGACTTAAATCTACTTGAAAATCTGGAAAAACCTGAAAATGGTTGTCTAGCAATGATCAACAACCAATTTCACAGAGCTTTTTTTTTTTTTTAAGAATAATAGGAAAATGTTTTACAATCCAGGTGTGGAAAGCTCTTAGATATTTACCCGGAAAGACATAGCTGTAATTGCTACCAAAGGTACTTCTACAAAGTATTGACTCAGGGGTGTGAATTCTTCTGTAAATGAGATTTCTGGATTTAATTATGAATACATTTGTTTTCACTTTGACATTATGGGGTATTTACATTTCCATTTAAGTCATTTAGCAGACGGTCTTATCCAGAGCGACTTACAAATTGGTGGATTCACCTTATGATATCCAGTGGAACAACCACTTTACAATAGTGCATCTAAATCTTTTAAGGTGGGGGGGGGTTTAGAAGGATTACTTTATCCTATCCTAGGTATTCCTTAAAGAGGTGGGGTTTCAGGTGTCTCCGGAAGGTGGTGATTGACTCCGCTGTCCTGGCGTCGTGAGGGAGCTTGTTCCACCATTGGGGTGCCAGAGCAGCGAACAGTTTTGACTGGGCTGAGCGGGAACTGTGCTTCCTCAGGGGTAGGGAGGCGAGCAGGCCAGAGGTGGATGAACACAGTGCCCTTGTTTGGGTGTAGGGCCTGATCAGAGCCTGAAGGTACGGAGGTGCCGTTCCCCTCACAGTTCCGTAGGCAAGCACCATGGTCTTGTAGCGGATGCGAGCTTCAACAGGAAGCCAGTGGAGAGAGCGGAGGAGCGGGGTGACGTGAGAGAACTTGGGAAGGTTGAACACCAGACGGGCTGCGGCGTTCTGGATGAGTTGTAGGGGTTTAATGGCACAGGCAGGGAGCCCAGCCAACAGCGAGTTGCAGTAATCCAGACGGGAGATGACAAGTGCCTGGATTAGGACCTGCGCCGCTTCCTGTGTGAGGCAGGGTCGTACTCTGCGAATGTTGTAGAGCATGAACCTACAGGATCGGGTCACCGCCTTGATGTTAGTAGAGAACGACAGGGTGTTGTCCAGGGTCACGCCAAGGTTCTTAGCACTCTGGGAGGAGGACACAATGGAGTTGTCAACCGTGATGGCGAGATCATGGAACGGGCAGTCCTTCCCCGGGAGGAAGAGCAGCTCCGTCTTGCCGAGGTTCAGCTTGAGGTGGTGATCCGTCATCCACACTGATATGTCTGCCAGACATGCAGAGATGCGATTCGCCACCTGGTTATCAGAAGGGGGAATGGAGAAGATTAATTGTGTGTCGTCTGCATAGCAATGATAGGAGAGACCATGTGAGGATATGACAGAGCCAAGTGACTTGGTGTATAGCGAGAATAGGAGAGGGCCTAGTACAGAGCCCTGGGGGACACCAGTGGTGAGAGCACGTGGTGCGGAGACAGATTCTCGCCACGCCACCTGGTAGGAGCGACCTGTCAGGTAGGACGCAATCCAAGCGTGGGCCGCGCCGGAGATGCCCAACTCGGAGAGGGTGGAGAGGAGGATCTGATGGTTCACTGTATCAAAGGCAGCAGATAGGTCTAGGAGGATGAGAGCAGAGGAGAGAGAGTTAGCTTTAGCAGTGCGGAGAGCCTCCGTGACACAGAGAAGAGCAGTCTCAGTTGAATGACCAGTCTTGAAACCTGACTGATTTGGATCAAGAAGGTCATTCTGAGAGAGATAGCAGGTTAGCTGGCCAAGGACGGCACGTTCAAGAGTTTTGGAGAGAAAAGAAAGAAGGGATACTGGTCTGTAGTTGTTGACTTCGGAGGGATCGAGTGTAGGTTTTTTCAGAAGGGGTGCAACTCTCGCTCTCTTGAAGACGGAAGGGACGTAGCCAGCGGTCAAGGATGAGTTGATGAGCGAGGTGAGGTAGGGGAGAAGGTCTCCGGAAATGGTCTGGAGAAGAGAGGAGGGGATAGGGTCAAGCGGGCAGGTTGTTGGGCGGCCGGCCGTCACAAGACGCGAGATTTCATCTGGAGAGAGAGGGGAGAAAGAGGTCAAAGCACAGGGTAGGGCAGTGTGAGCAGGACCAGCGGTGTCGTTAGACTTAGCAAACGAGGATCGGATGTCGTCAACCTTCTTTTCAAAATGGTTGACGAAGTCATCCGCAGAGAGGGGGGGGGGAGGATTCAGGAGGGAGGAGAAGGTGGCAAAGAGCTTCCTAGGGTTAGAGGCAGATGCTTGGAATTTAGAGTGGTAGAAAGTGGCTTTAGCAGCAGAGACAGAAGAGGAAAATGTAGAGAGGAGGGAGTGAAAGGACGCCAGGTCCGCAGGGAGGCGAGTTTTCCTCAATTTCCGCTCGGCTGCCCGGAGCCCTGTTCTGTGAGCTCGCAATGAGTCGTCGAGCCACGGAGCAGGAGGGGAGGACCGAGCCGGTATTGTGTGTAGATGAAAAAAAAAAATATATATATATATATATATATATATATATATATATATATATATATATATATATATAATTTTATTTTTTAATCCATTTTTAATTCAGACTGTAACACAACAATATGTGAAATAAGTCAAGGGGTATGAATACTTTCTGAAGTCACTGTATTTTACTCTGTTCTGTCTTTTCAGTTGTGTTGGCGGGATTGAAAACCTCAAACACCAAAATGAATTGGACCTTTTTGACTCAATTGACCCCAATGTAAGTCTTTTTTTTTTCTTTTCATTTATCTACTGAATCACTAACTGCAATGACCTGGATGTTAAATAGGATGAAAAAGATGATCCCTCATACAAAATGACTTGTAATATATTATGAGCATCTCTCTTCTTCTCCTTGTAGGAGTCCAAGCACAAACGTACGGACAGGTCTGTGTTGTGTTGTCTAAAGAAAGCAAAGGCAGGTATTGCATGGCCACGGTTAACGAAGGACAAGGCAAAGGTCAGAAATGTTTTGGTACAATATTCTACATTCCCTCTTCTGTTTTGTATTTCTGGGCTCTTCTTCAGAAAGTGTCTCAGAGTAGGAGTGCTGATCTAGGATTACATCCCTCATGTTCATGTATCTTATTCATCAAAAAGGTCAAACTGATCAGCACTCCTACTCTGAGACTAAGATCACATAAGAGGGGCATTTTGTCTTAAATGTTGGTTAAAATGTTGATTTGGGATGTCTGTTTTGTTTTCCACAGTTTCAATGGCTGGGTGTCGACTTCAACAACTGGAAAGACTGGGAAGATGATTCTGATGAGGATCTGTCCAGTTTCGACAAGTTCTCAGAGGCAAGCAAAGCAAGCATGTCATGTTGCACAGTGTGTAATGTTTTTAAATGTGTTCAATTATTGTAGTTTTTTTAAATGTCCAAACAGTGATTGTTGTCTCTTATTTTCAGATGATGAACACGATGGGAGGAGAAGACGGTATGCCAGATCTGGGCATGGGTGGTATGGAAGGTCTAAAAGAGGTTTGTGTTTCATTTTTTTTTGTTATCTCCAAATTAACTTTATACCAAATATCAAAGGAATTGCAAACATGTAACGTTACTGTATACGGTGATGTAAGGAAAAGGATATCTACTTGCTTTTATGTTTTGCAGTTTCGAGTAAATTTGACACTAATCGTCAATTTCTTTTATTTACAGCACGACAGTGATGATGAAAGTAAGTTTTGATAACATTTTAGCACACGACCAAAGAATGTAGCAAGCAGACATTCTTGAGCATTTTCATAGTACATTTCATTTTAAGTTTCTTGAAAATCCTCATACCATCTACACATGAGCGATGTTGTGGAATTGGTAGATTAACTTTTTACCTTAAGTCTTCTAACTTTTCAGAGATGCCAGACTTGGAGTAATGGGAGCATAAAGGAAGTTCTGTAACCGATGACAACAAGGAAGTAAAGCCTCCAAAGGTCGGTTGAAGAGAAAGATTAGAGATGAGTTATTGGTAGCCATATTTGAAAGGAGGAAACGTCACCCGTTTTCCAAACACATCACAGGAAACTCGCTGACGAAAGACTGTCTGTCGTAACATGACACCAGAGCATTCTTCAGCCACTGTCCTAGGTGTGGTGCTGTTCTAATTCTGCATGGAAAATTCAGTTGTTTCCATGACGTGTTGTTGTGGGGTTTAGTTATATTGTCCTTTAACTTAACCAGGGGCCACGTTGTGGAACATTTAGATTGAAATACGTAATGTGGATCAAACACGCCTCTGACATGTAGAATTAAGGAATCATGTCGGTTCTATTCATGCTATTTCTATCTGCAACGTTTGACAATGTTTGCCTGCTGAATGTTGCCCTGCTCTGATGGGATAATATCTTAGTTACACCCCACCTCTCCCTTTTTTATTTAATAATGTCTGTGAGGTTACGTATTGAATTTAGACATATTTGTGAATTCTAAATGAGGGATAAAAACAGGTTTCAAAACAACCGCCTATTTTCAATAAAGTAGTTTCTTTTTTAAATTAAAATGCCCCATTTTATTGTTCATACTGTTCATTTTGTTTGATTGATTTTCCTTAATGTATCTATAGTTTTAACTCAAAGCAAATATTTTCCCAGTGTACATTAACGTGCAAATATTACAGGTAATAGTGCATTCATTGATTTTAAATATTGAGGTATTTAAATGAATATGCATGTTAAACTTATTTTACAGTATAACATAAGTTATAATGGTACAACCTTTCCATGCAATTGCATTTTGCGAGGATGTTTTTTCTTTAGTATATATCAGTGTAAATACTGAACATTTTCAAAGGATACACCGGTAGTTTACTTCAATGCAGTGGTCGTTGGACATTTTGTATCCAACAAAAGTGTAGGAGCAGATATCAAAAATATGATTTATTCTATTTTCAAAGGGGTGCAGAAACATAACAAAAATATAACTTGTCAATAAATTACCTAATTTAATTTGCAAGTGTTAAAGCAAATGCACTACTATGTTTCGGCAACCTTTTGTTTTTGCAGATCAGGTTAAATCAATTTCAGTTTGTTAAATGCAGTGGGAATTTTTATTTCCGTATTTCTAATAAACTGTCTGAGACTAAGTTGATGTTTGGAGGTTGTCTGGTTAAATACAGTGTCTCTTGCTACTTAAAGTGAGAATAACATGTCTCCTATAGAGGGTATGAACAAAGATTCATTTTTTATTTCAGCAGTTGTCACTTAAATGCTGATACATCCTCTGGCCACCTGGTAGTGCTGATGGTCTACCATGGCTACAAACCCACATATAGGCTATTGAGATAATCTATTCAGATTAGGAACCATCATAGCAATATTATGTGCTGCCAGTCTAGGATACCTTACCTTTTGGACAGTCCCACTTGAAGTTTTCATTTTCCTCAATAAAATTATTTCATGTTGGGTCAGTATAGGAGCATGCTAAATGCCACAACTGTGTGCCATTCAGAGAGACTAATATGAGACTTTAGTAAACACTAACACACACTAATTGGGGTCTTAATGTTGGTAACAGTTTGTAATATTCTCCTTATCGAAGATGTATGCACAAACCATTAATTGCAAGTCCATTTTTATTTACATAAATTCAATCCCTGTTGGAGTTAATAAATATCAGATTTATATTGGGGTTAGATTTTACAATTGGGTTAGAAATAATGTATATTCGGTTAAAGGGGATTGGAGCCAAGTGAGTTTATATTATTATTACCCTAAATGAACGCTCTGTAATATTGTATGTCATTGAGACCAGTAGTGACAGTGCCCATCATTTACCAACAGAAATATGAGCATCTTAATGAAAGATATTTGTGTAATAATGAGAGTTTTGTGAAAATAAAGATCTAAAACACCTGTCATGTCCCTGGTAATAATGAACATCAAAAATGTTTTTTCCTACAGTTCAATCTAGAAGAAAACAGACCGGCAGAAGAATCTGAATTTTAGGACGTTTTTTTTTAACATATAAAATAATCAATCCAGGGTTCTCTGATTATGAAAGTATGTTTATAATATGTTCTTGATAGGATCCAAGCATATTGTTGTACTGTATCACGTCTTTTCCCATACCTTTCATAACCAAATGGCCAAAGAGGAGACATTGTATAGATTTGAAATTATATTGTCTATCCATCCAGTTTCAACAATCATGGTCAATTAAAAAATAACATTTTACACTGTACATCACAAAGCTTTTCAATGGAATACAAACATAATTATTTTAATTTCAAAATGTTCAACATAAGTCATAAACTAAAATAAGGAAAGAAATCTATTTTATCTACCGCTGGAGGAATCAAGCGAAATGAAAGCGAATGTAAAAGGAGAATCAGCTTCATGTCTTGTTCAGTTTACTGCTCTATCAAGTAGTGAAAATGGAAGTGGTCTGTAATAACGCTATGAGCTGGTTCAACACTGCAGTACCCCTCCATCCCATCACAAGAGTCCCTGCAGCATCAACTGTCCTGTCACCTTTAGATCGGAGCACAAAATGGCCGCCTTGTAAACAGCGGGAGGAGGTAGGGGGTGAAAGCAGGAAGGAGGAATGGAGGGAAGAGTGGGACTAAGGAGTCAAAAAAGGGGGGTTTGACCTCCAAGTTTAATGTCCCTCTGATGCAGATGTTATGAAGAGATCATACAGGTGCACATTTAGTTTACCTCACGTCCACACCTAGTAACACAAAGCTAAAGAATTAAATCGCCTCAGTTTAGGTGATTATCTTCTCGATTCTTCTCTGTTTTTACCCCCCAGGTGTAAGAACCATAGCCTGGTTTCAGATCTGTTTGTGCTGTCTTGCTAACTTCGTGGCAACATAGCACAAACAGAAATAGGACCAGGTTATAGGAACCTGAGTTTGGAGGGCAAAACAGACTAGATATCAGAGGTGAGTGGACTTACCGGTACACTGAAAATAACTCCCTGATCTTAAATCGATCCCTCTTCCCCTAGAGAGAAAAGAGAACCTCTCCCTCTAGAACCTCTCCCCCTGAGAGAAGAGAAAACGCACCAGGTGTCTGCTAACACCAGCATGAAGCCACTGCATCATCATGCACCCATTTTGGTTTTCAGCCACATTTTGGTGTTTTTTTTTCTTTAAAAGGTTATGTATAAGAAAGAACTACAATCAACTAAGAAAACGAGCTCGATCCACATAACAAAGCAAGTCAGGTTTTTTGTTGTTGTTATTACATAAAATGACACGAAAATGAAAGCCAATCCAGCTGTCACACGTCTGTACATAAATCCGCTCTAAGGGCACAAGCTTTAATGAAAATAAAGGCATTCCAGAAACTGAGTAAAACGTAACAGTCTGGTTCAGATAATAGTGGTACTGAACTACATACAGTAAAAACCCTTTTATCTTCTTAGGCACTTAACATGGCTGTATCGAAGTCAAGGAGAGCCAACAGGTCAAAGAAGTGGAATTTTGTAGTAGAAAATTAATAATAATGTACAATTTGGTAGCTTTGCGGGTAGGAGACTTGCGCCAGTAACCGAAAGGTTGCTGGAACGAATCCTCGAGCTGACAAGGTAAAAATCTGTCGTTCTGCCCTTGAGCAAGGCAGTTAACCCACTGTTCCCCGGGCGCCGATGACGTGGATGTCGATTAAGGCAACCCCCCGCACCTCTCTGATTCAGAGGGGTTGGGTTAAATGCGGAAAACACATTTCAGTTGAATGCATTCAGTTGTACAACTGACTAGGTATCCCCCTTTCCCTTTCAAGATGTATTTAAATAGAGATGGAGAATGATTTAACAAAAGACCTGTTCAGTTTTGTGTGTTGTGTGTTTATTTTGATATAAATCTGACTGTGTTTGTGCTCCCCTTGAAGAGCACAGACTCAGAACAATTTGACTTCAACGCAAAAATTGAAGGGCTTTGCGATAAAAGGGGAGCACTCTAAATATGTTGTCTGTAAAACTACTAGTGAATCAGAACTTTACTGTAGCAAAATCAATGAAGGAGGAGGGGGGCAAAAGATGCTTCTTTCCCTTAGAATAGGCTACAGCGTGATGAATAAAGACAACAAAGCATGATAACGAACAAAGGAATTGTGGTAATGAAAAAAGGCCAGAATAAAAATGGTTTGCTAAAACAGGCACACACACATACACACACAACACACGCAAGACTTGAAAATGGAATTTGAGTCGAATAAAATCCTCATAAATTCTTTAAAGGTATAATATAACATACATGTCAGGTTCCCGAAGATTCATGAAACAAAAACAATAAAACACAAGGGAGAGATTCAAACTGGATGAAAAAAATTAAAAAGCATGCAGAAGTCCACTGCTCTACTGTAGCTTCACTCCTAGCAGACTACAAACAAGAGAGAGAGAGAGAGATGCCCCTGTCCTGAGCAGTTATAGCCACCTGGTCAGCCAGGAGTGACCCATTCCCTACACCACAGGCCACAGCAGGGTGCTTTCTTCAGTGGCAACTAAGTCCTCTTCTTACCCTCCATCTTTATCCTGCAGTCCAAGGGGGGAGGTATGGGTAAGGGTCAGTGGTGGAGTGTTGGAGGGTGGTTAGGGCTTTGGCTGCCCTGTAATTCAGCATGTCCTGTTTCTGGATCAGCAGAGTGAGAATGAGGATGGTGAGGAAGGTGGAATTGTTGTGAGGGTGAGGAGGGTTTGTGTCTATGGTCCATATGTACTATGTGTGTGGGTGGGTTAAAGGGGAAGGGGGGAAGAGGTATGTGTGCATGTGTGTGTTGGGTGGGGTTGAGGGTTCAGAGGGGGTTTGGGTACAGAATAGAGGGATAGGGGGTTCAAAAAGCCAACCTTCTTCCACCAGGCTTATAGGGCCTGAGTCTTGAGCTCGATGGCCTCTCCTCGGGTGTCCTGCTGGCTCTCAGCCTCTGGGGGCCTGGTGCCCTTCAGTATGGCCATCCTCTCAGAGAGGCCGCGCATGCGGGGAAACAGCATGAAATCATAGATAATAGCTCCCATAGCACCACCAATCATCGGACCCACCCAGTACACCTGGCACAGGACCAGACCAGGGAGAGGGAGACAGAGACACAAAGAGAGAGATAGAGAGGGGAATGTGTTGGTGAGTTCATCTAGCTATTTCACAGTTCTAAATTCCAAACAACATATTGTAAGTTGTTGTAAATTGCTGTAAATTGTTGTACAATTTTTTAATTGCTGTACGTTGTGGCTTTGTAAGGTGTGAACAAAGTGTCTTACCCAGTGGTTGACAAAGTTTCTGACCAGGACAGCGGGGGCGAAGGACCTGGCAGGGTTCATTCCAGCACCAGTGTAGTACATCTATATCAAAGAGAATAGACCGGGGTTATATTTTGGTAACAGTATGTAGAGTGCAGTGGTGAAAAACCTACCTACATCATACAGTAGTACTTTTTAATGCACTCATATTGGTCTATCTAGAGTCCTGACCAACCCCATCAAAATAATGGATTACACACCCCTTCTCTCTTGTAGTCACCTGTTTAATCAGGCATTCCTGCTTCTGACATCATCTATTCATATACATTATTGGAATTTACCTATCCCTAAATATCCTACATTGACTGATGTTCTATATTGTTCAGGGCCGGGTTTCCCAAAAGCGTACTGTAGCACTAAGATCATGTTTCGTCCACTCAATTTCAATGGAATTAAGATGATCTTAGTGCTACAACGCATTTGGGAAACCTAGCTCTGATCATATCATAATGAGTCATAATGGTCTCTTACCACCCCACTCCAAGCCTATGTCTCTTAGTTTAGTTTATTGCTCTTTCAGCATTATTACAAGTTATTAAAAACAGTTGTCAAAAAAAGTTAAATACAACATTTTTAAAGTGCTAAAAATCTCTAAGCTTCAACCCACCCAACCCTGTGTCTAAGCCTGTTTTCACCCAATACAATTCCCTGTATTCTATGGTCTATAAACATATATTTTATATATTTGGAATACATGTCTTACCCCCAGCAGGTGTCCTATGAGGACAGAGAAGCCGATGGCTAGGGCGGCAGAGCCCAGGCGTCCATTACGCCTCTCATCGGTCACAGCGAAGATGCAGACAACCAGCTGCAGGGTGAGGAACACCTCCATGGTGGTGGCCATGCCCAGGCTGATACCTGGCTGCAGCTGGAGAAGGGGGACGAGATAGAACAGACAGTTGAATGAATGATTACTGTTCACTTTTTTAAGTTATATCTATTCCACTGGCTGATATGAAAAACTCTTAACAGTCAGTCAATCAATCAGAAGGTTAAACCTTTAATGCATAAAAATAGCTCACAAAAAATATATAATTGGCAAATCTTACATTGCACATGCATTCTAAAGAGTGGTGTTTTTGTACACATTTAATTACAGATTTTTTATGACTAACTATTCATAACATCTAACATTGTATACGGTACCAGTCAAAAGTTTGGACCCACCTACTCTTTCCAGGGTTTTTCTTTATTTGTACTATTTTCTACATTGTAGAATAATAGTGAAGACATCAAAACTATGAAGTAACACATATGGAATCATGTAGTAACCATCCTTTGCCTTGATGACAAGTGCTCAGCATATGTGGGAACTCCTTCAAGACTGTTGGAAAAGCATTCCCCATGAGAGAATGCCAAGAGTGTGCAAAGCTGTCATCAAGGCTACTTTGAAGAATCTCAAATATAAAACATATTTTGATTTGTTTAACACTTTTTTTGGTTACTACATGATTCCATATGTGTTATTTCATAGTTTTGATGTCTTCACTATTATTCTACAATGTAGAAAATTGTACAAATAAAGAAGTCGTGGTTACACACACAGATGTTCTTTATCACCTGTCAAGTTAATTTCATTTATTCATGGCAGGTGACAATGGAACTCTGAAATGTGTGATTGTCACCACAGACTTTCCTATCAGGGTTGTGATCAATTGACCCCAACCCTGGTTCATTCCTATATCACCTGTCATTGGTCAGGTAGTCTTACCGTGTTGAGTGCCAGGTTTCCCCTCATGTTGTTGGGGGTGACCCCGTAGAGCACGGCGGCCCCAGCCAGCGCCCCCAGACACTGGGCCACGATGTAGAAAAAGGCGCGGAACAGGGACATCTGGGAGCCAATCAGGTAGGCGAAGGTGACGGCCGGGTTGATGTGTCCCCCGCTGATGTGACCGATTGACTGGATGAGGGTGGCAGCGGCCAAGCCAAAGCAAAAGGCCACATGGAGAACGTTGTGGGGCCCGGTGGTCCAGCGCAAAGCCGCCCCCAGACCAAAGAACACAAAGAACATGGTGCCATAGAACTCAGCGAACACCGCCCGCCAGAACGACATGGACCGGAACTCCCACATGGTGGCCAAAAAGTCAAGATGCTACCCCAAAGCAATGGAGGGATGAAGAGAGGAGCGAAAACAGGAGAAAATGTGTATTCTCCTTTTGAGTCACCAAGCTCTGTTTACCGTATCAATAATGACTATCTCAGTGATGCCTTCAAGGTAGTATAAACAAAAAACAAGACAGCAAACTTAAAAGCAAAAAGTGCCTCTAAACCTAAAGATGCTTCCGCACTTAAACAACAGTTCCACATGCAACTCTCTAGGAGTCACTAACTTTACTGACTTCCAATGACCTGCAACGTCGCTTTCTGTCTAGTCTAGTCATAGAGACCTGTGTCCTGTCTGTGTGGAGCGGAGCGTTGGTCTCTGTGCATCTATATGCCAACCCTGCTGGTGGTTAGTAGAGGAACATTGATAGACAAAGGTTGAGCATGTCCTGCAGACATTTATCCTCACTGTCAGAGCAGGGGGAGCCCACGGGACTATTTATAACGGCCCCAGGGCCACGGACCCCAAGGGAGGGGGCTGGGAGGGGCCACCACACAATACAACAAATCAAAACCAAAATACTTAACCCTTCTAACACCCTGACCTCTCTCTGCCCAGTGCCCATGCCAGGGTTCATCATCCTAACCCTTAACCCTAACTATGAGCTTCATATTGTCCAGGGGCCATGGGGCCATGTAGACATATTACTTTTGATCATGTGTAAACTCAGGAAATTCATATTGAACAGGAATCAATATTTTCAGTAGGATTCAGAACTGGTGATGTTGTTAATGTTAGATGTTGGTTGAGGACAGGAAGGCCAGATAAATGGTTTATTGACCTTCTGCTACAACCAGTAGTGGATTGCTTCAGACAAATATAAGACCTGGGCTATACATATGGTTCTGGGGGTGCCTGGTTAGCCTTTCCAGAGTCCCATTTGGCCCATCTCATCTCTCCAGTGGGGTAAAAAGGGTCTGGTCTTCCTTTCTCAACATTCTTCAAGTGCTGACAGACACCAGAGAACAATCCCAGTATTCATAACACCATAGAGCAAGTGATGCCCCATAACGGAAACCAGCCTGAACTCACTACCTGCTGCCAATAGAAAGACTCGAATCATATGTGTTGTTATGCATGCAACTCTTATGGACACAGAGAGGAGCAGTACTCTTATCTCATTATGACGTGAAAGATGGGCCGAGTTACTGTCTGTTCTGACAATATCAATGTAACTCTGACAATATTCTTTGATTACTGAGGATTTAGAATGTGTTGCTTTATGTCAATGCAAATCAGTGATATAAACTATACTCATATTAAGAAACAGATTTGCCTCTACAATGTTGTTCTCAACTGTCAGTATTTTCCAAAGTAGATCTCTACTTGAACTAGTGACAGGACTTCATCCTTTAATCATGTGTCATGTTCTGTTTAACCCCCTCAATTGGCAGCATGCCGAGTAGCACATTGCACCCAGAGGAATCCCTCACTATCAATCGGCCTTTCTCAATACTCTTTTGATTGTGTCCTTTTGTCCCACATACTCAACTATTTTCATTCTCACACATCCACTCTATTAAACACTTCAATTAAAACTCCTAGTGAAGGATCATTACATTCATTACAATACATGTATTACTTTATTCTCAATATGTAGTGCTCTCCATAGTATTCAGGATGGGTGCAAGTTGGTTCTACGCAGCCCCAGAATTGATTAGGCAGACTTTTACATTGTATAGGGTGACTGAGCGGAGAGGCTCGGGCTCAGGACAGATAAAGCGGCAGATAAACCCATGTTTGGAGAGGGGGGGGGGGGGGGGGGGTAGCAGAAGGTTTGGCTTTGAGCTTCTGCACTGGAGCATCCAGCATCACGCTGACCAGGCTAGCCTGCCAGAGAGGGCGGATGGACTGAGCCGTGAAAGCATAGTGCTGTGGTCAGGGGCTTTTCCCCTCCCATCCTTTCATTCGCTGGAGAAACAAAACGCTGGCAGTAACAGATTCTGTTGCTTTCCACGATCTGTTTTGTCTTGCTGCGCATGCTGTCGAATGTATAAGAGCTTCCCTTATCCATGGTGGAGCAATAGCTGGTCATTTAGCCTACTCTTTCCATCCCATCCCGATATGCACTATGTAGCCTACCCCTTACCGGAGTGCTAATAGTACAGCACCATGGAACTAAGAATACATTGATTTTGGGTGAGCCATGTATGATATAAATGACCATGTGTATTCAAAGGAAAGGGATGTTTGTTTTTTATGATAAGATCAGTGTAACTCTAAGCTATTCTCTCATGCCAGTCAGCTGCACACTTAAATGGCATTTCCAAGCCACCTCTGGAGAAATTAAGGAAATTCAGTTGAGCACTTTGGATGCTATCACAAGTTACAAGTTGGCAAAAAACTGAAATAAATTCTGTATTATCTCCAAGTCTGAGATGACCAAATTTGTTAAAACCAAGCAGAGAGAATCATTAGATCATTTGTTTTGGTACTGTCCATATGTAGCTTGTTTTTGGTTGCAGGAATGGCTGAAGAATTGCAACATTTACCTGGAGATAACTCCGCAGATAGCACTGCTGGGTGATTTGAAAAGTCATAGTCAAATCGATCAATAATATAGTAATACTTTTAGCTGAAATGTTCATCTTTAGTTTACAATCTGTAGAAACAATGAGAACAGAAATGTTCAAAACCTTTGTGAAACATCACAGCACAGTTGAAAAATATATGGCAAATAGAAATAAAAACTGGACGGTGTTCAGGGATAGATGGGAGGGCTTGAGTGGAGCTGAAGGGTGGGGCTAAAAACAACAAGATAACTCATGTAAAATATACTGTGTCCGGAAAATGTATATAGGTTCAGAACTTTATTGAAACAGCACAGCTAAAAATATATGGCAAATAGAAGATAGATGGGAGGGGTTGAGGGGAGCTGAAGGATGGGATTGAAAACAAACAAAAGATAACTATTGTAAAATACATTGTGTCCGTATAATGTGCATAAGCAGGAAGTAGAAGCCTACAGTAAGTGTTGTTGTCCATTAGTTTACTCCAATTAGAGGAGGGGTGGTAAGGTTAGGGGAAATGAAAAGAAAAATAATGTAAAAAATATATAATATATATATTTACCCCAAAATATATGGGGGATTGGAAATGATGCAGAAAATTACATTGATGGAAGCTACAATCTATCTGTAATATTAAAAGCTGTTTTCTGCTTGGCCTGTAGGTATTGTTAAGGCAAAGACAGACCAGGCTCAGAATGAACTCGTTGGGTGGTGAGTTGCTGTATCTCTTTTGTGGTCTATGCATTCTGCCTCCCTCCCGGCCAGTTCTGCGTTGGTAAGCCTTCTATTGTGGGTGTAAGCCTGTTTTACAGAGGACGGGGTTAAAACCTGCTAGAGTGGGGAATTTATCTTCTATCACCTCTCTGCTTCAGACTGCTGACACCTACACAACTAACCAATCCACAGCCCCTCTCTCTACCATCCAACCCATAGCTCGCTACCATCTATCTCCCACTCTCCAACATCAGCTCTAACACTATGTGGTAGAAACGCACGCTACAGCATACAGAAGCCAGGACAATCTCCTACTCTCCTCAATACCAGCCCTGGGCTGCCTCACAGGCACTACATTGTGGTAGAAATTACAACTCTCACTACAGCACAGACAGACACCTGGTGAACTGAGTAGAACATACATGGCGGTAGACTAGTAATATAAGAATATAATGCACTGTGTACAAAACACTAAGGACACCTGCTCTTTCCATGACATAGACTGACCAGGTGAATCCAGGTCAAAGCTATGATCCCTTATTGATGTCACTTGTTAAATCCACTTCAATCAGTGTAGATGAAGGGGAGGAGACAGGTTAAAGAAGGATTTTAAGCTTTGAGACAATTGAGACATGGATTGTGTATGAGTGCCATTCAGAGGGTGAATGGGCAAGTCTAAAGATTTAAGTGCCTTTGAACGGGGTATAGTAGTAGGTGCCAGGCGCACCGGTTTGTGTCAAAAACTGCAATGCTGCTGGGTTTTTCATGCTCAACAGTTTCCCGTGTGAATTAAGAATGGTCACCACCCAAAGGACATTCAGACAACTTGACACAACTGTGGGAAGCATGATTCATGATTTCTTTTAAAACCACAATTAGAATCTCTCCACGGCCTCATAGAGGATCTAGATACTTTTGCTATCCTCTCTGGATTAAAACCAAATTATGATAAGTGTACTATATTACATATTGGATCACAAAAAAAAGCAAATTTTACATTACCATGTAGTTTACCAATTAAATGGTCTGACGGAGATGTGAACATTCTCGGTATACAAATCCCCCCAAAAAGAAATTATCTCACTCCAATACATTTTTATAGAAAGTTAGCAAAAATAGATAAGATCTTGCTACCATGGAAAGGAAAATACCTGTCTATTTGTGGAAAAATCACCGATGTCACGTCCTGACCCTAGTAAGTTGTCATTTTCTATAGTAGAGTAGGTCAGGGCGTGACAGGGGGTGTTTTGGGTTTTTCTATGTTTTCTATTTCTATGTTTAATTAAGTTCTAGTTTTTCTATTTTTATGTTGGGATTTTTTGGGTTGATCTCTAATTGGAGGCAGCTGATCCTCGTTGCCTCTGATTAAAGATCATATTTAAGTAGGGGTTTTTCTCTTCCTGTTTTGGTGGGTTATTATCTTTTGAGTAGTGTGTTGTCCTCTCTGCGTCACGGTTTGTTGTTTTTGTCTTTTCAAGTATTTAAGTGTATTGCATTCAGTTTCACGTTTAATAAATATGTGGAACTACGAACACGCTGCATTTTGGTCCGATCCTTCGAACAGCCGTGACACCTGATTAACTCTTTAGTCAGTTTACCTATTTGCTTATGGTTTTGCCTACACCTAGTGACCTGCTTTTTAAATTATATGAACAAAAAATATTCAATTTTATTTGGAATGGCAAGCCAGACAAAATTAAAAGGGCCTATTAAAATAACGAATATGAATTCGAAGTGTGATAAATAAGAACATATACCAATTTCATTTAAGGACCAAAACTGCTCTACCAACTGAGCTACAGAGTACCACTATTCTGGTGCGCTTTAGAGCAAGATGTTTATCTGCCTGTGAGCTAAAATCCGTGGCCATTGTGTAACTTCTCCTTCAAGAGGCAGTGTGAGTCTGGTGGGAGTGCTGATCTGTTATTCATTATGATTTAACAGGCAAAACTGATTCTAGATCAGCAGTCCCACTCTGGAATGTGTTTTGAATATGAGCTGGGAGGCAGGTGAATAGAGGTATGCTTATCATTGAACTGTGGAAACTCCAGATGGCAGTTGGTCAAGTTATAGAGTTGTTTTAATCCCTGTCTTAATCCTCTTGGTGTTGATCTTATCGCTGTTTTATGTGTTTCTTTGTCTAAAAAAGGAAATCAATCCAAAATTCAAGAAAGAGTCGAACGATTATATTGTTTAGAAGACATACAAATACTGTTACATGCAAAAGGATTGTTGCCTATAGTTGATGATCATGATGAAGTCATTGAGGCAGGGCTTGTTAAATGGAATCAGCTGGGCAATAAGGGCATCTATGATGATGATACACAAAACCAATGAAACCAACTATTAACAAATGTCTAAAGTAGTGACACAGCGATCACGTCATGTGTTGAATTCAAATCCATAACACTAGATCTAAGTAAATATTATGAAATTATTGGAACTAGTCATAACAAGAACAGTGACTATTGTAACATACTGTAACACAAAGCCACAAATAACATAAAACTCTGGTGACTAACAACTTTTAGACTTTGACATCCACGCTCACTCAATTCCATGGAAAATATTAAAGATAGCTGAGTAGTTCTTGAGAAATCCTCAAATGCATTCCCTTGATTCCTCACATTTCTTCCATTGTATGAGTTCAGCGGTCTCTGCCAGAGTTGATAAAGCTGCTGTTGAGAAAAGCCTACAGTTATGTTTTAGTTTTGCTTCAGACTCTGTTACACTGTACTTGAACCCTACTTACAGATTTAGTCACTCTTTTGTTGCTGAGAATTGGAAATGCAAACTTGTAGTGTATTCAAGGTTTTAAAAGGCTTCTGAAGTTAGTAATTTCCACTTTAAAATATGAAAAATGTATCAACCCCTACAAAGATGTTCCATTATTTATAATCCACATAATAATTCACAATTCCTGTTGCTGCAGGATTATTATCCTGCTGTAACAAACTGGCTCAAATTAAGATCCTACAGCTGTACATAAGGACTAAATAAGACTGTCATAGCCATGACATGACAGATGTCGTAAACAGTTGTGACAGTTTATGACAACTCTTTAATAGTTCAAAGGAAAATAAATCTGAGTGAAGGTGGGTTGGTTTATATAGCCATGGGATTTACAGGAAATACATTTATTGTGGAACTATGAATAATTATGACTTGTGAAGCATTCTGATTATAGTGCACACCCACTTAATTTGCTCACAACAAATTTCAAAAAGAAGAGAGAATGCTTCCGAATACATGTTTGAGCAAAATATCAAGATACCTTTTCATAGTTGAGAATAAGACAGAATGTATCATGGAGTATGACATTCCCTTAGAGATAATAAAAGCGGCTCCTGGTCATTTAAAGATCATAACGTAGTAAAAATGACAGAGAAATAACAAAGCATTGAATAGAAAAATGTTGTTTTGTATAATACATATACTATCATAATAGCAACCTATATTCGTGTCTACTCATCTGAAACAACTATATTTAATCTCCTCATCCAACAATCAATGATTTAATATCACACTTACGGACATTAAAACCAGGTAAAACTAAGTTATTTACAATAAAAAGAAAACTTAAAAATGGAAAGATATTTTCATTTTAAGCATTGGAGATACAAACAGAATAAAAATTATTTTTTGTGGGGGGTCTGAAAGTGTGGAAGTCCCCTTGTAATCTACTAGGATATGAGGAATGTATAATTTGTACATACAAGCAAACAATGGTAAATCATCAAACTACTACATAGTGAACTATCATATTGACAGCAAATAATGATGCCGGTGTATTAAAGAAACACTTCACCTATTTCTAACCTCATATTCATTATATCCAGCCCCATAAGTGTCTACATATGTGCAAATGGTGTTTCTGAAATACTCCTTTAAATGGAAACAAAGTTTACTGAATAGAAAATATGTATGTAAGTACTGTATGAACACCCAACATGTACTTAATATGGCTGTGATCTGGTTTATTCCATTGTGTTAGAAAGCCTAGAAGTTTGTTCTCAGTCTCATACTGTAAGTAGCCTGGTTCCATATATGTTTGTGCTGGTATATTGCTGACTCATATGGTCATTGTCTTGGCGATACTATACTATTTATGTTGTCTGCATAATGTGGTAGTCTTCCCTTAGTGTACATCCATCAGTCTCATATCCTTTATCCCAAAGAAGACAGACTCGTGACAAGACGAAACAGACCAACGCGCATGCGAGATTTGGTTCTGGGTGCCAAAATGCCAGGCCGCAGCCTTTGCAAGAGTTTTTCTAAATAGATGAATCAATGGCTTTTAACACACTTCTATATTATAAACTAGGGCAGTGGTTCCCAGATCTGGTGGGCCTCAGCAAGGAAAAAGTTGAGAATGGGAACCACTGAACTAGGAGAAAGGAGTGTCTCTATGTCTCTGAGAACATCTCGTCTCTCTCAATACTCTGAGTCGATATTCACGTCATAAGAAGAAATTCCCCTTGACCACGGCCACAAATTGGAGAATACAAACATTGTTTCCCATTAACCCACCCCATTATAAAAGAGCTAACTTCGTTGTCAATTTTTTGTTATACATAAATAACAAAACATGCCGAAAAGCTGCCGTGTTGTTCAATGTACATGTAACCAGGTAAAAAAATCCCAACCTATGGTTTGCAATGCTCCCACGTAGGGAAATAGAGCCTGCGAGAAGAGCCCTGTGGCTTCAGGATTTTTGCTGTGGGAGAGTGGGAAATGTGGGCACCCGGTGTCCAAGTAGGCTACACATAGCTATGTGTATGGAAAACATTACATCACAGGTAAGACATTTAACTTATTTAGTATAATCTGTCATGAAAAGGGGCATGAGAGAAGGTCTACAATATTAGAGCTAAGTATTGAGAACCCTCGGGAGCAGGCAATGTTGAAAAGTAATCTTTAAACATGTTTTACTTGTCTTAAATGTAGTTTTGTAATTGACTAAAATAAGCAGACAACAAGAAAATTGCATTTGAAAAAGGTTGAGGTTTTGCTGTGAACCAACGGGGTAACCTAGGTAACCCCAGGTTATTTTCCCCACAGGCGGGCAGGGGGCGCAACGTTCTAATACCGACTGGGACTATAGATGCAGTAAATAGGTCAATCAAACTCGACTAAAACAATGGAATTGGCATGAAAACGCGTGGGGGAAAGATCCCGATTCTCCTCATTGCCCCCCAGCAAAATTAGCTTTCATTTAGGCTAATGTTTATAAGCGTATTTCACACTATGTTGAGGTAAAAATCGGAGTATAATGCTTGTATAGATGTCAACCGCATCACATGTTCATGTCATCATTACCAATCCAACTGAATTACAGTTAAAAAATTACTACCACCGATTTCTGTATGCTAGTTATGCTAACCATCTTATACAAATGGGAGTTAGCATTTAGCAGTCACTTCTTCTAAACCTGAAAAGGGACAACTTCTACATGTTATGCAGCAAAAATTATTACGAAAAAGATTGCAGTCAGAGTGCAGTATAACTGCAGTATGCAACAAACACCGTTTTTTTTACTGCTGTAATTTTGCAGTGTAACTGCAGTTAGAGTAATTGCAGTTATTCTACAATTATGTTTCTAAAATACCACAGTCGACTGCAGTTCATGCACTTTCACTGCAGTTTCAAAACTGCAATCTTTTTTTGTAAGGGAACAGCCAAATACATCAAAATCGGACTTAAGTAAGCACATTATGGGCCTGTTACAATACATAACTCAAGACTGATTTGACGAATATCCACTTTGTTAGATCAGAGTGATGAGAAACTGTCTTCACTGGGCTCTTCCTCCTCTTACATTCCCCCCTCGTCCTCTTCCTCCACTTCTTCCTACTCCTCCTCCTCCTTCTCCTACTCCGAGAGTGTGTTCAGAATCTCCTCTAGCTCCATCTCAGTAGTCGGACCCTGGGACCTGAAAACACAAACACACAGTATATGGAGGGGTCTGAAGTGCTGTCCCAGTGAGGTGTCAAATACAGTGCCTTAACATACCCCTCAAATACATACCCCTTAACTTATTCTACAATTTGTTGTTACAGCTAGAATTCAAAATCCATTAAATTCCTTTTTTCACCCATCTACACACAATAAATACCCCATAATGACAAAGTGAATTTCTTTTTGTTGTTGAAATATTTGCAATTTTATTGAAAATGAAATACAGAAATATCTCATTTAGATAAGTATTCACACCCCTGAGTCAATACATCTTAGAATCACCTTTGGCAGCTGTCAATCTTTCTGGGTAAGTCGTTAAGAGCTTTGCATACCTGGATTGTACAATTTTTGCACATTATACTTTTAAAAATTATTCAAGCTCTGTCAAGTTGGTTGTTGATCATTGCTAGACAAGTCTTACCATAGATTTTCAAGTCAATTTAAGTCAAAACTGCAACTAGGCCACTCATGAACATTCAGTATCATCTTGGTAAGCAACTCCAGTGTATATTTGGCCTTATGTTTTATGTTATTGTCCTGCTGAAAGGGGAATTTGTCTCCCAGTGTCTGTTGGAAAGCAGACTGAGCCAGGTTTTCCTCTAGGATTTAGCCTATTCCATTTCTTTATATCCTGAAAAGCTCCCTAGTCCTTGCCGATGACAAGCATACCCATACCATGATGTAGCCACCACCATGCTTGAAAATATGAAGAGTGGTACTCAGTGATGTGTTTTGTTGGATTTGCCCCAAATATAACACTTTGTATTCAGGACAAAAAAGTGAATTACTTTGCCATTTTTTTTATTCTGTCCAGGCTTCCTTCTTTTCACTCTGTCATTTATGCTAGTATTCTGGAGTAAATACAATGTTGTTGATCCATCCTCAGTTATCTCCTCACAGCCATTAAACTCTAACTGTTTTAAAATCACCATTGTCCTCACGGTGAAATCCCTGAGCGGTTTCCTTCCTCTCCGGCAACTGAGTTAGGCAGGGTGCCTATATCTTTGTAGTGACTGGGTGTATTGATACACCATCTAAAGTGTAATTAATAACTGCATCATCCTCACAGGGATATTCAATGTCTGTTTGTTTTTTTGCCCATCTACCAATAGGAGCCCTTCTTTGCAAACCATTGAAAAACCTCCCTGGTCCTTGTGGTTGAATCAGTGCTCGAAATTCACTGCTCGACTGAGTGACCTTACAGATAATTGCATGTGTGGGGTACAGAGATGGGGTAGTCATTTAAAAATCATGTTCAACACTATTATTGCACACAGAGTGAGTCCATGCAAGTTCTTGTGTGACTTGTTAAGCACATTTTACTCCTGAACTTATTTAGGCTTGCCATAACAAAAGTGTTGAATACTTATTGACTCAAGACTTTCATCAGCTTTTCATTTTTTATTAATTTTTAAAAACATAATTCCACTTTGACATTATGGGGCATTGTGTGTTGTAGATCAGTGACACATCTCAATTTAATCCATTTTAAATTCAGGATGTAACACAACAGAATGTGTAAAAAGTCAATGGGTGTGAATACTTTTTGAAAGCACTCTATATCCCCTCTTCGAGTGTGGTGTCACTCACATGTCCGGGCCAGGGAAGAGTCCATTGGGATTGGAGAGGGGGTCAGAGTACATTCCCCCCTGTAGGGGTACTGGGGCCAGCTGGAAGGGGGTTTGGAACTGGTTGTTCCTGAGAACATACAAAAGACTTAGATTTTTATTTGTAGCTATATTCAATTATGTAACTGTTATTTAACCAGATGAGTCAAGTTAGCCTGTTTTTGATCTTGCCAACTCCAGTGACAACGAGTTGGCATGATAGCAAACAGACTGGCACTCAGGCTAGAGTCCTATCATTGGTCAACACATGAACTTCACAGTAGCTCACAATTGCATGAGACATGAAACTGACGGAGTCTGTCTGGGATTTAAAGCAGCTGTCCAGTGTTTCCAGATTCCCATGAAATATGACCTTGAATGAATTATATGAGGGGAATCGTTTTCCTTCCAAATGTTTTAAATTAAGTATGTTAAAAAGCAGCTTTTCTGTATTGGAATGGTGTGAGCGTATACCGGTCATAAAACATATTGCAAACATGCATAAACACACAAATTTACTCATAATATCATGTTGTTCTCAAGGCATAGAAAAACTGATTTTTGTTAGGTATATTGTTTGATCAAAGAAAGGCTGGTTCTAAGACTGGTGCTATATTGCTTCATTTCTTGTTACAAAAGGAATAAGCTACTAGAATTTATTATTGTGACAACCAACCCCATACTGTGTGACATCCACCGCGTGATGGGGCTGCTTGTCACAATTAAACCGAGTATGTTTGCTGACTAACGACTCCATGTTGGAATAAGAGATGCTAACGTTGAAATGAGTCTATTAATATATACTGGTGCTGAGAAATACACATAAGAGTAAAAAGTGTGACAACCAAATACCCTACACCCTACCGTTGTACTTGCCTGTCTTGCAGGAACACTTACACTTCTCTTTTCTTACTAGCGCTGACTTTGCTGACAGCTGCTTTGTTGAGGATAATGTTAACTATGACATGTGGTTGTCTTACCTACAATGCCGTGAAAAAGTATTTGCCCCCTTTTTAATTTTCTCTACTTTTTGTTACTGAATGTTACCAGATCTTCAATCAAAACCTAATATTAGATAAAGGGAACCTGAGTGAACAAATAACACAACAATTACATAATTATTTCATTTATTGCATAAACAAACATATGCAACACCCAATGTCCCTGTGTGAAAAAGAAATTGCCCCTCAATAGCTGGTTGTGCCATCCAAACGCTTCCTGTAGTTGTTGATCAGTCTCTCACGTCGCTGTGGAGGAATTTAGGCCCACTCTTCCATGGAGAACTGCTGTGACTAAGCAACATTTGTGGTTTTTCAAGCACGAACTGCTCGTTTCAAGTCCTGCCACAACCTCTAATTTGGGATTAGGTCTGGACTTTGACTAGGCAAGTTGTCCAGGTCCTGAGGCAGCAAAGCATCCCACAAACCATGGTATGAGGTTCTTACTGTGAAATGCAGTGTTTGGTTTTTGCCAGGCATGATGGGACCCATGTCGTCGAAACTTTTGAATCATCTGTCCATAGAACATTCTTCCAAGAGTCTTGATGATCATCCAGGTGCTTTCATGTTATATTTGGCAAACTTCTGTCAACTTTATTATGCCTGGCGAAAAACAAACACTGCATTCCACAGTAAGAACCTCATACCAACTGTTAAGTATGGTGATGGCAGTGTGATGCTTTGGGGATGCTTTGCTGCCTCAGGACCTAGACGACTTGCCTTAATAGAAGGAACCATGAATTCTGCTCTTTTTTAAAGAATTCTACAGGAGAATGTCATCCATCTGTGAGCTGAAGCTGAACGCAGCTGGGTCATGCAGCAAGACAATGATCCAAAACGCATAATCAAGTCTACATGAAAATGGCTAAAAAGCAGCACATTTGAAGTTTTGGATTGGCCTACTCAAAGTCCAAACCTAATCCCAATTGAAATGTTCTGTCAGAACATGAAATGAGCAGTTCATGCTTGAAAACCCACAAATGTCACTGAGTTAAAGGAGTTCTGCATGCAAGAGTGGGCCAAAATTCCTCCACAGCGACTGATCAACAACTACAGGAAGCATTTGGTTGCAGGCAATGCAGCTGAAGGTTGCACAATCAGTTATTGAGTGTAACGGGGCAATTACTTTTTCACACATGGGAATTGTGTGTTGCATAACTTTGTTAATTAAATAAATAAAACAAGTAGACTTTTTTTGTTGCTATTTGTAAACTCAGATTCCCTTTATCGAATATTAGTTTTTTTTTTTGAAGATCCGATAACGTTTAGTATCAAAAATATGCAACAATAAAAATAAAAAAATCAGAAAGGGTGCAAATAGCTACACGTGCCGTGAAAAACTATCTTAAGATGAATGCACTAACTGTAAGTCGCTCTGGACAAGAGTGTCTAGTAAATGTGTCTTCCCGGCACTGTATAGTTTATCACATTGACTAACAAGGTACTTACGGAGAGAGAGAGTAGAATGGTGATGCACTGGCTCCATTCCCCTGGTCCCTAAGAGAGAATGATGAAGACCTTGTGAAGTGTGTGTGTGTGTGCATATGTGAGTGAGTGATTCAGACTCGTGTGTGTGTGTGTGTGTGAGAGAGAGATTGATTCAGACTCACATGGAATAGAAAGAGGAATTGTTCTCATGTGGGGTCTCACTGCGCTGAGGAGAGTCACAGTGGGCTTCCCTGCAAACACACACCAATAATAAACAACACATAGTTTGCTTTTAACAACATCATGTTAGCTAACAAGGTTGTTAGGTAACAAGGTTGTGTCGCCAATGCCACCATATTCCCTGGTCAAAGGTAATGCACTATATAGGGGATAGGGTTCCATTTGGGACAGAACCTTGGTTAGTTACATAGCTTCTGTGTAACTTACACTCCTACTTTGGTCTGGATGGAGACTACGAGGTATCCCGAGGTGGTATCCCGAGGTAACGGGTTATCTGGTCAAATGAGGCAGGGAAGAAGATTGGAATTCCCATTTAAACTGAGAATTCTTACAATTGTCATAATATTAATCTAATTCAAAGCTTCTTCTCACAAATAATATTCTATCGCTCTCTGTGTGTCTCTGTCTCTCTCGTTGTCGCTGTCTATCTATCTGCCTCTCGCTCGCTGTCTCTCCGCCCCTTGCCCCACTCTCCCATTGTTCATAAATAGGACTTGCCTGTGTAGTATTTTCTGAACACGTCATTCTTCGGCAGATCTGGATACACGTGTGTGATGAAGTCGATGTCTTGAATACGGTCACCAAGGGAACGGATCTCCAAGTCTCTCTTGGTGGACGGTTGAATATTCTGGATCTTCTGGCCCCCGTCTGGAAAGAGGGATGGAGGTTGGAGGGAGGAAAGGAGAGAGAAAGAAAGGCCAGTTTAATAGGAATGCATCTCAGGATTTCTGGAATCCAGTGTTCCATTCCAGAGGTATGCAGCCAGAATGACTAAACCCTTACTCTCTGATGGAGCCACGTATGCGATGGTGATGCCTCCTATCTCAGAGTCGCTGAAGCGCAGTAAGAAGGTCCCGTTGGGCCGGTCCTTCAGAATCAGGTGGAGGTGCTGCTTACCGATGAAACCAAATATCAACCTAGAGGAAGGAAGACACCAGGACACACAGTTATCTATGTGTGTGTGTGAGTCATAATAATTTTCTTTCAAATACTTTAACTGTGCTCGATTGAACCAATGGAATAGTCCCAAAGGTGCAAACCCTGTCCATCTGACACTCAAAACAGGCTTGAATCTTTCAAACACTATTTGAAACCAGGTCTTCTCTGTGTCTCTCACTGGTAGACAGTCTTATGACACACTGTAGCAAAAACATTTTCAAAGACAAATTAAAACAAGAGTTTCTTATTGGATAGGTTCAGGTAGTCCTTTCCTGTTTCAGTCTGTTTTCTTCCGTTTGGTGCTTAATGAACAGGCCTAGCTCTGTCTCTGACTGGCAGACATGACTCACCCGTCACTCCAGTAGCTCTTCAGGTGCTTCTTGGTAAGCTCTATCACACCATCAAACCACTGCCAAAAGGTGAAAGGTCGTCCAGGGAGCACCTCCTGACCAATGAAATTATACTGTTTAATCCCTCTGCTTGTCACATTTCACTCTGTTCTGTCCAAAATATTACTAGAAATCATGCGGCATATGGAGTTACCCTAGAGGTGGTGGGTGCACAGGACCTTGTGCCTACCCACTGGGCACACCACGTAATTTCAACGTAGAAATATGGGTAATATTTGGTTGAGACGTTGATCAATGAGATTTCAACCTTTATTCACCCACTCAGCCAGAAGTTTGTTGAATTCCCAATGTGTTATCCCTATGCTTCAACCCATCTAAAAGCACAATTGTAATGATGTGCGCTGAGAGTCGGGAAGCAAGTTCAGAGAGTGAGTGTTTTAACAATGATGCCTGGGGAAGGAACCAAAGAGAGTGACATATATAGGGAAGTGATGGAGTCCAGGTGAGTCTGATGACACACAGGTGTGTGTAACGATGGCGACAGGTGTGCGCCATAACGAGCAGCCTGGTGACCTAGAGGCCAGAGAGGGAGCACACGTGACAACAAAGTTCCAATGGAAAAACTAAGTCTGACTTTTGGTTTAAACTTCATATCTAAATGTGTTATTACGGCACTTTCAACCATTTAAAAGCAGAACAAAGTTCAAATGGGGATACTACAGATATTTTGTATTTACACAACTTAATGTGTTATCACTGTGCTTCAACTAATAGCACAACCAAATGACCAGGGCCTGGTTTCCTAAAAGCATCTCAAGGCTAAGTTCATCGTTAGAACCTTCGTAGGAACATGGTTAAATAAATCTCTGAGCTGTTTCCAAAAATCATCGTTACTAAAGTTGCACTTGAAAATGCACTTTAGCGACTGCCTTAGACCTCATAGAAGTCCGTTGTCAAATGCGTTTTTTTTACCCCTACTGTCTCACTTGATTCATAGAAGATCTCTTCTAAACATACATTCAAGCTGTTTATCTGTCTCTCTGTGAACGCTGATAACTTCCCCACAAAGTTGCCTACAAATACAAAGTTGCCAATGTCTGTGCGATTGTTACAAACAAGCAAAGGATTCAAATGAAAACTGAGATGACTGCATTAACAGATATAGCCTACCTACACTGAGTATACCAAACATTAGGAACACCTTCCTAATAATGAGTTGCACCCCCCTATTTTGCCCTCAAAACAGCCTCAATTCATCGGGGAATGGACTCTACAAGGTGTCAAAAGCTCCAATGCTGACTCCAATGCTTCCTACAGTTGTGTCAAGTTGGCTGGATGTCCTTTGGGTGGTGGACCATTCTTGATACACACGGGAAACTGGTGCGCCTGGCACCTACTACCATACCCCGTTCAAAAACACTTGCCATTCACTTGCCCATTCATTCTCTGAATGGCACTCGTACACAATCCATGTCTCAATTGTCTCAAGGCTTAAAAAAAAAAAAACTTCTTTAACCTGTCTCCTCCCCTTCATCTACACTGATTGAAGTGGCTTTAACAAGTGACATCAATAATGGATCATAGCTTCCACCTGGTCAGTCAATGTCATGGAAAGAACACGTGTTCTTAATGATTTATACACTCAGTGTACAGAAGGCCTATAGGCCAGACTGGTGTTTATATTTCAAAGATATTAAAATCAATTTCATGTTCATTCAATTGAATTTTATTTATCTATTTGGGTAGTCTGTCATTTTTGCCTCAATATATTTCATGATGTGTAGCCTAACGTGCTCGATGATGTGCCAAATCTTGATTGAGTGCATTATTATAGGGTACGCATTCGAATAAGACGCCTCAATATTTGCAGCCATAGGTGATAATATCTCTCTAGGACCTGATCTGTCGTCAGTATTGTGGATTAACTCTAATGTTAAGGTAAGATTTGAATGGAGAAATCTGATCGAAGGGCAGCACTGCCTTTCTTTTGATCCTATCAGTATCGAAACATGCCTCAACGACGCATTTAGCGAGCGTTTTCTCTGCATGTGCATGGTGTTTTTGGAAACGCATGGTACATCTTCAGCCGTTGCAGGTAAGATGCATCCTTAAAATACTCATAACCCTAAATTCCATTGCTATCGGGAAACCGGGCCCTGGATTTTAGTTGAGATTACATTAAAAGTACATGATCAATGTTGTTCAAGATTCTGTACAGATTATAATAGCAATTGTGAAGATCTCTACAGACCTGCAACCTTTGCATGGTATCTTGAACATGCACGCTTGCTATGATTACATAAGAAGACATTTATTAACAGTAACCTCAAAATGTGGCCATGGAGGTGTTACTCATTTTAAGGTTGAATGTTACATCAGTTTTTAAGACAGCCTTAACGTTAGGCTATTTACTGTATTAGGAAAGTAATATTTAATTGTGTTTGGTTGACAATGCAACCAAATATCAACATTTAAAGGATATGTACTGTATCTAAGGCTTGGATAGTTTAATCTGAACCAGTAACGGCTCTCATCGGAATGAGTGGACCAAAGCGCTGCGTGGAAAGTGTTCATGATTTTTATTGATCAATGAAACACTCGAACAAAGTAACAAAACGAAAAGCGAACAGTTCTGTCAGGTAACAGATACTAAACAGAAAATAACTAACCACAAAACACAGGTGGGAAAAGGCTGCCTAAGTATGATTCCCAATCAGAGACAACGATAGACAGCTGCCTCTGATTAGGAACCATACTTGGCCAAAAACAAAGAAATAGACAACATAGAATGCCTACCCCACATCACACCCTGACCTAACCAAATAGAGAAATACAACGGCTCTCTAAGGTCAGGGCGTGACAGAACCACTGGCTTAATTCTATTCTTTCCCTTTGGTTTTTGCTCATGAATCCAACATATGAATTATTAATTTGTAGACAAACTGGAATTAAAACCAGATTAAGTCAGTGGCCCAGATAGAACTAGCCAAGCAGAAGATACATCTCATTCAAATGTTGATATTTGGTTGCATTGACAACCAAAACACAATTCAAGATCCAGTTTGTCTACAAATTAATCATTTATATGTTGGATTCAGGTCGCCATCCTAACCAAAAATCTAAGTTAAATAGGACTAAACCAAATCAAACTTTAAATGCACTTTTAAATAAAGTTTAATTTAGTCCTATTCTAAGTTAGATGTTTGGATGAGACATGAATCCAACATATTCATTATTAACTATATATATTGTCTATTTTTAGTTGAACCCTGGGTTAAATTGAAACAATAGCTGTTACAAATGCTATACAGTCTCATTGATGATATATGACTTATAAAGTATGGTTACATTTCATTTGCTCTGTTAAATCTACCCTTTGGAATTACTTCAATAGCAACAGTGAATCTATTTAGTTATTAAGAGATCTCTCAGTAGTCATTCTCACTATAGCACATTGCTAATAGTCAGTGACAAAAATCAAAGCTGGCCTTGGTTAAAACACTGGATGGGAGAACAAATGGATCGCTGTAGGTAGACCCAATTCTCCAGTAGGAGGTGCTGCCCAGTCTATAGTTTTTTTTCTGATAGTGGATATAAGATTGAATATCTGACGTTGTTTCAAAGTTACAAATTCAACATATTTTATACAAGGTTTGCCTATGTTGAAAATTGGTTACCATCAAAACAACTGTTTATGTATAATATATATGCATTTAAATCCAATGTATTGTCCATGTAGATTCCACGTCACAATACGCTGACAAAATACATTGACACAACATTGATTCAACTAGTTTGTACCCAGTGGGTAAAGACTGGTGTTTGTGTGTGTGTCCATGTTGTGAAATTGTTAGGTTAGATTACTTGTTAGATATTACTGCATGGTCGGAACTAGAAGCACAAGCATTTCGCTACACTCGCATTAACATCTGCTAACCATGTGTATGTGAGAAATAAAATTTGATTTGATTTGTGTGTGTGTACGTGCGTGTGTGTACCTTGTTGAACTGTGCCCAGGATACCAGCATGTTGCTGTAGTCTCCAGCGATGTCTGGCTTGTCGAAGATCTTTTGGGCCAGGAAGTGTTGGTTGTAGTTGTCTAGGCAACGCTGCGTTCCGACCTCCGACATGAACTTACTGTTCAGGGTCCTGCACATCTGCTTCCAGGGAACGCGTTCCGGAACCAAAAACGGAATCCTTTCCTGATGACGTCATAAGATTAGAGGTCAAAGGTTGATGTTGTGAGTGAAGTGAGCAGACATACTGTTCATTCTGTGTTGATAATGGGTGTGATATGAGAGGGAAGAGAGTTGAGAGAGCGAGAGTGAGAGTGAGAGAGCGAGGGATGGCCAAAGGCAGCAGGCACTCACCGGTTCAGAAAAGGCACAGTCCCAGATGATGGTTGCTAGGGCATTGTTATCCTGACTACCGTGAACGATCACCACCACCGGCACAGAGATCATCTACAAGCACACAGGAGAGCAACACCATGTCAGTACAGCCATACTAATAACTGATCATCAAGACAAATCCTTTCCATTGAGGATCTAAACTATGCTTGTACAGTGTGTCGTGAGATACTGTCTGTTTTGCCGTTCAAATTAATAACATTTCAGCCTGGGTGCCAGTCTGTTTCTGCTCTCTTGCCAACTCCTTATGGAATTGTCATGCCAATGACAGCAATGGAGTTGGCAAGAGCATAAACTGATCTGGGACCAGATTAATAACACATGTCACCCCAAGAGAATTTCTGTCTGCATGTCTCAGGCCTGCTGTGCTATAATACTGCTATTACCAAGATGTTAAGAGATGTATTGCCAAGTCACCCAAAAGTGATGTCTAATCGTACATGTCAAACCTCAATTCACATTACACAGGCCAAAGGGCGAGACCAGAAAAAGAGTGTAGAAAGAGACCAATACTTTGCTGCCATACCACACATTGGTGTCATTCGAGCTTTGACATGTTTGATCTGGCTGTACAAGTGTTATTGAATCTTGAATTAAATAGAATATTAACATTACCGAGGCCAAAGGGAGAAAGGGTTTGGAGCAGAAAAGGAGGGGAGAAGGACACCTGACCTGTATTCTGTAGGGAATGTCACAGCCAGTGATGCTGATCTCTGTGGTGAAGAAGAGCGCAAACTTCTCCTCTGTAACAGACTCTGACCCCTTTCTGTCTGCTCGCTTGATCTTCTTTATAGACTGGAGGAAATGACAGAACAAGATAAATCCCTTTATGAAGACTTAACTATAATTTAATTTTGACATAATTATAAGAACTTGACTTTTTCTTACATATCCTTAAGACTTACAGAATAAACCTTCAAATCTGGTTCATTCAAAAAATTCTGGCAAATATGACATTACAGGAAGCTACACAAGAAGTTTGACAGTGCATGGTAACAGCAAGGCTGCAGTACATACCATGTTCCTGAAGGTGGCACATGTACTCTTGCTGGAAGTGTTGTGTTCCAAAATGGCTGTGTTATTGATCAACTCTCCAACATTCTCACTGGAATAAACGGAACAAAAACACTTATTTAAACTCAAATATAACTTCTTAAAGGCATTAATATGGTGAGTGATATCAGTGTCTATTGTAGATTGTGACTAATTGGCCTACTATGCTCTCTGCACAACTATTGACAGCCACCAAGGATGTTGCTCACAGAAATGTGTTATGGGATGGATCGAAATGTACAGAATGGGTACCTGGAGAAAAATGGGGAAGGGTCATGCTTTTTACATTTCAGTCAAGGGAAGGGTTTAGTTTTTGTGGTTTTCTTGTCCTGGGGAGGGACATGTTATTTGTAATTGCTGAAAGTTCAACAATTATCAGTGTTTTGGAATTAGTTGTTTATTAGGCTATACAGTGCATTCGGAAAGTATTCAGACCCCTTGACTTTTTCCACATTTTGTTAAGTTACAGCCTTATTCTAAAATGGATTAAATCCCCCCCCTCATCAACCTACACATAATACCCCATAATGACAAAGCTAAAAAAAGCTTTGGATTTTTTTAAAAACAATTAGATATTAAATGAAAACAGATATATCACATTTACATAAGTATTCAGACCCCATAGTTGGGAAGAGATTTGCGATGTACCGATTCCACGGCACATGGTGTATGAACTGACACGGAAAACGACGATTATACAAAATTCTTGCAACCAATAGAATGTTATATATATGGTGGATACAATCTTCCCAGCTCTGCAGATTTTGCTGTGAGGAGGCAGAGTCATTAGATCATTTATTTTGGTATTGTCCATATGTAGCTCGTTTTTGGTCACAGGTCCGAGAATGGCTGAAGAATTGCAACATTTACCTGGCGCTAATGCTGCTGATAGCAATAGTGGGTGATTTGAAAAGTCATAGTCAATCGATCAATAATATAATAGTTATTTTAGCAAAAAAATTTCTTTAATTTACAATCTGTAGAAACTATGAGAATAGAAAGGTTCAATACTTTTGTGAAGCATCACAGCACAGTTGAAAAATATATGGCAAATAGAAATCCAATATGGATGGTGTTAAGAGATAGATGGGAGGGGTTGAATGTAGCTGAAGGGTGGGTTGAATAAAACAAGATAACAAATGTAAAACATACAGGGACAGTAAAATGTATATAGGTTCAGAACTTTTTTGAAATAGCACAATTACAAATATATGGCAAATAGAAATCAAACTGGATGGACATGAGAAATAGAGGAAGGCCTGGACTAAAAACAAACAAAATATAACTATTGTAAAATAGATTGTGTCTGAAATGTATATAGTATGTATAAACTGGAAGTAGAAGCCAAAGTGTTATTGTTTATCAGTATACTCCATACGGGGGAGGGGTAGTAGGGTTTGCGGGGAATAATAAAGGCAAATATATTCTAAAAATATATGTATATTCAGTTGAAGTCGGAATTTTACATACACTTAGGTTGGAGTCAATAAAACTTGTTTTTCAACCACTCCAAAAATGTATTGTTAACAAACTATAGTTATGGCAAGTCAGTTAGGACATCTATTTTGTGCATGACACAAGTAATTTTTCCAACAACTGTTTACAGACAGATTATTTCACTTATAGTTCGCTGTATCACAATTCCAGTGGGTCAGAAGTTTACATACACTAAGTTGACTGTGCCTTTAAACAGCTTGGAAAATTGATGTCATGATGTCATGGCTTTAGAAGCTTCTGATAGGCTAATTGACATAATTTGAGTCAATTAAAGGTGTACCTGTGGATGTATTTCAAGGTCTACCTTCAAACTCAGTGCCTCTTTGCTTGACATCATGGGAAAATCAAAAGAAATCAGCCAATACCTCAGAAAAAAAAAATGGTAGACCTCCACAAGTCTGGTTCATCCTTGGGAGCAATTTCCAAACGCCTGAAGGTACCACAAGCCTACCCATTGTTAGCTTAAGATTTTGAAGATAACTAAACGGATCCGATTGAATGAAGTGATCTACAACAGTGCTTTGGTCCATGATGCTTTATGCTAGAAACAAGGAAAGATGTGACTCCAATGTATATAGGGATATCATTATTTAGTTTCTTTGACATTCAGAGGCTGATCTAGAACCTTTTATAGCTGAGGAGACAAGAAATTGACTTTGCTTGGGAAGTAAACTAATTCTGTCACTATCAATTGATTAAGCTATTTGGAACAGTTTCTAAAACGGCATATCTAAGGCTCTGGTCTGTCCAAGAAGAGTGTAAATGGTCGACATGTTCTCTGCTATCCACTTTGTTTTAATTCTTATTTTGGGTATAGGGGACGGTCACTTGTTTTCTTTTAAGCATTCCGGGAGGGTTAAAGTAAAATATATTTTGCTGAAGGGAGGGTCATCCATTTTCATTCCAGAGGTGTCCGCTTTTCTCCACATAACCCTTATTATAAGTAACTTTAACTCTCTAATCAGACTGAGAGAAGACTCTTTTTTTGGGCCATCTTGTCATGGGTTTACAATCTTTTATGCATTCTAAGTGACTGAGTGGGCTAAGAGTAAACAAGTAATAGAAGAAGACAAATGTTACTAGACAAATATGTAAACAAAGAAATAGCCAATATTAAATTAGTTTGAGGAAGTTAATTTAACTTCCTCAATCCAAAATCAATCCAATCCAAAAATGATGTAGACTACTAAACGACATTTGGCAGGAGCTTTTGACCAATTCAACTCTATAGCTTTTCTCTACCTTCTGATCACCAACCATGTCACGGGCATTCCTGGGTCCGGGACAACAATGCTTCATGTCTCATACAGTGGGTATGTGTTACACAGTGGATGGAAATAGATGTAATTGTGATTATTTTTTTTTATCATTGATCTACACAAAATACTCCATAATGTCAAAGTAAAAAGTGAATTCAAATTTTTTTTTCTTACAAATGAAATAAAAATAGTCGTTGCATAAGTATTCCCCCCTTTCTTTAGGCCAGCCTAAATTTCACACATGAGTAAAATGTGGCTTAACAAATCACATAAGTTGCATGGACTCACTCTGTGTGAAATAATAGGGGTTGACATGATTTTTGAATGACTAACTCTTTCACTGTCCCCCATAGATACAACATACATAAGGTCTCTCAGAAAAGAAGAATACAAATATACAGAATAAAAATATTCCGAAACATGCATACTGTTTGCAACAAGGCACTAAAGTAATACTGAGAAAAAAATTTAAAAACACAACAGAGGAATACACTTTTTGGCCTAAATGTAAAACGTTAAATTTGGGGCAAATCCAACATAACACGTCACTGAGTAACTGCCTCCTTATTTTCAAGCAGGGTGATGGCTGCATCATGGTATGGGTATGCTTGACATCGGCAAAGACTGGGGAGTTTTTTAGGATAAAAATAAATGGGATGGAGCTAAGCACAGGCACAATACTAGAGGAAAACCTGCTTCAATTTGCTTTAAGCCAGACACTGGGAGAGGAATTCACCTTTCAGCAGGACAATAACCTACAACACAAGGCCAAATCTACATTGGACTTGCTTACCAAGAAGACATTGAATGTTCCTGAGTGGTCAAGTTACAATTATGATTTAAATCTGCTTGAAAATCTATGGAAAGACCCCTACACCTTGACAGAGCTTGAGAAATGTGCAAATATCGCACAATCCAGGTGTGCAAAGCTCTTAGAGACTTACCCAAGAAGTCTCCCAGCTCTAATCGCCGCTAAAGGTGTTTCTAACCTGTATTGACTTAGGGGGTGAATACTTATTTAATCAAGGTAAATAAGTGTTTTATTTTTCCTCCACCTGAGTATGTTCTGTAAATCATGGACAAAAAGGTAGCCTAGCGGTTAAAAGCGTTGGGCCAGTATCCGGAAGTTTGTTGGTTTGAATCTCAGAGCCGACAAGGTGAAAATGTGCCCTTGAGCAAAGCACTTAACCCTAATTGCTCCTGTAAGTTGCTTTGGATAAGAGCGTCTGCTAAATGACTCCAATGTGAAAAAAAATAAGACAATTAAATCCATTTTAATCCCACTTTGTAACACAATAAAATGTGAAGTAATCCACGGGGTGAATATTTATGATACCCACTGTAGTTCAGCAAGACAGTAGTGATGCAAACTTAAACATCCACCACAGTGTTTTTCACCATCCGGTTCGTTGATGGAAGCAGTCCTCAACCTCACAGGAAGAAGGACCATAACGTACTGGTCCCAACACAAAAAAAGACTGTAGCTTGCCTGTCCCCGGTACAAAAAAGGTTGAGAAGTACTCCACTACATCACTGACCTGGGTACGCTGCCCAGCTGTCCGAGGTTCCTAGCCTGGGCCTCAGTGATGATCTGGGCCTTGAAGAGGACTGGTTTCCCGGGTGCCACCTTCTCCCCCAGCAGGTAGCGCACCGTGGTGGAGAACTTAGACTGGGTCTTAATCACCTGGGGAGGCTGCTTGTCCACCATCAGGGAGCTGCAACCATACAAATAGAGTTAGTAGAATGATCAATGGGTCTGTGATGTGTGGACTGCTAGCCATAATGTCCCCCCACCAGAGAGCAGGAGAGGAAACATGACTTAGTCAAATGAGTCAGTAGTGTGCTGGTATGTCCGCACTACTAAAGGTTTTTAAAGGAATGGGGTACTTGTCTGGGGAAACATTGTCGATTCTGAGCATTTCCTGAAAAAGGGAAAATAACACCCAAACATGATATGACCAGCAACAACAATATGACCCAGGCATAACACTAGAAAGGCCCTCTCACTGCCCAAACTGGTTGAATCAACATTGTTTTCAAGTCATTTCAACAACAAAAAAATCTATGTGACAACATTGAATAAACATGGAAAACTGAGTGAATTTACAAAAAGTCATCAATGTAAAGGAATTTAGTGTGGTTTTTTTTTATCCAACTTTTATATATTTGTTGATTGCACGTAGAATTCACGTTAGTTGCCAACTCAATCAAATGTAAATCAAAACTAGATGCTGAACCTACATCTGTGTCCAGTGGGCTGGCTGACTGGCAGGTCATAAAGGGAGGGACAACGTTAAGTCAACTGGGTTCCAGTAGGGCCTACAAAAACGTTTTGTTTGGTTTTCAAACTGAAGACATTTCAGTGAAGGCAAATTTGTTTTCTAATACATAATACCACGACATTAACGAATGAGATCACGATCAAACATATCAAGAAAACACAAAACTGTATTTTAATAAGCCTACAGTTTGGGTTGAAAGCACAGTCAATGAGGGATGAGGGACTAAGATAAGCTTTTACTGTCTGTTTCCACAGAAATTTGATTTGCGTCTTTAAAACTCCATACAGGACATATACTTTCTCATGGACAGACTACGTAAACATGAATGGTACCAAATAAAACACGATTTTAGTTCTGGGTTAACCAAGATTACAGGACAATACACATACAAAACATAGAGGACAGGGGATTTCCTAGGGGACTATGCAAGTGAACATAGAACTAACAGCATTCCCTATATAGTGCACTAGTATTTAAACCGGTCTTATTGGCTCTGGTCATAAGCAGCACACTATTATAGGTAACACAACCGACCTCTGGATTAGAGTTTGCAGCAGACGTCCCAGTCTCTCTTGCAGCTCTGGGATTGGTTCCCCGGCCAGCATCACTTCCTGTCTCAACTTCCCGTTCACCCCCAGGAGTTGTTCACACCTCAAAGAGGAAGAGATAGGGTGTTAAATTCATCAGAGAGAAGGGGGAGGGAGAGTGATAGGGGGAAGGGAGAGAGAGAGAAAGAGAGATGTAAAACACCAAATAATGCATGCAGAGCAGAATTAGGCCGATACCCTCTAATTATCAAAATCCAGAAAAGAGCCGTTAAATTATATAACCACCTAAAAGGAAGCAATTCACAAATCTTCCATAACAAAGCCATCAAAGAGCCAGAGAGATGAACCTGGAGAAGCGTCCCCTAAGCAAGCTGGTCCTGGGGCTCTGTTCACAAACACAAACAGACCCCACAGAGCCCCAGGACAGCAACACAATTAGACCCAACCAAATCATGAGAAAACAAAAAGATAATTACTTGACACATTGGAAAGAATTAACAAAAAATGTAGCAAACTAGAATGCTATTTGGCCCCTAGACAGAGAGTACACAGTGGCAGATCATTTGACCACTGTGACTGACCCAAATTTAAGGAGAGCTTTGACTATGTACAGACTCAGTGAGCATAGCCTTGCTATTGAGAAAGGCCGCCGTAGGCTGTCATAAGGTGAATGCACCAATTTGTAAGTCGCTCTGGATAAGAGCGTCTGCTAAATGACGTAAATGTAAATGTAGGCAGACCTGGCTCTCAAGAGAAGACAGGCTATGTGCACACTGCCCACAAAATGAGGTGAAAACTGAGCTGCACTTCCTAACCTCCTGCCAAATGTATGACCATATTAGAGACACATATTTCCCTCAGATTACACAGATCCTCAAAGAATTCAAAAACAAACCCAATTTTGATAAACTCTCATATCTACTAGGTGAAATACCACAATGTGCAATAACAGCAGCAATATTTGTGACCCGTTGCCACAAGAAAAGGGAAAAAAGTGAAGAACAAACACCATTGTAAATATAACCCATATTTATTTTCCCTTTTGTACTTGAATTATTTGCACATCGTTACAACACTGTATATAGACATAATATGACATTTGAAATGTCTTTATTCTTATAGAACTTCTGTGAGTGTAATGTTTACTGATCATTTCTATTGTTAAATTCACTTCTGTTTATTATCTACTTTGCTTTGACAATGTTAACATATGTTTCCCATGCCATTGAATTGAATTGAACTGAGAGAGGGGGGGGAGGGAGGGAGAGCGAGAGAGGGGGGGAATGGAGGTGGGGGGGGGGGAGAAATGGCAGGTCACAAAACAATGTTACACTTCAAATCATACACCTGCAAACATATACAAATGTTGATGTGTGTCATAACTGATTAGACAAACCAGTCATTCACAGAGGATTAACCTTTACAGACAGTTTGCATAAAAAGGCTCAAATAGTCAAACACGACAATCTGAAACTTGAGAGTCTTCATTTGTATATGTGTTTACCAATAGGCTTTAGCTGTTTAATAGTCATTTGCCTAGAGAAGTTGTTTTATATGGATGGATGCAGTCGGGTATGCATGCGCAAGGAAGTGGGGGGGCGGGGACATGTGTCTCGGCGGCTGGGCATGTGTCTGCTTGTCCGTGCGTATGGACAGGGTAACATGGCTCCCCAGGTATCTGAACATCTTTGTGGTATGGTTGACTGTTTACAGGAAGCCTATGTGAGGAGAGCTCTATGTATATGAAGGGACGCTGTTGTAATGCATACAGTGGCAAGAAAAAGTATGTGGACCCCTTTGGAATTACCTGGATTTCTGGATAAATTGGTCATAGAATGTCATCTGATCTTCATCTAAGTCACAACAATAGACAAACACAGTGTGCTTAAACTAATAACACACAAATGATTGTATTGTTCTTGTCTATATTGAATAAATAATTTAAACATTCACAGTGTAGATTGGAAAAAGTATGTGAAATCCGAGGCTAATGACTTCTCCAAAAGCTAATTGGAGTCAGGTAACCTGGAGTTCAATCAATGAGACGAGATTGGAGATGTTGGTTAAAGTTACCCTGCCCTATAAAAAAAACACTCACAAAATTTGAGTTAGCTATTCACAAGAAGCAGAGCCTGATGTGAACCATACCTCGAACAGAGATCTCAGAAGACCTAAGATTAAGAATTGTTGACTTACATAAAGCTGGAAAGGGTTACAAAAGTATCTCTAAAAGCCTTGATGTTCATCAGTCCACGGTAAGACAAATTGTCTATAAATGGAGAATGTTCAGCACTGTTGCTACTCTCACTAGAAGTGGTCATCCTGCAAAGATGACTGCAAGAGCACAGTGCAGAATGCTCAATGAGGTTAAGAAGGATCCTGGAGTGTCAGCTAAAATGTACAGAAATCTCTGGAACATGCTAACATCTCTGTTGACGAGTCTACGATACATAAAACACTAAACAAGAATGGTGTTCATGGGAGGACACCACAGAAGAAGCCAATGCAAAGTTATTTACTTTAAGGAGCAGTTCTCTCTCTGTGGGTTTAACCCAAGAAGTTCTGGAAAATAGTTAAAGACCTGGAGAATATACCCAACCCCCCCTCATCACAGCTGCCCATGTCCCTTAATGTTGATGATATGGTTGTTACTGGCAAGGAGCACATGGCTGAGCTCTAATCACCAGTTCATTAAGTCAGGATTCCTATTTGACTCTACCATGCCCGTCCAACATTTCCTCATCTCCCACCCCTTCTAATGTGACTATCCCTGATGCTCCTCTCTCTTTTTCCCCTGCCCCGCTACAAAGTTTCTCCTTGCAGGCGATCACTGAGTCCGAGGTGCTAAAGGAGCTCCTTAAACTTGACCCCAAAAAAACATTTGGTTCAGATGGTTTAGACCTTTTGTTCTTTAAGGTTGCTGCCCCTATCATCGCCAAGCCTATCTTTGACCTTTTTAACCTGTCTCTCCTCTCTGGGGAGGTTCCCATTGCTTGGAAGGTAGCCACAGTGCATCCTTTATTTAAAGCCACAGTGCATCCTTTATTTGCCCTGTTTATCAAAAGTGTTGGAAAAACGTGTCAATAATCAACTAACTGGCTTTCTAGATGTCTATAGTATCCTCTCTGGTATGCAATCTGGTTTCCTCTCAGGTTATGGATGTGTCACTGCAACCTTAAAGGTCCTAAATGATGTCACCATTGCCCTTGATTCTAAGCAATGTTGTGCTGCTATTTTTATTGACTTGGCCAAAGCTTTTGATACAGTAGACCATTCCATTCTTGTGGGCCGGCTAAGGAGTATTGATGTCTCTGACGGGTCTTTGGCCTGGTTTGCAAACTACCTCTCTCAAAGAGTGCAATGTATAAAGTCAGACAAGCTGCTGTCTCAGCCACTGCCTCTCACCAAGGGAGTACCCCAAGGCTCGATCGTAGGCCCCACGCTCTTCTCAATTTACATCAACAACATAGCTAAAGCAGTAGGTAGCTCTCTCATCCATTTATATGCAGATGATACAGTCGTATACTCAGCTGGCCCCTCTCTGGATTTTGTGTTAAACGCTCTACAACAAAGTGTTCTTAGTGTCCAACAAGCTTTCTCTGCCCTTAACCTTGTCTTGAACACCTCCAATATTTGATACATTATGAATATGGTATTCAGGTGAGGTTATCTATGAGATTATCGGTTTGGTAAGAAGAATGCCCCTTTCTCCACCGGTGTGATTACTATCTCTGAGAGTTTAGAGCTTGAGCTTGAGGTAGTCACCTCATACAAGTACTTGGGAGTATGGCTAGATGGTACACTGTCCTTCTCTCAGCACATATCAAAGCTGCAGGCTAAGGTTAAATCTAGACTTGGTTTCCTCTATCGTAATTACTCCTCTTTCATCAAAGCTGCCAAACTAACCCTGATTCAGATGACCATCCTACCCATGCTAGATTATGGAGACTTAATTTATAGATTGGCAGGTAAGGGTTCTCTCAAGCAGCTAGATGTTCTTTACCATTCAGCCATCAGATTTGCCACCAATGCTCCTTATAGGACACATCACTACACTCTATACTCCTCTGTAAACTGGTCATCTCTGTATACCCGTTGCAAGACCCACTGGTTGATGCTTATTTATAAAACCCTCTTAGGCCTCACTCCCCCCTATCTGAGATACCGACTGCAGCCATCATCCTCCACATACAACACCCATTCTGCCAGTCACATTCTGTTAAAGGTCCTAAAAGCACACACATCCCTGAGTCGCTCCTCTTTTCAGTTCGCTGCAGCTAGCGACTGGAACGAGCTGCAAAAAACACTCAAACTGGACGGTTTTGTCTCCATCTCTTCATTCAAAGACTCAATCATGGACACTGTTACTGACAGATGTGGCTGCTTTGCGGGATGTATTGTTGTCTCTACCTTCTTTCCCTGTGCTGTTGTCTGTGCCCAATAATTTTTGTACCATGTTTTGTGCTTCTACCATGTTGTGCTGCTGCCATGTTGTTGTCATGTTGTGTTGATACCATGCTGTGTTTTCATGTGTTGCTGCCATGCTATGTTGTCGTCTTAGGTCTCTCTTTATGTAGTGTTGTCTCTCGTCGTGATGTGTGTTTTGTCCTATATATTTTTTTTTAAATCTCAGCCTCCATCCCAGCAGGAGGCCTTTTGCCTTCTGGTAGGCCATCATTGTAAATAAGAATTTGTTCTCAACTGACTTGCCTAGTTAAATAAAGGTTAAATAGAAATAAATGATGTCTGAGTGTTGGAGTCTGTCTGTGTGTACATTTAAAAAACAAGAAAATAGTGCCGTCTGGTTTGCTTAATATAAGGAATTTTATGTACAGCATTTGCTTTTACTCAAGTATGACAAATTAATGTTTTCCACCACTGCACACACACACACACACACGCGTGCGCAGGCCTCACCACGTCTGCAGAGGGCTGAGGTTGTCATCGAAGGGGTGTCCAATAGTAGCTTGATGCTGTTCCCACCTCCAGGCTTTGATCCTGCTGATCAGACGAGACTGACACTTCTCCAGACTAGACACTGCCTCCTGGAGCAGCTGGACACGCTTCTGCAAACAGACACATGTGCACGCACGAACACACGTACGCACACATAGTTTAGCTCATAGAGAGAGAGTTATGCAGAGAAAGGCAAACAGTTTACAGTACTGGGAAACTCCGACCTCAGGGAGACAAACAGTTCATACAGGGAGAGGCAAACAAAACTAGTTTAGACGGCCCTCCGGCCATAGAGATCCACTTAGAGTATAGGTGTAGCAGGGTCATGTTCAGAAGGGCACACCGTAGCAAAATGTTTTAGACAACTTCAGGTATAGTCTCTCATGACAGACGTAACAATAGCAGGCTCACACGTGAGAACAACAATTGTGTGTGTGTTACGTAATAGCTTACCTTGGCTATGACTTGGCCATTGTACTCATGCTGTTTGATGTTAGTCTGGAGTTTGGTGACTTCTGAAATGCTGGAGTCCATCCCATTGGTCTGGGTCTGCTGGAGAGTGCCTGTCACCCAATTTAACATTTATTTATTTTATTGGGCCGTTTACACATGCAGCCAAATGTGGATAATTTTTCCACTAATTGGTCTTTTGACCAACCACATCAGATATTTTCACATCAGCTCTTTTCCAGAGCTGATCTGATTGGTCAAAAGACCAATTAGTGAAAAAATATCAGAATTTGCCATGCTGTGTAAACGCAGTCTAAGTAGCCTTGTCCCGAGCCAGAATGGCCCATAAGCCAGGAGCCTATCTCCTGTTTCTATAGCGTGAGGCAGCTGTACAAGTCAGGGGAGAACGACTGCCCCCTCTCACTGAAGCCAAGGAAGTTCAAGGACGACTGCGGTACTGCAGGCATTGTTAGCAGAAAACAGGATCCCCCATTATAGTGAATGGAGAAATTACTATCTTCGTGGTTAATCTTAGAGTAAAAAATAAATAAAAATTGAAGGCAATCATGGTACCAATAATTGCTTCTAACACACCAGATGTATGTCCTTGAACCAATTATTTGAAAATTGTGCACAGAAGAAGTTATAAGGATAATTTAGTTGCTAATGGCAGCCTGCAGTAACCCGGTCGGCCTTCAAATTGAGTTAATCAATGAGAGGGGGAAGCACTGAGCTAGCCTGCAACTTCACTTCCTGGAGAAGCTCAACTGTGCATGTTATGTCTCCATGAGACGCCATCTTAACCGACTTCATTTGGCTTAAATGCGCTATTGAGGAATTAATGGTGTCACTTGATCAATGGCTTTGTCCAATCATATATATAGTCATTGGTACTAGTACACCCCCTAAACAGGACGCTAGTCTGTCGCAGGGCCTTGGAGGAAAATAATGCACACTGGGCCTCATTTCAACTAGACACAGAATAAAATGGCTGTGTTTACACAGGCATCCCAATTTTGATCTTCTGCCCAATTATTGCTAAAAGATTTGATCTGACTGGTCAAAAGACCAATTATTGGCAAAAGATCACAATTGGGCTGCCTGTGTAAACACAGCCAAAGTCCTCCATGAGCTCACAAAGAGTTTCAGAACAGGAGTGAACAAGATCCCATGGACAGTGAGGGACCTGAGCCAAGATCAGCATTCCTACTCTGAGACACTTAATGAATGCTGGCCCAGCTTTCTGTTCCCAGTCTCTCAGCAACAGGGCGTTCCTTCCTATATTTTATGTCTGCTAAAGTCAGCAGGCAACATGTACTCTATGTATCCTGGGAGATATTCAAAAGCTAGTCAAAAGCTCTTTCTTTCCCTCTCTCTAAAGCACCTGCTGTCTTGACCTTTTAACTTTTTAGTGACGGGGCAGTATTCGGAAATTCGGATGAATGACGTGCCCAAATTAAACTGCCTACTACTCGGGCTCAGAACGTAGGATATGCATATTATTAGTAGATTTGGATAGAAAACACTCTGAAGTTTCTAAAACTGTTTGAATTATGTCTGTGAGTATAACAGAAATCATATGGCAGGCAAAAACCTGAGAAGAATCCAACCAGGAAGTGGTTTGTAGTTTTTCAAGACTGGGCCTATTCAGTATACGGTGACTTAGGGTTCATTTTGCACTTCCTAAGGCTTCCACTAGATGTCAACAGTCTTTAGAAAGTTGTTTGAGGCTTCTATGGTGAACAGAGAGCGAACAAAGGAAGTTGGAAGTTGTTGACTCAGGAAAGGACATGAGTTCATTGGCACGCTTTCACGTGAGGGGTAGCTGTGTTCCATTACATTTTTCAAGACATTGGAATCGTCCGGTTGGAATATTATTGAAGTTTTATGTTAAAAAGGCCCTAAAGATTGATGCTATACATCGTTTGACATGTTTCTACGAACGTAAATAGAACTTGTTTTGACTTTTCGTCGTGAAAGTTTCAGCGCGCTTCCTACATTTGGAGTAGCTTACTGAACGCGCTAACAAAGAGGACATAAATGATGGACTTTATCGAACAAAACAACATTTATTGTGGACCTGGGATTCCTAGGAGTGCATTCTGATGAAGATCATCAAAGGTAAGTGAATATTTATAATGCTATTTATGATTTTAGATGACTCCAAAATGGCGGGTATCTGTATTGCCTGCTGTTGTTTTCTGAGCGCAGTACTCAGATTATTGCAATGTGTGTGCTTTCCCCGTGAAGCTTTTTTGAAATCTGTCACAGCGGTTGCATTAAGGAGATGTTTATCTATAAATTATTTGAATAACAGTTTAATATTTTATCAACGTTTATGATGAGTATTTCTATAAACTGATGTGCTCATTCACCGGAAGTTTTCGGAGGAAAAGCATTTCTGAACATTACGGGCCAATGTAAAATGTTTTATTTTTTTATATAAATATGAACTTTATCGAGCAAAACATACATGTATTGTGTAACATGAAGCCCTATGAGTGCCATCTGATGAAGATCATCAAAGGTTAGTGCTTAATTTGAGCTGTATTTCTGTTTTTTGTGACGCCTGTCCTTGCTTGGAAAATGGCTGTGTGGCTTTTATTTTTTAGGCACTGTCCTAACATAATCTAATGTTTTGCTTTCGCCGTAAAGCCTTTTTGAAATCATACAATGTGGTTAAATTAAGGAGAAGTGTATCTTTAAAATGGTGTAAAATAGTAGTATGTTTGAGAAATTTGAATTATGAGATTTTTGATTCCTCTAGAGCAGTGGTTCCCAAACTTTTTATAGTCCCGTACCCTTTCAAACATTCAACCTCCAGCTGCGTACCACCTCTAGCACCAGGGTCAGCTCACTCTCAAATTGTGTTTTTTGCCATCATTGTAAGCCTGCCACACGCACACTAAACAATACATTTATTAAACATAAGAATGAGTGTGAGTTTGTCACAACCCGGCTCGTGGGAAGTGACAAAAAGCTCTTATAGGACAAGGGCACAAATAATAATATAATAATAAATAATTTTGCTCTTCATTTAGCCATCTTACATATAAAACCTGATTTGTTCATCAAAAATGGTGAATAACTCACCACAGGTTAATGAGAAGGGTGTGCTTGAAAGGATGCACATAACTCATGTTGGGTTGTATGTTGGGTTGTATTGGAGAGAGTCTCAGTCTTAAATAATTTTCCACACACAGTCTGTGCCTGTATTTAGTTTTCATGCTAGTGAGGGTCGAGAATCCACTATGGTTGCAAAGGGCATCAGTATCTGAAATGGGAGGCTACCGTCCCACCTGACCAACATCCAGTGAAAGTGCAGGGCGCCAAATTCAAACTACAGAATTGTACATATTTAACATTCTTGAAAATACACATGCAATATGTCAAAATAAAGCTTAACTTCTTGTTAATCCAGCCAGGGTGTCAGATTTCAAAAAGGCTTTACAGCGAAAGCAAACCATGTAATTATCTGAGGACAGCACCGTATCAAACAAACAGACAATCATATTTCATTCCGCCAGGCGCGACACAAAACTCAGAAATAACGATATAATTCATGCCTTACTTTTGAAGAGCTTCTTCTGTTGGCACTCCAATATGTCCCATAAACATAACATATGGTCCTTTTGTGCGATTAATTCCGTCGTTATATCTCTAAAATGTCCATTTATTTGGCGCGTTTGATAGTATAGGGCTTGCCTGTCCTAGCCACTCGGTAGCTCACCATATAAGACGCTTCTAGCCCCTTCTTATTAATGGTATCTGTTGCTTTTATACATGTCTTACTACTCGAAAGTCGTCTTAATTCTCGCTCCAAAAACTCCAGTGGCTTATTTCTCAAATTGACATGTTTTGTTTCTAAATGTTTGCGCAAGAGTGAGGGTTTCCTGCGAGAGAGTAAAGGTTAATGTGATTGGATGTTAATTATTTGACTAGGCTACCTGTATTTGACATTGTGTTGTTATTTCGCTGAACACTAGATGGCTTAATTTTATTTTTGGCATTGAGAAAAAAACATCACCCAAATGTATATCCCCGTTGGAAAATCTAAATGGACTATTTGAAAATGTGAATCACATTTTTATTTGGCGTACCCCCGACGGCATTGGGAATCGTTTAGGAATAGCCGCTCTAGAGGTTCCTATCTCGTTTCCTGTCATTCTAGGGAGTTTTACTTAGCCAACATGCTTCTACATCTGCATTGCTTGCTCATTGGGGTTTTATGCTGGGTTCTGTATAAGCATCTGCTGATGTAAAAAGGGCTTTATAAATACATGTGATTGATCAAACCATGTTTGACTGTGGAAGACCCGTTTCATATGAATTGACTTAATCTTGACAGCATAGGGATTACAAACAAACTCTGCTACATCAAGCTGCTTCTAGCATTGAACTGGAATAGAATGTGGTTGGCCAGGTTCTCAAACTAACAACAGTGAGGAATCTGGAATAGGAGTTGACCTTGGGGGTAAAACTAAATTCCTCAGAATAACTATGAACCACATACACTACATGACCAAAAGTATGTAGACACCTGCTCGGCAATAATCTCGTTCCAAAATCATGGGCATTAATATGTTGGTTGTCACTTTGCTGCTATAACAGCCTTCCACCCTTCTGGCAAGGCTTTCCACAAATTGTTGGAACATTGCTGCGGGGACTTGCTTGCATTCAGTCACAAGAGCATTTGTGAGGTTGGGCACTGATGTTAGGCGATTAGGCCTGGCTTGCAGTTGGCGTTCCAATTCATCCCAAAGTTGTTAGATGGGGTTGAGGTCAGGGTTCTGTGCAGGCCAGTCAAGTTTCTCCACACAGATCTTGACAAACCATTTCTGTATGGATCTCGCTTTGTGCATGGGGGCATTGTCATGCTGAAACAGGAAAGGGCCTTCCTCAAACTGTTTCCACAAAGTTGGAAGTGTAGAATAGTCTAGAATGTCATTGTATGCTGTAGCGTTAAGATTTCCTTTAACTGGAACAAAGAGGCCTAGCCTGAACCACAAAAAACAGCCCCAGGCCATTATTCCTCCTCCAACCACCAAACTGTACAGATGGCGCTATGCATTCGGGCAGGTACCCGGATTCGTCCGTCGGACTGCCAAATGGTGAAGCGTGATTCATCACTCCAGAAAACGCGTTTCCACTGCCCCAATGGCGGCAAGCTTTACACCACTCCAGCCGATGCTTGGCATTGCGCATGGTGATCTTAGGCTTGTGTGCGGCTGCTCAGCCATGGAAACCCATTTCATGAAGCTCCAGACAAATAGTTATTGTGCTGACGTTGCTTCCAGAGGCAATTTGGAACTCGGTAGTGAGCGTTGCAACCGAGGACAGACGATTTTTACGAGCTACACGCTTCAGCACTCGCTGGTCCCGTTCTGTGAGCTTGTGTGGCCTAACACTTTGCGGCTAAGCCGTTGTTGCTCCTAGATGTTTTCACTTCACAATAACAGCACTTACAGCTGACCGGTGAAGCTGTAGCAGGGCAGAAATTTGACAAACTATCTTGTTGGAAAGGTGGCATCCTATGACGGTGCAATGTTGAAAGTTACTGAGCTCTTCAATACGGGCCATTCTACTGTCAATGTTTGTCTATGTAGATTTCATGGCTGTGTGCTCGATTTTACTTAAATAGCCAAATCCCCTAATTTGAAGGGGTGTCCACATACATGTATTGTAGTTGACAAACTAGTCTGAGCATGAGTAATAATCCATACAGTATATTTAGGTTGTGTCCCAAATGGCAACTAACCTATTCCCTATACATAGTGCACAACTTTTTAACAGAGCCCATGGGCCCTGGTCAAAAGTAGTGCATTATATAAGGAATAGAGTGCCATATGGGGGCCAATTTTTCAGAACACTTAACCCAGATCAAAGAAGTATGTTGTGTTAAATTCTGGACTCAATATACAGTCTTTTTGGACAAAAGTGTCTGCTGAGTGGCATATAGGGACGAATCCTAACGTCCACTATGGTCACATTTTACGTCACATCCCATAAAAGTCCATGCATGACTAAGGGGGAAATATTACTTAAAGACATGCTCCGGAAATTTAGCGAGAACTATTTTTTTAACTTGGGCTGAATGTGTCAATGTCTAGTTCATACATGCATAATCTATGAGCAGAATTACTGTTTTACCTCAATTAGCCACAAAATCCCTAGTTTAAAAGCGACTGTTTACTAGAAGCTGTGCGGCACCATTTTCCCTACATTTCCTCCCACATGGACCAGCCCACTAGCAATTCGAGTTCCAGCCAATGAGATTCAGAACCTCACCATTTAAGTGACAGCTAGCAAGATGAACAATGACGTGGTGCACATAATGTATGCATGCAGGACTGTCAGTCAATTTTTGATTAAAAACATCTACTAAATGGGGCAACTTTTGGCTCGTGAGCGCTACTTTCAGAACTACTGGCTAAAAAGTATACAAAAGTACCAGAGAATCTCTTTATCCCCAGCCATCTCACTCCCCGGAATGGATTCATAGTTCTGCCTCTCTCATAGCTATTTGCTATGCAAATGCTCAGCTCGAATTAGCATTGCGGCTAAGTGTGACATGTTTTGCTATGGGGAAATGCTAATGGTTCCCCGTCTTAGTAATACGTGTCTTTGGTATTTCTCACCCTGCATGGACTCATAGTTCTGCCTCTCCCAGTTGAGCTCCTCCTGCAGCTGGTGGATCTGCTGTCTGCAGTCCTGGATCTCAAGCACCTTGAGCACAAGCAGGTCCACGTCTCTGGTGGGGGGGGCTGCAGCCATGGAATCCTGGGCTGGGGGTTGAGAGAAGAGGGCTAGGGCCGGGATCTGGGTAGACTGTGGAGGGGGAAGACAAAGTATTAGAGGTGTGTCTGGTGGTGGGGGCAGGGCCCATGGGGTCCTGGGCTGGGTTGGGGCCAGGGGGAAGTGGCGTGAGGAGATTTGGGTAAACTATGGAGGAGAGGAGCGGACTGGTATTACCTATTATGCCCACATATTAAACATTCAAATGTTTTAAAAGTTAAATGTAAAAAAGTCAAATTTTTTACACGCAGCTTTCTTATCATATTAACAATCCAAAACATATTTTGTGTTGGAAGTGAACTTTTGTGGTTTCTGTGGCCCTCCTATGTGCCACAAAACTGTGTTGGCACGCTGAGCTAAAGGCTTTGTTACACTTACCGCTTGACTGAGCAGCTCTCTCTCCTTCCTCAGGACATCCCTGACTGTGAGTACCAGCTGGAAAGGTTGGGAGCGGAACATATTCTGGAAGGCAGGCAGAGTTCCCATCAACCACCAGACCATATCCACATAGTCAGGTCAGTTGATTCAATATAAGATAATATTACTGAGGTCAACATGTTCCCTCTGAGTACTGAGAACTGTTAGCCTGGTCCTAGATCTGTTTGTGCTATCTTGCTAACTCCATGTGTGACAATTCCATAAGGACTTGGCTAGAGAGTAGAAACAAACTGGCACCTAGGCTACTGAACTGTATGTTTTGAAACCTGTATTGTCAGTTTTTCTCTTTATAGTAAACAATGGTGAGAAGGCCATGTATAAGGCCCTGAGTGGGCCACTTCAGTACATTAGTGTGTGTGTGTGTGTGTGTGTGTGTGTGTGTGTGTGTGTGTGTGTGTATGTGTGATGTGTGTGTGTGTGTGTGTGTGTGTGTGTGTGTGTGTGTGTGTGTGTGTGTGTGTGTGTGTGTGTGTGTGTGCGTGTGCGTGTGTGTGCGTGACCAGGTTGACAAAATAGGAAAACAAGAACAATACTGAAAAGTAAATATGCTATTTTAGGTTTACGGTCAAATGCCCACACCAGTAGAAATCCACTATTTAGAGCTGAAAGACGATGGACGAAGATTACCCATGATGTTGCCAACAATTTAAGTCAACAAGTCATCGTTTTAGTCAAAGTATGATATACACTGTGTACAAAACATTAGGAACACCTGCTCTTTCCATGACATAGACTGACCAGGTGAATCCAGGTGAAAGCTATGATCCCTTATTGAGGTCACTTGTTAAATCCACTTTAATAAATGTAGACGAAGGGGAGGAGACAGGTTAAAGAAGGATTTTAAAGCCTTGAGACACACAGCTTCCCGTGTGTGTCAAGAATGGACCACAACTGTGGGAAGCATTGGCGTCAACATGGGCCAGCATCCCTGTGGAACGCTTTCGACACCTTGTAGAGTCCATGCCCTGACGAATTGAGGCTGTTCTGAGGGCAAATATTAGGAAGGTGTTCCTAATGTTTTGTACACTCAGTGTATTAGTGCTTGAAGTGACAAATCCGAAATGCCCACTTTGTACAAAACCATGAGCTAGATTAGGTTAGCAAGATAGTTAGCTAGCTAGATAAGGTTAGCATGCTAGCTAGCTACACTGACAGCTGTCAGTGCCCTATTTGTTGATGTTTATCAGCTCCATGTAGAGATTCCCACACCTAATTTGTGAATATGTATAAATAGCCTTCGTCCGCTGGTGGAACCTAAACATACATTTCATCTCTAGGACAGGAAATTGCTTTGAAATAGTGTCATCAACTTCCTCAGGGGCTAGGTTAGGGTTAGGTTTATCCCCACCACCGTCTTCAAAACAGTTTAGAATTGCATATCTGAAGAAGTACAGGCTATTGTTAATCACTCCCTGTTCACAGTCACTTTCCCCACTGCAGTAAAAACTGCTATGTGTCTGAAGAAAAGTAATCTAGATTCTTCAGCTGTTATACATTTTCGGTCACTCTCCAACCTTCTATTCTTAAGTACATTTCTGGAGAAATTGATTTTTAAACAGCGAAATTATTTTTTAAGCGCTAGCTGTATTTAAAAAAAAATCCTATCTGGTTTTTGTGCCCACCACAGCACAGACAGCCTTAGTTAAAGTGGTAAATGATCTTAGAGCAAACACAGATGCCAAACAGCTCTCTTGTACTCTTGGATTTAAGTGCTGCATTCGACACTGTTGACCATGATGTCCTTCTGGACTGACTGGAGAGGTGGGTTGGTCTCTCCGATCCAGCTCTAAATTTTGTTCAGGGCCTAAAGTATTTAACTGGTCAAGAGTTTGTCACCCTTGTTGAACATAACTCAGAGAAAATAGATATCACGTGGCGTTCCACAAGGTTCGATTTTGGGTCCGTTACGGTTCAGTTTATAAATGTTACAACTTGGCAGCGTTATCAGAAAGCACAGCATTGATTTTCACTGCTGCACAGAAAATACTCTTTACATTTATGTGTCATTTATTTTAGCTCCACGGATACATTTTTAGACTGTATTGATTTACAGTTTTGCTTTTTCTTTGTCCAAACAGAATTGACCTGTTCAAAACAACTAACACATAGCTCCCAACTGACACCAAATCAACTACCTCCATCAAAACATACAACTTGTTATCTAATGAAAAGTAATTTCAATCAATCGTTACATAATGGCCCAATAAATACTAACTACAACTATCAATATACCCTAACATGGTTAACCTTCTTTTATACAGTATGTCTGTGCCATTTGTTGGTACTATAATTATAGTATGACCTTAAAAGGCAAGTAAACACATTATCACATCATGGGCTGTATTAGTGTTTCCCAAAACAGTTTTTACCAAAGATGACCAATGCAGAAAGAATGTCACTCAATAGCATGAACATCCATAAACAAAAGGCTTTATTTGACCTTTTTCCATTTCAACTGAGGGCCCCTCTATCTCTCCTTTGTCCTTGCTCTCGGCCTCTTACTTGGCCCATTCTTGCAAACAGCAACTCAGAGGTGAACTCTTTTATGCCTGAATTAAGGACTGATTGCTGATCAAAAAATTGTGCGAAGAAGTTTTGCACATGTGCAAAAGAGGTTCACATTCATTCGAGTAATTTGAGATAAGACTGAGATTCTTATTGTTGGACAGAAAGAGAATCTGTCCGCACATTTTAATTTCCCGGTCAATAAAAAGAAAGCACTCAGTAAAAAATGTTGGGGTTAGGGAAAATAGGATTTTGAATGGGAATCCATTTTTACAAGTGTGTGTGTGTTTGGTGGAGAGGATAAGTGTGTGTGTATCTACTGTACCATGTTCCTGGAGATATGCTGCAGCCTCATCCTCTCCACCACGTTGGGGTTCTGCCCGGCTAGATTCTGTAGGCAGGATATGATCTGATCGAGCAGGGTCAGAGCCTGGGGCTCCTGGTCTACCTTCTCTGGTTCAAAGTCCTCCCTGGGGAAGAAAGACAGAAAGACAGAAAGACAGACAGAAAGAAAGAAAGAAAGAAAGAAAGAGAGAGAGAGAGAGAGAGAGAGAGGTGTTTGTGTATCCACTTTCCCACTTTTATTTGTCAAAATTCAGACATACCATCTCTGCTCCTCGATCCAGTTGGCCAGGTAGCACCTGACGTCCATGGGAAAGGAGGGGGAGTAGAGCTCGTTGAGGGTCTGTGTGGCCAGATAGGGGATCAGCTGTTTCATCTGCGTCCACTGTGCCATGGTGAAGCAGAGCTGGAAGAGACAGGAATAAAGGACATTGAATTATGTAATATATCCATAAACATACAGGCTGCATCACAAATAGCACCCTATTCACTATATAGTGCACAATGTTTTACCAGATCCTTTGGCTCAAGTCATTCAAAGCCACATTGCTGTGTTATTAGCAGTTAATGTGTCAGCTAATGTAGCTTTGGTTGAATTCCATCTTAAACCAAAGGGAATAGTGAATACTTGAGATAAATCTGTGAATATAAATCCATCATAAAGAGGTCATTTTTTTTTAGAGAAGATTGACACGAGGTCAATGCATCATACAAACACCAAAACACCAGAGGGGTATACTACAAAGCAGGATCAGGATCGAGGATGTAGTCTTTACATTTTTGTTGAAAGATAAGCTTGAAATGGGCATGGTCTAATTGATTTAACAAAATATATATATATATATACAGTGGGGCAAAAAAGTATTTAGTCAGTCACCAATTGTGCTAGTTCTCCCACTTAAAAAGATGAGAGAGGCCTGTAATTTTCATCATAGGTACACGTCAACTATGACAGACAAAATGAGAAGAAAAAAAATCCAGAAAATCACATTGTAGGATTTTTTATGAATTTATTTGCAAATTATGGTGGAAAATAAGTATTTGGTCACCTACAAACAAGCAAGATTTCTGGCTCTCACAGACCTGTAACTTCTTCTTTAAGAGGCTCCTCTGTCCTCCACTCGTTACCTGTATTAATGGCACCTGTTTGAACTTGTTATCAGTATAAAAGACACCTGTCCACAACCTCAAACAGTCACACTCCAAACTCCACTATGGCCAAGACCAAAGAGCTGTCAAAGGACACCAGAAACAAAATTGTAGACCTGCACCAGGCTGGGAAGACTGAATCTGCAATAGGTAAGCAGCTTGGTTTGAAGAAATCAACTGTGGGAGCAATTATTAGGAAATGGAAGACATACAAGACCACTGATAATCTCCCTCGATCTGGGGCTCCACGCAAGATCTCACCCCGTGGGGTCAAAATGATCACAAGAACAGTGAGCAAAAATCCCAGAACCATACGGGGGGACCTAGTGAATGACCTGCAGAGAGCTGGGACCAAAGTAACAAAGCCTACCATCAGTAACACACTACGCCCCCAGGGACTCAAATCCTGCAGTGCCAGACGTGTCCCCCTGCTTAAGCCAGTACATGTCCAGGCCCGTCTGAAGTTTGCTAGAGAGCATTTGGATGATCCAGAAGAGGATTGGGAGAATGTCAGATGAAACCAAAATAGAACTTTTTTGTAAAAACTCAACTCGTCGTGTTTGGAGGACAAAGAATGCTGAGTTGCATCCAAAGAACACCATACCTACTGTGAAGCATGGGGGTGGAAACATCATGCTTTGGGGCTGTTTTTCTGCAAAGGGACCAGGATGACTGTCCGTGTAAAGGAAAGAATGAATGGGGCCATGTATCGTGAGATTTTGAGTGAAAAACTCCTTCCATCAGCAAGGGCATTGAAGATGAAACGTGGCTGGGTCTTTCAGCATGACAATGATCCCAAACACACCGCCCGGGCAACGAAGGAGTGGCTTCGTAAGAAGCATTTCAAGGTCCTGGAGAGGCCTAGCCAGTCTCCAGATCTCAACCCCATAGAAAATCTTTGGAGGGAGTTGAAAGTCCGTGTCGCCCAGCGACAGCCCCAAAACATCACTGCTCTAGAGGAGATCTGCATGGAGGAATGGGCCAAAATAGCTATAGTTATTTCTTGTTGCTTATCAAAGTTAGCTGGCTAACTCCTCGATTCTGCTTTGTAGTATACCCCTCAGAACAGTCACTTCCAGACATGTCAATTATTATCCTAACTCAGTAATAAAATAACATACAGTAAGTTCCCAACAGGACAGTGGAGGGACTGAGACAAATAAAATGATTCATCATTGTCCATCTAGTGTTATGTTAATAACGCAATGCCGTCACCCCTCAACAGATTAAAGCAACAAAAACGTTGCTATGAGAACTACAGAAGAAATGCAATGCAAATGCAAGACATGCCGAGCAGACAATACATGGCAGTAGGATAAACAGTACAAAACAAGACAGGACAGTCGTGAGACTGATCCCCAATCTATTTTGTTCTGAGTGTTCTAAATCTGGAACACATGGAGGAGAGGCTTGCACAAGACATGAAGGCAGTAAAAGTCTGTGTGCAAAGTGAGGATATAGAGAGGGCCAAGTCCCCAACAAGACAATATAATGCCTGACCCCCAATCTATCTTGTTCTGGGTGTTCTGAACTCTGTTTAGGGGAGGACAGGAGAGGCTAGCACTTCCTGTGTTGTTTTTATCTTTGGCCCACAGGTGTAGCTATACTAGAGTCAAGAGATGACAATACAGACATGACGGTATTGTGTTTGTGTTGTTTCACATAGCTGAATATTGTCACATCTTAATACACCTAGGCTATAGCTTAATACACCTATAGCCTATATTCACCTGTAAAACTAAAAGCAAAGAGAAAAAGTAAAGAGTGGTATTATTGTGTAACATGGGGTGAAAAGCACCAATACTGTATCTGATACTGTAGAGCTGGGACGATAAACTGAAAAGGATCAACACTGACCATACGGATCACTTAGCGCAAGCAGTTTGACGATAATGTTCATGTTACGATAAGTAGCCTATAATGTTACGATAAGTAGCCTATACTAAAGAAATGTGAAGTTTGAAATGAATGAGAAAACATAATATGGGTGATTGTTAATTAGACAATTGATGGCTACAACCATCACACTAGTTGTGGTAGTTTAAAGGATAATAAATAAATACAAACTGTGGTGCACATTAATGTTATAAACGTATTGCTCTATTTTATCGTTAATCAATTCAGGAAAGTTATCGCATTATGTATTTTTGGCGACCCAGTTGAGCGGCACTACAACACTTTCACTTCTTCCACTTCTCTACAGTATATGGCTGTGTGACCTACGTCCAAAATGGACCCCTATTCCCTACATAGTGCACTACTTTTGACCAGAGCCCATCAAAAGTAGTGCACAATGTAGGGACTAGGGTGAAATTTGGGACGTATCCTATTGCAGCATTTGGGAAGCAACCTGTGCCTAGCCCCATGGTTTCCTGTTTCTCTCTAATTGTACTATACTGTCAGTTGGCATGTTTGAAGTGCAGAATCCCTAACCTTGGTCACATTCTGAGATTAGTACCGTAATTTCCGGACTATTAAGCGCACCTGAATATAAGCCGCACCCACTGAATTTACATTTGTTTTTTATTTTGAACATAAATAAGCCGCACATGTCTATAAGCCGCAGGTGCCTACGGGTACATTGAAACAAATTAACTTTACACAGGCTTTAATGAAACACGGCTTGTAACAAAAATAAATAGGCTTTAAAGAAACACAGCTTGTAACAAAAATAAATAGGCTTTAACGAAACACGGCTTGTAACAAAAAATTTAAAATTAGCAGTAAGCTTTAGTTGTCTTTTTGCACTGAGTCAATTCCTCACGCTGCTGTTTCCAACGTCTTATCATCGACTCATTAATTTCCTTTTCCAACAGCCAGATCAATCGCCTTCAACTTGAAAGCTGCATCATATGCATTTCTCTGTGTCTTTGCCATGATGAGGGTGACAAAATGACTACCGTAATCAGAATGATGGGAAGTTTGAGAGCACTCGATTTAATCTAAACAGTAAACCAAAAAGTTGTTTGACCTTAACCCGTTCGGCAATTTCATTGGTCTAATGAAAGCTTCATGCCGCCAAAAAACTGAGCACGTCACAGAAAGAGTTTTTTTTGAGAAAAAAAAATTGAAAGCGGGAAAAATCCATATATTAGCGCGAGGTTCAAAGCCTGGGAAAAAAGTTGCGGCTTATAGTCTGGAATTTACGGTAGTTATTTGGAGTGCAGTTCCCGTATTCACAGAAAGTCTCAGAGTATTCATATAATTGTATTCATTATGATCTAAAAAGGAAATATGATCGTATATCAGCCCTCTTACTTTAAAACTCTTTGTGAATACGAGCCCAGAATGCAATGTAGTTGATCTTAAACACGCACTTTGACAATGAGCAAGCACCTGCTATTCTAGTCAAAGAGCTCTTCTTTAGTGAAAACATTTCCTGGCTCCCAAATGGCACCCTATTCCCTTTAAAGTGCACAACTTCTGACCAGGGCCCATATGGAATAGGGTGTCATTTGAATAGGGTGCCCCCCACATACTTTTGTATATACTGTACCAGTCAAAAGTTTGGAAAACTCAGTCGGTGTCTCAACTTGCTGTTGAGAATTAGAATAATAGAACACAACAGGTGCCATTTGGTTGTGCATCAGCAGTCATTCCATTAGCCCATGTCAGCTAACACTTTTTACATTGGCAAGTTAGCTTAGCGGCCAGCTATCTAAACTTGTAGTAAGCATGGTCAAATTACCGACCAGGGTGGGGCCCACTGATCATCAGTTATCATATTAAAAACTGCAAACATTTGCCTCCATCCTATGGCAAAATGTGCAGAATTGCAAGAAATTCACTTTAAAATGGCTTCTCAGACCCACGAGCCACTGCAGCCCCTCATGATGAGTTATGATTTTTTTGTGGCCCCCACCCCCATCAAAGTTGTCAATCCCTGCTCTAGAGGAGGTCAAAGGTTTGAGAGACATTGATTAGTACCAACTACCCAGTGGGCAAAACTGGTTTAAATGATGTTGTTACAAACAGAAACCTGCTGTAATGACGTCTTTTCAACCAATTTTGCCCTGTTGATGTACAGTTGAAGTCAGAAGTGTACGTACACCTTAGCCAAATACATTTAAACTCAGTTTTTCACAATTCCTGACATTTAATCATAGTAAAAATTCTCTGTCTTAGGTCAGTTAGAATCACCACTTTATTTGAAGAATGTGAAATGTCAGAATAATAGTAGAGAGAATTATTTATTTCAGCTTTTATTTCTTTCATCACATTCCCAGTGGGTCAGAAGTTTACATACACTCAATTAGTATTTGGTAACATTACCTTTAAATTGTTTAACTTGGGACAAACTTTTTGGGTAGCCTTCCACAAGCGTCCCACAATAAGAATTTTGGCCCATTCCTCCTGACAGAGCTGGTAAAACTGGGTCAGGTTTGAAGTCCTCCTTGCTCGCACACGCTTTTTCAGTTCTGCCCAGAGATTTTCTATAGCATTGAGGTCAGGGCTTTGTGATGGCCAATCCAATACCTTGACTTTGTTGTCCTTAAGCCATTTTGCCACAACTTTGGAAGTATGCTTGGGGTCATTGTCCATTTGGAAGACCCATTTGCGACCAAGCTTTAACTTCCTGTCTGATCCACAATTTTCTTACCTCATGATGCCATCTATTTTGTGAAGTGCACCAGTCCCTCCTGCAGAAAAGCACCCCCACAACATGATGCTGCCACCCCGTGCTTCATGATTGGGATGGTGTTCTTTCGCTTGCAAGCCTCCCCTTTTTCCTCCAAACATAACAATGGTCATTATGGCCAAACAGTTCTATTTCTGTTTCATCAGACCGGAGGACATTTCTCCAAAAAGTACGATCTTTGTCCTCATGTGCAGTTGCAAACCGTAGTCTGGCTTTTTTATGGCGGTTTTGGAGCAGTGGCTTCTTCCTTGCTGAGCGACCTTTCAGGTTATGTCAATATAGGACTCGTTTTACTGTGGATATAGATACTTTTGTACCGGTTTCCTCCAGCATCTTCACAAGGTCCTTTGCTGTTGTTCTGGGATTGATTTGCACTTTTCACACCAAAGTACGTTCATCTCTAGGAGACAGAACACGTATTCTTCCTCAGCGGTATGACAGCTGCGTGGTCCCATGGTGTTTATACTTGCATACTATTGTTTGTACAGATGAACGTGGTACCTTCAGGCATTTGGAAATTGCTCCCAAGGATGAACCAGACTTGTGGAGGTCCACAATTTTTTTCTGAGGTCTTGGCTGATTTATTTTGATTTTCCCATGATGTCAAGCAAAGAGGCACTGAGTTTGAAGGTAGGCCTTGAAATACACCCACAGGTACACCTCCAATTGACTCAAATTATGTCAATTAGCCTATCAGAAGCTGCTAAAGACATGACATCATTTTCTGAAATTTTCCAAGCTGTTTAAAAGCACAGTGAACTTAGTGTATGTAAGCTTCTGACCCACTGGAATTGTGATACAGTGTGATAAGTGAAATAATCTGTCTGTAAACAATTGTTGAAAAAATTACTTGTGTCATGCACAAAGTAGATGTCCTAACCGACTTGCCAAAACTATAGTTTGTTAACAAGAAATTTGTGGAGTGGTTGAAAAACAAGTTTTAATGACTCCAACCTAAGTGTATGTAAACTTCCGACTTCAACTGTATATTGGGCAGCAGCCTCTGAGGCAGCAGCCTCTGTAAGTAGATGAATGCTGGTTTGTTTAGTATAGCTTAACCAAAACATTTGGCATCAGATCATATGCTACTCAAAGCATTTGAGCACGTGGATCTGATAAACAGAGAGATAGATCTCTTTGTGGCCATATAATAGAATAGGATGGACATTTGTCTATGTCATCACCATTAGAGGTCGACCGATTAATCAGAATGGCCGATTTAATTAGGGCTGATTTCAAGTTTTCATAACAATTGGTAATCGGTATTTTTGGACACCGATTTGCCGAATGACATTTTTTTTTTTTACACCTTTATTTAACTTGGCAAGTCAGTTAAGAACACATTCTTATTTTCAATGACGGCCTAGGAACGGTGGGTTAACTGCCTTGTTCAGGGGCAGAACGACAGATTTTTACCTTGTCAGCTCGGGGATTCAATCTTGCAACCTTACGGTTAACTAGTCCAACGCTCTAACCACCTGCTTTACATTGCACTCCACGAGGAGCCTGCCTGTTACGCAAATGCAGTAAGAAGCCATGGTAAGTTGCTAGCTAGCATTAAACTTATCTTATAAAAAAACAATCAATCAATATATCATAATCACTAGTTAACTACACATGGTTGATGATATTACTAGTTTATCTAGCCTATCCTGCGTTGCATATAATTGATGCGGTGCGCATTCGCAAAAAAGGACTGTCATTGCTCCAACGTGTACCTAACCATAAACATCAATGTCTTTCTTAAAATCAATACACAAGTATATATTTTAAACCTGCATATTTAGCTAAAAGAAATCCAGGTTAGCAGGCAATATTAACCAGGTGAAATTGTGTCACTTCTCTTGCGTTCATTGCACGCAGAGTCAGGGTATATGCAACAGTTTGGGCCGCCTGGCTCGTTGCGAACTAATTTGCCAGAATGTTACGTAATTATGACATAACATTGAAGGTTGTGCAATGTAACAGGAATATTTAGACTTAGGGATGCCACCTGTTAGATAAAATACGGAACGGTTCTGTATTTCACCGAAAGAAAAATTGTTTTGTTTTCGAGATGATAGTTTCCGGATTCGACCATATTAATGACCTAAGGCTCATATTTCTGTGTGTTTATTATATTATAATTAAGTCTATGATTTGATAGAGCAGTCTGACTGAGCGGTGGTAGGCACCAACACGCTCGTAAGCATTCATTCAAATAGTACTTTCGTACGTTTTGCCAGCAGCTCTTCGCAATGCGGCACTTAAACGTTAGCTTTCTTACATGGCACATATTGCACTTTTACTTTCTTCTCCAACACTTTGTTTTTGCATTATTTAAACCAAATTGAACATGTTTCATTATTTATTTGAGGCTAAATTTATTTTATTGATGTATTATACTAAGTTAAAATAAGTGTTCATTCAGTATTGTTGTAATTGTCATTATTACAAAAAAATAATAATAATTGGCCGATTAATCGGTATCGGGTTTTTGGGTCATCCAATAATTGGTATCGGCGTTGAAAAATCATAATCGGTCGACCTCTAATCACCATACATAAATTATTAAAAACATCAGACTAATCCAAACATACCTTTTTACTGCGCTTTCTGACTCACTGACCAGTGTTAAGACAAGGACTCTTTTGAAGACTTTAGGAAAGGCAGCAGCACAAAGGCAGCTCTATGAGGACACTCTCATCCTGTCCAGTGTTAGTGGGAACCTCCTGCTCTTCACTCCTAGAGTTAGAACATGTTATGTAGGTGTCACTCCAAAATATTACAGTACACAATACAGACTTAAAAACCACATTGTGGACACTGTAGGCAATCAAAGTATGCAATCATAGTACATCATGTCACTGGTATCACCTATAATACATTAGATTACCTATACACCATTGGTATCCTATAGAATAAACAGTTACTTCTCAGGTAACAGGCAAACAATAAAAGCCTGATAAGACATGTGAATTACAAACTATTAAATCATTTCATGTCACTTTGACCGGAACTTGATACAGGTTGAAATTGATGTAAGGACTTGAGATGAGGAAATGTTGAGTTTAGAAAGAACTTTCTGGGATTACGTAACTATTCAGATATCCTAATTAACTTCTCAAACCACAAACAGCTTAAATAGACACACACACACACGCGCCCACCACCGCGCACGTGAGCAAGTGCACACACACACAATGCATGCATGAGCACATACACACGCACACACATACACACACACACACACTGCTGGATTATTGTCGTGTTATGATGGGAGATAGAGCTTTAATACCGTTTTTCTTTATCACTTTGGTGCCATTTTCACAAGTATGTGCTACAACTCTAAGCACAAAAATCGAAACAGATCATCGAAATGGCTCATGTTTCAAAACACTAAGCACATTTGCAATTGACTGAAGACAACAAACAAATACAAACTATATACACTACCATTCAAAAGTTTGGGGTCACTTAGAAATGGCCTTGTTTTTGAAAGAAAAGCTATTTTTTTTGTCCATTAAAATAACATCAACTCCAGGATGCTGGCCTTCTATGCAGAGTTGCAAAGAAAAAGCCATATCTCAGACTGGCCAATAAAAAGAAAAGATTAAGATGGGCAAAATAACACAGACACCGAACAGAGGAACTCTGCCTAGAAGGCCAGCATCCTGGAGTCGCCTCTTTACTGTTGATGTTGAGACTGGCGTTTTGTGGGTACTATTTAATGAAGCTGCCAGTTGAGGACTTGTGAAGCGTCTGTTTCTCAAACTAGACACGCTAATGTACTTCTCCTCTTGCTCAGTTGTGCACCGGGGCCTCCCAATCCTCTTTCAATTCTGGTTAGAGCCAGTTTGCGCTGTTCTGTGAAGGGAGTAGTACACAGCGTTGTACGAGATCTTCAGTTTCTTGACAATTTCTTGCATGGAATAGCCTTCATTTCTCAGAACAAGAATAGACTGATGCGTTTCAAAAGAAAGGTCTTCATTTCTGTCCGTTTTGAGCCTGTAAATCGAACCCACAAATGCTGATGCTCCAGATACTCAACTAGTCTAAATAAGGCCAGTTGTATTGCTCTTTAATCAGCACAACAGTTTTCAGCTGTGCTAACATAATTGAAAAAGGGTTTTCTAATTATCAATTAGCCTTTTAAAATGATAAACTTGGATTAGCTAACACAACATGCCATTGGAACACAGGAGTGATGGTTGCTGATAATGGGCCTCCGTACGCCTATGTAGATATTCCATACAAAATCTGCTGTTTCCAGCTACAATAGTCATTTACAACATTAACAATGTCTACACTGTATTTCTGATCAATTTGATGTTATTATGGACCAAAAATGTATGTTCTCTTTCAAAAACAAGAACATTTCTAAGTGACCCCAAACCTTCGAACGGTAGTGTATATAAGTGTTATCAGTTTAAAGTTGAAACCGTTTAAAATGTAGGCCCCTATCCCACCCCTCTGGAAACTTCTTTCTCAAATCAAAGGATCCAAATTACATTCTGTGCATGTGTTATTATACACACACGTTTCTCACGTTTCTCTCTTTACTCACCCTCTTCTGAACCCTCAACCAATTTGATCGATAGGATGATGTAGCCTATCTCTCTGCCTCAAATTTCAGAACAGCTGCAATTTGAACAAAGGTTCCAAAAATATATACAGTGCATTTGTAAAGTATTCAGACCACTTGACTTTTTCAAAACATTTTTACATTACAGCCTTGTTCTAAAACGGATTAAATTATTTTATCAATCTACACACAATACCCCATAATGAGAAAGCAAAAATGGGTTTTTAGAAATGTATTCAAAATAAAAAACAGAAATACCCTATTTACATAAGTATTCAGACCTTTTACTATGAGACTCGAAATTGAGCTCAGGTGCATCCTGTTTCCATTGATCATCCTTGAGATGTTTCACAACTTGATTGGAGTACACCTGTGATAAATTCAATTGATTGGACTGGATTTGGAAAGGCTCACACCTGTCTATATAAGGTCCCACAGTTGACAGTGTATGTCAGAGCAAAAACCAAGCCATGAAGTCAAAGGAATTGTCCGTAGAGCTCCGAGACAGGATTGTGTCGAGAAACAGATCTGGGGAAGGGTACCAAAACATTTCTGCAGCATTGAAGGTCCCCAAGAACACAGCAGCCTCCATCATTCTTAAATGGAAGAAGTTTGGAACCACCAAGACTCTTCCTAGAGCTGGCCGCCCGGCTAAACTGAGCAATTGCCCGGCCAAACTGAGCAATCAAGCATTTATGGTAGAGTTGCCAGACAGAAGCCACTCCTCAATAAAAGGCACGACAGCCCGCTAGGAGTTAGCCAAAAGGCACCTACAGGACTCAAGCTTCTCTGGTCTGATGAAACCAAGATTGAACTCTTTGGCCTGAATGCCAAGCGTCACTGTGACGTGGTAAGGTCGGACCCAGGTGCAGAGAAGAGACCAGACGAGGAATCAGTGGTTAAGGATAAACATATGACTTTACTGAGAAACAGTAGCCGCAGGATCACAGTACACTTGAGAAAAAAACCCACTAAGTCTCCAAAACCTCACTCAGGAAACAAACACACACGGTAAACATTTCAAGCTTCTGCAAAGGACAACAGAAAACACACCTCTTTTAACAGAGAAACCATAATGAGTAAATTGGACACACCTGAGTGTCGTTAATGTCTCTAGGACGGTCTCTGCCGCCCATTGGTGACAGGTGGAACCATGACAGTCACGTCTGGCGGAAACCTGGCACCATCCCTACGGTGAAGCATGGTGGTGGCAGCATCATGCTGTGGGGATGTTTTTCAGTGGCAGGGAGACTGGGAGACTAGTCAGGATCGAGGGAAAGACGAACGGAGCAAAGTACAAAGAGATCCTTGATGAAAACCTGCTACAGAGCACTCAGGACTTCAGACTGGGGCAAAGGTTCACCTTCCAACAGGACATTGATCTTAAGCACACAGCCAAGACAACACAGGAGTGGCTTTGGGACAAGTCTCTGAATGTCCTTGAGTGGCCCAGCCAGAGCTCGGACTTGAACCCGATCGAACACCTCTGGTGAGACCTGTGCAGCAACGGTCCCCATCCAACCTGACAGAGCTTTAGAGGATATGCAGCAAAGACTGGGAGAGACTCCCCAAATACAGCTGTGCTAAGCTTGTAGCGTTATACCCCCCAAAAACTCAAGGCTGTAATCAGTGGCGGTCCTAGCTTGCATGGCTCCCTGGGCAACCCCCCCCCCCCCATGTCACCAATACCTAAATCTGAATACTTATGTAAATGTCAATGGGTCTGAATACTTTCTGAATGCACTGTATAGCCAGCAGTCTCCCTCCTGTTTAGCCAATGTTCGCAATGATGATGAAAAAATAACAGTAAATCGCTATTGACTGACTGTCTGTGTCTTGCTTGTTTTATATGCTGTGTAGGCTACATATAGCTTGCCTAAATAGCTGCATGTCACTCCCCTCCAGAAAAAATAACATGAAATTACTGTACAACCTTTAAGAAAAATATAGTTTACTTAACCAAAGTTACAGTTCGATACTTCCAAACAACCTTGTGAAAAAAAAAAATCTAAATCTGAAATGTCATAGGCTACAAATTGCAAGAACAGATCACTCTGTAGTCAAATGGTAACAGAATGTGTGATTTAGCCTATTAAAGAAAAAAAGTGAGATTCAACACACAAAAAGTGTTTCTTGTGAGAATTAGGCAGGTCTGATGCCAGAAAATAAGGAAATTCTTGCCTACTTTACCCATATGTAATTTTATTTTTGAAAAAAAAGTAGTGTGTAGTTCCACTAGTTAGCTACACCACCACATGGCAAAAAAAGTAATTAACTACAGAAAACACAACCAAGATTTGAATGTACACTACCGTTAAAAAGTTTGGGGTCACTTAGGCAGAGTTGCAAAGAAAAAGCCATATCTCAGACTGGCCAATAAAAAGATTAAGATGGGCAAAAGCACACAGAGACTGAACAGAGGAACTCTGCCTAGAAGGCCAGCATCCTGGAGTCGCCTCTTCACTGTTGATGTTGAGACTGGTGTTTTGCGGGTTCTATTTAATGAAGCTGCCAGTTGAGGACTTGCTGTTTCTCAAACTAGACACTCTAATGTACATGTCCTCTTGCTCAGTTGTGCATCACGGCCTCCCACTCCTCTTTCTATTCTGGTTAGAGCCAGTTTGCGCTGTTCTGTGAAGGGAGTGGTACACAGCGTTGTACGAGATCTTCAGTTTCTTGGCAATTTCTCGCATGGAATAGCCTTAATTTCTCAGAACAAAAATAGACTGATGAGTTTCAGAAGAAAGTTCCTTGTTTCTGGCCATTTTGAGCCTGTAATCGAACCTAGAGATGCTGATGCTCCAGATACTCAACTATTTTAAAGAAGGACAGTTTTATTGCTTCTTTAATCAGCTCAACAGTTTTCAGTTGTGCTAACAAAATTGCAAAATGGTTTTCTAATGATCAATTAGCCTTTTAAAGTTAGATTAGCTAACACAAAGTGCAATTGGAACACAGGAGTGATGGTTACTGATAATGGGCCTCTGTACGCCTATGTAGATGTTCCATCAAAAATCTGCCGTTTCCAGCTACAATATTAATTTACAACATTAACAATATCTACACTGTATTTCTGATCAATTTGATGTTATTTTAATGGACAATAAATGTGCTTTTCTTTAAAAAACAAGGACATTTCTAAGTGACCAACAGCAAATCCAGAACCACTTGTACCTGATAAATATGTCAAAGTGATTTAAGAACATGTGACCTCCTACTGCAGGATAAACATAGTTTGCTATGTCTGAACCTGCCCAAGCATTATTGCTCAATGAGTATGTATGCAATGGGCTCGAGTTCTTGGATTTCTAAGGAAAGGATCTGTGATAGGACGATGACTCAAAAGCACATTTAAGTTCCTAGAAACGTCTAAATCTGGGCCTAGGCCTAACGATGATACTAACAACTTTGGTCCAAAACATATCACTTTGTCAAACTGAAAATGGCTAATATGTGACATCCCCCCTCATTCCAGAAAGCAACCCATATAGGTAGTAGGTGTAAACCTACATTCTAATAAATGGTTCCTTCAGTCTAAAAATGTCCTTCCTGTTCATCATGTTAAGTTTGTACACCGCAAATGTTAAGCTTGCACTTTTAATATTTTATTATAAAATGATTAACATTGTTATTTATGTACTGTATCCGAGTGGTAACTATCCCAACATTGGGATATGCATAGGTTCTTAATATATTAATATAAGGCATTCAGCAGATGCTTTTCTCCAAAGCAATTTACAGTCATGCGTTCATAACAGAATGGTATCAAACCCAGAATGAATGGGGCATTGGCCACTGTGGGTGACAATCCACACTGTGGGTGACAATATATATAATTATTTAACTACAGGTAGATGTGAAGCGAAATAGCTGTAAGTAGCAATGGAAGTATTATTTGTCTGTTAGTTTACTTCAATTAGGATAGCAGTGTTGTGTTCGAGACCACTTGAAGCGAGACTGATTCAAGATCAAGACCGGGGCGAATCGAGTACGAGTCAAGACCAAGACCGGAGGGGGGTGAGACCGACTCAAGACCAATACCGGGAGGGGGGCGAGAGGTCCGAGACAGAGTCAAGACAGAGACCAGAAAAATGTGAGTCCAATGCAAGACCATGACTGTAATTTTGTCAAATCATCAACATAATAAAAGTTCAAAATGTCCAATATTTCTTTGTTCATATTTCAGAAGAACATACTGTATGGACATTTATTCTTTACACATTCAGAATGGCAAAAAAAATGCATGCCGAGTGCAAATAGAACCACTCTACAAATTTGTACTAACCCAAAGACAGTGGAGAACAATGAGGGCCATCTATGCTTTCAGAGAAAGGCTAAGGATTTATAAAATAATAAAAATAATAATTATTATATTATTCTTTTCAATTATGTTCTGATTCAATCTTTTCAGTTTTTGTTAGAAAGGAAAGGGTTAGCAAAAAGATCCAACCAGGATTTTTCTTTGGTGGTCTCAGCTAGCTAAGCCTGTCATTGGCTAGGCCACCAGAAGCTTGATTGAAGGCATCTGCCATTCAACTGTATTAGTCCCACATTTTGGAGTGACAGTGGAATCAACCAATTACATTGACTTGTAATGGGTGGGACCGTTTTTACGAAAACATGGAAACTTCTGCCTTCTCGAAGGCCAACGGGTCACTGTGCAATAGCTAGCAGTAGTTTTCCCACGGTCTAGCTAGCTAGCTTTTGTCGTAGGCTAGTTTGCAGCAGCTGCACCAGGTGTTATCGAAGAGGACGTTGTTGCTAATTTGTTAGCTTCTCCCTTTTCAAGAATAACTTTCAACAAGAAGTTTCAAATTATCATCATGTGGTGAGTGGAACTGTGTTAATTATTGCAACTCTCATGCTGTTGTTAGCCATCGCTTTGAAAATAACTTGTGTGTGAAACATTGTTGCATTTAAACTTTACATCACCTTTGGTGCAAAACGGCGGGAAATGTTTTTTTGCAATGGGAAGTAATAGTTGTACATTTAGATTGGGAAATTCTTAGCCTAATGGTTGTGTTTTTGTATTCTTATGATTGGGACCTACTGGCTTATTATCTCAGAGTGATAGGACTGCTGTCTTTCCATCGGCCCTATGCAGTAGTGTGGAGAAGTGGGTCCTGTGTGAAGGTAAGGTGCTCTGTGTGAAAAATCCTAGATTTTCCTATAGATTTTTCAGATTTTCACTGTCAAAGTCACACTTTTTAAAATAAAATACAAAAAATTACAGAAATGTGATGTTCTAAGTCCACAACAATGCTTAAACCACATTATGAGACCATTTTTGAGGTCTTGGAAAAATTGAAAAATATATTTTTGGAGGGTGTAGTTGCCCTTTAATTCTTTCCTACCTACCAGCTACATATGTCATTATTCTGTGAGCTGCTCCATGTGACAACCAGTTGAGAGCTGCATGCTCTTGCTGCCTGCAGATTATATTCTGCTGAAACTAGGCTATGTGTGCTGCACGGATGTGAATATATTTCACATGCTTTGCAATTGTGTAGGTTACTTTGTGCCAGATTTCTCTATTGTACTACATAATTAATAAGTCATATACCTCCACTAAACTACTTTGATACGTAACAGAAGGGATTAAGAAGTGAGTATAGGCAATGCCCACTGCAAAACAAAGTGGGTATATGGCTTATACCTGCGTATAGCCTCTACTACACCACTGGCCTTTTGTGATTTACAAAAAGTGCACTCTCCTACATGAGTGCGCTAGTATTATGGTTGCTGTCCTTTCAGCATCAGGAGCCTGTCAGACACTGAAGGCCTAGGTCCAATCACACACTGAAGGCCTATGTCCTATAGGTTTGCTACTGTGCAAACATGTCTATAATAGGGAATAAAATAAAGCCTGTTAATATTACCTTCTGTCAACCCTTACTAATAGTGAGCTTGCAAATGTCAAACTATTTCCTCCACTCTTCCCTACCAGAAAGTCAAAGAAATTATGACAAAGTTTGAGGATATTTTTTAATTAAAGTAAAGGACAGTAATGTTACTATTAAAGTAGGAATCCAAGGTTTCAATAGGCGATAAGATAATACTGTTTCAAGAAAAGGGAGTATATATTTTGCCTGGTGAATCGCTTTTATGCGCTGAATGAATGAAGCCGATACACTACATCACCAAAAGTATGTGGACACCTGCTCATCGAACATCTCATTCCAAAATCATGGGCATTAATACGGAGTTGGTCCACTCTTTGCTGCTATAGCAGCCTTCACTCTTCTGGGAACGCTATCCACTAGATGTTGGAACATTGCTGCGGGGACTTTCTTCCATTCAGCCACAAGAGCATTAATGAGGTCGTGCACTGATGTTCCAATTCATCCCAAATGTGTTCGATGGGGTTGAGGCCAGGGCTCTGTGCAGGCAAGTCAAGTTCTTCCAAGCCGATCTCGACAAACCATTTCTGTGTGGACCTCGCTTTGTGCATGGGGGCATTGTCATGCTGAAACAGGAAAGGGCCTTCCCCAAACTGTTGCCACAAAGTTGGAAGCACAGAATCATGTAGAATGTCATTGTACGCTGTAGTGTTAAGATTTCCCTTCACTGAAACTAAGGGCCCTACCTGAACCATTAAAAACAGTGCCAGACCATTATTCCCCCTTCACCAAACTTTACAGTTGGCACTATGCATTGGGGCAGGTAGCGTTCTCCAGGCATTCGTCAAACCCAAAATTGTCCATCCAACTGCCAGATGGTGAAGCGTGATTCATCACTCCAGAGAACACGTTTCCACTGCTCCAGAGTCCAATGGCGTCGAGCTTTACACCCCTTCAGTCGACGCTTGGCATTGCGCATGGGGATCTTAGGCTTGAGTGCGGCTGCTTGGCCATGGAAAACCACTTCATGAAGCTCCCAATGAACAGTTCTTGTGCTTACGTTGCTACCAGAGGCAGTTTGGAACTCGGTAGTGAGTGTTGCAACCGAGAACAGATTATTTTTACGCGCTTCAGCACTTGGCAGTCCCGTTCTGTGAGCTTGTGTGGCCTACCACTTCGCGGCTGAGCCGTTGTTGCTCCAAGACGTTTCCGCAACACAATAACTGCACTTACAGTTGACCGGGGCAGCTCTAGCAGCGCAGAAATTTGATGAACTGACTTGCTGTCAAGGTAGCATCCTATGACGGTGCCACGTTGAAAGTCACTGAGCTCTTCAGTAAGAACATTCTACTGCCAATGCTTTTTCATGGAGACTGCATGGCTGTGTGCTCAATTTTAGACGCATGTCAGCAGTGAGTGTGACTGAAATAGGCAAATCCACGAATTTGAAGGGTTGTCCACATACAGTTGAAGTGGGAAGTTTACATACACCTTAGCCAAATACATTTAAACTCAGTTTTTCACAATTCCTGACATTTAATCCTAGTAAAAATTCCCTGTCTTAGGTCAGTTAGGATCCCCACTTTATTTTAAGAATGTGAAATGTCAGAATAATAGTAGAGAGAATTATTTCAGCTTTTATTTCTTTCATCACATTCCCAGTGGGTCAGAAGTTTACATACACTCAATTAGTATTTGGTAGCATTGCCTTTACATTTACATTACATTTACGTCATTTAGCGACTTACAAGTTGGTGCATTCACCTTATGATATCCAGTGGAACAACCACTTTACAATAGTACATCTATATCTTTTTTTTGGGGGGGGGGGGGGGGGGGGGTAAGTTGGGTGAATTCTGGCCCATTCCTCCTGACAGAGCTGGTGTAACTGAGTCAGGTCTGTAGGCCACCTTGCTCACACACACTTTTTCAGTTTTGCCCACAAATTTTCTATAGGATTGAGGTCAGGGCTTTGTGATGGCCACTCCAATACCTTAACTTTGTTGTCCTTAAGCCATTTTGCCACAACTTTGGAAGTATGTTTGGGGTCATTGTCCATTTGGAAGACCCATCTGCAACCAAACTTTAACTTCCTGACTGATGTCTTGAGATGTTGCTTCAATATATCCACATAATTTTACTTCCTCATGATGCCATCTATTTTGTGAAGTGCACCAGTCCCTCCTGCAGCAAAGCACCTCCACAACATGATGCTGCTTCACGATTGGGATGGTGTTCCTCGGCTTGCAAGCCTCCTCCTTTTTCCTCCAAACATAACGATGGTCATTATGGCCAAACAGTTCTATTTTTGTTTCATCAGACCAGAGGACATTTCTCCAAAAAGTACGATCTTTGTCCCCATGTGCAGTTGCAAACCATAGTCTGGCTTTTTTATGGCGGTTTTTGAGCAGTGGCTTCTAGCTTGCTGAGCGACCTTTCAGGTTATGTGGATATAGGACTCGTTTTACTGTGGATATAGATACTTTGGTACCTGATTCCTCCAGCATCTTCACAAGGTCCTTTGCTGTTGTTCTGGGATTGATTTGCACTTTTCACACCAAAGTACGTTCATCTCTAGGAGACAGAACGCGTCTCCTTCCTGAGCGGTATGACGGCTGCGTGGTCCCATGGTGTTTATACTTGCATACTATTGTTTGTACAGATGCACTGGACCCTTCAGGCGTTTGGAAATTGCTCCCAAGGGTGAACCAGACTTGTGGAAGTCTGCCATTTTTTTCTGAGGTCTTGGCTGATTTTCTTTTGATTTTCCCATGATGTCAAGCAAAGAGGCACTGAGTTTGAAGGTAGGCCTTAAAATACATCCACAGATACACCTCCAATTGACTCCAATTATGTCAAGTAGCCTATCAGAAGCTTCTAAAGCCAGGGCACCATTTTCTGGAATTTTCCAAACTGTTTAAAGGCACAGTCAACTTTGTGCATGCAAACTTCTGACCAACTGGAATTGTGATACGGTGAATTATAAGTTAAATAATCTGTCTGTAAACAATTGTTGGAAAAATTACTTGTGTCATGCACAAAGTAGATGTCCTAACCGACTTCCCAAAACTATAGTTTGTTAACAAGAAAATTGTGGAGTGGGTGAAAAACAAGTTTTAATGACTCCAACTCTAATCTTCCGACTTCAACTGTACTTTTGTATATATAGTGTAATTATTCGTTTTTTACTCTGCTGGTCTCGGGAAGAAATTACGAGTCCTCACTGTCCGAGACTGAGTCAAGACCAAGTAAAAATGTATCCGACACTGATACAAGACCGAGACATTCAATGTATGGTCTTGAGACCAAACAACACTGGATGGTAGGGTAAGAGAAATTGTTTTTACATGCATTTGTTCATTCAATAAAAAGGGGTATCGAAAACCATACAATCAATCATGATTGTAGGCCTGATACACATGCAACTCAGACAACAGCAACCACTGGTGACACTTTACATTACAGTGGCCTAGGCTAATGTTTAATTATTCCTGTAAGTACAGTGTAGCTAGCCTATGGTACTTACTTATTCTTACACGGTACTTCTTACAGTTAAACTACTTAGGGTTAACAACCATATAATAATGGGTTAATAAGCCACAGTGATCATAACCATGATGATTTGAAAAAAGTTAGACTACTGAAAATCACTAGTTTGAGAACTTCATGTCGGCCTAGAATAGCAGAACATAGAGACAACTCAAGACACAACATCAAGACATAAACAGCGTGAGGAAGGCCGACCTTGACAACTAACCCTTAGCGTCTCTGAGTTTATTATGGTTGCCTGAATAATCATGGGTCTGCTTATGCATGTTGATATAAATTATAATTATATGACAGGGTTGGTAGTTGATGTATTCTAAAAATATTTGATCTTGTAAATTGTTGACGAACTTCAACTGAAGAAAGCACTTTCGATTGCGCAGTGAACGCACCAACAACAGGCTGCCAAACGATTAAAACTTGAATGTTTGATAAAAACCGATCTTCTGTGTAGTTATTCCATAATTTAACACCATTATGAGACATATTTAGGATATCAATAACTTACCGTTCACAAACTCAATAAAAGTCAGCTATAAACATTTCAAAAGAGTTTAGCTATAATTCCGTTCCGTTTCTTCTCTCCGTCTTCCTTCACTCATGTGAAGACAGCTGAATATGTATATCGTACAGTTGTAACGTCAATCCATCTACAACAGCATAGCCTGTTGACTAATAGGCTATTTCTTAAAAGTTTAGCAAAGGAAAATAAAAATGTCGCGGCCGAATAATGTTTTGGGGCAATAAGGTGAACGCGAGGAGGAGAGGACTTCCCTGTTAGGCATAACGCATTAAACGCATTTAATAATGTATTCTACGGAAGTGATCGTGGATCACGTTTTCGTCCACATACTTCTAAGGCGGGGGGGGGGGGGGGGGGGGGGGGAAATAAATACATAGCAGGGTAGCCTGCTTATGGAACAACATTTTCATGGTATCAATAACATTTGGTTTGTATTCACACATTATATTTTTTACAAATTTACCACAAATTAGTGGGTTGTTTGTTTCGGTTTGCTCTAAATTGCGCAAGAAACCATCCCCTTCTTATAAAAGATATATGGAGTTATTATGTATTATTATACGGATATATGGCCTATAATACTTCAATAATACCATTCCACTTCTACATAAATTCAAATTAAGGGGCCTACAAAAATGGTATAGTCAGTAGTTTATCTGTAATATAGAGACCATTTGAAACTACTATAGAATTGACATACTGGCCTATCTGCTATTGAGGAAGCATTAAATACATTCGATAGGCATATGCATATCATAGCTCTAGTTTAGATCCTTGTAATATGGATACCGTCCATAGGACGGAGTTGAGTTTACTTTGCTATTGCATATCCATGTAAAATGACTGAGTAAACGACTTTAAGCTGCTGGCACTCTGAAAACGAAACTAACCAAGCATACAGTGCTAGCCAATGGGCATGATATTATAGTAACAGACATAGTAAAGGTCCATTGAGTGGTAACGGTAGGCGGACGAAAGTATTGCCGCACACTACACACAGTAACTTCCAGTAAACAGGTGTTTGTGGTAGGGTTCTCAGGACTCCGGCATGCACGCCCACGCAGTACTGTTGGCATACGTTCATGAGGTGAAAAGACAGACATAAATGGTGCATCATGTTTGGAGAACATAGTCATAGCATATTGGTTTAAACAGCACTGACATTTACAAACCACAGACATGTACATATTTACTTTGGTTCATGTGTAATGATGACCAGACGCTTTTATCCTTACGCGTCATTTCACCTTTCTTTGGCACACTTGAACGTTGGGCCAGTAACCGAAAGGTCCCTAGTTCGAATCCCACGAGCAGACAAGGTAAGATGGGTGCATTTCCATATCCGTCATCAAGTGTATGGCTACAATCATATTAGGACAAGGCCATTTGCCAATTAGGCTACTTTAGCCACCGCCTACATGTCATGTAATCATGTTAGATGTCTGCTGCCTTCTAGTTGCTTGCGCCTCAACCTCCAACTCTGACAGGCCACCATGCCCACATTAACGCTGGTGGACACCAGAGCAAATTCGATTGAACATGATAATACATCATAGCCTGAAGGTAAGTCCTAATGAACTTCATTTAAATATCGTTCAACGGCCTAACAATGAGCGTGTTATCTAAACATTTATGGTATGCTACTGTAACCACAGATGAAAGGGGAAGTTATCAGTATCTTTGCTGTAACTTTCCATTGCAATTTTTTTTTACTTTAGATGTGAGACCATAGAGATGCCACAAGAGGGAGTTGTTATACCGCCTAAATTAGATTCATCTTCATTCACTGCCCTCAGCAGAGGCAGCGAGGAGGCCAGGGCATGACATGAGGTGGAGTGATGTTCTCTGATGGATAGAACAATTGGGATGTATGCAATGACCTCAACATGGTCAGTGAATGTGTTGGACATAGAACCACCATGATATAAGCCTGGTTGTACATCGATTAGGTCCTCTCAGTGTTTGCTTCTTCCTGCTTGGGTTAGTATTTGGGACAGGGAATGCAGATTTTCTTTTAGATCAGTGATTGGGTTGATTATACGGGACCCCTAAAAACAGTTAAATTGCGTGTTTCACTGAGTATGTGTTGTATGTGTTTCTCTTTGTGTTCTTGTCTGTGTTTTTGTATGTATAGGCTTCCTGTGTGTGTGTGTGTGTGTACAGATTGGTTGTGCGTGTGTGTGTGTGTGTGTGTGTGTGTGTGTGTGTGTGTGTGTGTGTGTGTGTGTGTGTGTGTGTGTGTGTGTGTGTGTGTGTGTGTGTGTGTGTGTGTGTGTGCATCATGGTGTACTATTAACATTTGCAGGGATGAAGCTTAATGTGTCTGTACCGCAATGCTGTAATCAATATCAGTTATGCACTTAAAATAACATACGGTAGAACAAAAACACAATAAGAAATAAGAAGAACATGAGAAAGTAAGCATACTACTTACAGGGTCAGTTCCAATACCATATTTACAATGTGCAGGGATACTAAGTTGATAGAGCTAGATATGTGTAAGGGTAAAGTGACTAGGCATCAGGACATGTTAGGATTAACAGTGTATCCGCAGGGTAAATGAAGAGTGCGTGTGTGTAGAGTCAGTATAAATGTGTGTGCATGTTATGTGTGTGTTGAAGTGGCAGTGTGTGTGTGAGTGTAGAGTCCTGTGAGTGTGCATAGAGACAGTGCAACAATAGCAATAAAATACTAGGGTCAACTCAGTCTGTGTAACCATTCTGTTAGCCATTTAGCAGTCTTATGACTTGGGGATAGAAGCTGTTCAGGTGCCTGTTGGTGTCAGACTTCATGCACCGGTACCGCTTGCTGTACAGGAGAACAGTCTATGGCTTGGGTGGCTGGAGTCACCCAAGTGATGTACTGGGCTGTCCACACTACCTTCTGTAGCGCCTTGCAATCGAGGGTGGTGCTCTTGCCATACCAAGCAGTGATGCAGCCAGTCAAGATGCTCTCAATGGTGCAGCTGTATAACTTTTTGAGGATTTGACAGACCATGCCAAACCTTTTAAACTTCCTGAGGGGGAAGAGGTGCTGTTGCACCTTCTTCATGACTGTGCGTGTGAGTGGACCATTTTAAGTCCTTAGGGATTTGGACACCAAGGAACTTGAAGCTCTCAACCCACTCCACTGCAGCCCCATCGATGTGGATGAGGGCGTGCTCACCCCCCAAGTTTCCTGTAGTACACGATCAGCTCCTTGTGCTTACTGACACAAACACACACACACCATTCCCTGGCAGACCTCTCTCTCTCAACTCTCTCTTTCTCCCTCAGAACAGAAGTACCGCAGTTAGGGTTTCCTATGTGTGTGTTTTGTAGTATTTTGCCTTGTCCTCTTCGTTGCTATTTTCATTTTCTGCACGGCTGAAGGACTGCACCATTGAAACACTGTTTGAGATGGTCCACATACCAGAAAGACACAGTTCAGCTGGAGGTTGTCATGACTGAAACACTAGCAACACACACACAATATTGTACTTGGTTGTTTTCTTGTGTCTTAACCAAGGTTTTCTTTTTATACAGGTTTTGAACAGCGCCACAGAAGGGTGGAGAATAGAGCCAGAGTATTGATTTGATAAAGGTAAGACTATCTTGCTTGAAAGTGAGAAGGAATTATTTCTTTCTTTCTCTCTCTCTTTCTTTACACAGCACCTTAGCTTCCCTGTTTCTACGTTGCCCAATACTAAATCAGTCATTATAGTGGGTGTAACACATAACAGAATTTGTCCCTCACAGCAAATAAACCTTTGAAATGGGAACTAAAATTACAGTTTGAAATATGGTTTGAGACAAAACAATAACGGTCGGGCCTATTAACATCACCACCAGGGGTCAACAGTTCAGCACGTCATCTTTAAAATGTATTTAGCCTGTTAATGATGGCCATCAGATTCCTATCTCTCTTTCCTGCTCACTCGCTCCCTTGCTCTCTCTCTCCCTGCCATAGCCTGGAGGAGTGTTGTAGCCAGCATCTGGAGTCAGGCTGTGTGAATGGGATCCTTTCTTACGGGGGCCTGCGCTCCAGTGAGCGCACTCAGGGCATGGGGCACTGCACTGCAGGCCTACCAAGGTAGGTGTAGGCCGGGGAAAAGGAGGTGCAGGGGTAGGGCCAGGCAGGCAGGGAAATGGAGAGGCAGGAGGGATGGAGTAGGAGAGGGGGTTGGGGATATTGGGAGACCACAGAGTTTATCACCAAACACGGCCACTAGCTTTGAGGCTCTTTTCAGAGTCTCACCTTTCCTGCTGTATACGATCTAATTTCATGTTCTGTCCTCTCCCCAATTTATTTATTCTTCCCGTCCTCTCTCTCTGTTTTAGGGGAAACAGTGGGGACAGGTCTGGTAGTATAAATGAAATGGAGAGGGCCAAGTGGCTGGGGTTAGGGAGACAGATTTATTGGGGTTTGGGATTGGAGGAAGAGGCTTGGTGGTCCAGTGCTGGGACTGGGGCTGGTGGGGAGGCTAGCTACATAAAAATGGTTGCCGGTCTTGTCTTGTAATGAGATAATAAAAGCTGGGGATCATGGATAATACCTTCCAAGGCCCTCCTCTCCACAGGGGACCTGGTGGGTGGGCTGACTGGCTCTCTCTATGTATTTATTTTACTAGGCAAGTCAGTTAAGAACAAATTCTTATTTTCAATGACGGCCTAGGAACAGTGGGTTAACTGCCTTGTTCCGGGGCAGAACGACAGATTTGTACCTTGTCAGCTCAGGGATTCAATCTTGCAACCTTTTGGTTACTAGTCCAACACTCTAACCACTAGGCTACCTGCCGCTCTCTCTATGGTGGTGGTCAAGTTGGGGATGAGGTGGTAGTTTTCGAGAGCAGATGAGGTGTTGGTTCTATTTTCAGGTTCTATTCAGAGTTGTATTTTCAGGGGTTTGAAGTGCAGGCCCACTCCTTTCGTAGTTCTTTGAGATTTTTATTGAAGCGATAGTAAAGATGGGGGAGGGTGAGTCAAAGGGCAGTGAGTGGGCCAGATTCGAACCCATGTCGATTCTGGCATACATGTGTGCCGGAGTCAGTGGCTGTAACTGCTGGACGACGTAGGCCACGATTTGAAGGAAGCTTCAGACAACTGGAGGCATGAGCGCCTGAATAGTGAACACCCCTGGTGGCTCTACAGCCTCTCAAGGTTATAGCACATATCAATTATTATCTCCAGCTCTTTTTTGAACAATTATATCTACATTCATTCATTAACTTAATCCCAAGGTGGAATATCCAAGAAATGTAGCTAGGCCAACTGAACATATAGCCGATAAACTCAGAAAGATCAAGGGAATAAATGGACGCGCTCGCTTAGGCTCTACCGGTGCCCAGAGCAGACAGATGATGCATTGATGTTACAAGTCATTATACCACCCCGCTCTTAATGATCTGCCCGCTTTGTCCCCCGATGGGTCAAATGCAAATGCTCCCCACATGTGGTAGCGTGCAGTACAACGGAAGCGTAGGCTACTCCAGTGGTTATAGGCCTGCATCTGTTTGCATACATTTAATTGGAGAATTATATGGAGAGTGTTTTTCTCTTATTGACCCAGACAGGGATAGCCTATTCCTTTCCTTTGGCTTAAAAAAAACAAAACAAGAGGTAGGCCTATCATGCTGGCGAGGATAAAGGATCAATGTCTACTTTAGAAGTGTCTAATCTATCTCAGAAGGCAGAACCAGTCCTAGACAGGACTCCTTAATTATTATCACTATATTTACATACTTCACAAACACTAATTATGCTAGTTGACTGCACATAGCATAGACACATAGTGCTGACACTCACTCCGCAGTGGTTGGGAATGGGTATGGGAGTTGAACATACAGCGACCCAGACCCCTTTACCGTCAGAGATTACACGTAATTACATTTTGTTATGTAAAAAAAAATTATAATAATAAAATAAGTGTCTCATTTAGTCCTAGTTGGGCAATGGAATCATAAGTGTGTATATATACTATGTATTTTTTTTAATTCTCCTTCATAATGCACCTTGCTTAAAGGGATACTTCGGGATTTTGGGAATGAGGCCCTTTATCTACTTCCCTAGAGACAGATGTGTGCATTTTGAAGGACGTTTAAGTCTAAGACTAGCGCAATTGCTAACTAATGACTGAAGTCCATTGGTATCTTCTAGCAGGTTGTAATTCACAGCTGGCCTTGTACATTGTTTGCTTCCTCCAGCCATTCGGGATCAACTGTTTCAGTTTAAATGACTCAATATTTTGGACAAAAACTGGTGAATGTAAATAAGGCTGGGAATGTCAATACAATCAAACTAGCAAGTCAATCATAATGTGGCTAATAGTCTAGCGTATCTATTTATGTAGCTATTTATTTAGAAAGCTAAAAACAGAGCGTAAAGTTATCTAGCTGCTGGGAGGATGTTGTCATTGGACGAGTGGGTGAGTGGCCAACTTTTTCCACTCATCGTTTTTCATTCAGGTGTCATTTGGTTAGCTACACTGAACAAAAATATAAACGCAACATGCAACAAATTCAAAGATTTTACTGAATTACAGTTCATATAAGGAACTCAGTCAATTGAAATAAATTATTTAGGCCCTAATCTATGGATTTCACATAACTGGGAATACAGATATGCATCTGTTGGTCACAGATTCCTTACAAAAAATATTGGGGCATAGATCAGAAAACCAGTCAGTATCTGGTGTGACCACCATTTGCCTCATGCAGCGCAACACATCTCCTTTGCATAGAGTTGATCAGGCTGTTGATTGTGGCCTGTGGAATGTTGTCCCATTCCTCTTTAATGGCTGTGCGAAGTTGCTGGACATCAGCGGTAACTGGAACACGTTGTCGTACACGTTGATCCAAAGCATCCCAAACATGCTCAATGGGTGGCATGTCTGTTGAGTATGTACAGTTGTGCGCAAAAGTTTTGAGAATGACACAAATATTAATTTTCACAAAGTCTGCTACCTCAGTTTGTATAATGCCAATTTGCATATACTCCAGAATGTTATGAAGAGTGATCAGATGAATTGCAATTAATTGCAAAGTTCCTCTTTGCCATGCAAATGAACTGAATCCCCCAAAAACATTTCCACTGCATTTCAGCCCTGCCACAAAAGGACCAGCTGACGTCATGTCAGTGATTCTCTCGTTAACACAGGTGTGAGTGTTGACGAGGACAAGGCTGGAGATCACTCTGTCATGCTGATTGAGTTCGAATAACAGACTGGAAGCTTCAAAAGGAGGGTGGTGCTTGGAATCATTGTTCTTCCTCTGACAACCATGGTTACCTGCAAGGAAACACGTGTCGTCATCATTGCTTTGCACAAAAAGGGCTTCACAGGCAAGGATAGTAAGATTGCACCTAAATCAACCATTTATCAGATCATCAAGAACTTAAAGGAGAGCGGTTCAATTGTTGTGAAGAAGGCTTCAGGGCGCTCAAGAAAGTCCAGCAAGCGCCAGGACCGTCTCCTAAAGTTGCTTCAGCTGTGGGATCGGGGCACCACCAGTACAGAGCTTGCTGAGGAATGGCAGCAGGCAGGTGTGAGTGCATCTGCATGCACAGTGAGGCAAAGACTTTTGGAGGATGGCCTGGTGTCACGAAGGGCAACAAAGAAGCCACTTCTCTCCAGGAAAAACATCAGGACAGACTGATATTCTGCAAAAGGTACAGGGATTGGACTGCTGAGGACTGGGGTAAAGTCATTTTCTCTGATGTATCCCCTTTCCAATTGTTTGGGGCATCCGGAAAAAGCTTGTCCGGAGAAGACAAGGTGAGCGCTACCATCAGTGCTGTGTCATGCCAACAGTAGAGCATCCTGAGACCATTCATGTGTGGGGTTGCTTCTCAGCCAAGGGAGTGGGCTCACTCACAATTTTGCCTAAGAACAGAGCCATGAATAAAGAATGGTACCAACACATCCTCCGAGAGAAACTTCTCCCAACCATCCAGGAACAGTTTGGTAACGAACAATGCCTTTTCCAGCATGATGGAGCACCTTGCCATAAGGCAAAAGTGATAACTAAGTGGCTCGGGGAACAAAACATAGATATTTTGGGTCCATGGCCAGGAAACTCCCCAGACCTTAATCCCATCGAGAACTTGTGGTCAATCCTCAAGAGGCGGATGGACAAACAAAACCCCACAAACTCCAAGCATTGATTATGCAAGAATGGGCTGCCATCAGTCAGGATGTGGCCCAGAAGTTAATTGACAGCATGCAGAGGTCTTGAAAAGAAGGGTCAACACTGCAAATATTGACTCTTTGCATCAACTTCATGTAATTGTCAATAAAAGCCTTTGACACTTATGAAATGCTTGTAATTATACTTCAGTATTCCATAGTAACATCTGACAAAAGTATCTAAAGACACTGAAGCAGCAAACTTTGTGAAAATTAATATTTGTGGAAGAACTGGGACATTTTCACCTTCCAGGAATTGTGTACAGATCCTTGCGACATGGGGCTGTGCACTATCATGCTGAAGCATGAGGTGATGGCAGCGAATGAATGGCACAACAATGGGCCTCAGGATCTCGTTACGGTATCTCTGTGCATTCAAATTGATATCACTAAAAATATAATTGTGTTCGTTGTCCGTAGATTATGCCTGCTCATACCATATCCCCACCGGCACCATGGGGCACTCTGTTAACAACGTTGACATCAGCAAACCGCTGGCCCACACGACACCCTACATGCTGTCTGCCATCTGCCCAGTACAGTTGAAACTGGGATTCATCCGTGAAAAGCACACTTCTCCAGCGTGCCATTGGCCATCAAAGGTGAGCATTTACCAACTAAAGTTGGTTACAACACCGAACTGCAGTCAGGTCAAGACCCTTGTGAGGACGACGAGCACACAGATGAGATTCCCTGAGATGGTTTCTGAGAGTTTGTACAGAAATTCTTCAGTTGTGCAAACCCACAGTTTCATCAGCTGTCCAGGTGGCTGGTCTCAGACGATCCCAAAGGTGAAGAAGTCGGATGTGGAGGTCCTGGGCTGGCGTGGTTACACGTGGTCTGCGGTTGTGAGGCCAGTTGGACCTACTGCCAAATTCTCTAAAATGATAATGACGGTGGCTTATGGTAGAGAAGATTAACATAAAATTCTCTGCAACAGCTCTGGTGGACATTCCTACAGTCAGCATTCCAATTGCACACTCCCTGAAAACTTGAGACATCTGTGGCATTGTGTTGTGATAAAACTGCATTTGAGTGGCCTTTTATTGTCCCCAGCACAATGTGCACCTGTGTAATCATCATGCTGTTTAATCAGCTTCTTCATATGCCACACCTGTCAGATGGATGGATTATCTTGGCAAAGGAGAAATGTTCACTAACAGGGATGTAAACAAATTTATGCAAAAAATTTGAGAAATAAGCTTTTTGTGTGTCTGGACAATTTCTGCGATCTTTTATTTCAGCTCATGAAATGGGACCAACTCTTCACATGTTGCATTTATATTTTTGTTCAGTGTAGCAAGAAAAGTGAATCACTTTGCTAGCTAGCTATGCTGAACTTGAACAGCTTTTATCCGCAGTTAGCATACCTCTTAGTTGTCAATGAAATGTATTTGGCATCGATCAAATGGGCGGCTAGGCAGGCAAGTTCCCATTGAGTTGTCAAAACGTGGGTTGGGACAAACATGAACTGGCAGGCAAGCTGCAGAAGGGCAAGCAGACTACTATTCCCCATTGTTTATCAGTTAAATTTCTGTCAACCAGCTACAAGCTGAAAAAGTTTGAGAGGGTTTATCTACTGTTCCCTTGTTAGATTTTAGGTCATCTCGCTCTGGCCAACATTTGTTGTTGATCTTTTTGTTGTTGATGAATAGTTCCCAAATGTAAGAGGACTCCCGTGGTTTTTACATATTTGCAGAAATCCATTCAGGTGTATTGGGGCTTTTGGCGAATGCTTTCTAATGATCTAAAGTTGCACTGTTGCTACTGCCTGTAAACAGAGGTGCTCCATTGTCAGAAAGGAAAAAAAAGCATCATATTCTTCCTGGGGGTGTATATTTATTTGACCTTTATTTAACTAGGCAAGTCAGTTAAGAACAAATTATTATTTTCAATGACAGCCTAGTAACAGTGTGTTAACTGCCTTGTGCAGGGGCATAACGACAGATTTGTACCTTGTCAGCTCGGGGATTTGATATTGCTACCTTTCGGTTACTAGGTCAACGCTCTAACCACTAGGCTACGCTGCTTACCTGTGGTGACCGTGGTAGGCACAGAAAGTACCATCGAAAGTTGATAGGGCAGACATTCGAATGAGACGTCACCGCCACAAAGGGTGCGCGATCGGCTCGAGGTTATCTAGAGTCACCAAAGCGGCCGGGGCACCCGAGAGCGGCCCGCATGGGTTTTGGGTATATGAGCAGATTTTAATAAGATTTCTTATTGCTAAAATGCTGTGAGTTCCACTTTAAGTCTGGTCAAGACAATATAATGTATATATTTTATTTTGTATTGCACAGAGACATAGTCACTGACCAATAACCTGCATTAAGGGGAAAGACCACTACAGCGGCACCAATAAGGTCGCTCTCTCATCTGTGCAACAGAACAGGGCAGGTTTATATGGGAAGCATCAAAGGGGAAGAGGTGAAAAAGGAACATGAGGGATTTATTGTTTTGTTCAGTTTTTGTATGTTTTGTTAATATATGCCCTCTAAGAAGCTTGAGGATTGAGCAATACTATTTTAATTGTAGCTGTTTATGTAGTGAATCAACAACTTACATAATGTATGGAGTCAATATGAGACAAAAAATATGTAAAGACTAGGGCTATTGCAGTGACCACAGTAAAATTCCACGTGACCATTGAGTCAGGGTAATCTCCTTTTATGCTCTCTGGACATGTGTTGGTAGTACCCAACTAGCTAACGACCTGGCTAATGGCCTGGTACTCAGGGCTTTATTGTCCCTCTAACCACTCTGACATCAATGCAAATGCAATCAAAAATCACATCAAACACATAATCAAAACAGTATGTGCTTTTAAAACTCACCTCACTGTGACCGATCACCTTGAAGAAACAAGTTCAACAACAGGTTGAAACTGAACTGAAAACATGGTCGTTGTGGATGTTGTTTGAAAGCCTAACACAACAAAATGGTCAGTGCTCTCTAAGGTGATGAATCATTCAAACACTATATGCATATTCAATCTTATGCATAGGCCTATATATGAGCCCAAGCAATTTAAACATGATTGAGCCATTCTACAATACATAGCCTACTGCATATTACGCACAGCAGAAGAAAAAAAACATTTTAAAAAGCTGAACATAGTTGGTCTAGCCTATGCTCCAAAATTAAACAAATTCTAGTAATCACCTTTGACTGTGAACTGCATTATTATGCAACCTGGACGGACTGGTTACCTTATGCTAAGCTCCAAACTTTCTATCCATGAGTCTGGGAGAGAACATATAGGCCTAGGCAATGATGTTGGTTCATTGATTGTGCAGAGTTAGCTTACAATTATAATGAATTTGTATTTGATTTTGAATAGCCTAGAAATAGGGATTTAAAAATATTTTCATAGTTAATAGGCTTACACATGACCATTTTAGCTACAGAATATCTCACCACCTTGCGTTTCCATCTCCTCTCTCTCCTTCATTCCTTTCTTGAGCGAGCATAGAGAGGGGCTGTCAACAGTTTAATGAAATGTTTCGCTGTGAAAACATGTTACTATTGATGTTCCCAAACAGATTTCAATTGGTTTCCCAAATGAAGCATTGGGTAGCTACAGGAACAGGATTGGAGAGCCCATGACATACGGAGATTGAGTGAAACATCACCTATCTGGCAGAGAAAGGCTCCATGCTCCTCAAACAGTGGTTGATGAGTGGAGTGAAATAACCGGAGTAGCCTACCCGAACAAGCGGAAAGCAGCCTCCATTTGCTATTTGAGTGCATACGGATGACATCTTTTTTTCCCCCTGGAAGTGGCCATTCTAAATCTTAACTGATTTTACAGATTAAATTGAGAATAGTCTGATGGGTGAAAATAGGATCACTTGATGAGAGAACTGTGTGTGCAGCCTGAGGCAAGGAACAGAGCACTTTCTCAAATCATCAATAGCCTATAGTCACATCATGCAGCCCATCTGTTTTGATTTCTAAGACATTCTAAGGTTTGTATCATTCACAACTAAAGTTGCCAAATAACTCTAAATCTAGCGCATAGGACCTGTTTCAAATTATGACTTTTACGCTCAACATAGCCACTTCATATGCGCTAGCTTCGGAATAGAAAACATATCCTTTCTGTTTTATTCAGCAAAGTTATCATTATATTCTTCTTACTATAAAACCATATAATATAAAATAATGGCACATGATTTATAAGACTATCTTATCTACTAAATGGACAAGCCTACAGCCTATGGCATGGCCCATACAGTAGGCCAACTCATATTCTGTTCTTCTGAAATACATTTTCTTCATATCATAATGTTTCTTTAGACCTGCCTAAAATAAATATTGGATTTATTGTGATGGTGTATATTAAATTGATTTATTAGACATCTTATATTGTTTATATTAATAATTAACGTTCAATTACTGTGAGACTGGCAGTCTTTTGCATGACAATAATCGGCTGACATTTCATGACGACCACAACCCTAGTAAAGACCCATTTCAATATAATGTGTTATGAACATGTGTGCCATGGAATGTCAATGGAATTGGCAGTCAAAACAATTAAGGTATATTCTTATAATAATACAAATAACACCGTCATGGAGTTTAGGTAAGCTTGGGATGGGTTGTCATTCTTCTCCACCTACTGCTTAATATCCAGAGGAGTATACATTTTCATTGATTAAAAAAAAAAAAAAAAATCCCATTTAAGTCTACAGAATTTACTACAAACCCAAATGGACGTTTTTTAAGTGAAACCTAGCACATAAAAAGTCACTCTACTGAATTGTTATTGCCCAGATGAAGAGGACCCAATGTTCATTAATAGCACATAAAAAGTCACTCTACTGAATTGTTATTGCCCAGATGAGGAGGACCCAATGTTCATTAATGATCTTATACAAAAAAATTATCAATGTAACCAGAATATTATATGGAGAGGGGGTTATTTTAATTGTGAGCAGGATGCAACTCTAGACAAGTCATCAGCAAAACTATATCCTCTTCCTAACATGTCTAAAGTATTAAACCACAACTGGAACAGTTCTCACTCATCATTATTCACGAGTCATTCAGGACTATCTGTAATAAGGAGGTACCCGTGCTAAGGTCTATTCAACGCTGGTCTGAAAAATCGCTATCTGTGCTTCAAGATTGTTTTGATCACGCGCGGACTGGGATATGTTCCTCAGGAGGCTGAAGAAATTTGGCTTGGCCTCTAAAATCCTCACAAACTTTGACAGATGCACAATTGAGAGCATCCTGTCGGGCTGTATCACCGCCTGGTACGGCAACTGCACCACCCGCATCCGCAGGGCTCTCCAGAGGGTGGTACAGTCTGCCCAACGCATCACCGGGGGGACACTGCCTGCTCTCCAGGTCACCTACAGCACCCGATGTCACAGGAAGGTCAAAAAGATCATCAAGGACATCAACCACCTGAGCCACGGCCTGTTCACGCCGCTGTCATCCAGGAGGCGAGGTCAGTACAGGTGCATCAAAGCTGGGACAAAGAGACTGAAAAACAGCTTCTATCGTAAGGCCATCAAACTGTTTAATAGTCATCACTAGCCAGATTCCACCCGGTTACACAACCCTGCACCATATTGGCTGCTGTCGGAAGTTTACATACACTTAGGTTGGCGTCATTAAAACTTGTTTTTCAACCACTCCACAAATTTCTTGTTAACAAACTATAGTTTTGGCAAGTCGGTTAGGACTTCTACTTTGTGCATGACACAAGTAATTTCTCCAACAAATGTTTACAGACAGATTATTTCACTTATAATTCACTGTATCACAATTCCAGTGGGTCAGAAGATTACATACACTAAGTTGACTGTGCCTTTAAACAGCTTGGAAAATTCCAGAAAATTATGTCATGGCTTTAGAAGCGTCTGATAGGCTAATTGACATCATTTGAGTCAATTGGCGGTGTACCTGTGGATGTATTTCAAGGCCTACCTTCAAACTCAGTGCCTCTTTGCTTGACATCATGGGAAAATCAAAAGAAATAAGCCAAGGCCATAGAAAAAAATTGTAGACCTCCACAAGTCTGGTTCATCCTTGGGAGCAATTTCCAAACTCCTGAAGGTACCACGTTCATCTGTACAAACAATAGTAGGCAAGTATAAACACCATGGGATCATGCAGCCATCATACCGCTCAGGAAGGAGACGCGTTCTGTCTCCTACAGATGAACGTACTTTGGTGTGAAAAGTGCAAATCAATCCCAGAACAACAGCAAAGGACCTTGTGAAGATGCTGGAGGAAACAGGTACCAAAGTATCTATATCCACAGTAAAACGAGTCCTATATTGCCATAACCTGAAAGGCTGCTCAGCAAAGAAGAAGCCACTGCTCTAAAACCGCCATTAAAAAGCCAGACTACGGTTTGCAACTGCACATGGGGACAACGATCGTACTTTTTGGAGAAATGTCCTCTGGTCTGATTTAACAAAAATTGAACTCTTTGGCCATAATGACCATCGTTATGTTTGGAGGAAAAAGGGGGAGGCTTGCAAGCCGAAGAACAACATCCCAACCGCGAAGCATGGGGGTGGCAGCATCATGTTGTGGGGGTGCTTTGCTGCAGGAGGGACTGGTGCACTTCACAAAATAGATGGCATCATTAGGAAAGAAAATGATGTGGATATATTGAAGTAACATCTCAAGACATCAGTCAGGAAGTTAAAGCTTGGTTGCAAATGGGTCTTCTAAATGGACAATGACCCCAAGCATACTTCCAAAGTTGTAGCAAAATGGCTTAAGGACAACAAAGTCAAGGTATTGGAGTGGCCATTACAAAGCCCTCACCTCAATCCTATAGATCATTTGTGGGCAGAACTGAAAAAGCGTGGTCCAAAATTCACCCAACTTATTGTGGGAAGCTTGTGGAAGGCTACCCGAAACGATTGACCCAAGCTAAACAATTTAAAGGCAATGCTACCAAATACTAATTGAGTGTATGTAAACTTCTGATCCACTGGGAATGTGATGAAAGAAATAAAAGCTGAAATAAATCATTCTTTCTGCTATTATTCTGACATTTCACATTCTTAAAATAAAGTGGTGATCCTAACTGACCTAAAACAGGGACTTTTTACTTGGAAAGGATAATACCAGTATCCATAAATATGAAATGGTAAAGGAACAACACAAATTGATGGACTCAAACACTCACATTCCATACCCACAAGGCATGTAAGAAGTGCTGTGCTGGAATCATGTTATACTTAACAAAAAACTTCTGCATGTTGAAGCTGAAATACAACCATTGACTTGGCCCAAATGATAAATACACAAAATATCCCACTATTATTCAATTCAAGTTTGCTACATGTTAATTAAATGTCAGGAATTGTAAAAAAAAAGTTAGGATCACCACTTAAAAAAAAAAACGTTTTTAAATGTATTTGGCTAAGGTGTATGATAACTTCCGACTTCAACTGTACATAGACTTGGAATCACTGGCCACTTTAAATAATGCAACACTAGTCACTTTATTAATGTTTACATACTGCTTTACTCATCTCGTATGTATATACTGTATTGTATTCTACTGTATTTTAGTCAATGTCACTCCGACATTGCTCGATCTAATATTTATATATTTCTTAATTCCATTCTTTAACTTTTAGATTTGTGTGTATTGTTGTGAATCATTTTTAGATACTACTACACTTTTGGAGCTAGGAGCACAAGCATTTCGCTACACCCGCAATAACATTTGCTAAATATGTGTATGTGACCAATAAAATTTGATTTGATGGTAGCATCCACATTAATGTTCAAGTGTTTAGAAACATATTCTATTCTTATTTACAATAAAAGTGACATAATACATTATTCACCATTAATTTCTAATGGGCACAAAATTATCTGAAACGCCACCAAAACAAACAGCAAATGCATCCAACAAGTTTGTGGAGTCACAAGCTTGATGTAATGATTGCATGCTTGGAATTGGGGACCAAATACAAACATTCGGAACTACTTTAATACACATATAAGTGAATTTGTCCCAATACTTTTAGTCCCCTAAAATGTGGGGACTATGTACAAAAAGTGCTGTAATTTCTAAACGGTTCACCCGATATGGATGAAAATACACTCAAATTAAAGCTTACAGTATGCACTCTGTATTATTTCAGATCTAAAGTGCTGGAGAACAGAGCAAAAAACTAAAACGTGTCCCAATACTTTTGGAGCTCACTGTATGTTGATGTTGAATGAGGTTGAAATATGCTCGATTTGAGTTCAATGGAAAAGCAATAAAAACTAATTGTAGAAAAGAGACACAAATAATGCTTGTGAAACAGTGTGATTTAACCATTTAATCTGGCTGTTCATCTACAGAGTTCCTCTATAGCCTAGCAGTCCATTGATGACATTATCCGACAGTGTTAACTCTTCCCCTGCATGTCCTTTGAAGCCTCGCGCCTGTCTCCTCTCTATTGATCCTGCTGATGCTGTGAATCTATGGGTTGTCATGTCTTTGATGCGTCCATGCTGTAGCTGCCCAGTGCCTTTACCACCCAGATCAATGTCTTGTGTCTGCTGCGTTGTGGTGTGTGGTACGGTAAAGCGGAGGCCGAGGACGGATCATACACAGACACACACATGGACGTACGCATGCACACACACTGGAGCTGTGGCTGAAAGCCAAGGCTGGAGCTAGGTAATAGGATTGTAAGTGTCTCGGAATGAAGGGTAATGAAATGAGCATCCAGAGCAATCAGAGGGAGAGCGGAACTGAGGAAGGATGAAGGAAGGGAGGGGGCTAACTGACAGAGACAACCTGCAATACCCTACAGACCAGAACAACACTTCCCCTTTCTCCCTGGCCATGACACCATTACTGCGGTACACACGTTGCAGGATGAAAAGCGTGGCACGCTTTGGTATTTCATACTCTGCTGATAAAAGATAAAATAAATAAAAGTTAAGACATGGAATTATGGTATAATGGTGTTCCCCACAGTCAAAATAACTTTTATGTCTCTGAAAGATATTACAGAGCTCAGCCTGCCTCTAAAATGACACATACAGATTCCCATGTAGGCCCACAGCACAACATAGCACAGTGTGTCCATGCACGGGCTTTAAACTAGCAGGAGGTCATTTTGGCTTCTTGAAACTTAGAGCTTCCATTTTGTTGTCTGTTTTCTATATCTTGTCCCATTCCCCGACTCCTTACAAATATTCTTCTTCCTGTCTATTCTCAGAATCCCGGTCCCCTTCTGTCTGCTTCCATGTGCTTTTTAACCAATGTTTCAGTGCATTATCTTTATGTAATATGTATTCTATTCCCATTGTGATTTGATTTGTGGAACAGAAATGGCAGATTAGTCTTAAATCCTCCAAAATAGATGATCCACTCATCTGTATAGCTCATGCATCCAGGGCCTCAGCATATTTGCTGTTGATTTGTGGTGAAGGCTGGACAAGACCTGGGTTCAATTCATGTTTGATATCTTTCAAATACTTTTGAGCGTTTACTTTAGCCTGCCAGGAGTAACAATTGGGCAGAGTTAGCGGTTTTGGGACTATTATATTGGTCCATTAAGCCAGGCTATCTCAATCAAGCACAGATCAATTCGTTTTAATAATTTTTAAATAGTATTTAAACCCAGGTCTGGACAGGACAGCGCTTGGCTTATAGCCTACGCTGGGCCAGGAGAAAAGGAGCCGATCTGCTCTGCATCCTTCTATCCAACAATACCATCCGATCCAGCATGTGCTTATTAAAACCATTGTGGACCAGGGCTTTTCCCCAGTGTCGCCTCTCCCTGTTGTGTCCTCTCCCTGTTGTGTCCTATCTGATTGATGTTGACTGGGGTCACCTTAACTTGTAGGAATCAGGGGACCAGGGTATTGCTGTGTGTGCGTGATGGTGCACACAGGGGGCTAAACGTTTACATGTATTCATTTGACTTAATTTGACTGGTGGCCTAGGCTGAGGTACAGACTCTAGGCCTTACAGATATAGGATCTTCATTTGACTTGTATTGTCACAGCTAAATAATCTTGCCGCAACAGGATTTGAACGTTTGGTCCATCATGTTGCTTGATCTGTGATTAGTCTATTAGTTGGTCAAAAGTAGGCTACATGGAGGAACGATTGTTGACATATATTTGAGAAGTAATTAATCAAAGTTGGCATATTTATGATATGTGGGGTATACCCAGGCCTCCTTCAAGACTCCATAATGTTTCAGCTGTAGATGCTACAAGCAAACATTTTATACAAAGCATCTTATACAGAGAAATTGGCATAATAGACAATCATTGCACATCCTGCAAATCACCAGCAGAGGGTGTCCATTTTGAATCCATTTTCACATTCACTCTGTTGGTAATGATTACAAATTGGATCATAACTCTAAAAGTAGCAGAAATCCCACTCTAGAACTTTGATTTGCACGTAGAGTATGTTATGTTCAACAATATATTGAAAATATGTTTTTTTTTCTTCAATATTCATAAATGTATGTTTTAGGAAGTTATTGAAATCAAAATACTACTCATATTAAAGAGCAAGCGGTAAAGCTTCATATGCGACCAATGTTTGCTTTGTAGCACTTACAGATTAAACACTATGGAGTCTTAAAGGAGGCCTGGGTAAGGCCAAAATGTCATAAATATGTCAACTTTTATCAATCATTTCTCAGTTCTGCTTTTAGACACATGTCAAATATATGTCAACAATACTTCCTCCAAAGGACTATTCTAGGGATTGCATTTCGTGAAAATCCCCCAAATCATGGTCTTCTTTTGTCTGTGTTTTCATGAGGAATCACTTCAGAAAGTAGTCAGAACCCTTGATTTTTTCAACATTTTGTTATCTTAGTCTTATTCTAAAATTGATTAAATAAAAAAAAAGCCTCAGCAATCTACACACAATACCCCATAATGACAAAGCGAAAATAGTTTTTTTTTAAATGTTTGCAAATGTATTGAAAAGAAACAACAGAAATACCTTATTTACATACAGTTGAAGTCGGAAGTTTACATACACCTTAGCCAAATGCATTTAAACTCAGTTTTTCACAATTTCTGATGTTTTAATCTGAGTAAAAATTCCCTGTCTTAGGTCAGTTAGGATCACCACTTTATTTTAAGAATGTGAAATGTCAGAATAATGGTAGAGAGAATGATTTATTTCAGCTTTTATTTATTTTATCACATTCCCAGTGGGTCAGAAGTTTACATACACTCAATTAGTATTTGGTAGCATTGCCTTTAAATTGTTTAACTTGGGTCAAACGTTTCGGGTAGCCTTCCACAAGCTTCCCACAATAAATTGGGTGAATTTTGGCCCATTCCTCCTGACAGAGCTGGTGTAACTGAGTCAGGTTTGTAGGCCTCCTTGCTCGCACACGCTTTTTCAGTTCTGCCCACACATTTTCTATAGGATTGAGGTGAGGGCTTTGTGATGGCCACTCCAATACCTTAACTTTGTTGTCCTTACGCCATTTTGCCACAACTTCGGAAGTATGCTTGGGGTCTTTGTCCATTTGGAAGACCCATTTGCAACCAAGCTTTAACTTCCTGACTGATGTCTTGAGATGTTGCTTCAATATATCCACAACATTTTCTTTCCTAATGATGCCATCTATTTTGTGAAGTGCACCAGTCCATCCTTCAGCAAAGCACCCCCACAACATGATTCTGCTACCCCGTGCTTCACGGTTGGGATGGTGTTCTTCCTTGCTGAGCAGCCTTCCAGGTTATGTCGATATAAGACTCGTTTTACTGTGGATATAGATACTTTTGTACCTGTTTCCTCCAGCATCTTCACAAGGTCCTTTGCTGTTGTTCTGGGATTGATTTGCACTTTTCACACCAAAGTACGTTCATCTCTAGGAGACAGAACGCGTCTCCTTTCTGAGTGGTATGACGGCTGCATGATCCCATGGTGTTTATACTTGCGTACTATTGTTTGTACAGATGAACGTGGTACCTCCAGGAGTTTGGAAATTGCTCCCAAGGATGAACCAGACTAGTGGAGGTCTACAATTTCTTTCTGTGGTCTTGGCTGATTTCTTTTGATTTTCCCATGATGTCAAGCAAAGAGGCACTGAGTTTGAAGGTAGGCCTTGAAATACATCCACAGGTACACCGCCAATTGACTCAAATGATGTCAATTAGCCTATCAGAAGCTTCTAAAGCCATGACATCATTTTCTGGAGTTTTCTAAGCTGATTAAAGGCAGTCAACTTTGTGTATGTAAACTTCTGACCTACTGGAATTGTGATACAGTGAAATAATCTGTCTGTAAACAATTAATTGAAAAATGACTTGTGTCATGCACAAACGAGATGTCCTAACCGGCTTGCCAAAACTATAGTTTGTTAACAAGAAATTTGTGGAGTGGTTGAAAAACAAGTTTTAATGACTCCAACCTAAGTGTATGTAAACTTCCGATTTCAACTGTAAGTATTCAGAGAGACTTGAAATTGAGTTCAGGTCCATCCTGTTTCCATTGTTCATTCTTGAGATGTTTCCACAACTTGATTGGACTCCACCTGTGGTGAATTCACTCCACCACAGGTGGAGTGAATGGCAGAGTAGCCAGACAGGGCTACTCCATCACATCTTAGCCCTATGCAGCACAACATGGCTATAGCCTCTGGCACTAGGAAACCACCTCTCCTCTTCCCCTGCCTTTATGGCAGAGTAGCCAGACAGAAGCCACTTCTCAGGACAGCCAGCTTGGAGTTTGCCAAAAGGCACCTAAAGATTCTCAGACCATGAAAAACAAGACTCTCTGGTCTAATGAAATCAAGATTGAACTATTCGGCCTGAATGCCAAGTGTCACATCTGGAGGAAAACTTGCACCATCCCTACAATGAAGCATTGTGGGGGCAGCATCATGCTGTGGGGATGTTTTTCAGCGGCAGGGACTGGGAGACTAGTCAGGATTGAGGCAAAGATGAACGGAGCAAAGTACAAAGAGTTCATTGATGAAAACCTGCTCCAGAGCGCGCAGGACCTCAGACTAGGGGCGACGCTTCACCTTCCAACAGGATAACGACCCTAAGCACACAGCCAAGACAATGCAGGAGTGACTTCGGGACAAGTCTCTGAATGTCCTTGAGTGGCCCAGCCATTGCCCGGACTTGATCTCTATTGAATATCTCTGGAGAGACCTGAACATGGCTATGCAGCAATGCTCCCCATCCAACCTGACAGAGCTTGTGATGATCTGCAGAGAAGAATGGGAGAAACTCCCCAAATACAGGTGTGCCACGCTTGTACTGTAGCGTCATACCCAAGAAGTATGGGGTATGGTGTGTAGCTTGATGAGGGGGGAAAAAACTATTTAATCAATTTTAGAATATGGCTGTAATGTAACAAAATGTGGAAAAAGTCAAGGGGTCTGAATACTTTCCGAAGGCCCCGTATAACCATGTGTTTGTTTGGGTTTTCAGTGAATGTGTTTTAAGTCACAAGGCTCTTCTGCATTTCCTGCAGTGCAAGAAATAGCTTTTGGCTATTTCAAAGCGGAAAATATGTTTTGTGTGACGAGTCTGGGTTTCCACAGTGAAGTCAAGTACACGCTCAGACTGGGTGCGTCGTTAACTGACTAATGACAATGTTGTGTAAGAGTTGCATGCTGATTTTGCTCCTCTGTTGACGTTATTGAGAGCTGATCGACTGCTTACTGACCGCCGTTAATAAGGAGAAATATAGGTCAATTGGGCCATCTTCTCCTCATCGGAAGCTAAGAAAGAAAGACAGGAGAAGGAAAGAGAAAAGATAATAGACAGAAACTATTGTTGTGCTGAAGGTGAAACACCTCCTGGGTGTTACTGTAGAGCTTCTGTGTCTCTGTCTCTGTACTGCTTAAATTCACTGAACGATTAAACAGGTGGCCATTGATTCTGGTGGTAAACATTAATCGTGTACAAAAAAAGCCTTTTTCACTCTGATTGGATCGTCTGTCTGTCTCTGTCTCTCTCACATTTCCTCCTTAATACCAATACAGCTTGTGAAGGCATTACAAATTGGAATGTGCTTTTGTGCTTGTGCGTGTCTATGTTTTGAAATTAACGTTAACCGGCATGGGGGGGGGGTTCTAGGGTAACTGATGGTAGAGTGATTGAGTGTGTTTGTGTGTATGTATCTTTGTCTGAAAGAACAGAGGAGAGAGCAGACAGTGTGAGAAATGACTGATTGTGTGCTAGTTTCTCTCAGCCATTAACCAGACTGGCCCATTGTTATTTTCACATCCCCACTGGCACAGTGTTGCTTTGAGTGACAGGCTGACACGCTGGCTCTGTAGGATGGCCACATGGTGAGTAGACTGAATGAGGAATGCATGGCATCACTGCTGCTCTGACTCAAGATACAGCGTCTAGCTACACCCTCTCATTCTCAAGTCAACGATAACAAAATGCATGAAACAGCACTTTGCATTGTTGTTCTGGAATGTGTGTTGTTTTGTCTGTGTGTACAAACCTTTTGGCTCAAATCATGTGCGAGTGTTGTTTTTTTTAATAATTAATTGAAGTAGGCCTAAATACTAATGGGGGAAAAGTGTGTGTGTGTGTGTGTGTGTGTGTGTGTGTGTGTGTGTGTGTGTGTGTGTGTGTGTGGTGCGTGCACACACACACAATGCCCGTCCCAGACTTCCGACTCCACAGGGCTGCAGAATGGAGAGTGGCGAGACCGTGAGTCGAGAAAGAGTGGGATGTCTTTCCCAGCTCTCCCAGTCCCAGAGGAGGGGAGGCTGTCTCATGGAATCCTGTCCAGACCCAGGCTAACCAGGAGGCAGAGAGAAAGAGGAGGCTGATGGTAGGAGCCTGGGAGAGAGATCTAGCTGATGGCTAGAACAATAGCCAGGGACATCTGTCATGCGTGGCTGCTTTTCCCTCCGCAGCTCCACTCACAATAGGGCCAAGGGACCAGCAAGTGGTGGCTTTCTTTCTTTTCTCTCTCCCTCCTTTCTGGGGACACTTCTTCCCCTTTACAATGGCCCTTTTGTCCCCCTCCCGCTTTCCCTCCCTCCACACTTTGCCAATGCTTTAGCCCTTCAAGCCTGCTCATTTTCTGCCCTCCCTCGCTCGCTCTCTATGTATCTTTCTGTCTTCACTGGAAAACAAAACCTATTTGACTATTCGCCACCTCCTCCCTCCTGCTCTCTGATTCTCTGCTGCTTTGTCTCTAGATGTGCAGCTGCCGTGTTGTTGCAGTGTGTGCGTGTATAGAGAAGATTCCTGCATGGTGTGGTCCTGGACTATAGGAATCAACTGAGACAAACTAAGCCTCACACTCCAGCGCTTGCCTTGCATAGCACTTTCACACGTCTCTTATTTCCCATCACATCTTAGCCCCATGCAGCACAACATGGCTATAGCCTCTGGCACTAGGAAACCACCTCTCCTCTTCCCCTCCCTTCCCTCAATCTGTTACAGTTATCTCAATGGTGTCCTCTTCCCATTGCCTCCATTGTGTGTCAGCCCATCCCCAGTTTCCAGGAAGTCAATCCTACTTAAGATGCAGCTACATAGCACATGCTGTCCGTTGGTGCGACACAAATCCGTTCCCCCCTGGTTGATACCTGTCGGTGTGTGTCTGTGGTGTCTGTGTGTGTATCACTGTATTGACCAGCCAGTGTATAATAATGGCAGACCTGTGGATACCTGGAGCTGTGGTCCCGAACCATTGATTATCACACCCACAACTGCTGGTCGTGTTTGTGTGTGCGTGTGTGTGCATGTGACTGTATGTGTGTGTTTTTGCATGCGCGTGCATATGTGTGTGTGTGGGCACGCGTTTGTGTGTGTGTTAGGATGTAATTACGATGCAGTCCTTGGCACTGTCTTCTTTCTTACCATTTTCAACACATTGGACAGAGGCTGATGTAAATTGTAAATGGATTATTTTCCCCTGCCTCCCTTAAAGACTTAAGGGGTTCAATCCGGTCCACGATTGATTGGAGTCAGATTGCAATTTGTTATTGGTGTCAGCAACAAGACTTTTCAAGGGGAAACTTCTACATCCGATGGGTAAACTCATCCGGATGATGTTGGTTCGCCAACTTGAGACAGTGAACACACTGGCGGACTTACCATTAGGCAAGAAGAGGAAATTGCCTTAGGCCTCACATTATCAAGGGGCATCATGTGCTGAGCATAAAAAAATTAAATGCAAATGTAAAAAATCATCTCCGCATGCTCCACTCGAGGCATAATAAATACATAAAATTCCCCTACATCTGTCTGTTTAATCTAGAGATATCTGCCGTTTTTTGCACGGGCTGTGTCTCAATCCACCACATCCGCCGATGTTGGCCTTCCACATCTGCTGTGGTAGGTGGCCGAGCTACAGCGGTCTTTGTCAGGCCAGGAGACATCCCGAAAATTGGTCTTCTCACGAAAACGTCTGTAGCGTCCGAACGGTTTTGGCTACACACTAATATGACCCCTATATGGAAAGATGAGACTCTCATGAACATGATGTCCTCTGTTTTGCTCTACAACCACCACAGGTGTCACGGGACTCGCCTGAAGGTAACCTGGTACCGGGCAGAAAAATGAATTGAAGTGAAAGGGCATTTCCCACATGAAAGGTAATCGGGTAATTCTACGGTAAAAAAAATCGGAGCTTTCTGATATCACTCAGATATACTGTAGGACAGTAACTTTAAAATGATCTGTTTTTCCAAGTATCAATCTGTTTTTCTACGCATTTCTATGGGCTAAGAGCAGCAGAGGGCAAATTCAATGTTTCATAAAAGAAAATCGGATTTTTGATACCTACAGGGGTCTTAAAATTCTAAATCAAATAGCAAATTGATCCTCGGTATGACCATCTTAAATCAATTCCATATGTTAGCTTAAGTAGAAACCCAGGCCTTAGACTCTAGCGGGATACAATACACATTTATTTAGAAAAAGACAGGTGCTGCTGAAAATACTGCCATCGTCATCGTGGCAGATGACATGTACAGTTGAAGTCGGAGGTTTACATACACTTAGGTTGGAGTCATTACAACTCGTTTTTCAACCACTCCACAAATGTCATTTTAACAAACTATAGTTTTGCAAGTCGGTTAGAACATCTACTTTGTGCATGACACAAGTAATTTTTCCAACAATTGTTTTCAGCCAGATTCACCCAACTTTCTGGTGACATAGTTTCAGCAAATTGCGAATTGAAGGAAGTTGGCAGGTGCACAGCATGGATGTTACCAGGACCTAGCTTTCAGGGCTTTAACCCCAAATTATTTTGGGACAGCCCCAAATATTTTGCGCTGCTGCAATGGTGTAAAAAAATGGTGATCAACTGAATGCGCCACTTAATTCATAGAGCTGTGGTTATGTGAAACTCCCAAAGTCATCCAACGTTAATAATCAGGGGTGTAGTTCTGCCGGTGTGCAACGGAGCACGCCACTTCTCAGAATAGTGCTATGTCTCCCAAGATCACTTAATGATCCATTAGTATTCTACATAACAAATATAATAGCATGATAATGTTATACCAAAAAACCCATGTCATTTCTTATGACAATTTAGGATGATTGTGCTAAAAAATTCAAAAGGCACTGGCACATCTGAGCAATCTTATTGCAGGTGCATGGTAACAGTTGAACAAGAGGAATGAAAAAGGAAACCGCACACTGCTCTTGATAGTATCACTGATATTTAATAAGCTTACGTATCGGCCTAACGGCTTTCGGTTGATTGTGGATGATTGTGCTGAAATGTTTTTTTTTTCTCATGCTGTGGTTATGTTTAACTTAATCTGCTCTAAAACACGATTGACAGTGATGATGGCCTAATTTATAATAAGGTAGGCCTAATTTGGTGTTTTAGGATTGTATTTTTTTGCCACTTTAGCCATTTACAGTATGTGTAGGCAATCATGCAAATTGGATGATGCATTTTATGTATAGGCCTATTCTAAAATGATTTTATACAATAGGCTTCATGTCAGTACCAACTTTCATTCAGAAATGATGGCTTAGTTATAATAGTAATAAAATAGTGCTCTGGTAGGCTACCTATAAAAATAGCACTAGACCACTGGTTACCGTAAATCTAAAGCAATTGCCATGTGTGGTCAACTGATCATTTCAGCACCATTTTGATTGGGACAGCGTCATTGCGCTGCTTTGAGACAAGCATGGGAACTCATCTTGATAAATCAATCAATGTCAGATTTTTTTGTTTTCACTGAATCTCCGTTTTGAATCTTTGGTTACAATTAAGCTGGGAAATGTTAGCTAAATTGAGGTGAGTGCTCATGATCATTGGTCTAGCAATTGAAAGCAATCCAGATCTTTTCTATATACACACACACACACACACACACACACGTTAGGCCTGATGAGCTTCCCCGATGTTTTCCTAAATGTTCCAATACTTTTCTGATGCATTTCAGTCACCTAGCCTACTGATGTGAATACATGGTTTGACAATGACAGAAGAGTTGGCTACTCTACAGCAGTATTGGACCAGGCTAGGAGTGGAGAGATTGAGGATTAGGCTTGCAAAACTGTCGGTAATTTACCAAAGTTACCGTAATTTGGGTAATTAACAGGTAATCTAATAATTTATACTTGAATAACAAATAATATAGTATTCTTATGTAATTATTTTATCCGTGTCCATGAGTTTCTAGTGGATAGACTATGGTTCAAGAGAAAATAGCCTAATTAATGGAAATAATATCTAATCAACAATGCCATTATTTTCGGTTACCTCTGCAACTCTTATATTATATTGTTATACTGTCCCATATACACTGCTCAAAAAAATAAAGGGAACACTTAAACAACACAATGTAACTCCAAGTCAATCACACTTCTGTGGAATCAAACTGTCCACTTAGGAAGCAACACTGATTGACAATACATTTCACATGCTGTTGTGCAAATGGAATAGACAACAGGTGGAAATTATAGGCAATTAGCAAGACACCCCCAATAAAGGAGTGGTTCTGCAGGTGGTAACCACAGACCACTTCTCATTTCCTATGCTTCCTGGCTGATGTTTTGGTCACTTTTGAATGCTGGCGGTGATTTCACTCTAGTGGTAGCATGAGACGGAGTCTACAACCCACACAAGTGGCTCAGGTAGTGCAGCTCATCCAGGATGGCACATCAATGCGAGCTGTGGCAAGAAGGTTTGCTGTGTCTGTCAGCGTAGTGTCCAGAGCATGGAGGCGCTACCAGGAGACAGGCCAGTACATCAGGAGACGTGGAGGAGGCCGTAGGAGGGCAACAACCCAGCAGCAGGACCGCTACCTCCGCCTTTGTGCAAGGAGGAGCAGGAGAAGCACTGCCAGAGCCCTGCAAAATGACCTCCAGCAGGCCACAAATGTGCATGTGTCTGCTAAAACGGTCAGAAACAGACTCCATGAGGGTGGTATGAGGGCCCGACGTCCACAGGTGGGGGTTGTGCTTACAGCCCAACACCGTGCAGGACGTTTGGCATTTGCCAGAGAACACCAAGATTGGCAAATTCACCACTGGGGCCCTGTGCTCTTCACAGATGAAAGCAGGTTCACACTGAGCACATGTGACAGACGTGACAGAGTCTGGAGACGCCGTGGAGAACGTTCTGCTGCCTGCAACATCCTCCAGCATGACCGGTTTGGCGGTGGGTCAGTCATGGTGTGGGGTGGCATTTCTTTGGGGGGCCGTACAGCCCTCCATGTGCTCGCCAGAGGTAGCCTGACTGCCAATAGGTACCGAGATGAGATCTGCAGACCCCTTGTGAGACCATATGCTGGTGCGGTTGGCCCTGGGTTCCTCCTAATGCAAGACAATGCTAGACCTCATGTGGCTGGAGTGTGTCAGCAGTTCCTGCAAGAGGAAGGCATTGATGCTATGGACTGGCCCGCCGTTCCCCAGACCTGAATCCAATTGAGCACATCTGGGACATCGTGTCTCGCTCCATCCACCAACGCCACATTACACCACAGACTGTCCAGGAGTTGGAGGATGCTTCAGTCCAGGTCTGGGAGGAGATCCCTCAGGAGACCATCCGCCACCTCATCAGGAGCATGCCCAGGCGTTGTAGGGAGGTCATACAGGCACGTGGAGGCCACACACACTACTGAGCCTCATTTTGACTTGTTTTAAGGACATTACATCAAAGTTGGATCAGCCTGTAGTGTGGTTTTCCACTTTAATTTTGAGTGTGACTCCAAATCCAGACCTCCATGGGTTGATAAATTGGATTTCCATTGATTATTTTTGTGTGAATTTGTTGTCAGCACATTCAACTATGTAAAGAGAAAAGTATTTAATAAAATTATTTATTTCATTCAGATCTAGGATGTGTTGTTTAAGTGTTCCCTTTATTTTTTTTAGCAGTATATTTGTTTATCCTCTTGCTCTTTTGCACCCCAGTATCTCTACTTGCACATCATCATCTGCACATCTATCACTCCAGTGTTAATGCTAAATTGTAATTATTTCGCCTCTATGGCCTATTTATTGCCTTACCTCCCTACTCTTCTACATTTGCACACACGGTACATAGACTTTTCTATTGTGTTATTGACTGTACGTTTGTTTATGTGAACTTGTTCTCAACTGGCCTACCTGGTTAAATAAAGGTGAAATAAAAAAAGTGTGTCAAAACATATAAAGGATATTTCACGCGGAAACCCTCATATTAAACACCAATGGTATTCACTAAGTTAATGGTTTATACTGTAAACTGAAAAAAATATATAAAGCAACATGTGAAATAAAAGATCCCAGAAATGTTCAATATGCACAAAACTTATTTTGCACAAATTTGTTTACATCCCTGTTAGTGAGCATTTCTCCTTTGCCAAGATAATCTAACCAGCTGACAGGTGTGGCATATCAGGAACCTAATTAAACAGCATGATTATTACACAGGTGCACCTTGTGCTGGGGACAATTAAAGGCCACTCTAAAATGTGCAGTTTTGTCACACAACACAATGCCACAGAAGTCTTACATTTTGAGGGAGTGTGCAATTGGCATGCTGATTGCAGGAATATCCACCAGAGCTGTTGCCAGATAATTGAATGTTAATTTCTCTACCCTAAGCCACCTCCAACGTCATTTTAGAGAATTTGGCAGAACGTCCAACCGTCCTCACAACCGCAGACCACGTGTAACCACGCCAGCCCAGGACCTCCACATCCGTCTTCTTCACCTGCCTGATTGTTTGAGACCAGCCAGCCAGACAGCTGATGAAACTGTGGGTTTGCACAACCAAAGAATTTCTGCACAAACTGTCTCAGGGAAGCTCATCTGCTTGCTCGTCGTCCTCACCAGGGTCTTGACCAGACTGTAATTCGGCGTCGTAACCGACTTCAGTGGGCAAATGCTCACCTCCTCACTGGCACGCTGGAAAAGTGTACTCTTCACAGATTAATCTTGGTTTCAACTGTACCGGGCAGATGGCAGACAGCGTGCATGGCGTCATGTGGGCGAGCGGTTTGCTGATGTCAACGTTGTGAGCAGAGTGCCCCATGGTGGCGGTGGGGTTATGGTATGGGCAGGCATAAGCTATGGACAACGAACACAATTGCATTTTAACGAGGGCCATTTGCACGCACAGAGATACCGTGACGAGATCCTGAGGCCCATTGTCATGCAATTCATCCACCGCCATCACCTCATGTTTCAGCATGATAATGCAAAGCCCCATGTCGCAAGGATCTGTACACAATTCCTGGACGCTGTAAAAGTTCTCAGTTATTCCATGGCCTACATACTCACTAGACATGTCACCCATTAAGCATGTTTCGTATGCTCTGGATTGACGTATACGACAGCGTGTTCCAGTTCCCGCAAATATCCAGCAACTTCGCACAGCCATTGAAGAGGAGTGGCACAATCAACAGCCTGGCCACAATCAACAGCCTGATCAAGAAGATGTGTTGTGCTGCATGAGACAAACGATGGTCACACCAGATACTGACTGGTTTTCTGATCCACGCCCCTACCTTTTTTTTAAGGTATCTGTGCCCAACATATGCATAGCTGTATTCCCAGTCATGTGAAATCCATAGATTAGAGTTTAATGAATTTATTTCAATTGGCTGATTTCCTTGCATGAACCGTAACTCAGTAAAATTGTTGCACGTTGCGTTTTATATTTTTGTTCAGTGTAGTTAGGATGCAGCTTTGTCATTCAACTTTATATTTGAAAATCATCATAAGGCCACACGGAGCGTCAGAGAAAATTGCAGACATCTGTGATCATCTGAAGTACCCAAAAAGGCTATCAGATGTCATCTGATAAAATTCCATATATTCCTTAAGTTAACAGAATTATGGTAGTTTACTGGTGATTTCCCATAATATACCCTGCCTTTGCAACCCTATTGAGGATGCACTGTGGCAGATGCAACGATACAACAAGGGAGTGGAGGGGTACACCGTCCGAAGGACAGATATAATTTACAGCGCTACAGTTTTAGCCAGACACCATACAATGTAATGGACTAACTAGCAACTAAGGCAATACTTTCTGCCACTGTGTCCTATGTCCTGTTCTGTCAGATAATAGTTCCCAGCTGTTGTTGGTTCAGGGGAACAAAGGGCTGTTTGAAAAAGTTATTGGTTGATTGGTCCTATTGGTTCCGTTTAATAGGACGTGGATCAGAGGAGAGCTGGCATCTGTGTACGGTACTGCCTTACACACACACGGACACGCACACACACACATTCCGGTGGCTGGCCCAGCATACTGTAACAACACTGGCCCATCTGTGTGTGTCCAAGTGGAGCTGGAGAGAGAGGTGAGGGGGGAGAGAGAGATTTTTACATTTGACATTTTAGTCATTTGGCAGATGCTCTTATTCATATTTAACTTTTTTTCATACTTGAGATAAAGGGCAAGAATGTGTATGTTATCTTTGTATTTGCTGTAGGGTAAGTAACTAAGCCAGTGCCCAAAGGGCAGGAGCCTATCTCCTGTTTCTGCAACGAGGCAGCTTGATGGACAAGTACACCCCTTGGACAGGGCTCTTACTTGTGGTGTTGTGCTACCACTGATTTTCTGTTTTGGGGAGTTTCGCTACCTGCTGGCTGGCTATGACATGCAAGGTAAAGCATGTACGTTTTTAGTACCACGGGTAAAAATGTGACCTTCAAATTCCAGTCTCCGTCAATGGGTGCTTTTTCATAATTCTTAGAACAGTTCAAAAGATCCCGATAATAATGATTATAGTGAGAAGAGTATGGTACATTCAAACTGTCTTATCTTATCTGCTTAGTAAATACTAGATATTTTATGGCTGCACATAACTTTCACCCCAATCAGGTTTGAACTACAAGATAGAGGGGAGGAAAGGGTGAGGAGACAGTGAGTGAGTGAGTGAGTGAGTGAGTGAGTGAGTGAGTGAGTGAGTGAGTGAGTGAGCTAGACATGGCTTCAAATATTATTTGTTGTCTTTCAAATAGTTAAAACGTTAGATTGAGGCTTGAGCATGCCTAGATTACCAAATTAGTGGGGCCTGCACTTTTGGGACTATTTCATTGGTTCAAGTCCACTGGGCAAGTTGTGTGAGTGTGCGCACGCCTGTGTGTGGAGATACTGAAGTGTGCCTTGTCTTCATGGAGAGAGAACATTATTGTCTTCTCCCTGTCAGCATAAAAAAGTAGGGTAGTGAGGTAAAATGAGCCAAAGAGTTAGTTGAGCCTAGGGCTATTGCGGTGACCGTATTACTGCCACACTGGCGGTATTGAAGGCAGTCAAATTCCACGTGACCGTTTAGTCACGGTAATTAAGCTTCATTAGTAGCCAACCAAACTTGCTAACTGCCTGGTATTCAACACTCTATTGTCCCACTAATCACTCTGACATCAATGCAAATCTAGTCAAACACTTCATGAGAACCCATAAATTCATGTTGCTAGACTTACTATATTTATTTCTCAACTTTCCTAATATTTAGCACATTGCTTATATTTACAACAGGAGTATAGTCTACCAGGCTGGCATGAAAATGAACCACGGAAAAAGCGTCCTCCATTCACTATTTAAGTGCATAGATGGCATGTATTTTTTCCCGCTGCCCCTGTTTCCAGACATGTGCAAGATAATGGTCCATTCTAAATCCAAACAAATTTCACACATATATTATTTAGTATATGTAAAGACAAGATTAAATCAAAAATAGTCTGATTTGGTGACAATATTAGCCTATCACTTGTGAATTATTTATTATCACTAGTGAATGATGCCCAGCATAAGAAACAATGCTTTTTTTTGCGTCTTAATCGAATCATAGTCGCACACCCCATGTAGCCTAGCCCATAGGCCTATATGTTTTGATAAGGTTTGTATCACAACTAAAGTGGTCAAATAACTTATTCAAATTAAGCACCTTAATCCGCTTTACAAGGGGCGTAGAGCCTAACTGGCATACATAAGCAGCGCGTCAGTTTCAAGGTTGGGGAAGGTACGTTTCACCGTAAAAATGCACCTTTATAATAAAAGCATTACATGCATAATTGCATTTGCGGTCAGTATTGATAATGGTGTTTTCCGCTAATGGAACATTCACCCTTATAGCGTATTACCATGTGCGCATTGCTGCGCTTATAATGTGAAGAAATAGCCTAATAGTTTATCAACATTTTAAGCTTAACGGTCTGATCTGAGCGCAGGGAGAATCAGTCTTATACATCAGTTGGGGTCTCTATAAGCAAAAATATGATGTCCAAAACCTAGCTTGACAGTGCATCCTTGTAGCTGTGTGGGCTAATATAGTCTAAATGTTTGTCTTGGGGTAAGTTGAGCCAATAGCCACCACACCCCATACAAATAATATATATTTTTAAATGTTTACATTTAGTCAGTTTTGTGCATTCAGAAAGTATTCAGACCCCTTGACTTTTCCCACATTTTGTTGCGTGACAGCCTTATTCAATAAAACATTTTTATTCATCAATCTACACACAATACCCCATAATGACAAAGAAAAAACAGTTTATTTATAAAACAGCAAATTTATAAAATGAAAAAAAAATGAAATCACATTTACATAATTATTCAGACCCTTTACTCAGAACTTTGTTGAAGCACCTTTGGCAGAGATTACAGCCTCAAGTCTTCTTGGGTATGACGCTACAAGCTTGGCATACCTGTATTTGCGGAGTTTCTCCCATTTTTCTCTGCAGTACCTCTCAAGCTCTGTCAGGTTGGATGGGGAGCATCGCTGCACAGCTATTTTCAGGTCTCTCCAGAGATGTTCGATGGGGTTCAAGTCCGGGCTCTGGCTGGAACACTCAAGGACATTCAGAGACTTGTCCCGAAGCCACTCCTTCATTGTCTTGGCTGTGTGCTTAGGGTCGTTGTCCTGTTGTAAGGTGAAACTTTGCCCCCAGTCTGAGCAGATTTTAATCAAGCATCTCTCTGTACTTTGCTCCATTCATCTTTCCCTCGATCCTGACTAGTCTCCCAGTCCCTGCCGCTGAAAAACATCCCCACAGCATGATGTTGCCACCACCGTGCTTCACCGTAGGGATAGTGCCAGGTTTCCTCCAGACATGACGCTTGGCATTCAGGCCAAAGAGTTCAATCTTGGTTTCATCAAATCAGAGAATCTTGTTTCTCATAGTCTGAGAGTCTTTAAGGTGCCTTTTGGCAAACTCCAAGTGGGCTGTCATGTGCCTTTTACTGAGGAGTGGCTTTTGTCTGGCCACTCTACCATGAAGGCATGATTGGTGGAGTGCTGCAGAGATGGTTGTCCTTCTGAAATGTTCTCCCATCTCCACAGGGGAGCTCTGTCAGTTACCATTGGTTTCTTGGTCAATTTCCTGACCAAGGCCCTTCTCCCCGATTGCTCAGTTGTGTGTAGATTGATGAGGAAATTGTTTTATTTAATCCATTTTAGAATAAGACTGTAACGTAACAAAATGTGGAAAAAGTCAAGGGGTCATGCATATGAACTCAAAATAGTGCATTTTTATTGTTACATAGCAGACATCATCATGCCCCGTGTATACAAACGTAAAACAATCAGGGGTCTAGGTCCCTTTGAGGTTCTTGAGAGAGCAGCGAAGGAAGTGACAGAAAGGAAGAAGTTAATTCGAGCAGCAGCAACAGATGACAAAAAATAGACTGAATGATACTGAAGAGGAAAATTTACAAAACAGATAATGAACATGTACCTGTGCGAAAGAGAGGCTATGATAGCAGAGGCACACAAGGTCTTATCTGATGACATGGAATCTTAGCTTGCTAAACATATCAAGATTTTCGTGAACCAGTTTCATGGTCTTTGTTAAGATAATGGGCATAATGACGACCCAGAGATGGCGCTAGTGGGGCACCTATCTAGGATATATAAACAGGTGCATTATGAGTGTCAGATTAGGATGTCGTGACCTGTAACATGTTATACCTGAGTAAAGGATTATGCTTGCACTTCACCAAACTCTCCGACTTGAGTTATTCACATTCGCATAAAAACATGGTGTCAGAGAAATGAACCCAAAGCCAAGCGCTGTGGAAAAGAAGGTTAAGGCATGTGGACAAGGTAATCGCTGTCGGATAAACACAAATGAGTGGAACAAATTAGCGAGGACGAAGAGCCTGCAATGTCTCTCAGTCAAATTCCGGTGCCTAGCGTCATGGACATTAAAGGCGATTTGTATCAAAACTGGTTGTTTTTCTGTGATCAGTGGGAGAATTTTCAAAATCGCTACGGGTTTAGATAAAAAAAAATACCTGCATGTGAGAGTGGCAACACTGCTCAGTGTTGTGCCATATGCTTCAGCGTCACCTAGATCTGGGGAAGATGATAGAAAAAAATATACGAAAATCCTTGATGTTTTACAAAGACATTTTGAACCCACCCATAATGTGATTTATGAAAGATTCATTTTTAACACGTGAACAAACTCAAGCAGAGACGTCTGGTCAATATGTTGTGAGGTTGCGTCAATTGTCAGATTCATGTGATTTCGGGTCAATGAGAGACGAAATGACCAGTGACAGACTTGTGATTGGCTGTAAAGATAACAGAGTAAGAGCAAGTATGCTGCGTGAACCACAACTTGCGCTGAATAAAGCCATAGATATATGCAGAGCAAGTGAACAGACGCAGATCCAATTAAAGAAGATGAACACTGTCCCTGAACAGGCAGAATCTGTCAATTATACCACTCAGAACAAAGACAGAGACCATGTCGATAGAAAATGGAAACATAATTAATTGGACAGTGATCTAAGGCGGAAAAATACTAAGGAAGGTATTCGCCCCCAGTCTTGTGTGCATGTACTGTGGATCAACACACGCAAGAGCCAAATACCCAGCAAATGGGGTTATATGCAAATTTTGCAAAGACAAAGTAAGCCTGTCAATCTGCTAGAACAGGATACATGCAGTGATCATAATGATGATGAAGAAGCGGACATGCTAAACATGACAGAGGTTAATTCTGTTCAAAGTGGCAAAGATAAATGGTTTACAAACTTAAAGCTTACCCCACTGACATGTGACAACTGTGATTATGATCCAAGCAGCACTATCAAATGCCAGCTAGACAGTTGCTCAACTGTCAATATACTTGGCTACGGAGACTTTATGCAAGTAATACAGGAAGGTGATGCAAAGCCACAACCAAGCAAGGCAAGGCCAAGGCTGTACGATGGCTCGGTTATTACACCGGTAGGGGAGTGTGAACTACAAGCCAATCATGATGGGGAAACATCTGTGCTAAAGTTCCAAGCGATGAAAACCTTGCAAAACCTCTCCTTTCAGCAGAAACGTGTGAAAAGCTTAAGTTTCTACAGCTCAACCAACAACATGTCATTCATCATGCCAGCACTAAAGAAAAACAAAAGGTCCCATCAGACTCGAACACCTCAGAGGCCATACTGAGACAGTTTGAGGACGTTTTTGAAGGGATGGGGGCTCTGCCAGGTGAGTTTCACCTGGTGGTGGATGAATCTGTTAGACCAGTTCAACAGCTTCCCTGACGAATCCCCATTCCACTGAAGGAAAAGATACTAAAGGCTGTTGATTCAATGGAGGAACAGGGTGCCGTGTCTTTACGAAGGTCACCAGACCTACTAAGTGGATAAGCAACATGGTTGTGGGGGAAAAGCCTGGCAAAATAAGAGTGCCTTGATCCAAGTGCCCCTGAACAAAGCCTTATGTATGGCACATTGCCAATTTTACCTCTTGGGGATGTCATTCGAAAACATAATGTTAAATTTCACTGCTATGCGGACGACACACAGCTGTACATTTCAATGAAACATGGTGAAGCCCCAAAATTGCCCTCGCTAGAAGCCTGTGTTTCAGACATAAAGAAGTGGATGGCTGCAAACTTTCTACTTTTAAACTCGGACAAAACAGAGATGCTTGTTCTAGGTCCCAAGAAACAAAGAGATCTTCTGTTGAATCTGACAATTAATCTGGATGGTTGTACAGTCGTCTCAAATAAAACTGTGAAGGACCTCGGCATTACTCTGGACCCTGATCTCTCTTTTGAAGAACATATCAAGACTGTTTCAAGGACAGCTTTTTTCCATCTACGTAACATTGCAAAAATCAGAAATTTTCTGTCCAAAAATGACGCAGAAAAATTAATCCATGCTTTTGTTACTTCTAGGCTGGACTACTGCAATGCTCTACTTTCCGGCTACCCGGATAAAGCACTAAATAAACTTCAGTTAGTGCTAAATACGGCTGCTAGAATCCTGACTAGAACCAAAAAATTTGATCATATTACTCCAGTGTTAGCCTCCCTACACTGGCTTCCTGTTAAGGCAAGGGCTGATTTCAAGGTTTTACTGCTAACCTACAAAGCATTACATGGGCTTGCTCCTACCTATCTTTCCGATTTGGTCCTGCCGTACATACCTACACGTACGCTACGGTCACAAGACGCAGGCCTCCTAATTGTCCCTAGAATTTCTAAGCAAACGGCTGGAGGTAGGGCTTTCTCCTATAGAGCTCCATTTTTATGGAATGGTCTGCCTACCAATGTGAGAGACGCAGACTCAGTCTCAACCTTTAAGTCTTTACTGAAGACTTATCTCTTCAGTAGGTCCTATGATTAAGTATAGTCTGGCCCAGGAGTGTGAAGGTGAACGGAAAGGCTGGAGCAACGAACCGCCCTTGCTGTCTCTGCCTTGCCGGTTCCCCTCTTTCCACTGGGATTCTCTGCCTCTAACCCTTTTACAGGGGCTGAGTCACTGGCCTACTGGTGTTCTTCCATGCCGTCCATGGGAGGGGTGCGTCACTTGAGTGGGTTGAGTCACTGACGTGGTCTTCCTGTCTGGGTTGGCGCCCCCCCCCTTGGGTTGTGCCATGGCGGAGATCGTTGTGGGCTATACTCGGCCTTGTCTTAGGACGGTAAGTTGGTGGTTGGAGACATCCCTCTAGTGGTGTGGGGGCTGTGCTTTGGCAAAGTGGGTGGGGTTATATCCTGCCTGTTTGGCCCTGTCCGGGGGTATCATCGGATGGGGCCACAGTGTCTTCTGATCCCTCCTGTCTCAGCCTCCAGTATTTATGCTGCAGTAGTTTATGTGTCGGGGGGCTAGGGTCAGTCTGTTACATCTGGAGTATTTCTCTTGTCTTATCCGGTGTCCTGTGTGTATTTAAATATGCTCTCTCTAATTCTCTCTTTCTCTCTTTCTGTCTTTCTCTCGGAGGACCTGAGCCCTAGGACCATGCCTCAGGACTACCTGGTATGATGACTCCTTGCTGTCCCCAGTCCACCTGGCCGTGCTGCTGCTCCAGTTTCAACTGTTCTGCCTGCGGCTATGGAACCCTGACCTGTTCACCGGACGTGCTTGTTGCACCCTCGACAACTACTATGATTATTATTATTTGACCATGCTGGTCATTTATGAACATTTTAACATTTTAACATTTTGACCATGTTCTGTTATAATATCCACCCTGCACAGCCAGAAGAGGACTGGCCACCCCTCATAGCCTGGTTCCTCTCTAGGTTTCTTCCTAGGTTTTTGGCCTTTCTAGGGAGTTTTTCCTAGGGAGTTTTTCCTAGCCACCGTGCTTCTTTCACATGCTTTGCTTGCTATTTGGGGTTTTAGGCTGGGTTTCTGTACAGCACTTTGAGAATATCAGCTGATGTACGAAGGGCTATATAAAAATAAATTTGATTTGATTTGATTTGAAATGCCTACCATTGAAGAGATGCTGCCAAGCCTGGCAAAAGCTAAAGTCTTATCGGATATGGATGAAAAAAATGGGAACAGGCAGGTACGTTTGGATGAAGATGGTAGTAACCTCACCACATTTTGGACCCCCAATGGACAAGGTTACCTTTTTGGAGTGAAACCAGCTGCAGAGGAATATCGGCAAAGGCAACATGATGCACTTCAGGGACTGCCAGGAATAAGCGTCATAGCTGATGACATCCTGGTATACGGCTGTGGTGCTACAGTGGAAGAAGCAGTGCAGGACCATGACCCCAACCTGATTTACAAAGAGCAAGGGAGATGACTCTAAAGCTGAATAAAGACAAAGTTAAGCTCAGGCTCACAAGTATTACATACATGGGACATCTTTTGACAGCTGAAGCCCTGAAGCCAGACCCCAAGAAGGTGGAGGCAGTACAGCAAATGCCGCCACCTACAGATGCAAAATCAGTGCAGCGACTGCTTGGTTTTGTAAATTACTTAGACAAATTCCTACCTCATCTATCTGACATATGTGAGCCATTGCGTCGGCTGGCCAATAAAGATGTGCTGTGGGCATGATGATGCATTGGATCAAATCAAGAAATTGGTAAGCAACCAACCAATACTGAGGTACTATGACCTCTCTGAAGAAGTGACCCTACAATGTGATGCAAGTGACAAAGGCCTAGGGGCAGCCTCCTGCAGAAGGGACAGTCCATTGCATTTGCTTCAAGGACATTGACACCCACGGAGCAAGGACCTTCCCAAATTGAAAAGGAGTGCCTAGCCATAGTGTTCACCTGTGACCATTTTGATCAATACCTTCATGGTAGGGATTTATCACAGTGCACACTGATCACAAGCCGCTTGAGGTGATCTTCAAAAAAACGAGTCTGTCTGCCCCAAGCGACTTCAAAGGATGATGCTAAAGCTTCAGCGACTGGTGGATTCACTTGTCAGTCACAGTGGTCTCCTAGCTACAGCCTACAGAGCCTCATCAACCATGCCTCTCAACAACTAGTTTGTTTGGACCAACACATTGTTGTTTGGATTGTCAATAGTTACCACAGCCACAAAGTCTACATTTGATATGTCGTAAAAAAATGAATGAAAACAAATTAATTTAAGGTTAGGGTTAGGCATAAGGTTAGCAGTGTGGTTAAGGTTAGGGTCAAGGTTGGGTTTAATATCAGATTTTAAGGAGATACATTTTTGAAATAGGCGGGTGTAGCCATTATGACTTTTATGGTTGTTTTAACTAGTGACGACCCGCTGTTTGAATCTGTGCTCTGCACTTGGTTTCTTTCTTTGCTCACGCTCCTCTCCTGCCTGCCTGGTTGCCTGCGTCATAAGCGAGCAAACAGATTTTCATGGAAACAAGGTATTGTGTTAATCATCCTCTAAAACTAGCTAGAATGATCCAATCTTTAGCTAGCTAACAAAACTACTAACGTTAGCTTTATTAGCCTAGTTAGCTAGGTTGAGGCAGTCATGCAGCCAACAGCTAACGTTAATAATTTAGACTCACTGAATAAATGTTTGGCATGGGATAAATAACATGAAACGATCTGCTGCTGTTACCGTCAGTCTTTTTCGACTAGCTAGTGCATAGTGACACCTACTGATTCACAGTATATATACAAAAGTATGTGGTCACCCCTTCAAATTAGTGGATTCGACTATTTCAGCCACACCGTTGCTGACGTGTATAAAATCGAGCACACAGCCATGCAATCTCCATAGACAGACATTGGTAGTAGAGTGAAGAACTCAGTGACTTTCAACATGGCACCGTCATAGGATGCCACCTTTCCATCAAGTCAGTTCGTTAAATTTCTACTCAGCTTGAGCTGCCCCGGTCAATTGTGAAGTGGAAACGTCTAGGAGCGGCAATGGCTCAGCCGCGAAGTGAAAGGCCACGCAAGCTCACGGAACGGGACCGGCAAGTGATGAAGCGCAAAAAAAACGTATGTCCTGAGTTGCAACACTCACTACTGAGTTCCAAACTGCCTCTGGAAGCAACGTCAGCACAATAACTGTTCGTTGGGAGCTTCATGAAATGGGTTTACATGGCCAAGCAGCCACACACAAGCCTAAGATCACCATGCTCAATGCCAAGCGTCGGCTGGATGGGTGTAAAGTTTGCCGCCATTGGGCTCTGGAGCAGTGGAAACGTGTTCTCTGGAGTGGTGAATCACGCTTCACCATCTGGCAATCCGACAGATGAATCTGGGTTTGGTGGATGCCAGGAGAACGCTACCTGCCCGAATATGTAGTGCATTACATTATTACATTACATTTAAGTCATTTAGCAGACGCTCTTATCCAGAGCGACTTACAAATTGGTGCATTCACCTTATGAAAAGTAGCCTATATGATAATTAGACAGCCCCTATTGGTTCCCTTTAGATAAAAGTATTTAATATTCCATGCAGTTAATGTAAATAAGAACATTTCAAAATACTTAATTCTTCAAGGCCTAATCTACGTGGTTCTTCTTGTCACACTCAGAGTCATGGCAGCCGCACTTATCAATGTAAATGTAGTTCTGCATGATCTTCTTCCCGTCAGGGCAGAGCATCTCCACCTTCCTCTCACTGGTAGACATCTCCTGACAGCAGGAGCAGGAGTGCGTCAAGGTGTTTTTCTCTGCAGAGTACATAGAAGACGTTCCACAGGATCCAACAGTAATTAGTGCCAACAGTAATGTTTGGTGGAGGAGGAATAATGGCCTGGGGCTGTTTTTTATGGTTCAGGCTAGGCCCCTTAGTTCCAGTGAAGGGAAATCTTAACGCTACTGTAAGGATCTATGTGTAGCTGGTGCAGAGGAGACAGGCGCAGGACAGCAGAGATGAGTAAATAAAAGTAACTTTACTCAAAGTCATCAAAATACAAGAGAATTACCAAGCCCACAAATATGGACCACAATACAACAAACAATCACTCACAACCAAACATGGGGAACAGGTAATTGGGTGAGTGAAACCAGGTGTGTAAGACATAGACAAAACAAATGGAAAATGAAAAGTGGATCAGCGGTGGCTAGAAGGCCGGCGACGTCGACCGCCGAACGCCCCCGAACAAGGAGAGGGACCGACTTCGGCGGAAGTCGTGACAGCTACAGCATACAATGACATTCTAGACGATTCTGTGCTTCCAACTTTGTGGCAACAGTTCGGGGAAGGCCCTTTTCCTGTTTCAGCATAACAATGTCCATGTGCACAAAGCGAGGTCCATACAGAAAAGGTTTGTCGAGATCGGTGTGGAAGAACTTGACTGTCCTGCAGAGCCCTGACCTCAACCCCATCTAACCCCTTTGGGATGAATTGGAACGCCGACTGCGAGCCTAATCGCCCAACATCATTGCCCGACTTCATTAATGCTCTTGTGGCTGAATGGAAGCAAGTCTTGGCAGCAATGTTCCAACATCTAGTAGAAAGCCTTTCCAGAAGAGTGGAGGCTGTGATAGCACCAAAGGGGGGACCAACTCCATATTAAAGCCCATGATTTTGGAATGAGATGTTCGACAAGCAGGTGTCTACGTACTTTTGGTCATGTGGTGTACTAATTGGTAATACAGGTTTGGTTATACAGAGTGCAATAGAATGAGTGACAATCAATAAAATCTACTTCATGAATAGAGGGATATTATTTTCAATGAAAATGTTGAAAGTAGCTGATTTAATGATCGAATATATGGATTTTACTGGCAGTCAATTCTTACAGTGAGCACCAGGGAACCAACCTCTAGTGGGCCAGACTAAGCCCAGGACAACAACACAAGGTTAGTGTTACACATGACACTACAGCTGACGTAACTCTGAATAGTACCACATGTATTAGAATAATGTTTGCAAACTATTATTTTGTGCCATATCAAGTGCAGCTTTTAAACAGCATACAGCACAATGCAATCTACTGTGTGAAAAAGAGATATTATTTTCAATGAAAATGTTGAAAGTATTTGAATATATGATTGTACAGGCAATCAGTGACTACAATGCGCAAAAGCACAAGGTTGGTAGTTTTATGACTTACACATAAAAAACTTTGTTACAAAGTCTACTGTGTATAGTGTTAAATATAACCCTGCCTTACATAAAGCTTACAGAATGAACAACAGCAGAAGAGTACTGTAACCAGATTAACAAATAATAGGTTTTATGCCATAACATTTTTATAATTTTCTACATTGAAATCTGTCGGTCTTTTTTATTTTTCAAAGTCAAGGTTTCAAACTGCTCAACATTGTGTATAGAGTGAAAGTAATATTTTAAAGACATTGTAAACATTATTTGCATAGTAGTTCACTAAATTACAGAGTATGTTGCCCATTGAAGTTTATGTATTTGGGTCTTTTTAATATCAGATTCAGAATAAATAATAACAAGATTTGTTGTAGTTTGAAAGGGTTTGAGCCACCTTAGGCCAGGAGTATTTCCAATTCACATGACGTGACTATAAGAATTTATTTGGGCTGCAATCTGAGGTGCAGTTAACTCTAATGAACTTATCCTCTGCAGCAGAGAACTCTGGGTCTTCCTTTCCTGTGGCGGTCCTCATGAGAGCCAGTTTCATCATAGCGCTTGATGGTTTTTGCGACTGCACTTGTAGAAACTTTCAAAGTTCTTGACATTTTCCTTTAAAGTAATGATGGACGGTCGTTTGTCTTTGCTTATTTGAGCTGTTCTTGCCATAATATGGACTTGGTATTTTACCAAAATAGGGCTATCTTCTGTATACCAGCTCTACCTTGTCACAACACAACTGATTGGCTCAAAGGCATTAAGAAGGAAAGAAATTCCACAAATTAACTTTTAACAAGGCACATCTGTTCATTGAAATGCATTCCAGGTGACTACCTCATGAAGCTGGTTGAGAGAATGCCAAGAGTGTGCAAAGCTGTCATCAAGGCAAAGGGTTGCTATTTGAAGAATCTCAAATATAAAATATATTTTGATTTGTTTAACACTTTTTTGGTTACTACATGATTCCATATGTGTTATTTCATAGTTTAGATGTCATCACTAATATTCTACAATGTAGAAAATAGTAAAATAAAGATAAACCCTTGAATGAGTAGGTGTGTCCAAACTTTTGACTGGTACTGTATATCTGTATTCCCATTAATGTGAAATCCATAGATTTGGTCCTAATTTATTTATTTGAATTGACTGATTTCCATGAACTATAACTCAGTAAAATCTTGAAATTGTTGCATGTTGCGTTTATATTTTTGTTCAGTGTATAATAATAATATTTTGTCATAGCCTACAAATAGTACCCAAAGTTTTACCTGACCAGGTCATGAAATTAGGAAAAACTCCAGGCCCCGGAAAAGACATGTACGAATTATGCCACACCACCTTTAAACCTGTGGTGCCACCTCTGGATCCAGTGGCCCTCCAGGCGTGCTGTTATGACAGCTCACTCCACAGAGAGACATCCCGCCTGGTGGTGAGTTCTTATAGGGTAAACACTCACTCCGAATGTCTGTGGTGATGGGAGCAAGCTCAGACCCCCTAAATGCACTGCAGGATATGTTTCAGTGTAGGACATGCTGCAGAAAATCCAGCTGTGGATCAAGACAGCTCTGCACCTGAAAATATGGAGCAAATAAGTGGGCAACAACCACAACACAGTACCATTGAATCCCCATCCCAGAAACACTGATAGAGCTATGGTGGTGTGGTGGTGAAGAATAGATAGGGAGAGCTGAGCATTAAAACTGGTTTGTCCTTGACGGTCCCTTCCGCTGTCCTCGCCTTCATTACCAGGTCATCCGGACCCATCTGTGGCAACCCCAAAACCAATTATCCCCTATAACACACCCCCCTCCTCTGTCCACCACACTGCTGCAGGATCTGTATTAAACCACACACACACACACACAGCAGCACATATACACATATATTAACAACTGTCCCACAACACCTGAAATTTACGTAGGATCCCACCACTCCTCCAATAATCTCTATTCTCTCTCTCTATTTTTCTCTCACCTCTCTCTCCTCTCTCTCTTCCCTCTCCCGGCCCCCAGGTCCACGGCACTCAGCTGGTTCGAGGTCAGCCTACACTGGGGTAACGATAGTTCACGTTGACGTTTATCTGGTTCCCAATCATAGGTATGAGTGCCATAAAGAGACCCACAGCTGAGTACGACCATATAGCCATGACTCATGCCATTACACACACGACCATGAGCACACACACACACAGAAATGACAGAAAGCAGAAGCAGTAGCGCAGGCTGTAAAATATTCTCATGGTCCTCTTATATAGCCCTGAAGGTCAGCCAGCACAGAGTAGTGCAGGTCTCTCTGTTTCTCTCTGCCTTTCTCGCTCTTTCTCTCTCTTTTGCTCTCTCCCAGCCTTGCTAGAAACAATTTTTTTTATTTTTTTTTATTATATTTTCTTATCCCCTTACTTAAAAAAAAGTAATGTCTAAGTTACGTAGAAGTATTGTTGCGAGCACGGACGCTGAAAAGCCACTGTGTTATCAGTAAGTGACACTGTTTTTCTATGTTCTTCCACCCTGTAGTCTACATAGAAACTCAGTATGAGTTTATTTATTTACATATATTCTACATTTGTCATAGTGCTTTGCCTTTTGCTTTCCTTGACCCTTGTTGGCAGTTATGAGCGTACACAGTGCACGTTTATTCCTGTAATAGACTAAAGGTGAGACCAAGGACAAGAGGTAGCTGGGTGAGAGGAGTGGACTGTCTAAAAGTGTGTGAACGTAATGGTATGTGGAGAGGAGATGGTAACCAAACAAATGAATGAATGTACAAACCTTTTCAAACCTCTATCTAACCATTTATCAACTATGTGGTCTTCCACTCCTTCCATCTCATATGAATGTTATTGTATTTTTTCACAAATTTGCTTTGTGTCATGAAAGACTACATCTTTCTCCATCTCTGAACAAAAGCCTTCCCTACTGTAAAGAGGTACAGATCAATGTTAACATGGCTGACCATCAGTGCTCTGCCTTCACTACAGAAAATGAACAGACCTTGGAGGTGCAGACCTCACAGTCCTCTTCATGTCAAAATAAAAGGCCTTGCAAATAGCACTGACAAAGAGCAGAGCAGAGCTGCCTGAACTCAGTGGCCTAAATTATGGCTGAATGGACCTAGGAACCTTTGTGTGTGTGTGTGTCCATGTTTGTTTTTATACGGAGTGGCCTTAAATATAGCTGTGTTCTTTGTCCCCTGGTAATACACAGGATGCCAAGACGAGTGGGAGAGCAGAGGACCAACGCCTTCCCTCTTATTCTCCATCCCTCTCCTTCACTCTTCATCTCTCCATCTCCAGCCCCTTTATGTACAGGCAACATGGAACAGGGCTGAATAGAAAGAGAGAGATTTGAATTGGCTCTGGGTCCGCTCTTGTGTCCATTTCAGAGTAACAGCATGCATTGACACATTGTTTGCAGCATGCATGCAATGCATTGACGCTCAAGTGTTTTTGTTTTTCTCTAATGTTCGAGGCACTGGACCGTTGTCTGTCTTTTGGCCTTGTGTTGCACCACTACAGCCTATGAAAGGCTGTGCTCCTCTGTAGCCAATATAGAACTCTTGTACCTAACAGAGAGAACTATTGCATCTGAAAGACCCCCTCGGTGTGGCCTCTTGTACCTCGCAAAGAGAAAGGGTTGTATTGCCAGGTAAACAGAAGAGGACCAACAGCACAGACCTTCTATCCATCAGAAGTCAGTGTCCTCTGGCCACCATGGTCTTTGTGTAACATCATCTGACAATAACACCATAATCCAACATTCCTTGGCTTTAAACTTCATTGAGATAAAAGCGCCCACCTTTTTGGGACTATCTGTGTATTTTAAGTGTTTTATCCGTTTTCATTTGCTTCTAAATTCCTCTCTGAATGTGCTATGCACTCATGGATAGTGTTGAATGAAAGCCACTGTCCCCTTCAACAGACCCACCATGGCCTTTTTGTAACATCTGATAATAACTCCATAGCTAAGCTCAATATTCCCTGGGTTTTAAATGAGTTGAATATAGAAGATGACTTTTATGTTTGGCACCCTGGTACTCCCTCGGTACCTGCATCCCAAATGACACCCTATTTCCTATATAGTGCACTATAAATGGATTAAGGTGCCATTTGGGCTACAGCCCTGTCTATCCCAGCTCCATGTTCTCCTCAGCCAGGGGCCATTAAGCTATCAAGGATGTGGCCTGTGAGAAATGGAACACTGTCCAGAGATACTGAATTCCTCTGAACTGGGGGAGGAAAGGCAGAGGGTAGAGTGTGTGTGTTGGGTTGGAGGGGGGGATTGTGTGTGTGTGTGTGTGTGTGTGTGTGTGTGTGTGTGTGTGTATGGATGCATGTGTGCGTTAATGCGCGAGTGTGTGGTGGCTAGGATGATGATGGACAGACATGGGGGAACCCCCCAGTATCAAAGCAGCAGGAATGTAGAGCAGGAGACCGGTGGGACCTGGAACCTCTGAGCCTGCTGCTCCCATCTCCCCTCAGCCCCCCTCCTACCAGTCTTCATTATAGCCCTGCTCCCTCTCCTCTCTCGCTCTCACTCTCTTTCTCTGATCTGTAGAGTAGTGAGACACAGAGCAGACCGTATCCATGCAGATGTTTACCACACCTACACAGTGTACAGCCTACTGACCTTCAAATTATACATACAGCCATTCCACTTTCACTGAAAGCCTATCGTTTCAATAGGCTCTGAAAGATTGTGTGTGACACTGAATAGACTAACCTGTAGTATTTCTGTTGACTTACATGGTTTACTGCATGTAGCCACGGTATGTATTGATATGGCATCTGATTATATACAAGTCCATTGTTTTTCTGCCATAACCTTGGGATGACCTCTGCAAAACGAAAAGTCTATATCTATTTAGTGGGAAGAACCAATACATTGTAAGAATGTATGTTCAGTCCACTGCCTGGGCGTTGGTCTCTCGGTCTCTGTATGAGCCAATCAGAGAGCAGTGCTGGCTAATTGAACAGGGCAGCACTCCATCACTGCATGGGGTCATGGGCTGTAGGCTAGCCGGCAGTATTTGGCCTCTAGCCTCCAGTCCACAGTCCAGTTTCATTTCTCTCTAATAGACCAAGCAAGCGCTGCTTCCCACTAGTGTTAAATCACAGTGAGAGAGACACCTCGTAACAATCTAATGGTGTATTGCTCTGCTGCTCAACTCAGTCTAAGAAACACCCACATGCATTCACTCACAGTATCACAGCTATTGCTGTAGCTGCAGTAGAGGCACCAGGAAATTATATCAGACCAATAACAGATGCGGTCCAATGTATTGGCACCCTTGCACAATTCACAATTTCTCCTAGAATAAATTGAAATTGAAACAACTTTTGGTGTTTACACATGTTTTTGCTTGATTTACAACTGCACAGGACCAAGAAAAAAATATCTAAGCTGAAAGTGAGATTTTTCACTTCAAAGAAGAAGAAAAAATGTCCTGGACTAAATTATTCAAAATTCTAATTGATTTGGTTAGAGGCAATGATTCTTGTTTATTGTGTAATTTATCTCACCAGTGGTAAGTTGCAGTGACCTATATGAAAAAAATAGCCCTACAACCAGTTTTGAAAAGATAAAACAGAACATTGTCCTCCATTTTAAAGTGCAAGGGTTCCAATATATTTGACTGCATCGGTACATGGAAAATAATATTGTTTTTAAGTAACTTTGCCTTTGCTTTACTATTCCAATTCTCCCTCAATGCTGCCCTCCTTATCTCAAACACAAATGTTTTTGCCCCTTCTCTCTCTCTCTCTCTCTCTCTCTCTCTCTCTCTCTCTCTCTCTCTCTCTCTCTCTCTCTCTCTGTCTCTCTCTGTGTCTCTCTCTGTGTCTCTCTCTGTGTCTCTCTCTGTCTCTCTCTCTCTCTCTGTCTCTCTCTCTAACTCTTTCTCTATCATTCCCTTTTTCATATCTCTGCCTCCAGTCTGTGTCTCCCCTCCCCTCCCCTGCCCTCTCTCTCTCCTCCCTCCCTCCCTGTAGAACACGAAAGCCGCTTCTCGCCACTGGCGCCTGGCAGAGATCATTACCTTGTCGGAACTGTTGGTTTTGTTTCTCTCTGGGTTTTTTTCTCACTCTCCTCCACTACATAGGAACAAATGGAGAACATTCAATAGTTATTGATTTGGAGACGGACGTACATCTTTTACTGGAGATCCCATTTAATCACAAAAGCTGATTTATCGCTGCCTGCTCTGACAATCCCATTAAATTGCTGTCTAGCTAATCAAGTACATTCTCTTTCCTTGTGGAGTAATCTATTATAGGGCCAGCAGAACAAATCCCCACGATAACAGGATTGGAGTCTAGGTAGGGTTGGAAGCTCGGAGCGGGAGGCCCAGTTATACTGCCTTACTCTGCCCTGCCCTGCCCAGACTGCCTCTCTCTTTCTTCCCGTAAATGGAAAAGAACATTCACAAGACTTTATGATGCTGACTTTCCCTCCTTTCACCAAAACCACACAATTTGTCTTGTGAAAAAAACACACCATTTGATTCCAGTAATCATTGGATTAAATTAAGATACAAAAAACAATGGACTATATTTTTATATACAAACAGTTTACAGTCAAAAACACATAGTTTTTGGACACGTGGACATAATAATCTCAGTTTTTTACAGAAACAGGTGGGGAGAATGCTTTGTTATTGTTTCAACTGCCGATTGCCGCTTTAACTGAAATATTAACAAAGTGGCTCCCTGCCACAGTTTTGGTAAAAAGCTGAGGGATGGGGCTCGAAAAATGCAAACACTCTCTATTCAAGTACGCACCATCCATAATATCAAAATTATAGTTTTAATGTTTTTAGGCTATACAATGTTTGTTTACATTATCTTTGTTTATAAACATATTTACATGTGAAACTTTAAAGGTGGTGTTAACATATGAACTCTAAAGTTAATATATGTGAAAATATGGTTTCACATGTGAAATTTAAGCGATTATGCAAATGTTACGTGCACACAAACACATTTGGAACATAGCCTAAGATTTCAATCCAATTGTTCTATGTGTTGTGTTCTGTGGTCCAGACTTCAGATAGATAATGCTGTAATGTTGTCGTGAGAAAAAGAGCAAAGGCTCCTAGCCACTGTACGTCACTGTAGTTATTTTAATACCTGTGTGACTTGTCTTGTTGATCATGTTGATCTGTAAACCATCTTCTAATCCTGTAGCCAGGCAATGCTATGTGGCTGCTACTTTGGATTATGCGTCCCAAATGGCACCCTATTCCCTATATAGTGTACTACTTTTTACCAGAGCCCTATGAGCCATGGTCAAAAGCAATGCCGTAAAAATGGAACAGAGTTCCATGCGTTCCATGCTTGGCCTACATTCTGTTAGCATTCTGATAATACATTGTACCCCGGTTAGGATGGGTGTGAGTTGTGACAGACACAGCTACATTTCTGCATGCACTCTGTGTGTGTGTGTGTGTGTGTGTGTGTGTGTGTGTGTGTGTGTGTGTGTGTGTGTGTGTGTGGTGTGTGTGTGTGTGTGTGTGTGTGTGTGTGTGTGTGTGTGTGTGTGTGTGTGTGTGTGTGTGTGTGTGTGTCCACCCTGTACTTTTAGCTCGCTGCTTTGGCAACACACTGCTCGCCAGAGAGAGAGCTAGCTATATTTAGTTGTATTTTTTTTGTTCACTTTCACTTAGCTAGTTTTGCCTACTCAAACACCCGGCTCAAACAGAGAGGGATGCTAAGTCAAGGTAAGGTTTTGGTTGAATTAATTTATTGCCACTTCTAAACTGCTTTCTGACTGTACACTCTACTGCATGATTGTAGCAGGTTTATTAATGCATTAGTTCTAGTAACTACGACGATGTAGGTAGGCTGTGTGTAGCAGTTAGCGGTTATGATGAGGTTTGGCTTGGAAAGTTTTTTTTACCTGGTCACAGACAGCTCATGTGTTGTGCATTGAAGTCCACAAGCGAAGGGAAAAAGTGAGAGGAGGAGAGTGCATAGATGTGAGAAGGAATGCTACTACGAGCAAAATGATCATGCTGTTTGTATGTGGCTGCTATGAAAGTAAACTGTGTTTGCGTGTGATCAGGAACGTATTCATTCTGCTTATTTTGTTGAAAAACGTTTCTTAAACGGAAGCTAATGGAATGAAATTGGGATAAACATACCTGAGTTTGTCCAATAGAAACTCTTGTTTGCAACTGTTTGACTATTTATTACACCCTAGATCAGCTAGATCCAGGCAAGAGTGTGCAAGGCGATATTGAATGTGTCACTGTCACCTTGATTTCTCTTGACCTGTGCACCTGCGTTGTAAACTTTCATTCATAGTCTAGGTTGTAGCAACCTCATGATGGGTATAGGGAAAATAGTTGTATCATGTAGTAGCCTAAACCTATCGATGTTACGTTGGACTGGGTGAATGGAATATGAGTGACAGTCTGTAATAGAAATAAGTTGAGTCATGAAAGCAGTCAAATTCACGTGACCGTTTAGTCACAGTAATTAGGCTTCTCCAAGCTCTGATGCTGCTGATGGTCATTAGTAGCCTACCAAACTTGCTAACTTCCTGGTACTCAGCACTTTATTGTCCCTCTAATCACTCTGACATCAATGCAAATGAAATGGATAATCGAATCAAACACTTCATGAGAGCCCATGAGCTCATGTTGCGCAACATTTCTATAGGCTATGCAATTGCACGAGAAAACAGAGTGATGGCCTCTATTAAAAAGAGGAGGATCCCATCAGCTTTCTATAGGCTAGGCCTACTATATTTATTTCTCAACTTTCCTAATATTAAGCACATTTCTTATCTTTACAACAGGAGTATTGAGCCTACCTGGCTGGCATGAAAATGAACCACGGAAAAAGCGTCCTCCATTCGCTATTTAACCTGTTAGGGCTAGGGGGCAGTATTGACACGGCCGGATAAAAAACGTACCCGATTTAATCTGGTTACTACTCCTGCCCAGTAACTAGAATATGCATATCATTATTGGCTTTGGATAGAAAACACCCTAAAGTTTCTAAAACTGTTTGAATGGTGTCTGTGAGTATAACAGAACTCAAATGGCAGGCCAAAACCTGAGAAGATTCCATGCAGGAAGTGGCCTGTCTGACTAGTTGTGTTTCATCTTGTCTCTTTTTATTGAAGACTGAGGATCTTTGCTCTAACGTGACATTTCCTACAGCTCCCATAGGCTCTCAGAGCCCGGGAAAAAGCTGAACGATATCGAGGCAGCCTCTGGCTGAAACACATTATCGCTTTTGGCAAGTGGCCGATCAGAGTACTATGGGCTTAGGCGCGTGCCCGAGTCGACTGAATGCTTTATTTTCTTTCGTCTGTTTACCTAAACGCAGATTCCCGGTCGGAATATTATCGCTTTTTTATGAGAAAAATGGCATAAAAATAGATTTTAAACAGCGGATGACATGCTTCGAAGTACGGTAATGGAATATTTAGATTTTTTTTGTCACGAATTGCGCCATGCTCGTCACCCTTATTTACCCTTTCGGATAGTGTCTTGAACGCATGAACAAAATGCCGCTGTTTGGATATAACTATGGATTATTTTGAACCAAACCAACATTTGTTATTGAAGTAGAAGTCCTGGGAGTGCATTCTGACGAAGACAGCAAAGGTAATAACATTTTTCTTATAGTAAATCTGACTTTGGTGAGTGCTAAACTTGCTGGGTGTCTAAATAGCTAGCTTTTTGTGAACGTTTATCGTGAGTAATTTAGTAAATTCACCGGCAGTGTTCGGTGGGAATGCTAGTCACATGCTAGTCACATGCTAATGTAAAAAGCTGGTTTTTGATATAAATATGAACTTGATTGAACAAAACATGCATGTATTGTGTAACATAATGTCCTAGGGTTGTCATCTGATGAAGATCATCAAAGGTTAGTGCTGCATTTAGCTGTGGTTTGGGTTTATGTGACATTATATGTTAGCTTGAAAAATGGGTGTCTGATTATTTCTGGCTGGGTACTCTGCTGACATAATCTAATGTTTTGCTTTCGTTGTAAAGCCTTTTTGAAATCGGACAGTGTGGTTAGATTAACGAGAGTCTTGTCTTTAAAATGGTGTAAAATAGTCATATGTTTGAAAAATTGAAGTTTTTGCGTTTTTGAATAACGCGCCACGGGATTACACTGGCTGTTACGTAGGTGGGACGATTTGGTGCCACCTACCCTAGAGAGGTTAAGTGCATAGATGACATGTATTTTTTCCCGCTGCCCCTGTTTCCAGACAGGTGCAAGATAATGGTCCATTCTAAATCAAAACAAATTTTACACACATATTATTGTAATGGTTTTCTTAGAGAAGTGGAGGAGTCAGGCGCAGGACACACGGATAAAGGTAAACAAACGTGTTTACTAAAATTATCAATAAATCTTCTCATCGAAAAATACATAGTTTGGAGAAAACACCTCCAACTACACAAAACAGACAAACAATCACCGACAAGACAAACAGGAAATGCAGATGTTAAATAATGAACATGATTAGCGAAATGAAAAACAGGTGTACACAATAAAGACAAAACCAAACGAACAGTGAAACATCGATCGGTGGCAACTAGTAAGCCGGTGACGTCGACCGCCGAACGCCGCCCAAACAAGGAGAGGGGCCGACTCCGGCGGGAGTCGTGACAGTACCCCCCCCGACGCGCGGCTCCAGCAGCGCGCCCTCGGGGACGACCCGGAGGACGGGGAGCAGGGCGATCCGGACGGAAGCGGTGAAAATCCTGGATTAACGACGGATCCAGGATGTCTTCCGCCGGTACCCAGCTTCGCTCCTCCGGGCCATACCCCTCCCACTCCACGAGGTACTGAAGGCCCCTCGCCCGACGTCTGGAGTCCATAATGGCACGTACGGTATATGCCGGGGCCCCCTCGATGTCCAGAGGGGGCGGAGGAACCTCCCGTACCTCAGACTGCTGGAGCGGACCAGTCACCACCGGCCTGAGGAGAGACACATGGAACGAGGGGTTAATATGATAATCAGGGGGAAGTTGTAACCTATAACGAACCTCGTTCAATCTCCTCAGGACTTTAAATGGCCCCACAAACCGCGGACCTAGCTTCCGGCAGGGCAGGTGAAGGGGCAGGTTTCGGGTCGAGAGCCAGACCCGATCCCCCGGTGCATAAACCGGGGCCTCACTGCGGTGGCTGTCGGCACTCGCCTTTTGCCGCCTGATGGCTCGTTGAAGACGTACATGGGCAGCGTTCCATGTCTCCTCCGAGTGCCGAAACCATTCATCCACCGCAGGAGCCTCGATCTGGCTCTGATGCCATGGTGCCAGGACCGGCTGATATCCTAGCACACACTGAAAAGGGGTAAGGTTAGTGGAAGAGTGGCGTAGGGAATTTTGGGCCATCTCCGCCCAAGGGATAAATGATGCCCACTCTCCCGGCCGGTCCTGGCAATAGGACCGCAGAAACCTACCCACCTCTTGGTTGACTCTTTCCACCTGCCCGTTACTCTCGGGGTGGAACCCTGAGGTAAGGATGACCGAGACCCCCAGGCGTTCCATAAACGCTCTCCAGACTCTAGACGTAAATTGGGGACCCCGATCAGAGACTATATCCTCAGGCACCCCGTAGTGCCGGAATACATGGGTGAATAGGGCCTCCGCAGTCTGTAGGGCTGTAGGGAGACCGGGCAAAGGAAGGAGATGGCAGGACTTAGAAAACCGATCCACAACGACCAGGATCGTGGTGTTACCCCGTGACGGGGGAAGATCCGTCACGAAATCCACCGATAGGTGTCACCACGGTTGTTGCGGAACGGGAAGGGGTTGTAATTTCCCTCTGGGCAGATGTCTAGGTGCCTTGCACTGTGCGCATACCGAACAGGAGGAGACATAAACCCTCACGTCCTTGGCTAACGTGGGCCACCAGTACTTCCCCGTAAGGCAGCGCACCGTCCGACCTATACCAGGATGACCAGAGGAGGGTGATGTGTGGGCCCAACAGATCAAACGATCGCGAACATCAAACGGCACGTACACGCGCCCAACGGGACACTGGGAGGGAGTGGGTTCTGCACGTGACGCCCATTCGATGTCCGCGTCCACCTCCCAAACCACCGGTGCCACCAGGCATGAGGCTGGAATTATGGGAGTGGGCTCTGTGGACCGCTCCTCTGTATCATACAGCCGGGACAGTGCGTCTGCCTTGACGTTCTGGGAACCTGGTTTATAAGAAAGAGTGAAAGAAAAGCGTGTGAAAAACATAGCCCACCTAGCCTGGCGAGGGTTCAGTCTCCTCGCTGCCCGAATACACTCCAGATTTCGGTGGTCAGTCCAAATGAGGAAAGGGTGTCTAGCCCCCTCAAGCCAATGTCTCCACACTTTCAGAGCCCCGACAACAGCTAACAACTCCCTATCCCCCACGTCATAGTTTCGCTCCGCCGGGCTGAGTTTCTTCGAAAAGAAAGCACAGGGGCGGAGTTTTGGTGCTTTACCCGAGCGCTGAGATAGCACAGCCCCTATTCCAGCCTCGGATGCATCCACCTCAACTATGAACGCTAAGGAGGGATCAGGATGCGCCAGCATCCTGATCCATGGTAAACAGAGCCTTCAGGTTACCAAAAGCTCTGTCCGCATCAGCCGACCACCGCAACCGCACCGGTCCACCCTTCAGTAAGGCGGTAATGGGAGCCGCCACCTGGCCAAAACCCCGGATAAACCTCCGGTAGTAGTTGGCAAACCCTAAAAACCGCTGCACCTCCTTTACCGTGGTTGGAGTCGGCCAATTACGCACGGCTGAAATGCGGTCAGTCTCCATCTCCACCCCTGACGCAGACAAACGGTACCCAAGGAAGGAGACGGACTGTTGAAAGAACAGACATTTCTCCGCCTTGACGTAAAGGTCATGCTCCAACAGTCGACCAAGCACCGTACGCACAAGGCACACATGCTCAGCGCGGGTGGTGGAGTATATGAGAATATCATCTATATACACCACTACACCCCGCCCGTGCAGGTCCCTGAAGATCTCATCCACAAATGATTGGAAGACGGATGGAGCATTCATTAACCCATACGGCATGACAAGGTACTCATAGTGCCCAGAAGTAGTGCTAAATGCCGTCTTCCACTCATCCCCTCCCCTGATACGCACCAGGTTGTACGCGCTCCTGAGGTCCAATTTTGTGAAGAAGCGCGCCCCGAGCAATGACTCTGTCATACTGGCGATCAGAGGTAGCGGGTAACTGTATTTCACAGTAATCTGGTTCAAACCTCGACAGTCAATGCACGGGCGTAAACCTCCATCCTTCTTCTTCACAAAAAAGAAGCTCGAGGAGACAGGTGAAATGGAGGGCCGAATGTATCCCTGTCCCAGAGATTCAGCGACATATGTTTCCATAGCCGCCGTCTCCTCCTGTGACAGAGGCTACACGTGACTCCTGGGAAGTGCAGCACCTCCAGGAGATTTATCGCACAATCCCCCGGTCGATGGGGTGGTAATTGAGTCGCCTTCCTTTTACAGAAGGCGATTGCCAAATCGGCATATTCGGGAGGAATGTGCATGGTGGAAACCTGGTTTGGACTTTCCACCGTAGTGGCACCTAAGGAAACACCTAAACACCTCCCTGAACACTGACAGGACCATCCCTTGAGAACCCTCTGTTGCCACGAAATAATAGGATCATGAGAAGCCAAGCAGGGAAGCCCCAACACAACGGGAAACGCAGGAGCGTCAATCAGAAAGAGACTAATACTCTCTTCATGACTCTCCTGCGTCACCATAGTAATGGGAACTGTGACCTCCCTAATCAGCCCAGACCCCAAAGGATGACTATCTAGGGCATGTATAGGGAAGGGAACATCAACGGGAACAATAGGAATCCCTAATCTATTGGCCAAAGACCGATCAATAAAGTTCCCAGCTGCGCCTGAATCTACTAGCGCCTTATGCTGGGAATGCGGGGAAAACCCCGGAAATCTTATAGATAACCACATGTGAGCAACAGGGGGGTCTGGGTGAGTCCTGTGCCTACTCACCTGAGATGAACCACCAGTGTTTCGACTACCTGGAAAACCTCCCCAGCACCGACCAGCAGTGTGTCCTCTGCGGTCACCTCTGGTGCATGGAACGGTTTCCCCTCCGGTCTCCCTAGAACCAGCCCCGCCCAACTCCATCGGTGTTGGGTCTAAGGGACTGGAGGATGGAACCAACAGACCCCGATCCGGACGTCCGCGGGAGGCCAGCAGGTTATCCAGCTGGATAGATAAGTCCACCAGCTGGTCCAGGTGGAGGGTGGTGTCCCTGCAGGCTAGCTCCCTATGAACGTCCTCTCGCAAACCACACCTGTAGTGATCGATCAGGGCCCGCTCATTCCATCCTGCACCAGCCGCCAGAGTTCTAAAATCCAGTGCAAACTCCCGAGTGCTCCTCATCTCCTGTCTTAAATGGAACAAGCGCTCTCCCACTGCTCTCCCTTCTGTTGGATGATCAAATACTGCCCGAAAGCGGCGGGAGAAGTCCTCGTAGTTATCCCGAGTCGGGTCTTCCACCTCCCAGATGGCGTTGGTCCACTCCAGGGCTTTACCAGTCAAACAGGAGATGAGGGCGCTCACTCTCTTGTGTCCCGAGGGCGGCGGCTGGACAGCCGCCAGGTAGAGCTCCAGCTGGAGTAGGAACCCCTGACACCTGGCAGCTGCTCCGTCATACGCTCCCGGGAGCGAGAGCCGAATCCCACCGGATCTAGACGGCGGTTGGAGATGATCCAGATGTGTGCCGGGCGATGGTGTGGCTGGGTTGACGGGACGTCCTTTCCTCTCCACTCTCTCCATGGTCAGCAGCACGTAATCCATGGCAGTCATAAGATTCTGTATCATATTCGCCTGCTGCTGAACGCGCTCCTCTATATGAATAGGAGGACTGGCTGCTCCTGCTGACTCCATTGCGTGGTCGGTGATTCTGTAATGGTTTTCTTAGAGAAGTGGAGGAGTCAGGCGCAGGACACAGGGATAAAGGTAAACAAACGTGTTTACTAAAATTATCAATAAATCTTCTCATCGAAAAATACATAGTTTGGAGAAAACACCTCCAACTACACAAAACAGACAAACAATCACCGACAAGACAAACAGGAAATGCAGATGTTAAATAATGAACATGATTAGCGAAATGAAAAACAGGTGTACACAATAAAGACAAAACCAAACGAACAGTGAAACATCGATCGGTGGCAACTAGTAAGCCGGTGACGTCGACCGCCGAACGCCGCCCGAACAAGGAGAGGGTCCGACTTCGGCGGGAGTCGTGACAATTATTTAGTATATGTAAAGACAAGATTAAATCAAGAATAGTCTGATTTGGTGACAATATTAGCCTATCACTTGTGAATTCCGAATAATCACTTGTGAATGATGCCCAGCATAAGAAACAACCCCTTTTTTTTTTTTTTGCAACTTTTTGGACTCAGTCGCACATCTCCATGTAGCCTAGCCATACGCCTAAATGTTTTGATAAGATTTGTATCACAACTAAAGTGGACAAATAACTTATTCAAATTAAGCACCTTAATCCGCTTTACAAGGGGTGTTCTAGGTCCCAAGAAACAAAGAGATCTTCTGTTGAATCTGACAATTAATCTGGATGGTTGTACAGTCGTCTCAAATAAAACTGTGAAGGACCTCGGCGTTACTCTGGACCCTGATCTCTCTTTTGAAGAACATATCAAGACTGTTTCAAGGACAGCTTTTTTCCATCTACGTAACATTGCAAAAATCAGAAACTTTCTGTCCAAAAATGACGCAGAAAAATTAATCCATGCTTTTGTTACTTCTAGGCTGGACTACTGCAATGCTCTACTTTCCGGCTACCCGGATAAAGCACTAAATAAACTTCAGTTAGTGCTAAATACGGCTGCTAGAATCCTGACTAGAACCAAAAAATTTGATCATATTACTCCAGTGCTAGCCTCCCTACACTGGCTTCCTGTTAAGGCAAGGGCTGATTTCAAGGTTTTACTGCTAACCTACAAAGCATTACATGGGCTTGCTCCTACCTATCTTTCCGATTTGGTCCTGCCGTACATACCTACACGTACGCTACGGTCACAAGACGCAGGCCTCCTAATTGTCCCTAGAATTTCTAAGCAAACGGCTGGAGGTAGGGCTTTCTCCTATAGAGCTCCATTTTTATGGAATGGTCTGCCTACCAATGTGAGAGACGCAGACTCAGTCTCAACCTTTAAGTCTTTACTGAAGACTTATCTCTTCAGTAGGTCCTATGATTGAGTATAGTCTGGCCCAGGAGTGTGAAGGTGAACGGAAAGGCTGGAGCAACGAACCGCCCTTGCTGTCTCTGCCTTGCCGGTTCCCCTCTTTCCACTGGGATTCTCTGCCTCTAACCCTTTTACAGGGGCTGAGTCACTGGCTTACTGGTGTTCTTCCATGCCGTCCATGGGAGGGGTGCGTCACTTGAGTGGGTTGAGTCACTGACATGGTCTTCCTGTCTGGGTTGGCGCCCCCCCCTTGGGTTGTGCCATGGCGGAGATCGTTGTGGGCTATACTCGGCCTTGTCTTAGGACGGTAAGTTGGTGGTTGGAGACATCCCTCTAGTGGTGTGGGGGCTGTGCTTTGGCAAAGTGGGTGGGGTTATATCCTGCCTGTTTGGCCCTGTCCGGGGGTATCATCGGATGGGGCCACAGTGTCTTCTGATCCCTCCTGTCTCAGCCTCCAGTATTTATGCTGCAGTAGTTTATATGTCGGGGGGCTAGGGTCAGTCTGTTACATCTGGAGTATTTCTCTTGTCTTATCCGGTGTCCTGTGTGAATTTAAATATGCTCTCTCTAATTCTCTCTTTCTCTCTTTCTTTCTTTCTCTCGGAGGACCTGAGCCCTAGGACCATGCCTCAGGACTACCTGGCATGATGACTCCTTGCTGTCCCCAGTCCACCTGGCCGTGCTGCTGCTCCAGTTTCAACTGTTCTTCCTGCGGCTATGGAACCCTGACCTGTTCACCGGACGTGCTTGTTGAACCTTCGACAACTACTATGATTATTATTATTTGACCATGCTGGTCATTTATGAACATTTTAACATTTTAACATCTTGACCATGTTCTGTTATAATATCCACCCTGCACAGCCAGAAGAGGACTGGCCACCCCTCATAGCCTGGTTCCTCTCTAGGTTTCTTCCTAGGTTTTTGGCCTTTCTAGGGAGTTTTTCCTAGGGAGTTTTTCCTAGCCACCGTGCTTCTTTCACATGCTTTGCTTGCTGTTTGGGGTTTTAGGCTGGGTTTCTGTACAGCACTTTGAGATATCAGCTGATGTACGAAGGGCTATATAAAAATAAATTTGATTGATTGATTTGATTGTAGAGCCTAACTGGCATACATAAGCAGCGCGTCAGTTTCAAGTTTGGGGAAGATAATTTTCACTATAAAAATACACATTTATAATAAAAACATACATAATCACATTTGCGATCACTTTTGATAATGGTGTTTTCCCGCTAATGGAACATTCGCCCTTATACCCTACTGCCATGTATGCATTTGCTGCGCTTATATTGTGAAGAAATAGACTAATAGTTTATCAACATTTAAAGCTAAATGTTCTGATCTGTTGCGTCAGCCACACTGCGTAAACATTTTTGGGGGGATGATAGTGGTTGTATTAATTTGGGATCTATCGCATCCCACAACTGTCCCAGACTATGTTTGGAATATTTATTTCTCGCACAGAATAGAATAGGTCAACTTTTGTACTATGTGGGATAGTAGATTGACATAGGCTTGTGCTTTTGCTGTTTGTTAGGCCTACTCATTTTGTTGGCTGACAAAAAGTAAATGTGGACAGTTCTTCCAATATCTTCAATATGCACGCAGTTGTGTCCCCGATGTCTCTGTCTTCACTTGTAGCCTGTGAGAAAGACAAGATGGAGAGCCATGTGAGTGAAAGGTGCTTTGGAGCGCGCAGCACTCAATGAGAAGGGCACAACGGTCACTGGCCACAAAAGGCATGGATCTTTTTAGGGTGCATTACTGCCACACAAAGGGGATGCCGCCAAGAAGTTTTAGGCATTATCAAGTGCTTGACAAATTGTGAATGAGGGACAGATAGTATGTACAGACAAGGCAGAGCTCATGCTTTTCAAGTGACTTTTTTCAAATCATCGTCAGAGTCGCATCATGCAGCCTTACAATGTATTAAACATCAAAACATATAGCCCAACATTTGTAGAACAACTAAAGTTACATAAATAACTCTAAATTAATCATATAGGCGTACCTATGTCTTTGTTAACCGCTCAACACAGAATAGCTGCATGTGCGCACTCCCTCAAATCGTTTGGAGAAAATATCCTTTCTATTTTACTCAGCTTTGTTCAATTGTATTCTTCATACAATAAAATAATAATTTATAAAATAATGCCATGAGGTTCTAAGCACATCTTGTCTGCTACATTAACTAGTGTAGACCACAGCCATTTGACATAGCTAAAACTCAGAGTATGCTATTCTGTTCTTCTGAAATAGAATAGACTACATTTTCTTCATATCATGCTTCTTTAGACCTGTCTAAAATAAATAATGGATTTATTGGGAATGTGTTGGCTATATTACATAGATTTATCAGACTTTTTTAAAATGTAGATGTTCCAAAGGTCAGCATCAGTGGCTTGTAGGCTATGCGTGGAAGCCAGGAGATACTAAATGTGTTTATGTTAATTAACTTCAAGTACCGTGAGACCGACAGTTATTTGCTTGACAATCACCAGCTGATGGAATTTCGGAACTACCACAGCGCTAGTCCACCCTCATCTTAAATGTTGCGACCTTCACTGGTGAGTGTGTGTATGTGTGTGATTGTGCCTTTGTGTATTGCATGCGTGCTTATGGGTCTTAGAAGTGTGTATTGTATATGCACACAAGTGTGTGATGTGGAGATCCAATTGGAGTTTAAATGAATTGATTCAAGGGAAGACCACAGGGGGCTAAACTCTGTCATAATGAAATGGTACTAGTAAACCCTGTGTTTTTGTGCATGAGTGATTTTGCCTGCGTTTAGTGCGTGCGTGCACGCATGAGTGTGTGTGTTTGTTAAGCAGCCAGGCCCTGCTTTACAAGTCAACGTCTTCATTGTGTTGTTCTCCATCCACTTAATGACGTGGAGACCCAACAGGAATCATCAGGGTGGAAACAGAAACCTGGAGACATTTTATTGGCTTTTATGAGTCACCACGTATACTATTTCACTGGCTGGGCAGACCCAATATCTTTCTAAGAAAATAACTGCTGTGTCTCTGTACTACCTTATGTCTTTTCCCTCTTTGAATTTGTTTAGTCTATTTAGGCAAATTGACAGAATGACATGATACATTGCAACCAGGTTTGCCAGTGAGAGACCAGAGAGCCCTGCCCAGGCCATGCTGGCCAGGATAGGACATATTGCTGCATCTACAGTGTCTGTATGACTGTCTGTCTGTCCATCCGTCCGTCCGTCCTAAAGCACCAGCTCAGCACATCTCTAGATCTCTGTGGACTCGCAATGATTAAATCTGATCTCCTCACTTAGTCCTTCCAGGCTTGACAGAGACACACTACAAATACACAGTTTCTGAATGGAGATACCTAACTCATAGTCAAGTCTTAACAGGCTCGTTGTGAAGTGAAACTCACTCAACAGAATGTAGAGGTCCTTTATCCCTGACACCGTTCAATCGAAATCCTGCTTAGTCTCTAGATTGTGACTGCTTTTATCTTGTCTCATTTACATAGTAAAGAGTAGGTTCTCACTAAGAAAGATCAAGCCAATCCATAAGTAGCCAGTGCTGGACTCCTGCCAGTAAGGCTCTGGGTGTGTCCGAAATGGCACCCTGTTCCCTACACCCTATTCCCATCGGGCTCTGGTCAAAAATAATGCACTGTGTAGGGAATAGGGTGTCATTTGGGATGCAACCTCTGTCGAGGTGGGGCCATGATGTTTGTCATTACCCTTATTGATAAACACACACACACTTCCTTATTGATAAGCAAAGGGGCAATTCTGTGATTTATTCTCTTGGGACAGACTTAAGCTTTAGTCACTATTTTCAGCAGGACCCTGATCAATAGTACCCCATGGACAAGTACAGCACCACACATGAACTGCTGAGGAGAGGACACACACACACACACACACACGATGGCACGTACAGGAGCATAAACACACACACACACCATGAACTGAGGAAAACAGCAAATTATGTAAATGATCATTGAAAGTGATTGGTCAGGTAGCCTTGTGAAATGTCGGCATAGAAACGGTGTAAACTGTGTAGCGAAGTGGATTAGCCAGTGAAAGTCTCACAAAAATATTTCACAATGTTCAAATGGCAAAATTGTTCAAGAACTGTAGAGCTAATTACAATTATTTATTTTCCAGTAAAATGTCATAGTATTTTTCAAGGAGAACATCTGTGTATGTATAGTATCTCCCCATGTGTGTATGTGTGGACTAAGTATGTCCCCATGTGTGTATGTCTGGAATAAGTATGTTCCTGTGCATGTGCTTGTGTGTTCCCATGTGTACAGTACATATATAGTATGTTTCCGTGTGTATGTTCCTGACTTCCCGTGTGCTCTCCCGAATGTAAAATACCCACAGGTGTCAATAGGTATCTTCATGACTCTCTACATCACCTTTCCATGTTGGCCCCGGCCTCAATATGTTTGGAGTAGGATTACACTGAGCTATTTCTCCCCCATGTCACCCTGTGTCACGAGACATACAGTGCCTTAAAGTATTCATAACCCTTCACTTATTCCACATTTTGTTGTGTTACAGCCTTAATTCAAAATGAATTAAATTGTTGTTGTTTTCACCAATCTACACACAGTGCCCCATAATGACAAAGTCAAAACATGTTTTTATAAATGTTTGCAAAAGTATTGAAAATTAAATACAGAAATATCTAATTTACATAAGTATTCACACCCCTGAGTCAATACATGTTAGAATCAGCTTTGGCAGTGATTACAGCTGTGAGTCTTTCTGGCTGAGTCTCTAAGACCTTTCCACACCTGGATTGTACAATTATTATTATTTTTTTTAATTCTTCAAGCTCTGTCAAGTTGTTTGTTGATCATTGCTAGAAGCCATTTTCAAGCCTTTGCCATAGATTTTGAAGGTGATTTAAGTCAAAACTGTAACTAGGCTACTCAGGAACATTCAATGCCGTCTTGGTAAGCAACTTCAGTGTACACCAAGTATACAAAACATTAAGTACAAATGCTATTTCCATGATATAGACTGACCAGGTGAATCCAGGTGAAAGCTATGATCCCTTATTGATGAAACGTGTTAAATCCACTTCAATCAGTGTAGATGAAGGGGATGAGCCTTGAGACAGTTGAACCATGAATTGTGTATGTGTACCATTCAGAGGGGGAATGGGCAAGAAAAAAGATTTAAGTGCCTTTGAACGGGATATGGTAAAAGGTACCAGGCGCACCGGTTTGTGTCAAGAACTACAACGCTGCTGGGTTGTTCATGCTCAACAGTTTCCCGTGTGTATCATTAATGGTCCACCACACAAAGGACATCCAGAATTTGACACAACTGTAGGAAGCATTGGAGTCAACATGAGTCAGCATCCCTGTGGAACGCTTTCGACACATTGTAGAGTCCATGCCCCAACGAATTTAGGCTGTTCTGAGGGGGCCGTTTGAAAAACCAAAATGTATAATTCATTTCTTTTGTATGTTTTTATTATCCCCTCCACCTCTTCGGAGGACAAATATATTTTTGTTGTTTTACAACTTTTCTACATACACCTTAGCCAAATACATTTAAACTCAGTTTTTCACAATTCCTGACATTTAATCCTAGTAAAAAATTCCCTGTCTTAGGTCAGTTAGGATCACTACTTTATTTTAAGAATGTGAAATGTCAATAATAGTAGAGAGAATGATTTATTTCAGTTTTTATTTCTTTCATCACATTCCCAGTGGGTCAGAAGTTTACATACACTCAATTAGTATTTGGTAGCATTGCCATTAAATTGTTTAACTTGGGTCAAACATTTTGGGTAGCCTTCCACAAGCTTCCCACAATAAGTTGGGTGAATTTTGTACCATTCCTCCTGACAGAGCTGGTGTAACTGAGTCAGGTTTGTAGACCTCCTTGCTCATACACGCTTTTTCAGTTCTGCCCACAAATTTTCTATGGGATTGAGGTCAGGGCTTTGTGATGGCCACTCCAAAACCTTGACTTTGTTGTCCTTAAGCCATTTTGCCACAACTTTGGAAGTATGCTTGGGGTCATTGTCCATTTGGAAGATCCATTTGCGACTAAGCTTTTACTTCCTGACTGATGTCTTGAGATGTTGCTTCAATATATCCACACAATTTTCCCTCCTCATGATGCCATCTATTTTGTGAAGTGCACTAGTCCCTCCTGCAGCAAAGCACCCCCACAACATGATGCTGTCACCCCTGTGCTTCACGGTTGGAACGGTGTTCTTCGGCTTGCAAGCCTCCCCCTTTTTCCTCTAAACATAACAATGGTCATTATGGCAAAACAGGCCAACATTTTTTTGCTGAGTTCCTGGTTGATTTCTTTTGATTTTCCCATGATGTCAAGCAAAGAGGCACTGAATTTGAAGGTAGGCCTTGAAATACATCCACAGGTACACCTCCAATTGAGTCAAATGATGTCAATTAGCCTATCAGAAGCTTCTAAAGCCATGACATAATTTTCAGCTGTTTAAAAGGCACAGTCAACTTAGTGTATGTAAACTTCTGACCAACTGGAATTGTGATACAGTGAATTATAATAATCTGTCTGTAAACAATTGTTGGAGAAATTACTTGTGTCATGCACAAAGTAGATGTCCTAACCGACTTGCCAAAACTATAGTTTGTTAACAAGAAATTTGCAGAGTGGTTGAAAAACAAGTTTTAATGACTCCAACCTAAGTGTATGTAAACGTCCAACTTCAACTGTATACATACATTTTACATATACATTTAGCATACATGGTACTTTTATATAAAACAGTCAAATAACAATAATACATTACCAAACATAAGCTTTTCAATCACACCCCTCAGCCACTCTCAGCCCATCCCACCTATCACCATAGACCACCCTCGTATGGTTTCCATGTGCCGTATATGTTTCAATTTTTCTGTGATGTTTTACATATTTTTTTTACCTTTCTAATCGTATTGTATCCACAGATTGTGAGCTAAAGATGAAAACCTTTCCTACGAGTATTATTATATTATTTATTGACTGACTATAGCTTTCCAAATCACCCAACACTGCTATTTGTAAGATTAATTTTAAGTGTATGTTGTGATTCTTTTTTTTACCCATCCTGAACCTGTGACCAGAAACAAGCGACATACAGTAGGGGCAATACCAGAATACATGATCTATTGATTGTCTCTTCGCAGCAAAATCTACAGAGCTGAGATTGTTGTATGCCACATATATAGCAATCTGTTGGTGGCAAGAATTGTATATAATAATTTGCATTGATAAACTCAAGTGTAGTTTTTTGTACCAGTTCATAAACCATGTGCCAAGGAATTGGTACATCGAAAATCTCTTCCCATTTATTTTGCAACCTGTATGGCGCAGCTGTCAACATTTTTGTCCTCAAATGAAACTAGTATATTTTTCTATTTATGACAGTTCCTTTCAGCCAATTTGTATCTTTAATATATGGCAGGCAAACAAGTTCCCTACCTTCTCCCTTTTCCACTTGCCTCCTCCATTTTTGTGGTAATGCTGCAATCAGTTAGTTGTAAGTTTGGATTGAGCCGATATTCCCATATATTTCCGATAGCTGCATATGTGACATAACTCCTCTGTTTTATTCATAATATCATTAATAAATATAATACAATTTTAAACATTTTTCCATAAAGAATGACATTTTATTAATCAGTATATTTGAGTTTAACCATAACATTTGTTGTAATATTTGTTCTATCTTTTCTGGAGGATAAAACTGAAATTGTAACCAGCTTTGTATGGCTTGTTTAAGAAAGGGTGATACTTTAAACTAAATTTCATTTTCAATTAGTCAGAAATGAGAAGTTGTAGTCTGTATAAAGGCAAAAGGGCCATTTTTGAACAAAGGATGAGCTTTTCTTACTAATCTACTGGAGAACCATTTTGGATTTAACTATAATTTTAAGTATAATTTATGTTTGACTGAAGCTTTTGGTTTAAAGCTTTAATATTTAATAATGTTAGCCCCCCAAACTCATATTCATTATATAAATAGGCACATTTAATTTTGTCTGGCTTAGCATTTTTTGCTCATATGACTTAAAAAACGAGTCATCTGGAGTAGGCAGCAAGTAAACTGTGATAGGACCAAAGAGTTAATCAATGTGATTTTTCCATAAATAGACAAGTATTTACCTCCCCATGGTTGCAGAATCTTATCTATTTTAGCTAATTTTATCTTGAAATTGATTGTGGTAAGTTCATTTATATTTTTGGAGATGTGAATACCAAGTATGTCTACTTCACCGTCCTCCCATTTTATTGGTAAACTACAAGGTAGTGTAAACACTATTTTTTAACAATCCAATATGTAATATGGTACACTTGTCATAATTAGGGAGACAAGTGATCAAGATCTTCAATGAGACTGTCAGGGGGAAGTTGTTCCTAATGTTTGCTATACTCAATGTATATTTGGCCTTGTGTTTTTGGTTATTGTCCTGCTGATAGGTGAATTTGTACAGTACCAGTCAAAAGTAAAGAAATTTCACAAATTAACTTTTAACAAGGCACACCTGTTATTTGAAATGCATTCCAGGTGACTACCTCATAAGGCTGGTTGAGAGAATACCAAGAGTGTGCAAAGCTGTCATCAAGGCAAAGGGTGGCTACTTTGAAGAATCTAAAATATGAAATATATTTTGATTTGTTTAAGACTTTTTTGCTTACTACATGATTCCATATGTGTTATTTCATAGTTTTGATGTCTTCACTATTATTCTACAATGTAGAAAATAGTCCAAATAAATAAAAACCCTTGAATGAGTAGGTGTGTCCAAACTTTTGACTGGTACTGTCTGGTGGAAAGCAGACTGAACCAGATATTCCTCTGGGATTTTGCCTGTGCTTAGTTCTATTCAGTTTCTTTTTATAAAAAAAAACCTCACTCGTCCTTGCTGATGACACCACCATGCTTGAAAATATATAAAGTGGTACTCAGTGGCACAACATCTCAATGTAATTCATTTTAAATTCAAGGTGTAACACAACAAAATGTAGAATAAGTCAAGGGGTGTGAATACTTGAAGGCACTGTATGCGTTACAGACTGTTAATTGTAGCAGCGCTGACACACACACACACACACACACACTAGACTGCTGCCTATAGATCCATGGACTGTGCTGGCCTGTTAGACCTGTCCCCAAAATACACAGCACACAACTCACACAATACTCATTAAGAGATCAAAGATAGAAACAGCATGACATTGACAAATGCAGGGATTTTACCAAGGCTTATTTCCCTGAATATGGCTGTTGGTATGTTTATTTATCCTGATTCCAGAGATATTTAATGTTTTTATATTTCATTCAAATGCTTCTGTCCACAGACCGGCGCTGGACATTCCTCTAGTGGCTCTAGGTAGGTTTTGTTTAGGTTATTTGCTGTATTTGCGACAGCAGCAGTAGCTAATGAATAGACACTGAGTCTCTTTCACTCATAAAAAACACTCACACTGGCCTCCCGAGTGGCGCAGACCCGGATTCGATCCCAGGCTGTGTCACAACCGGCCGTGATCGGGAGTCCCATGGGGCGGTGCACAATTGGCCCAGCGTCGTCCAGCTTAGGGAAGGGTTTGGCCGGGGAAGCTTTACTTGGCTGATCGTACTGTAGCGACTCCTTGTGGTGAGCCGGGTGCCTGCAGGCTGACCTCAGTCGTCAGTTGAATGGTGTTTCCTCCGACACATTGGTGCGGCTGGCTTCCGGGTGGGTGTTAAGAAGCGTGGTTTGGCGGGGCATGTTTCGGAGAACGCATGACTCGACCTTCGCCTCCCGAGCCCCTTGGGGAGTTACAGCGATGAGACAAGATCGAAATTGGGGAGAAAAAGGGTGTAAAAAATATATAATAATACAATTTTAAAAAACGCACACGCTGAATAGACGCTGAGTTGCAGGACTAGTCTACAATGTGATTACATCAGACACACAATGTCACAGCAGCACTATTGACCTGACAGTCTGACAGCAGCTTCAAAATGGAGCGCTAACAGATTACATTAGTGGGTGTGGGTGTGCCTTGACATTACAACCATGTCATACATGTTTGGAAAAATATATTGTTTTCCTGACAGTGCTTGGCAAGATATGGGTTGCCTTTACCATCACAGCACAGCACAATGTCATTGCATGGTACTGTAGAAGTAAGAGGGAAACGACTTTGAACATTGACTATGATGATGACCCACCCATTCCTAGTTGTCACGGCACAGCTTCACATGGTCTTCCTTCCTCTCTCTCTGTGTAACACTTCATATACAGTCATTGATGTATAAACCCGGAGGTGGAATGGAGAAGGAAGGACACCTGTTCCTCAGATCCTGTAGCCTTATGGCTGCGTTCCAAAGGGCACACTATTGCCTATAGAGTGCACTGCTTTTGACCAGAGCCCTATGTTCTGGTCAAAAGGGATGTCATCCAGTTATTTAACAGTATATTTAGTGAATATATCAACATCCTTAGCTTGTCTATGTCATAGAAGATATTAGGAAAAGTGTTTATTTCCAGCAAGTGAATTTGATGGGTTTTGTTTCTGTAGCTAGCTTTGCTGAGTAGCTTCGGTTAGCTACTGGCTCGCTAGCTAGCTGAGACCGAAGACATGAGAGAATGTTTTTTGACTGAAACACATATCTTCTGACAGTGACACAGTGCCCCCCTGTGGACTGAAGCTGAACTTTACTACAATTAGATATTAAACCCTGTTTAAAATGGGCAATGTTTACATGGTAGAACTGACTAAATGAAATTAATCATAGAGGTCTTATAACCTAGTCTATTCTACAGGTAAACGTGTATTATTTCCATATAGGCTATGTAACTATTTGTAAAAAACTGCAAATTATTATGAAATTGTTTCCTTGAGTTTGTTTGAGTATTACTCTGTTTATTTACTTAGCTACTTACTTTTTCTATTGTTGTTGCGTTGTCGAGAGTTTAACCTGCAAGTAATAGTTTCATTGCACTGTATACTATATGTACAGTGCATTCGGAAAGTATTCAGACCCCTTGACTTTTTCCACATTTTCAACAAATTACTGAGTAAAGGTTCTGAATACTTATGTAAAAAAGGTATTTTAGTTTTTTTATTTGTAATACCTTAGCAACATTTTCTAAAAACCATTTTTTTTGCTTCGTCATTATGGGGTATTGTGTTTAGATTGATGAGGGAAAAATGTAACATAACAAAATGTGGAAAAAGGGAAGGGTTCTGAATACTTTCCGAATGCACTGTATATAATGTGTATGTTGTCATGCCTGCCCCTGCTCCCCCTCCCCTTCCCCCTCTCACCTTCATTACGCGCATCAGCGCTTCATTGGACTTACCTGGACTCCTTCACTTTGTTGATTGCCCCCTCTAAATCTGTCTGTTCCTCAGTTTGATCCCCGTGTCAGCACTAATGTCGTTTTGTTCCGCTTGTCCATATGCTGTCCTTGTTTTGTTTCATGTCCGTTATTTATTAAATATTCACTCCCTGTACTTCTCGTCTCACAGCGTCTGTCCTTACAGTGTATGGCTCAGAGTCAGGACAGGCAAGGGTCAAAACCAGGACGGCGAGAAAAAGAGAGACTGGGAAAAGCAAGAGCTGAGAACAAAAATGCTGGTTGACTTGACAAACAAGATGAACTGGCAACAGACGAAAAGAGAACACAGGTATAAATACACGGGATAATGGCGAAGATGGGCGACAACTGGAGGGGGGTGTAGACAATCACAAAGACAGGTGAAACAGATCAGGGTGTGACAAATTGGGGTACTGGTAGTGTCTGCAGTGGGAAGGTTACCTGAAAAATATCTCAAAGTGCACCAAATTCATGCCTTTAGCTGTTGAAATTCCTTTTTTTTTGTGGGGGGGGGGGGGGGGGGGGGGGGGGGGCTCCCTACTGGGCTAAACAATGAATTAAACCACAAATATCTAGATTTAAAATGATAGAACAGTGCAAACACTTTACTTACATGCAAGTAAAGACCACTTATAATGTTTAGAAATTACATTAGACAAATATACTTTGCTCTCACAGTCTCAGCATTTTAGCCTCTTCTGCAATTGTCTGAAAAAACACTGTATTCATTCAGCAAATATGGCAAAGGATGACACAGAGCAGACTGGAACGGAAGGGAGGGAGATTCCACCCCAGGTGCAACTGACTGAGATCGTAAATTGAAAATAGAGATAAAATCACTTTGAAAAGGCAAAGCGGAGCTATAGAAGGAAGAGGGAGGAAGGAAGGTGGTAAAATACAATTATCCATGGAGGTGTTAGGTATTATAGTTGACCCTGTAAAGCCATCCAGCCACTGTGTGTGTGTGTGTGTGTGTGTGTGTGTGTGTGTGTGTGTGTGTGTGTGTGTGTGTGTGTGTGTGTGTGTGTGTGTGTGTGTGTGTGTGTGTGTGTGTGTGTGTGTGTGTGTGTGTGTGTGAGCCAGAGAGCTGGCTGTGCTGGGTGTCAGGGTCTTCCTGGCTGTATAATTGAAAATCATTGAGACAGCTGTACAGTTTAACCTTGGAGAAACATGGTCTTAGTGCTAATTGATGGCTTGGCATGCAGCAGCAATTGAAAAGAGAATGGGCTTGTGTGGGTGGGTATTGGGAGGTGTGTGTGCAGGGGTTTGGGTGTGTGTGTAAGGTTGGGGAATGTCTGCTTGGGTCAGCCATGGTGTGTGTGTGTGTGTGTGTGTGTGTGTGTGTGTGTGTGTGTGTGTGTGTGTGTGTGTGTGTGTGTGTGTGTGTGTGTGGTGTGTGTGTGTGTGTGTGTGTATGCTTTTGACAGTTTACAATACGATAGAAAGTGCAGAAATTGCTTATTTTACTTTTATTCCCCAAACCTTGTTTAATTTTCCGTGCTTCTATTGATTGTCATTACTATTATACAACAATAGTATACAACAATAGCAAACTGTGTGCACCGCATCCCCCAACCATCATACTGAATGACATGTACTATTCATGTTACAACTACAGCAGGGCGAGGGGAGGGATAGGCCTGCTCAGAGGGATAGGCCTGCTTTAGTTTGAGATACAGGAAGTAATAAAGGAAGTCTTCCATCAGACTGCAGGCTCCAGGCTCCTATGTTTCCCAGCTCAGACCAGTATATGTCTGTATTATGTCTCTCTGCTCTGGCTCTGATCAGTATATGTGGCTCTCTGTCTCTGATCCCAGCCCATTATACAGTATATGTATGTAGTATGTCTCCTAGTCTGTTTCACTGCCCTGGTGGAACAGATTAATTATTGATGGATGGCTGATTGGGAACTCAATTAAGTGGAGATTTACTGGGAATGAGGTTGCACTAGGCTGAGGGAACCGAGCAGAGCAGCAGAGACTTGGCCATTGGGCCACTGAGGGACTGTCAGATAGATTGAATTAAGGTCGAGGAGAAGGAGGGAAAGTGTCCTTCAGAGACGCCTCTCCACCTCTCTCTCCAGGACCTCCTGGGGATCCTGAATGTACACAGGCCTAGTTCAGCCCTTTATATAGGCTATGACCTTTGTTTTTTCACTGAGAGAGAAAGAGCGAGAGAAAGAGAGAGTGTGTGTGCGTGCGTGCGTGTGTGTGTGTAAGAGAGAGAGCAGTGCCTCTCTACTGAAGCTGTTCCCCATAACATCTAGAATAGATCATTTCAATATATATCACTGCATAATAAGATATAGTCTGTATTTTCTATGACACACAAATGTCATTTCATTAGTGTAAAACAGAATTTATGGTATTGCATTATTTTATTTGTGTGCAATGTGTGCATGCCTGTGCGCGTTCTTGTGTGTGGTGTGTGACTGTGCTTGCGTGCGTGTGTTTGCGTGTGCACGTGTATTGTGTGTGTTTTTCCTTTTTCCTATATTATCAGTGTAATTTGATTTATCAGAGGCAGCTGCTCTTCCGCCTGAACTGAAATAGGCACCATGGTGTGAGAGACGGACAGAAGGGAAATGTATGTGCATAAATATTGGCATTTCTTCAAATCTCATTCATATAACATGGACCCTTGAATTGGAATCATGCCTTCCAGGGTAGAAGGCTATTACAAGTTGAATGTGAGATGTGTATTGAAGGAGGAGGAGATGGAGCTGAAGCATTCATCTTCTCCTTTCTGTTGGTCAGCAAAGTGCTCAAAGAGGAGGTAAAGGGAAAGAAACAAATAAAACTGAACCAGAAAGAAGAGAAATCCTTCGACTCTGTCTCCGTCTGTGTTTTGTACCTTTGTCTATGCATAGCTACGGTTTATTGTATTTATTAATGTGGGATGAACACCTCTGATTCCATTATGTGCCAACAGATTTTTACCATTGGACTCAATGTTAGAAAAAAGTCACATACCGATATATGACTTTATTGGTGAGCAGACCATGCAGCTCTTGAAAGAGGCCATTGTTTGTGCTTACTTTGTCATTGGAGACAGAGACGTAGATGGGATTAGTTGAACAAGAGGCATCTTTCACTGGGGTTTCTGCTTTGTCCAGCCAGGGGTTCTAGAGCTGTCCAAGGGTTCTATAGTTGTCCAGGGATTCTAGATCTGTCCAGGGGTTCTAGAACTGTACAAATGTTCTACAACTGTCCAGGGGTTCTAGAGCTGTCTAGGGGTTCTAGACCTATCTATGGGTTCTACTAGGGCTGTGGCGGTCACAAACTTTTGTCAGCCGGTGATTGTCAAGCAAATAACTGTCGGTCTCACGGTAATTGACCGTTAATTAATATAAACACATTTAGCATATCCTGGCTTCCACACATAGCCTACAAGCCACTGATGCAGACCTTTGGAACATCTACCTTTTAAATAGTCTAATAAATCCATGTAATATAGCCTACACCTTCACAATAAATAAATGTTTTATTTAAGACAGGTCTAAAGAAGCATGACATGAAGAAAATGTAGTGTATTTCAGAAGATCAGAGTAGCATACTCTGAGTTGTGCTTATGTTAGGTCCTGATCTGGCTATGCCAAATGGCTGTGAGCTACATTTAGCAGACAAGATTTGTTTAGAATTCCATGGCATTATTGTATATTATTTTACAGTATGAAAAATACAATTGAACAAAGCTGAGTAAAATAGAAAGGATATTTTCTCCAAACGATTTGAGGGAGTGCGCACATGCGGCTATTCTGTGTTGAGCGGTTAACAAAGACATAGGTACGCCTATATGCTTAATTTAGAGCTATTAATGTAACTTTAGTTGTTCTACAAATGTTGGGCTATATGTTTTGATGTTTAATACATTGTAAGGCTGCATTATGCGACTCTGACGATGATTTGAAAAAGTCGCTTGAAAGGCATGAGCTCTGCTTTGTTTTTTTGCGCAGGCTGTACACACTTCATTAGTCTCTCATTCACAATTTGACAAGCAGTTGATAATGTCTCAAATTTCACGCTGGCATCCCCTTTGTGGCCGTAATGCACCCTAAAAAAAATCCATGTCTTTTGCAGCCAATGGCCATTGTGTCCTTGGCCCGGAGTGCTTTGCGCTCCTATGCACCTCTCACTCACATGGCTCTCCATCACGTGATTGGGTCTTTCTCACAGGCTACAAGTGAAGACAGAGACATCGGGGACGCAACTGCATGCGTCCTTATCCAATTCTGAGGTTCATATTGAAGATATTGGAAGAACTGTCCACATTTACTTTTCGTCAGACGACAAGATGAGTAGGCCAAACGAACAGCAAAAACACTAGCCTATGTCAATCTACTATACCCCATAGTACAAAAGTTGACCTATTCTATTCTGTGCAAGAAATAAATATTCCAAACATAGTCTGGGACAGTTGTGGGATGTAATATATCCCAAATGAATACAACCACTAACCTTTTTTACGCAGTGTGGCTGACGCAACTGATCAGAACATTTAGCTTAAAATGTTGATAAACTATTAGGCTATTTCTTCACATTATAAGTGCAGCAATGCACACATGGCAGTAGGCTATAAGCGCAAATGTTACATTAGTGGGAAAACACCATTATCAAAAGTGACCACAAATGCAATTATGCACTTGATGCTTTTATTATAAAGGTGCATTTTTATGGTGATTATCTTCCCCAAACTTGAAACTCACGCGCTGCTTATGTATGCCAGTTAGGCTCTAAAGCTGTCACGCCCTGATCTGTCTCACCTGTCTTTGTGCTTGTCTCCACCCCCCTCCAGGTGTCGCCAATCATCCCCATTATCCCCAGTGTATTTATACCTGTGTTTTCTGTTTGTCTGTTGCCAGTTCGTCTTGACTCGTCAAGCCCACCAGCGTGTTTTTCCGTGCTCCTGGTTTTTCCTAGTCTCTGTTTTCTAGCCCTCCCAGTTCTGACCTGACACTGAGCCCGCCTGCCTGATCATACAGCCTGCCCTGACCTCGAGCCTGCCTGCCGCCCTGTACCTTTCCGACTCTGACCATGTTAATGAACTTCTGCCTGTCCTCGGCCTGCCTATTGCCTGCCGCTTGTATTTTAATAAATATCAGAGACTCGAACCATCTGCCTCCTGTGTCTGCATCTGGGTCTCGCCCTGTGTCGTTATAAAAAACCCTTGTAAGGCAGACTAATGTGCTCAATTTTAAGAATTTATTTGGCCACTTTAGTTGTGATACAAACTTTATCCAAACCCAAGCATTGCAGGTGCTTATACACCTGCATTGCTTGCTGTTTGGGGTTTTAGGCTGGGTTTCTGTACAGCACTTTGTGACATCAGCTGATGTAAGAAGGGCTTTATAAATATATTTGATTGATTGATTAATTGATTGATTATCAAAATATATAGGCCTATGGGCTAGGCTACATGAGATGTGCGAGTATGATTAGAAGAAATCGCAAAAAAAGGCTGTTTCTTATAATGGGCATCATTCACAAGTGATAGAATATAATTCACAAGTGATAGGCTAATATTGTCACCCATCAGACTATTCTTGATTTAATCTTGTCTTTACATATTCTAAATAATATATGCGTGAAATTTGTTTTGATTTAGAATGGACCATTATCATGCACCGGTCACGAAACAGGGACGGCGGGAAAAAATACATGTCATCTATGCACTTAAATAGCGAATGGAGGACGCTTTTCCCGTGGTTCACTTTCATGCCAGCCAGGTAGGCTATACTCCTGTTGTAAATATAAACAATGTGCTTAATATTAGGAAAGTTGAGAAATAAATATAGTAGGCCTAGCCTATAGAAAGCTGATGGGATCCTCCTCTTTTTAGTAGAGGCCATCACTCTGTTTTCTCACACAATTGCATAGACTATAGAAATGTTGCGCAACATGAGCTCATGGTCTCTCATGAAGTGTTTAATTAGATTTTCAAACCTATTTGCATTGATGTCAGAGTGATTAGAGGGACAATAAAGTGCTGAGTACCAGGCAGTTAGCAAGTTTGGTAGGCTACTAATGTCCATCAGCAGCATCAGAGCTTGGAGAAGCCTAATTACCATGACTAAACTGTCACGTGGAATTTGACTGCCTGGCAGTAATATGGTCACCACAACCGCCCTAGGTTCTACAACTGACTGTGTTAGACTGCTGAGCTAAAGCCTCACCAAACCACCATGACACAATCATCAGCCATAGCTCCCACTTCTGTTGATGGATGTAGTGGAGGGACTAAATAAGAGCAGTTGGCTGCTGTGACAATCTGTAGGGAAATGTAAGAACTCCCATTCCCATTTCAGACTGGATGAGTAGTGCTCTAACAAGGGATTAGAACACAATGAGATATGTACTGCTATGGAATACTTAATGATTTGCATGGCTAAAGTGGCTGGAGTTAGCTAATAGCTACAGGTAACTACCAAAATAAAGGAAACACCAACATAAAGTGTCTTAGTAGGTCGTTGGGCCAGAACAGCCTCAATGCACCTTAGCATAGATTTTACACGTGTCTGGAACTCTATCAGAGGGATGCGAAACCATTCTTCAATGGAAAATTATATAATTTGATGTTTTGTTGATGGTGGTGGAAAACACTGTCTCAAGCGCCACTCTAGAATCTCCCATTAGTGATGGGTCGTTCGCGAACGAGTCGGCTCTAAGAGCCGGCTCTTGTAAGTGAACGTTGGGAGCCGGCTCGCATATCAGAAGAGCCAAATCTATTTATACCAACAACAAAAAAATTAAGATATGAATAATCAAAAGATTTAAATGAATAGAATTAACTAATTCAAAGAACGAAAAAAGGAGGAGGGCCGAGCCAACTCACTCACACACTCACACACTTAGCAGCCGAGGAGAGAGAGGAAGGACAGCTGTGAAAACAACAGCTGGAAAATGAGTCGGAAGCACAGTAGCATTTGGATGCATTTTAATAATGTAGACAATGTCAGAGCACAGCGTAGAATTTGCCAAAACAAAATGTCATATAAAACCGGTTCTACGCACAACCTACACCGGCATATGTGAACTGTGCACCCAACTGTGAAGCTAGCTGTAGCAGAGCTTCGAGAAACTAGCGGGCCTGCTAGTGATAGTGGTTGATAATTGTTACATTTGTATGCACTTTGTTTATATACATTAAAAAAGATATACTTTAAATGCACATGTGTAATAGCATCCTTCTTTTTTACATTTATTTCAATTTGTGGGATGCTGCAGTTTTGCAAATTGTTATTTATTTTTCTTTGATATGGTGCAATATTCTATTATGCTGTTCAGATTGTATTCATTTTGAATGGTTAGATTTATATGCCCTTTGTTTATATACATTAAAGTTATACTTTAAATGCAAATGTTTAATAGCATTATTTTTCATAACAAACCAATGCATTTTTAAATACATTGTGGTTAAGGTAGAGTATGATTTCATTTAATAATTTAATTAGAATTGTTTTAACACCAATCATAGTCAAACTATTGCAAACTGTTTGACTTGAAAAAATACAAAACATATTTTTTTTAAAGAGCCGTTTGGGAGCCTAAAGACCTGGCTCTTTTTGGTGAGCTGAACCGAACGAGCCGGCTCACTGAAAAGAGCCGGAATACCCATCACTATCTCCCATAAGTGTTCAATTGGGTTGAGATCTGGTGACAGACACACACACACACACACCCTTTAAACACTCTATGCTCCTTTGAGACCCCTCTTTCAAAGTCACTGAGATCTTCTTCTAGCCATGGTAGCCAAAATAATGGGTAACTCAGCATTTTTATACATGACCCCTAAGCATGATGGGATGTTAATTGCTTAATTAACTGAGGAATCAGCACCTGCTTTCAATATAATTTGTATCCATAATTTACTCAAGTGTTTCATTTATTTTGATAGTTACCTGTATCTCCCCACTGTCCCAGTCCATCCAATATTGTGGATGCTGCGACCCACACCCACCCCATTATCTGTCATATATAGTGATGTCTATCTCTTGTTTTTACTCTACCTCTCTCTCTCCTCTCTCTCCACCCTGACGCTGTGTTGCCTCTCCCATCATGGCTCCAATGGGCTCAGTGTGGTCTGGCCTCTTCCGTTATTACACCTGCAGGCTCCTTTCTTCTCTCTGCATCCCTCTCTCTCTCTCTCATCCCCTTCTTCATCACTCACTCTCTCTCTCTCCCAGTGTCACAGGATGCTCTCACTAGCGCGCGTGTGTGCGTCTGTTTGTGTGTAAGATACTACCATATCCCTGGATATTGCTTCTCACTGGTTGCCTGCGTTCCTTCTCTTGACCAACATTGATTTCCCATGCGGAGCAGAGGGATCTATTCATCTGTTAGATTGCATAGATATGAATTGTTTTTTTAAGAATAAAATCCATTTCTGATCAATTTCCCAGAAGTCCTCTCTGGCCTGGAACCATCAGTCATGGTGATGCCTGCATTCCAAATGGCACCCTATTCCCTACATAGTGCACTACTTTTGACCAGAGTCCTATGGGTCCTGGTCAAAAGTAGTGCACTGTATAGGGAATAGGGTGCCATTTGGGACGCATACATCACCATGACTGATGGTTCCAGGCCAGAGAAGACTTCTGGGAAATTGATCAGAAATTGATTTAATTCTTAAAAATACAATTCCTAAAAAAAAAATTACAAAAATTTGTAGTATGTAGGTCTACTCCAACACATTCAGATGGGAGGATTGGTATGAAGGCAATTATTTTTTATTTTATTTCTGTTCAACATCACAGCAAACCAAAATTGTTTCTGTAAGGTTCCCAGAACATTCGTTGGGTCACAGCAAATGTTCTCATAACACAAAAACTGTCCAGTCATGGTGATGATTATAGAATGTTTGTATAAAACATTTGCCTGATGTTGCAAGAACGTTCCTAGAACACATATAATCAGTTCTTTAAAGGTTTCCAGAATGTTTCATTATGTTGTGGGAAGAGTCTGGTGAGAACAATGTCGGGACATCACAAAAGATACAGTATGTTCCCAAAACACAAAACTGTCCATCTGTTTGGATGATTCCTCAATGTTTCTTTTAGGGTGCAAAAAACATTCATCCTGATGTTCCTAGAATGTTCCCAGAACACATTTAGTCTGTTCTTTAAATGTTCACAGAATGTTTCGTTAGGTTGTGGGAACATTGTGTTCCCACCAGAATGTTCCCACAACCTAATGAAACATCATGGGAACCTTTAAAGAACATATTAAATGTGTTAAAGGAAGGTTCTTGCAACATCATGCAAATGTTTTATACAAACATACAAACTTTGGGAAATGTTCTGTGGTAGTTGCAGTGATGGAAAAAATACTCAAATGTCATACTGTAGTAAAAATAAAGATACCTTAACAGAAAATGACTCAAGTAAAAGTGAAAGTTACCCAGTAAAATACTACTTGAATAAAAGTCTAAAAGTATATGGTTTTAAATGTACTTAAGTACAGTGGTAGAAAAAGTACTCAATCGTCATACTTGAGTAAAAGTACAAAGTAAAAGTAACTGCTATACATCAAATTCCTTATATTAAGCAAACCAGACGGCACGATTTTCTTATTATTTTTAATTACGGACAGACAGGGGCACACTCCAACACTCAGACATCATTTACAAACACAGTATTTGTGTTTCGTGAGTCCGCCAGATCAGAGGCAGTAGGGTTGACAAATTGTTATATTGATAGGTGCCCTAATTCTGTCCTGGTTGAGCATTCTAAATGTAATGACTACTTTTAGGTGTCAGGGAAATGTATGGAGTAAAAACCGACCGATGCTGGTTGCGTTTTGCTTGTACACACTTTGTTCTGTCTGCCTGTCTGTCTATCTCTATCTGACTTACCAAACATCTTGTGAATGCATTCCATGATATTATTCCTGACATCATGCGGCGTTGTAAGCGATAGCTGGCAGAAAGTTCTCAATAGGCTGAGCTGGCTAAAATTAGTTAGTTAGTTCTGAAAGTCATTGTTCAGCCTTTGGGTCATGAGAGAGAATCCATAGAAAGATGTCTGTCAGAAATCATGAATAAATTCATGCAATTTGTAGCTGACTACAGTGAATAAATGCATGAAATTATTCCAGGAAATGATATTAATTTAGTAAGCATTTTTGTAAATTATTGTCAGTGACTTGTGGTGTCAAATTACAAATCCCCTCGGTAAGCAAGGTCCTATTTTGCGTCAGTTATAATTTTTGATCTTCCTTTATTTTCATTATTAGTAGGACTCAGGAAATACTTAATACAACTCAATTAATTGAGTGTTGAGGCTGAGTGGAGGCACTCAGAGGGAGTGTAAGTCTTCACAGTAGCTAGCGGATTAGATTAGATTAGTCTTTAATTATTACAAACACATGCACACACAAACTCAATTGTTGATATCAGCTACAGCCAGTGGTGGAAAAAATACCGAGTTGTCATACTTGAGTAAAAGTCAAGTTACCTTAATAGAAAATGACTCTGGTAAAAGTGAAAGTCACCCAGTAAAATTTTACTTGAGTAAAATCTAAAGGTATTCGGTTTTAAATATACTTAAGCATCAAAAGAAAATGTAATTGCTAAAAAAGTAAAAGTACAAATCATTTCACATTCTTTATATTAAGCAAAGCAGACGGCACAATTTTCTTGTTTGTTTAATTTGCGGATAACCAGGGGCACACTCCAACACTTAGGCAATCATTTACAAACAAAGCATTTGTAATTTACTTAGTCCGCCAGATCAGAGGCAGTAGGGATGACTAGGGATGTACTTTACACCACTGGCCTCAGCTTTACAAAACTCCTCCATAGCATTTTGCAATTGCCTAACCCATGACAGAATTCTCCTGTCTCCTGAAACAGAAGGCCCTTAAATCTAAATATAACATGGGTAACCTTTGTAGGAGTGGCAGTACCTGTTTCTTTGGCCCCAGAGCTGCATGCCTGTATGACACATAAACACACGCACACACACACACAGGCCCCAAACTGCATGCCTGCATGACATGGATCGTTCAGATTTCCCAGTCTTCTGTGTCACATGACCCATATGTCCCTCTACACATTAACAACGTGCATGGACATCTTAAAAATATCCCAACGCTGGAACGCCATTGGCATCTTCAAACGAACAAATAATACAGAGATAGTCATTGTGTGGGTGCAGCAAGGCAATGTGCATCATTGTGCTGCTAATTTCATTGAAAATGATGGAATTCTATATTTTCTTGATAGATAGTCATTTACGTTGTAACCATAGATAATCATTCTCTCTCGGCCATTTTAAACATCACGGTTGTCAGCGGGATAAAAGAAAAGAAAAGCAAGAAACCATAGAAACCTTTCTTCTCTCCATAGCTTGTCTATAAAGTGTCATGAAATGCTACCAACAATGCGCCTGGAACTTCGCCACTGCCATAAACTTTACTGCCTATGTTTTCACTGAGAAAAGAAAGCAAGCGCCTCACAAAACCTCAAATAAAGCTATGGTAACCAACTAAGCTAACCACCTCTTTATATGCTTGCCATTTATTAGAAATGTAAAGCTAAGCTATGGGCATCAATCTGTGAACCAGCCTTATCACTTTAGGCAGCAGTAAATCTGATGTGTCTGTTAAGTTGTGTTAGTGACCCCTGATGTGTGTCTCTTCTGAGCCTGTAGCACGCACGCACACACACACACACACACACGCACGCACGCACACACACACACACACGCACACACACACACACACACACACACACACACACACACACACACAAACACACACACACACACACACACGCACGCACGCACGCACGCACCCACACACACACACACAGTGCATAGTGCTGCGTCAGTATCTGAAGTCGTCTCTCTGTGCTCTGTTGAGCTGCACCACAGGGTTTAACCTCACTGCATTGATCCCAGGCATGCTCCGGGCACAGTGCTCATTCTCCCATTTTCAGCTGTTAGAGATAGAATTGGAATAATAAACAGCTGAACCTCCCAGCAATAATCCCAATGACCCACCCCTCCTCATCCTCCTCCTTCTCCTCCTCCTGTGTGTGCGTGCATGCGTGTGTATTACAGGGTGTGTGTGTGTGTGTGTGCATGTGGTGTGTGTCTCCCCTCCACCCCCACACCCCTTAACTACCCAGCCCTGGGCAGGGCAACCGGGGCTGGGGTAGGGTTTCACCCCCCCCCCCCCCCCCCCCCCCCCCCCCCCCCAGCCTAAACTCTGGTAAAGCCCCAGCACTCGCCTGCATAGCTCTATTGAAATAATATCACCCAACCCTAGCAGCCTGGAACTGATTATCACCCCCCCCCCCCCCCCACATACACACACACATATGCATGCACACACACACCGTTTGCTTCAGGTTAAATGCAATACATAAGTTATGGTTTCACACCTTGTATATTTTCAAAACGTGTTGTTTTGAATAAACATAATTGAGTTGATCACACAGTGCATAGTCTTTAGCTATGGTAGTTTGAAGCATGGCCTGTTTGAGGCATGGCCAGTAGAGATGTTTAGTTGCTAGGCATTAAAGGGTTCTAAGCATGGTCAGTTACGATCAGTGGGGGGGTTGGTCAGACTCGGAGGTCATTCTCTGTTAGTTCCCGACCACACAGCCCTAATAATAGGTGACTTTTAATTTGGGACAGTCCTGGAAGAAAGCAGGACATTATTCTGGCCATCGGCATCCCCCTCTGGTGCTCAGCTGTTGTCTGTAGCCAAAAAGACTACCCTTTTTTTTTACCTGGCCAATATTCTCAACAATTCACAAGTTGGAGATCTTTCCTTATATTACGCACCTATCTTAGATTAGAAACCACACTTTAAACCAGCTAGGTCTACAATTCCAGTCATCCACAACTAGGAGATCTTTGTCCAGTTATGTCAAATGAGAAACCACACCATATTGTTATGCCAAGATAGGCTAATCAGCTTATGGAAGTACATGGTATGCAGTGCTTGTCTTGCAGGTTTCCATCTAACCAAATTGAATATACCATTATTCATCAGATCCCGGGTGATTAAGCCAGCTGACCTGCTTACACAGTTCAAACACACACGCACGCACACGTAAATACAGTACACACACACACACACACACACACAGTACACACACACGCACTGACCCGCTAACACAGTTCAGAGAGAACTCAGCCAACCTGCTGTAGAGGTGTTGAGTTGACATAAACTGCAGTAAGCGATCACAACATAAGAATGTTGACCTGTAGTCTCTAGTCTATTCAGGAGTCATTATTCAGCCTGACACAGTGCTTTAGTTTGGCTTCATATCTCTATCTCCATTAAGCCAAACACTCCAAAGCAGGCCTCTGAGCGTTAACAGTAATGTGAGAGAGAAATGAAGTGTTTACCTGATTTGTTTAATATTAATATTAACAAGTATATGCTTAACAATAGCAACACATTTATATTCTACTGATGCTGTGTTTCTGTAAAGGGATGTTTCCACTCTAGCTCCCTGCAGCTGGTTTAGACGTATGGTCAAGCACTGTTAACAATTCTATCAGCAGAAAGGAACGTTATCACTTGTTTGTGCACTATGACCCGATACACATAGTGAAAAGAAGAAAACAAGGTAGCTTATGATGCCCTGATCTACCCGGGGAGGGGTGGAACCAGCCATGACTAAGCATTTTTAGTGTCACCTATATAAGACCCATGATTCCTCTGTAAGGTTGGGCTCTCAGTGCATCACCTATGGGTGGTTCGTAGACCAGCTCCATTATTGCAATTCTTAATCGATAATAAAGATTGATTGTTTGAAGAAATTACAAAGTCTCTCTCACTTTTCGCCCGGAATGTCGTGGAGGAGGATGGGATGCTGACCTTCATCTGCTGAACGCTCCTAAGGACCTGGGTAAACTGTGCACAGGAGTAACCCTCATTGGGTACTCAGGGCAGACTACACTCCAAGAGTGAGCAGATGAAACCTGCCTAAGATCCAAGAAGTACGCGTTGGCAGGTGTATACAGCATTCCGAACATAAACCAATCTCACCCTGTAGTCTTTCTTGAAAGCAATTCTTTCCGTGAGAAGCCAGTAGCTACTTGTGGGCCTTAGGTAACAAGACTAGTGTGGGAGGCTCTGAGAAGCACTCTCAATTAGGTGAGCCTGTTGGTTCTAGGCAACAAGACTAGTGTGGGAGGCTCTGAGGAGCACTCTCAATTAGGTGAGCCTGGTGACCGGGGAAACAACACTAGCGTGTAAAGTTCTGAGGAACATTCTCAACTTGGTGAGCCTGTGGAACTGATCTATAAGAGTTTAATAGAAATTAGGTTATGCCATGGGTTAGTATTGTAAGATGTAAATGTATGAGTTATGCTATCCCAGAAACTAACACTGAGAGAGAAATTAGAAAATATTCCTGCAAGTTATAAAAAAAATATTGTAGAAAACAACTAATTAATTAGTGTGTTTTGGGAATGTGATTTGAGAGAATTTGAAATTTGGATAAAAGATTTGCATTTGCATAATAAACTGATTGAAATTTGGAGAATATGTTTCTATATATAACAGTTATCTAGGGACTCCGCCCATCACTGCCCATCACAGTAATATCACGAGGTAAGTGTGGCGCATTATTCCGATGACCAGCCGGGAGAATCCGGGAAACCAAAGTCTTTGGGTTCTGGGGGTAGTGTGGTTGCAAGGCGTCTTTGTAGCAACGGCGAGTCGTTGCAAAGCACATGGAGTGGTGTTGACGTGAGTAGCTAAGACTTATAACGTTATATATGGATTCTGTGAAGATATGAAAAAAAATTGAAATTGTATATGGGTGTAATCGATTACTGGAGATTTGATGAAGTAATAATGGAAATAATAATAATATACAAACTTGCACACCTAAACGTAGACGTACGTAAGGGGTGAAAAAAGTATTCTGAGTTGTTCCCTTTATGGATAATTTGATAGTCATATAATGCTTTAACTGTATCTCAGTCTACAGCAGGGGTGGGCAATTCCAGTCCTCGGGGGCCTGATTGGTGTCACAGTTTTAACCCAGGCCCAGCTAACACACCTGACTCCAATAATCACCTAATCATGATCTTCAGTTTAGAATGCAATTTGATTAATCAGCTGTGTTTGCTAGGGATGGAGAAAAAGGGTGACACCAATCAGGCCCCCGAGGACTGGAGTTTCCCACCCCTGCTACAGGTTCTGGGAAATAGTCTCAGAAAAAGATTGCCGTATGTCCACTTTTAGTAAAAGTACAGGGACAGTGCCAGGCCAGTTAAAGTGAAAGTTATAATCAGAAAGAAACCTAGTCTCGAGATCTACTTTAGAAAGTAAACTCCCTCCAAAGTTTATATTTTCTCTTCTGAAATTGGCCGATGTATTTTATAAATTTGGCGCATTACATGTTATTCTTAAAATAATAGACATTTAATGAGTTTGAAGCAAATAATGAATATCCAACGGAGATTGGTTATAGTATATACACTAAATGCTGGAGTGGATTAAAACAAATTATTAAAGATTGGAGGGAGGCCTCCCTATTAACAGAAGTTATCATGTTTTGTTTTGTCTATAATTTAAAACTTTTTGTTCACCTGGTAAAGTCACGTTAGACGGAGAGATTGTAGAGAGAAACAAGTATTTGAGTGGAAAATAAATGTACTGGGTGATGGTGACTGAGAGAGCTTCTGAGTTAAAGTAAACAGATACAGTTGAAGTCGGGAAGTTTACATACATCTTAGCCAAATACATTTAAACTCAGTTTTTCACAATTCCTGACATTTAATCCTAGTAAAAAAATTCCCTGTCTTAGGTCAGTTAGGATCACCACTTTATTTTAAGAATGTGAAATGTCAGAACAATAGTCGAGAGAATGATTTATTTCAGCTTTTATTTCTTTTATCACATTCCCAGTGGGTCAGAAGTTTACATACACTCAATTAGTATTTGGTAGTAATTGCTTTAAATTGTTTAACTTGGGTCAAATGTTTCAGGTAGCCTTCCACAAGCTTCCCACAATAAGTTGAACTTTGGCCCATTCCTCTTGACAGAGCTGGTGTAACTGAGTCAGGTTTGTAGGCCTCCTTGCTCGCAAACGCTTTTTCAGTCCTCCTCACAAATTTTCTATGGGCTTGAGGTCAGGGCTTTGTGATGGCCACTCCACTACCTTGACTTCGTTGTCCTTAAGCCATTTTGCCACAACTTTGGAAGTATGCTTGGGGTCATTGTCCATTTGGAAGACCCATTTGCGACCAAGTTTAACTTCCTGACTGATGTCTTGAGATGTTGCTTCAATATATCCACATAATTTTCTGTCCTCATGATGCCATCTATTTTGTGAAGTGCACCAGTCACTCCTGCAGCAAAGCACCCACACAACATGATGCTTCCACTCCCGTGCTACATGGTTGGGATGGTGTTCTTCGGCTTGCAAGCCTCCCTCTTTTTCCTCCAAACATAACGATGGTCATTATGGCCAAACAGTTCTATTTTTGTTTCATCAGACCAGAGGACATTTCTCGAAAAAGCACAATCTTTGTCCCCATGTGCAGTTGCAAAACGTAGTCTGGCTTTTTTATGGCGATTTTGGAGCAGTGGCTTCTTCCTTGCTGAGCGGCCTTTCAGGTTATGTCGATATAGGACTTGTTTTACTATGGATATAGATACTTTTGTACCTGTTTCCTCCAGCATCTTCACAAGGTCCTTTGCTGTTGTTCTGGAATTGATTTGCACTTTTTGCACCAAAGTACGTTCATCTCTAGGAGACCGCCTCCTTCCTGAGCGGTATGACGGCTGCGTGATCCCATGGTGTTTATACTTGCATACTATTGTTTGTACAGATGAACGTGGTACCTTCAGGCGTTTGGAAATTGCTCCCAAGGATGAACCAGACTTGTGGAGGTCTTGGCTGATTTCTTTTGATTTCCCCATGATGTCAAGCAAAGAGGCACTGAGTTTGAAGGTAGGCATTGAAATACATCCACAGGTATGCCTCCAATTGACTCAAATGATGTCAATTAGCCTATCAGAAGCTTCTAAAGCTATGACATCATTTTCTGGAATTTTCCAAGCTGTTTAAAGCCACAGTCAACTTAGTGTATGTAAACATCTGACCCATTGGAATTGTGATACAATTAATTATAAGTGAAATAATTAGTCTGTAAACAATTGTTGGAAAAATGACTTGTGTCATGCACAAAGTAGATGTCCTAACCGACATGCCACAACTATAGTTTGTCAAGACATTTGTGGAGTGGTTGAAAAATGAGTTTTAATGACTCCAACCTAAGTGTTTGTAAACTTCCGACTTCAACTGTATGTAGTTAGTGAAAGTAACAAAGAAAGTGGGAAAGAAAGGAAATGGGAAGTTAATTGGAAAGTAAAATGGAAAGTAAGAATTCAAATTTTGAACTGTTTGGACTGATTAAGATTTAGCAAAAATGTTATTTTCTCCCTTGGGAAAGGATGGAGTGTCCTTATCTCTCCCTTTGAAATGTTTCCTGAGGCTTTTGCCTTGGGAGAGCAGTTAGTGCAATTCTGTAGTTCTATTAAGTATAAAGGTACCCAGATCTGTCCGTAAAGGCCATTTATTTGTTTTTGTCCTATGTTTTACCACACACGCGCCCCCCCCCCCCCCCACACACACACACACACACACACACACACACACACACACACACACACACACACACACACACACACACACACACACACACACACACACACACACACACACACACACACACACACACACACACACACACACACACAACCCACCTGTTATGAATATTTCTTAATAGTGTTAATACGGTGTTTGATGTATTGTGTTGGGTATTTTCATTTGGTATTAGTGGGTTTTTCAAGGGTTAGAGAGGATGTACTTTAAGGGGAACACAAATTCAATTTCTGGAAGTTTTTATTTTCTGAGTTTTAATTGAACACAGGATTTTTTTTATAAGAGATATACTGAGAGAAAAAAACTATGTAAACCTGGTATACAAAATGCATGAAATGTTTGAAATGTTTTCAAATAATGAGTCTGAGTCGGAGGGAGAGAAAGGGGAGAGAAACACTCACTTCATGGGGTTGAATGACCTCTGACCTCGGTTCTGACTTTCTGGTGGGGCCTGATCACCCTCACTAGAGAGCCTAGACACATTGGGTGAGATGTGAAATGTAATATGTAAACATTGATGATTAGGAAGAAGTTTATCAACTCAGCAAAAAAAGAAACGTCCTCTCACTGTCAACTGCATTTATTTTCAGCAAACTTAACATGTGTAAATATTTGTATGAACATAACGAGATTCAACAATTGAGACATAAACTGAACAAGACACGGACACAAATGATCCATTGGTAGTTTGTTGTAACCAAGTATTGGTGCTAACCGTGTGTTATTGGATGCTAGCATGCTAGTTAGCTACTGCGTCATAGGATACAGTGCACTGGGTGGGTTTCACGGAAGAATACTGTACCAAGTTATCTAGCTGAATAAATTAAGTTTGAGCCTATTCCTGGAAACATTGAACCACTGTAGTTTACATCAATTCTAATTTCTAAAGAGCAGGTTGGAAAAGTTATATTGGCCACTCTAACCTGGTGGTTAGAGTGGCCAATACGCTTGACCTCATCTTTACTAGATGCTGTTCTTCTATTAATCTCACTGCAACTCCCCTCCAAGTCTCCGACCACTACCTTGTATCCTTTTCCCTCTCGCTCTCCTCCAACACTACTCACTCTGCCCCTACTCAGATGGTATTGCGCCGTCGCAACCTTCGGTCTCTCTCTCCTGCTACTCTCTCCTCTTCCATCCTATCATCTCTTCCCTCTGCTCAATTCTTCTCCAACCAATCTCCTGATTCTGCTTCCTCAACCCTCCTCTCCTCCCTTTCTGCATCCTTTGACTCTCTGTGTCCCCTATCCTCCCGGCCGGCTCGGTCCTCCCCTCCTGCTCCGTGGCTTGACGACTCCCTGCGGACCTGGCATCTTTTCACTCCCTCCTCTCTACATTTTCTTCCTCTGTTTCTGCTGCTAAAGCCACTTTCTACCACTCTAAATTCCAAGCATCTGCTTCTAACCCTAGGAAGCTCTTTGCCACCTTCTCCTCCCTCCTGAATCCTCCTAACCCTCCCCCCCTCCTCCCTCTCTGCGGATGACTTCGTCAGCCATTTTGAAAAGAAAGTTGACGACATCCGATCCTCGTTTGTTATGTCAAATGACACCGCTGGTCCTGCTCACATTGCCCTACCCTATGCTTTGACCTCTTTCTCCCCTCTCTCTCCAGATGAAATCTTGCGACTTGTGACGGCCGGCCGCCCAACAACCTGCCCGCTTGACCCTATCCCCTCCTCTCTTCTCCAGACCATTTCCGGAGACCTTCTCCCCTACCTCACCTCACTCATCAACTCATCCTTGACCGCTGGTTACGTCCCTTCCGTCTTCAAGAGAGCGAGAGTTGCACCCCTTCTCAAAAAACCTACACTCGATCACTCCGATGTCAACATCTACAGACCAGTATCCCTTCTTTCTTTTCTCTCCAAAACTCTTGAGCGTGCCGTCCTTGGCCAGCTCTCTTGCTATCTCTCTCAGAATGACCTTCTTGATCCAAATCAGTCAGGTTTGAAGACTGGTCATTCAACTGAGACTGCTCTTCTCTGTGTCACGGAGGCAGCAGATAGGTCTAGAAGGATCCTAACTAACTCTCTCTCCTTGTCATCTCCCATCTGGATTACTGCAACTCGCTGCTGGCGGGGCTCCCTGCCTGTGCCATTAAACCCCTACAACTCATCCAGAATGCCGCAGTCCGTCTGGTGTTCAACCTTCCCAAGTTCTCTCATGTCACCCCGCTCCTCCGCACACTCCACTGGCTTCCAGTTGAAGCTTGCATCTGCTACAAGACCATGGTGCTTGCCTACGGAGCTGTGAGGGAAACGGCACCTCCGTACCTTCAGGCTCTGATCAGTCCCTACACCCAAAGAAGGGCACTGCATTCATCCATCTCTGGCCTGCTCGCCTCCCTACCTCTGCGGAAGCACAGTTCCCGCTCAGCCCAGTCAAAACTGTTTGCTGCTGTGGCACCCCAATGGTGGAACAAGCTCCCTCATGACGCCAGGACAGCGGAGTCAATCACCACCTTCCGGAGACACCTGAAACCCCACCTCTTTAAGGAATACCTGGGATAGGATAAAGTAATCCTTCTATCCCCCCCTACCCCCCCCCCCCCAAAAAAAGATATAGATGTACTATTGTAAAGTGGTTGTTCCACTGGATATCATAAGGTGAATGCACCAATTTGTAAGTCGCTCTGGATAAGAGCATCTGCTAAAGGATGTAAATGTAATGTAAATGTAAGTTTCACAGACATGTGACTAACAGAAATTGAATAATGTGTCCCTGAACAAAGGGGGCGGGGGGGGGGGGGGGGGGGGGGGGGGGGGTTGGGGGGGTCGAAATCAAAAGTAACAGTCAGTATCTGGTGTGGCCACCAGCTGCATTAAGTACTGCAGTGCATCTCCTCCTTATGGACTGCACCAGATTTGCCAGTTCTTGCTGTGGGATGTTACCCCACTCTTCCACCAAGGCACCTGCAAGTTCTCGGACATTTCTGGGGGAAATGGCCCTAGCCCTCACTTTCCGATCCAACAGGTCCCAGACGTGCTCAATTGGATTGAGATCCGGGCTCTTCGCTGGCCATGGCAGAACACTGATATTCATGTCTTGCTGGAAATCACACAAAGAACAAGCAGTATGGCTGGTGGCATTGTCATGCTGGAGGGTCATGTCAGGATGAGCCTGCAGGAAGGGTACCACATGAGGGAGGAGGATGTCTTCCCTGAAATGAACAGTGTTGAGATTGCCTGCAATGACAACAAGCTCAGTCCGATGATTCTGTGACACACCGCCCCCAGACCATGACGGACCCTCCACCTCCAAATCGATCCGACTCCAGAGTACAGGCCTCAGTGTAACGCTCATTCCTTCGATGATAAATGTGAATCCGACCATCACCCTTGGTGAGACAAAACCGTGACTCGTCAGAAAAGAGCACTTTTTACCAGTCCTGTCTGGTCCAGCGACGGTGGGTTTGTGGTGACGTTGTTGCCGGTGATGTCTGGTGAGGACCTGCCTTACAACAGGCCTACAAGCCCTCAGTCCAGCCTCTTTCAGCCTATTGCGGACAGTCTGAGCACTGATGGAGGGATTGTGCGTTCCTGGTGTAACTTGAGCAGTTGTTGTTGCCATCCTGTACCTGTCCCGCAGGTGTGATGCTCGGATGTACTGATCCTGTGCAGGTGTTGTTACATGTGGTCTGCCACTGTCCGTCCTGTCTCCCTCTAGCGCTGTCTTAGGCGTCTCACAGTACAGACATTACAATTTATTGCCCTGACCATATCTGCAGTCCTCATGCCTCCTTGCAGCATGCCTAAGGCACGTTCAAGCAGATGAGCAGGGACCCTGGGCATCTTTCTTTTGGTGTTTTTCAGAATCAGTAAAAAATCCTATTTAGTGTCCTAAGTTTTCATAACTCTGACCTTAATTCCTTCCCGTCTGTAAGCTGTTAGTGTCTTAACGACCATTCCACAGGTGCATGTTCATTAATTGTTTATGGTTCATTGAACAAGCATGGGAAATAGTGTTTAAACCCTTTACAATGAAGATCTGTGAAGTTATTTGGATTTTTATGAATTATCTTTGAAAGACAGGGTCTTGAAAAAGGGACGTTTCTTTTTTTGCTGAGTTTATTTGATCAACAGTCCCCTGTCTTTAGTTTATTTTACTATTACCTTATGGGATACAATTATTTATTTATGGAGTTATTAACGATAGTAATTCTAATTTGATTTGTTATTTTTATTATTCTTATTTAACCTCTTACATCTAGACGTTCCGCTAGCGGAACACCTGCTCCAATATCCAATGATAGGCGTGGCATGAATTACAATTTCCTCAAAAATAGAAAAACTTCAATTTTTCAAACATATGACTATTTTACTGCATTTTAAAGACAAGACTCTCCTTTATCTAACCACACTGTCCGATTTCAAAAAGGCTTTACAGCGAAAGCAAAACATTAGATTATGTCAGCAGAGTACCCAGCCAGAAATAATCAGACACCCATTTTTCAAGCTAGCATATAATGTCACAAAAAACAAAACCACAGCTAAATGCAGCACTAACCTTTGATGATCTTCATCAGATGACAACCCTAGGACATTATGTTATACAATACATGCATGTTTTGTTCAATCAAGTTCATATTTATATCAAAAAACAGCTTTTTACATTAGCATGTGACGTTCAGAACTAGCATTCCCACCGAACACTTCCAGTGAATTTACTAAATTACTCACGATAAACGTGATTATGTTTCACAAAAAAAAAATGTTATGTTTCACAAAAAACATAACAATTATTTTAAGAATTATAGATACAGAACTCCTTTGTGCAATCGAGGTGTCCGATTTTAAAATAGCTTTTCGGTGAAAGCACATTTTGCAATATTCTGAGTACATAGCCCGGCATCACGGGCTAGCTATTTAGACACCCAGCAAGTTTAGCCTTCACCAAAGTCAGATTTACTATTAGAAAAGTTTGATTACCTTTGGTGTTCTTCATCAGAATGCACTCCCAGGACTGCTACTTCAATAACAAATGTTGGTTTGGTTCAAAATAATCCATAGTTATATCCAAATAGCGGCGTTTTGTTCGTGCGTTCAAGACACTATCCGAAGTGTAAATAAGGGTCACGCGCATGACGCATTTCGTGACAAAAAAATGTCTAAATATTCCATTACCACTGTTTAAAATCCATTTTTATGCCATTTTTCTCGTAAAAAAGCGATAATATTCCGACCGGGAGCGGTGGTTTTCGTTCAAAGATAAAACATGGAGTCCCATCGTGCACGCGCCTGAGTCTCACAGTACTGTGAGCAGCCACTATCCAAACGCGCTACTTTTTTTCAGCCAGAGCCTGCAAAGCCACGATTCAGCTTTTTGCCGCCTTCTGAGAGCCCATGGGAGCCGTAGGAAGTGTCACGTAACAGCAGAGATCCCCTGTAATGGATAGAGATAATCAAGAAGGCCAAGAAATTGTCAGACAGGGCACTTCCTGCATGGAATCTTCTCAGGTTTTGGCCTGCCAAATTAGTTCTGTTATACTCACAGACACCATTCAAACAGTTTTAGAAACTTTGGAGTGTTTTCTATCCAAAGCTAATAATTATATGCATATTATAGTTTCTGGGCAGGAGTAATAATCAGATTAAATCGGGTACGTTTTTTATCCGGCCGTGAAAATACTGCCCCCTAGCCATAACAGGTTAACCAGAAGTGTTGTTTTTTTTACACATTAATCACAATGTGAGTCATGTGTCAACAGGGGGGTTTACCAGTCCCCTGAGGCTTGTTGGTTAAATATGCAGATTGTTTTGTTCACTTGCCTGCCTGTAAAAGGAAGAAGTGTATCAAAGGATATATGCAGAAGTGTATTGCTGTTTGTTTTGTTTGTTCTGTTTCTGTATTTCTTTAATATAAATCTCACTAGATTGGGTCTGCTCGCCCTGTAACTCTGCAGTGAGGTTGTCGATATGATGGGGGAGTATAAGCCAATTAAAAAATAAATATGATTTCAACTATGTGTTGTTATTCTCTTTGGCATGTGTCTTAGAAATTTGTATTAAGAATATTGTTAAAGTAATAATTTGTCATATAGTAAATCATTTGTATGGATTTCTTGGATCAGAAATGTCCTAAACTAAACTGTTGTTCTGATCTGTCCTCTCTCAAGGTTATGCCGAAGGTGACCACAGATGGTATCTAGATGCATGAAAGGGAAAATTTGACTGTGAACAGTGTGAACCTAAATCCCCTCTAACCGGCTGAAGTAATGGCGAAAAATGGCATTCAGTATGGTCCTTTACCACCTATACCATGAGACCTGAGTCCGAGCCAGCAACCTGTACCCAGTATCCAGTCGATGCTATCAACTGCCTGTTCTCTCATGCCTTCTCTCTCAGGAGTGTGACAGGCGTCCACGTGGAGTGAGTCTGTTCCAAACGTCTCTCATGTTGCTGGTGTACTGGTTGGCAAATGGACAAGACACAATGGACTGTAAAGGACAGTGGCGGCTCAGGTGAGAGACATTATCAAGGCCCATTCACTTTGAACATGTGTAACGAACTGTAAAGCTATCTGAAGAAGAAAATTAAGAGACGCCAGAAGATTAAAACCTCTTACATCTAGATGTTCCGCTAGCGGAACACCGCTCCAATATCCAATGATAGGGCGTGGCGCAAATTACAAACTCCTCAAAAATCCCAAAACTTCAATTTTTCAAACATATGACTATTTTACACAATTTTAAAGACAAGACTCTCCTTTATCTAACCACATTGTCTGATTTCAAAAAGGCTTTACAACGAAAGCAAAACATTAGATTATGTCAGGAGAGTACCCAGCCAGAAATAATCACACACCCATTTTTCAAGCTAGCTTATAATGTCACAAAAACCAAAACCACAGCTAAATGCAGCACTAACCTTTGATGATCTTCATCAGATGACACTCCTAGGACATTATGTTATACAATACATGCATGTTTTGTTCAATCAAGTTCATATTTATATCAAAAACCAGCTTTTTACATTAGCATGTGACGTTCAGAACTAGCATACCCACCGAACACTTCCGGTGAATTTACTAAATTACTCATGATAAACGTTCACAAAAAACATAACAATTATTTTAAGAATTATAGATACAGAACTCCTTTATGCAATCGCTATGTCAGATTTTAAAATAGCTTTTCGGTGAAAGCACATTTTGCAATATTCTGAGTAGATAGCCCGGCCATCATGGCTAGCTATTTTGACACCCACCAAGTTTGGCACTCACCAAACTCAGATTTACTATAAGAAAAATTGGATTACCTTTGCTGTTCTTCGTCAGAATGCACTCCCAGGACTTCTACTTTACACCCAATGTTGTTTTGGTTCCAAATAATCCATAGTTATATCCAAATAGCGGCATTTTGTTCTTGCGTTCAAGACACTATCCGAAGGGTGAAGCGCCGGCGCAAATCGTGACAAAAAATGTCAAAATATTCCATTACCGTACTTCGAAGCATGTCAAACGCTGTTTAAAATCATTTTTCTCGTAAAATAGCGATAATATTCCGACCGGGAGACGTTGGACTCTTCACGTGCACGCGCGCACCCGTTTCATTGTTCTCAGATCGACCACTATCCAAATGCGCTACTGTTTTTCGCCCAGGGACTGCAGAGTCATCATTCCCCGTTCTGGCGCCTTCTGAGAGCCTATGGGAGCCTTAGAAAATGTCACGTTACAACAGAGATCCTCTGTTTTCGATAAAGAGGCTATAGAAGGCCAAGAAATGGTCAGAGAGGGCACTTCCTGTATAGAATCTTCTCAGGTTTTGGCCTGCCAAATGAGTTCTGTTATACTCACAGACACCATTCAAACAGTTTTAGAAACTTTAGGGTATTTTCTATCCAAATCAAGCAATTATACGCATATTATAGTTTCTGGGCAGGAGTAATAACCAGATTAAATCGGGTACGTTTTTTATCCGGCCGTGAAAATACTGCCCCCTATCCTAAACAGGTTAAGAGACGCCTTTCCGGCTACCCGGATAAAGCACTAAATTAACTTCAGTTAGTGCTAAATACGGCTGCTAGAATCCTGACTAGAACCAAAAAATGTGATCATATTACTCCAGTGCTAGCCTCCCTACACTGGCTTCCTGTTAAGGCAAGGGCTGATTTCAAGGTTTTACTGCTAACATACAAAGCATTACATGGGCTTGCTCCTACCTATCTTTCCGATTTGGTCCTGCCGTACATACCTACACGTACGCTACGGTCACAAGACGCGGGCCTCCTAATTGTTCCTAGAATTTCTAAGCAAACAGCTGGAGGCAGGGCTTTCTCCTATAGAGCTCCATTTTTATGGAATAGTCTGCCTACCCATGTGAGAGACGCAGACTCAGTCTCAACCTTTAAGTCTTTACTGAAGACACATCTCTTCAGTAGGTCCTATGATTAAGTGTAGTCTGGCCCAGGGGTGTGAAGGTGAACGGAAAGGCTGGAGCAACGAACCGCCCTTGCTGTCTCTGCCTGGCCGGTTTCCCCTCCTTCCACTGGGATTCTCTGCCTCTACCCCTATTACGGGGGCTGAGTCACTGGCTTACTGGTGTTCTTCCATGCCGTCCCTGGGAGGGGTGCGTCACTTGAGTGGGTTGAGTCACTGACGTGGTCTTCCTGTCTGGGTTGGTGCCCCCCCTTGGGCTGTGCTGTGGCGGAGATCTTTGTGGGCTATACTCGGCCTTGTCCCGGGATGGTATGTTGGTGGTTGGAGATATCCCTCTAGTGGTGTGGAGGCTGTGCTTTGGCAAAGTGGGTGGGGTTATATCCTACCTGTTTGGCCCTGTCCGGGGGTTTCATCAGATGGGGCCACAGTGTCTCCTGACCCCTCCTGTCTCAGCCTCCAGTATTTATGCTGCAGTAGTTTACGTGTCGGGGGGCTAGGGTCAGTCTGTCACATCTGGAGTATTTCTCTTGTCTTTTCCGTTGTCCTGTGTGAATTTAAATATACTCTCTCTAATTCTCTCTTTCTTTTTCTTTCTTTCTCTCTCTCAGAGGACCTGAGCCCTAGGACCATGCCTCAGGACTACCTGGCTTGATGACTCCTTGCTGTCCCCAGTTCACCTGGCCGTGCTGCTGCTCCAGTTCCAACTGTTCTGCCTGCAGCTATGGAACCCTGACCTGTTTACCGGACGTGCTACCTGTCCCAGACCTGCTGGAACCCTGACCTATTCACCGGACGTGCTACCTGTCCCAGACCTGCTGTTTTCAACTCTCTAGAGACAGCAGGAGCGGTAGAGATACTCTCAAAGATCGGCTAGGAAAAAGCCAACTGACACTTACTCTTGTGTTACTGACTTGTTGCACCCTCGACAACTACTATGAATATTCTTATTTGACAATGCTGGTCATTTATGAACATTTGAACATCTAGCCCATGTGCTGTTATAATCTCCACCCGGCACAGCCAGAAGAGGACTGGCCACCCCTCATAGCCTGGTTCCTCTCTAGGTTTCTTCCTAGGTTTTGGCCTTTCTAGGGAGTTTTTCCTAGCCACCGTGCTTCTACACCTGCATTGCTTGCTGTTTGGGGTTTTAGGATGGGTTTCTGTACAGCACTTTGAGATATCAGCTGATGTAAGAAGGGCTATATAAATACATTTGATATGATTTGATTATGATTGAATGCCGGAGGGGTTGCGGGGGGTTGATCAACTGTGCCTGTATTGGGGTATCAAGTTGATTGTAGAGGTCTACACACTGTGAAATGTATAGTAATGTAGACTAAGAATGCAATGAGATACTGATCTGTAATTATCACCGTGATAAGAAAGTTAATGCCAGAATGATGGATAATTATACTGTATGTTAATGTGAATGTACATTCTGCTAGTGCCGATGTGTGCTAAGTTAAGGGTTTTAACTTTGAGTGATAGAACCAATGTGAATCACTGAGCAATGTCATTCTAAATTTGGGTTGGATAATTAATTGGGTTTTAATTATGATTTGGAAACTGAATGATTTCCCTGAACTATTCCTGACTACATCTCTGATGATGAGGACCCCAATCCTGAGCATAAGGACCCAGATGTAGAGCTCATGTTCCACACTGTGTGTACAAAGTGCCCAAAGAGGGGTCTCTGTCACTGGTGTAGGAAGGGTTCTAAACGTGATGGACATTTCCATCACGCTGACCCCTACAACTGCGCTCATTGTCAGCGGGATGATTGTCCCATATGCTGTAATGAAGATTGTGTGTGATGTTCATTTAATGGGTTTTATTATTTTCCAGATTGACTGTGATTTGATAAAGAAGGTATTAAACTCAGCAACCCAAAGGAAGGTTGTTTACCATGGATGAAATGTCAGGCACCAGAAGGATGTATTTTGTTTGTTTAATTAAGGCTATTGGTCCCGCTAGCGGGACAACTTCCGGTGAAACTGGAGGGCGCGCAAATCAAATAAATAATCATTAATATTATGCATTTTAAACATTTATGTACATGTAAGAGTCTTATATCGGCTGAAAGCTTAAATTATTGTTAATCTAACTGCACTGTCCAAGTTACAGTAGCTATTACAGCGAAAACATGCCATGCGATTGTTTGAGGACGGTGCCCCACAACAAAATATTTTTCCACAGGTTTCATACATTCACAAATAAAGATGAAATATTCACTTACTTTTTGAAAGTCTTTTCTGATTTGTCATCCAAAGGGTCCCAGCTATAATATGTAGTGTCGTTTTGTTAGATAAAATCCTTCTTTATATCCCCAAAAGTCAGTTTAGTTGGTGCCATCGATTTGAGTAATCCACTCGTTCAACATGCAGAGAAACGAATCCAAAAATCTACCCCAAAACTTTGTTTCAACGAGTCAAAATCCATTTTGATTTACTCCTCAGATACCCTAAAATGTAATCAAACTATAATATTTCTTACGGAGAGAAGTATGTTCAATAGGAAACCGATTTTAACAGGTGCGTAATGTCTTCATGGTGCATGCAAACATGAATTTCCAAGACTGTGTCCTTCTACTAAAACTGATATTTCTTATTCGTTTTTGAAGTTACAAGCCTGAAACCTTGAACATAGACTGCTGACACCCTGTGGAAGCCATAGGAATTGCATCCAGGGAGCTAATTTTCAATATGACCCTTCTCTTAAATTTCTAAGAGGATGGTCTCTCAAAAAGAAATCTGGTTGTTTTTTCTTTGGGATTTTCTCCTACCATATCTATTGATTTATATTCTCCTACATTATTTTAACATTTCTACAAACTTCAAAGTGTTTTCTTTCCAATGGTACCAATCATATGCATATCCTGGCTTCAGGGCCTGAGATACAGGCAGTTTACTTTGGGCAAGTCATTCAGACAGAAAGTGGAGAAAAAAGGGACCTAGCCATAAGAAGTTAAAATATATTTTGTAATGCTTGTACCCTTAAATTTGTATGAAAGTATGAAACTGAGTTTCTTGAGAGGGGAATGTGTGAGAAAAATTATGTATTTACCTGATTTGTTTAATATTAATAGTTAACCATTATATGCTTAACAATAGTAAGACATTTCTGTTCTACCAATGCTGTGTTTCTGTAAACAGATGTTTCCACTCTAGCTCCCTGCAGCTGGTTTAGACGTATGGTCAAGGACATAGGGCGGCTTGTGACAGAGATAAACTTGAGGAACAATATCGACATGTATTGTTACAAAGTCATCTTCTGTCTCTGAGTAACTTGGCCACACGGCACATAAGACAAAGAGCCTCTGAGAGTGACCACAGTTCTTCGGTCCATCCTGTTCTTTTCATAATCTTTCAATGGTACAGCTGTGGAGATATGAGGTGAACAGAGGCTGGCTTGAGCACTGTTAGCAATTCTATCAGCAGAAAGGAGCGTTGTCACTTGTTTGTGCACTGACCCAATACACATAGCCACAAGAAGAAAACAAGGTAGCTTATGATGCACTGATCTACCCGGGGAGGGGTGGAACCAGCCATGACTAATCATTTTTAGTGTCACCTATGTAAGACCCATGATTCCTCTGTAAGGTTGGGCTCTCAGTGAATCACCTACGGGTGGTTCGTTGACCAGCTCCATTATTGCAATTAATTGATAATTCTTAATTAAATCTTAACTGATAATAAATATTGATTGTTTGAAGAAATTACAAAGTCTCTCTCACTTGATTCGAATTTTACACGACAGTAACAGTAAGTTAACCCTGCCCTTTCATAATGTCTTGAATTTTAAGCAGCGCTTTCCGACTCTGGGGACTTCAGAGCAGTCTCATACTATTGTGTTACGTGCTGACTTGTGAGGTGAGGACTTTTTGGGACTGTCATCTGTCAAACTCCCTTTTTCAAACCACACACCGGCTTGTCTGCACTGGAGTCTCTCTCTCTCCATCTCTCATCTCTCTCTCTCTTGTCTCTGTTGTGAAGTAGCCTATAGCCCTCCTTTGTGCCCCAGTAGTGCTGGGCTCAGCATGCTGCCTGTGTCCAGAATGCAGCCTCAGCACTGTGAAGGCAATAGAATGGAAGGATAGAGGAGTGTATAGAGTGATAGAAGAGGAGAGCGATAGAGAGAGAGAGGGGGGATAGAGTGATAGAGGAGGAGAGTAGAGAGGCAATGCTCTGTTTTCAACATCCTCACCAATCCACCAAACCACAACTTTTAGCCCTATAGAGGTGGAATCAGCTTAGCCAACAGAAGAACAGTTATGTTCCAATATCCACACTGGCATACCACTTAGAATACATTGCTTCATACTAAATGGTATGCTATGGACATTTGAATGTGTTGTCTGCCTAATGTTATGGTACAGCTTTGGTAAGTAGGTTGTTTTGTGAGGTTACTTTGTTTCAAACAGAAAATTAATTGTGACTTTCTTGGCCTACATTCCAATTTGAGCTGTGCTAACTGACTACTCCAGCCGCTCTCAATAGAAGTCAGGTCACGTCTTTGAAGGAGAAGCCTACTTTTAACCGGCTGTAAGGTTCATGTTGGGAGTCAAACACAAATGGGCCTGTATAAATGAGGCCAGGGGGACCAATGTCATGTGATGAACACACAATGTCACAATGTCATGTGATGAACACACAATATCACCATGTCATGTGATGAATGCCATTTCACTATAACACAGTACTGTCAAGTACTGTCCATGTTAAAGGAATGATGAAGCATATGAGATTACTGTATCCCCTTCTATCACACTATATGTTTGTTTGTGTAGGTATGCATGGTGTGTGCATCGTTGTGTGTCAGTGTGTGTGTCGGGGTCAGTGTGTGTGTCGGTGTCTGTGTCGGTATGCCGGTGTCAGTGTCGGTGTGTTGTGTGGTAAGGCAAGGCTTAAGGCGGGAGATACATTGTGCAGTAACGTGGTGTGGATGGATGTATGTGTTTGAGAGGAGAGGAGTTCAGTCTCTGTGTGTAACAGGAGGAGTCCTGCTGTCCGTGTGGCCCTTGGTGTGACTAAAAACAGACACACAGCTGGTGCTCTAAGAGAGAGAGGGAGAGGGGGAGAGACAGAGAGAGGAGGAAGAGAGGGAAAGGAGAGAGCGAGGAGAGAAAGGGAGAGTGGTAGAGCAGTAGAGAGAGAGAGAGAGAGAGAGAGAGAGAGAGAGAGAGAGAGAGAGAGAATACCAGTGTGCTGGCGTTTCTTGTACTTCACTGCCAGTAAGAGCAGCAATAAACTGGGACAGCATCACCTGACCAGTGACCATGGGGATGGAGCCCAGAACACAGGAACAGCTTACGTCATCAACATCACATCCATCTAACATTCTGTCCGTTATGTCCTCTACATATAGCGACAACTGTTGAGCTTAGTTGGAATATAGTGTGGGTACTTCAGTAAAACAAATTTGTAAATTCGCATTTGAAGAGATTTGTGATTTGTCTTGCTTGGTAAATCCGACTGCTTTCTTCGCAAAGGAGATTTGTCAGTCAATTACATGAAATGTCATACCTGTGGAATAAGTAAAGAAAATAGTGTTTCCACCTAAATCTGTAAGAATTTTTCCCCTTGCCCCCTCAACCCCTATCCATACCCTCTTACACCCTACAGTTGGAAAAAAAGGGTTCCAAAGGGGTTCTTCGACTGTCCCCATAGGAGAACCCGTTAAGATTCCAGGGAGAACCCTTTTTTGTTCCAAACCCAAAAAGATTCTACTTGGAATCAAAAGGGTTCTACCTGGAATCAAAAGGGTTCTACCCAGAACCAAAAGGGTTCTACCTGGAACCAAAAGGGGTTATTCAAAGGGTTCTCCTATGGGGACAGCCAAAGAACCCTTTTAGGTTCTAGATAGCACCTTTTTTTCTAAGAGTGTACCCCTAGCTAATACTCCTGGGGCCAAACTCAATCTGGTCATTTCCCTCCAACCCTCATTCCTCTCCTCTTCTCTTCTTCTATATCCTTCACTCTCTCACTCTCATTCTCTATATGGGATAAGGCTATAGAATACAAGCCCTCTCTCTCAAGCATGATTGGTCAACTCCCCTTTCCCCTCTGCCCCCTCTCATTCTCTCTCGCCCTGCTTAAATACTTGTAACATAAAGAGAGAGAGGGAGGGAGGGAGGGAGGGAGGGAGGGAGGGGAGAGGGGGATGGGAGCGATGGGGGAGGGGAATTGTGTGTGTGCACTCTGTTGTCACTGGCATAGAGAGAGAGAGAGAGAGAGAGGGAGAGAGCGAGACAGAGAGAAAGAAAGAGTGAGAGCGAGAGCGAGAGAGAGAGAGTTGAGTTGAGTTGTGGAAAAAAAGCCTAGCAGTGAACACACGCTCTGCTCCCTGCTCTCTGCTCCACAGGATTATCTAACTGCTGATTAAGATCTGCTAGAAAGAGTACATGCTGGCATGAACAGGTAAGAACAGCTTCTCTCTCCTCCGTCTCAGTGTGTTGTAGTGTTGTGACTGCACTGTGTTGTGTTTATACTGTAGTGGGGTAGGTGGCGGCTGCTGTCTGTGTGTTTGACTTGGCCCTATCTCTAGAGTTGTAAATGAGTGAAGTGAAGGAAGTGTTGACTTGTCTTTGGCCACTGGCCACTATGTACATCCCCCAACCTCAACACCTCCTGTTCTTCTGTCCGTCTGTTTAGCCCCTGTGTGTTTCTCTGCCCTCTCTCTTACCTCTCTATATCTCTTTCTATAATTCTTTGTCATTGCCTGCACTGTTTATAGAATTGAATTCTGTTTATATAACTGTGCAAAGCAATTGTCTGCTTTTAGAAATTAAAATCTAAATGAATAAATCTGAATGAATAAAGCTAATTTAGAGATGCGTCTGTCAGGAGAAGTGAAATCAGTTCAATCCACTTAAGGCAGAACTCTTGTGTAGCCTGTAGGTTAGGGATAGTTGTGCCATATTGTGGTTATTGCATAATATTCACTTCCATATGATTGGATGGTAATTCTTGTACTGCTGTACATAGAGTTTCATGCTCTTCATTGCATTCATGAAACATGCTGAAATCCACATTTGTACAGATTTTGGATATTCATGGAATGTTGTATTTTTAAGTTGTTAAAAAAATTGGTTTAGCATGTTTTTATTTGGTCATGACTGTAATAGAAAATTGCATATGTTAATTCTGACTGTCAACAGACATTTTTCTATATTTAGCCTAGTATCTTCTAGCTGCTTTGAAATAGCCTGTGGAATGTGTGCATTAGGTTTTGAGATCCAAGTCCTTCAGCTATGTGCAATGTTTGAGACCTGACATAGTATGTTTGGCGTGATTATGTACAGCGCCTTCAGAAAGTATTCACAATCCTTGACTTTTTCACATTTTGTTGTGTTACAAAGTGGGATTGAATTGTAATTTTTGTTCCGCTATCCACACAAAATACTCTGTAATGTAAAAGTGGAAGAAAAATGTGAACATTTATTAAAGAAATTATGAAAAATAAACCACTAATATATCTTGATTAGATGAGTATTCACCCCCCTGAGACAATACATGTTTGAAACACCTTTGGCATCGATTACAGCTGTAATTTTGGGCAAGTCTCTAAGAGTTTTGCACCCTGGATTGTACAATAGTTGCCCATTATTCTTTTTAAAATTCTTCAAGCTCTGTCAAGTTGGTTGTTGATCATAGAGTACCATAGTATGAGTCAAAATACCAGTAAAACCTAGTGGTCAAACAAGGAAATGGTTCCAATAGTTTTTCCACCATTCATTTTTCCCATAGGGAATTAAAGAAACACTTAAAATAAGGGCTGTGTTTCGTGTAGGCTTAACATGGCGTGACGTTTTGATAACAGTGTAAATCACTCTAGGACAAGATTACTTTTATCAATACGTTCGCCTGTATTTACCCCCAAAAATGAAACAATAATTAGCCGCTAATGTGGCTGTCATAAAGAACTACAAACGCCATGATGATCTGGGCAAGACTGCCGAATCGAGGCAAAGGTAAGAATCTCTGGATTACTATCTAATGTTAGCTAAATGTAGTAATTCATAAATTGGCAATTCTGAGAACTGTCCTTGTGCAAGTTTTAAATTACCTGTTAGTAAAGGTGTCAGCTAGAGATGACATGCAGGAGCTTGCAGGGATTTGTAGTCTTGCTTGATGTCTACTTTGATGCTAATTAGCATTTTAGAATCTGAGAGTAAATAGAGCCTAATATATTGATAAAAGTCACCTTGTCCGAGAGAGATTTACAAGCCTATCAAAATGTCACACCAGGGTAAGTCTACAAGAAACACAACCCTTATTTTAAGTGTTTCTAAAATTCCATATGGGAAAAATGAATGGTGGAAAAACGATTGGAACCATTTCCCTGTTTGACCACTAGGTTTTATGGGTATTATGGCACCTCCAGTGTGGGGCTCTATTGCTAGACAGCCTTACCCTAGATATTCATGCCGATTTAAGTCAAAACTGTAACTAGGCCACTCAGGAACATTCAATGTCATCTTGGTAATCAGCTCCAGCGTAGATTTGGCCTTGTGTTTTAGGTCACAACCATTCAACTCTGTAACTGTTATAAAATCACCAATGGCCTCATGGTAAAATCCCTGAGCAGTTTCCTTCCTCTCCGGCAACTGAGTTAGGAAGGATGCCTGCATCTTTGCAGTGACTGGGTGTATTGATTGATCCTCCACAGCATAATTAATAATGGCACCATCCTCAAAGGGTTATTCAGTGTCTGCTTTTTCAATTCTTACACATCTACCAATGAGTGTTCTTCTTTGTGAGGCATTGGAAAACCTCCCTGGTCTTTGTGGTTGAATCTGTCCTTGAAGTTAACTACTCGATTGTGTGTGGGGGGTACAGAGATGGGTAGTCATTCAAAAATCATGTTAACCACTATTAATGAACACAGAATAACCACTCCTGAACTTATTTAGGCTTGCCATAACAATGGGGTTGAATACTTATTGACTAAAGACATTTCAGTTTTTTTTTTAAATATCAATTTCCAAAAATAATTACAAACAAAATTCCTCTTTGACATTATGGGGTATTGTGTGTAGATTAGTGACACCAAATCTACATTTAATCCATTTTAAATTCAGGCTGTAACACAACAAAAAGTGGAAAAAGTAAAGCGGTGTGAATACTTTATAAGGGCACTGTATTATCTGTTTAATTCTCTGTGACCTGATATTGTCCCGGGGCTGTTAGAGAAGCTAAAGTCATATTGGAACAATAAAGATAGAAATTACAGGACTAAAATACAATTCTTCTGGTTACATTAATTCCCTAGAAATGCTTTACATGTATTATCTCCAACCTTCAAAAATGAAATATTTGTTTTATTTGTCCTTGGAAACTAAAGAAAAGCAACAAATTAAAATGTTTTTCTTCAAATGTTTTATGTGTTTCATACATTTGGGGGGATTGTATTTTTGAGTGCTCTTAGAACATAGCAGCATTGTGAGTTGTCTTTTGTTTTGTATCAAAAGTATATCTAAAATCAAAGTCAAAGTCAGTTAAAATCGAACACGTGCTGTCAGTCAAACGTTGTTATCGGAACCATTTGGACTAATTCTACTGCCATAAATGTGTTTAGGCTCATTAGAATGCAATCTTTATAGCCCTAGCTAACCTACAGAGCAACAGAGCAGTTGTGTGCATCTCAGCCTCAACCGGTCTCAGTTAATGCACAGAGAGGAGTGGTATTCTGGGTCTTTCTGTGAGGCAGTCAGATTAAGAAATCCCTCATTAAAGCTATGGCCACAGCCTCACAATCAGCGTAATGCTCTGTTTCCCTTCCTGCCTGTCTCTGTCTAATGAATACCTTGTGTGTGTGTGTGTGTGTGTGTGTGTGTGTGTGTGTGTGTGTGTGTGTGTGTGTGTGTGTGTGTGTGTGTGCGTGCGTGCGTGCGTGCGTGCGTGCGTGCGTGCGTGCGTGCGTGCGTGCGTGCGTGTGCTTGTGAAGGAATTTGTCAACTTTTGTTGTGTGTTCAGATTTTGAATTGGTCTCGTTCTTGCTTGCATACATTTGTGTATGCGTGTGCATGTTCGTACAGAGACATTGTGCAGCTGTAATTGGCCTGTAACTGTCTTTCCTCTCCTTCTCCAGGGCTGGGTGTAGTAGTGTCAGTACCAGCAGCAAACCCCAGTGATGGACTACAGGCGGTCAGACGCTAACCTCAACCTGGCTCCTGCTATTCTCTCACAGTCCCACTCCCCTCCTAACTGAGACCAGCTCCGCAGAATGCTGAGTCCTATTGTCCCCTATAGTAAGTACCCTACACTTATCCCCTATATTGTAGGAAGTACACTGCTTTTCGTGATACATATCTGTAGTAAGTACACTACATTCCCACCTGAGCAGATTTTGAATTCTCAGGTGTTCTCAGACAATCTAGGTGTAGTGTTCACTCTGTACAGTAATTGTAAACAGAAGAGGAATCCACTGTACTGTACTGTAGCTAGTTATGAAAGGGTTTGAGTTTGTTGGCTCCAGCAGCTGCCTGTAGCTTCTAGTGCACTCTGAATGCACTCAGTGTTACTTTCCTGGCCACGGTCGGACATTGGCCCCGTCTTAACGTTCCATCACAAGGAGGAAAATAAGGAAAGGAAAGAGGAAGAGAGAGAAGAGGTTGGAGTGGGGATGGCTTGAGCAGCAGAAACCCTGTGGTTCTGACAGTGTCATTTCACAAACCTCAGTCAGTCCTCCTCTGGTTCAGAGTTTAGGCTACCACAGTGGTCACTGCTGCCTCCCCCTCTCCCTCTCTCTCTTCCCCTCCCTCTCTTTCCCTTTAACGCTGACCTGATGACTGACGTGTACATTTGGCAGGAGGTTAGGAAAGTGCAGCTCAGTTTCCACCTCATTTTGTTGGCAGTGGGCACATAACCTGTCTTCTCTCGAGAGCCAGGTCTGCCTACAGCGGCCTCTCTCAATAGCAAAGCTATGCTCACTGAGTATGTACATAGTCAAAGCTTTCCTAAATCTCTCCCTCTCTACCTCTCTGTTTCTCTCCCTCTCTCTTTCTCTCTCTCTCTCGCTGCCTCTGCTCTCTCACTCTCTGCTTCCCTTCCCCTTTACATCTCTGCCTCTCAATTCAAATGGCTTTATTGGCATGGGAAACATATGTTTACAAAGCAAGTGAAATAGATAAACAATAGTGAAATAAACAATAAAAAATGAACAGTAAACATTACGCTCATAAAAGTGTCAAAGGAATAGAGACATTTCAAATGTCATATTATGGCCATGTACAGTGTTATAACGATGTGCAAATAGTCTCTCTCTCTTTCTCTTCCTCTCTGCCTCTCCTCCTCTCTACCGCTCTCCCTCTCTCTCTCTCTCTCTCTACCCTTCCACCTCTCTGCCTCTCTGTCTCTCCACAAAAGCATTGTTTGGCTGCCAGCATGGGGCTGCTGCTTCTCTCTGCATTTCAAGAGCTCCTTTTCTCCCTGCTCTTTAACTCGATTCAAAGGAGCTTTATTGGCATGACAGTTACAAGAAAAGAGGTCGAAATCGAACAAAATGGCCAATTTAAAAAGTATTACTTCATAATAGCTTGGAATAAATCCTTTTTCTAGCAATCTGGAGTATGTTGAGGAGCGGTAGTATTTATTGTGGTGTTTGTGGGAGTGTGCTGGTAGGAATTTAACCTGGACAAACTTTGCAATTAGAGAAACTAAAGTATTTGTTGTGAAATTCAGATTCTTGTTCTTTCTTTAAATGTAATTGTCTGCTAGCTATTTAACAGAATGTGACTGGCAGAAAGGGTGTTGTATGTGTAGGATGAGGGTTGCAGTGGGTATCTAAGATAGAGGGGAGTGAGGCCTAAGAAGGTTTTATAAATAAGCATCAACCAGTGGGTCTTGCGCTGGGTATACAGAGATGGCCAGTTTACAGAGGAGTATAGAGTGCAGTGTTGTGTCCTATAAGGAAAATTGGTGGCAAATCTGATGGCCGAATGGTAAAGAACGTCTAGCTGCTCAAGAGGCACCCTTACCTGCCGATCTATATATTACGTCTCCGAAATCTAGCATGGGTAGGATGGTCATCTGAATCAAGGTTAGTTTGGCAGCTGGGGTGAAAGAGGAGCGATTACGATAGAGGAAGTCTAGATTTAACTTAGCCTGCAGCTTGGATATGTGCTGAGAGAAGGACAGTGTACCATCTAGCCATACTTCCAAGTACTTGTATGAGGTGACTACCTCAAGCTTTAAACCCTCAGAGATAGTAATCACACCAGTGGGGAGAGGGGCATTTTTCTTACCAAACCATATGACTTTTGTTTGGAGGTGTTCAGAACAGGGTTAAGGGCAGAGAAAGCTTGTTGGACACTAAGAATGCTTTGTTGTAAAGCGTTTAACACAAAATCTTGGGAGGGACCAGCTGAGTATAAGACTATCATCTGCATATAAATGGATAAGAGAGCTTCCTACTGCCCGAGCTATGTTGTTGATGTAAATTGAGAAGAGCGTGGGGTCTAGGATCGAGCCTTGGGGTACTCCCTTGGTAACAGACAGTGGCTGAGACAGCAGATGTCCTGACGTTACCAGAAGTCAGAAATGTTGCCAGATCACTAATAAAGGTCTGACCTTATTGTTATATGAAAAAAAATTTTTTGCAGTTGCTGCCCCTAACTGACTTAATAGAATATCTTATGTATAATCTTATTTTATGACATGTGGTAATTCAGTTGGTAGATCATGTTCTTACTGATGTCAGAACTGTTATTAACTGAGTTCCATCCGGTCCTTGTAACCAGGCAGACCATACTGACTGACCAATCAACGCTCTCCTCTGCTCTCCTCAGAACATGTAGATCCAAGAATGTCACAAACTACTGGTGGAGTATTTTGAATGCCTTCGAATTCCTCTTGACTACGGGACACTGCTTTCTTTTACTGGACTCATTCAACACACCTAATATTGGGCGTTTGTCTTAGATGGTCTCGGCTGGGTCTGCCTCTACACACACAATACAGGTTTTCTTGAAGTGTGACTGTAGAACTTCAGGCCATTCATTAGAAGAGAAGCGCTGTCGTGCTGTGGTTGTGTGTGGTTTCTCTCTCCCTCCCTCCCTCCCCCTCCCTCTCTCTCTCTCTCTCTCTCTCTCTCTATTATTTTATTGACAGCTTCTTCATGATTCTTCAGGACACAGATCATGTGAAGAGGAGGCTTAATGTATGTTGCGTACATGTGAACAATCTCGCCTACATGTCGGAATTTTCTTGGTGGAGAAGACAGAAGGAACATTCCTACTTTTTAACGTTACTTCTGACTCCTAGCGCTGGCATTTCAGCCCAGTCTGTTCAGCATAGTGTTCACACACACACTCTGTGCTACTCTTTGTTCCCATAGAGAGCTTTCTTAGATCTAGATAAACACACACACACGCACACGCACACGCACGCGCGCACACACACACACACACACACACACACACACACACACACACACACACACACACACACACACACACACACACACACACACACACACACACACACACACACACACACACACACACACTGCACAAATGCACTCTTTCCAGATAGAGAACAGATCTTTTATTCACCTTCTCTTTTCCCTCACATCGCCTCTGTGTTAGTCCGTCCGGCCTTGGTCCCTAACCCCTGGCTCGTGGCTCTCTCTCCCCTGTCCAGGAGACCCCAAGCTGGGCGTGGCAGCTAGGGCCGGACCTGAAGGAAACCTGAGAGAGATTCCAGGGGCCATAAATACTCCTGGAGGGATTTGGTGCAAAGAATCTGTAATCTGCACTTCAAACAGGCTCCTAAATCAGTCCCAGGCCGGCAACCCAGGAGTGCCCTAACTCTTGTTGCTGGGAGCCCCCACTGTTGTTGGTGAAGGGATACCTTTTCTTTTCAACCCACCGACGCACATATGCCTGCCTGGCCTGACTCGGAGTAGATTAGAGCAGCTACTCAGATCCGGCAGATTTTATAGCTCTCCTTTCTGTGACCCCACTCTCTCTCTTTACTCTCTCGTTTTCACATTTTGTTCTCTCGTTCTCTCTCTCTCTCCCTCGCACACACTTTCACTCTTGTTTTCTCTCCCTCTCTAAGAACAACTTGACCCATGAAAGCCGGGCTGACTTGAGTCATGGAGCTGTTTGAAATAAGGAGAGGCAGGGAGGGGAACCCCCACCCCCCCCCCCACCCCCACCCCGAAGGACCAGGTTGGAGCATGGCTCCCATGTGTATCTGCGTAGCACTCCTCTTACTCATTGCTCCCCAGGCCGGTCACTCTATAAAGCGAGTCAAACTGGTCCAAACGACATTCTAAGTTTGAAAGAAAGGCACATGTTTTGAAAATGGAAAGCACAGGAAAAGCACACAATTCTAATGCAATCCAGTATAGTGAAAGGACCAAGAATGGAGCATGGCTCCAGCATATATCTGTTCTAGTCCAGGTTGGACCAGCATAGAGAGTAGTGTTATGGGTGGTGTATTGGATGGTGCAGTGAAGGGCCCCAGGACACCCTTGAATAAACACAGAGCCCGCTGAAGTTTCTGTGTGAATGAGAGGCTGGGATCATTAGTGAGGGGTGTGAATGGGCTCTAATTAGCCCCCAGCGCAGTGTGTGTGTGTGTGTGTGTGTGTGTGTGTGTGTGTGTGTGTGTGTGTGTGTGTGTGTGTGTGTGTGTGTGTGTGTGTGTGTGTGTGTGTGTGTGTGTGTGTGTGTGTGTGTGTGTGTGTGTGTATGTCGGTGTGCGTGTATCTGGGTGTGTCCGCGCAGTCTTATATGAGTGCTTACATGCATATGTGTTTATATTGTGTTCTGGCATGCATACAAGTGTGTGAATGTCCAGAGATGGGGTAGAGGGTTGGGGTCCCTAGGCCCAGCTCAGCACAACCAGGCCTCCCTCTCCCTGGGTTCACCAGCTCATTATGGAGACCTTCGCTACCATTAAGTGCCCAATTAAGAGGCACACCCACACTCACACACACACTTCACAAGGGTTCTGAGGCAGCGGAATTCAACCTGAACAATGAGACTCACCGTCTTTCACAGTTCACACCATGGTGGCTAATTAGTAAATGACCTTACTTGAGAAATAACACTTCTACCTTCATCGTTAGCAATCCATTAGTAATGTACAACATACGTATCGTAAAACACACCACAGCATCATTGAGTTGCTCCAACAACTGTGTAGTAACATTGTATTAAAAAAATGTCAGTTACATAATAGTATTTTATTGTGAGCTTTTATGTATTTAGTGTTGTGTGTGTGTGTGTGTGTGCTAACAAATCTCATAGCTGTTGTCCATGTGGTCAAAGCGGAGGGCAGGGAGAGCGAGAGAGAGCGAGAGAGAGAGAGAGAAAGAGAGAGAGAGAGAGAAAGAGAGAGAGAGTATGAATAGTGGGAGAAAGGAGATTAGAAGGAGAAGATGGAGCAGAAGAGCTGTAGAGAGAGGGAGATATAAAGGAGTAGATTGGAGGAGGAGGAGGAGAAGGAGGGAGGAGGAGGAGGGGGAGGAGGGAGACAGATGGAGGTGGTGATTGGTCATCACAGAGCCCCCCCCCCCCCCCCTCCCCCATTGATTTTAATAGTCACTCTCACTCAGATATCATACTAACATAGAATTGCAGGAAATTAGCTTTAAAACTGCAAAATTGTCTCTCCACCCTATGTCAAAATGGTTAGAATTGTAGGAAATTAGCTGTAAAATTGTACGTTTTTCCCCCCCTCCATGGCAAAATGAGTAGAATTGCATGAAATTAGTTATAAACAAAATGTAGCTTAGGGGTCCCAAAAGGCAAGTGCCTTCAGAAAGTATTCATGCTCCTTGACCTATTCCACATCTTGTTGTGTTACCGACTGAATTCAACATTGATTTAAATATATATATCTCACCCATCTACACACAATACCCCATAATGATAAAGGGAAGACATGTTTTTAGACATTTTAGCAATTTTCTTGAAAATGAAATACAGAAATATCTCATTTACATAAGTATTCACACCCCTGAGTCAATACTTTGTAGAAGCCCTTTTGGCAATGATTACGGCTGTGAGTCTTTCTGGGTAAGTCTCTAAGAACTTTCCACACCTGCATTGTGGAACATTTACCCATTATTCTTTTCAAAATTCTTCAAGCTCTGTCAAATTGGTTGTTGAGCATTGCTAGACAACCATTTTCAGATTTGGCGTTGTGTTTTAGGTTATTGTCCTGCTGAAAGGTGAATTCATCTCCCAGTGCCTGGGAGAAAGCAGTTTTCCACTAGGATTTTGCCTGTGCTTAGCTCCATTCTGTTTATTTTTTATCCTGAAAAACTCCCCAGTCCTTAATGAATACTAGCATACCCATAACATGATGCAGCCTCCATTGTGCCTGAAAATATGGAGACCGATACTCAGCATGGATTTGCCCCAAACATAACATTTTGTATTCAGGACAAAAAATGAATTCTTTGCTCATTTTTTGCAGTATTACTTTAGTGCCTTATTGCGAACAGGATGTGAAGTAACTACAATGTTGTTGATCCATCCTCATTTTTTCCTATCACAGCCATTAAACTCTGCAACTTTTTTAAAGTTACCATTGGCCTCATGGTGAAATCCCTGAGTGGTTTCCTTCCCCTCCGGCAACTATTTTTGTAGTGACTGGGTGTGTTGATACACATCCAAAGTGTAATTAATAACTACACCAGGTATAAAGGATATTCAATGTCTGCCATTTTTTTTACCCATCTACCAATAGGTGCCCTTCTTTGCGAGGCATTGGAAAACCTCCCTGGTCTTAGTGGTTGAATCTGTGTTCGAAATTCACTGCTGGACTGAGGGACCTTACAGATAATTGTATGTGTGGGATACAGAGATGAGGTAGTCATTCAAAGATCTTGTTAAACACTATTATTGCACACAGAGTGAGTCCATGCAACTTAGTATGTGACTTGTTAAGCACATTGTTTTGGACTCCTAAACTTATTTAGACTTGCTATAAAAAAGGGGTATAACATTTATTGACTCAAAACATTTCAGCTATTTTGTAATTAAGTAATTCATTTTTTGAAATCGAAAAACATAATTCCACTTTAACATTGTGGGGTATTGTGTGTAGGCCAGTGATCCCAAAAAATCTAAATTACAATCAGGCTGTAACACAACAAAATGTGGAAAAAGTCAAGAGGTTTGAAGGCGCTGTATAGGCACTGTATACGGACCCTGTTTTTCTTAAATGGGGTTGGGGAGAAGCGGCTGTGGACTCTACCATTTGTGGACGTGTGTGAGGACAGGGTAGCAGGGTAGCAAGCACGGGGGATGGGAAGCGTTGTTTTCTAAAATGACAAGCGAGAGGGAGAGAGAGAGAGAGATAGATAGAGGGTGGGTGTGTTGGTGTGTCAGTGGCCTGAGAGAGAATAAACATGGTGGCTATCTAAAACTGCTGTGTGTCCGCTCCTACAATCTCACTGTCCATATAGAGTATTTCAGAGGGGTTCCAGATTTTTTTGGAGAGTGCTGTAAATGAGGCTGTAGAATAAAGGCTGTAGACCTTAAATGGGATTTGCTTTTGCTGCTGCTGCACACACATTATCATCAGTAGGACTATGTATTTTCAACATTCATTAAGATCTGATCTCATCATGTCAACGTTCCTTTTTATTATGTTTATCCATTTCGTCTTGAATGGTAACACATATATATCTTCCGCTGATGGATGTTTGGGGAATAAAGGAGAGAGAGAGAGAGAGAGGGAGAGAGAGAGAGAGAGAGAGAGAGAGGAGAGAGGGAGAGAGGGGGAGAGAGAGAGAGAGAGAGCGAGAGAGAGGGAGCGAGAGAGAGAGAGAGAGTAGCTCTTACCAATAGGTTGAAGGTTTTCTGTTACTGACAAACTACAGAGGAGCAAGAGAGTGGTTAATAGGGATGCCAAATTATTTCTAGATCAGTGATTTCATGCAGTCCGACTGACTCCCTCTGTGACACTGTCGTCCGGTGAAACATGGTTGTGGGTAGATTGGTGTTTTTATGGAGAAGCATGGTTGTGGTTTGGTTGGTAGATTGGTGTTTTTATGGTAGAGTCCCAGTATGCAGGAGAAGAACCACCTCAACCAGATAAGCATGTTGGATATTAGCGTCATAAATCAAACACAGGAGAGGGAGGAGAGAAAGGTACCAAGAGTATTGAGGGGTACGTCTGATTAACACATTCATAGGGTGGTTTTCTGAACTAAGAAGCACTTTACTGAATCTCCATCGAACAACATTTTTTTTGTCTAGGACTAGTCTCAGATTCTCAATTCTCGGAGAGCTCGATTCTTATTTTCTTGTTTACTTCCCTTATTTGGTTGTTCCCTGTGTGTGAATTAGTATGAGTCTTTTATAATACAGGTGAAGCAGAACGGTGTAAATGAGAGGAACATTGTTTAACATTCCAGTAGAGAGACTAGCCCTGCAGATAACCACTCTATAAACAATTAGCTGAGGCTATAGCATGCTGGAGCTGCATCCTGCTTGGCATTGATTACCTGTTGTTGACTGAATACATAACAGTAGAGCAACAGACTGGCTGGCTACCCTGCTTTATCTCAGCCGCACGATTGTGATTTATCAGCGCAAATACAGCCTCTGTCACACACTGTCTCTCTCTCTCTGTTTCTCTCTTTCTTTCTCTCTCGGACGTGGAGCTACTCTACCCTCTCTCTCTCTCATCTCATCTCGTCTCGTCTCATCTCTGTCCAAGTGATTTATATTTCCAGCATTCAGTTTGAGCTCAGAGCACCGGGCTTCAAAGGTTTTTTTAACGTGACTGTTTCTGAAACAGAATTCCACACATTCTTCCTCCGTGCGTTAGAATCTCAATGAACTGTTCTGGACTCTTCTCCCCCTGCAGTTGTCTGTGTTGGGCTGTGGGGGACAGGCTAAAGCACTGAAACCTTTTAGGATCCTTCAGACCGTCTCAAAACCTGTTTGCGCTGTGAATTCTCTCAGGGAATGTCTGTGTCTTCTGCCAGACAGACAGACGGACGGACGGACAGACAGACAGACAGACAGAGTGGCAGTTTGAGGTCAATGATAGAAGGTGGAGGCACTTAGTTAACCTAGAATGTGCTTTAATACTGCACACATGCGCTGCGTTTTCAATTCAGGTCTGAGAAGGGATCTATCAACCGTGTTTGTGTTTTTTGAGGCTTAGGGTTGTCAAGGAGACTAATCATGTTTAGACAGCCAACATAACACTTTGAGATTGTTAGGTAAACATGAATACACATGTGTAGATCATTTGTGAGAACATACACAAGCACGTTTAGGAATCAATTTCCCTACTGGCATACTGAGGAAGAAGCCAGTACATCAAAGAAAGACGCTGCCCATTTAATAAACAGCAGTTCAATCCACAACTGAGTTTGTAGGGAGAGAGGCTTCATGCAGTCTGCAAACATTTGATTAGGAGCAGCAATGAATGGATTTTATAGATGCTGCTGACGTTTTATGTTGGGTCTTGTTTCTCCGGCCCTGGGTACAGGGGGTGGAGTATGTGGCTAGTTTACAGGTTTTGCTGGGTTAGGTGGGGTTGGAGGTGGACTGCGTGGCTCGCTCTCCCTGAATACAGGCTGATTGGATTTATCCAGAGAGGGAGAATCTGTCTCCTCCTCTCCCCTCCCCTTCTCTCCATCCTTTCTCATTTATCTGTCTAATTTAATAGGTACTCCGTCCCAGAAGGCTTGTTGCATCCATGTCAGTTCTGTTCCTCGGGGCAGAAAAACAGTGCGGCCAGGGGAGATAATAGGCGGAGCTGGAGAGGAGGGAGAAGAGGGGGGAGACCCCCAGGGGAGCAGTGAAACAGCACCGGGGCCTTGGCCCATCCAGTACTAGGCTGCCTGCCAGGCTCACGTTTCAACCTCTGCCTCATAGAAAACCACAACACACTGACTGACAGTTCAGCTCCAGTCCACCATAACGGATCTAAACTCCCAGTTTCACTCAGTTAACCCGAAAAGCAATTGTGCTGTTGGAAACTGAGGAACACAAGTGAGTGAACGATTCGAAAGGCAAAACCAAATGTTTAGCAAACACTGTTCCTCAGCTCTTTTAAGTTAAAACCCTCCTCCTCTCCTCTTCTCTCCGCAAATGCCATAGCCAAGTGAGGAATACCACTGAACGGGTCAAATCTACCTAACTACCCTAGCACTGCTCCTAAACCCTCTCCTCCTCAGCGGCCTACCCAAAGTCATATGAAAGAGCGCTCTGCCACCATAACGCTCTCCTTTCCTCTACAAAAGGATGCAGCAGCAAAGACGCACACAAACACACAGGTCCCTCAATAAATCCCCGGTAGGGACAAAGGCTGTCAGAGGGCTAGCTGCTGCTGCATAGATTAATACCATTTCCATAATTAGGCCTCAGGCAGCCAGCTGACAATAGGATCCTCTAGGCTTTGTCTCAGAGCCAACGGAACGGTCCGATGACACACAAACACACAAGCTGGACGGCAGGGCTGAGGGGCCAGAGAGGATGTTTGGTGGACGAGTAGCTCTCACAATGACTGAAGAGACTCTGAGACAGTAGGACTAGAATGGTCAGTAGGGAACATCTGTCACTCTCTCTTTTTCTCATGGGCTGAGAGGACACACACATATTCACACACGTAAACATAGGCAAAAGCGCAAATACAAATAAGTTGCTCATCAGGTGTAGATGTGGAAGAGATACTGAAGAATGTCCCTGAATTTATTTGTGCAAATGTTATATTAACTTTACAAGTCGACAATCAATGCATATTTGATGTGCAGTTCTGGAGAGTTGAACTGGACATTACAGAGCACGGCGTTGGCAATATGAAGTCTTTAAATACTCTCCCATTTACAGAGTAAAGCAGATCTTTTCATTCAGTAAGCTTCCAAAACAAATGAAACTAAGAGAGTTTCATAATATTTATTACTGCCAATGACCTTTCTAAATGTGGGTTTTTACCCATAATCCTGTGTGATCATGAACATTTGACTGAGAGGTCTCTGCGCCTACAGTACAAAATTCCCCATAGAGATGTGGCTTTATAAACCACAAAATCCCACAGAACTAGATAGAATTACAGGATCTGAAAGAGCAACTAGAGAGCAACGTTGCCATAGTTTTCGACTGTGGATGAACAACACCGCTATGTGCACCACGTGTGAACTCTATGCTGCACATAGCGAATTATTATCATGTGTTATCAAGCTTTTGAGAACACATCCTGTAATCGGCCTGTGTGTAGCTGGTGTAGAGAGTCAGGCACAGGACAGCAGATATGAGTAATCAACGTAATTTACTCAAGATTCACAAAATACAACACAATATACCTAGCCCACAATAACGGACTGTATACAAGACAAACAATTACTCACAAACAAACATGGAGGAACAGAGGGTTAAATAATGAACAAGTAATTGGGGGATTGAAACCAGGTGTGTAAGACAAAGACAAAACAAATGGAAAATGAAAAGTGGATCGGCGATGGCTAGAAGGCCGGAGACGTCGACCGCCGAACGCCGCCCGAACAAGGAGAGGGACCGACTTCGGCAGAAGTCGTGACATTACCCACCCCTTGACGCGCGGTTCCAGCAGCGCGCCGACACCGACCTCGGGGACGACCCGGAGGACGAGGCGCAGGGCGATCCGGGTGGAGACGGTGGAACTCCCGCAGCAACGAAGGGTCCAAGACGTCCTCCACCGGCACCCAGCATCTCTCCTCCGGACCGTACCCCTCCCACTCCACGAGGTACTGAAGGCCCCTCGCCCGATGCCTCGAGTCCAGGATGGCTCGAACAGCATACGCCGGGGCCCCCTCGATGTCCAGAGGGGGCAGAGGAACCTCCCGCACCTCAGACCCTTGAAGTGGACCAGCCACCACCGGCCTGAGGAGAGACACTTGGAACAAGGGATTAATACGGTAATCTGGGGGAAGCTGTAACCTGTAGCATACCTCGTTCAGTCTCCTCAGGACAGCAGATATGAGTAATCAATGTAATTTACTCAAGATTCACAAAATACAACACAATATACCTAGCCCACAATAACGGACCATATACAAGACAAAAAAATTACTCACAAACAAACATGGGGGAAAAGAGAGTTAAATAATTAACAAGTAATTAGGGGATTTAAACCAGGTGTGTAAGACAAAGACAAAACAAAACTGAAAATGAAAAGTGGATTGGCGATGGCTAGAAGGCCGGTGACGTCGACCGCCAAATGCCGCCCGAACAAAGAGAGGGACCGACTTCGGCGGAAGTCGTGACACATCCCCTCCACTGGCGCACCGGACACCCCCGCAGCCCCCATAAGCCAGGGGGTCCTCAAGCTCTGGGCGTCCATGCACCTGTCATAGATGTCAATAAATTTGGATTAAAAGATTATTTTGACAGTAACCCTCCGAAAAGTCATTCATAAACCTTTTTAATGTCCATATGTACTAGGAAGCTATAGTTTGGACACCTACTCATTCAAGGGTTTTACTTTATTTTTTACTGTTTTCTACATTGTAGAATAATAGTGAAGACATCAAAACTATGAAATAACACATATGAAATCATGTAGTAACCAGAAAAGTGTTAAACAAATAAAAATATATTTTATATTTGAGATTCTTCCAAGTAGCCACCCTTTGCCTTGATGACAGCTTTGAACACTCTTGGCATTCTCTCAACCAGCTTCATGAGGTAGTCACATGGAATGCATTTCAATTAACAGGTGCGCCTTGTAAAAAGTTAATTTGGGTTATTTCTTTCCTTCTTAATGCGTTTGAGCCAATCAGTTGTGTTGTGACAAGGTAGGGCTGGTATACAGAAGATAGCCCTATTTGGTAAAAAGACCAAGTCCATATTATGGCAAAAACAGTTCAAATAAGCAAAGAGAAACGACAGTCCATCATTACTTTAAGACATGAAGGTCAGTCAATGCGGAACATTTCAAGAACTTGGAAAGTTTCTTCAAGTGCAGTCGCAAAAACCATCAAGTGCTATGATGAAACTGGTCGCCACAGGAAAGGAAGATGCAGAGTTACCTCTGCTGCAGAGGATAAGTTCATTAGAGTTACCAGCCTCAGAAATTGCAGCCCAAATAAATGCTTCACAGAGTTTAATTAACAGACACATCTCAACATCAACTGTTCAGAGGAGACTGCATGAATCAGGCCTTTATGGTCGAATTACTGCGAAGAAACCACTACTAAAGGACACCAATAATAAGAAGAGACTTGCTTGGGCCAAGAAACACGAGCAATGGCCATTAGACCGGTGGAAATCTGTCCTTTGGTCTGATGTGTCAAAATTTCCAACCGCCATTTCTTTGTGAGACGCAGAGTAGGTGTACGGATGATATCCGCATGTGTGGTTCCCACCGTGAAGCATGGAGGAGGAGGTGTGATGGTGTGGGGGTGTTTTGCTGGTGTCTCTGTCCTCTCTGTCACTTGATCGCTCCCTGCGCGCAGCTCCCTTTGCATGCACTCTGCTCATGCTGTTACTGAGTCTGTGTATCCATAGCAATGGCTCCAGTTGGGTTGCTCTGCCAGATATATTAGAGAAAGGAGGAGATAGGAATCCCACTGGGAAATCAATGGAGGAACGCATAATGCCCCACCAAGCAGAATGTCGACCAATCGCGTTCACATTGTCATGCTGTGTCACGCGGTTGCTAAGCTAATCATCACTCAAAGTACGTAATGTCACGAATCCAAAGCTATACAATATTACAGATAGCAAGTTAATTATCTCACGTCTCAGAAAAGATTTCTAATGTTGTACTTCTTGTTGATGAAATTCATGTTAATGTTGGGTTTTTGAGCTAGTGCCCAATTGACTATCATTTCCTCCTTGAAGGTGAGCTTTACATGTCCCAGAATCGCCCAAAATGCACCGCACGGCCCATTGACGTAGCGTTGGCCACGTACACAATGGCCGTTAGTACGATTCCAATGGAGTATCCCATCTCCTCAAAAGTATCTCTGGCTCCCTCTGCTCAAGGAATAAAGAGATATAAGAGGGCAGTTAGCTACTTTTCGTCACTCTAAACTCCAACAAAACTCATGGAACATTATATATTTTTTAAAAATCATCTCTCCTCTTATATTTAACGAGGTTGAAGCACTTCCGACACTGTTATGATCTTAATCAGACATGAATGTACCAATCAGCAGACCACGAGCCTACGGCTCAGCTTCAACATTTTTGCGATCAAATTAGTAATACCCGAGCCTTACCAGCACCCTAGTTATTGATTAAAAAACAGGCCCAACCCGGCCCTAACCCGATGTATAATATCGGTGCCCATCGGGCTTGGGTCGGGTAGAAGAGCTCTAAGCTGGAGAGAAGACTGTTTCACCTTTTCTCAGCGGAGGGATGGCAAGTTTGGTGAGAAACAGCCTCACCGCTACTACCTCCCTCCCTCCATCCCTCCCTCCATCCCTCCCTCTCTCCCAACAGACTGACTGACAATCAGATGCAGGCCATCAGTCCAATAAAATAAAAAAACGGATTACTATGCTCACTCAGCTGTGCCTCACAAGTAATACAACAAATGATCTATTACCAGTGTGATCATATACCTACAATTATATAATTGTATATTTTCAAAATGGTCTGAGAAGAACAACATTGGCAAGGCAATTCAAGCATAGCCAATATGCAGTGCTAATGTAATGAGCTTATAGCCTACTGTACAAACCTCCATGCAACAAAATGTTTTTTAATGTTGCATAGGCTTGTGTTTTTTAAGTCATGCTTTAAAAAAAAATCTGATCGGTAGATCTCGGCTTGCCTTTGAACTCAGAAAGGGATCTTGATTCAGAAAAGGTTGGCGACCACTGACCTACAGTATAGATATATACACTATTTAGTTGCTATTTAGCTGCTATTTATACACTTTAAAGAAATTATACATCAAGTAGCCAAACAATGAGGAAAAAAGATGTCGGCATGAGGATATATTTTGCTACTATTTATTGTTGAACTCAGCAGGTTTTGTCTGGCTAATAGCCTACACAAATGGGCTGCAATCAAGGTAAGTTAAAGTATACCCAACTTGAGAATCCCCTGGTCTACTGATGTCCTCCTTGCTGATTCTCTCTCTGTGTCTCTTTTATTCTTTATTTTTCTTAGAAAAACCTATCTCTATGTCTGTGCTTGTCTCTCTCTTTTTATTATGTAGAGGCCTATAGTAGCTACAGTATGCGACTGCGTCACCTTGCATTTTCGTGTACAAATGTTTTCACCATGGCCTGTAGGTCCAGTTTGTGGGCTTGACTGCTTTCTATACAGAGTATTGACAACCCAGATGGTCTTTCCTGAGACATTGTGCATTATACACCGAGTGTAACCATCCCTGTAACTGTCGTTTCTGTGGAGAGATAATTTTCTAAAATAAAACGAATAAAGAACTACCTAGGAACGAAGCAAAAGGCTCTCGTTCTCATATGCCCTTTTGAACACCCGAGGAAGCTCCACTCATTACAGTGGCGTCGTCGTAGCCTTGACCACAGCATTTGTTCACCGATATCCACTTACTTTCATCAGTTCAATCATTTATTTTTCAAGGCCTGAGGTACTTTGAGGCACTTTGATCAGTCACATTCTTGAATTCTAAGAAACAAATACAGTATCAATGTATTATTCTACAGTACCAATGTATTATTTGACATTGTAGAATAACAGAGAAGACATTGAAGCTATGAAATAACACATATGGAATCATGTAGGAAACATAAAAGTGTTAAACAAATCAAAATCTATTTTAGATTTTAGATTCTTCAAAGTGGCCACCCTTTGCCTTGATGACAGCTTTGCACACTCTTGGCATTCTCTCAACCAGCTTCACCTGGAATGCTTTTCCAACAGTCTTGAAGTTGTTCCCTCATATGCTGAGAAATTGTTGGCTACTTTTACTTCACTCTGCGGTCCAGGTCATCCCAAACCATCTCAATTGGGTTGAGGTCGGGTGATTGTGGAGGCCAGGTCATCTCATGCAGCACTCCATCACTGTCCTTCTTGGTCAAATAGCCCTTACACAGCCTGGGGGTGTGTTGGGTCATTGTCCTGTTGAAAAACAAATGATAGCCCCACTAAGCGCCAACCAGATGGGATGGTGTATTGCTGCAGAATGCTGTGGTAGCAATGCTGGTTAAGTGTGCCTTGAATTCTAAATGTTTTGAGGATGGACTGACTGTATTATTTGACATTAATAGACTGGTTTTGCCCACAACGACTTTCTATCCCAGCTGGGAGAGAGCTTGAGGACGGCTCAGGTCATGCAGGTTCAGATAGGACTATACAGGACAGTTGTATCTTTTTGTAAAAATCTGTTGGTCGCTGATTAGTATGCTGTTGAATCGAAAATTTGAATTTCCAACTTTAATTACTGAACAAGTAATTACATTAATAGCAGGCTTGCGACACCGTGTATAGCTTTGTGAAATGTTAGGCTTAACAAGAGATAATTACGACCAAATAGGCCTACCAATAAACATTTATCCATTAGCTAAAGCAAAGATATAGGCTACCTGCACTGGCACCACAGAATGCCTATCATCGATTAGATAGGCACCCCCAATAGTCTCAATTTCAGCACCATGGACAGCGATCGGTAGTCTATACTTTGTGAGTGGCTGTTTGGCCGACGCATTCAATGTATTTATTTTTTAAATGTGGGGGGACTCCGACCTTATTGGGGGTCCAGAGAAACTGCGTTACGCCAGTGATCGCATCATTAAGAAAAGAGGGAGGGAGGTTTTTTCTAATATGAGAAATAAACTGCCCTAGTGAGTCCGATTTTCCGTAAAGATTTCACCCAACCTGTACCATATGCCCCAGGTCTCCCTGGAACAGGATCCGTCTGTATAGCTCTTGGCATGCTGCTCTGATGATGGAGTGGCCAGCAGTTAGACCCCCCTGGATGCCTCAATGAGTCCTCTAACATCCTAATGTCCTAACGTTCGCCTCCTCCATCCTCTTTGGGTCCTCACGCCTGCTGTCCAGTCCCTCCCTCCCCCTCCTCTCCACCTTCCCCTTCCTCCCTATGTCCGCTGCAGATTTTATGAGATCCCCTGGGCTTCCATCTGTCTCTGTCCCACACTGGCTCCGTTATTGGGCCTTACGCTGCTCACAAACTGCCTGCTGCCGCAGATGGGAACGGACTGGCCTGCAGGACATGGAGCTAAGTCTCTCTGTAGCAACACACTCTCTCTCTCTCTCGCTCTGTTTCTCTCTCTCTCTCTTTGTCTCTCTCTCTCTCTCTCTCTCTCTCTCTCTCTCTCTCTCGTCTCTCTCTGTCTCTCTCTCTCTTTGTCTCTCTCTCTCTCTCTCTCTATCTCTCTCTGTCTCTCTCTGTTTCTCTCTCTCTTTGTCTCTCGGACATGGAGTTACTTTACCCTCTCTCTCTTTCTCTCTCCCTCTCTCTCTCGCTCTCTCTCTCTCTCTCTCTCTCTCTCCGTCTCTCTCTCCAACCTGCCGGACAATGACTTCTAAGTCAAACCACAGAGATATATGGTCAGCTGGCTGGGTGTGGAGTGGAGAATGTCCAAATGTCTTTAAGCATGTTTCCTAAAAAGACTGTGGTGTCCTAGTACATGTCGTTAATGTGTCTGGAAGGACCGCAGTGTGTGGCAGGCTTAAGGGACTTATTACTTTAACTGGTTTGGATGTTGGGAACTTAAGGCAGTCTGTGGATTTGAATATGAAGGACTTCATAATCCAACAGCCATCTGCTCTGCTGCTCTGATCTGATGGGACTGAATTAATAGGGAGGCTGTAATCTGAAGAAAACACATGGAGAAGCTGAAGAGAGGTTGGAGGTTTCCAGGGGGGAGGGGGGGAGAGAGAAAAATGCCAACCGTTTAGGTTGAGGAAAGAAACAGAGTGAAAAAGCCACAGCGGTTGGTGGATATTGAGGTTGATTTGATTTAAATGATTGATATAAAAGATGCCGTTTGAAGAAGAAAAATGGGGGTTGGAGGTTGGAGGTTTCCACTGGGCGGAGAGAGAGCGACGGAGGCCAAAGTTTAGTAGTTGAGGAAAGCAGCACAGTCAGAGTGAGACAAGCAAATGAAAGAGTGAGGAAAGGCACAGCGGTTGGTGGATGTAGTTGAGGTTTGAGAGAGAGAGAGAGAGAGAGAGAGAGAGAGAGAGAGACAGAGAGACAGAGAGACAGAGAGAGAGTGGATAGGAGTCCAGGCTCCAGCCTCAAAGTCATACAGACAGAGGAATGACTCATGGATCATCAAGCAGCTAGGCCTCTCTCTATTGCTGAAGGGAATACTTTGTGTGCATCCCAAATGGCAGCTTACGTAGTGCACTACTCTTATGGATCCTATGGATCCAGAAGTAGTGTGCTAGAAAGGGAATGGGGAGGGTGCCATCTGGGGCGCAGACTAGAAGAGGCCAGGCAAGTAATAATGACAGCTTCTTGTTGTTTATTCCTTTACTTTACCCCTCCTTTCCTCTTCACTCCATCTACCTGGCTATAGTTCAAGTCCTCCACTCCTCCTCTCCTCTGCCTGTTCTGCCTGGCAATAGTTCTAGTCCTCCACTCACCAGGCCAAATCGTGACAGTTCAATAATGCCAAACTATTCCTGGAATGTCAAGCTAACGCCTCAGCAAGAAGCAGCCTGACTGTGTGAGTCTATGAAACGGCTGATTCTACTAACATCAATAGTTTTTTTTCAAATGCTCCCCTTCTCCCTTTTTTTGCTGGTCTTCTCAGTGGATTGAACATGCGTGATCTATCAGAGGCTCGCTGCGTTGTGCTACACACAAACGCGCACCAACACACACACACACACACACACACACACACACACACACACACACACACACACACACACACACACACACACACACACACACACACACACACACACACACACACACACACACACACACACACACACACACACACACATATATATAGAGGAACAGCGCCAGCTAGAGTCAGCCAAAGTACAGAGTAACAGACAGGAACAGGCATTCCACTCTCCCAATGTTCCATGGGAGGCTGCAGATGAATAGCACACTATTCTGTGATTCCAAACCCACCCAACCCCCCCCCTTTCTCCTCTCTCCACAACACTGTCCAGTGTCCATTCTCCCCTTCCCTCCATCCCTCTTCCCCCTCTCTCCAAACCACTGTCCAGCATTCAACCCCCCCACCCCCTTCCTCTATCGAGCCGGCCAGGGGTCTGTTTTGAAGCGATGGTGTGCGCAAAGGGGTTGGTTCGGGGTGGGAGGGGGGAGGGGAAGGGGGTGACAGCATGCAGCAGGGAGATAACAATAGGTCATCTGGGAGTGCTGCTGGTGCAGGGACCTTATCAATACTATCACCACCACACTACTAACACAACCTGGGAAACCGCTCCATTCAATTCCTCCTGGCCCCTTACCTCTCTCTCTACATCTCTCTCACTCTCTCTCACGCTCTCTCTCTTTATCTCTCTCTCACTCTCTTCTTCTCTCATCTTTCTTTCTCCCTCTCTCTGTCTTTATTTCTCCCTCTCTCTGTCTTTATTCCTCCTCTCTCCAGTCTCTCTTTCCCTCTCTCTCTATCTCTCTCCCTTTCCCTCTCCCCCCGGATAATATGAGCTCCTTCTGTTGCTATGCATGATGGTAACACTAAAACACAATCCACTACCAGCAGGAGAAACAGAAGAAAGTCATTCCCACTAACAGCCTCTCTGATAAGAGGTGTTCTGGCCATGTGTCACTGTGGACACCGTAGTAGCAAAGAAGAAAACAGGCTGAGGAAAAAGAGAGTGTTGATAAAAGGAGTGTTGAAAGGCCTGTTAAACAATGTTAAAAGACAAGTGAGGTTGAGGGACGTTTTCAAATAATAATATATGTGAGTAGAAGAGAATAGGTTGCACACAAAAACAATAGGCTTTTATAGTGTTTCAACCAGTGGAGGAATGGGAGGATCATCCTCTTCAGTGAAACTTAAAAAAATGTATCCTTTTTAGACAAAACTATACTCAATATACTCACGTCACCAAATGTTTGATTGAATCACATTGTTAGTAGCCTCTCCAGCACTCTGTAGGTCAGCACCATGGTGTAGCCGGAGGACAGCTAGCTTCCATCCTCCTCTGGGTACATTGACTTCAATACAAAACCTAGGAGGCTCATGGTTCTCACCCCCTTCCATAGACTTACACAGTAATTATGACAACTTCCGGAGGACGTCCTCCAACCTATCAGAGCTCTTACAGCATGAACTGACATGTTGTCCACCCAATCAAAGGATCAGAGAATGAATCTAGTACTGAAAGCATAAGCTACAGCTAGCTAGCACTGCAGTCCATAAAATGTGGTGAGTAGTAGACTCAAAGAGAGAGAAAAACAATAGTTGAACAGTTTTGAACAAATACATTTCTTCCAAAATGAAGGAGAAGCAAGAGGGAGTTAGAGACATATTTACTTAACTAGCAAATGCAGCTAGGTAGTCTAGCCTACTCAAACACCCTGCTCAAAGAGAGGGATGCTATGTTAGCTCGCTGGCTATGACTATTCAACACAACACTGGAACAAAAGAAGGAAGGGAAGCACTGCTAAGGTATACAATAGCAGATTTTGGTAGACGGAAGGTGCTCTTTGGTAAAAGGGGTAAATTGGTCATCAAAAAGAAAGGAGAACCAAGGCACTCTTCATATAATTCATTAAAATGCCTGTATTTGTATGGCTTGTTCAATGGAAACTGGAACTGTCACGACTCCTACCGAAGGTGGCTCGCCCTCCTGCTCGGGTGGTGCTCGGCGGTCGTCGTCACCGGCCTACTAGCTGCCACTGATTCCTTTTTGTTTTCCCCCCTTTTCGTTATTAGGTGCACCTGTTCTTAGTTGGGCTAATTAGCTGGCTTTATTTGCCAGCAGGCCCGGCTGCTCTGTGTGCGGGATTATTTTTCCATTGTATGCTGTGCGTGATTACATGCGGTTTGTTGCACATTCTTCAGTGGTGCGTATGTTTGCGCTAGCTGTGTTTGTCCCATGTGTTTAGGGCACTTTGCTTTGTTGTGCACTCTGTGCGTTGTTTGGGTTGGCTGTCGTTTTGTGTGGAAGCCTATTAAAGCCCATACACCGAATCGCTGTTCTCCTGCATTTGATTCCTCATCTACCAACACCCATGCCTTACAGAATCCCGCACCACGATGGAGTCAGCAGGAGCAGCTGATAACCCCCTTCCATCGATGGAGGAACGTGTGCTCCATCACACCTCAGTCCTCCATCGGATTGGTTCCGCGATGGAGCAAGTGATGGAGAGGATGGACCGATGGGAGAGGAGTGGTCTCCTCTCTCACCCTCCGGCTCCTCCGACTCCACTACCTTCTCATCCCACTGCGTCCGGCTCCGGCGCGCTTCGTCTTGCGCCCCCGAGGGAGTATGATGGAGCGGCAGCTGGGTGCCAGGGATTTCTGATCCAGCTCGAGCTGTACCTGGCTACCGTGAGACCTAGTCCCTCGGGGGAGGAGAGTGTGAGTGTCCTCGTTTCCTGCCTGACGGGCCGAGCTCTGGAGTGGGCCAACGCAGTCTGGAATGGTCCGGACTCGGCGAGGACCACTATCCGGGGTGAGCGGCTGTTCCACCTCAGGCAGGAGACGAGGAGCGCACAGGACTTCGCGCTGGAGTTCAGGACCTTGGCTGCTGGATCGGGGTGGAACGACAGGGCCCTGATAGACCATTACAGGTGTAGTCTCCGGGCGGACATTCGCAGGGAGCTAGCGTGTCGGGACACCGTCCTCTCTCTTGATGAGTTGGTGGACATGTCGATCCGACTGGACAATCTGCTAGCTGCCCGCGGGCGTTCGGAAAGGGTCCCGTCCGTTTCACCTCCGTGCACTCCCGCCCCTACCCCTATGGAGTTAGGGGGGGCCGTACCTAGGGGTACCGGAGGAGGTGGCTCCTCCTGCACCAGCTGTGGTCGGAGAGGACACACAGCCGACCGGTGCTGGAGGAGTCAATCTGGGAGTCGAGAGGGCAGGCAGAACACTTCTCGGTCACCCCAGGTGAGTCAGCACCAAACTCACCCAGAACCCCCTGTTGGTTTTCTGATTTTTCTCCCTCTTCCCAACATAAGGCGCTAGTCGATTCAGGCGCAGCTGGGAATTTTATGGATCGCGGACTCGCCATCAAGCTGGGCATTCTGCTGGTGCCGATAGATTCCATCTTCCCCGTGCACTCCCTACATAGCCGGCCATTAGGGTCAGGGTTGGTCAGGGAGGCCACGGTTCCACTGGACATGGTGACGCAGGGGAATCATAAGGAACGGATTAGTTTCTTTCTTATCGATTCGCCTGCGTTTCCAGTGGTGCTGGGGGTTCCCTGGCTGGCTGATCACAATCCCTGGATTTCGTGGAAATAGGGGGTTCTCCAGGGGTGGTCAGAGGAGTGTTCAGGGAGATGTATAGGAGTTTCCACAGGTGCCACGTCGGTGGAGAGTCCAGACCAGGTTTCCACCGTGCGCATTCCCCCTGAATACGCCGATTTGGCGATCGCTTTCTGTAAAAAAAGGGCGACCAAATTACCACCTCATCGACAGGGGGATTGTGCGATAGATCTCCAGGTAAACGCTGCGCTTCCCAAGAGTCACATGTATCCCTTATCACAGGAGGAGACGTTGGCTTTGGAGACATATGTCACGGAATCTCTGGGACAGGGGTACATTCGGCCCTCCATTTCACCCGCCTCCTCGAGTTTCTTTTTTGTGAAGAAGAAGGAAGGTGCTTGGGAGATTGCTGGAGCATGACCCATACGTCAAGGCTGAGAAGTGTGTGTTCTCCAAACGAGCCGTCTCCTTCCTGGGTTATTGCATTTCCACCACGGGGGTGTGGATGGAGTGTGACCGTGATAAGGCCGTGCGTAATTGGCCGACTCCAACCACAGTGAAGGAAGTGCAGCGGTTCTTAGGGTTTGCCAATTACTACCGTAGGTTTATCCGGGGTTTTGGCCAGGTAGCGGCTCCCATTACCTCACTGCTGAAGGGGGGGCTGGTGCGTTTGTGGTGGTCGCCGGAGGCGGACAGCGCCTTCAACAGGTTGAAGGTGCTGTTTACAGAGGCACCCGTGTTGGCGCACCCGGACCCTTCTCTAGCGTTCATAGTGGAGGTGGACGCATCCGAGGCTGGGGTGGGTGCCGTGCTATCACAGCACTCGGGTGTGCCACTTAAACTCCACCCCTGCGCTTTCTTTTCGAAGAAGCTCAGTTTGGCAGAGCGCAACTATGATGTGGGGGACAGGGAGTTGTTAGCGGTGGTAAAAGCCTTGAGGGTGTGGAGACACTGGCTTGAGGGTGCTAAGCACCCCTTTCTCATCTGGACTGACCACCGGAATCTGGAGTATATCCGGGCAGCTAGGAGACTGAATCCGCGCCAGGCAAGGTGGGCCATGTTCTTCACCAGGTTTAGTTTCACTATTTCCTATAGACCAGGCTCCCTTAACACGAGGGCCGACACGCTGTCACGTCTTTATGACACGGAGGATAGGCCCATCGATCCTACTCCCATCATTCCGGCGTCTAGGCTAGTGGCACCGGTGGTATGGGAGTTGGACTCGGACATCGAGCGGGCGTTAAGGGTGGAGCCTGCGCCGTCACAGTGTCCCGCGGGCCGCATGTATGTGCCGCTTGGTGTTCGGGATCAATTGATTCGGTGGGCCCACACACTACCCTCTTCGGGTCATCCTGGTGTAGCTAGGACAGTGCGAGGTCTCTGGTGGCCCACCTTGGCTAAGGACGTGAGGTTCTACGTCTCTTCCTGTTCGGTGTGCGCTCAGAGTAAGGCTCTTAGGCATCTCCCGAGAGTGAAGTTACAGCCCCTCCCCGTTCCACAACGGCCATGGTCTCACCTGTCAGTGGACTTCCTAACCGATCTCCCTCCGTCTCAGGGGAACACTACGGTTCTGGTCGTTGTGGATCGGTTTTCTAAGTCCTGCCGTCTCCTCCCGTTGCCCGGTCTCCCTACGGCTCTGCAGACTGCAGAGACCCTATTTACCCACGTCTTCCGGCACTACGGGATGCCGGAGGACATTATCTCTGATTGAGGTCCCCAGTTCACATCTAGGGTATGGAAGGCGTTTATGGAGCGTCTGGGGGTCTCGGTTAGTTTGACCTCCGGTTATCACCCCGAGAGTAATGGGCAGGCGGAGCGGGTGAACCAGGAGGTGGGCAGGTTTCTGCGGTCATATTGCCAGGACCAGCCAGGGGAGTGGGCGAGGTACATTCCATGGGCTGAGTTGGCCCAGAACTCACTTCGTCACTCCACTAACCTGTCACCTTTTCAGTGTGTGTTGGGTTACCAGCCGGTCCTGGCACCATGGCACCAGAGCCAGACCGAGGCTCCTGCGGTGGAGGACTGGGTGCAGCACTCCAAGGAGACCTGGAGAGCCGTCCAGGAATCCCTGAAGCAAGCCAATGGACGGCAGAAGAGGAGTGCTGACTGCCACCGCAGTGAGGCCCCCGTGTTCGTACCGGGGGACAGGGTCTGGCTCTCGACCCGGAACCTGCCCCTCCGCTTGTCCTGCCGGAAGCTGGGGCCGCAGTGTGTGGGGCCCTTCAAAGTCCTGAGGAGGATAAACGAGGTGTGTTATAGGTTACAACTCCCTTCCTATTACCGTATTAACCCCTCGTTTCATGTGTTTCTCCTCAGGCCGGTGGTAGCTGGTCCCCTGCAGGAAGGTGAGGTGCCGGAGGTCCCTCCGCCCCCTCTGGACATCGGGGGTGCCCCGGCGTACAGCATAAGGGCCATACTGGACTCGAGACACCGGGTGAGGGGCCTGGAGTACCTCGTGGACTGGGAGGGGTACGGTCCGGAGGAGAGGTGCTGGGTACCGGTGGAGGACGTCTTGGGATTTCCATCGCCTCCACCCGGAGCGCCCTGCGCCTCGCCCTCCGGGTCTCCCTCGAGGCCGGTGTCGGCGCGCTGCGGGAGCCGCGCGTCGGGGGGGTACTGTCACGACTCCTACCGAAGGTGGCTCGCCCTCCTGCTCGGGTGGCGCTCTGCGGTCGTCGTCACCGGCCTACTAGCTGCCACTGATTCCTTTTTGTTTTCCCCCCTTTTCGTTATTAGGTGCACCTGTTCTTAGTTGGGCTAATTAGCTGGCTTTATTTGCCAGCAGGCCCGCCTGCTCTGTGTGCGGGATTATTTTTCCATTGTATGCTGTGCGTGATTACACGCGGTTTGTTGCACATTCTTCAGTGGTGCGTATGTTTGCGCAAGCTGTGTTTGTCCCGTGTGTTTGGGGCACTTTGCTTTGTTGTGCGCTCTGTGCGCTGTTTGGGTTGGCTGTCGTTTTGTGTGGAAGCCTATTAAAGCCCATACACCGAATCGCTGTTCTCCTGCATTTGATTCCTCATCTACCAACACCCACGCCTTACAGGAATTCTTCCAAGTCAAGGTAAGCTTTTGGTTTTACTAATTTATTGGCACCAGGGCCCGCCGGTGTAAGTGCTAAACTGCTTACTGACTGTACACCGTAACGTTACTGCATGATTGCAGGGTGTTAGTTCTATTAAATATGTTGACTATGATGTTACTTTAGCTGATATGGTGACACCGATGTAGACTGTGTGTAGCTGTTATGATATGGCTTGGCTTGGAAAGGATTTTTCGCCTGGTCACATACAGCTGATGTGTTGTGCATTGAAGTCCACAAGCGAAGGGAAAAGGTAAGCGGAGGAGATTGCAAAGATGCGAGAAGGAATACATCGTGGCTGCTATGAAAGTGAACTGTGTTCACATGTGATTAGGGGTATATTCATTCCGCCGATTCTGTTGACAAACTTTTCATAGGCTAGGTTGTAGCAACCTCATGATGGGTATAGGGAAAATGTGAATATCATGTAGTAGCCTAAACCTATCGCTGTTACATTGAAATGGGTGAATGGAATATGATTGACAGTCATCCAATATGCTTTAATAGAAATACGGCCATACTCATGAAAAAAATTAATCGTACTCCCTTCTTCTTAAACGGCACCGACCGCCACTGGTTTCAACACATTTATTGTTCTGTGTTGTCTCGCTTGTATAAGATGCACTGGAACTACTGTCCTAAACAGCACCTTACAACCTGGTGTCTCTCTCTCTCTGTTTCCTCTCCTCCAGGCCTGTATAAGATGCACTGGAACCCGGAGCATGCCCAGTCCCTCAGCCAGTGGCCTGAGCAGCACCTGGATGTGTCCTCCACCACCTCCTCGCCGGCCCACAAGTCCGAGCTGTACGCCGCTGGCCGCACCCACGGCCGAGGAGGCTCCACCCACGGCTACGCCTGGGCCAATGACGACATTGGTGCCCTAACCGCCTCCAATCTGCTGAAGAGCTATGCAGAGAAGTACTCTGGTGTTCTAGACTCGCCCTACAACCGTCCACCGGGGCCCGCTGTAGGGGCCTACCCAGAGCCAGGGGCCTTCGGGGGCCTCAATGGCCTCAAGACTGAGCTGGATCCCTGGCCCCTGAGCCACAGTGCGGAGGGGCCCTACCCCGGGTCCCTGGATGGTCTGTCAGGCCCCAAGGCTGGGGCCACATCAGCAGGGCCCCCAGGGGCCAGCAGTGTGTCAGTGGTCAACAGTAACCTCTCAGACTCTGGATATAGTGGTAGCAGCTCCTGCTCTGGGTCTCACTCCGGTGACTACAACCCCCCCAGCTACAACAGTACCTACCTCTCGTCTGGGTACTGCCCTGGGCCCCTGCCTGGCTCAGCACTTCCCCCCGCCTCCCTCCACCACCCTCACCAGCCCACGCCCACCCTGGTACCCAGCTACTCGCCCTCTACCCAAGTTTACAACTACCCACCAACCAGCTACCCCCACCAGCCCAGCCTGGCCCCCGCTTACAGTCACCCCTCTGCAGGGTACTTACACTCCGGGCTGGTCGCCCCTACTCCTCTCCCCTCCCGGCCCACCGTAGTCGGGGGTAGCTACAGCTACCAGGAGTCTGGAGGTGGGGTGAAGAGGAAGGCATTTGACATGTCATTGGAAGAGGAGGGGGAAGGTTCTCGATACAGGAAGTATTCAGGCTACGACCCAATGAAGTCCGGAGGAGGAGGGGACTCTCTCTCTCCCTACAGCATGGGGGATAAAGGAAACATCAGATTCACCACAGGCAGCACAGATCCCCTGGCATTTAAGCCCAGTAAGCCCTCCTCCCAGCCCCTGGTATCCCCTCCCTATATGGTGGCTGTAGCAGGGGAGAACAGCCCGGCAGCAGGGATGACTGGAGAGAACGGAGGAGGAGGGTCAGAAAACCAGGGCTTCTCCCACTCCCAGCAGCAACAGCAGCAGCACCGCTCCTCCCAGGCTCACAACCAGAAACGCCCCTCCCTCCACGGCCAGGGCCAGCCTGGGTCTGGACCAGGGGAGACAGCCAGCCTAAAGAGTCCAGACCCCATGGTTCTGGATCTAGTCAACGGGGAAGTGCTGGACTGCAGCCCAGCCCTGCTATGGGGGGAGCTGACTGGGCTGACCCATGTCAAGGCTGCCCTGGAGGAGGAGCTGTTGTGGCCCTGTCTAAGGCCCAGCCCCGCCATCCTCCCCCCAGCCACCGTGCTGCTGTTCGGCCCCCGGGGAAGCGGGAAGACCACCCTGGCCCGCTCCATGGCCGCCCAGCTGGGGGCCTCCTTCTATAGGCTCAGCGGGGCCATGTTAGCTTCTAAAGGCAAGGTGGAGGCCGAGGGGATCCTGGAGGCCACGCTGCAGGTGGCGGGGGCGAGACAGCCTTCTGTTGTGCTGCTCAGTGAAGTGGAGGCTCTGGAGGATGAGGAGGGGCTGAGGCAGGTGTTGCTATCCGCCCTGGAGAAGGCCCAGATGGGGTTAGGTTCGGCGGGGGGAGACCCTGGGCTGGTGATCGTGGTGTGTACCACCGGCAGGCCAGACCTGCTCCAGGATACGGTACATCGGAGCTTCGCCAAGCACTACCACGTGGGCCTGCCAGATGCGGGGATGCGGAGACAGGTGCTGCTGCAGACGCTAGTGCCCCAGGGATGTTCTCTCAGTGACAGGGAACTGGGGGCTGTACTGCAGCGGTCAGAGGGCTTCTCTGTGTGGGAGCTGCTGCAGCTCTGCCAGCAGGCCCTATCCTCAGCATCCTCCTCGGGCCCACAGGGGCCCTTACACAGCCTTTCAGGACAGGCTACGGGGCCCCCAGCCCTCAAAGACTTTGAGAACGCCTTCTGCAAGGTGCGTCCGCAGTCGCACGCCACCCCGAAAGAACTGGACACTTGTATGGAGTGGAGCAAGGTGTACAGCCACTGAGAAGGCAGAAAGGCAGGGAGACAGCCACTGTATGTAATATAATGTAGGGGACTGTGAATGTAAACCCTGTCTTCACTTTTGACATGATGAAAAGTCTTGGGAATGTTTTACTGTTTCGTTTTTTTGTAATTACTTATTATTATGCAACCAAAAGAGTTAGATTGTCAAGATCGAAGGTTTGGGAGAGATGAGGAGCAGATTTAACATAAGTTTATCTGGTTAGCATGCCATGGTGTGCTGATGTTTCTATTAAATATACATATACTTTATTTTTCCCAAAGAAAAAGATAGATGAAGCCTTTGTGGACGGGGCAGTGTATTACAGTAGTAGTTGAACCTATATGGTGGGATAACTGCATCATTGGAGATTACTTCTCAAAGGTTCAAATCCTAACTTGAGATCCATGTGCATAACTTGTCTCTCAAATCTCGACATCAACGCATGAATCACGCAAAAGTCGAGTTGAGTGCAACGTGCATCTCTAGACAGTTAGGATTCCACCCAAAGATCCATATTTTTTTGTGATCCAGGACATAAATCAGTAATGTGTTGTTAAGGTGACGTAGTCCAAGGTGATGGATCGTCAGGGTCTTTTGGAACAACCTGGACTTGTCCAATAAGAAACACATTTGTTTTGCTTTCCGTTGCAAAACAGATTGAAAAGGGGCAGGACTACCTGCACTCGTCCAATAAAAAACACCAATTTTAGTTTTTCGTTGCAAAAGATTTTAAAACATTTTTTTGAGAGATCCCCCTGTCGTCTGACTGCTACTCTCAGGACACTATCTATTACCAGTCCACTCCTGTGGTATTTTTTCGTTTTCATTGGTCATTTGGTGTGTGAAAACAGTTTAGAATCTATTTGGACAACTATAGTGTTTTTTTTTTACCCCCAAAATTATCAACAATACCTCATTGTCTCTTAGCATTATGGGTTATTAACTTAAAACACAGCTTTTAGCTTCTCACCAAAATCATGTCATTGTGCTGAAATAATCGTGGACACTTTCGATCAATAGTCCCTCTTTCCCCTATAGTACAGTATCACATCATTCACAGCTGTTTTGGAGACAAATCCAGTACAATAGCTCATCAATTGTGTACACCCTGAATGGTACTGTACATACAACAACAACAAAAACGTTAATATGCAACTTTACAAAAACATTGAAATAGAACATAAAGGTAATGAGACTAGGTTGTGGTTGAATATACAACGCTGTCATTCAAAGCCATGAGTATAACATCCACACATACAATATATTTGAACTGTGGTTTATCACACATTCCTCATTCAGTGCAGTTTTCCCTGAGAACGCTGCTTTAATACAGCCCTATAACACAGACAAGCACAGCAAGGCAAGATGGCGGTTCCTTTGATGTCTGTTTGTCTCTTTCACCTATCTGCTTGTTTTCTTAGTATGTATGTATGTAGTCTTGTTTGAAATGCTCAGGAAGAATTTCTTTACCTCAAAAAAGAAATAAAGAATGTATGTAATCTTCAGTCTTAGTGAAGAGAGTAAAAGAGGGGAGGAAGAGCTGACGAGCAAGAGGAGAAAAGACCTCACACAGTCCTGTTGTATACACACTGCAGCTGTCTGTGCATATGCCTCGAGGGAGAAACTTGAAAATGCTACAAAGAGTAACATTGAATGTAATTCAGGTGTTTCAAAGGATATTTGATCCCATAATATCCATGTTTTTATTATTATATATGAATATATAAATACAAAAAAAAATTATCCTTTTATTTTTAATGTAGATGTTTTTGGTGGAATGATGATTGTCTTTATGAAGTGTTATGTAGAACACATAAAATATTCATTTTTTGCTGGACAAACTGTTTACAAATCAACCCAAAGCATTGTGAGATAACATGTCATATTCATGCATTAATGTTATATACATGTTATATATCTTTTATTGTAATAGACGCAACTCTTTATCGAACTCTATTAATAAAAGGTGCACATTTATATTCCAAGCCTGGACACAGACAAGAAGCAGTAAAACCATTGTCATATACATTTAATTGTCATATACATTTAAGTGTCATATACAGCAGAAAGAAAATAGAAAATGAGCAAGGACCTAAAGATGAATCAGCTATATGCAGTCGGCAGCTAATCATGTCTAACAATAACCATATATTATTAATCAGTATTATGCATTATGTACAATACAATACAATCCTAGATATAACATGACAATCCAGAGACAAGCAAACACACAGGGTTGTGCCATCGCTACTACTCTGTTTAACAACAGCCTGGAAATATCTTGTTATTCAGTTCAGCAGCAGGTACTGAGGTGAGGTCATGATTATTGGATCGTTACCATGGTGTGCAGACTGGAGGTACACTGGAGGATGATGTAATCGTCTTCTGCTTCTTCTTCTTCTTCTCCATCTCTGTCTCTCTTTATCTCTCCCCATCTCTCTCTCTCTCTCTTCTCGTTATCGCTCTTTCTCTGCACCCAATGCAGTCATTATAGAGGTAGGGTCGTCCCTATAGCCCTAGCTGTTGGCCCCAGTGACCATGTGGCTGGCCCCCCTCTGCCCTCTCCCTCCTCCATCCATCCCTCCCCTCCTCCTACCCTCTGCTTCCCTCCTCCTTTTGGAGTGGCATTGCTCTGATTGATGTCCAGGAACCTAATATCACAACCCTGGCCTCTCTCCAGTCTCCCCTGTACAGCTGGTGGCTTCAGTCATGCCATAGAGCCGGGTCAAACATGCTGACCCCAGGGTTGAGACACATTTTGTAAAAGTAGTACACCATAAAGGGAATAGGGTGCCATTTGGGACACCTAGTAGGTCTAAGAAACTGAAAATACATCTTCAAACTAAGCAGGAGAAATAAGCCTTAGGGAGCCTCTGAGAGATGGGTTTAAATATGTAATAATTTATGTGTAATAACATTAAGATACATAATTTATAAGGATCATTAGAGGCAGTTATAATTCGTTTTCAGATAGAGGTGTTACATATCAGGCAGGGGCTGGGGCTTGAGGCAAATTGTCGTAGTTTATAACAGAAGTCATGGGAGTTTAGTTCATGACAAGCAGCCGATATCAATACTATCATTAGTTCATGTGAATAATGAAAAATATTTTAGCTATTTCCCAGAGCTCAGATTCCCAAAATCGTCCATGTTTGTCAAACATGTAGATTCGGAAAAACATAATCATTTTGTTCATTATTCTGTCAGTTGTTGTTTTGTTTTTTTTCATTAATGGATTACCTCACTCTACATATGTTACTGCTTAAAGTATTAATCAGAGATAATAAGTGGGAATAGGTCTTATCATTAGAGGTATTGATGATTGGGTGAGGTAGTACTTCCTAAAGGAAAGTCAAACAACCTCACAATGTTTGACTCATGCATATCATTGATATCATGTCTACAATACACCTTTGTTTAATCAGTGTTGATTCTTCTTAAAGCCAAGAAGGAAACAAAAAATAAAACAACAGTTTGTTCAACAAAATAGGCTTTTGTTAGCTGTTTTTAATCTAATATTACAGTAACTTTGTTCTTGCTTCTTGTACATCTTCTGTAACCATTTCTACCTCATTTGGCAACATATTGTACATGAAAGTATTAATTTCATGTCTTTTTTATGTCTGTTTTCAAACTGATAATAATGTTCTTGAACTGTAATAATGGTCTACCTCAGAAAATACTGTATTTTAAGAGAAGATTATTACACAATATTAAACAGAAATATGTCAATATTGGAATGTTGGCCCTGTCATTCTTTTTTGAATGACATCAGAGTGTATGATTTTTTTGTGAGTATTTTGACAGTTCTAAAATGAGAAGAGGATACAGGTAGGTGGGAAGAACAGATGTGGGGATTGAACCCCAGTCTACAGTGGGGAGCTTGATGTATGTGCCATAAGTCTTGCCACTCAACCACGGCTTTGAACAACATCAGGGTTTTGGTTGCAGAGTTCTGATTTCGGATTCCAATTGGGTTGTTAAAAAATTCCAATTCCAGAGAGTGCTGGAATGACAACATGGTTTCATCTTACCTCACTCCACATCCATATCCTGGACTGACCCCAATGTTAAGGTCAGTTAAGTCACTTCAATTGATTAACAAATCATTTAATGAATCAAAACGCTAATGATTTTTCGCACTAGCAGTAACATGGCTTTATATACTGAACAAAAATATAAATGCAACATGCAAAGTGTTGGTACCATGTTTTATGAACTGAAATAAATTATCCCCAAAATTTTCCATACGCACAAAAAGATTATTTCGCTCAAATTTTGTGCGCAAATTTGTTTACATCCCTATTAGTGAGCATTTCCCCTTTGCCAAGATAATCCATCCACCTGACAGGTGTGGCATATCAAGAAGCTGATTAAACAGCATGATCATTACACAGCTGCACCTTGTGCTGGGGACAAAAAAAGGTCACTCTAAAATGTACAGTTTTGTCACACAACACGATGTCACAAGTGTCTCTAGTTTTGAGGGAGCATGCAATTGGCATTCTGACTACAGGAATGTCCACCAGAGCTGTTGCCAGAGAATTTCATGTTCATTTCTCTACCATAAGCTGCATCCAATGCTGTTTTAGAGAATTTGGCAGTAGGTCCAACTGGCCTCACAACCGCAGACCATGTGTCAACGTTGTGAACAGAGTGCCCCATGGTGGCGTTGGGGTTATGGTATTGGCAGGCATAAGCTATGGACAACGAACACGAACAGCATTTTAACGATGGCAATGTGAATGCACAGAAATACCGTGATGAAATCCTGAGGCCCATTATGAGGCCCATTTTTTTTAAGGTATCAGTGACCAACAGATGCATATCTGTATTCCCAGTCATGCGAATCCATAGACGGGCTTAATTAATTTATTCCAATTGACTGATTTCCTCGTATGAACTGTAACTCCGTAAAATCTTTGAAATTGTTGCATGTTGCGTTTATATTTTTGTTCAGTATAGTTAGGCTATATTGCCGCCGTGCTATATATTCACACCACAGGCTGCTGAGGGGAGAACGTTATTATGGTAATGGCTGGAGGGGAATAGGTGGAATGGTATCAAACACATGTGTTTGATGCCATTCCATGAGCTTCGTTCCAGCCATTATTATGAGCCGTCCTCCCCTCAGCAGCCTCCACTGATTCACACAGGCATCTCTGGTGAAATAGAACTACATATGAATGATGTACACAGAACAAAGTACAGATTCAAATAAAATATATTGTCTTGGTGGTTGTTTTTTGTGTTGGTGCTTGTGTTTTGGGAATGTGGTTATCTTCAGTGCTCTCGGGGCTCAGAGGCAGCAAAGAAAAAAAAGAATACTGCTTTCAAACCAAGCTGCATGAACATTAAAAAACTATCCTGCAACTGTCAATGGAAGTTTGTTTAAAAAATAATGATTTATTGTTCAAATAAACCTTAGTTTCCTCCACTGTTCTCCAAAGAGTTGCTGGATATTTTTTCACCTCCTTAGTGCAAAGATCCAGCAGCAACGGCAGTAGCAGACCCAGGCCAGAGACAGCTGAATAATTACACAGTACCCAAGAGGACCCAGAGCAGCAGCACCAGAACACTGAGCTCCTCCATCCCTGTCATACCATGTAAACAACACCGTGCCCCATGCTGTCTCGACTTTGCTATTTCTGGGCTTCCTTGACACCTTTCAGAAAACACAGACTGAATGTGAATATATGACAAATGATGTATGGGGACGGTCAGTGACAACTACAGTTAACTCTGAAATAGTGAATTAAATCTACTGGTAGCCATCTCTCAAGAACCTGCAACCCAAATTGAATGGCAAGAATTTCCATAGAGGAACAATCAGTAACAATAATAGTATAAGGGCTCGATTCAATCCGTTTCGCTGAAGTTCAGCGCTATAGTGTGCGAACGCGGGAACATTGCCTTTAAATTTCAGTCGCGCTATAGCACTGAACTTCAGCGATACGGATTGAATCAAGCGCTAACTCTGAAATTAGTCAGTTACTTACTAGTTGTGGTTGAGGGTTAGGGTTGTGGTTGTGGTTAAAGCTAGGGTTAGGGTTGTGGTTGAGGCTAGGGCTAGGGTTAGGGATAGCAGAAATGTCAACATCTTAACTGAGCTATAACGTCTGTGTGAGTCCCTGTAGAGTAGCGTGTGGTGGCGGTGGTGGTGGTGTGTGCGTGCATGCGCGTGTGTGTGTGTGTGTGTGTGTGTGTGTCGGGAGGGAGGGGGGGGTGGGGAGGGGAGGGTGTTAACTGTGTGATTAATAATAGTCTAATAATGACATATAGCTGTTTGGTTCCCACATCCTTGTGGTTAGTGGTTGTCCTTCAGCCCATCATCAAGGATAATTGTTTCTCCAGCTGTTCGAAAATTAGTTTCATTTTTTATTTTATTTTTTTTATCATCATGAACACACTTACAAACAACAGACCGAAACATAACCTTGGAAAGGCAGTGAGAGGTTGGGGAGTGGGAGAAAGAGTGCTGAAGGTAAAACACAGAACATGTGGGTTTTAATAATAAGGCACCAATAGCACCTTGGGTGGAGAGCGAGGCAGCGACCGACAGTGTTCCTTTTCCTGTAGAAGACTGGAGTGAATACCTCAGAAAGGAGTACTAACAAACACCAAAGAATACCAAGAATGCATAAGCCAGCTCAAGCTAATCTACCCCTTTATCTAATTGTACCATAGAGCCTATAGGCCTGGTTGATCCTTGCTTCAACATGTGGTTTTCTTCATCCGATCAAGGAATACCAAAGCATACCAAGAATGTGTAAGACATCACTTACTAATCTACCCTTTATCCACTTATTACTATTAGTCCATGGAGGCAACAGGCCTATGTCTGGTGATGTATAATAGGATGTGTTCGAGGATCAGAGGAAATCTGTTGTGTTGGTGGATGTCTGATGGGCGCAACAGACAACGCCCAGAAACACTGCCTGTTGTCCCTGCAATCTGGCCACGGTGACGGTGTTTAGAAGTCAGAAGTTTACATACACCTTAGCCAAATACATTTAAACTCAGTTTTTCACAATTCCTGATATTTAATCCTCGTAAAAATTCCCTGTCTTAGGTCAGTTAGGATCACCACTTTATTTTAAAAATGTGAAATGTCAGAATAATAGTAGAAAGAATGATTTCCTTCAGCTTTTATTTCTTTCATCACATTCCCAGTTGGTCAGAAGTTTACATACACTCAATTAGTATTTGATAGCATTGCCATTAAATTGTTTTACTTAGGTCAAACGTTTCGAGTAGCCTTCCACAAGCATCCCACAATAAGTTGGGTGAATTTTGTCCCATTGCTCTTGACAGAGCTGGTGTAACTGAGTCAGGTTTAAAGGCCTCCTTGCTCGCACACGCTTTTTCAGTTCTGCCCACAAATGTTCTATAGGATTGAGGTCAGGACTTTGTGATGGCCACTCCAATAGCTTGACTTTGATGTCCTTAAGCCATTTTGTCACAACTTTGGAAGTATGCTTGGGGTCATTGTCCATTTGGAAGACCCATTTGCGACCAAGCTTTAACTTCCTGACTGATGTCTTGAGATGTTGCTTCAATATTTCCACATAATTCTCCTCCCTCATGATGCCATCTATTTTGTGCGCCAGTCCCTCCTGCAGCAAAGCACCCCCACAACATGATGCTTCCACCCCGTGCTTCACGGTTGGGATGGTGTTCTTCGGCTCCTCCAAACATAACGATGGTCATTATGGCCAAACAGTTCTATTTTTGTTTCATCAGACCAGAGGACATTTCTCCATTTCTCTTTCTTTATCCCCATGTGCAGTTGCAAACCGTAGTCTGGCTATTTTATGGCGGTTTTGGAGCAGTGGCTTCTTTCTTGCTGAGCGGCTTTTCAGGTTATGTCGATATAGGACTCATTTTACTGTGGATATAGACACTTTTGTACCTGTTTCCTTCAGCATCTTCACAAGGTCCTTTGCTGTTGTTCTGGGATTGATTTGCACTTTTCACACCAAAGTATGTTCATCTCTAGGAGACAGAACGCGTCTCCTTCCTGAGTGGTATGACAGCTGCGTGGTCCCATGGTGTTTATACTTGTGTACTATTGTTTGTACAGATGAACGTGGTACCTTCAGGCATTTGGAAATTGCTCCCAAGGATGAACCAGACTTGTGGAGGTCTACAAAAAAAATTCAGAGATCTTGGCTGATTTCTTTTCATTTTCCCATGATGTCAAGCAAAGAGGCACTGAGTTTGAAGGTAGGCCTTGAAATACATCCACAGGTACACCTCCAATTGACTCAAATTATGTCAATTAGCCTATCAGAAGCTTCTAAAGCCATGACATAATCTTCTGAAATTTTCCAAGCTGTTTAAAGGCACAGTCAACTTAGTGTATGTAAACGTCTGACCCACTGGAATTGTGATACAGTGAATTATAATTGTCTGTAAACAATTGTTGGAAAAATTACTTGCATCATGCACAAAGTAGATGCCCTAACCGACTTGCCAAAACTATAGTTTGTTAACAAAACAATTTGTGGAGTGGTTGGAAAACGAATTTTAATGACTCCAACATAGGTGTATGTAAACTTCCGACTTCAATTGTACAGTTGTTAAACTAATTATAAACTTTTATTAAATCATTTCAAATACTCTATACCTTGGTGCAAAGCGTTATAGTGATAACTACTAGCTAATTTACAAAGTTACTCTTAAATAGCTATACTCCCATACTCTGCTAATGAAGTGTTGTTGTTGTCTTCTGATTGGTTCTCGGCCAACAAGAAGCAGGAAGTCAATCATCTTCCTGTCAGTGTTGTTAATTGGAAGTAATTAGGCGAGTAGAGTTTATAATGAGATAATAAAAGATGCTAATGATCCACCATCATATTTACTCATAATTCTGACAGAGGAGAGGAGAGGAGAGGAGAGGAGAGGAGAGGAGAGGAGAGGAGAAAGGAGGGGAGGGGAGGGGGGGGGGGGGAGGGGAGGGGAAGGGAAGGGGAGAGAAGGAGAAGGAGAAGAAGGGAGGACAAGGGAGGAGAGGAGAGTCACAATAAGGCCTCACAACAAGCTTACAAAAACTTAAATCACATTGCACATGGACACAATGTGAAGTATGCCCCCCTCCCCCCTCTCTCTCTCCAACTTTTCCCTATCACTCTCTTTCTCTTTATCTCTCTCTATTTCTCTTTCTCTCCACCTTGCCTCCTGCCTCTCTATTGTCCAGGCCGCTCCCCCCCCCCACCCCCCTCTCTCTCTCCCTCAGTACGTTTCTCCAGCTCAGCGCTTCTTCTTGCCACTCCATTGTCCAGGCCATGCAGCACAACAGCCTTGATACTGACAAGGTTGACATCAGAGGAGAGACCTGACACGGGGTGAGTTAGAGCTGCCAGCTGCTAGCAATCAAGTCTATTTTGAAATCAGGGACGCAGGGACCCCCAGGGCCAAAGCAGCAACCAGCCCAACCCCTACAGCCCCCACACTACCCCTTTCCCTACAAGTCCCACCGTAGCCTCCACAATCCTTGCCCCCCCCCCCCCCCCCCCCCCCCCCCCTCCAGCCCTTGGGCCCACACTATAGCCTCCACCACTATCATGGCCCTCACTACCCCTATGGCCCGCATTGTAGCTTCCACATTGGCTGCCACCAAACCTTGACAGCCCCCACACTCTGGCCCTCACTCTACCCCGGCCCCCACCTATTGTAGCCCCCACTTACCCTGTGCCCCACTCTGGCTGGCCCACAAGCCCAGAGCCCCCCACCCCATGAGATACTCTACCCTACTCCTACTACCCTGCACAGCTGTATTGGTTCCAGATGTGCAGCCCAGACCAGTCCAGCAATAACAGCAGTGAAGGGCATTTACCTAGGAGCACCCCGAAAATGATTACAGACTAACTGGTAGCGGGGAGGAGAAAGAAATCCCTGCAAGCATCAATTCTCTACCCTAACCAATACTCTACCCTACCCCTACTACCCTGCACATCAATTCTCTGAGATAAAGAATGGGGCTGAACCATAGGAGAGGCTATTTCAAAATACTATTGAACTCAACATAGAAGGAATAGGATTGCCTCAAACAAATGTCATATTCTCATATTTTATAGCTATCTTGTCCTTGATAGAGCAGCAGCGATATTTTCATCCTATTTCACCCAGTAAATTAAAGAAAATATAACCAGAATTTGTAATGCCCTTGTAACATTTATTTAACTAGGCAAGTCAGTTAAGAACTAATTCTAACTTACAATGACAGCCTACTGGGGAACAGGTGGTTAACTGCCTTGTTCAGAACGACAGATTTATATTTTTTTAACCTTGTTAGCTCAGGGATTCGATCCAACCTTTCGGGTACTGGCCCAACGCTCTAACCACTAGGCTACCTGCTGCCTCAACGTAAGTTATCCTATTTGTATTGGCATGTTGGTTTGGGGGGTGTTTGTCTTCAATGTGTAGGCTACTAAAGACTGAAACCTGAATGACAACCCTGGCAGTGGCTGCTCTTGGTAGACTGATGGAATCTTTTGACAGGAAGTAAAAGTCAGTTGATATCATATTTTGGAACAGTACTACTGTTGTTTTGTTTATTTACAGACAAATTGTAGTAATGTTTATGAAAATAAGGCCTCTTCACTATTTAAGAGATCAGCTACTAACCCAACTTTTACCTCGACCAGAGAAGGCCAACAGTGCCTTCAGAAAGTATTCATACCTCTTGACATATTCCACATTTTGTTGTTTTACAGCCTGAATTCTAAATGGATTAACCTTCAACCGGGTGGTTGAGCTGCCTGTTTAATTAAATTTTAAATGAAATCACACATATGAATTTTGTTTGGCATATTTTATCATCTCAACCAATGCCATTTAGTAAAATTATTTATCATATCATTCATTATCGGACTCCTGCATTTTTGTTTGACACACATTCAAATATGGTTGAAAACCAGGAAGTGAATTAAAACCGAACCTCAATTATCACACATTTTCAGACCTAATTGTGTATAAAATGGGAAATTACAAGCCTGTAAAATGTTGTTGATCTCTAAAACATCCTTTTGGAATTATGAAATTATTCAAATGTTGTTTTATAATTTTAGGAACTCTTGAAAAACATTCTCTACTAGGCAGTTGAGTTGCCCATTAAAGGAATGCAATTTAGTCAAAGCTAGCTATTATGGACAATGGGAAAATATGTTATGGGATTTTATTGTCTGTGCAAATAAACAAATATTTTCATTTTCATATCAGTATTTACCGTCTTCAATATGTTTCACAATATTATTCATGTCATCTTAGAGGTATTATGACCATATAAGCAGTAAACACATTCATTTACATATATTTGAATATTATTTTTTTTTTTTTCCCAATTACGATCTCATCGCAGCAACTCCCCAACAGGCTCGGGAGGCAAAGGTCAGGTCATGCGTCCTCCGGTTTGACCTGCCAAACGGCACTTCTTAACACACGCCCGCTTAACCCGGAAGCCAGCCACCAATGTGTCGGAGGAAACACCATTCAACTGACGACTGAGGTCTGCCTGTAAGCACCCGGCCCACCACAAGGAGTCGCTAGAGTGTGATGAGCCAAACCCTCCCCTAACCCGGACAACGCTTGGCCAATTGTGCACCGCCCTATGGGACTCACGATCACGGCCAATTGTGGTACAGCCCGGGATCAAACCCGGGTCTGTAGTACTGCGATGCAGAGCCTTAGACGGCTGCACCACTTGGGAGGCTGAATATACATACTTTGACACAAATGTATCATATTTTATTCTTATTTGATATCAGTCCTCATTTAACTAGGCCTGTCTTCTATTAAGTAACTGAAGCAGACAATGTTAATTAATATATCTTTTTTTGAATGACTCATAAAGTCTATGCAAATTCCAATGCAAAATTAGTTTACCCTAATTGGACAACTTAACCAGCAGGTTGAGCTGTTTGCAATGAGTTAGCTATCAAATATTAAGTCATTCAAATAAAACATATTCATGTATGGCCAATATATTAAGGCTAAATACACATATCTTTCTGGGATTTTTGTTCTGATATTTATTTCTTGCTGTGCCAGTTAAAGGGTTAAAATATTTGTTCTCACCCATCTACACAAAACCCCATAATTACAAAGTGAAAACATGTTTTTAGACATTTTGGCAAATTTATTGAAAATGAAATACAGAAATATCAAATTTACATACAGTAAGCATTCACACCCGAGTCAATACATGTTAGAATCAACTTTGGCAGCGATTACAGCTGTGAAGTCTTTCTGGGTAAGTCTTTAAGAGCTTTGCACACCTGGATTGTACAATATTTGGACATTATTCTTTTAAAGATTCTTCAAGCTCTGTCAAGTCGGTTGTTGATCATTGCTAGACAGTCATTTTTAAGTCTTGCCATAGATTTTCAAGACGATTTAAGTCAAAAATGTAACTAGGCCACTCAGGAACATTCAATGTCGTCTTGGTAAGAATCTCCAGTGTATATTTGGCCTTGTGTTTTAGCTTATTGTCCTGCTGAAAACAGTGCTTGACCTGGACGGAAATAGGTGCCGATACTCAATTTGGGAGCCTGAACTGTTAATATTTAGGTGCAGGAGCTCCACAATACTTTTGCGCTAATAACAGGAGCTCAAGCAATAGAAATTTTGATTTGCCGGTTTCTCAGCTCTAGTGAGCTCCTGCTTAAGTCAAGCACTGGCTGAAAGGGGAATATGTCTCCCAGTGTCTGTTGGAAAGCAGACTGAACCAGGTTTCCTCTTGGATTTTGCTTGTGCTTAGATCTATGCCATGTCTTTTTATCAAAAAGAAAACTCCCTAGTCCTTGCTGATGACAAGCATACCCATAATATGATGCAGCCACCACCATGCTTGAAAATATGAAGAGTGGTACTCAGTGATGTGTTGTGTTGGATTTGCCCCAAACATAACACTTTGTATTCAGGACATAAAGTTACTTTCTTTGCCATATTTTTTGCAGTTTTACATTAGTGCCTTACCGCAAACAGGATGCATATTTTAGAATATTTGTATTCTGTACAGGCTTCCTTCTTTTCCCTCTGGTATTTAGGTTAGTATTGTGGAGTAACTACAATGTTGTTGATCCATCCTTATTTCTCTCTTATCACAGCCATAACTGTTTTAAAGTGGTAAAATCCCTGAGCGTTTTCCTTCTTCTCCGGCAACTGAGTTTGGAAGTGTAGGCTAGTGACACAAAATCTCAATTTAATCCATTTTAAATCCAGGCTGTAACACAAACATTTTGGGAAAATGTCAAGGGGTGTGTATAGTTTCTGAAGGCACTGTAAGTACATTCAGACCATTCCCTAGCATTGGAGCCTGTAGAGGTAAAGCATAAGCCTCGGAGAGTAATACTGCCATCTGTTGGTGAATACTTATAACTACATGTACTGGGAGTAGAGAGGAGGGAAGCAAGTATGGTTGCACTATAATGATGTACAACACACTCACCAACTCACAAACAAACTCAGTATAATCTCAGCTGCTGGTGCTGGAGTGGATGAGACCCAGGGGCAAGGGGCTCCAAACAATGGCAGAGGGAGAGGAAGGGAGGAGGAAGAGGGGGAGGATGAGGTCGTGTTCATTACGGCATGCAACAGAAAACCTTTTAAAACGTTTGGCAATGGAAATGAGTGTTTCTTATTGATTAAGTCCAAGTAGTCTCTCCTGTTTTCTTCCATTTGGTGCCTAATAAATAAGAACCTGGAGTCTTTGTCTGTTTGTAGTATTTCTCATGCTGTAGGCTATACAGCACACACACTGTGAGAGAGGTGGGTAAACCACAGCCATCTGGCTTGACTCATATCCCAATTACAGCTGAGGAGTGTGTGGCCTTCTGCAGTCCTGCGGTATGTGACAGGGACCAGGCCTGACCTCATACAACCCCTAACCCTTGACCTCTGACATCATCACAGGCCCAATCCTGGGGTCACAGAGAGGAGTCTAATGAATGACAGACATAAAAGATTGTCCCAAAGCAGCTGACAGACCACAGGGTGGCCACACATCTCGGGCTTCTCTATTAGTATGCTATGGATTATTTCAAAAGAATTCTAACTACTGGTCAGTTGGACATCAACTGTTGAACATCAACTGTGCCAAATAATGTTTGAAGAATACATGTAATGCCCCTAGCAAAGATAAATGTACATGTAAACTGTAATTGGAGATTTTAGCAACTTATTCAAGTGAGTTGTAGGCTAGTACATAGTCTAAGGTGCACATGCTGGAGGTGAATGCTGGCCATCTATACGATTGGACTTTTATTAAATGTTAATGTCTGTCAAGAGAAACTGAAAATACATTTAAATGTTTAAACTAGGAGCATTCTAAACCGCAATGTTGGGTGCTCTGCGGGGGCCTTATTTATCAACGCCCATTTCTTGCGTAAATGGAGATTCTAGAATTTGCTTTAGCAACAAATTATTAGGATTTCCGTACGTTTTCATTGATAAATCAGAGCCATACTACAATTTAAAAGTAAATGTTGCCTACCGCCCACACTTCTATAGAAAAGACAAATTGCTGTGCAGCATTTTGTTTATCAATACATGATTGTGTTTCTATTTACTGCCTTGGTATAGGCTCTGAGATTGAATAGGCTATGACGTCATGCTCCTATCGCACAGAAATAAGTCTACTGTAGCCTACCCATACTGTCAAATATTTTAAATAGGCTACTGGTCTATTTACTTTCGAGCATGGTTGGCTATGGAATGAACGATGGATATAATTGGTAACCTAATATGTGTTGTGTAGCGGGAATAAACCAGTCATATCAGAAAAGGAGAGACATGCGCTGAAATATGATTAGGATTTAGGCCTGTATAATAATACGATCTCCTTACCAAACGCAAATGCATCTGTTTTATCATTAGGCCAAGGCCCAACTATACATGCTTACAATACAGTTGATCAACCACTAGAAGTTGTGCATTTGCATTGTCTGAGATTTGCGTGGAAATACATACACTTTCCCGTCAATTTCGAAATGGATAAACACCTACCTTTGCGGGAAAACTGGCGCACTCAAGGTTAAGCTTTTTTGTGTGAGGCCCATGCTCCTTCACACTCCCTGACACTGATGGAATATGTCAGCATTGAAATGCAAAGAAAGAACACTTCCTATATTTTCCATAATGGCTTCTGTGACAGCATAGGTAACGTAATTGTGGGCTGGCTATCTCTTCTATGAGTTTATTTCTTAAAAGTCTAAGCAGTTGGGGGGGGGGGGGGGTTCTAGGATGACATGTGGAATTGTTTCAATATGGTCGTACGATGGATCATTTAGCTATTAGATATACTTTTTTTCCTTCATAAAATATAGAATTTGGTATTTACTACTTTAGCCCAGAGAAACACATTGAATAACCCATTCATAAATGGCAACAAAAAAAAAGACAATCAAAAAATGAAAATCACAAGAAACAAGGTTTTGAAGTGTTTCTCCTACATGTAGGAGATATAAGAATGTTCAGGGAAAATATATACAGTTGAAGTTGGAAGTTTACGTACTCTTAGGTTGGAGTCATTAAAACTCATTTTTCAACCACTCCACAAGTTTCTTGTTAACAAACTATAGTTTTGGCAAGTAGGTTAGGACATCTGCTTTGTGCATAACACAAGTAATTTTTCCAACAATTGTTTACAGACAGATTATTTAACTTATAATTCACTGTATCACAATTCCAGTGAGTCAGAAGTTTACATACACTACGTTGACTGTGCCTTTTAAACAGCTTGGAAAATTCCAGAAAATGACGTCATGGCTTTTTCTGATAGGCAAATTGAGATCCTTTGAGTCAATTGGAGGTGTACCTGTGGATGTATTTCAAGGCCTACCTTCAAACTCAGTACCTCTTTGCTTGACATCATGGGAAAATGAAAAGAAATCAGCCAAGACCTCAGAAAAAAAATTGTAGACCTCCACAAGTCTGGTTCATCCTTAGGAGCAATTTCCAAATGCCTGAATGTACCACGTTCACAATAGTACGCAAGTATAAACACCATGGGACCACGCATCCGTCATACCGCTCAGGAAGGAGACGCGTTCTGTCTCCTAGAGATTAACGTACTTTGGTGCGAAAAGTGCAAATCAATCCCAGAACAACAGCAAAAGACCATGTGAAGATACTGGAGGAAACGGGTACAAAAATATCTATATCCACAGTAAAACGAGTCCTATATCGACATAACCTGAAAGGCCGCTCAGCAAGGAAGAAGCCACTTCTCCAAAACCGCCATAAAAAGACAGACTACGGTTTGCAACTGCACATGGGGACAAAGATCGTACTTTTTGGAGAAATGTCCTCTGGTCTAATGAAACAAAAATAGAACTGTTTGGCCATACTGACCATCGTTATGTTTGGAGGAAAAAGGGGGAGGCTTGCAAGCCAAAGAACACCATCCCAGCGTGAAGCATGGAGGTGGCAGCATCATGTTGTGGGGGTGCTTTGCTGCAGGAGGGACTGGTGTACTTCACAAAATAGATGACATCATGAGAAGGAAAATTATGTGGATATATTGAAGTGTAACCGATGAGAAATGGCTAGCTAGTTAGCGGTGGTGCGCACTAATAGCGTTTCAATCGGTGACGTCACTCGCTCTGAGACCTGAAGTAGTTGTTCCCCTTGCTCTGCAAGGGCCATGGCTTTTGTGGCGCGATGGGTAACGATGCTTTGTGTGTGTCAATTGTTGATGTGTGCAGAGGGTCCCTGGTTCAAGCCCAGGTTGGGGTGAGGAGAGGGACGGAAGCTATACTGTCACAGAAGCAACATCTCAAGACATCAGTCAGGAAGTTAAAGCTTGGTCGTGTAACCGATGTGAAATGGCTAGTTAGTTAGCGGTGGTGCGCGCTAATAGCGTTTCAATCAGTGACGTCACTCCCTCTGAGACTTGAAGTAGGGTTTCCCCTTGCGTTGCAAGGGCCCCGGCTTTTGTGGCGCGATGGGTAACGATGCTTCGTGGGGTGTCAGTTGTTGATGTGTGCAAGGGTCCCTGGTTCGAGCCCAGGTTGGGGCGAAGAGAGGGACGGAACCTACACTGTTACAGTCGCAAATGGGTCTTCCAAATGGACAATGACCCCAAACATACTTCCAAAGTTGTGGCAAAATGACTTAAGGACAACAAAGTCAAAGTATTGGAGTGGCCATCACAAAGCCCTGACCTCAATCCTATAGAAAATTTGTGGGCAGAACTGAAAAAGCGTGTGCAAGCATGGAGGCCTACAAACCTGATTCAGTTACACCAGCTCTGTCAGGAGGAATGGGCCAAAATTCACCCAACTTATTGTGGGAAGCTTGTGGAAGGCTACCAGAAATGTTTGACCCAAGTTAAACAATTTAATGGCAATGCTACCAAATACTAATTGATTGTATTGATTGATTGTACTTCTGACCCACTGGGAATGTGATGAAAGAAATAAAAGCTGAAATAAATCATTCTCTCTACTATTATTCTGACATTCCACATTCTTAAAATAAAGCGGTGATCCTAACTGACCTAGACAGGGAATTTTTACTAGGATTAAATGTCAGTAATTGTGAAAAACTGAGTTTAAATGTATTTGGCTAAGGTGTATGTAAACTTCCGACTTCAACTGTATATATATTTTTTTACACATATTTAACCCCTTTTTTGGGTAGGTACAAAACTACTTTCCTACTTCCGTTATAATTTGTTTTACCTGTACTGGTTATCTTCAGATGAGTCCCATGACACTTGTGGGGGTCATAGAGCAAAACGGAGAACACCATAGTTTTCGTGAGAATCTCCCCTTTGCACGGTGGGGTCACACTGTTCGGACGCTACATACGTTTCTTTGAGAAGACCGATTTTCGGGATGTCTCATGGTCTGACATCGGCGGATGCAGTGGTTTGAGATGCACCCAATGCAAAAAACAGATATCTCTAGCTTGAACTGATGGATGTTGATGGGGATTTTTGTATTATGTTACTTAGATTTATTGACACACCGGTGTGCCAATCAACTCTAGGGGGGTTATCAGTAGTTAGTATCCACACTGAATACAACCATCTACTGTCCTGGAGTGTGTATAGTCTGGACAGGTATATAGCCATGGTTGGTGATTTACTGCCACCTACCGTTATGGAATGTTTGGTCAGGAGTATAATTAGTTGGCTGACACCTCCTGCTGACCTGGATGGAATGATTTGATCCTTCCTTAACTCATAGCAAGTCCCACACAGTTGACGTTGAACAAAATTATGCTTCCCTTTTAAAACAGATTTTGCGGCAAGTGTGTCCTCTATCCATCTCTATGTATGTCAGCCATCAGAGACTTCCTGCCCTGTTCACACCTGCTGTATGAGAGACAGTCATAAGTCGTGACTGACGGAAGACTCTGACCCTTTACCTGTATGGAGAGGTCACCTCAAACAGGTTCTAATAACTTAATAACTTCCACCATAATGAGAGAGGGGGGAGAGAAAAAGAGAGAAATAGGAAGAGACAGACAGAGAGAGACAGAGAGAGAGGGAGAGTCTTTGCACCATGTGGGCCATCATAATGAGAGAGAAAGGGAGAGAAAGAGAGAGAGAGTCTTCAGAGAATGTGAAGAGCCCCTTGTGGACCCAACAGTGTGGGGGGAGATGACCTAGCTGTCACAGAAAGGTATCCTTATAAAGTGACAGGGATGATGACAGCTCTCCAGTGGTTGGTGAGAAGAAGCCCTCTCTCTCAAAGTGTCTTCAATCTACAGTAGTGTGTGTAGTGTGCCCCTCTCTCTCAGATATTGTTTTAGGTAGATTGTCGGCTACAATAGACTTCAGCTCCCAGCGGTGCCTCTTGCATGCCACAAGCAACGTAGGCTGGAGGAAGACTCCCAAGGACCAGCGTCAAAACTCTGCTGCTGCACATTCTAAAGGTCAGATATAAAACTCTTCCATTGACTGCATGTTTGTTTGACCGACTGGGTTTGAATTTGGGTCATCTGCGAGCCACAAGACCACTGTGTTAGCCCGCTGAGATAAAGCCTACACGCATTAGCTTGGGGAACCAACACAAGTCTTCAGGACTCAGGCAAGGTTCATGTGCTTTGCTCATGCTTGTCTGCCTGTTTCTCCAGTGTGGGGACCTGACCTGACCAGACCCAGATTCAGGGATGTGTGGTGCAGTGTGGTGTCTCCTGCTCCTGTTGCGCTGTCCTGGTACTGATGAGATGGTGCTGGAGGACAAAGCCTTAGCCAGCCAGTCAAGGTAACACTTTAGGCTACTCTCAATGCTTATCTAGCGGTAGTTAGTTATCTTTGTTGAGCCATGAAGTTGAAATGACTGAATAATACATTCTTCAGGGTTTATCCAGTCAGTCCAGGGTGTAAATTGAAATTCCAATATTGAAATATCCTCATTGTAAAAGTATTCTGTTTTAAAATCTACAAAATGGACTCTATTCAAGTAGTTATTAACATGCAAATCATAAGGAGAATAAATTGTGGCCCCTCATCATTCCTTGTCTCTCCAAGGTGCCATACATATGAGCTGGAGAGAGGACAGAATGGCATCAACAGCTTCAAAAGGCATTCAGACGGAACGTTCACCAATGACTACACCCACTCCCTGGATAAGATCAAGGCTAAAGAATTTGTACAGTGGCTGGCCAGCACTAAACGAGAGAGGTAATGGCACTGACATTTTGTCTAGTAGCACACCACAGATAAACATTCCAGTCAGGATCAGGGTATTGTAAAGCAGGCAGGTCATTGATGATGTGACTGACCTTATACACTTTCACACCACTGAGACAAGCAGAACCGAGCCAAGCTGTACTGCCGACGTCGCATCCCCGGTGGGCTTCTAGGCGGCATTGTGAAAATATCTTATGTCTGAGCCAGCCCAATACGTTTCAGTTAGGGAGTCAGCGCAAACGTGTGGAAAGGAGGTAACACTTCATTTTAAGGGGTCCTTATTACATATGTAATTACACTGTAACGAGTCTTGTAACTAATTGTAATAATTCATAGTTACACTGTAATAACATGTTGTCATTGCAGTCTGTAATTACAGGGGTGTAACAACGAATCCTTGTTACCATGCCTGTAACAAATGTTAAACTTCCAATTGCATCCCATTGCACCATGTTTCAGCCTGCACAAACCATATGATAAGTGTTAGCCAATTGAAAACCCACCACCTCAATGACACAACTCTGCAATAAATGGCCCTGGAGTCTGATGCCCAGGCCCAATGGCAAAAATGGGTTCACAAATGGTTTGCAATAAAAATACTTTAAATTGTTAAATCATTTAACGGTGTATTTGACAATGGGTCAATTTCTTTAACCATCAATCACATTTTTTTAGACACATTAATAAATGTGATGAGGAAAATAATTTGTGCTTCCCAAATTATAAGCCTATTAACTAAGCTTGATTGAATAATGGTTTATAAATGCCCTTAAAATGGTCATAAGACAAACCCATCATAAGACAAATGGTCATAAGACATGTAATCTTGCAAGGGTTTCATTGTCGAGGAATATTTTCACTTTGGATGGGATGTATTTGTGCAATTATTTATCTATCCCAGGAATTAAGGCATCATCTCAAGGTTTACATACAGATTTGCTGCGCGTTCCCGACTGTAGGCTATTCATTATTAATGGGCTACAATCCACAATAATCTATTGATCCTCTGTGGCTAAATTATAAGCCTTCTCGTGGTCTAGTAGGCTATAATTGTCACGACTTCCACCGAAGGTGGCTCCTCTCCCTGTTCGGGCGGAGCTCAGCGGTCGTCGTCGCCGGTCTACTAGCTGCCACCAATCCTTTTCCCTTTTCGTTTAGTCATGTCTGTTCTGATTGTTCACCTGTGTCTAGTTTAGTGGGTGTATTTAATCTCGCCCTACCCATTTTGTTTCGTGCGGGTTTGTTTGCGTTTTCCTGTCTTTGCTTCTGGGTGGCGTATATTTGTTCATTCTTTTAAACAGGTGTTTTTTCCTAGACTATGTTCTAGATGATTTTGTGGACTGCTATTTAGTCTGTGCCTGTTGTGTTTGATGAACAGTTAATAAATACGCCTTCTCCGTATTTACTCCTCTCCTGCGCCTGACTTCTACACCCACCTCTCCTAGAGAGACTTGACAGAAAACCCGCACCAGAAAAGATATGGAGTCAGCAGGAGCGGACGCGCCCTCCCCATCCATGGAGGAGCGTGTCCTTCAGCATACAGCCGTTCTCCACCGTCTGGGGACGGCTATGGATCAAGTGTTGGCGAGAATGGAGAAATGGGAGAGGAGCGGTCTCCCTACCCCGTCTACAGCCACTCTTCAGCCTGCACCACCACCCTCTCCAACGGCGTCCAGCCCCAGCGGGATTCGAATCGCGCTCCCGAGGGAGTACGATGGGACGGCTGCTGGGTGCAAGGGGTTCCTGCTCCAGTTGGAGCTTTACCTGGCGACCGTTCACCCGACTCCCTCGGGAGAGGAGAGTGTCAACGTCCTCGTCTCCTGCCTTTTGGGGAAAGCCCTAGAGTGGGCCAACGCGGTCTGGGCTGGCCCAGACTCGGCGAGGGACCATTACCCAGAGTTCACCCACCGCTTCCGGGCTGTGTTCGACCACCCACCAGAAGGTAGAGCGGCGGGTGAACTTCTGTTTCATCTGAGGCAGGAGACGAGGAGCGCACAGGATTTCGCTGGAGTTCCGGACCCTGGCCGCCGGCGCGGGGTGGAATGACAGGGCCCTGATAGACCATTATAGGTGTAGCCTACGAGAGGACGTCCGCAGGGAGCTAGCTTGTCGAGACACCACCCTCACTTTGGACCAACTAATAGACATGTCCATCAGACTGGACAACTTGCTGGCTGCCCGTGGGCGTTCTGATCGGGTCCTGTTCGTTCCACCTCCCAGCCCACCTGCTCCGACGCCCATGGATTTGGGGGGTGCTGCCGCTAGGTCGACTGGAGGAGGAGCCTCCTCCTGCACCAGTTGTGGTCAGAGAGGACACACTGCTGACCGGTGCTGGAGGAGCTCGTCTGGGAGTCGAGAGGGCAGGCAGAGCACTGCTCGTACACCTCAGGTGAGTCCGCACCAGGCTCACCCAGAGCTCCCTGTTGGCCATATGTATGTGTTGATTTCTTTTCCTGAGTTTTCCCCTCACTCCCAGCATAAGGCGCTAGTAGATTCGGGCGCAGCGGGGAGCTTTATTGATCGCGGGTACGCAAGTAGGTTAGGGATTCCCTTGGTTCAGTTGGACCAACCCTTCCCCGTGCACGCACTAGATAGTCGACCACTTGGGTCAGGGCTGGTCAGGGAGGCCACGGTTCCACTGGACATGGTGACACGAGGGGGGCATGAGGAGCGGATTAGTCTCTTCCTCACTGACTCTCCTGCGTTTCCGGTGGTGCTGGGGATTCCCTGGTTGGCTGATCACAATCCCAACATTTTGTGGAGACAGGGGGATCTTGAGGGGGGGTCAGAGGAGTGCTCAGGTAGGTGTTTAGGTGTTTCCATCGGTGTGACGACGGTGGAGAGTCCGGAACAAGTCTCCACCGTGCGCATTCCCCCCGAATATGTCGATTTGGCTATCGCTTTCGGTAAAAAGAGGGCGACCCAATTACCACCTCATCGACAAGGGGATTGTGCGATAAACCTCCATGTTAACGCTGCACTTCCTAGGAGTCACATGTATCCCTTGTCTCAGGAGGAGACAGTGGCTATGGAGACATATGTCACTGAATCTCTGAGACAGGGATACATTCGGCCATCCACGTCACCCGTCTCCTCGAATGTCTTTTTTGTGAAGAAGAAGGAGGGAGGTCTGCGTCCGTGCATTGACTATCGAGGTCTAAATTCCATCACAGTGGGATTCAGTTACCCGCTACCTCTCATTGCTACAGTGGTGGAGTCATTTCACGGGAGCACGCTTCTTCACAAAACTGGATCTCAGGAGCGTGTATAACTTGGTGCGTATCCGAGAGGGAGATGAGTGGAAGACCGCGTTTAGTACCACATCTGGCCATTATGAGTACCTCGTCATGCCGTATGGGTTGAAGAATGCTCCAGCCGTTTTCCAATCCTTGTAGACGAGATTCTCAGGGACCTGCACGGGCAGGGTGTGGTGGTCTACATCGATGACATTCTGATCTATTCCACTACACGCGCCGCGCATGTGTCTCTGGTGTGCAAGGTACTTGGGCGACTGTTGGAGCATGACCTATACGTCAAGGCCGAGAAATGTGTGTTCTCCAAACAAGCCGTCTCCTTTCTTGGGTATCGCATTTCCACATCTGGAGTGGTGATGGAGTGTGACCGCATTGCGGCCGTGCGTAATTGGCCGACTCCGACCACGGTAAAGGAGGTGCAGCAGTTTTTAAGGTTTGCCAATTACTACCGGAGGTTTTTCCGGGGTTTTGGGCAGGTGGCAGCTCCCATTACCTCACTGCTGAAGGGGGGGCCGGTGCATTTGAGGTGGTCAGCGGAGGCGGACAGAGCTTTTGGTCGTCTGAAGGCTCTGTTTACAGATGATCCCATATTGGCGCATCCGGACCCCTCTTTGCCATTCATAGTGAAGGTGGATGCGTCTGAGGCTGGGGTTGGAGCCGTGCTCTCACAGCGCTCAGGCACGCCCCACAAGCTTCGACCCTGCGCTTTCTTTTCAAGGAAGCTCAGTCCGGCGGAGCGAAATTATGATGTGGGGGACCGGGAGTTGTTGGCTGTGGTAAAAGCCCTTAAGGTGTGGAGACATTGGCTTGAGGGAGCGCAATACTCTTTTCTCATCTGGACTGACCACCGTAATCTGGAGTACATCCGGGCGGTGAGGAGACTGAATCCCCGTCAGGCAAGGTGGGCGATGTTTTTCACCAGATTTCGTTTCACCATTTCATATAGACCAGGTTCCCAAAACGCTAAGGTTGACGCACTGTCCCGTCTCTATGATACCGAGGAGCGGTCCATCGATCCCACTCCCATACTTCCGGCCTCTTGTCTGGTGGCACCAGTGGTATGGGAGGTGGACGCGGACATCGAGCAGGCGTCACGGTCAAATCCCCCTCCACCAGAGTGTCCAGCTGGTCAGAGGTACGTCCCACTTGGTGTTCGCAATAGATTGATCAGCTGGGTTCGCACGCTACCCTTCTCTGGTCATCCGGGTATTGATAGGACGGTGCGGGGTCTTAGAGGGAAGTACTGGTGGCCCACGTTGGCAAGAGACGTGAGGGTTTATGTCTCCTCCTGTTCGGTGTGCACTCAGTGTAAGGCTCCTAGACACCTGCCTAGAGGGAAGTTACAGCCCCTTCCCGTTCCACAGCGGCCTTGGTCCCAACTGTCGGTGGATTTCCTCACCGATCTTCCTCCATCACAGGGGAACACTATGATCCTGGTCGTTGTGGATCGGTTTTCTAAGTCCTGCCGTCTCCTCCCTTTGCCCGGTCTTCCTACGGCCCTACAGACCGCAGAGGCCCTGTTTACACACATCTTCCTGCACTACGGGGTGCCTGAGGACATAGTTTCTGATTGGGGTCCCCAGTTCACGTCCCGGGTGTGGAGGGCGTTTATGGAGCGTCTGGGGGTCTCGATCAGCCTGACCTCGGGTTTTCACCCCAAGAGTAATGGGCAGGTGGAGAGAGTTCATCAGGATGTAGGCAGGTTTTTGCGGTCATATTGCCAGGACCGGCCAGGAGAGTAGGCGAGGTTCGTCCTGTGGGCCGAGATGGCTCAGAATTCACTCCTCCACGAACATGTCACCGTTTCAGTGCATGTTGGGTTATCAGCCGGTCCTGGTACCATGGCATCAGAGCCAGACCAAGGCTCCTGCAGTGGAGGAATGGGTGCAACGCTCAAAGGAGACCTGGAGAGCCATCCAGGAATCCCTTAAATGGGCTGGTGGGCGGCAGAAGTTGAGCGCTGACCTGCCACCGCAGTAAGGCTCCCGTGTTCGCGCCGGGGGACCGGGTCTGGCTCTCGACCTGAAACCTGCCCCTCCGCCTGCCCTGCTGGAAGCTGGGCCCACGGTTTGTAGGGCCATTTAAAGTCCTGAGGAGAATAAACGAGGTATGTTATAGGTTACGCCTTACTATCGTATTAACCCCTCGTTTCATGTGTCTCTCCTCAGGCCGGTGGTAGCTGGTCCACTGCAGGACGCTGAGGTTCGGGAGGTCCATCCGCCCCCCCTGGACATCGAGGGGGCCCCGGTGTACACAGTACGGTCCATCCTGGACTCTAGGCATTGGGTGGGGGGCCTGCAGTACCTCGTGGATTGGGAGGGGTACGGTCCGGAGGAGAGATGCTGGGTACCGAGGGGGGACATCTTGGACCCATCCCTGCTGAGTGAGTTCCACAACCTCCATCCGGATCGCCCCGCTCCTAGCCCTCCGGGTCGTCCTCGAGGCTGGCGTCGGCGCGCTGCGGAAGCCGCGCGTCGGGGGGGGGGGGGTACTGTCACGACTTCCACCGAAGGTGGCTCCTCTCCCTGTTCGGGCGGCGCTCGGCGGTCATCGTCGCCGGTCTACTAGCTGCCACCGATCCTTTTTCCTTTTCGTTTAGTCATGTCTGTTTTGATTGTTCACCTGTGTCTAGTTTAGCTGGTGTATTTAATCTCGCCCTACCCATTTTGTTTCGTGCGGGTTTGTTTGCGTTTTCCTGTCTTTGGTTCTGGGTGGCGTATATTTTGTTCATTCTATTAAACAGGTGTTTTTTCCTAGACTATGTTGTAGATGATTTTGTGGACTGCTATTTAGTCTGTGCCTGTTGTGTTTGATGAACAGTTAATAAATACGCCTTCTCCGTATTTACTCCTCTCCTGCACCTGACTTCTACACCCACCTCTCCTAGAGAGACTTGACAATAATGAATTATTTAATTTCTTTCTAAACAAACAGCAGTAATTTTGGCAAATTTATTTCAATGTATCAGATGTGCTCCAGCTCCTCCAAAACCCTTCGCGCGGCTATGATACTACAAAGAAATAAATGATGAAGTCCAACGCTGGAGAGATGAGTTGCAGGCTCATGTCTATCAGAGCAGAGAGGGAGAGAGATCATAGAAAGTGAATCTCATTGAAGTTATGTGAGTGATACAGACCGCTACTCACACAGCCACCGCCACACCTTGGTCTCACACATACAGTCGGTTACAATGTTGCGCAAACCATAAATCCGGGCCGGCCCAACCCCAATCAACACTTAGAATATAGGCCCGGGCTGAAAATCTACTTTTTCACATTACGTTTTTTGTGTGGAGAGGAGAATTAAGGAAGAGGCAACTCGAATGAACTTTGATCGTTTTTATTAGAATTTTTACTTTGCAAAATAATTTTTCATGCCATGAAAGTTACCGGATGCGGCCATATAGGTTCCGGAACAAAGTAGTCCAAAACGGAGAGGTGCCGGATCTTGTTCCTGCAGGATCCGGCTCAAATTAAGCACTGCGTTATGGGTTTATCCTCTCACTTGGATGGTAAGGAGGTTTAGGTTGTCATAATGGGTAATGTACATGTTAATTAAATGTTATTTTATTATTATAATCTGGTATGACCCCCATGCACTCAAAAAAAACTAGGGGTTCAACAAGGGTTCTTCTAAGATCCTCAAAGTTCTTAGAAGAACCTAAGGGTTCTTGTCACTGAAAATGGCCCCCAAAAGGTTATTCCAAGAACCCCATAGGAGGTGGGGTTCATCGAGGAACCTGCTTAGTTGGTGGGGGTTCTTGCAGGAACCTAACTGCCCAACTGAAACATTTGGATTTGAAAGGACAGCAGGTGCAGGCACTTAGCTGAAAAATGTAAAGATCTCCTCAATTTAAGGTAAGGTTTGTCCCTTGTATGATCTAAATAGATATTGTTTTACGATGATACCATCTATCTTTTCATATTTGTGCAAATCTTTCTAAAACAGAAAATGGATACAATTCAATGGATATCAATCAACAAAGAGGTAAGAATTTGTAGGCTATAAGAATATGTTGAAGGCTAGCTGTATTGCGTGCAGATGACTGAACTGCTCACTTTTGTGTCTGTAGGTATACAGACAAGGAGGCATACAAAGGTATGTGTCACGTCCTGACCAGTAAAGGGGTTATTTGTTATTGTAGTTTGGTCAGGACGTGGCAGGGGGTGTTTGTTTTATGTGGTTCGGGGTTTGTTGGGTTATGTATTTATGTAAGAGGGGTGTTTGTTTTATGTGTTCCTGGGTTTTTGGGGATTGTTCTATGTTTTGTATTTCTATGGGTTTTCTATGTTGTGTATTTCTTTGTTTGCCTGGTATGGCTCTCAATCAGGAACAGCTGTACATCGTTGTTGCTGATTGGGAGTCATACTTAGGTAGCCCTGTTTTCACCTGTCTTTTGTGGGAAGTTGTTTTTGCATAGCTGTGTGTGTAGCCTGCAATACTGTGCGTTCGTTTTCTTGTTTTGTTTCGTCAAGTGTTTAATAAATGTTAAAATGAGCACTCAACCTGCTGCGCCTTGGTCCATTACATACGACGACCGTTACAGTATGTCAATTGGTATTGGGGATACCTAGTCAGTTGTACAAGGTGTGGGGGGCTGCCATAATCAACATCCACATCTTCAGCACCCGGGGAACAGTGGGTTAACTTTCATTTTTACCTTGTCAGCTCGGGGATTCAATCAGCAACCTTTGCGGTTACCGGCCCAACGCTCCAACCACTAGGCTACCTGTGTAGATCACATTTACCATCCTCTTCCCTTCCCTCTCAATGGTTTACCATAGGCCTCTACATTATGGACAAGGTATGTGTATGAAAACCATTATCAAAACCATGGTATAAATTCTGTTGTGTGAATGTTTTGTTAATCATCTGTAATTACTGTTTTTGGGATTCACAGACTTCTCCCTTCCTACACCTGTTGATCAGGAAACCCGTTCGATCACCATGCACTGCAAAATCATTTTGGCATGGATACGGAGAACATCAACACATTAACATCAACACGCCAGAGGATATACCCATTGGACTTGGGGCTGCTTTACACTAAAATCGTAATAAACACTGAGAACTAAAATAGTGTGTAATTGTTGTTATTGTTATGCGTAAAAATAATAGGGGAGGGGGGGTAGTTCAAATATTTACCCCCAAAGTTTCTTCAGAAGGTTCTTCAAGGATCCATTAAAAGGGGTTCTTTAAAGAACCCTTTTAAAGGGTTCTTTGGTGAACTTATTGGTGTTCCCTCACAGTTTCAATTTGAAGAAGCCCTGAAGGATACTCCAGGAACCTTTTCTCTTTAGAGTGTATGGTAGACCCAAATCAGTGAAGTTGACCTATATCTGCTCTTTTCTGTACACTCAACTTAACCCAGGTGGTACACTTTTGATACTAGCAACAATACTGAATGGAGATTTTGAAGAGTCCACATTCTCGGGTAGGTAATTAGAGCCTTTTGAGCCTCCAACCTTTGTAATCTTGGACACCCAGCGCATCTGTCCACAACAGATTACTACCTTGTGACAGTTATTCGTTGAGAAGAAAATAAATACTAAATTGGTGATTTTTGTAACACACGGTAACAAGAATTTGTTGTTACACCTCTGTAATTACAGACTGCAATTACTACCAGGCACATGTTGTTATTACAGCGAAACTATGAAATTATGGAACTACAATTAACTAATATACTTGTTACAGTGTAATTACACATGTAATTACACTGTAATAATGACCCTTTAAAATGAAGTGTTACCGGGAAGGGTAAGACAAAGGTGAGGCTTCTACAGCCATAGGAAAACTGTTAAATGTGTGTTGTATCGGTATCTACCGGTGTACAGAGGCGACAGATTCAACTTGAACAACCTGAGTTTTCCCAACACAGGAGGTACCAAAGTAATTGAATCATATTAAACCATTTCATGGTCAACACCAATGTTTTCACATTTTTACCCTGCTTTGAATTAGAATAAAAGTCTTGCTCCGATTTGAAAATACCAGTGTGAACAGAACAATGTTCATTCCAGGGTTAAAATTAATTCTGTTACAATATATATGAATATTTGTGACCTTAGAATTACAAGCATCTTTATGCAAAAATATGATTCTGAGATAATTGATAATACAGTTGAATGTTGTAAGCTATTTTTATTGGTAGAGAACATTGTACAGAACAAGGCAATGTCAATAACTCAATTTGTACACAAATGCCGATATAACCTTTCAAGCTCTTGATTTGTGTGAATATTAAATGTTTTATTTAACCTTTGTTTAACCAGGGAAACCCAGTGAAAGGAGGGTCTCATTTCCAATGGTGCCCTGTGAACAACTATTCATCATATCAATACAATATTACAAAATAAATTATGGTTAACTTCAAAAGGGAGCAATAGATATAAATTATATCAGTCAAAATCAGTCCTCATTTATCAGGTTCTTCAAACTGAGCTTTTGAGACCAGACAATTAAGTTTAAAGTGACCTATAGGTCATTCCAGGAGCTACTATAGGGGCAAAGTAACTAAATTCAGTCTTCCCCAACTCAGAGGGGACCCGCAGAACCTCTAAACCCGCCAGCCTTGAGTTCCAAGAAAATTTTATGAGAACAGTCAGCCCTCAAATGCTAGCCACCTGACGTTAGCTATCAAATCAGAGTTGAACAAGCTAGCTAATGTGAGTTAGCAGTCATTTTAGCTGACCAGGTCGTGTTGAAAGCTAGCTATCTAGCTAGCTACATCATATCAAACCTATCATCTGGTTTGCTTGGTTAGCTAGCTAAAAGCTAATGCCATGGCAAGCAAGGTAGGAATTAAGCTAGCTAGCCTGTTATGCTAACAATGACGCTAACCGTTTAGCTAGCTAGCTAATGTCATGAAAACAGTCAGCCCTCAAATGCTAGCCACCTGACGTAAGCTAGCAAATCAGAGTTGAACAAGCTGGCTAGCTCACGTGAGTTAGCAGTCATTTTAGCTGGCCAGGTCGTGTTGAAAGCTAGCTATCTAGCTAGCTACATCATATCAAACCTATCATCTGGTTTGCTTGGTTAGCTAGCTAATAGCCAATGCCATGGCAAGCAAGGTAGGAATTAAGGTAGGAATTAAGCTAGCTAGCCTGTTATGCTAAGAATGACGCTAACCGTTTAGCTAGCTAGCTAATGTCCGCAAGCTAAATACTACATAGCTATGCGTCTGGCTGGCACTGGCAGGAGTATGGGGTAACGTTGGTTACATTAAATTCTTCAACATCTTGCTAGCTAGCTAGCTTACAACATTAGCGAAGCCAGCTGCAGTCACATATTGGCTACCTAGCAACATGACATCGTTTATAATTTATGGATACAGTGGAAATGCAATTTGAGCTAGCCCACCGCAACCTGGGTTGACTTCAAAATGAAAACGGGGCTTAAGAGTTCCAAACCTCTTTGCCAATAACAGCTAGTTTTCATTTTTCCCCTTCCCACTCAGACCACTCCCAGAGAGTCCTAGCAAAATTCTTGCTTGAGAAATTGCTCTTTGCTAAGAAGCTATTTTGTTTTTTCTTTGACCATTTTAACTGAAAACAATCACAGAGGACGTATTTAATTGTTATTCAGAAATGATTTGATATTGAGATAAAAATGACATAAAACAGGACTTTCTACAACCAAAAAAGAAAAGGCAGTCCTGTCATTGGTTTATGTTGTGGTAAATTACATAGAAACCTGGACGTTATTTCTGAACTGTATTACAGGCTATGTCATGTATGGTAACAGGCTGTTCTGATTTTCTACCGCAAAAAGTCCAGGTGATAACATAAAAATTGAGTTTGGTATGCAACAGAATGTCAACCTTCAGGTCTAAACAGCTTACAATGTATTTTCAGTAAAAGTGGCCATTTTGGTTTTCAAATAGGACCGTAAAAATCCACATCAACCAAATTCGAAGGACAGTTCGGTCAGAGATAGCACACTATACAATGTCAGTCGGTAGAGCATGGCGCTTGCAATGCCAAGGGTTGTGGGTTTGATTCCAGCTGGGGCCACCCATATGTAAAAAATGTATGCATAACTGTAAGTTGCTTTGGATAAATGGCATATACTATTATTATTTTAAGGGTTTTTATTGGATGATAATACGGGATGACAAATAAAATGTGTACTGCATTATGACATTTTTACATTTACTGTGAAGTATTTAATTTTGAGCATGAAATTGTGAACTGAAAATCGGCATTTATGGAAAAAAGCTGTATCATTTCAACAGACTGATACACTCTGTATTAGAGGTTGTACATTATGTTTGATACTTTAATAATTTGGATGGTGCTTATATTTGTCCTATTTCATACATGTACAAGTGTGTATTATATTATTTTTGCATATCCCAACTCCCCCTGAGAGTGGGGTCGTGGTCAGCCATTATCAACATTGACCCTGGAACAATTAGGATTAAGTGCCTTGCTCAAGGGCACATCAACCGATTTTCACCTTGGGGATTCGAACTAGCAACTATTCGGTTACCAGGAAGGCGCCATGCACTTTCCTTGTTAGTGCATAGTCATGCTTGAGACACAGGGCTGTGACAGAGACAGGTGATTTTGCAATTAATCTTTCCTCAATTACTCCTATTGTCTCTCTTCGGATTTTACTCAGAGGCCGACAGGTAGCCTAGCGGATAGAGTGTTGGGCCAATAACAGATAGGTCAGCAGTTCAAATCCCTGAACTGACATGGTGAAAAATCTGTCATTGTCCCCATGAGCATGCCACATAACCCTAAATTCTCCAGGGTCACCATTAACAATGTCAGGGAATGTTGTGATACACACTTGTAAAAACAAGCTAGATTTAATCCATATCGCCAATGACCCGTGTTAAAATGTCAAGTTCATTTCTGGCATTTACTGTGAATGCAGTCTCTGCGACCGCAGGAACACGCCTGGAACTGTTCAGTGCTACAGATAGCCTCAAATTTATTTAATTTTATTAAACCGCGTTGAAGGAGAGGAACATTAGACTTTCTCCTCCAATATGGTTGAGAAGGAGATGAGGGGCAAGTAGATCATGGAAAGAAGAATTGAGATAGAGCCTAATACATCATCTGAAATGAGACCCACTGAGAGGGACTGTTGGTAGACTAGCCAATGATGCCAGCCTACTAGTTTCAGTACACTTACATCACCTAACCAGTAGTGGGCACCCTTGCTCTTCAGATGAGACACCAGCCACCAACAACAGAACCACAGCTTCCCACCACAGACATGTATGTTGACTTGGGAATGTAGCCTAGAAACGCTATGCGTGGGAGTGAGTAACAGCATATGTTTAGCAATCACAGTAAATACACTGCAAACATCAACAGTGTCTTCCCACCACAGTAATTATTGCAGGCTATCATCCATGTTACTCATATGTGCTGGCTGTATCATGTGATAGATATCTAGAGAAGGAATGACTACCGGTAATAGAATTGCATTATCCACTGATGGAAGGAGGGCGAGATGGAAGGAGGGAGCAGGTGGGAGGGAGGGGATGTAGATGCAGGAGGGAGGGAGGGGTACAGCGCAGCCTGTGTCCGCCTCTCATTGGAGGGAGAGGCTGCTGGCCACTACTGAAATGGAGAGAGCCCCCTCCCGGCTACCCCCCTCCTCTACCCGGGTTCCCCTACACAGCTCCCTGGAGAGAGACAGAGGATGCAGGGAGGACCAGGAGAGAGAGCGAGCGAGGGAGAGAGAGAGCGGGAGAGAGAGAGAGAGGGAAGGGAGAAAGAGAGAAGGAGAGAGAGAGGAGGCAGTAGGACTAGGGGAGGATAGAGGAGGCAGGGAGAGACAGAAAAGAGGGGTAGATGAGAAGGCAGGGAGAGACAAGAGAGAGGGGTAGATGAGAAGGCAGGGAGAGACAGAAGAGAGAGAGGGGTAGATGAGAAGGCAGGGAGAGACAGAAGAGAGAGAGGGGTAGATGAGAAGGCAGGGAGAGACGAAGAGAGAGGGGTAGATGAGAAGGCAGGGAGAGACAGAAGAGAGAGAGGGGTAGATGAGAAGGCAGGGAGAGACAGAAGAGAGAGAGGGGTAGATGAGAAGGCAGAGAGAGACAGAAGAGAGAGAAGGGTATATGAGAAGGCAGAGAGGAACAGGAGTTGCTAGAAAATGCTGAGAGAAGTCACACATGCTTTTCTCACTGCTGATTTTGGCTTTCACCACCTGTGTGTATTGGAAAAAGGCTAATTCCAAATTGAATTAAATTCTGTGTTAAATACCTCAAATGGTTAATAGCTAGCACAATACACCTGTCATATATCATACACATGCTATTCCTGTGTGATACACGAATTGAAAGATCTTAACAAAGCTATACCAATAAACAATAATGGTTGATTATTATAGACGTAAATTGTTAACCAGAATAATGGCCCCCAATTCGTGTCATAAAGAGAGGAATCACATGCTAAGTACTGCAGCTACATGACCAAATACACCCCAGTGAGAGGGGAGGGAGAGAGAGAAAGGGGCAGTGAGAAAGAGAGAATGAGGGAGAGAGTGAGTGGGAAAGTAAGAAACAGAGAAAGAGACAGGAGAGAGAGCGGTAGGTGTGGCTGTCTATGAAGTAGGTCGGACTGTAAGCCTGCCTGCTCACACTAAACGCATGACCATTCCGGGGCTCAGCCTATGCCTACAAGCCAACTTCCCCTCCCACCAACCCATGGGACAAGAGGACGTTGTTCTGTAGCTCTGGTCCTTCAGGAAGGCTCAGCGTTAGTAAGCTGCACTAACGCTCTGGACCAGCGCTAACTGTACTGTAGCAAGCTAGCAGAGCACTCGCTGAACACCTACCTACCAGCTCACACACACATCCCATCACACCGCCTCCACAAAATAATAACATTAAATAACATCACTGACTACACTCTCAGTACATGTCTGTCCTGAGACGAAGAGAGGTATAGGGCTGGCCGTTATAATGGTTATAAAGCTCTATGAATGTGATATGTGTTTTTGTTTGGCGTGTGTAGTGTGAGCAAGGTGGAGGCAGGGAGGCTAGTAGCTAGCACAGCATATCCCAGTGCCATGGTGATGTCCCAGTGCTCTGGTTGTTGTCTCCCAGCGTAGTCACTGGGCCATGTGTGTGTGTGTGTGTGTGTGTGTGTGTGTGTGTGTGTGTGTGTGTGTGTGTGTGTGTGTGTGTGGGGGGGGGGGGGGGGCATACTGGGAGTGGGCTGCTGAGTCAGCCTGCTCTGCTGCATTAATTTATCTGCACTGCAGTGCTCCACTCCACCACTCCCTCCCCCTCCCCTTCTCTCTGCCGCTCTCTCTCCACCTCACTGCACTCACACAGTCATCCCCGGCAGAGCGAGGGAGAGGCGAAGGAAGAGAAGAGACGGTCAATAGAAAAAAGGACTGGGTCCGACACGCATAATTGTCCAGATGAATGGATAAGATAGAGAAAAACATTTCATATAGAAAAAACCCTGTGAGACCGAACGAGAGAGAGGAGGAGGAGCGGGGGAAGAAGAAGAGAGAGAAACACTGGGAGAGAGCTGAGCAGAGCAGGGGAGACCATGTGACTAGAAGAGAGAACCAGGCAGGGTTGAACATTTTGTGACAGTGAAAAAAAGGGAAAGGGAGGGAGGGGACAAGAAGACGGAGCGATGAGGAGAGAAAGAGGGAGGGAAGGGACAGGGAGAAGGAGAGAGAAAGGAGAGGAAGGAAATGTGAATGTGTACAGTGCAATATACACATAAAGAGAGTCAGTACCATACACTGTCTGTGTGGACGTCAGCAATACAACTCTACTACATCAGATTCATACAACTCCATCTCCTCCTAAATGTATTTCCCCTCTTCCTGCTCTTATTTCAGGCGATGACAGAAATTCACACATATGCTGCATCCCAAATGGGAGCCATTTGGTCAATATTGCTGCACTATAAAGGGAATAGGGTGTCATTTGGGACGGCTGATCAAAAGTAGTGTACTATAAAGGGAATAGGGTGCCATTTGGGACGCAAACAGGGTCTTAAGGTTAGGGGGTGGTGATAGTGATACTGGACCATTGGGCTATCTACTCTCTGGTTCTTTACAATTAACCACAAAGAGAAGCAGCAGTGTTGCTATACAGATGGACTCACCAACATAATGGTCTTTGGTCTGTCTTATGGCTGTGGGGGGGATGTCGTTAACATGGGGCTTTAAACAAATTCAATACAGCCTTACATTTCAAAGGATGGCTTTCAACGGCCTGGAAGGACTGTTAGCTGCTATGCCACACCACACTTGACTCTATTTCCTGGAGTGTGTTGTGATGCACTAATGACATCCACAGTACTGTAGGAACCAAACAAAACGAGCTAATACACACAGAATGGTGAAAGAGTGCAGGGCAAGGGATTCTCAGTGCTAGGCTAGTAACAACACATTGTAAATGATGAGTAAGAGTCAGTAAAAAAGGAACTATAAAAGACTTCCATATTCGAATTTGCATCAAAAGTGTTGCCTGCTGTAACGAAAATTAGTGAAGAATCACAATATTGTATAAGTCTATACTGTAGATACAGTGACTTTGGAAAGTATTCAGACCCCTTGACTTTTTCCAAACGTTATTCTAAAATGGATTAAATAAGTTAAAAAATGTACATAAGTATTCAGACTATGCTATGAGACTCGAAATTGAGCTCAGGTACATCCTGTTTCCATTGATCATCCTTGAGATGTTTCTACAACTTGATTGGAGTCCACCTGTGGTAAATTCAGTTGATTGGACATGATTTGGAAAGGCACACACCTGTCTACATAAGGTCCCACAGTTGACAGTGCATGTCAGAGCAAAAACCAAGCCATGAGGTCGAAGGAATTGTCCGTAGAGCTCCGAGACAGGATTGTGTCGAGGCACAGATCTGGAGAAGGGTACCAACAAATTTCTGCAGCATTGAAGGTCTGCAAGAACACAATGACCTCCATCATTCTTAAATGGAAGAAGTTTGGAACCACCATGACTCTTCCTAGAACTGGCCGCCCTGCCAAACTGAGCAATCTGGGGAGAAGGGCCTTGGTCAGGGAGGTGTTCTCGACAGAGCTCTCGAATTCCTCTGTGGAGATGGGAGAACCTTCCAGTAGGACAACCATCTCTGCAACACTCTACCAATCAGGCTTTTATGGTAGAGTGGCCAGACGGAAGCAACTCCTCAGTAAAAGGCATATGACAGCCCTCTTGGAGTTTGCCAAAAGGCACCTAAAGACTCTCAGACCATGAGAAACAAGATTCTCTGGTCTGATGAAACCAAAATTGAACTATTTTGCCTGAATACCAAACGTTACATCTGGAGGAAACCTGGCACCATTCCTACGGTGAAGCATGGTGGTGGCAGCATCATGCTGTGGGGATGTTTTTCAGAGGCAGGGAGACTAGTCAGGATCGAGGCAAAGATGAATGGAGCAAACAACAGAGAGATCCTTGATGAAAACCTGTTCCAGAGTGCTCAGCACCTCAGACTGGGGCAAAGGTTCACCTTCCAACAGGACAACGACCCTAAGCACACAGCCAAGACAATGCAGGAGTGGCTTCGGGACAAGTCTCTGAATGTCCTGGAGTAGCCCAGCCAGAGCCCGGACTTGAACCCAATCAAGCATCTCTGGAGAGACCTGAAAATAGCTGTGCAGCAACACTCCCCATCCAACCTGACAGAGTTTGAGAGGATCTGCAGAGAAGAATGGGAGAAACTCCCCAAATACAGATGTGCCAAGCATGTAGCGTCATACCAAAGAAGACTTGAAGCTTTAGTCACTGCCATAGATGTTTCAACAAAGTACTGAGTAAAGGGTCTGAATACTTATGTAAATGCTATATTTCAGTTTAAAAAAATATATAAATTAGCAAAAAATTCTAAAACCCTGTTTTTGCTGTCTCATTATTGGGTATTGTGTGTATATTGATGAGGGAAAAAACAATTTAATCAATTTTGGTATAAGGCTGTAACGTATCAAAATGTGGAAAAAGTCAAGGGGTCTGAATACTTTCCGAAGGCACTGCATGTGGAAATATTTTGAAATCTCAACCAATTGCTTTAATAAATCACAATATTGTAGAAGTCTTCTGTACTGTAGAACACTGATATTCTGAATCTTGATCTATAGTTAAAAATAACCCACAGACAATACAGTTTGTAACTGGAAGGCTGCTTTATTGGTAATAAAAAGGTTCGTGCTCAAATGAAGACAATCTTTCATAAGTTCTTACTAAGAGTCCAAGTGGTTGTGCATCACTACCATCATACTGTATATATCCTGTTTTATATCACGGTGTTCAAATGATAAACAACAGTTTGAAAAGCACTTTTTAATTATTTTTCAGCAAAAAAAGAAAAAAGCCTGTAATAAATCCATGCCAAAAAAAAGAAAGAAAAAAAGAAAACAGAGTCCCGTAATTTAATTAATTCAATATTGATACAAAAATAAATTTCAGATGGAAAGAACAGAAATATAGAAGGCAAGCTGCTTTTTCACAAGCGATAGAAGTGGGTGACACACATAAGCACAAGAAACATAACATTTTGACTTTGAGCTGTTTTGTTAGGCAACATCACATTGTTGAAGTCTATCGAGAAGAGAAGAAGTGGGGTGTTAGTTTTGTTTTCTCTTTTGTAATAGTGGTTAGGATGATCTGATCCTCGGCAGTATCATTTCTGACTCGCGTCGTGTGGTACGGACAGACGATGTCGCGCTGTAGCCCCGAGTCCCCGATATATACGTTGTGCTCCATATGTTTAACTCAACGACCACCCCACCCTCACCTGTTCCCTCCTTACACAGTTTTGAACATGTGTGGTATCATCATCTTCCCAAAAATCACAGAAAAAAGCAGAAAAAGGCACATGCCAATGAGTGGAGTTAAACACTAGATTAGAAACAAACCATTCAAAGTAAAAGTGAGAGACGATTGAAGCACAAATGATCAGACACTGAAGTGTTGAACTGTAACAGTACTAATGTTGTGTGACTGTATTTATGTGTGGGTAGTTACTCCTAATAGGCTTTGTGGCTGTAGGTGTGGATAGATACATTTACATTGACATGTAATGATAGATAGATTGGCCTGCTAGACCTTATGTATAGATAGATAGATACTAGAGCGTTGGACGTATCTATAGATAGATCTACTATGCCTTGGTTGGGATAGACATACTCCATCTTCACTGGAAGAGGCAGTCACATCCAACCTACTTCATCTTGTTGGGACAAATTACTGATTAGTTAGGTTGGTGAGTGAATAGTTGTGTGTCAATTTGAATGTGTGTGTGTGTGTGTGTGTGTGTGTGTGTGTGTGTGTGTGTGTGTGTGTGTGTGTGTGTGTGTGTGTGTGTGTGTGTGTGTGTCTATTCTGTGTATGTGTTTGTGTGTGTTAAGTGAAGGTTAAAAAGTATGAAAAGTTTGCAGTAGAATGTGAGAAATGTGCTGGTAGCATAAACCTCTAATCATATCAGGCTACAATCCATGGCAGCAGCTCCAGTGACATTGTATGAGCTATTTCCCAACACATACAGTAGGGTGCTGGAAACCAACCAGTTTTACACATCCACTGAACATGTTGCACATAAATCAAATGTGACAAACAAACAGTGTTCTTTTGTAATATGTATATACATATAGACATATATATGTATACATGTATATATATTTTTGTATTATATAATATCTATATTTCATTCAATTTCCGTCAACAAAGTGAAAAGTGTCTCAAAAAATCCAAAAGGTAACAAATGTGACAAAGGGCATAGCTGGAAGCCATTCTATACTGTTATTGTTTCATTTTACATTATTAGTGGTAACTTTTTAAAATTCCGTATTTACAAAAAACACAACAAAGCATGCCGATAAAATAAAAGAATATAGTACATTATTTATAGTTTCTCTCAAAAAGTTCCTTCCTTTTCAGTGATTGTGCCACCATAGTCTGCACTGTACATATATTTCTTATTTTTGTTCATTTTTTTTCTCTCCAAGTAAGTTCAATGATCAATGCATCACTCATCTAAAACATCACATCCAAAATGAACACGGGTTAAAATTGGATGGCATTGTTTGCTCTTATGGTTGTATCGTCAGTGAACGATCAATCGGGAATGTATTTGGTTTTAAGTGTGCAGCAGCCAAACAGACGGACGTTATCTGGAGACATGTCTTCATATTGTAAACAGTCCTCTAGATAGTATTATAATAGACAGGACATGGGGATATCAGGTACGGGTACAGGCAGTGTTCAATCAACACACCACAATGGCTTTAATGGTGTGTCCGTAGATACCAGGTTGTTGTCCGACCAGGCATCCGTTTGTTTGTTTGTTTGTATAGAGGACCGACCATCAAGCCTGTGTAAAAAAAAAACAGCAGAGACCTTAAAGAGGAAGTGTTAATATTATGTCTCATCTTGTCTAACCTGCCTGTCACTCACAGAGATCTGACTCGTATTGTTGGTTCGGCCTACGCTGGCCTGGCCTGGCCTAGCGCTCGCTCTCTCATCTTGTTTCATCTGAGTCGTAGTAGCTTCAAACTGCCTTTAAAATCCCCTCACGAGTTCCTAAAGGCACGATTCTACTGTGAATCATGAATCAACTTACCATGAGTTGATACGAGTTGATCATACAAGGCCTATCTGATAGAAGTCTAACAGATTCTGAAGAGACGGAGACAATCTGTGAGAAACTACGGTTGGACGGTTCACACCACTTTGAGCTTATCCCCAGGCAGATTTTTCATTTATCAAACATACAGCAGGTGACCAATAAAATAATAGCCTGCTAGCATATGACATGATGATGCAAGCCTGGGTCCAACATCCATACACTACAAACAGTGTTGAAGCGGTCCCACAAAGCGCAATGATACACTGACAAACATGGGACTTTCAGCACTCACTCCTAAGAAGACAAAATCACTATTCTCCCTGCTGCTCTGGCTCGCCATCTTTACTTTCTCTGATCATTTTCATTCATGGCAGTCAGTCTAGAAACTGTGGAGGGTCCGGGAGAGGATCTGTCGAGTCTCTCCATTGGTCCATTGTTATACCATCCTCCACCTCCCTAATTAAGCCTATCAAATCAGATCTGTTTTTATTCTCTACAAACCTTCCATGGCCGACCGTCTTTTAGTCCTACAGCACATCATGCCAGGAGTGACTGAGCATGTCTTGCTGCAGCTGCTCTATGTATCCTCTATCTGTCCTCTATGTTACTTCTACAGTATGCATCTATGCTGCTTTATAGATGGCTACGCCACATACATTCTCACTGCTCGAAAATTCGAACTTTCTTCTGAGAATGATTGCACTGCAAGAAGGACATCAGATCCAGAGAAGGACATCTATTTACTTCAGAGCTGGCAACTCAAAGTGTCTGGAAAAGGCCATTGATGTACCACTGGGTCACAGTGAACAATATTCTAATAGGGAACTAACTAAGTGACAGAGGAGAGAAGTGGATAAAACAGATATGAAAAGAAGAACGAATCTATGGAAGCATCGCTATATCTTTAGTACATTTCAAACAGCTGTTTCAAAATCTGTTACATCTCCCCCTACAGATGACACTCTCTCTTCTCTGTCCACAGATAGACAAAGCACTGAAGGAGAATTAAACATTTCAACTGACACTTGATCTCGCTACACACAAATCTGTAAAGGATATGGCTATACAGGATATGGCATCAAACATTGCCTGTTCGTACTGCCACAGCAACAACAACAAGACGGAGTTGGTTGGAGACCACAGGTAAGGGGAGTAGCCGTAGTAACACAGCTAAGACTGGTAACCATAGTAACACAGACAAGGGTGGTAACCGTTGGATGTAAAAAGGTAAATCAAGGTATGTCGCTAAGCCCCAGATTTGGTTTCTTTAGAATGGTCTGAAAAGTTTTTTTTCTAAATCTGTGCATCCTCATTCTGAAGATATACTCTTGGTACAACTCAGCAGCAACTTTCCCTATCCCTCTCAGTACAAACAGAGCAGCAAAAAACCCTTCTAGTTTCTATTTTTCATAAATGTGCCTGAATAAAGCTTTGCCTCTGAGTGCCTCACTACATCCCCTGTTAAAATCCCAATGGGCTTCATAAAAAGATTGGTCTGGCAGTTGAAAAGCAACATTATAGTAAAGGGTAGGTCATACCACTTTATTCCTTCAATATTGTATATATAGATATATATATATATATATATATATATATATATAAATCATTTTCCAGTTATTGTTCTCATATACATTTTTCCAGTGGACGGCCTCAAACGTATGGTCAAGCCATTGTAGTGGTCAGAGAATTAGTGTCTTGTAGACTATGATTACGTCATGCATGATTCCTGATCAAAACATGCCTTCATGCAAGTCATTTCTATGCATTGAACGAGCACAATAATTATTAGTTATCTGAGACTCGGTCGGTCAGAGCGAGTCCCCGCCCTTCTTCAGCCCAAGTCTAAACGCTGACTAATGCCCCCTACCCAGTGTGACAGTGTGAAAGCCCATGTAGAAAATGTATTTTCCATTATGTCGGTATAACAAAGAGAGAGAAGATGAAAAGAGGCAAGTGTGACATGGGCTAAACGTTATTTGTTCTTTTTTTTGTTGCTGCTCAAATAATGTAAAGACGCAAGTATATTCAGCACAAACAAATGAAAAGTAAAAACCCTTGTCTGCTGTTCTGGGTTTTTTCCTTTCTTTCTCTAATCTTTCATTCTTCGTATTTAAAACTTGCTTAGATGTTGATTATTGTATGTGTTTCCTTGATAAGAAGGACGGTACCGGAACTGGATGTTACAGAGGCCCAGTCAGACTGCGTAGTAGAACAGTTCTAGAGGGTTCTGTAGTGTTCCGTTCCGTTCCACTCCTGGGGTGCTCCCATAGTGGTGGACCTTTCGCTGCAGGGGCTCGTCCACACAGGGTGGTGGCAGTCAGAGACTATTTGCTCCAATAAATCTCCCTCCATTTTGTTTGCAGGGGTTTCTGTCCCTTTTTTTCCGACGATACCCAACATATATGTAATATGTAGTATGCCAATGGCAGGCACACTTTTATTATTATTGAGTTATTATTGATAATTATTTATATTATCATGGTTCTTCCTCACATTATTTCCAAGATATAAAGAAGAAATTCATCATTAGGCAGTAAAATCCTTTTGTGATAATGATGGTGTCCTAACTAAATCCTTATCGTGGGCAACATGTACATCGCCATCGGTGGTTTTCTTCAACCGAACCTAAGTATCCAACGACGAATCTCGATCCTTCATTTTGTATTGAATTTAAGTCCGTAAACATATTTTTTTTTTATATAGTTTCCGTACATTTGTTTTAACTTGCAAATGATCTTTTTATACAGTTGTCTGTTTGTTGGGCTCAGAGTCTGTTCTCGTTGTGTGTCTTAATTTGCTAACGACAGTCACTGAACCCTAACTAACACTTCGATTCCCGCTCATCTTTTTGGTTTCTGTCCTTCTCTTTCCTCTCTCCCTCGTTCTCCTCCTGTTTCTCCTTGTCAGGTTTGGTCACGCTGTCGTAGGAGGGAAGAGAGGCGGTGGAGGGTGTGCTCTCTTTCTTCTCCTCGTTGTTGGTCCCACCATTCTCCAGCTTGGTCTTGGGCCTGCGCTTGCAGATGAAGCCCCGTTTAAGCAGGTGAGCGCGGTAGGCTTTCTGGATGCACCGTGCGGATACGTCCTCCTGGCGCCGGCGCAGTGTAGAAGTGATGGGCTCGTATGAGACCTTGGAGGGGTTAGCCGCCACAAAGCGCTCCTCCATCTGCGTGCGTAGCATGTCCAGCTCCCCACTGTCGCCCAGCACACGCTTGGTGAAGGCAAACAGGATGTCCAGGCAGTGGATGCGGTCGCCACTGACCATGGGCATGTCCATGGCGATCAGCTCGATGGTGTTGGGTTTGGGAACGCGGAAAGGGTGCTCCAGGGTGTCGGCAAAGTCACCCAGTTTTTGGAAGGTGATGAACTGGGAAGCGGAGGGGTCAAATTTCTCCCAGATTTCATAGAAGGTCTCGAAGTCGTCTTCACTGAGCGGGTCGGCGCTCTCTTCTGTTGCTACACTGAAATTCTCTAAGATGATGGCGATGTACATATTGACTACGACAAGGAAGGAAATAATGATATACATGACAAAGAAAAATATGCCGACTGAGGGGTTGCCGCAGTTGCCTGTAGACGGTGCACCTGGGTTCTCCATGGTTGGGTCACAGTCAGGAGGGTAGTTGAGGATTGGGAGCAAGAGACCATCCCAGCCTGCAGATGTAGTGATCATGAATAAGCAGATCATGCTGTTCCCGAAGGTCTCAAAGTTATACATATCGTCTATCCCGGCCCCGTGTTTGACGTAGCCGAAGTTGGACATTCCAAAGATGCTGAAGATGAACATGACCAGGAAGAGCAGGAGGCCGATGTTGAACAGGGCTGGAAGTGACATCATCAAGGCGAAGAGTAAAGTCCGTATGCCCTTGGCTCCTTTGATCAGACGCAGGATGCGGCCGATTCGAGCCAATCGGATAACCCTGAAAAGGGTTGGTGAAACGAAGTACTTCTCAATGATGTCAGCCAGGAACATGCCTGTGGAGGGAGAAGGTAGAGACAAGACAGAGCACACAGTCAGCAGAAATGACTCCCAGTGTCTACCTTCAAATTGTCTCTTCCCTTCTACGATTTTTGGAATTATAGTTACGTTTCCATCCAATTGGCTCCAGAATTTCATGCGAATATTCTACAATCCACATAAAGAAAATATGCCTTTTTCCCACCAGCGGATTGTTTCCACAAAACGGACTTGTTGCGGATAAAAATCAGTGCGTTTTGATGTAGTGCTCACAGAATGTACTTTTTCGCTGCGTCCTGGCCAATAATTAGTGCACTACATAAGGAAGCGGGTGCCATTCTAGACACAGCCTCACACTTCTTACACAGCCTCACTCTACTTACCCGCGATGGACAGGATGACAACGACCGTGTCGAACACGTTCCAGCCATTGGTGAAGTAGTAGTGGCGCAGGGCGAAGAGTTTCAGGACGAACTCGATGGTGAAAGCCACGATGAAAATGAAGTTGACCCAATAGAGGATGTTCTCTGTCTCGTCCGACTGGTCGTCTGTCTCCACCATCATGGTGACCATGTTGAGGCAGATCAACATCATAATGGAGATGTCGAAGACTTGCTGGGTCACAAAGTCAAACACCAACCCTTGGATATAGTTCTGTAGAGACAAGGAGACAACAGCAAGACACATACACACACACACACACACACACACACACACACACACACACACACACACACACACACACACACACACACACACACACACACACACACACACACAGAAACGTACGCATGCAGAGAACACACACACACAGACAACAACAACAACAACAACGACGACGACGACACACACACACACATTTTGTTAATCGCAGGGAAATCAATATGTTATCGATTGAAATCAATATTTCAGTGTTAACATCAAATCAGAGTTTATTTGTCACATGCACAGGATACAGCAGGTGTAAACAGTACAGTGAAATGCTTCCTTGCAAGCTCTTCCTCAACAATGCAGTTATGTATACTAAGTCATATAAAGTAAATACATACAAGAACATGAGAATAGTTCAAATAATGCAACAACAACAAAAAAAAACCACTAAAAACAACAGAAAACTGCAAAGTTGAGTAGGCGCTAGCAACAAGGCGGCAGTCTCTGTCATCTTTCCATATCACTATTCAGTGTTCCGTCAACAATGAAATACTGACAATACTGATTTCATTATTTTGTGGCAGTGTTTTACACCATAAAGACCTAGCCTTGTCCCATACTGTGTGTTGAGCTGGCTAAACAAATATGGAGTGATATTACTGCCAACAAATTGTTGGCACTAATATCACTCCATAAAAAAAGCCAGGCTAATAAAAGCAGAGAGCAACAGCCAACCTGTGGTCTGGGAATGGGTTTCTGGGGCTTCTTTGAACCCAGTTTCTTCATGGCGTTGTAGTACTTCTTCTGTTCCTCTGTCATGAAGATGTCCTGACCTCCAAAGTATAGGGACACACAAACATTTGGTTACAACCCAAACCTAACCCTAACCAATAACACAGCACTAGGCCATTAGCCAAACGTTGATAACAATACCATTAGCTGCATTATACATTCAGAGCCGTATGCAAACAGTGTAAATAACTACATTAAACTTTGATACTTTCATATGACCAGGTAAAATGCTTTATAACAGGTGATAAGCATGTTTGAGCCATTATAATTTTTTTATAACAAGGCCGTATATAATATGCTATAGGATTTAGCAAAAAGAGGAGGATGAGGAGGAGGAAGAAAGAAAATAGGTCTTATCTTTTTCTTCTGTTGGTTGAAGTTGTCAATGATGACACCGATGAAGAGGTTGAGGGTGAAGAAGGATCCGAAGATGATGAAGATGACGAAGTAGATGTACATGTAGAGGTTGTCTTCATAGATGGGCTGGTCCTCCACCCTTCTGGAGTCTATGGCTGCGTACATGATGTCCATCCAGCCTTTGAATGTCGCCTTGGAGGCAAAGAGATTCGATTAACTTAGAATATTCAAAACACAAAAAAAGTTAAGTCTCGTTTTCATATGAAGAAAAATAAAAAATGTCGAACTCAAACCCAAATTTGATGTGTATCCTGGAGAAGAGCTTGTACATGGAAAGAAATGAGCACATGTGGAAAACAGTATAAAGAACCAATAAATGGACAAACGCATAAAGGAGAGGAATAGAGGGAGAGAGAAGAGCCTCAGAGCGCTGTGCAAGAGGATGGAAGGAAGAGAGAAGAGTAGACACATGACAAAATAGGTTAAAAACAGTGAACGGACGTGTGTGGGGGGGTGGGGTAAGAGAGAGAGGAGGGATGAAGTGACATTCTCACCACTTGAAGCAGAGCCAGGTATCCAGCGCCAACATTGTCAAAGTTGATCTTGACATTCTTCCACCTGACCTCAGTGAAGTTCTGATTAATAAGGGCCAGGCACTGTGTCTTGTTGTTGACCTCGGTGGCAAGAAAGTTATCCTCTGAGGTCTGGTTGAAACAGTAGTAGTACTTGCCCGCAAACAAGTTGACTCCCATGATACTGAAAATCAGCCAAAAGATGAGGCAAACCAGCAACACATTCATAATGGAGGGGATGGCTCCCACCAGGGCGTTGACTACCACCTAGACCCGACCCGACGGAGGAGACAGGAGGATAGAACAGTGTGAGAGACAAAACATACTCCATGATACCTATCAAACCCCCCATCAGAGCAGCAGCATACTGTTATGGCATCTTATAGCAGAAAGTGGTAGCGGAATTGAATTTGACATGTTTTATTATTGGAGTCATATAACAAATTGTGTTTCAACGTTATTATGATATTTGTATCAAGTATAGTATAGTTTACAGTACGGTTAAGAATATAGTTAGAGTACAATTTAGAGTATGTTTGTGTATATTGTAGTATAGTACAGTATAGTATAATGTAATACAGCACAGTATACTACAGTATTATCATAGTATAGTACAGTATCATATAGTATATTACAGTATAATATAGTATAGTTTAGTAAAATCATATATAGTATAACAGTGAAAGAGCAGTATCAGCTCTGTTCTAATTAGAAGGAATAGTCTTTGATCTGATCAAGCACACCGCTATGATTGCCTAAGGGGTCTGCGCACAAACTTTCCTTTAGAGTGAGCATATAACTGTCAAACAAATTGAACTACAACTGTTTTGCCACACCAGTATGCGGCCTCATCTCTTCCCAAACATTCACCCCCCTCCCTCCATCTGTCCCTTTTCATAAAACAGACTCTAAACACCCTCCACCCAAACTACCACTATCATTTCAACACAATGCAATGGAAAGCATTCTGATCCATAGGGTGCATCCTAAATAGCACCATATTCCCTATACTGTATTGCGCATTACTATATTACAAAAGTAGTGCACTTTCTGGTTAAAAGTAGTTCACTATATAGGGAATAGGGTGCAATTTGAGGCACAACACATAGACTACGTCCGACTTCCACAACACCCACGCCCCCCTCGCCTATCCTCCTTTACAGCTTCTATCTCCACACTACCCAGCATCCGGACAGACCGGCCTTCCATACACTGACGTGCACTAAGCTCAGCGTTCTACACTATCCAGAACCTAAAAGGGTCATTCGGCTGTCCCCAAAGGAGAACCCTTTGAAGAAGCCTTGTTGGTTCGAGGTAGAACCCTTTTGGTTCCAAGTAGAACCCTTCGGGAACCCTTTTTTCTAAGAGGGTAGTGCGTAGTGGGGTTTACCACTAGCTCACTAACAGTGTTAGGCAGGCCGACCAGACCAGCAGCTCTCAGGCACACAGCTGAGCTAAGCATGCATGTCATCTGTTTTTAGCAGACAGACTTGTTTTGTGGAGCCATATTCCCTCCTTGCATACAGTCAGGCAGACAGAGAGTAGAACGAGAGCTTCACGAGCAGCATTCTCTCAGCAACGTGCAGGACGTTGCAATGATTATTTAAAGCTACAGTCAGGGATTTTGGGAGCTGTTCAACGGTCATGTCAATGATGGATATTTATTGATTTACCCATTGGTTCTTAGAGAAATATTACTTACAAATGCTTTGAGTGCTTAGCATAAGTGGATGTCTTTATTTTAACCAAAAATATAGGTTCACTCTTCTCTAAGAGGTTAACATGTAAATTATGACATCATAGGTACTCTCTTTCTACATGTTATTGGAAGTGTTAACTACAGGCTTTTGACTGTTCCTCTTGAATGATTACGGCATATGGAGCTACTGGCTGCTAACTGGCTGCTATGGCACTGGGGTTGGATAAACACCATATGGCCAGAATGGACGCTTCAGGTAGTTGGGTGCCAACTTCTTTCTGTGTGAGCATCCCAAAAAATATTATAAAAATAGCTTACTGAAATAGCTGAATTAGCTGAAGGCTTGTTTTTGGACCTCTAATAATGCATGTAAGAATCTATTGTGAAAAATCAAATAGCTGCGAAGGAAAAGCTACCTTTGGAGAGGGAACGATCACGATGCGTAAAGAGTTATCAGTATGCCGCATCATCTCACTAACATCACACCTCCCACCTTTCCCATAAGAGAACACATATCACTGCACATGCTGAGAGAATGAACTACTTGCTCCTACTGAGGTAGTATAATTTAACTTGTTTTCAAAGATTCAAGGTAATATTAGCCATGCCTTATATAATCAAATTGGCCATGCCTTATATCATATATAATATATATACCTGTATATATCATATATTATAAATATATTCTCAAAGCAGAGGGAAAATGGCTTTCAAAAGTGCATAATGTGCATCGGCAATTAGAGTACATGCGTGTTGTTACATGGATGGCATTGTTGTGCAATCTCAAGAACCGTTCAAATTGATAAATAAACAGATAGAGAAATGTTTTGGATAGAGAGATAAAGAGATAACCGCCCAAAATGTTGCTTGTCTTTATGTTACATATCTATCTGACAAGTGGATTTGACACTTGTGTACCTTCTGACACAAATCAAGACCAGTCAGGAATAGATGGTGTAGAGTTAGAATTCAGTCCCTCTGTTCTAAGAACTCAGGCATCTGTGTTAAGGTTCTCAGAACTCAATTCTAAGGTTCCGTGGTTCTAAGGTCTCTCTGTGATTGGTCTGTAACTCATGATGTTTCCTGCTCACGTGTCTGCTGCACATTTTTTACATGATGCAGCTGGAAGGTTTTTTTGTAATTTTTTTTTTACATTTCAAGTTAATAATATACAAAATGTTTTAGAACTAAACATTGAAAATGCAACCAAAGACTAGAGAGCAAGCTCATTAGAAAATATATAGTAAGACAGGTGTAAGGGTGACTTGGCGACTGTGTCATGCTTGTACAGTACATTGCATCGCTCCAAAAGTAAAGAAATGAGGCTACAAAGCAGCATAATTAAAGATATAGCATTTAACAAGTGAACATAGGCAGTCAGGTAGGTAGGAACAGCCCATTGCATCATTGCATGTTAAGCAGTGCAATATATTCAAATTTAAAGCTGTGTTATGCTGCTCTCTCTCAGAGCTGTTGACTTGCATTGGCCTCCACCATCACACAACCTTCCATTGCAACGGCCAGAAAATTCAAGTCAGCAAGAGTTCTCAACATTCTAACTCTCCAGAATCTCTTTCATTATTATGGTTGTTGGTGTCATCTCTCCATTCTCGTACTTCCCTATCAATTTATTTACTACTTTGACTTGTCAATTTTAATTTCAAGTTTTCAAAACAAAATAGCAACTCAATTGATGAACATAGACATTGTCTTGAATAGGTGAGTAAGTCAAGTTTTTTTGGTTTTTTCACTGCTACAGGTATTAGCCTACTGGGCCACCCTCACCTCCTACCACACACACCCAATGAATGAGATCATTCATAGGGGCAATGCAATGTTTGACTACAACATTCCTTAAAAAATGTACCATGATTTTTCACCCAAAAATGACATTGGAATTTTGACCAGTCTAGCTGCCATAGAAATACAACCCTTCTAATTCAATGCTAGTCTCATACCTGAGTAAACCAAACAAAGTAAGTATAGTAGCCATAAGTATAGTAGCCTACATCCATAAAGCCTATCCAGGGCCTAAAAGTTTTGTGATGTCATCAGCTCGTATTTGCAATGTCATCCTCAAATTTAGCCACTGGATATTTAATATGAATGGGCACTTCAGTATGAACAGAAATGTCAGTCAAATTGATGATTAGCTAGCTAACCTCTCCTGTACCGTAGTAACAGTAGTGCATAGCACACGTCTAAGCCACTACACCTGGTCTGTCATTTTTGGGACATAATGAAGAGGAATGGGGGAAATGCTCTGTGACTGTCTAGGGTTTAAGAAAGACGAGTGTTGTACTTATAGTTTAATATAATATTGGCCCTGCCTGCCAAAAAACCCACTCCTATTATTTAAGAAAATATAAGATATAAGAGAAAGCTCCAGCGTGCTAAACAATGTTGCCTCCCAGTTTTACTTCCTGTGTGAGTGGAAGGCAACAGGAAGCAGGAAGTAGGAAGCTCTATAAGACCTGCAGTATAGTTGCTATGTAGCATATTGTGTTATGACATGGGGATAGTAATGCCTTAGGTGAGATGGCAGCCTATCAGCATATTTCCTAAGCTTCTGCCTTAGGGTCAAGAAGAAGACAAAAAAGCTAAGATACTGAATCGGGTCTGCATTTACATTAAAATCGGCTCTCGGGCCACATCTGGCCAATGGGCCGTGAGTTTCAAGCCCCTGGTCTACATTGAACTAACTGACATGACTTAACTGACCTCTGCGATTCAGCCATTTAACATCTCAGCCATTTAACATCTCAGCCATTTAACATCACACAAAGTGATAATCACAATGACAGGCAGAAGCTTAGAAAATATTCTCTTCTCAAACCCACAACAATGTGAGTGTGGAGTGTATGTGTGGTTCTTTCTCAGTCCCTGATGATGCAGATAGATCCTGGACGAGCAGGAAACAGAGAGGAGCAGACAGACTGAGACCTGCTGCAGGCCCAGCAGATCTACTTGGCAAAGATGGAGTGAGCAGTGGAAGGTTAGGAGGAGAGGTAGGGGTAGAGGTAAGGGGGTGCTGCACAGGGCTGCACTTACATACGAGGATTCAGGAGAGGGTGAGGGTGGAGAGGGTGGTAAGCTCAAACTAGATGACAACGCAACCAATCCAAGGATAGGGAGATAGAAAGGGACTACATGTGACAGAGAGAAAGAGGGACTACGGGTGACAACAACCAGTTGTAACCTGTCTTTACCACCAGGTACCTGGTTCCTACTGGTTGTTCTCTGTGCCAGGTAGATGTGTTAAATGATAGGGTGAGTATAGTGGTTGGGGTGAGAGTTGGGGTGGGTTAGGGGAACTGGGGACAGGTGGTGGTAGGGGGGAGGGGGGCTTCTCGATTAAAAGCAGAGATTGAGAATCAGGCCAAATGAACAGCCAATTGTTGATTCAAATGTTCTATGAAATGGTATGTAGTTTGGCTTTGTTGACATGTAGTGTTGACTCGTATTAATTTTTATCTTATCCCTCCAGCCAATCATTAAAACAAAAATTAAATAAATAATAGTTTATTTTTCTAGTTTTTATGTGATGAGGCAGCTTTGTGACATATCCCTCTAGTTCACTCTTTTTTATTATTTTCTTTCTGTACATAGCAGTAATACTGAAAATATGAATTAGTATTTATATATATTTTTTATTCAATTAAAACCAGGGAAATAGTTTCTGCTGGTAATAGTGTATAACTTTGTGGCATTAATATTTAACATTACTTTACACTTCCAGCTGCATCATGACGTGTGCGTATATATATATCTATATATAAATTGTATGTGTAAAGTATGGTACAGGATTTGTGTGCATGAAAAGGTGACTTCTTGTCTTGACTATTTTCTTCAAGTTCCTATTAAAAAAATATCCCCCAATAAATAAATGTATCATTTTCTTGTCATTAAAAAAAATTGAGTTTGGTTACTTTTTGAAAAGATTTCAGTTTCTAGCATGCTTTAATAAACTGTTGAATGGGCATGCGTAAGGATCAGCTGCTTAGCGTTTGGATCTTACCCTCATCCCTTCAAAACGTGACAAGGCTCTGAGGGGTCTCAAGGCCCTTAGTGTCCTTAGTGATTTAATAGGACCTAGATCCGAGTAGCCCAGTGCATTAGCTACCAGACTGATTATAGACACCTACACACAAACAGAGAAGCAAAAGAGTTCCAAACTGTTAGAAGTAGTGAGAATATTCTCTAAAAGTAGAAGAGAGACTCAGACGAGAGCCCTTGGAGCAATAGGGCTGGCATGGGTGGAGAGAGTTGCTTGACATACACACATAAATCTATATGTATGTATATACATGTATAATATTGCATTTATATATGTATATACATTGAGAGAGAAGGTCAATGTTTAGTATAGGTTTTATGTGCGTTGTGTTTTAGTAGCAGTAGTAGGTAGGCCGCAGGAGGAAGGGTTTGTTTCTGTTATTTTATGGCAGTTGGACGAGACTTGACAAACTCCTTTGTACCTGCAAAGAAACTTGTGGTTGAGAGAGAGAGAGAGAGAGAGAGAGAGAGAGAGAGAGAGAGAGAGAGAGAGAGAGAGAGAGAGAAAGAGGAGAAAGAGAAATACATAAGACTCAAAGGAAGGGAAAAATAGGCCAAAAATGTTTTGCCACAGCACACGACTGATTCAGTACAGATACAGACAGGCGAACGAAGGGGACCAGGGAGGAGGAGGAGGAGGAGGGGAGGGAGGAAAGGAGAGAGGTTACAACCTGTAGAAGTTAATATAAAAACCCAACAGACTTGTAGAACCTTACCCTGGCCCCTCTAACATTGTCTCTCCATGTCTGTCGCTCTCGGTTGAGGCATAATATCCCATATAATTTAAGACAGACAAACTTAACGGAACCTAAGAGAAAGAATACAGGTAAATATGTACATGTACGTCATTTTGATTTGCCAAAAATCTCCTTATCATATTCACACAGCATTAGAATCAAATAGGAGCCACATACAATTCATACAGTTAACCACACACTGACAGTAGAAAAGGGTTGGGATAGAGGGTTAAGGGGAGATTGGACACATTAGTTATTTGGCACTGGATGGCACTTAAAGGACCACTGGAGAGACACAGAGTACAGTAGAGTTACACACAGGAACAGGTAACAACACACAACCTCAAAGAAACGGGTGCATCTCCCCCACTCTCACACACAATGGCGCAACACCAAATCAACCCCTAAGCTATGCACTTGTGAAGCACTGAGAGGATTTCTCAGGGGTAAGTAATATTGGTAATAGCTCCACCTTGCTCGACCCACTCTCACACACAGTACCGCAGCTGCCACTCAGTCATGGGGCCCGAGTTCTTTTATTTTGATATATTTCTTTTTTAAGACTCATGAGCGTTGATCAGGTTTTATTTGTACTTGCAAACATGATTTTGGGGAATAACACTAGCCAAAAATAAAAGTTTACAGCAGTGACTTTTCTGTAATCAACGCAAAGAATTCACCTAAGCTTGACACTTTAAATATTGATTAGTCCTCATTCCTCCCATTTATCATTCATAGAAAGGCAACATACCGACAGTCAACAAATGAATTGCTTCCATCTCAGAGGTTTCGTAATATAGCTAGATAATAATGCATTGGACCGCTCAGTAAGTGCTTAGCCCAGAGCTGGGCCTCAGACTCTCAGCGTTCTTAAATAAGCTCTGCCTATGGAAATGGACTAGGAACCTTGGTACTAAGTTCAAGCATCAGGTTAGACACTCAGCGGAAAGGGAGCTTTTGCAGAGTCATCATTAACAGGAGAGTCTGGTGATCAATAGGCAGCAGCACATACTGTATGCACTGTATAGAAGCGAGGGAGGGGTGTTAAGGAATGATGAGGTAACCTCAAGGAGGCAATGCCTGTCGTTAGAAGATGAAGGGGAGCTGCTATGACCAGTAGGCCTGTACAGTAGCCACTTCCTGTTGTATCAGACACAATTGGGGTCGGAGCGCCATGAGTCTGGAAAGCAGAACCAGTAGGCATATAGTGAAGAGAGGAGAGCAAGGCTAGTTGTGGCAATGGCTTTTTTCAGTCAATATAGGAAGTAAACTGAAATTCCAATGTCAATTTTCATCATTAGTCATTTCCGTTTACTTCCTGAATTGAAATAGAACTGACCCCCACCCTGACGTGACTAAATGGTACTACAGTATCTCATTGACTCAACATTACAGATGTCCATCTAATAGTTCTTAGAACGGCAAACACAAAATGTTTGGCCCGATCTCTCACACTGCCATTGTTCAGGTGGTGAGACTGGGAAGAGAGAGAGCACCAGTTCCGTAACAAAGGGAAAACAGTGGTACAGAGTAAAAACATGTGAAGGCACCTCCAACCAGCCAACCAGAACATACTGGTCAAACTCACTGCAAAGAACACAACATCCAAAGCTGACCAGACCAGTCACAGATAGAGGGGGGATTCTAACAAAGGCAAAATCTTTATTTAGATTTTAAGGCCATTGGCGGTACTACAGTCTATGAAAACTGATATGATACGCACAATGGCACTCTGGTCATTCCAGTTGATAGCGATGAAGCTATCGGCATGGAACTCACCACTGGACTCATGACTCATGATGAGTCATCTCTGGGTTATGTGGTTCAAGGGCTCCTGAGTCTCCAGGACTCCGTATGACCTGTATATTACACACGATTCCATCAGATTCTAGCTAGCTCAATTCTTTTAGTTGAGGACATCCCATTTGTTGATAATCAGTATAGCTGTATAATAACCCAGCAAGCTGTATGATCTGGGCGATGATAAATTGATTGAATGTATTAATAATATATATTTTTTTAAACACACACATCAAGGATAAAACAATAAAGTCACTGACTTATTTCCATTCTGCTTCTTTAAAACAGATGCAAAAATAAAATAAAGATTTTGCCTTTATTCTACCGTCACAGTATTTGGGGTATTTGTCACCTTCAGCCTCAGCCTGACCCCTTGGAGTGCCCCTCCCCCTTAGAGATCAAGGGGCCTGCTGTGTGGGTGTGGCAGCCCTCAGCGAATCAGCGTCGAGCTCTGCAAGGCAAGGCCAATCACATCTCTGGGCTGTGATCCAATGAGGAACAGTGGAACAGAAACAGAAAGAAAAACAGAAAGACAACGGAAACTAAAATCAAACAGAACAAAAACAACAATGATGAAAATGGCTAAATGTCTTATAAAATAAAAAGGATGGATGGATGGATCCAGCCTCATTCCACTATTACATAACGACTCCATCCCCAACCTCAACTGGCTACTAGCTTTACTAGAAGGATTTGTTTTGATCTAGATTCTACCTTACAGCACTGTGAATATACAATTGAATAGTACTGAGTCCTGCATAAAAATGTTGGTATCCAAAGAAATACTGTACTGTATTATTAAGAAAGCGTCATTAAGATAGCGGTGTACTGTAACTGACTGTTTTCTCAACAATGTAAAGCACATGATTTGATAAAAATCTATTCTTCAAATTTTGGACCAAATAGACTAGAGGTATATTGTAAGTAATGTATGGCTAAACAAAGCAAGGGTCCAGTAAGTTACTCTGTCTTCTCAAAGTAATTCTACTGTATCACATTTGCTATTCACATTTCTAAAATACAAATCAAGAACCAGAGAGGCCAATGAAAATATAACTCAACAGAAATATATCAAAACACAAAAGGTATGTGGAACAGATAAACACGCACACACACACAGAGAGTAATTCATGCTCGTATAAACTTAAGCAATGATGGTGTCCCCCTTCTGATGGTGCCCACAGAGAGACAACATGGTTAATTCCAAACCAAACCACAGACATCACAGTGACAATGACAGACAGTAGAGTCACAGACAGGCCACAAACAGACGGACTACCCAGGACGACCTAGACTCGGTGAGGCACAGCAGCATTATAAGAGGGACTGACTGCTTGTTTGCCAGTCTGGAGGACCAAACTTACCAACTGGCTGCCACCATCATTACATCATCACCTCAGCACAAGGTCAAAGGTCACTCACAACATTCCTGGGGTAAGAGGAAGCGTAAGACTTTAAGGAGGACGGGAGGGGGGTGAGGGTTGGGTCGAGGGAGGGAGGGAGGGAGGGGGTATAGGGGGTGGGGGTATGTCACACTTTGTTGTCAATCATTGACAGCTTGGGAGGGAATTGTCGCCCCCGTACCATACGACCATCCCAAGTGCATCTTGGGAAATGTAGGCCACTGTACGGCCGTAGTACAGTACGGCCATCCTCCCAAGTGTTGGTTCACACCGCAACAATGAACACACTGCAGCTCTGTGCATCACAACCCTGTTGGCTCGGGCTGAAGCCGAGGGTTGTGGGTAAAGATGGGGGTGGGGAGGGGCGTGGTAGAGCCATCAATATACAGAGTTTGGTGAAGTGTTCTGATGGAACCCCATAGTGGCACCAAACTCACCACCTAACTATATTGTAGTGTATATCAATGGCTCTGGGTCGTGGGTTACATTGGAGTCAGTCAGTCCATGGAGGGGACACTAACCCTGTGGGGTACATATAGGACTTCAATTAGATTTAGGTAGAATTTGTTCTACCAGAATCAACACCGAAGGTAAGGTGTCTTGTGTTTTACATGATTGTTTTGTAAGCTACGGTATGTTTTAGGTTACTGTTAACTATATTCTACCACAGTTACTACTGTACATAAAACAGCACCATATCTGGAACATGTCTGACATTAACAATGACTGAAAATAGTTAGCAAAAAGACTGATATTAATTCAAGTTGATTATTCCTTAGGGAATTACTGTGTAACAATGTCATTTGAAAGGCATGAAAAGGAAGTAACTGTACTAAAAATGAGATCGGTATAATATGCCTTCAACTCTGACAATGGCTAATGCCAATCAATACAGCCTGTTGTAAAGTCAAGCATACTGTGACCGTAAAGGCCAAAACACACCGTGACTACCAACGGCTAAAAACAGCGGGCGCCCGTCATTTTCTGTTCATTTCGAGTCTACATATTGTATCACCACCGTTCGTTGACACCCAGCAGGCGTTCGCTAACAGAGCACGGCCACCCGCTGCTTTTCGCCATTTGTCTTTTCTGTGCGTCTCAGCAGTGTTCGTTCGGTGTTTAAGAATAGATGGGTCAACCACGGAAATACATAGAGAATCACAGGATCTCTATGGGGTCAACAGTCACATTCCCATACTGTATCATCTCCAGTGGCGGCTGGTGGCACTTTAAATTGGAGGACGGGCTCACGGTAATGGCTGGAACGGAATGGAATGGTATCAAACACACGTATTCCATCGATGCGTTTGATACCATTCCATTCCAGCTTTTTCTAAGAGCTGTCCTCCACTCACCAGCCTCCACTGATCATATCTAACCTCCAACCATTAGGGGTTAGATAGAACTCCTGTCAGACAGAGATGGCTTGGGCTGGACCATACAAACAGTGTGTCGGCGACTGTTGAGAGGTGGTTAGTTCAAGGGCAGAGGTAAGAATTCAAAAACACACAGAAGAGAGCTTCTTCATCTTTCCAATGACAAGGTAATAACCAAGGTCATTGGCCAAATCTGACCATCGAAGCAGGATTTCCACACCACAGATACAGTTAAGTCAGGGGATTGGATCATATCTAGGCAACATGACATTACTCAATGCCCCTTGCTGAGGCGTCAACTTTCAAGTCTGAAGGAATTTCTCTGCCTGTTTTTATATATATATATATATATATATATATATATATATATATATATATATATTACTGTTAAAGCAACCAACCGTGAATTATAATTCCCATAACTAATCGATTCAATGGTCCTGGATTCATTTAGAATGAATTAATCAACTTAGAATTACATAACGGAATTAAAGAAATTTCACTTTTCCAAAGACTGTCAAGAGTTGTGTCACAGAAGGGGCAGAGAATGACCAATAACACAGAGATATAAAAGACATCCAGTACATTAGACATACAGTAGATTACACTGTAGACAGGTCAGAGACACAGCAGAGGACACAGTAGAGACACAGTAGAGACACAATAGAAGACGGTAGAAGACGCATACCCTGTTGTTGCAGAGCATTCCTTGAATATGTTGATCAATAATCTTGGTTATTGATTGGCTGATTGATTCCAATTTGTGCTGCTGCTTAGCTACCAGCGTTCGCATTCCAATATCATTGTCATCAAATTTGAATCATTTTTCTTATCGCTGTTATTTCATAAAACAATAGAATTGGTTTCTATTTGCACATGATGGGAAACAGAGAGTGCACAATTCCTTGCTTCATCGCACACGAAGGCACATAATAGACAAACTCACAAACAGAGAATTGCCGTTCATATTCAAGCATTGCAGATTGACAAGAAACCAAGTAAACAGAGAGAGAGAGAGAGAGAGAGAGAGAAATTGCTTCATGGAGATGCAAGTGGTGAGAGACATAGATTCACTTTGAAATTGATGGACTAACTCATGGTATAGTAAACATTTCCATGTTCTCTTGGGATATGGATATTGGATATTGTAAGATTGATGTATCCTACACTTTCTGTTAATGTGAATATCATCATGTCTTCTCACCCATTGCGTAACATGAAGTTGCTGTTCGTTTACTACTCTATCTATCCTCTCAACCCTACCGTACCACACCACACCCTGTTAGACAGAAGCCTATGTTAGGAATAACTGTACCAAATACCTCTATAGGGGATAACTTAAAGTAACTGTCCAGTGAAAATCTCACTTTTAAAAAACACATAATCTGTTAACTCATACTCAAATCGAGATGTTGACTTGTCCTATACTCATATTTGTTGCCAAAGCATAGATTAGAGAAAAAAAACTCTAACTTGTATCACAAACAGACCGTTTAAAAAATGTTTTCTATTTCCTCATAGAGTATGACATAATGTTTTTGTCTGAGACGTCGCATTGGCTGAACTGGCCAATCAGCTGTTTACTTGTCATAAAAAAACATTTATTTATTGACAGGTGTACGCCCACACCATTCTGTTGTTGGTGTACGCCCACACCATTCAAACACAGAAAATCTGCTTTTTAACATACTTTATACAAAAAACTTGGAAGGAAAACTATTTCACTCATATTGTAATTAATTATAGATCATATTTCATAGAAATCTAGAAACACTGGACAGCTACTTTAACAGTGTACTGTGTGACTGAAAGCACGCCTTAGGCCCTATATATAATATATGGAATATATCTATTTTTACATAAAAATGTGTGTTTTCACCGTAACTCTAAATGACAGGCAGCCTTTTAGAATGTACACAGTATAGTATGTTGCTTCAACAGAGTGTGGTTGCCATAGAAATAGAATTCCAAGAATGGGCCTCCCCATTCAAGTCAGTTCTATTTCTAAGGTCCTAGCCTCCTATCCTGCCTATACAAAATGGCTACCAAATCTAATGTAAAGAACCAGAAAATGTTACTTACATCGACAATAAAGAAGTCGAGCCAGCACCAGGCATTGGTGAAGTACTTGTGGAATCCGTAGGCGACCCACTTGAGCAACATCTCTAAGATAAAGATGTATGTGAACACACTGTCGGCGTATTCCAAGATGGTCCTGATGGTCTTCCTCTGCTGGATGTACACATCCTCAAAAGCCTGGGGGTGGGGGGGGGGGGGGGGCGGGCACATACACAGTTAGCTTCAGCTGAATTGTGGGGTAAATGAACATGCTCTGTGATTGATGAATTTATTGATAGATTTGAAATACATAGCCTATAATTTGCCTCCGCCATATAAGTACAACAATGAATATATAATAAATCATGGAGGATTAGAAACACAATAAAGTCAACAGACTATTTACATTAAAAGTGATGAAAATGTATACAACAACGGTTCTGTTGCTCAATCATGACAAAAAAATATATTTAAAATTCCCAGGAAAAATGTAGTATTGATTGCACTATTCCATTCCTGCTGATTTGACGTCATGCCTGAGGACATAGCTCCCTTGGCACCAGAAATAGATTCCCCCCGCCTATCCTATCTGATAAATCACACAGTCCATTAGATCCCCTCTCAGATAAATGGTACAGTCCATTAATCACAGAGAGAGTCCAGATGTGTCTCAAATGGCAGCCTATTCCCTATGTAGTACACTACTTTTGGTCAAAAGTAGTGCACTATAAAGGGAATAGACTGCCATTTGGGACAAAGCCTCAGTCAGCCTCTGCTCTGATGCTCCTGCCTGGACCCACCCACCCTTCTTAGTACAGCGACTGGCTGAGATGCTGCTGCCTGGCCCATCCCCCCACTCTCCTTAGAACAGTGACTGGCTGAGATGCTCCTGCCTGGCCCCTCCCCCCACTCTCCTTAGAACAGTGACTGGCTGAGATGCTCCTGCCTGGCCCCTCCCCCCACCCTCCTTAGAACAGTGACTGGCTGAGATGCTCCTGCCTGGCCCCTCCCCCCACTCTCCTTAGAACAGTGACTGGCTGAGATGCTCCTGCCTGGCCCCTCCCCCCACTCTCCTTAGTACAGTGACTGGCTGAGATGCTCCTGCCTGGCCCCTCCCCCCACTCTCCTTAGTACAGTGACTAGCTTCTTAGTGACTGGGCCTGCTGACTGCACCACTCCATGTTTTGTCCTATGTCCTCATAGCCAGGCAGAGAGAAACACAGCCCTTAAACAGCCAACCTTCTCCACTCACACTCGACCTCCTTTCTGCCTCCAAAATGGCATCCTACCCTAGTCTCTAGCGCACAAATTTTGACCAAAGCCTCTCTGTCCCGCTGTGTGTGTGTGTGTGTGTGTGTGTGTGTGTGTGTGTGTGTGTGTGTGTGTGTGTGTGTGTGTGTGTGTGTGTGTGTGTGTGTGTGAACGTTCCACACTGTGACTTACCAGGGCCCCACTACTGAGTAGGATCATAAAGATAATGACGGTTTCGAACCAGTTATGCTCCACAATTAGATAGCATGTCTTTCTCAGGAACCACCAATATTTTCCCCACCCGTGAGTGATGGGCACGTCGCAGCATGGATACTTGATAATACACTCTGTACGGAAGGGGACAGGAGCAAACACACAACATCATACCGTTACTAAAACATTGAAAAGAATGTTACGAATTACAAACTGGGAGGAGCGGGGCAGGGCAGGAAGGGGCACGGAACGCAAGGGAGTGTCAGGGCGTGGTTTAGGGCAGGGAGGGGCGGGGCACGGAGGGGCGGGGCGGGGCAAGGAAGAGCAAGGTGCAGTCCTACCAGGTGTCCAACAGTTTTCTGGGTCTAGGTACTCTTCCACAGCCTCCACCACCACCGCCTCCACCTCCACATCAGGCTTGATGTCTATGGTGCTGCCCTCCGATGAGCTGGTGTCGTCCAGCTACACACACAGACAGAGATGCGCACACACACACACACACACACACACACACACACACACACACACACACACACACACACACACACACACACACACACACACACACACACACACACACACACACACACACACACACACACACACACACACACACACACACACACACACACACACACAGAGATACAGACAGACGCAGAGAGAGAGAGACAGAGAGCGAGCGAGCGACAGAGAGACACACAGACACAAAACACACAGAGAGGACGTGAGAATGACAGGGCAAGGGACAGAGGAAATACATCATCGGCAGCAGGTTGACTGATCAGTAGCCCTGTCGGCAGCAACGGCTCTTGGGTTATTGGTACACAGAGAGAGAAAGACAAGAGAGAGACATGACCAACGGCGAAGCCTCTCTCACAGCCATTCATACGTACTGCTGCGTGCATAGCAGTGGGTCTCACTTCCTGTCTCAATGTATAAATAGCTACCTCCCTGAGGCTTCATATAGGTAGACAGATGACGATACAGAGATTAAAGGATGAAGAAGGAGAAGATGTAGACACACTCCTGGGGCTAAGATACATTCTGGTCATACACATAATGAGCTGCGTCTACCCATGTCTACATGCTGAGTGTGTGATCGGTCATGCGCGACGTGTTCTAAATGACCTTGAGTAAACACATGCCATGACTAGCAGAGAACCAATGACCTGGTTGTAATTCACCTGGACTTTACATTACATTAGAGAGCGCTAGATTTTAAACGAGAGCCTCCAATGAGCGATTCAAGTTGACTTAAACACTAGACTACCGTAATAATAAGCAAACGATGAGACTTAACTGGAAATATCAAAACCCCAGCAGCTGACTGCAATTCCTAACCTTATGATATGCCACAGATTTAAGACTACAGGGCTGGAATATCAAATAACCATCCACTCCAGCCATACTGCTAAATGTATTGGCGACGTTTTAAGAAAAGAAAAAAAAACACCAGTCAGCAGATATCCATTTCATCCACGGCTGTAGCCATTACTATATGAGTGTGTGTATATATGAGTAGTGGAGTTACATAAGAGCCTTGGGCAGTGGAAACTAATGTTACACTGGTGACCACACCCATGCTTTACAGCCAGGAGACCACAAAACAACAACCATGGAGTAATGCATTACTCCTACATTGATACAACATCACCGCAACATTACAATAAGATTACCTTGGCATTACCAAAGCACTAATACAACATTACCACAACATTACAATAAGATTACCTCGGCATTACCAAAGCATTAATACAACATTACCACAACGTTACAGTAAGATTACCTCAACATTACCAAAGCATAACTACAACATTGCCACAACATTAATACAACATTACCACAACATTACTACAACATAACCACACCATTTGGTGACTGCAACATTACCCCCATGCAACATTACTACATCGCTGCAACATTACAACATAACCACAACATTACTTACCCCCTGTAAAAATACCACAACATTACTACAACATAATCCTCAAATGACCTCCTGCAACATTACAACAACATCATTATCAAGAAACAAACTATGGGTGTATCTAAAATGGCACCCTATTCCTGGTCATGTGCTACTTTTCATCAGAGCCATATTGATGTACCAGGTTCTCATGACAACATGCTCATTAAACATTTGGCTAACTAACTCTCTGTTCACTCACCTCTTTGCTGTTCTCGTTCTCCGACTCGCTACTGAAGTCCTCAGTGTTGAGGTTCTCAAAGTCGGACTCTCCGACCGCGATGGGAACGCACACGGTCAGGTTCGGATTATGGATGAAGGACATGTGGTCCTCGTCGATCATGTACTTCCCGACGCTGCTCCCTATACCACTAGTGGTGCCGTTACCATTCTTGGTGTAGTCCAGGTCGCGGTTGATATCCACACCACTGTGGTTGGCGATACAGTTCAGTTTCTTGTTGTACATGTCGTCTAAAGGTTTCTGTTCGTCCTCCACCGGCGGCTTCTTGGTCAAGCTGAGCACCAACTCTGCCAGCTTGATCTTGAACCAGGCGATGCCCTTCTTGATGCGGATGACGGAGATCTGAAGGTTGTTCATTTCTCCGTCGTCATCTGTTGCGGCTAAGTTGTCTGCGCTGAACGAGGACAGCAGCAAGGCAAGGAAAAGGTTCAACACCTATAGGGAGGAGAATCAGGCACACACTGGGTCAGACGTGAGGATGGATCTGGTATGGCCAACGGAGATGTGTGTACACATGGGACCTGGTATGTGTAGTGCAACGAACCTGCCGTTCATAAGACGGCAAACTGCTCCCAGAGAGTTACGTTTCTTGGGCCAGTGATTACGGTCACTGCCCTCGGTTATGGCGACTGGGGTTTGAGGGCCATCAGGAAGGCTAGTATTGTATACAAAGATACACTCTGGGGACACTTACCACCAAGTTCCCGATAACCATGACCATCATGAAGACGATGAGACACATGCCCTGGCCGGCCACCTCCATACAGTCCCACATGGTCTCGATCCACTCCCCGCACAGCACCCGGAACACCATCAGGAACGAGTGGAAGAAGTCGTGCATGTGCCAGCGGGGCAGCTTACAGTCCAGGGCGATCTTACACACACAGTCCTTGTAGTTCTTGCCGAACAGCTGCATGCCAACCACGGCAAAGATGAAGACGATGAGCGCTAAGACGAGGGTCAGGTTTCCCAGGGCGCCAACAGAGTTACCGATGATCTTGATCAGCATGTTGAGTGTGGGCCACGACTTGGCCAGTTTAAACACTCTTAGCTGAGGGAGAGGGGCATGGAAGAGAGTGATGGAGAGGGGAGGGAGGAAGAGAGAGAGAGGGAGAGAGGATGTGAGAATGATGGAAGAAGGGAGAGCGGAAACTACTAATTAGCAGCTGGGGTTTGAGTGATCAATAGTTCTGGTTGCGGTAATGGCTCTTGGGGTATTGGTATGGTAATTGATAGAGCAGAAGAAGTAATTATGAAAACTAGCAGTACATATACTAGTAAGGCAGTATATACAGTAAGTTGTATTGCATACAAGTAAATGTATCACTACAACAGACAGTGCTGTAGTTGAGCAACACCATGTAATCATTCAGTACGTGAATCAATGCACACTGTGGAATTGATATGATTTGTGTACACAACTGACAGACACGTACATTTGGGGGGAGGGCGGGGATAAAAGAGAGATTACCAATCGGAATGATCTGAGCACAGACAGCCCCTCCACGTCAGCCAATGCCAGCTCCACTAACGATAGGGTCACGATGAAGCCGTCAAAGCAGTTCCACCCTTCCTGGAAATAGTAGTAGGGATCCATGGCAACCAGCTTGGCAAACATCTCCACAGCAAAGATCCCTGTGAACACCTGGCAGGGACAAATAGAGGTCAGAGGTCAGTTAGAGTAACTGCTACGGAAACATTTACCTTTCAAAGTGACAAACAGAGGTCAGACGTACTGTACTGTAGGAACTGGTACTATAATTATTTTAAAAAGTTAGCGGTGAGCACTACCTTAGATGGAAGTTAAGATTAGCCCACTAGCAAGAGGCTAGCACTTACCTCAATTAAGATTCAAGAACGCTTTCTGGAGTCTCTTTGAATGCATTTCCAATGTCTCCATGGCGTGTGTTTCTCTGTCTAAAGATGACCCTTGTGTAGGCTGCCTTCACGTTCAAAATGTGCAAAACTAGCTCCCTTAGGACAGTGACATTTTCATCACAGGACAGACATTTGGCTAGCAGAATGTCACCTAAGCTAGTAGAAATTGTGGTTTACTAGCCCGGCTAGTCAGTGCCCAAAATCCTTACTTTCCATCCCTTACAGCTGTTCTGAAGTCAGTAAGGCCATTGTGACACCTCTGTGTTCTGCTAATGAGTCTAATGAATGGCTGAAGGTCATCGTTAATCATGGAGTCAGCTGATGTAACACCCTGGGCGTCCATAGATCAAGGCGTGGCCAGGCAGTGTGTGTGTGTGTGTGTGTGTGTGTGTGTGTGTGTGTGTGTGTGTGTGTGTGTGTGTGTGTGTGTGTGTGTGTGTGTGTGTGTGTGTGTGTGTGTGTGTGTGTGTTTATGTGCGTGAGAGCATTTGTGTGTGTGAAGACTCATGCTTCAAGGTTATACCCAACCCATGAATGAAAATACCTCTAAGAGAACACACACACTGCCCGATGCTGAATATCACAGAAATAGGTAATACACAGTTTCTTTACAAATTATTTCACAACAAGCACACACTGGTCTAATATGTAAAACATGAAGACTGATCTCATAATCTACTGCAAGTGATACATTTTCCAGCTGCTGTAAATTGATCAAACCCCTAATATCAATATCCTAACCATACCACAGAAAGAGAGACTGTGTTCTACTGATATGCTATCCATGCTAACAACATGAACGAGTAGCTTTAGCTGACATGCTAACTAGACAGTGAAATCCTATGTGCATCAGCTCTACTTTTACTGTGTTTCTGTGGAAATTCTAATAGTATCCATGATAACAGCATTAGCTAGTTGCTTTAGCTTTAGCTTGCATTAGCTAGTAGGCTTAAGGCCCTAAGCAATATACTGAAACCGTATGTGCAGCTCAGGAATTTTACTCAGTTTCTGTAGAAATGCTAATTGTAAAAAGGGCCAGGTTGAGATTTCAGAAAGAAAGAGCCGTTCTTCAGGCACCATTTTAGGGGAGCTCATCGATCAGGCAGCATAAAATATTAATGTGGGCCACCCACCAGCCTGGCATGCAGCACAGAGAAAGAGCAGGCAGCGTGAAGCAGATTGCTGCCTGGGACAAGGAAATAGCAGCACAGAAGAATTATATGATAAGAGAGGGGGGTTGAGAGGAAGGAAAAAAGGACAGAGAGAGAGAAAGAGACTCCTACAGTATACAGACCAGCACCATGTAAGAAATTGGGGGGGGGGGGAGATGAGCAGAGAGGAGAAAGACACAAGGAAGATTTGTATAGATACAGGGACACTTTGGGTAAGGGGTCCGGGAACGTTTTCATTTAGCTTTGAATAGCCAATGAAAGAACTGCCAATTACGTGCACCAAAATAACACAGCTCTCTCAGCAGACGACAAGCGAATAGATCTTATAAGAGGAGTTGTCATTGTCAACGCACCATGACAAGGACGAGATAACAATGAAATGCCAGATTCTGTTCAGTTTTTTAAATGAACACACTATCAATGATGGGATATACAATGGAAACGAGACAGAGAGCTGAGAGAGAGAGAGAGAGAGAGAGGCCTGGGGTGGTCACATCGTGGTCTAGCTCGCAGTTAGTGTCGCCGCCCCAGGTGCACACATATGAATCTGTCTGACACACACACTCTCCTCCTGTCTTTCTCGTCCCCTCTGCTGACTGTCCTATCAAGTGGGTTGAATTATTTGAGCTAAATACTGGAAAGTGTCTAATGTTACCATATACTTTCTAAGTTAATACCACACAAATACTAGGTAAGTACTAACTTAAAGTACTTTTTAAAGTGACACTTCACCACTTTTTAACCTCATATTCATTATCTACAGCGCCATACCAGTGTCTACATGTGAATATGAGGTTAAAAAATTCCCCTTTAATTATCAGCTTATAACGGCTGTAAAATACCACACAAAAAAAGAGAGATCCTCACCAGGTTACCCACAGACAGCACCTCCTCAAAGTGCGGTGTCATGGGGTAGTGCTCCATGGCCATGAAGAGGGTGTTGAGGACGATACAGATGGTGATGGCCAGGTCCACGAAAGGGTCCATGACGATCAGGTTGACAATCTCCTTGATCTTCAGCCAGATGGGACAACACTCCCAGATGAGGAAGATGTTGGAGAACTTATACCAGCAAGGTGGACAACTACGCTGAGACTCCTCCAGTTCTGAGAAAATTGATTAAGAGACCACGCCAGGAAAGGAATATATCAAAAATCCAAATAATAGAATAGTCTCCAACAGCGCAAAATCCTGTCCCCGCCCACCTGGCGCTACAGCCAGGCTTAAGGAAACACTCAAAAGTATTTGAAAGAAAACAGAGATACATGTTATAAAATAATAATAATAATAATAATATGTTCTGTTTATGTAATAATAATATGTATGTCATGCAGTGTCTGTAAGTACAAGAATGACAAGCAATAGTTTTAGAACACCTACTCATACAAGGGTTTTTCTTTATTTGTACTATTTTCTACATTGTAGAATAATAGTGAAGACATCAAAACTATGAAATAACACATGGAATCACCAAAAAAAGTGTTAAACAAATCAAAATATATGTTATGTTTTGAGATTCTTCAAATAGCCACCCTTTGCCTTGATGACAGCTTTGCACACTCTTGGCATTCTCTCAACCAGTTTCATGAGGTAGTCATCTGGAATGCATATCAATAAACAGGTGTGCCTTGTTAAAAGTTAATTTGTGTAATTTCTTTCCTTCTTAATGCTTTTGAGCCAATCAGTTGTGTTGTGACAAGGTAGGGGGGTATACAGAAGATATTTGGCAAAAGACCAAGTACATATTATGGCAAGAACAGCTCAAATAAACAAAGAGAAATGACAGTCCATCATTACTTTAAGGCATGAAGGTCAGTCAATATGGAAAATTTAGACATTAGACCGGTGGAAATTTGTAATTTGGTCGGGAGTCCAAATTGGAGATTTTTGGTTCCAACAGCCGTGTCTTTGTGAGACGCGGTGTGGGTGAACGGATGATGTTCGCATGTGTGGTTCCCACCGTAAAGCATGGAGGAGGAGATGTTATGGTGTGGGGGTGCTTTACTGGTGACACTGTCTGTGATTGATTTAGAATTCAAGGCACACTTAACCAGCATGAATACAACAGCATTCTGCAGGACTATCATCTGGTAGGACTATCATTTGTTTTTCAACAGGACAATGACCCAACACACCTCCAGGCGGTGTAAGGGATATTTGACCAAGAAGGAGAGTGATGGAGGGCTGCATCAGATGACCTGGCCTCCACAATCCCCCGACCTCAACCAAATTGAGATGGTTTAGGATGAGTCGGACCGCAGAGTGAAGGAAAAGCAGCCAACAAGTGCTCAGCCTATGTGGGAACTCCTTCAAGACTGTTGGAAAAGCATTCCAGGTGAAGCTGGTTGAGAGAATGCCAAGAGTGTGCAAAGCTGTCATCAAGGCAAAGGGTGGCTATTTGAAGAATCTCAAATATAAAATATATTTTGCTTTGTTTAACACTTTTTTGGTTTCTACATGATTCCATATGTGTTATTTCATAGTTTTGATGTCTTCACCATTATTCTATAATGTGTAAAATAGTACAAATAAATAAAAACACTTGAATGAGTAGGTGTTCTAAAATGTTTGACCGGTAGTGTATATAGATATAGATATAGGAGATGTAGAACTGTTCGTCCAACGAGAGAGAAGGGCACCTCAGTTGAATCCCGTTTGGGGATTAATAAAGTCTTAATGTAAAAATCTTATCTTATCTTAAATCAGTTAGAAAAGGAAATAGCGAAATAGAAAGAACTGTTCGTCCCCAAAAAAAGGGTGTCTAAGGTAAGAGCCTGTTTAGACTAAGAAAATATGGGAAGTAAGATCTGCCTTTCTTCAACATCAGATTTGTAACTTTTTGGTTTACACTGTCAGCTGAAAACAATAGAGCATGGAAATAGCTAGTTAGTTAGTGTAGGGAAATTAATAGTATGAATAGAGTACCCTCCACTAGTGTGTTGGTGATGACGCTCATGACACTGTTGGCCCGCTCTTTCCTTCCGAAGGAGGTATTGAGCTGGTCCACAGACACCATCAGGGAACCAGACAGCTTCTTCTTCACCTCAACCTCAGTAGTGGGCTGCCAGGAGGAAGAAGAAGAATCAAGCACTGATGGTAGTCAAACCATGAACACCATCCCACAGCGCCATCGCTGGCCAGGGAGGGATGTGCACTTGTAACAAGACTGGATTGGAAGGAGGGGTTAGGCCCATATTGGAGGTTGGTCATTCTTTGGTTGGCACAGCAGATAGTACTGTATTTGTCTTGTTATTGCTAGATGTTGAGAATATGTTGGTTCTAGAAACATGCAGGTCATACGCAGCCAGAGTGGGAGCAGTGGTATGGGGATATTTGACTGTTACATAATACTTGAATAAGAACGTAATATTCTGATATTGAGCAGGGAAGTGTTTTGTATTTGTGTGTGTATGTATTAACGTTGTGACTTACCTATTCTCTGAAACTTGTAAAATAGATTCCAACCACCATTACATCACACCCATTCTAACTAAATGCCCCCCTGCCTAAATGTTCCAATGCTGCCACTTTGACCGTGTCCGAAAACCCGTACTTGCGTTCTCAATAGTAGGCTGATTGAGTATAGGAAAATGTAACGTTTTATAGTATGTGACATTTTGAAAATGTTATATGGTTTAAATGCCAGGATGTCATACTAATTTCGCCTTTTATCTAGTAGAATTCGCTGCAACACTATTGAGGAAGAAAAGCGCCTTTTCAGACCCATGTGTGTTTGACAACAGCTGATAATCAGATAAGAGGACGCGCTCTACCAAAATGAAGGAATGGAGGGAAACAACGCAATTGCGCATTAGATGACACCTTCTCAGTATGGGTGAGCCTAGTATGTTGATATTTGTTGCTTACTGCATACATATATACTAGACAGTACGGTCTAAATAGTACGTAGTATGATTAGTGCACAGTATGCTGTTTTATTTAGTAGTAGGCAAGAAAGATTTCGGACACAGCCTTTTGTTCTACTTTCCAAGCATTATCCTGTCCCTAACCCCATCCATACACAGAACTCCACACTATCTGATAGTAATCCATTTTCTATTTGACCCTGAAATATCACCTTCAAGTCCTGTAACAAATCCTGTAGCATTTGAGGAGAACATAGAGGGAAGAGTAGTCTGGTTACTGTAGGAGAACACAGGGGCAACACTATTCGGATTGCAGTTGTTCCAATCGTCATGCATTGAGCATGCACCAAGTCAAAGAGTAGGAGAGGAGAGACATCATAGCCACTAGTTTGGTTGTTATCATGCTGGCTAATTCAAAACATTGTACAAGACCTGGTAGAAGGGCAGGTCAAACTACCATGCTGCTTACTAGCAAGAGAGAAAGATTGGTTTGGTTTTTTCCCGTTTTCTTTGTTTTGGTTTGCTCACTGTTGATTGTTTGAAAAGGGAGGAAATATTTCCTCTATTTTGAAGAGGGTTTTTACTTACAATGACTGTTATATGTGGTTGTTTATACGTATATTTGTTGAATGCACTGACTGAAGTCACTCTAAGATCAGACAGTTTGCTAAATGACTAAAATGTTAAAGGGATAGTTAAAGATTTTGGCAATTAAGCCCTTTTTTTCGTACTTACACAGAGTCAGATGAGCTCATGGATACCATTATGTCTCTGTCTGCAGTTTGAAGGAAGTTGAAGGTAGTTTCTGGAGCCATTCCTAACTAGCATGAGTGCAATGACATGGAAGTCTACAGGAGCAAGGGCCTTGTTGCCAAAATCTCGAACTATCCCTTTAATGTCAATGTAATGTAACACCGTTTGGAGTGAGAAAATGAAAACGTTGAGATATAAAACAACAGTATGCTGGAAGTCACTGAAAACCCCAGTTATAAAGTAACAATAAGAACATGTTTTTCTGATTAAGTAAACTAAAGTTTCTCTATTTTGCTTCTTTGGGTTGGGGGGCAGCATGTCATACACGAGACACTAGGAGCAGGGGAGGAGGGCGAGCGCAGATAGCGCAGACATACGGACTTGCAAAGAAAAAAGTTGAGAAGAGAGACAGAGAGAATAAGAAAGTGAGGGAAGAGAGAAAGTTGAGAAAGAGGGGGCCATGCCTAGAGGAGACGGGTCTGAGTTACTCATTGACTTCCTTACACTGTCGTCAGCAGATGCCTTATCTATTTTCACCTCAGGCAGAAGGCGTCCGCCGGTCCCCGGACTGATCAGCGACACCACGCCGTTGCAGTCCACCGTTGAGTTCCTCTTCCCGCCGCCGTGGTGGTAGCCCGTGTAGCTGCTCCGCCGGTACGGGCTGAACAGGGAGTCCCGCCTCTCCTCGCACTCCTCCACAGTGCTATGCTCGTCGTCGGCGAACTCGTTCTCCGAGCCCACGTCCTTGCCGCGGCCCTTGAAGCTGAAGATGCTGCTCTTGCTGTTGTGCCTTGACAGGAACGGTGAGCCTGGGATACTGAGGAGGGACTGCAAGGGACAAGAAGACAACGAGATGAGGAGAGAAGAGGAAATGAGAGGAGAGGAGAGAGATTGATGTAGCTGTGTAAAACTCCTGACACAAAGCATACAAAAGAGCACTGAAGGTCGTGGGTTGAATCCCCACAACCACCTTTCCTGCTATCTGTCCTCCTGCCTTACGTCTTTATCTGTTTTAGTACTGTCTACATCTGGGATCTCCGTCCCATAGGTTCTCTCTCCAACCCTAATCCAGTGCACCTGATTGTAATAATTAGCTGGTTGACAAGTTGAATCAGGTTAGTTACAACTGGGGTTGGAGCGAAAACCTACAGGAGGGTAGTTGTCCAGGAACAGGGTTGGAGAGCCCTGGTCTAAATGTAGCTTCAGAAATTTGAAAGGAAGGTGGAATTCCTATTGAATTACATATGGAATTATAGGATCCTTATGAGAAGTCCAATCTCCTTGAGAGAAGAAAAGAGATGAGGGGGTTGTTTTGAGTCATTGATGGTGCCGTTACTTGGGACAATCCTCGTTGTCATCAATTCTGGGGTCAAAATGAAAGGCAACATCTGTGTGTGTGTGTGTGTGTGTGTGTGTGTGTGTGTGTGTGTGTGTGTGTGTGTGTGTGTGTGTGTGTGTGTGTGTGTGTGTGTGTGTGTGTGTGTGTGTGTGTGTGTCACTTAGGGAAATGCTGATGGAGAGTGATCAAGTGACCTACTAAACACAGGGAAATGCATCATAACAATAATAATATATTGGATTTCTATTTTCAATGATCCAATGCTGGTCTACAATTGTCGAAACTAAACAAAAAACAGAGATCCAAACAAGACAACGGCAGACTAACAACAGGAAGAACATGTAACAAAGAGAAGGGGGAGAGGCTTAAAGAAGGGAAAAGATTGTGATGTGTTGCACTTGGGAACGGCAAGGTGGCCTGCTGTGGTGGAACGGAGTGAGCGAGTAGGGTGCTAGGGGGAGAAGAAGGTCAGAGAGGTAGGTAGAGGGGGGGCAAGGTGATGAAGGGCTTTGTAGGTCAGAAGGAGGATATTGTAGTTAATGCGTTGGGTGACAGGAAGCCAGTGGAGTTCACAGAGGATGGGGGTGATGTGCTGCCAGGACGTAGTGTGCGTGAGGAGTTGGGCTGCAGAGTTCTGAAGCATTGGAGCTTATGGAGGGAGCTTGAGTTGATGCTGGAGAGTAGTGGCTTGCAGTAGTCGAGACAAGAGGTGATGAATGTGTGAATAAGGTTTTAGCTGCAGGAAGGAAGATTTGACGAAAAAGGATTTGACAGTTTGTTGGATGTAGTGGTCGAAGGAGAGGGTGGAGTCCAGGAGGACGCCAAGGTTGCGTGCAAGGGGGGGGGGGGGCAATGGTGTCATCAATGGTGAGAGTAAGGTTGCCAACTTTGCAGAGTGTGGTTTTGGTGCCTATGAGGAGGAGTTTGGTTTTGTCACTTTTTAGCTTGAGGAAGTTGTGTTTCATCCAGGTTTTTAATGTGGCAGGATTCAATGTGGGTCAGAGGTGCGCTGAGGAGGGATTTGGTGCTCAGGTAGATCTGGGTGTCGTCGGCGTAGCAGTGGAAGTCGAGATTGAAGTGGCGGAGGATCTGACCAAGGGGGAGGATGTAGATGATGAAGGGTAGGGAACCCAGCACAGAGCCCTGGGGAACACCCTGTGTGTCAGAGGTATGGCCATTGAGGGAGATGTAGTGGGTCCGGTTGGTAAGGTATGATTGTAGCCAGTAAAGCGCAGTGCCCTCATACCCAGACCCTCAAGTCTGGTGAGCAGGACTTGATGGTTCATCGTGTCGTATAATCAAATAATTAGGCGACTGACATCCTACCCCAGCAAGGTCAAAAACAGGACAGTCAGACAGGAGAAACACACAGCTGAGCCCAACGCTGCATGGGAAAAGATTCACTTCCTGCTTCTACTTTGTGTTTTTCTTCTATGGGCACACTCAATATTGCTGCCAGTCTACGCATTGTCGGAACATTGATTTGAATGGGACTCTCCATTCTAGCTGTTCTATGGAAATATGAGCTGTTAGCATACCACTGTTCTCACAGTGAACCTGGACCTGTACTGTATCTGTATCCTCTGTACTGTATCCTCTTACTAATGTTGCATACAGAATCCTCTTTCTTACTACTGTTATGTACATGTTAGCTCTGCTGATTCGACATGTTTATGGTCACAAGCCTGCTAGAGTACTCATCTGGTTAGCGGGCCTATTCTCTAATACGGATGATGATGATGACCAAGATCTCAGACAAAACCTAGTTCTAACACCAATAGAATTCACATGAACGCATGAGCGAATACTGCCCTGTGTTGGGGAACAGATACGGTAACAGTACACTATGAAAGATGCCAGAGCAATACAGCACTGTGTGACTGCTCTTCTCTCACTGAAACATTCATGTACTCACTGTTAATAATTCAAGCCTTGGATGCATGCTACTGTATCTTCAGCTACAACAAATACACGCACAGTACTGTATATGTTATGATGCTATAAACTGGTTATAACCTTTAGCTAGAACCAATATACTTCACACACTGTAGTAGGAGCCTTAAACAGATACATTACAAAGCTCTAAATAGTGTTTATCTGAGTTTATCTCTCAAGGCTAAATGATCTATGCCCCAGAATGCATTGCACCGTGACCTTCAACCTTCGCCATCTCACCTGGTTCATGATGGAAGACTTTCGACCCAACCGGTTGTCAGGGAAACGGAAGCGGCTCCTCTTGCTGCCGTCGTCTGACTCGGATTTGACGAACTTCTCGCAGTCCCCCTTCTCCTCCCTCTGTGACTGCTCTTTCTGGCGCCACTTCTTCTTGCGGTTGCGCCGCTCCTTGGCGCTCTTGGAACTGAGCTTGGACATCTCTGACGAGCTACAGGACAGGTTCCCCCCACCGTCGTCCTCCGCTACGTCCTCCGACACCGTGCCTGCCGAAGTCGCCATGGCGTTGGCCTATCGCAGACCGCCACACCAGGACAGAGAGAGTGAAAAAAACACCTGTCTGTGTCCAGCCCTCCTGAAGCCTAATTTTTACCCTGTGCAAATACGCAACGCATTTAGCTAGCTACTCAAAATGGCGATCCTGCATAGTTTCATCAAGATACAAATTGCGGGGCTGCAGCTGCACTTGACTTACTTCACTTACTTGGGGCTGTGGAAGTATGCATCTTTTTGCTAAGCAAGTACGCAGAACGGCCATTTTGCGTAGCTAGGCTTCAGAGACATGGCTGTACAGCTTATATCAGGCTAAACAGATTTAAACTAAGCATTATGTGACAGACAGGGTTCGAACCCCGGTTTGCTGTGAGCCAGAAGAGTGCATTAGCCCGCTAAGCCAAAGCCTAGGCATTGGCTCAGGAAGCCCATGCAGATCTTCAGGTCTCAGGCAAGGTTACTCACCTCCGTCACAAACACAGTGAGGTATAGGAGCACGGTAACGAACACGGCTCCACTGCTTATATTAGGCACAACAGATTTAAACCAAAGAGACAGTCAAGGATAGGAGTGAAGTATAGTAAGCAGAGACAGTGGCAATAGAAAGACAAGCACATACAGTATACACAGAAAGCTGCTGAGAGACAGACAGACGGTCAGACAGAACTGACAGACAGAACAGACAGACAGAACAGACAGACAGAACAGACAGACACTGACCTGTGTGGCCTCCTGCAGAGCCAGTGACAACAGAGACAGAGAAACAAACACATTTAACCAAACACATATGCACTATATCCAGAGAAGGGTGCCATATCGCAACCTCATAGACATGCTGAGACACAAAGACACTGGGATACTGACCTGTGCAGCCTCTTGCTGGTTCTTGATCTGCTCCAGCATGGCTTTGAACTCAGCCTCTTTTTGCTCGGCCTCCTCCATGGTGGCCTGGTTCTGCTCCTCATAGGCCATGGCCACCACAGCCAGGATCAGATTGACCAGGTAGAAGGACCCCACGAAGATCACCAGCACAAAGAAGATCATGTAGGTCTTCCCTGCTGCCCGCAGGGTCTGGGAGGGGAGAGAGAAGACAACAGAGGGTCAGATACACTGATATTTGACCTATAACCACTGACCTCTAAACCGAACAACATCCCTTCCCTGCCATCCTCAGGGTCTGGAAGAGAACAGAGAGTACAGCAGAGCATCAGACACTTGTCACTCATCCAGTCCTCCAGAAGAGGCCGTCACTTTGTTCCCCCCTCCTGTACTCAGATCTGGTTCATTCCACTGCTAACTGGCTCATATGACAGAGCTGTGAGGTTCATATTGAGGTAGAGTTGGAGGGTAGAGGTCAGAGGTTATGTATCAGTTACTGAGTAGTCGTGAAGATGTCCAGGCTTTGTAGAAATGTAGTATCTACTGTAACACTTCATCACTTCAAACACAAGAAATTAGATTTAGATTCCCTTCTGCTTACTAGAGCGTGATGCTGATTCCAATTCACTGTCATGTACATTATGTACGCTGATAATCAATGATTTATAACTGATTTGAAACTAGGAAGTAGGAATTATTCTTGGGTGTGCCAGCGCCAGAAGCACTTCCATGCACTAACTGCATTTCGCTAGGTTCCCAGTGTGTGTGTGTGTGTGTTTATTAGTTTCCCAGCATGGGCACAACTCCCCAATATCTGCATTTTGACCTAGTTTTCCAAGCAGTGCAGTGGAAGCACACTCCATAAGCGAGCTAGCGAGCTAGCTAACACAAGCCCAATGATTTCAGTGGATTGGGATGCTATCCCCAGTGGAGAGAGGATTAAGAGGCTCAAGCAGAAGCACAGAGCAGCAGACAAAGAAGACTCCAACATACCTTTAAAAACAGCCTTTGAAAATAGCCCGTCTCTTAAATGTTTCATAATACTATTCAGAATTCCATGTATGTATTACATGATCATGTCATGTACTAGTTTTCTATTGTATAAATGCAGAGGCAATATTTCAGTCTACTAAAAAAAAATAGTCCACTTAGGGTATAGGTTGCCATTTTGGATGCACGTTTAGTTCCCCTTTCAATAGAGGGAGTACAGTACGGTCTGCACTAGGGCCCTTCAAAAGAGGGTGTATGGTCTGTAGGGAGCAGAGTTGAGGCAGAGAGAGAGGACTTCCTGGGTTCTGGCAGAAGCAATTCCCTACCCCATCAATTATGGATGCGGTTTACATGTAGCACTGGTAAGAATATTCAACACAACACACTGCGACACTCCCCAGCAAGACAGGGTAGGAGCACAAACTGACAAAAGGACAGGAACTCTACTGTCCTCCTGTTTCACACACGGACTTCCGCCCGACATTAGGACAGCAGAGCCCATAAAATAACTAGCTTACCAAGACTGTGATATGCGGTTGTCTCTCAAAGCTACCTTAACATTTCAAAAAATATTTGTCAATGTTTTACCTTGCTTTGGATAAGTACGTGGCTAAACGACCACATTGTAAATGTACTGCAGACCAAATATTCTACACACGCACACACACCTGAGCCTACTCTGGATACAGTGCATATGATTGGCTGCAATCTTAAAATCTGGTCATGTTTGAGCGGGTAGTGTATGCATGCAAAATCTAAATCCTAGGTTGAACCGTAACGGTCTGACAATCTGATACAATACAATGGGAAATCATTTCAGATCATTTCAGATTTTCCTCCTTAGAAAACAAGCACATATTGTACTGTAGTATCTTGATTTAAAACAGGACAGCACAAATATCCTTCTGGAATACAGATGAATGCAAATGATGACTTGAGTCTCCATATTACAACGCTCAGATGAGCGAACACTGGCGCGTGCACAACAGTAGATTTGGAGATCTGAGCAAAAAAACAGGTCTGTTCTGAGCTAAGAGAGAAGAAGCCATGTAACCTCCATCCCAAATGGCACCCAATTCCCTATATAGTGCACTACTTTAAACATAGCCCTATGGGCCCTGGTCAAAAGTGGCTCGCTACATAGGGAATAAGGTGCCATTTGGGATGCAGCCGTAGTCTCCTTGATTGCCCATACTGTAATCCCCAGGTTATTCTCTTCCTTTCCTTCTCCTCCCTCTGACCCCTCCTGCCCTCTCTGCTCTGTATGGCAGAGCCTAAGCGTATCTTTCCACCATTCCAGAGAGCCTGTCCGGCTGAGGAGCTGCATCCCATATGGCACCCTAAATATGTAGTGCACTATGGAATAAGGAGCCACAGTGTGGAAATTAGGCTGTAAAACAAGCAGCATGAGTTGAGCCAGGGGCCACAGTATGGAGATTAGGCTGTAAAACAGGCAGTATTAGTCGATCCAGGAGCCACAGTGTGGAGATTAGCCTGTAAAACAGACAGCATGAGTCGAGCCAGGAGCAACAGTATGGAGATTAGGCTGTAAAACAGGCAGCATGAGTCGATCCAGGAGCCACAGTATAGAGATTAGGCTGTAAAACAGGCAGTATTAGTCGATCCAGGAGCCACAGTGTGGAGATTAGCCTGTAAAACAGACAGTATGAGTCCAGCCAGGAGCCACAGTGTGGAGATTAGGCTGTAAAACAGGCAGTATTAGTCGATCCAGGAGCCACAGTATAGAGATTAGGCTGTAAAACAGGCAGTATGAGTCCAGCCAGGAGCCACAGTGTGGAGATTAGGCTGTAAAACAGACAGCATGAGTCGAGCCAGGAGCCACAGTACGGAGATTAGGCTGTAAAACAGGCAGCATGAGTCGATCCAGAAGCAACAGTTGTAATGTTGTAATATCACCCAAAGACAACCAAATCGGCCAGCTGAATATGTGGACAAAGCATGTTCCATTTTGCATTTGACTCAAAAGTGAAAACCAAACCAATATATAATTTGGTAAAGGATGACCATGTGATACAACCAGCATAGAGATACAATATCATAGATACACACTACCGTTCAAAAGTTTGGGGTCACTTAGAAAACATACATGAAATAAATTGTAAAATGAATAGGAAATATAGTCAAGACGTTGACAAGGTTAGAAATAATGATTTTTAATTGAAATAATAATTGTGTCCTTCAAACTTTGCTTTCGTCAAAGAATCCTGCATTTGCAGCAATTACAGCCTTGCAGACCTTTGGCATTCTAGTTGTCAATTTGTTGAGGTAATCTGAAGAGATTTCAACCCATGCTTCTTGAAGCACCTCCCACAAGTTGGATTGGATTGATGGGCACTTCTTACGTACCATACGGTCAAGCTGCTCCCTCAACAGCTCAATAGGGTTGAGATCCAGTGACTGTGCTGGCCACTCCATTATAGACAGAATACCAGCTGACTGCTTTTTCCCTAAATAGTTCTTGCATAGTTTAGAGCTGTGCTTTGGGTCATTGTCCTGTTGTAGGAGGAAATTGGCTCCAATTAAGCACCGTCCACAGGGTATGGCATGGCGTTGCATAATGGAGCGATAGCCTGCCTTCTTCAAGATCCCTTTTACCCTGTACAAATCTCCCACTTTACTACCACCAAAGCACCACCAGACCATCACATTGCCTCCACCATGCTTGACAGATGGTGTCAAGCACCCCTCCAGCATCTTTTCATTTTTTCTGCATCTCACGAATATTCTTCTTTGTGATGCGAACACCTCAAACTTAGATTTGTCTGTACATAACACTTTTTTCCAATCTTCCCCTATCCGGTGTCTGTGTTCTTTTGCCAATTTTAATCTTTTATTGGCCAGTCTGAGATATGGCTTTTTCTTTGCAACTCTGCCTAGAAGGCCAGCAACCCGGAGTCGCCTCTTCACTGTTGACGTTGAGATGTTGGTGTTTTGCGGGTACTATTTAATGAAGCTGCCAGTTGAGGACTTCTGAGGTGTCTGTTTCTCAAACTAGACACTCTAATGTACTTGTCCTCTTGCTCAGTTGTGCACCGGGGCCTCCCACTCCTCTTCTATTCTGGTTAGAGCCAGTTTGCGCTGTTCTGTGAAGGGAGTAGTACACAACGATGTACGAGATCTTCCATTTCTTGGCAATTTCTCGCATGGAATAGCCTTCATTTCTCAGAACAAGAATAGACTGACGAGTTTCAGAAGAAAAATCTTTGTTTCTGGCCATTTTGAGCCTGTAATCGAACCCACAAATACTGATGCTGCAGATTCTAAACTAGTCTAAAGAAGGCCAGTTTTATTGCTTCTGTAATCAGAACAACAGTTTTCAGCTGTGCTAACATAATTGCAAAATAGTTTCCTAATGATCAATTAGCCATTTAAAATGATAAACTTGGATTAGCTAACACAACGTGCCATTGGAACACAGGAGTGATGGTTGCTGATAATGGGCCTCTGTACACCTATGTAGATATTCCATTAAAAATCTGCCGTTTCCAGCTACAATAGTCATTTACAACATTAACAATATCTACACTGTATTTCTGATCAATTTTCTGATATTTTAATGGGTAAAAAAATTGCTTTTCTTTCAAAAACAAGGACGTTTCTAAGTGACCCCAAACTTTTGAACGGTAGTGTATACTGTATATAATACTGTATATCATACTGTTTACCCTATATCATACTGTATACTGTATATCCTACTGTATATCATACTGCACAATGTATATAATACTGTATACAATACTGTATACCATACTGTATATCATAATTTATACTGTATATCATACTCACCAGCATGTAGAGGTTCTCCCAGAAGTCCTGTGTCATGAGTCTGAAGAGAGCCAGGAAAGCCCATCCAAAGCTATCGAAGCTGGTGTAACCGTAGTTTGGATTCCTCCCAGCTTTCATGCATGTGTAGCCCTCGGGGCAGCGGCTGGGGGGAGAGGAGAGAGGGCCACACAGCCATTCAATGACTCAGCATTATACAGTGCATTCGGAAAGTAATCAGATTCACTTTTTCCAAATGTTGTTACGTTCCAGCCTTATTTTAAATTTATTCAATCTCCACACAATATCCCGTCACCCCAGTCTGAGGTCCTGAGCGCTCTGGAGCAGGTGTTCATCAAAGATCTCTCTGTACTTTGCGCCGTTCATCTTTGCCTTGATCCTGACTAGTCCCCTAGTCCCTGCCGCTGAAAATATCCTCACAGCATGATGCTGCCACCACCATGCTTCACCGTAGGGATAGTGCCAGGTATCCTCTAAATGTGACGCTTAGCATTTAGGCCAAAGAGTCTAATATTGGTTAAATCAGACCAGATAATCTTGTTCCTCATGGTCAGAGTCTTTAGTGGGCCAAGTGGGCTGTCAAGTGCCTTTTACTGAGGAGCGGCTTCTGTCTGGTCACTACCATAAAGGCCTGATTGGTGGAGTGCTGCAGAGATGGTTGTCCTTCTGGAAGGTTCTCCCACATTTTTTGGTACCTTTCCCCAGATCTGTGCCTCGACACAAACCTGTCTCGGAGTTCTACGGACAATTCCTTTGACCTCATAGCTTGGTTTTTGCTCTTACATGCACTGTCAACTGTAGGACCCAAGCAACTGAATTTACCATAGGTGGACTCCAATCAAGTTGCAGAAACATCTCAAGGATGATCAATGGAAACGGAATGCACCTGAGCTCAATTTTAAGTCTCATAGCAAAGGGTCTGAATACTTATGTAAATAAGGTTTTTCTGTTTTTTATTTGTAATAAATTTGCAAAAAAAATACAGTTTTCGCTTATGGGGTATTGTGTGTAGATTGATCAGGATTTTTTTTTTTTTTAATCCATTTTAGAATAAGGCAGTAACGTAACAAAACGTGGAAAATGTGAAGGAGTCTGAATACTTTAAAAATGCACTTAACATACAAAAACATCATGGCTGCCGTATCATACAGTTGTCTGGTTTAATAAAAGGATAAGAGAAGAGTGGGTCTGAAGAGGAGAAGGACAGACAGACAGACAGACAGACAGACAGACAGACAGACAGACAGACAGACAGACAGACAGACAGACAGACAGACAGACAGACAGACAGACAGACAGACAGACAGACAGACAGACAGACAGACAGACAGACAGACAGACAGAGTAGGTACTCACCCAGAATCGGAGCTGTTGCCACATAAAAGGGCATCCAATTGTCCAGGCAGGAAGTAGAAATTGGCTGGTGAAAGAAACAAACACACACACACACACACACACACACACACACACACACACACACAAAGAACAGCATCAGAATAACATCTCTCTCTAGCTATGTAGAGGGATATAGGACAAAGGTTTCCAGAGAATTTAACCCTTTTGCTATGGTGTGCCACTGTGCCCTAAAGAACACAACCCTGGTGTGTTTGACTGTGACTAGGCTACTTACTGTCGTTATTGATGTATTCATTCCACTCGAAGCCTTTGCTGCCGTTGGCCAAGTAGTTCTCGGTGGAGTTGATTGGCCAAATCACGCATTTGTGCCGTAGGTTGCCCATGAAGAGCTGTAGTCCAATCAAAGCGAAGACACTGAGACAGAAGACCGTGAGGATCATAACGTCTGACAATTTCTTCACAGATTGGATTAGAGCACCGACAATGGTCTTCAGGCCTGGAGAGGGAGAAACACACACACGCACGGACGAACGAACAGACAAACGTACGCACACACGCACAAACCAAAGAGGTGATGCAGAAGGTGTGTATACTTGAAGTGTCTTGAAGTTCCCAAACAAGGTGACTGCGATTTTTTAAAGATGCTATAGCTACAGTACTGTACTGTACTATCCTGTCTGTATTACGGCCATTCCTTCATCAGACAGTATTCAACTTACAGTATATTGTTTGAAGGGAATGGATTGTTCTGAGCATTATAATGACCATTATAATACGCATATTAAAACCTAATGCCTGAGCTGGTTATTTAATCACATACAATACGAATGTAAATGTTATCAGTATAATACACAGTTTTTATTTAAGCATTAAGGCCTGAGGAGGTGTGGTATATGGCCAATATACCATTGCTAAGGGCTGTTCTTCAGCACGACGCGACGCAGAGTGCCTGGACACAGCCCTTAGCCATGGTACATTGGCCATATATCACAAACCCCCGAGGTGCCTTATTACTATTATAAATGGGTTACCAATGTAGTTAGAGCAGTAAAAATGTTTTGTCATACCCCTGGTATACAGTCTGATATACCACGGCTGTCTGCCAATCAGCATTCAGGGCTCAAACCACCCAGTTTAAAATATGTTATATGTTATGTACAGTGCATTCGGAAAGTGTTCTGACCCCTTCCCTTTTTCCACATTTTGTTACGTTACAGCCTTATTCTAAAATTGATTAAATAAAAAATATCTACACACAATACCCTATAATGACAAAGTGCAAAAGGGGTTTTAGGAAGTTCTGCAAATGTATTAAAAATTAAAAACAGAAACATTTCATTTACATAAGTATTCAGACACTTTCCTATGAGACTCGAAATTTAGCTCGGGTACATCCTGTTTCCATTGATCATCCTTGAGATGTTTCTACAGCTTGATTGGAGTCCACCTGGGGTAAATTCAGTTGATTGGACATGATTTGTAAAGGCACACACCTGTCTATATAAGGTCCCACAGTTGACAGTGCATGTCAGAGTAAAAACCAAGCCATGAGGTCAAAGGAATTGTCCGTAGAGCTCCGAGAAAGGATTGTGTCGAGGCACAGGGGAAGGTACCAAAAAATGTCTGCAGCATTGAAGGTCCCCAAGAACACAGTGGCCTCCATCATTCTTAAACGGAAGAAGTTTGGAACCGCCAATACTCATCCTAGAGCTGGCCGCCCGGCCAAACTGAGCAATCAGGGGGAGAAGGGCATTGGTCAGGGAGGTGACCAAGAAACCGATGCTCTGACAGAGCTCCTCTGTGGAGATGGGAGAACCTTCCAGAAGGACATCCATCTCTGCAGCACTCCACTAATCAGGCCTTTATGGTAGAGTGACCAGACAGAAGCCACTCCTCAATAAAAGTCTCGACACCCCGCTTGGAGTTTGCCAAAAGGCACCTAAAGGATTTTCGAACCATGAGAAACAAGATTCTCTGGTCTGAGGATTTTCAAACCATGAGAAACAAGATTCTCTGGTCTGAGGGTGCCAAGATTAAACTCTTTGGCCTGAATGCCAAGGTCACGTCTGGAGGAAACCTGGCACCATCCCTACGGTGAAGCATGGTGGTGGCAGCATCATGCTGTGAGGATGTTTTTCAGCTGCACGGACTGGGAGACTAGTCAGGATCGAGGGAAAGATGAACGGAGCAAAGTACAGAGAGATCCTCGATGAAAACCTGCTCCAGATCGCTCAGAACCTCAGACTGGGGCGAAGGTTCATCTTCCAACAGGACAACGACCCTAAGCACATAGCCAAGACAACGCAGAAGTGGCTTCGGGACAAGTCTCTGAATGTCCTTGAGTGGTCCAGCCAGAGCCTGGACTTGAACCCGATCGAACATCTCTGGAGAGACCTGAAAATAGCTATGCAGGAACACTACCCATCCGACCTGTCAGAGCATGAGAGGATCTGCAGAGAAGAATGGGAAAACCTCCCCAAATACAGGTGTGCCAAGCTTGTAGCGTCATACCCAAGAAGACTCGAGGCTGTAATCGCTGCCAAAGGTGCTTCAACATATTATTTAGTAAAGGAGCAGAATACTTATGTAAATGTGCACTCAGCTTTTAATTTTACATTTGCAAAAATGTCTAAAAAACTGTTTTTTGCTTTGTCATTATGGGGTATTGTTTGTAGATTGATGAGGGTAAAAAACTATTTAATCCATTTTAGAATAAGGCTGTAAAGTAAAATGTGGAAAAAGTCAAGGGGTCTGAATACTTTCCCAAATGCACTTCATAAACTGATTATAGAAAACATTAAGAACACCTGTTCTTTTCATGTCATAGACTGACCAGGTGAATCCAGGTGAAAGCTATGGTCCCTTATTGATGTCACTTGTTAAATCCACTTCAATCAGTGTAGATGAAGGGGAGGAGACAGGTTAAATAATGATGTTTAAGCCCTGAGAGGGTGGATGGGCAAGACAAAAAATATAAGTTCCTTTCAACGGGGTATGGTAGTAGGTGCCAGGCACAGAGGTTTGTGTCAAGAATTGCAATGCTTCTGGGTTTTTTACGCTCAAGTTTCCCCTATGTATCAAGAATGCTCCACCATTCAGCCAACTTGACACAACTGTAGGAAGCATTGGAGACAACATGGGCCAACATCCCTGTGGAATGCTTTTGACACTTTGTAGAGTCCATACCCCCAACAAATTTAGACTGTTCTGAGGGCAAAAGGTTTGTGGGGGGGGGGGGGGGGGGGTCAAATCAATATTAGGAAGGTGTTCCTAATATTTGTTATACTCAGTGTATATCAAAAAGGTAAAATTGTCTCTAAGAAGGTGGGCTGAAAAACTGACATTTGGTTAAATCTTGGCAAATAGAATACTGAAAGTAGTTTCATTAACATAATCACAGAAATCCCACTTAAATTTACATTTCATTGGTTAAAGACAGTCAAAGTTTAGACAAATTTCAACAACTGAACACATACAACACGTTTTAAAATACAAAACGAACAAGAAATATTAAAGAGCCATCCCCCTCTGTTCTGAGCTTCAGTATTGAAACTCAATGGCTTTATACAGTTAGTCAGAGAAAAATATGACAGAGATAATATATCACTATTGAACCAGGAAGAGATATCACTATTGAACCAGGAAGAGACCTATAGTATCTTGCCTTTCAAAAGATTTGCACGTCTAGCCAGCAGGGCCAATGGTGGATTACACCTGAACTAGAGGGGGAGGACGAAACAAAACAGTGAAAATCCATAAGAAAGAAAGGAAAATAAATGAAGCACAGCAGCACAACACGGGGCCCATGATAAGAGGACAGAGGCACAAGCAGGCAAGGAAGTCGAAACCAACCACATGCAGGTCATTTAAACTCCAAGGCTGAACAGAAACAATTCAATGCCATTGCCACTCTGGGGCCTTTCCTTTCTTCTTTTCTTGTATTTTAGTGTCGTTAGGTTGAAGCACAGACTCTTACCCCTTCTTAGCCCAACCCTACTACAGCCAGACTCTTTCTCCAAACCTACAGCGCTTTACTGAAGACAGAATCATATTATTTTACCTTCAGGACAGGCATCATCCTCAGGCAGAACTCACAGTGGCTGAAGCAATGGGTCCATAAAGTGCAGGAGGATTCCAAACATTTTCGGAAGCGGAATGTCTCTTACTCTTGAAACCGGAAAGTCCCCTCAAACATGGAACTGAAACCCCTGAGGGGCTTCTGTTGACTCTTTACATTAGGGGTTCTTAAACCTTTTCAGCTCGAGACGCAAATGTGAAATTGAACATCGGTGACCCAAATCGTCATCCAACAACCCAAATTAAGAACAAAATAGGGTGTGATTATAGATGTACTCTCATAACTCGCGACTCACCTCTCACATACCCAGGGCCAATTTTTGGTTTAGGCCAAGCCTGCACTAGTGGTACAACAGGCTTGGCCTCTCATTCTATAATATGTTCCCATCTTATGGTGTGTTCAAGACAGCTCGGAACTCGGAACAAGGAAATCTCAGAACTCTGACGTCAGTGCATTCAATAGAACTGGGAACTCTGAAAAAAACGAGCTCAGACTGTGAAAAAAGTTTTTAACTGTCATCCAACTTGGAATTACAAATCGGAAACTCTGGCATCTTCCTAGAGTCACGACTTCTCCGACATGAAGAGATCACTGACGACCCCATTTTTCATAGTCTGAGATAGTTTTTTTCCAGAGTCCCCAGTTGTCTTGAACGCACCAAAAAACAAAACCACTACGATGCAGACTAGTGGCAAAAAACGGACCACTAACAAGGTGTCATGCACCTAATCAATATATCGTTGACATAATAAGAAACAATTTCTTCTATATTTTCAGTGACGCTCCTGAGTGAATTTACTTCATACATAATAAAATCTATTTATTCTTAATGGCCTTGCCCGAATACCCATTCCTGCGGTCTAAATAGTAAGCATTTTGGCTATGCGAAAATAATGTTTTTAGTATATAAAGTTTAAAAGAAAATGGTATGCTTTAAATGCCAGGAGATCCTAATCTTTTCGGCTTTTCATGCTATTGAGGAAGGGAATTGTCTTTTCATACCCATGTGTATTTGACAACAGCTGATAATCATCTGATAATCAGATAAGAGGACGCGCTATATCAAAATTAAGGAATGGTGGGAAACAACATTAGATGATGCATTCTAAGGAGGAACGTGGGCTATCTAACCCCCTGCCTATAATTCTCACAGAAACCACTTTATGTCACCAATTTTATTTGGAACACTTTCCCTGGCTGTCAAACCTCTTGCTCAGCTAATAATCTAATATTTTTCCTCAAAACAAAAAATAAAAGTCATTCCAGCAAAATGATTTTGAGGTAAATGTATTTAATAATTTAAGAAAAAGTAATATATAATCTAATTAAGTTATATATACACCATTAGGGGAGCCTAAAAATTTATAATTTACTTGTTTAATAAAGCAGTACAATTTAAGGTGAGAATGATTGGAGCAATCCAATGCAAGTCTATGGTACATAAATAAAACAATTTGGGGGACATGATTTGGTGCAGAAATGAAAGGAGGCTCCTTACACCCAAAACCTCATCATAGTGAGGATATATACAGTGCCTTCGGAAAGTGTTCAGACCCATTGACTTTTTCCACATTTTGTTACGTTACAGCCTTATTCTAAAATGGATTAAATAAAAAAGATCCTCAGCGATCTACACACGATACCTCATAATAACAAAGCGAAAACAGTTTTTTTTATTTTCATTTTATTTACATATCTTATTTACATAAGTATTCAGACCCTTTGCTATGAGACTCGAAATTGAGCTCAGGTGCATCCTGTTTCCATTGATCATCCTTGAGATGTTTCTACAACTTGATTGTGGTCCACCTGTGGTAAATTCAGTTGATTGGACATGATTTGGAAAGGCACACACCTGTCTATATAAGGTCCCACAGTTGACAGTGCATGTCAGAGCAAAAACCAAACCATGAGGTCAAAGGAATTGTCCGTAGAGCTCCGAGACAGGATTGTGTCGAGGCACAGATCTGGGGAAGGATACCAAAAAATGTCTGCAGCATTGAAAATCCCCAAGAACACAGTGGCCTCCATTATTCTTAAATGGAAAAAGTTTGGAACCACCAAGACTCTTCCTAGAGCTGTCCGCCCGGCCAAACTGAGCATACGGGGGAGAAGGGCCTTGGTCAGGGAGGTGACCAAGAACTTGATGGTCACTCTGACAGAGCTCCAGAGTTGTGGAGATGGGAGAAACTTCCAGAAGGACAACCATCTCTGCAGCACTCCATCAATCAGGCCTTTATGGTAGAGTGACCAGATGAAAGCCACTCCGCAGCAAAAGGCACATGACAGCCTGCTTGGAGTTTGCCAAAACGCACCTAAAGACTCTCAGACAATGAAAAACAAGATTCTCTGGTCTGATGAAACCAAGATTTAACTATTAGGCCTGAATGCCAAGCGTCACGTCTGGAGGATACCTGGCACCATCCCTATGGTGAAGCATGGTGGTGGCAGCATCATGCTGTGGGGATGTTTTTCAGAGGCAGGGACTGGGAGACTAGTCAGGATCGAGGCAAAGATGAACGGAGGTAAGTACAGAGAGATCCTTGATGAAAACCTGCTCCAGAGTGCTCAGGACCTCAGACTGGGGCGAAGGTTCACCTTCCAACAGGACAACAACCCTAAGCACACAGCCAAGACAACGCAGGAGTGGCTTCGGGACAAGTCTCTGAATGTCCTTGACTAGCCCAGCCAGAACCCAGACTTGAACACGATCTCTGGAGAGACCTGAAAATAGCTGTGCAGCAACGCTCCCCATCCAACAAGACAGAGCTTGAGAGGATCTGCAGAGAGGAATGGGAGAAACTCCCCAAATACAGGTGTGCCAAGCTTGTAATGTCATACCCAAGAAGACTTGAGGCTGTAGTCACTGCCAAAGGTGCTTCAACAAAGTACTGAGTAAAGGGTCTGACCCCTTATGTAAATGTCATATTTTTATAAATTAGCAAAAATGTCTACAAAACAGTTTTTGCTTTGACATTAGGGGGTATTGTGTGTAGATTGATGAGGGAAAAAAATATTTCATACATTTTAGAATAAGGCAAAATGTGGAAAAAAGTCAAGAGGTCTGAATTTCCCAAAGGCACTGTATAGTAACGTGTGTTGCCATTTTGTTTCAATATTTGATTAAAATAAGATACCTACACTGTACAGGGGTTACCATGAATTTGACAGTAAAATGTGGTAATTCAAATTACATGGTATCAAAGCAAGTACTGTGTAATGACAGTATTTTACTGTCATTACAAGGGATTGGTGCAAGCAGGTTGGCTGCTTAGTCAAGTGTTTACAAACATTACAGAATATTAATGAATATTTGGTGTTTATATCATATGCACTTCTAGAGGCCTTAACAAAGGCTTCCAAACTTGCAGTGACTACAGGGAAAACAAACCAAAAGGACATGACAAAATGCTCAACCATTTAAGGTTAAAGACGCTGCCACTCCAATCTGTCCCCTGTAAATGTTAAATTGATGGGGCACTATAACCACATATGAATGAAACTGGTACAAAATCTAAATAAAATATATAAAATATATTTCAATACACTAATTTTAACTCGACATAGGGGGAAAACGCTGCTTTTCTAAAAATATATATTTTATTAAACAACAAAAAATGTGTTAACAGTAGCCACTTACTTCCCTTCATAGTTTGTTTGCCTAAGCATAACCATCATCACATACTTAATTCTTACCAAACTTTACTTTTTTGAGCAAGCAATTAGACATTGTTTTTAAGGGGGGCAAGTTACCACAAGCTATCGATGAGTCTGGTATGTTGATATTTGTTGCTTACTGCATACATTTTTACTACACAGTACTTTCTAAAAAAGTATGTAGTATGATTAGAACACATTAAGTAGTTTTAGTAAGTGGTAGGCGAGACTTCGGACACGGCCATTGACTATTATCCAGACAGCGTTTACTTTAAATGAATCTGAGATAAATATTTGTTTATTTCTGGCACCTCACTGCTTTGACATCAACTGAGTTGTCAATATTATAATATATATAATATATAGATTCCCCCAAAAATGTTCCATCAAAATAAGAGAAAACCGCATTACTCTTTTCTATGAGAAGAACAATAACCCAGTGAGTAAACAGGTTAAAATGACATCATTACAACCAAAAAACAGGTCATCATGATGTCATTTCATCATGAAGTTATCATTAGGTAAATTCAACCAGTTTTGCTCAGCTTTGCCTGCTGAGAATAAAGAACCACATTTGACCATCCTTCATATATCATATACATTACCAGTAGAAAGTTTGGACACACGTACTTATTCAATGGTTTTTCTTTATTTGTACTATTTTCTACATTGTAGAATAATAGTGAAGAAATCAAAACTATGAAATAACACATTTGGAATCATGTAGTAACCAAAAAAGTCTTAAACAAATCCAAATATATTTTAGATTTTAGATTCTTCAAAGTAGCCACCCTTTGCCTTGATGACAGCTTTGCACACTCTTGGCATTCTCTCAACCAGCTTCCCTGGAATGCTTTTACAACAGTCTTGAAGGAGTTCCCACATATGCTGAGCACTTGTTGGCTGCTTTTCCTTCACTCTGCGGTCCAACTCATCCCAAACCATCTCAATTGGGTTGAGGTCATCTGATGCAGCACTCCATCACTCGCCTTCTTGGTCAAATAGCCCTTACACAGCCTGGAGGTGTGTTGGGTCATTGTCCTGTTGAAAAACAAATGATAGTCCCACTAAGCGCAAACCAGATGTGATGCCGTATCGGTGCAGAACGCTGTGCTAGCCATGCTGGTTAAGTGTGCCTTGAATTCTAAATAAATCACTGACAGTGTCACCAGCAAAGCACCCCCAAACCATCACACCTCCTTCTCCATGCTTCACTGTGGGAACCACACATGCAGAGATAATCCGTTCACCTACTCTGCATCTCACAAAAACACGGCAGTTGGAACCAAAAATCTCAAATTTGGACTCCAGACCAAAGGACAGATTTCCACCGGTCTAATGTCCATTGCTCGTGTTTCTTGGCCCAAGCAAGTCTCTTGTTATTATTGGTGTCCTTTAGTAGTGGTTTCTTTGCAGCAATTCGACCATGAAATATTCAATGCTTCTCTTTTTTTAACTCTTGAGAAAAAAGTACAAACAAAAAAAACACTTTCAGTGCATTCACACAGTCTCCCCTAAACAGTTGATGTTGAGATGTGTCTGTTACTTGAACTCCGTGAATAATTTATTTGGGCTGCAATCTGAGGGGCAGTTAAATGTAATGAACTTATCCTCTGCAGCAGAGGTAACTCTGGGTCTTCCTTTCCTATGGTGGTCCTCATGAGAGGCAGATTCATCATAGCGCTTGATGGTTTTTGCAACTGCACTTGAACAAACTTTCAAGTTCTTGACATTTTCAAGATTGACTGACCCTGTCTTAAAGTAATGATGGAATGTCGTTTCTCTTTGCTTATTTGAGCTGTTCTTGCCATAATATGGACTTGGTCTTTTAGCAAATAGGGCTATCTTCTGTATACCTCCCCTACCATGTCACAACACAACTGTTCCTTAAGAAGGAAAGAAATTCCACAAATTAACTTTTAACAAGGCACAGCTGTTAATTGAAATGCATTCCAGGTGACTACCTCATGAAGCTGGTTGAGAGAATGCCAAGAGTGTGCAAAGCTGTCATCAAGGTAAAGGGTGGCTACTTTGAAGAACCTCAAATCTAAAATATATTTGGATTTGTTTAACACTTTTTTGGTTATTACATGATTCCATTTGTGCTATTTCATAGTTTTGATGTCTTCACTATTATTCTACAAACTGGAAAATAGTACAAATAAAGAAAAACCCTTCGAATGAATCGGTGTCTCCAAACTTTTGACTGGTACTGTATGTAATGTAGGTACAGTATGAGTTGACTCAATTAAAGGTTAGCGGGTCATTCAGTCCCCCCGTCAGCAGAAAATATGCTCGTGTTCTACTTTCTTGTCAAGTATTATTTCTAAAAATGTATCATCAAAATAAACAAAACAACAACCGAAAACTGGAAAAACAAACGATTTCAATGCCATTTTGATATCAGCCAAGCTTCTTGGTAGGCTAATACTGTAAAGCAAGTGACTAAAAAGCATCATGCAGCATAAAATATGTCCACAAACTAGGCTTGGCAGTCTTCATCAATAATAGATATATTCACAGCCATATATATAGAGAGTTCACAGCCATACGTTCCGAGACGCCACTTTTTCCTCCATAGCAATTATTAAGTGATTATTAATGCTTCCGTTTGTGCTGTTTATTTATTAAATTTCTCTTGTTTTTTTGTATTTTACCCCCTTTTTTCTCCCCAATTTCGTGATATCCAATTGCGATCTTATCTTGCAACTCCCCAACGGGCTGGGGAGAGGCGAAGGTCGAGTCATGCGTCCTCCGAAACATGACCTGCCAAACCGCGCTTCTTAACACCCGCCAAACCCGGAAGTCAGCCGCACCAATATGTCGGAGGAAACACCGTTCAACTGACGACAGAAGTCAGCCTGCAGGCACCCTGCCCGTCACAAGACCGCGATGAGCCAAGTAAAGCCCGCCCGGACAAACCCTCCCCTAACCCGGACAATGCTGGGCCAATTGTGCGCCGCCCTACCGGACTCCCGGTCACAGCTGGTTGTGACACAGCCCAGAATCGAACCTGGGTCTGTAGTGACGCCTCAGACCTTAGACCACTGCGCCACTTGGGAGGCTGTTTATTCTGATAGTTTTCAAAACCTATTAAGACGTCCAGTGAAAGCAGATATGCAATTTTTTGAAGCTACAACACGTTATCCAGAATGCTAATCACTAAAAAAAAGTCTGTTCAATTCGCTGCTCTGTTTTGCTTGTTTACAGTGGGTCATTTCATAGGTCATTTGTCGGAGGTGCTCTCGTATTGTTACATCAACACCAACAATTCAAGAATAAAGTTCTATATGGAGGCTAACATGGCAGCCGTTCTAAAACCTGGTCTAACTCTCTATATATATGTTTCTGGATATATTCTGTGGGCTGTCGCTAAGAGCTATGTCAGCTCTCAACTTGACGTCAACATATTCTAGCTTTCCTCTTCAAGTCGGATACATAGAGTAAAATTCGGAAATGTCCATCCTTTGTAATAAATAATATAAATGGATTTGGTTAATTTAATCTTTTCTTCCAAGCCAATTATCAAGTTATTTTTGTATTATATGAATAATTATCTTCATCTTCCGAAAAACCTGGAGGCTTTTTCCAATGGTAAAAGTACTATGGATGAGCTTTACTGTAGCTGATGAGCTCAACTGTCTTCGACAAAGTGTATAGTACAGTGAATTAGGAAAGGTTAGTTAACTATAAGCTATTCCTTATGTTAAGTTAAAGAAAAATGTATCCCATAAATAATCGACATATATATTTGACTTTGTCTCTGGTTGTATTCTAGTGATATGCTATCGGACTGGTACTGTCATTGTCCTTTTCTTTATAATAGCCATTTGCAGTGGTTTACAGCTATTTCTGAGGAGAACCAAAGCTGCCTTAGAAACTAGAGCCTTATTTAGGATGAGAGTTTTAGTAGAAGAGAGTGCAGACACGTTGGAGGGCCCTGGAGTAGACTGCAAAGCCTATCAAAAATGTATTAGTACCATTTTTGATCATTTTGGAAAAAATAAAATAAAAATGATTATTATTTCCAAATCTTTTTTTTGTTGCTTAAAAATTATAATAATAGTGAGTATAAGAAAAGTAAAAGGGTGAGATATAAGTATCAGCCTTAGTGTTTAAACTGAATCTCACCTGGTATGACAGAGATAGTTTTCAATGCTCGGAGAACTCTGAATGTTCTCAGCGCAGAGACATTGCCCAGGTCCACAAACTCTGTTATATATCTGTAAACAGGGGAAGGATCACACACAAACAAACACCAATGACAAAACCACACGCAAGAGCACCACAACACCACCACGCACGCTACGCACGCACCGAACCAGGAAGTAACCACGACGCCACTCACAGAGCCTGTCCACTGAAGGGGAGGAAAGGAAAAAGGAAAGAAAAAACACGACCCACAATACACCTAACACTGACCCCATGGACCAAACCCCCATCCCCCATCCTGTCTTACCTGGAATTACAGAAATAGTTTTCAATGCCCTCAACACTCTGAACGTGCGCAGAGCTGAGACATTGCCTAGGTTTACAAACTCTGTTATATACCTGCAGAATCAAATCAAAGTTACAAACTCTTGTTATTTACACACAGATACAATCACAAATGTAGTGGTTCAACAGAAACACTCTTCTTGATGTTTAAGACATTGAAAGCCCAAGTCGCTGAACTAGTTCTACGTATCATCAAAAACATGGTAGCATACAGTTCTAAATAGTTAGCGTTATAGTTAGTATGTAAAAATGTCATGTATTAGTAACTATACATCTAAAAACATCTATATCATGTCAAATCCAACATGGTGAGAGCAAATTGAAAGAGAAAAATGGAGACTTGAGTGAGTAAGAGAGAGAGAGACAGAGAGAGAGAGACAGAGAGAGAGAGAGAGAGGGAGAGAGAGAGAGAGAGAGAGAGAGAGAGAGAGAAAAAAATGGGAGAGAGATAAGGAAGTATGCAGGAACAGTCAGGAACCTTCTGAAAACACCTGATTGAACCACTCTTTCCCAAAGTAAAGAGAAAGAAAGAAAGACTGGACAGTTCTGGACAGTAAAAATAACTTGAGATGTATTTATGCTCTACTCAATGATCTCACACAGTAATAATGCTAAGTATTTCTTAGAAGAAGGACCAGGTAGGTATGTAGAGGAGTCTGATACTTACGCCATAGAAATGACCATGAAGTCCAGCCAGTTCCATGGATCCCTTAGGAATGTAAACCCATCTATACAGAATCCTCGAGCGACAATTTTTACAAGAGATTCAAACGTATAAATCCCTGTGAACGTGTACCTGGAAGACAGAAGCATGGAAGCATGATCAGAATTAGCAATTTATCAAATCCATGAACAACAAAGAGTTTTTATCTGTTGAAATGATGCACTGGCAATACACTAAGGCATCGTCCGAATACCCAACTTGCGTTCTAAATAGAACATTCTATAGTATGTGGAATTGAGTATGGCCTAATTGGCAGGATTTAATTTTATTACACGGTATGTAGTTTTAGTAAGTAGTAGGCAAGAAAGATTTCAGACACAACCTACGACTTTTAGTGCAGTTAGTAATACACCAATGATAAAATTAACCTTATGTTGGTTGAGACATGCATAATAAACTTGTGCTAGTATTTACTATGTACTTGTGTAGATAAATATACTAAACGTGTACTTACTCTACTTGTTTGGACCACTCAGGAGGATCACTAAAAGTCATGAATATACAGTTGGTCAAAATAGTACACATAATGATCATGCTGAAAAGAGTGGGGAAACGAATTAAGGAAAAGTCCAGAGATTCACAGTGGGAAACAAACCAAAAATGTCATCCAAAACAGTTTACTAACTATCAGATTACGTTTGATGGTAATTTTCCACTCAGTTCATGCAGATTATGCACACTCTTTTCACTATCTCTCATAGGAATATTACTATATGGATGATTCGACAGAAGTGGTGCAAATTGCAGTCCCACCCCAAAAAAAATATTTAAAAAAAACAGTCGTCTCCAAACTTAGGACATTTATTTACATCATGATACAGTACTGTATGGTCTAATTCAACCAACGGCTATTACAAACATATTGTTAAATTAAAATAGTACAAAGTCATTGTTTATACACCTATTTCTATTGAGCGGTGGCTGTGCATGGCTCTCTATTACTTCTTCACTATGTTTCAGTAGCGACAAATTTTGTGGGGCGGTAAGGAATTCAGGTAAATATTTCAAATATGCAATACAAACCAAGTGTGCGAGTAGTATAAATTATATATTGGAAGACGTGTGCTGAAAGTTTTGGAAAAATAGGATCCAAAATGTATTATTCTTTGCACCCCTTCTGTAGAATGACCCATATCCTACTACTGTAGTACTACTGAACCTTACTACTACCTACTAGAAATACAGATTTAGGATCTTAATTTGATCACCCTGTTGCAGGAGAACTTTCCTGCAATGCAGGATATTTAAAACTTGTAGAGTATGTGACGATTAAAAAGGCTTCTGAAGTTTGTAATTTCCATTTTGAAAATTCAGACTAGATTTTTCCTTACGAAAAATGTTTCAACCCCTACAAAAAAATGTCCATTAATTATAATTTCCTGTTGTTGCAGGATAATGTTCCTGCTGTAGCAAACTGGCTCAAATTAAGATCCTACATCTGTAGAACTATTCATACATCTGCAAAAGGCAAGAATGAACACATCAAATCGAGCTAACAGCATATCCTAACGGACGTTCATAGTAGATGAACTTAACACTAACTGAAATACTAGTACAATGGGTTAAGTGTGTCCACAGGTCACATATAGGTTCCCTCTAAAACCATTGTTTCCCATGAAATATGTATCTAACGTATAGGTGGTGGGAGTGGACAGCATCCTATTCCCTTTATAGACCCCTATGGGCCCTGGTCAAACATAGTGCACTATAATGGTGCCATTTGGGATGTAACCATGAACCATACTGCACTATACCTTTCAAGACTAACAAGGCTTCACCACAGGAAAAAATATGTGGTTGTGTGAAGGAAACGCCAATGTCAGCAGTAGAGCAACCAGGGATGTATTTCAATACTCTAAAGTGACTTCCTCTCCTCTATGTCTCCTTTCCTTTATCTGCACTGATCTCAAAACAGACCATGTGAAAATCAAAACGGAGTCCACCTAGCAATGAATTACATCTCACCTGTCTAGTGGTTTAATGACAAAGAGAAGAGAAGAGACCAGTAGGAGACAAGGAGAGGACACATCTTTAGACTAGCGAGATGCAGCCCCAATGTGTCAGCAGACCCACATGGCAGGCTGTGATTGGTGCTGAGTGGGAAGTCCAATCTAGGAAGTGACTGACATGATCAAACTACTCAAGACAGGATTAACCTTGAAGTAGTAGGCCTTATAGTGCCTACACATTGGATGATTTCAATAACTAAGACTCATCAGGACCGTATTCACAAAACGTCTCACAGTATGAGTGCTGATCTAGGATCAGGTCCTCCCTGTCCATATATTTGTATTCATTATAACTTAAAACTGATACGAGATCAGCACTCCTAGTCTGAGAAGCTTTATGACTTTGCGCCCTGGATTTGTGTGACTGTTAAAATAGCAGCAACCCCACTGAAAAACCAAAGCAACCCCCATATTAATTTCACTCTCAAATCTCAAAGTAATCCTTCAAAACAGATTGTCTGTGGTATACGAGCACAATCTCTTGTGGGTGCATGGATGGATTGTGGGTCAAACACACATTTTGTAACTGGATATGTCTATACGTCTACCTGTCGAATCTGTAGCAATATATGATGTCTATAAGTCAGTGCCCAGGTCAGGATCACGAATGAAGATCAGTTTCAGTGCTATTTTCAGCATCTTAATACATCAATGGATGTAGGATGTACGGACTAAGCCATCTGACCTCCTCTTATATTGGTAGACAATAGCTATCCCTTCTTCTAACATCTAAAGACTGGATGTGACATCATTATTAGTCAGAGTTCCCTCCCCCTTCTCCATGGCCGAGAGTCATCCTGATGAAATAATACATTATAAGGGGGTCCTTTACCATAACAAGTCTTAATACATTATAACTGAATAATACTGGATTAATACCTGCATTCTTATCGAAGTCACTCTTACACTAGCCCTCCACTCCTCCCCTCTCCCAATTTAGCAATCTGCTCTGATCAGTTCCGTAAGCGTAAACCCAGGTATGTCTACGTTACCTAAGGTTTCTGTGGAAATCATTGGGTGCTAGCCTGGGTTAATAGATACTAGAAGTCTCCCAAAAAAAGGGAAAGAAGAAAAGGTAATCCCTCATTGTAGAAGACTTTAGAAGCCCCTCTACAAGGGGGCTTAGTAAGAGGGTTTATGGTTGTCAGGTTAAGGATTGATTAAATGTAAAACCATACATGTAATCTTTCCAAGATTAAGGATCATCTACTTTGGAATTTACCCATTCTCATTGGTGGTTTAATCTTAAATTTAAAGAGCATATCCATGTATTTTTCCCCACTGTAGTTAACAATCTTGCCATTGCTGATATCTGCAGCTTTCAGACTCTATAGCGCTGACTGTGTGTCCAAAAACTTCACCCTGGCTTATTCCATATAGTGCACTATAAAGGGAATAGGGTGCCATTTTGAACATCAACCCATGACATGATACAGTCTATACTACCTACACCGAAGCAGTAGTCATATGAACAGTAATAGCAGCAGGCAGCAGAAACAGAAGGAGCAACATCATAGTAAATACTCTAAATGAACAGGTAAGACTGTTGTCTCTCCTGGTAGGACACCATTTGAAAGGATATGAATGTATCAAAATTTTTATAGCTATTCGCCTGAAAAGATTAAAAGGACTTATGATGTACAAGGCAGGGTTGGCACTAAAGCGGAAGATTGTCTTCCCTCTGTTTAGCACTATGAATGTCTGTGGAGAGAAGAAACAAGGAGAAAGGGATCAAGAGAAACAGAGAAGTGAAATATTGAAGTAATAATTTAAGGCATGCACACCCAAAATAGCTATAGGTGGTTCATCCATCCATTTGTGCTCACAAAAATGTCAGATAAAACATAGTCTACAACATACATCATTCCAAACTTGTATGTATAATATAGATATTCATCTATTATTTGAACAGAAAATTCCCAATACTAGTATTCTATTCTACCAGAATAAATACTGTTGGTTTTGTGTAAAAAAAAAAACACCTTTGACTAACAAAAAGCATAAATCTATCATTTTCTAATTCTCCACCTTATCTTACATCAGATCAACATAGGTAAACTACAGGTTTGAAATACTGTACTATGCAACATCCTGAAAATGGCCACCAAGCAAACTCGATGCAGGGCAGGCAGCCTCTAATCTCTGGGTTTTACACATCAGCCCCTGTCACCCAATCATAACGGGAAATGTGCAGTGTGTAGAGAAATGTCCTGTCGTAATGTTTCAGCTCCTGCCTCTACATTGTGTCCTGCCCTGCCTGCCGTTGATGGCTGTAGTGGTTTTGAAAGGAGTGGAAGCAAGCAGAGGAACCGACGGAGGAGGAAGGGGCTGGCAAACCTCTTTCAGCAGATAACCTCATAATTGTTTCAATAAAACATGACAATTTCCATGAAACTTTAATGAGACCCTGTGTGCATTTGCAAAAGTGATATGTACCCTTGTGCTTTTAACAAGACAAGGCTTCCCTGCATTACGCCTTGCAGAGCATAGACCACGGACCAGTGTTTTAGCCCAAAGACAGAAAAAAGGAGATGAGAGGAGAGTGTCCCAGCCCCATTGGGAGACCTGAAACTGGGCTCCCCATCTAGTATTTCACTGAGAGGAGACGAGAAGAGAGGAGAGAAAGAAAGAAAGAGAGGCCATATACTGCGAGCACACTATATCATCCTCAGCTGACATGCTCTAACATGCACTTTTGTATACATCCTGTACAGTTATGTATGAAATATTGTACAGTTATTATAGAAAAGTGCTATGGGGAATAATACTGTACAAGACACAGGATGGAAATCAAAACACACCCATATGACTTGACTTGTTTCAGTCACATGGCTATCAGACCTTAATTTGATTGCAATTCAAATCAGATCCTGATGTAAGGCAGGGTTGAGTGATGTTGAGTAAGTCATTAACTACAGTACAGTGCTAACTACAGTACAGTGCTAGCTCCTGGAGCAGTACTGTATGTACAGTATCAGTCAAAAGTTTGGACACACCTACTCATTCAAGGGTTTTTCTTAATTTTTTACAATGTTTTCTACATTGTAGAATAATAGTGAAGACATAAAAACTATGAAATAACACATTTGGAATCATGTAGTAACCAAAAAAGTCTTAAACAAATCCAAATATATTTTAGATTGTAGATTCTTTAAAGTAGCCACCCTTTGCCTTGATGACAGCTTTGCACACTCTTGGCATTCTCTCAACCAGCTTCACCTGGAATGCTTTTCCAACAGTCTTGAAGGAGTTCCCACATATGCTGAGCACTTGTTGGCTGCTTTTCCTTCACTCTGCGGTTCAACTCATCCCAAACCATTTCAATTGGGTTGAGGTCAGGTGAAAAGGTTGAATGAGGTGTGTCCAAACTTTTGACTGATATATATATATGGGTCAGGATAGCGGGCCAGCGGCATTAATGCTATCATATATTCTGAACATTACAAGCCAACCGCACAGGTCTAGCTATAGTGTGATACACTTGAACATGTACCAATTGCCATTTAGATATGCCAAGAATACCAATACGACATTACAGTGGAAAGAAGCAGTTGCTTGGGCTACATATGCACTTACGTGTAAGGAGAGACACATTTATGAACAAACACACTACAGATATGCACACAAACACACACACAGACACCACACCAGCAACACACAGTCTCACACAGACACACCCGCATGCAAGAGTCCTTTTTGTAATGCATGACTAAACTGCTGCAAAGCTACTGAAAATTTGATTATCCAGAGGAACAGGGAGAGAGGCAGGCAGACCGAAAGGCTCTGGGCAGGCTAGAAGCAACTGCAGCAGCAGTAGCAGTAGACTAGGTAGAGAGAGAGAAGGGGGGCAGGACAGAGGGAAGGAAGGAGAGTGGCGAAGGAGCGGTAAGGAAAGTCAGAGTGAGGAGGAGGGGGATGGGTGGGAGACAGAGAGAGAGAGATAGAGTGAGAGAGAGAGAGAGAGAGAGAGAGAGAGAAAGCAGTAGCTCAAACGCTGTAGCTCCAGGGTTAGTGCTATCTGGAATCCTTTGCAATGTCCCTACCCTAAACCCTAACCTAACCTTAAGCATAACTCTTATCTAACCCTAATATCCTCCACCCATATCATTTTAAATGTCAACTTTAATGGGGTAACGTCAGAGTTGGGACGTCCCAAGGATTCCTGATAGCATTGACCGTAGCTCCAGTCACCAGGCACTAGGCAGAGCAGAAGAGGGTTGTTTGCAGTAGCAGCAGCAGCAGCAGAAGCAGCAGGATATGCATCCGAAGGACAGCAGTGGCCATTTAACCTGTTAAACTAGCCGGGATAGCTGCTTAGTGCTTACATCCTCAATTCAACTCTTCTTCAATCAATCAATCCATCCATCCGCTACCCAGCCACCACACCCCTATGTCATTCACTCTCTCAGTTTCCATATGTCAAGCATCCTCTCTCTGTTTTTTTAATTCACCTAATTCCATTGTGGTCCTCTCTATGCAACATGGACTCAGAGGTAGACGTAACATAGTAAACATACATTTGGGACTCTAATGTATGATATGTTACGTTTCATATGGCATGTATTCATTTGTGGATCTCCATCATCCATTTCATATGATATGTTACGAATTACATTTCATATGATATCTTACAACTTCCAAATTCATACAATATGTTACGAATTTGCAGAACATCTGATATGTTAGAAATGGCAATTCGTTGCGGCTAACGTTAGCTAGGTGGCTAATGTTTGCTAGGCTAGGGGTTAGGGTTATGGGTTAAGGTTAGGGTTAAGGTTAGGGTTATGGGAACGTTGATAATTAGCTGAGCAAATACATAATTTTAAGTTGACAACATTTTGGTAGTTGGCATTGCAAATGGCGGCGGCGTCTACAAAGTTTTAAAGTAATTTTCCAGTGAAAATCCAACTTTTAAAATGTAGTATTTTGTTGACTCATACCCAAATAATTTCATTGACTCATCTTATATTCGTATTTGTGGCCAAAGCATAAATTGGACAAAAAACGAATTGGTCTTTTGACCAATCACATCAAATCTTTTTCAGGGCTGATCTGATTGGTCAAAAAAACAATAAGTGAGAAAATAAATCAGAATTGGGCTGCCTGTGTGGCCAAACAAACCGCTTCAAAAATGCTATTTCCTCAGAGAATGATATCATCCTCCATCAATCAGCAGTCTACACACATTCATATTTTTAATGACTGATATACATCCACACCATTCTGTTTTTGGGGTACGACCACACCATCCAAACACAGAAAAGCTGTGGTATTTCATAGAAATTTGGAAACAATGGACAGTTACTTTAAAGCTACAGTAATTTCCAGCAATTGCCATGGGGCTATAAAGAAAATGTGGAGTTTTAAAGCTAAATTCCTGCAATTCTGCCATGGCTTATGCCATGTTCTTATGCTATCTGAGTGACTCAAACATAATAACTAAATCAATTGGGGGCGATATGCCATGATATTTTTATAATTTTAGATTCTCCCTGACTATCTAGTTTCTATTTTGGTGATTGTTAGTTTTCAAAGATTATGTTACTTAAAAATATATAGCTTTTCTACATACTTTATGTCTGGTTTTAAGTTTACACTTAAATGTTTTACTATCAGCCGCTGATAAATGAACATAGGGGAAACACTGATTGAATAGCACATGGTTACATCTGTATCGTTGTTGTTTCAAGTCCGATGCACTTCGAAATGTTGTTACCTTTGTAGAATTTGATGGGAGCGCATAACAAGCAAAGTTATTTGTAGAATTTTACTTTGCCTATGAGAACCATTAGCACAGGCAAGTCTGATTAGGCTTAGCTGTACCACAGCCTCTGCCATCGATAGAAACAAACGGAGTATGGCTTTGTGTCAGTGGTTGCACCTTTACAATGCAGAAAACCACTTGTCTCTAGCTCAAACCATTCAAAATGAATGACCTATTTTACCTGAGCTATAAATAAAAAAATTCTAGCATGGATTCGCGGGATGCTCTTAAAGGGTTACTCACAAATTATCACAATGAATAAGGAATTATGAAAATAGTTTAAATAAATCTATTAATCTATTAAAAAAAACATTTGTCACAGAAAATAGATTATTGTAAGTCATTATAACTTCATGAGGATTCATGAAAAAAATGACCGTTAAGAGGAATATATTAAAGTAGACAAACAATTATGCATATTTTTCGTCATTAATTTACAAAAATCACTATTTTACAAGCTATCTTGCTAGCTAACATTAGCCAGCTACTTATACATTTAGTTTGCTATATGGGTGTTTGACATTTGTATGAATTGTAATTCATTTTTTAGTGACTCCTGAGCAAACCAGCAAACCATCTTGGGAAACCCAGTGGATGTAAAGAATGTAGCTAAAGCATTTAATGTTACTGAAAATTGAATAAAACAATTTGGTAAGCTTGCCTTGCTGTTCATAAAAAAGTCTGACTTTCTATCGTTAACATTAGAGATTGAAGATATCTGTCAAGCAATGCAGCTGAAATAATGTCAACTAGCAAACTATTTTTACTTATTGTGTAGTGGAGGATAAAAATACCTGTATGCCTATGGATGCATAGCAATGTAGCCAATATGTGTAGGGACCCTAAAATGTTTGGTATAAATAAACTCAGCAACTTCAGGACCTTGTCTTTCAAAGATAATTCGAAAAAATCCAAATAACTTCACAGATCTTCATTGTAACTATTTCCCATGCTTGTTCAATGAACCATAAAAAAAATGAATGAACATGCACCTGTGGAACGGTCGTTAAGACACTAACAGCTTACAGACGGTAGGCAATCAAGGTCACAGTTATGAAAACTTAGGACACTAAAGAGGCCTTTCTACTGACTCTGAAAAACACCAAAAGAAAGATGCCCAGGGTCCCTGCTCATCTGCATGAACGTGCCTTAGGCATGCTGCAAGGAGGCATGAGGACTGCAGATGTGGCCAGGGCAATAAATTGCAATGTCTGTACTGTGAGACGCCTAAGACAGCGCTACAAGGAGACAGGATGGACAGCTGATCGTCCTCACAGTGGCAGACCAAGTGTAACAACACCTGCACAGGATCAGTACATCCGAACATCACACCTGCGGGACAGGTACAGGATGGCAACAACAACTGCCCGAGTTACACCAGGAACGAATAATCCCTCCATCAGTGCCCAGACTGTCCGCAATAGGCTGAGAGAGGCTGGACTGAGGGCTTGTAGGCCTGTTTTAATGCAGGTCCTCACCAGACATCAACCTCAACAATGTTGCCTATGGGCACAAACCCATCGTTGCTGGACCAGACTGGACTGACAAAAATTGCTCTTCACTGACGAGTCGCGGTTTTGTCTTACCAGGAGTGATGATTGGATTCGCGTTTATCGTTCAAGGAATGAGCGTTACACCGAGGCCTGTACTCTGGAGCGGGATCGATTTGGTGGTGGAGGGTCCGTCATGGTCTGGAGAGGTGTGTCACAGCATCATCGGACTGAGCTTGTTGTCATTGCAGGCAATCTTAACGCTGTGCGTTACAGGGAAGACATCCTCCTCCCTCATGTGGTACCCTTCCTGCAGGCTCATCCTGACATGACCCTCCAGCATGACAATGCCACCAGCCATACTGCTCATTCTGTGCGTGATTTCCTGCAAGACAGGAATGTCAGTGTTCTGCCATGGCCAGCGAAGATCCCGGATCTCAATCCCATTGAGCATGTCTGGGACCTGTTGGATCGGAGGGTGAGGGCTAGGGCCTTTCCCCCCAGAAATGTCTGGGAACTTGCAGATGTCTTGGTGGAAGAGTGGGGTAACATCTCACAGCAAGAACTGGCAAATCTGGTGCAGTCCATGAGGAGGAGATGCACTGCAGTACTTAATGCAGCTGATGGCCACACCAGATACTGACTGTTACTTTTGATTTTGACCTCCCCCCTTTGTTCAGGGACACATTATTCAATTTATGTTAGTCACATGTCAGTGGAACTTGTTCAATTTATGTCTCAGTTGTTGAATCTTGTTATGTTCATATAAATATTTACACGTTAAGTCTGCTGAAAATAAACGCAGTTGACAGTGAGAGAACGTTTCTTTTTTTGATGAGTTTATTAGTTCAGAACAGTGGTTTTAATTTTTTATTGGTTCCACTGGTTAATCATTAATCCCCAAGAAATTGCAGAAAAAATGACTGAGTGAAGGAAATGCGACTGTTACATGTCAAACTGCTATTATGGAATGTCCTTATTCAGTACTACTCTACTTTGAACAATCAGCCTCCACTCTTCTGGGGAGGCTTTCCAGTAAATGTTGGAATATTAGTGTGGTCGGGCACTGATTGATATTGGCTCGCAGTCTGCATTCCAATTCATCCCAAAGGTGTTCGATAGAGTTGAGGTCAGGGCTCTGTGCAGGCCAGTCAAGTTCTTCCACACCGATCTCGACAAACCATTTCTGTATGGACCTTTGTGCACAGGGGCATTGTCATGATGAAACAGGAACGGGCCTTCCCAAACTGTTGCCACAAAGTTGGAAGCACAGAAGACTCTAGAATGTCATTGTATGCTGTAGCATTAAGATTTCCCTTCACTGGAACTAAAGGACCTAGCCCGAACCATGAAAAACAGCCCCAGACCATTATTCCTCCTCCAAGCACCAAACTTTACAGTTGGCACTATGCATTGAGGCAGGTAGCATTCTCCTGGCATTGGCCAAAACCAGATTTGTCCGTTGGACTGCCAGATGGTGAAGCGTGATTCATCACTTCAGAGAACGCGTTTCCACTGCTCCAGAGTCCAATGGCGGCGAGCTTTACACCATTCTAGCCGACGCTTGGCATTGCGCATGGTGATCTTAGGCTTGTGTGCAGCTTTTCGGCCATGGAAACCAATTTCATGAAGCTCCCGACAAACAGTTCATGTGCTGACGTTGCTTCCAGAGGCAGTTTGGAACTCGGTAGTGACTGTTGCAATTGAGGACAGACGATTTTTACGCTCTACGCTCTTCAGGACTCAGCAGTCCCCTTCTGTGAGCTTGTGTGGCCTTGCCGTTGTTGGTCCTAGACGTTTCCACTGCACAATAACAGCACTTACAGTTGACTAGAGCAGCTCTAGCAGGGACGAAATCTGATGAACTTACTTGTTAGAAAGGTGGCATTATATGACGGTGCCACGTTGAAAGTCACTGAGCTCTGCAGTTAGGCCATTTTACTGCAAATGTTTAGGTATGGAGATTGCATGGGTGTATGCTCAATATTATACACCTGTCAGCAACGGGTGTGGCTGAAATAGCCGAATCCACAAATTTGAAGGGGTGTCCACATACTTTTGTATATATAGTATATGTTGCTCATATGGTTAGTATGCATTTTGCATGAGAAATATAAGGAAAGCTATTACTGCTGCCAGTATAGGCATTGTGAAAAACACAAGGCACGTCGTCAATGAATTGCGTGGTAGGCTATCCTAGCCGCTTCTGCTGTTCGCGAGTGAGTATTGTAGCGATGTCCTATTCCATAGAGTTATTTATCTCTCCCTACCACTAGTTGCTCCGTTTTCGAGGGACACAAAAAAAATTAGGGGGAGGGCTAAGGGGAGAGTTATTGGGATTGAGCCTAAGTGTACCTCAAAGGTTCCTCACAGCGAAATACATTTCAATAACATGGGCTTGGCTGCATCTAAGAGAGAGTGATGCCGCTCTTTCACGCATCCTTGCACACGTCTTCCATTTCGCCCCTGTCCCCCCCCCCCCCCCCTCGCCTTCCTTTCCAGCCTCCCTCCCATTAAACTGGTCTGGTAGTGACAAAATTCCACACCCGGCACAAGCTAGTCTCGCATTACCACACTGCATAGTCTCGTTCATCACTCGGCTGATGAGAACGGACGTGAGGAAGCTTGGAAATCGAGGCTAAGCACAATCTAGCTAGCACAGCCTGGCCCATCCCCAACTCAACCCAGGACAGTATAGCATGGGTCAGCCCTAGCCCCAGCCTAACACAACCCAGCCCGCATCCAGGTTGGCTGACCTGGTGTTCTGACAAACTAACCTACACACAGAGGGTGTGATACACTTGAATGAAGATTCTCACCTGCGCCCCAAATGGCATCCTATTCCCGATATGTGCCCTGGTAAATGTAGTGCACTATAAAGGCAATAGGGTGCCATTTGGGAGTGGGACACACGCATCAGTATTCTCAGATAGTCAGAACGGCGTCCCAGTATAGCCCAGCCCCAGCCCCCACACAGCAGACTGAGGTAGAGTGCTGCATCATCAACCATCAGCCGGCCAGACTGTTCGTTGGCCGGCCCTTCCTTCTCACTCCCAGTTTCAGCCTTGACACACTCTAACAGAGCCAGTACTGTGTCAGGGGAGGGGAGACAGACCAGTAGGGAAGCAAAAGCAACCTCCCATCCTCGCAGCTTCCTCCACATTATATATTGTCCTCACATCCGTCCATCCATCCTCCATACACAGGCTGTTGGTGTGTTTCCTTCATTTGCTTATTATTCCCCAAAGCAATAACACGGTCTCTCATGACTACTAGCAATAACATGGTGTTCTCCCATCATGGCTGTAGTATTCTCGCGAGCCATAAGCGACTCTCCAGCTGAGAAACTGTAGATAGGCTACAGAGATGGAAGAATCTTAGCCTAGGGAGGTTGACTTCCCTTTCATTAGCTTTTGCCCCTTCAAGCAGTAACTGGTTTCACATAATGGCTGTACAGGGATGCTATAATCTTAGCCAAGGAGGATCTGTTCCCTTTGGCATTAGCACAAGACTTGATGCTGGCCATAATCAGATTCCCCTGTTAGCTGAAAGCTGAGAGGGGTGTTGATAAAAGGCTGGGAGGGAGAGTGGTTGTAAAACAGAGGTTATGTCTAAAATAGCACCCTATCCCGTATATATTACACTACATTTGACCAGGGCCCATAGGGATCTGGTCAAAAGTAGTGCACTTTGTAGGGAAAAGGTGGCATTTCAGACATAGCCTAAGACAGAGACGGAAAACATAGATCTCGTTCCTCCCTGCATTCATGTGAGAGAGGCAAGAACAGAGTGGCTGGGGGGTGGATTCTAAACTGGCTCACCTTCCCTCTACTGGCCCTGTGTCTGTTTTTCACATCTCATCAGAACATCATTTCCTTCTTGTGCACTGAACTTGTTTGTTACATAACTGTCAGCGTGTACTACATAGAGAGAGGGAGGTAAGTGAAACACACACATATACTAGAGCACGCGGGCTCTTTATAACATAATTTAATATAATTCTACATCATCCAAGACAATAACTTCCATAGAGGTTAGCTATAGACAGGGCTCTAAAGTGTGACCATTTTGGTCGCATATGCTCCTAAAGATTTAGCTGTAAGACCTAGAATATTTATTTGGGAGAACGATGTTGGCGCTAGTCGGCTGTACCTGCCCCAAAAATCTGGTATTTCTCCTTCGCCATAATCTTCTTTTTAAATGGTGAACCAACATGTTGTCAGCACTTTTGTTACCATGATTGATCAAAACGCGTTTTCTCATGGTTCTCCATTGTCCTTCTGCAGCTGATAAGCGATTCGAGCAATTTGTTTGGAACATCGAATCACAATAAAATGGCAGTATCGTATCGCAATATGTATAGAATCGTGAGAATTGCAATACATATCATATTGGCACATAAGTATGAAGATAATAATTTGTATCATGATGTCCCTGGAAATTCCCAGCCCTAATTAGTAGAGAGAAAACGGATGGTTTCTAGCCCAAACAAAATATATGACCCATATTACCGGCGCTATGTTTTTTGTTACTGTCAAGCATTGGCGATTTTTACATTCATAAACCAAGTCGCGGACCGTTGTAAAACTACTTGCGGGCTAACGATTTGTTTACACCTTATTCAGTTAATAAGCTAATAACTATCAAGCTAATAACATGGTAACTTTACCAGTGTATCCGATCATTTGGGAGCACAGAAAGAAAGGAAAAGGGATAGCTTCATCAGGAGATCAATGACTCCACCAGATTTGCCAGTTCTTGCTGTGAGATGGTACCCCACTCATAGTAATTAAAGAATGAATGACTGATCTCTTGCATGTTGTCACTCACAACATTGATGTTCTTATAGAGACAGTGTTACATTTTCAATGTAATGCATCTCAATAGGAAAATAGTAGAAACCTATTCCACAAATTACTTTGTAATTTCAATGACAGGTATTTCTATTAACGTTTTAGCTTTTTATAATAAACAATGTATTTAAAGGGTTATTACTTTTTAGGGCGCAAGCATGTGCTTTAAAAGTAGATAAAATTCCTATAGGCCCAATATAAGCTTTATCTCAATCAATTTACAAACTCTGCTTATCTGGTGCTCCTAAAGTGTATGTTATGCTCCTAACTTTTTTATGTTGGTAGCACCAGCGCTACCAATTACTTTTTAAAATGTAGAGCCCTGGCTAAAGACCCAAGATCAGGGGCTGTATTTATGAAGGGTCTTAGCATATGAATGCTGCTCTAGGATCCCCCCGTCAATGTAATATCATTCATTATGATCTAAAATAGTCAGGAGCCATTTTACATTTATATCGACATAGTTAAAACCTGTTGGGGCTCGGGGGCAGTATTGAGACATTTTGAAAAAAATATGTGCCCATTTTTAACTGCCTCCTACACCAACTCAGAAGCTAGGATATGCATATTATTAACACATTCGGATAGAAAACACTCTGAATTTTCTAAAACAGTTTGAATGGTGTCTGTAAGTATAACAAAACTCATATTGCAGGCAAAAACCTGTGAAAAATAGATTTAAAAAAAATGTGAATTTTGTGACTGTACTATTTAGTGTCATTGTTTTATAGATACCATAGTGAGAAAGGATTCATTTCGCAACACCTACGGCTTCCACTAGATGTCAACGATCTTTATAAAGTTGTTTGAAGCGTCTATGATAAACAGAGAGCAAATTAGAATCCAAGGAAGTTGACATGTCATCACTTCATTTTTTTGTGCCTGCGCATAAATCTGAGAAACGTGAGTTTTGTCATAGGATAGGTTGTGTGAAAATATTACTGATGTTTAACGTTAAAAATGGACCAAAAGATTAATGCTAAACAACATTTGACATGTTTGAACGAACATAAATAGATTATTTACTAGGTTTTTTTAGCTTTTCGGCTTGATTTTACAGTCCCCCCACCACGTTTTGTGGGAGCATAATGAACGCTAAGTACTTGGTGTTATTTGGACATAAATTATGAACTTTGTCAAAAGAAACCACATTTGTTCCGGACCTGGGATGCCTTCCGGACCTGGGATGCCTGCCTTCTGATGGAGATAATCAAAGGTAAGGGGATATTTACAATGTTATTATCGATTTTAGATGATGCTAACTGTATAGCATAGCCTGTTGTTCTTAGCATAGCACCCCGTTTATTGCAAAATGTGATTTCCCAGTAAAGTTATTTTGAGATCTGGCCATTCGGTAGCAATTACGAGATGATAATATATTATTCTTTGAATGACAATATTATAATTTACCAATGTTTTCGAATAGTAATTTTGTTATGTTCACCGGAAGCATTTCAGAGAAGAAAAAAATCTGAATTTCACGCTACTGTAAAATGCTGTTTTTGGATATAAATATGAACTTGATGGAACAAAAAATGCATGTATTGTATAACATAATGTCCTAGGAGTGTCATCTGATGGAAATTGACAAAAGTTAGTGCATAATTCAAGCTGGTTTCTGCTTTTGGTGACGCCTGACCTTGAATTGAAAATGGATGTTTGTACTTTTGTGGCTATGTACTGTCCTAACATAATCTAACTTTATGCTTTTGCCGTAAAGCCTCTTTGAAAATCGAACAATGTGGTTAGATTAAGGAGATGTTTATCATTTAAATTGTGTAAAATAGTTGATTGTTTGAGAAATTGAAATTATTAGATTTTTGATGTTTTGAATTTCCAGCCTTGTTAGCAATCCCGGCTCGGGGTTCATTGCTAACCTGTAGCCCCAACAGGTTTTAAGACTGACGAAGGAGGGAAGTAGACAGCACTTCAACCAACATGAGACAAGGTGCAGACAAAAATCATAACATCAATAGGTGCTACTGTCGCTCTTGTGACCTCACCTCTATTGACTTATACAGTTTTTCTCCATTATCATTTAGGTACAGTAGAAGATATTCATGATGAGAGAGGAGGATGGGACCCCCTTGTCTCTTTTACAGCTACACTCTTAGAAATATCGAGCCTATATCAACATGCATGATGACAAAAACCATTTTCAAGGTCATACTTACACTTGGAGTGGCAGGTAGCCTAGTGGTTAGAGTGTTGGACTAGTAACCGAAAGGTTGCAAGATCGAATCCCTGAGCCGACAAGGTAGAAATCTGTCATTCTGCCCCTGAACAAGGCAGTTAACCCACTGTTCCTAGGCCGTCATTGAAATTAAGAATTTGTTCATAACTGACTTGCCTAGTTAAATAAAGTTCAAATAAAAAACACACCAACAATGCAACATGCATCACAAAACACACTGTCCGCACTGCTTGTTTAAGTCAGCTAGCTAATGCATTTCTGCTCGTTTCCTTTGCCTTATTTCTTCTGCAGGAATACATTTTCAAACAATTAGAAAAGTCATCTGAAACGTCAGTGTTTCAACTAACAGTGTCTGCCATTAACCTTTTCCCCGTAGCCCTCTGAGCCATTGGGGAGAGGGAGGGAGAGAGAGGTGGACATAGAGAAGAGGGAAAAGGATAGATGGGGGAGACAAACAGGAACAACAACTGAACCTCAACAACTACAGTATTCTAGAGTAATCAAGCACACTAAACCTTTAATGCCTTGGGGACAGCAGGGACAGGGCATTGTACAGCATAATAATAATAATAATAAAACATATACTGTATGTCACGTCCTGACCATAGTAAATGTGATTTTCTTTGGTAGAGTAGGTCAGGGCGTGACAGGGGGTGTTTTGTGTTTTTCTATGTTTTGTATTTCTAGGTTTAAGTTCTAGGTTTCTATTTCTATGTTTTTTGGGGGGGATGATCTCCAATTGGAGGCAGCTGGTCCTCGTTGTCTCTAATTGGAGATCATACTTAAGTAGGGTTTTTTTTCACCTGTGTTTGTGGGCAGTTATTTTCTGTTTAGTCTCTGTACCTGACAGAACTGTGCGCTGTCGTTTTTTCTCTTTGTTATTTTGCTTCAGTATTTTGAGTTGGTCCCTTCTCTACGACAGCCGTTACACTGTATGTAGCTTTTAGGGCTGTAGCGGTTCACAAAACCCACGATTCAGTAGGTAATGTGGTTTTGAGGTCACATTTTGGTACAGCAGGAAAATGAAATGCAATTCACAATGTTCAGCATTCACGATGTTCATGACATTTTCTGTTGTGACCAGGTTGTTATGTTGGGCCTCTCAAGTTGCCATCCTGATTCTACGTTAATAACCATGTGGGAGATGCCAGTTGTGAAGTTGTAAATACAAGTTGGATACATTCATGTGATTTGAACTCGTTGAGAACCGTCAATTGGCTAACGCCCAAGAAGCTGTGTCAACCATAAACTATAAGTACAGCTATCATGATTGTAAACAAATTATAAAGTTCAAAAACCACATTCATAGATTGCTTTTTATACATAATTGCATTTAACTGCCAAAAATGCTGTTATAGAAACCATTTCCTTAGTAGGTGACGTCAGAGGTCACCATGTGGGAGAAGTGGGTGCTCAGGATGATAGACGAGTTTCCCACTAGTAATTACCAGTTTTAAGGCCGTTCAAGTGGATTTTTACCAGTCATATGTGGTAAATTCCCACTTCCCACTTGGTTTCGAATGCACCATGAGCGTGTCTGTAGCACAGTACATCTCCCACTCCGGGGTAATGGGATGGGCTGTCACTGTTAAGTAAGTGCAGGGTGCTTTGGCCAATTCATTGAAAACGTATGCTTTGGTTTGTGGGTACTACCTGTTTGCTGAAATGGGTGCAAGAGGGATGTTCGTAAAGTACTTTCACGAGTTGTTGAAACGCGCTATTCTCAACCACCGAGAATGGGCGCATATCCGCAGCTATAAACCAAAGACTGTAAAAAAATATATATAAACATAGCCTACCTATCGCTTTTGTAATTTCTTTGACCCTATCAGAATCAGCTGCCAAGGGCTGCTTGAATGCAGAGGGGATACAATGTTGTGGTGTTGTTTCTTTGCTTTTCCATCTTGCTCCGGTATACTGGGGTGATGTTGGAGTAAATGTGTCCACATATGAGGTGTTGGCAGCTGCATAGGATATTCTCATTGACTGTGGCAACATACTGTTAACGTTTTATCCACAACTCTCTATCCAACATCGTTGTAATCTAATGGGAAGCCAAATGTTCCCAAACTGAAGATTTAAAGGATGATGGAGAATCCTCCGATTCTGGTTTATCGTCCCCACCACTCACCAACGTTCAGACATAGTTCCCGGCTGCGCCTCACAAATAGTTTGAAATGCGCCAATTAACATGATACATTTGATTACAACTTGCGCATATGCTGTAGTTGTTTTAACAGAATAGCCTAAAAAACATCCGCTCAGATTTACTCAAGAGACATACAACGCAGCAAAGCCATAGCCTGTAGATAGGTACAGTTGAAGTTGGAAGTTTACATACACCTTAGCCAAATACATTTAAACTCAGTTTTTCACAATTACTGAAATTTAATCTTAGTAAAAAATTCCCTGTCTAGGTCGGTTAGGATCACCACTTTATTTTAAGAATGTGGAATGTCACAATAATAGTAGAAATAATTATTTATTTCAGCTTTTATTTCTTTCATCACTTTCCCAGTGGGTCAGAAGTTTACATACACTCAATTAGTATTTGGTAGCATTGCCTTTAAATTGTTTAACTTGGGTCAAACGTTTTGGGTAGCCTTCTACAAGCTTCCCACAATAAATTGGGTGAATTTTGTCCCATTCCTCCTGACAGTGCTGGTGTAACTGAGTCAGGTTTGTAGGCCTCCTTACTCGCACATGCTAGTTCAGCTCTGCTCACAAATTTTCTATAGGATTGAGGTCAGGGCTTTGTGATGGCCACTCCAATACCTTAACTTTGTTGTGCTTAAGCCATTTTGCCACAACTTTGGAAGTATGCTTGGGGTCATTGTCCATTTGGAAGACCCATTTGTGACCAAGCTTTAACTTCCTGACTGATGTCTTGAGATGTTGCTTCAATATATCCACATTATTTTCCTTCTCCTCATGATGCCATCTATTTTTCTCCAAAAAGTACGATCTTTGTCCCCATGTGCAGTTGCAAACCGTAATCTGGCTTTTTTATGGCGGTTTTGGAGCAGTGGCTTCTTCCTTGTTGAGCAGCCTTTCGGTTATGTCGATATAGGACTCGTTTTACTGTGGATATAGATACTTTTGTACCTGTTTCCTCCAGCATCTTCACAAGGTCCTTTGCTGTTGTTCTGGGATTGATTTGCACTTTTCGCCACAAAGTACGTTCATCTCTAGGAGACAGAACACGTCTCCTTCCTGAGCAGTATGACGGCTGCGTGGTCCCATGGTGTTTATACGTGCGTACTATTGTTTGTACAGATGAACGTGGTACCTTCAGGCGTTTGGAAATTGCTCCCGAGGATGAACCAGACTTGTGGAGGTCTACAATTTTTTTCCTGAGGTCTTGGCTGATTTCTTTTGATTTTCCCATGATGTCAAGCAAAGAGGCACTGAGTTTGAAGGTAGGCCTTGAAATACATCCACAGGTACACCTCCAATTGACTCAAATGATGTCAATTAGCCTATCAGAAGCTTCTAAAGCATGACATTTTCTGGCATTTTCCAAGCTGTTTAAAGGCACAGTCAACTTAGTGTATGTAAACTTCTGACCCACTGGAATTGTGATAGAGTGAATTATAAGTGAAATAATCTGTCTGTAAACAATTGTTGGAAAATGACTTGTGTCATGCACAAAGTAGATGTCCTAACCGACTTGCCAAAACTATAGGTTGTTAAGAAGAAATTTGTGGAGTGGTTGAAAAAAAGAGTTTTAACCTAAGTATATGTAAACTTCCAACTTCAACTGTACATATCATTTTCTAGGCTGACCTATTGTTGAGGCCCTTGAGTTTCTATGTATTTATTCGGGTTCAGTGCGGATCGAACCGTGATCCGTGTACCGATCAGTTCGATACGAATACGTGTACCGTTACACCCCTAGTAGCTACTGTACACAGACCAATCACGAGCCAAAAAGTAACTCCTGTACACGATGACATGATCTTTTGTGTCATGGGTTTATTATATCGGGAATTGAATAATAATATATACAAAGTGGGACTTACAGTGGGACTTAAAGGGGTTGTTCAGTCACATGATATACTGTAGCTGACACATTTGTCAGCTACAGTATATCATGTGACTGAACAACCCCTTTATGTGGTTTAATTACATATCTCAACTGGACAACATGTCAGTATTTTGAGGATGAGATCTTTACCGCATTTACGTGAAAATCATTTATTAAATATGCATCAAATATCTATACTGACATCAAACTGTCAAAACCACCAAGCCATCGATGACAGGAATCCTGTCCTCTAAACCAACTGAATAAGGTTAAAACTCATTGACAATGCTGAACCTGCACAGAAGCTGACTCATTCTACACAGGACAGGACCTGAGTCATGTTGCTTACTATCTTAGTTAAATGACAGCCCTTATTCCACTAACCTACAGTGCCTTCGGGAAAATATTCAGACCCCTTGACTTCTTCCACATTTTGTTACATTACAGCCTTATTCTAAAATTGATTCAATAGTTTTTTCCCCCTCATCAATCTACACACAATACCCCATAATGACGAAGCAAAACCAGGTTATTAGACATTTTTGCAAAGAAAATAAATGGAAATAGACATTTACATAAGTATTCATACCGTTTACTCAGTACTTTGTTGAAGCACCTTTGGCAGCGATTACAGCCTTGAGTCTTGGGTATAATGCTATAATCTTGGCACATCTGTATTTGGGGAGTTTCTCCTATTCTTCTCTGCAGATTCTGTCAAGCTCTGTCAGGTTGGATGGGGAGCGTTGCTGCACAGCTATTTTCAGGTCTCTTCAGAGATGTTCGATCGGGTTCAATTCCGGGCTCTGGCTGGTGCACTCAAGGACATTCAGAGACTTGTCCTGAAATCCCTCCTGCGTTGTCTTGGCTGTGTGCTTAGGGTCATCGTCCTGTTGGAAGGTGTAAGTTTGCCCAGTCTGAGGTCCTGAGAACCCTGGAGCAGGTTTTCATCAAGGATCTTTCTGTACTTTGCTTCGTTCATCCTTTCCTCAATCCTGACTAGTCTTCCAGTCCCTGCCACTGAAAAACATCCCCACAGCCTGATGCTGCCGCCACCATGCTTCACTGTAGAGATGGTACCAGGTTTCCTCCAGACTAGACACTTGGCATTCAGGCAAAATAGTTTAATCTTGGTTTCATCAGATCAGAGAATCTTGTTTCTCATGGTCTGAGAGTCTTTAGGTGCCTTTTTGGCAAACTCCAAGTGGGCGTTCATGTGCCTTTTACTGAGGAGTGGCTTCCGTCTGTCCACTCTACCATAAAGGCCTGATTGGTGGAGTGATGCGGGAATGGTTGTCCTTCTGGAAGGTTCTCCCATCTCCACAGAGGAACTTTGGAGCTCTGTCAGAGTGACCATCGGGTTCTTGGTCATCTTCCTGACCAAGGCCCTTCTCCCCTGATTGCTCAGTTTGGCCAGGCGGCCAGCTCTAGGAAGAGTCTTGGTGGTTCCAAACTTCTTCCATTTAAGAATGATGGAGGCCACTGTGTTCTTAGGGACCTTCCGTGCTGTAGAAATTTGTTGGTACCCTTCCCCAGATCTGTGCCTCCACACAATCCTGTCTCGGAGCTCTACGGACAATTCGTTCGACCTCATGGCCTGTTTTTTTCTCGGACATGCACTGTCAACGGTGCGACCTTATATAGACATCTGTGTTCCAAATCATGTCCAATCAATTGAATTTACCACAGGGATGATCAATGGAAACAGGATGCACCTAAGCTCAATTTAGAGTCTCACGGCTGCTAGAATCTTGACAAGAACCAAACAATGTGATCATATTATTCCAGTGTACTCCAGTACTCCACTGTACTCCAGTGCTAGCCTCTTTACACTGGTTTCCCGTTAAGGCTAGGGCTGATTTCCTTACTGTCCCTAGAATTTCGAAGCAAACAGCTGGAGGCAGGGCTTTCTCCTATAGAGCTCCATTTTTATGGAATGGTCTGCCTACCCATGTGAGAGACGCAGACTCGGTCTCAACCTTTAAGTCTTTATTGAAGACTCATCTCTTCAGTGGGTCCTATGATTGAGTGTAGTCTCGCCCAGGAGTGTGGAGGTGAACGGAAAGGCACTGGAGCAACGAACCGCCCTTGCCGTCTCTGCCTGGCCGGTTCCCCTCTCTCCACTGGGATTCTCTGCCTCAAACCCTATTACGGGGGCTGAGTCACTGGCACTCTTCCATGCTGTCCCTAGGAGGGGTGCGTCACTTGAGTGGGTTGGCGCCCCCCCCCTTGGGTTCGTGCAGTGGGGGAGGTCTTCGTGGGCTATACTCTGCCTTGTCTCAGGATAGTAAGTTGGTGGTTGGAGATATCCCTCTAGTGGTTTGGGGGCTGTGCTTTGGCAAAGTGGGCGGGGTTATATCCTGCCTGTTTGGCCCTGTCCGGGGGTATCGTCGGACGGGGCCACAGTGTCTCCCGACCCCTCCTGTCTCAGCCTCCAGTATTTATGCTGCAACATTTATGTGTCGGGGGGCTAGGGTCAGTCTGTTTTATCTGGAGTATTTCTCCTGCCTTATCCGGTGTCCTGTGGTAATTTAAGTATGCTCGCTCTAAATCTCTCTCTTTTTTCTCTGATTCTCTCTCTTTTTCTCTCTCTTGCTCTCTCTCGCTCTCTTTCTCTTTCTCTCTTTCTCTTGGAGGACCTGAGCCCTAGGACCATGCCCCAGGACAACCTGGCCTGATGACTCCTTGCTGTCCCCAGTCCACCTGGTCGTGCTGCTGCTCCAGTTCCAACTGTTCTGCCTGCGGCTCTGGAACCCTGACCTGTTCACTGGACATGCTACCTTGTCCCAGACCTGCTGTTTTAAACTCTCTAGAGACAGCAGGTGCGGTAGAGATACTCTGAATGATCTGCTATGAAAAGCCACTGACATTTACTCCTGAGGTGCTGACCTGTTGCACCCTCAACAACCACTGTGATTATTATTATCTGACCCTGCTGGTCATCTATGAACATTTGAACATCTTGGCCATGTTCTGTTATAATCTCCACCCGGCACAGCCAGAAGAGGACTGGCCACCCCTCATAGCCTGGTTCCTCTCTAGGTTTCTTCCTAGGTTCCGGCCTTTCTAGGGAGTTTTTCCAAGCCACTGTGCTTCTACACCTGCATTGCTTGCTGTTTGGGGTTTTAGGCTGGGTTTCTGTACAGCACTTTGTGACATCAGCTGATGTAAGAAGGGCTTTATAAATACATTTGATTGATTGACAGCAAAAGGTCTAAATACTTATGTAAATAAGGTATTTTAGTTTTTTTATACATTTGCGAAAAATTTCTAAAAACCTGTTTTTGTTCATTATGGGGTGTTGTGTGTAGATTGATGAAAGAAAAAAACGATTTAATTAATTTTAGAATAAGGCTGTAACGTAACGTAAAATGTGGAAAAAGTCAAGGGGTCTGAATACTTTCAGAAGGCACTGTATCTTTGATGTAAGGTGTTGAGAAAAGGCAAGGGCAAGAAGGGGTGTGTGTGTGTGTGTGTGTGTGTGTGTGTGTGTGTGTGTGTGTGTGGTGTGTGTGTGTGTGTGTGTGTGTGTGTGTGTGTGTGTGTGTGTGTGTGTGTGTGTGTGTGTGTGTGTGTGTGATGGAGAAGGGGATATGGAGGAGGTGTGTTTCTTACTTACTTTCTGAGCCTGGTAAAAGGGGTCCAAATCCTCCAGTGGTGTCGCCACCATTCCACTAGGGATGTCGCCATAGATGAAGGGCAGATTCCGCCCAGCCTCCAGGTCGCTGTTGGGCTTGGGTTTGTTGTCATCGTCGTCGTCACGGTGACTGCTGTCCTGCTTGGGCGGCGGTTTGTTCTTCTCCTCGTTGATCCGGAGCTCGATGTTAGCCAATGATTCCGCGGTAAAATACTTGAAGCTGTCAGGTCCTGGTGGTGCCATAAGGGGTGCAGCCATGTTTTCATCCTGCAGCTACTTGGTCGTCAAGTATTGTACCATCCACTGTAACCAGCTCTGGGGGGGCCAAAGAGGGAGAGTAGAGAGGAGGAGAAAGAAGAACAATTGAGCCAAGAGAGTAGTTGAGGCCCTTGAGTTTTTGATGTGTTTTTCTTGAAAATAAAAGGCATAAAATATTAAATGCTTTGAATAATTGTGTATATTTTTTGTAAATGTCATACATGAATTATCATAACAGCAAGATGTATCTGTATGAACTGGAAGTATTATCATTATTATTACTCAGTGTAACTCTTTTTATGCATGCACTATGGGCCCTGGTCAAAAGTAGTGCACTATATAAGGGATAGAGTGCCATTTTGGATGCAGATACAGTCTCCCTGTTTGTCTACAGTAAGGAAGAGCCTCAGAGCAAGAGAAGGTCTTTCTAGTTCTGTCACAGCAGAGCCGTCACAGAAATGGACCAGTACAGTCTAGTCTTGACAGAAGAAGAAAAGAACAGAGGGTGTGTCCCAAATGTGTCCCTATTACCTATAAAGTGCACTACTTTTGACCAGAGTTCTATGGGCCCTAGTCCAAAGTATTGCACTATGTAGGGAATAGGGTACCATTTGGTATGGGCCCCCAGACACTAACACTGAACGAGAGATACGGGTTTTAATGTGAGATCATCAAACTAAAAATACCAACGAAAACATCAAATAATGATGCTGCTATTTTTGAAACACATTACAGATGTAGAAAGACGGAACAAACATGAGTCAATGGCTTTCATCTATGATAGATATGACAAGTAGGTTTGATCATTGGTTGCATCTCAAATGGCACCCTAGTCACTATATAGTTTACATAGGCCTATGGACCCTGGTCAAAAGTTGTCCACTATACAGGAAGCAGGGTGCCATTTGTGAGGAAGCCATTAAGTGCTGTAGGTGACACCCTGTGTTTTATTAAAATATATTTTTATTAAAAGATAAGTATTTTGGGGGGAGAAACTACTCAATAGCATTTTACTCAGATTGATATATTATTTGTGCTCATTATCAATTGAAGATACTGATTGCATCATTTTAAAAGGTGTGGTTGATTCAGGCGTGTTGAAATCAGAGATGAGTCAACTTACTGAAAGAATGATGAATATTCAAAGGATATTATTATGATGATGACAGGATTTGGTGGGCAGCGTCTTGGAGGAGGAGCTTCATCCTGACTACCAACCCAGTATAAAACGCTAATATTGTCTACATATGGCAAGCATAGAATTAGAACGCTTGCCATTTCATTTTATGATGGCAAGTTTCTCACTGTCACAATCCATGCTAACCATGCTTGGCCCAATGTAGGAAACGCAATAATATTATGATAATAGTTTCGTAGTATAGTAGTAGTATAGAAATGTGTCATGTCATGAATCTCTGTGCCAATACAGGAAATAAGAGACCCATCTGGCAACAGACCCAGCAGACCACAACAGACTAATGGGATGTGTAACTAAGGAAACACCTTCCACTGTCCTGTATTTCCTGTTGATTCAGAGAATACACAGACACACTATAGTAGAACAGAATGTGTTTTACAACAGCAGCACAATGCATAGGCTATCATTCATAGGCTCCCCCTCGTAAAAGAGGTTTCTTACCTTTTGGGTCTTTCCCGGATTGATTAAAGGTAAAACAAATGTTACAACAATGCCTCATAAGTGCATTCATAGGTTCATGTTTCCTAGTTTGACAATATGGACACTTACTTGACCGAGCTAAAGATGCTACATGAGATGGCTACATGAGATGGCTACATGAGATGGCTACATGAGATACTACATGAGATGGCTACATGAGATGACTACATGAGATTCTACATGAGATTCTACATGAGATGGCTACATGAGATGGCTACATGAGATACTACATGAGATGGCTACATGAGATTCTACATGAGATTCTACATGAGATGGCTACATGAGATTCTACATGAGATGCTGCATGAGATGGCTACATGAGATTCTACATGAGATGCTGCATGAGATGCTACATGAGATGCTACATGAGATGGCTACATGAGATGCTACATGAGATGGCTACATGAGATTCTACATGAGATGCTACATGAGATGGCTACATGAGATTCTACATGAGATGCTACATGAGATGCTGCATGAGATGCTACATGAGATGCTACATGAGATGGCTACATGAGATGGCTACATGAGATGCTACATGAGATGGCTACATGAGATTCTACATGAGATGCTACATGAGATGGCTACATGAGATTCTACATGAGATGCTACATGAGATGGCTACATGAGATGGCTACATGAGATGCTACATGAGATGGCTACATGAGATGGCTACATGAGATGCTACATGAGATGGCTACATGAGATTCTACATGAGATGCTACATGAGATGGCTACATGAGATTCTACATGAGATGCTACATGAGATGGCTACATGAGATTCTACATGAGATGCTACATGAGATGCTACATGAGATTCTACATGAGATGGCTACATGAGATGCTACATGAGATGCTACATGAGATGGCTACATGAGAGGACTACATGAGATGCTACATGAGATGCTACATGAGATGCTACATGAGATACTACATGAGATGCTACATGAGATGGCTACATGAGATGGCTACATGAGATGCTACATGATCATGGGATGACATCATGCTTTTAGGGCTATATTGTATTCGTAGCTTTGCCTGCAGCCAAAATGTCACCCTACTTTTGACTAGTGCCCATAGGGTTCTTTTCAAAAGTAGTCCTGTGCCTATAGGAATCTGGTCAAAAATAGTTCAGTGTTATGGGAATCTGGTCAAAAGTAGTCCAGTGTTATAGGAATCTGGTCAAAAGTAGTCCTGTGCCTATAGGAATCTGGTCAAAAATAGTTCAATGTTATGGGAATCTGGTTAAAAGTAGTCCAGTGTTATAGGAATCTGGTCAAAAGTAGTCCAGTGCCTTTAGGAATCTGGTCAAAAGTAATCTAGTACCTTTAGGAATCTGGTCAAAAGTAGTCCAGTGCCTATAAGAATCTGGTCAAAAGTAGTCCAGTGTTATAGGAATCTGGTCAAAAGTAGTCCAGTGCCTTTAGGAATCTGGTCAAAAGTAGTCCAGTACTGATAGGAATTTGGTCAAAAGTAGTCCAGTACTTATAGGAATCTGGTCAAAAGTAGTGCAGAGAATAGGGTGCCATTTGGGACGCAACCTGTGACTCTTAAGAGAGAAGGATGAAGATACTAAGACAGCGGTCAGGGGGATGAATGAGCCAGCAGCAGCAGTCCCTCCCTTGCCTGAGAGCACACATTGAGAGCCTACACACACACACACACACACACGCACACGCACACACACACACACACACACACACAGAGAGAGCCAATGAAAGACAGTCAGAAGAGCAAAACTCTGGCACACTGTCACTACACAGTTTAATCCCACTAATAAAATACCGGAACTTTCACTTACACTGGCACTGTCTTACCTACGGGTTCCCAATACAGTATAACTATACCTTTGCTTTGAATTTCCTTAAGAAAGTATCAAAACAGCACCAATTCAGTTGCTGGTAGATCTATTTCCCACATCATACCTCACATAATAGGATACTGTACAGTACATGACATTAGTACAGAATCATGTTGGGGCATCACATCTGTCAAAAGACCATTTCAAAGCATCTCTAGGAGGGTACTTCTGTCCATATAGAAAAATCATGCTGTCCAGATTACAGGTATGTTAAACACATATCAGAACAAATCACACATTTTACAAATTGCACAGTCTATAGGCTACACATTCTGTATAGGTTTATATCTAACCTCTGAATCAGATCTCTCATCAGACCCAGAAGGTCGGAGGAGGATGAGGCCCAGGCCTACATCCAAAATGGGCCTATCATTCATCATTTAGAAACCTGTAAATATCGAAACTTCCTGCTAACATATTGCAATGAATAACGTTATATAAATCTCACTATTTCAAATGAAAGATTCAATTCAACAAACGACAAAATGTCAAGGCTTGTTCTCATGCTGAATGCTCGTCCACTGTAGAGCTTGTATAATTGTGTCGTTTGCATTGACACAATATAACTAACTACAGAGATTGACAACATAACTAACCTTACAGCTCATAAAACACTTAGAAAATGCTAAAATCTCATATTGCAGCCTAAAATCGGAGATAAGAGAAGGAAAGCTGCATTCCAATCCCTCATCTCACGCTTCTCACGGGCGCTGTCCATTTCAGCACCACAAGATCGAGCAAGGAAAGAGACCAGCGGCTGAAATATCAGGTTCCAAAATAGCCGTTTTAATGCGATATCAACTTCGTCGCTCTTTTTATTTTATTGCTTTACACTCAAAAAGGATATAGATAACAGGACAAACAAGACAACAAGATTTTGGGATGCATGCAGGCCATGAGCCTATAGACATAGGCTTACTAACAGGGATATGGGCTGCAGGTGTGGTACAATCCGATCGTTAAATATGTCACGTTGATAAAACAAACACTTAACTCATCAAGCAAGATCAAAAAGCACATGATGGTTGTTAAGGCTACAGCGTTTACTTACCGACGTAAATGTTACACACTGGCTGGTGTAAAATAAGGCTATGCATCAGCATAATGTGATAGCAACCATCCCTCATTCTATTCTTACTTGGACCCAATGGGACATACGAAATTAACCGTTTTTCAGTCATTTTGTTTCATCCAGTAGCGATGCACCAGCATGTTTTATGTAACCATTTCAGACAGAGAGCACCATGCAGCTATTCCCGTTAACGACCGTGTCTCACAGGTAAACCGGTGGCCAAATGTCCTTAGGTTAGGCTACCTAAAATGCCTTACATAATGACCACCCCGTTCCTTTTCCAAACATACCCTAGGCTACACATTCGGCGTCATGGTATGATGGCAATCTATATTCTGTAAAGAAGCAGGCAGGTCTCAGTGGGTTGCTGCACCACCTGCCATATTCCTGGTAGTCGATGGCCCTATCAATTTCAGCTTATACTATTGTTTACTATATTACAAACTCAATGACACCAATCTCCCTGGCAAAGACATACACACTAGGCCACTGTATCGTTGTTATCTAATCTCATTTTTCACAGGCGCAATAGGCGAGCTATTGCTGAATGGTGTGTTTGTTCTGATGTATAACCATTAATTTCGATCATTCTATCGTTGCCAATCGTATTACAAAGTCGATTTGTAGACTTTACATAATAAGGTATGATAAGCATCGTGCACAGATATTGTGATGCACACGTTTAGCAGCAGCCTACCCAAAAGTGCGGCCCATCGGAGCCAAGGAAACACTGCGAAATGCTGCAGTGGGTGGTTTCTATGTTATGCTCAGGTTTTTCCACGGAGCAAAAAAAGTCCCATATCGAACACATAGTCCTACCTTGTCGCCATCAACATCATAGACTCAGGAAAAAAAGATTGTTCTCCATCATTTTCTCCAATAATTCAGTGTTTCTAGGATATTCTGAGCATTTAACACGCTGCCTTGTCCTAAAATAGGCTCCTTGAAGGAAGGAGATACAGTATGTAGGCTACCACACCCGTAAAGCCATGTCGACCACCAGATCGATACCAGGGTATGTGTATGCAACGAAATTACAATGGTAATAAGATTCTTGCTTTGATTAAATTTTTTGGGATGAAGGGTGGATGAAAAAGAGGTGTGAAGGATAGCGGCACCATTTCAAAGGCTCTGGTACCAACCAACCCCCCCCCCCCCCCCCCCCCCATGTTAGAATAGGCTAGAATAGATGGATGATTTTAAAAAAAAATGCATGGTGGAGGAGAGAATTAGGCTATCACATTAGGCTACTGGTTCTCATCACCATACATTGGCCCATATTTGCTGCGTGTCATAACTATCACGAAAATAAATACACATTTAAGCACGAAATCCTTCATTTTCGTTTGATAATCATTCATTTCGATTTAAAAAAAAAAATCATTTCATCGTTTAGTTTTTTTAAGCAGTCAAAATCGGGGACATCGTCACCCCGTAATTTTTCCTATTTGTCTGAACAATATTATGGTTAGCTCTGTGAAGGAAATTAGCAATATATCGATTAAGCTTAAACATAACGGGAATCTGGTTTAGGCTCTGGCAGGCAGCCTATTCAAGCAACAAAAAAAATGCTGGTCAGAGAGCGGCTCTGCGACATTTTTATAAGGTTATTGACAGACTATAACCAACAGATTCGTCAAAACATGCAACCGTTTTAGAAAAAGCTAAGAATTCACCTACTGTATAAGCGTTACAAGGAACCCAGAAAGGCGTTGTTGGACTGCAGATGTCGAAAAGATTCGGGAGAAACTGCGGTTGTCGCCATATTGTTGCTGCTATCTTCCCTCTCAGTACTTGCAGCTACCCTGGCTGCATAATTGATGACTCTCAGCAGAAATGTAAGGGAGTGTCGCCAAGTGCCTTTCACGGAAGAAATCAGTGACCACCACCACCATTCATCTTCGCTTAAAAATAGGCCTATGATAAACTAGGTGAATTGTTATCTAACATTTGTTCAAATACCTCCACGAGATGTGAAATCGTTAAAAAAAAGACTAGCCTTATAAGACGTTCAGCATAGGCACAGCAACTGAATGAGCCAAGCCATATCAGCTGAATATGGTGTGGACCACTTTTTACAGTCTTGTAAGATTTCTGATGGATGATACGCGGCTTACTACTTACTGTACACGGTGGGCAAAGTAATGAGATGTTGGCATAGACCTACAGGAATGTTTTACTAAAATTATTACATGACAAACTTGAAATTGGGCCTAAAATTCGTTGCAAATAAGATATGCAAAATCAGAAATTATATTGTAGGCTATGGTAGGATAAACCTATAATATTGTTCAAGGGTATCAACATTATCCCCGTTGTTTTTTTTTTACAGGCCTAGTAGGTTATTGACTCAAGTGACCTCTCGCACAGTCTGCAGTACTAGTTAAATAGTGACCAAACGTGGTATTACGTTACAATGCCGACACCTCTACACTTTGAAATAGTAAATGAAGGAATCAATGAATGAACCCCCGATTGGATCCACCTGTCAGTTTTAGTCCATCTAGCCTACATTCCCTCACTCAAATAATGGACTTCAGGGCATTTGGAATCATTCTACGTGCCCTGTATATAAGTGTATTGTTGTCTGAAGTTTCAGCACAAGGAAGTACGTCGTAGACTTGTTCGCAACGGGTAGGCTAGGGTTTGCACTTGGAGCCCGCGCTAAATGATGCTTGAACGTGGCCTGAATATGGCTCACTCAAAGTTGCCAATACATTCCCGTGGCGATGACAGCGAACGCTGATTCTATTTAACTGACACACGGGAGATCTAACCCATTTCTAATGTAAATCAAAACTTTAACTGAAACTTAAATGTACATTCTAAACGTCCAACATTCGGTGTTGTTAATGATCGCATGCTGACAGCGGCCGTTGGCAGACGTTCCAGGAGGTTCACGTGTTGTTGGAGGTCGTGATACTCCTTTGGGTGCTTGGCCTTGGCAGGCCAGCGTGCAGGTGAAGTCGTGGCACCTCTGTGGCGAGACTATCCTCAACAACCTCTGGGTGCTCACTGCTGCACACTGCTTCACAGTCGTTCCGTGAGTCATTTACAGGCCTGCAAGAATAGGCAGCCTATATTTAGTAGATATTTTTATTAGCGAAATCCTAGCCTGAGTGCGAGTCTGATTGTGCTATCATGCCAACTCCTTGTCACTCATTGTCATGCCATGTGTTTGGCTGGACAACGACAGCAATGTAGTTGGCAAGAGCACACATTGGTATAGGCTAGAGGAATTACTGTAAAGCAGATAAATCCAAAAAAGGCATAAAGGTATAATTACTTGAGATAGGTAATTGACAGTACCACTGATACATGCAGGCTTGGCTACACCTTTCAGATTACTATTTTGTTAATTGTTTAGGCCAAATAAGACAATGCTTTAACACTTTGAAATGACATTAGTGACCGCCACACGCTGCCATTTTTCCTAGTCATTGCTCAATGTAAAAAAAAGCTGCTATCACTTTTCTGCTAAATATAGTCATTTTTGTTGTTCAACCCAACTCTCTTTTCTGCTGCACCTAGACCCCATAGGATGTCCAGTCTACGCATGTTGGCAGAACTCAATGTGCTAACGGCGCTATGTTACAGAGGTCAGAACTCATGAGAAGTTTCACCACCCCAGCTTCTCCAATGACCTACCTCTTCTGCGTCTCTGCTCTCCACTGGAGTACACTGACTTTGTCCAGCCTGTCTGTACAGTGGAAGACAAGATGGAGGAATTCAATTTAAACCTCAACCTGTGTTTTGTCAGTAGCTGGGGCAGCACTTATTTCAAAGGTTTGTGTGGGATCTATTAGGAAATTACAATACAGTACAATATTACATTTATTAATCAAACTGTTACATCTGAAGCTGGTCTCCTGCACTGATTTCAACCCCCAGTATAACACAAAGACACCCATTTTGAGAGGACTACAGGGTTAGCCACAGTTCAGTGCCCATGGGTCAAGAGCAGTTTAGGGGTTAAGAGCCTTAGCCTGGGTACCAAACTGTTTGTGCCATCATGACAAGGAGTTGACATGATAGCACAAACAGATGTGGGACTGGACTATAAGAGCCTTGCTCAAGGGCACAACAGTGCTGAATGTTGAATTTAGCAGTAGATGAATACAGCATGTGTGTCTGGTCTCTCTTTAGAAAAGCCGATGGGCATACTGCAGGAAGTTGAGGAGAAGCTGATTGAGAGAAATACTTGTAATCGGATAGACTGGTACAACAGTTAGATCAAGAATGGTATGATCTGTGCTGGCTCTGAGACTGGAGGGGTTGACACATGTCAGGTGAGATGGCCATCATGTGTGTGTGTGTTCAAAATGGCACCTTATTCCCTTTATAGTGCACTCCTTTTGACCAGAGCTCATGGGAAATAGGGTGCGATTTGGGATGTAGACTATTTTGAACTTTTTTTTATTTTTATAATCTGCTCCCTGTGCTAACCCCATGCATTATGCCTGTCTCATAACTAAGGCGTTATATGTCTGCATATGATGCATTATAAAAATGGGTTAATTCATTCATTTTTTTTCCTTCATGAATTCATTATGAGAATAAAGTTGTGTTCTCCATTACAGTTCCTTCGGAAAGTAGTCAGACCACTTGACTTTGTCCACATTTTGTTACGTTACCGCCTTATTCTAAAATTGATTCAATTAAAAAATTTCACACACAATACCCCATAATGAAAAGCAAAAACAGGTTTATAGAATTTGTTGCAAATTTATAAAACATAGAAAACAGAAATACATTATTTATATAAGTATTCAGACAGTTTGCTATGAGACTCGAAATTTAGCTCAGGTGCATTCTGTTTCCATTGATCATCCTTGGTCAATTCAGTTGATTGGACATGATTTGGAAAGGCACACACCTGTCTATATAAAGGTCCCACAGTTGACAGTGCATGTCAGAGCAAAAACCAAGCCATGAGGTCGAAGGAATTGTCCGTAGCGCTCCGAGGCAGGATTATGTCGAGGCACAGATCTGGGAAAGGGTACCAAAAAATGTCTGCACCATTGAAGGTCCCCAAGAAAACAGTGGCCTCCATCATTCTTAAATGGAAGAAGTTTGGAACCACCAGGACTCTTCCTAGAGCTGGCCGTCCGGCCAAACTGAGCAATCGGGGAGAAGGGCCTTGGTCAGGGAGCTCCAGAGATCAGCACTCCACCAATCAGGCCTTTATGGTAGAGTGGCCAGGTGGAATCCACTCCTCAGTAAAAGGCACATGACAACCTGCTTGGAGATTGCCAAAAGGCACCTACAGGACTCAGACCATGAGAAACAAGATTCTCTGATCTGATGAAACCAAGATTGAACTCATTGGCCTGAATGCCAAGCGTCACGTCTGGAGGAAACCTGGCACCATCCCAACAGTGAAGCATGGTGGTGGCAGCATCATGCTGTGGGGATGTTTTTCAGCGGCAGGGACTGGGAGACTAGTCAGGGTTGAAGAAAAGATGAACGGCGCAAAGCACAGAAAGATCCTTGATGAAAACCTGCTCCAGAGCTCTCAGGACCTCAGACTTGGCAGACCTTGGCATACAGGTGTGCCAAGTTTGTAGTGTCATACCCAAGAAGACTCAAGGCTGTAATCGCTGCCAAAGGTGCTTCAACAAAGTACTGAGTGAAGGGTCTGAATACTTACGTAAATGTGATATATATATTTTATATAATTTAGCAAAACATTTTAGAAACCTGTATTTGCTTTGTCATTATGGGGTATTGTGTGTAAATTGATGAGGGAAAAAAACTAACATTTTAATCCATTTTAGAATAAGGCTGTAACGTAACAAAATGTGGAAAAAGTCAAGGGGTCTGAATACTTTCCGAATGCACTGTATAGGGGATACAATCATCCCACCCCTGCAGATTTTGCTCACGAAGAGACAGACTCATTAGATCATTTGTTTTGGTACTGTCCATATGTAGCTTGTTTTTGGTCGCAGGATACTGAATAAAAATATAAATGCAACATGCAACAATTACAAAGATTTTACTGAGTTGAGTTCATATAAGGAAATCAGTAATTTGAAATGAATTCATTAGGCCATAATCTATGGATTTAACATGACTTGGCAGGGGCGCAGCCCACCCACATCGGAGCCAGGTCCACTCACTGGGGAAGCAGGCCCAGCCAATGAGTTTTTCCCCACAAAAGGGCTTTATTACAAACAGAAATACTCCTCAGTTTCATCAGCTGTCTGGGTGGCTGGTCTCAGACGAACCTTAGGTGAAGAAGCCGGATGTGGAGGTCCTGGGCTGGTGTGGTTACATGTGGTCTGTGGTTGTGAGGCCGGTTGGACGTACTGCCAAATTCTTTAAAACAAAGATGGAGGCGGCTTATGGTAGAGAAATGAACATTAAATTCTCTGGCAACAGCTCTGGTGGACATTCCTGCAGTCAGCATTCCAATTGCAAGCTCCCTCAAAACTGGAGACGTCTGTTGCATTGTGTGTGTGACAAAACTGCAGATTTTAGGGTGCCCTTTTCTTTTCCCCAGCACAAGGTGCACCTGTGTGATGATCATGATTTTTAATCAGCTTCTTGATATACCACACCTGTCAGGTGGATGGATTATCTTGGCAAAGGAGAAATGCTATAATTATCCAGGCTCGGGCTAAGACCCAGATGCAGACACAGGAGGCGAATAGTACGAGTCTCAGAGTTTATTATAGTACAAGGGGCAGGCAAAAGGTAAGTCAAAGCAGGCAAAGAGTCGTTATCTAAATCAGAGTCAGGCAGGTACAGGACGGCAGGCAATCACATTTACATAAGTATTCAGACCCTTTACTCAGTACTTTGTCGAAGCACCTTTGGCAGCGATTACAGCCTTGAGTCTTCTTGGGTATGACGCTACAAGCTTGGCACATCTGGATTTGGAGAGTTTCTCCCATTCTTCCCTGCAGATCCTCTCAAGCTCTGTCAGGTTGGATGGAGAGTGTTGCTGCACAGCATTTTCAGGTCTCTCCAGAGATCTTCGATCAGGTTAAAGTCTGGGCTGTGGCTGGGCCACTCAAGGACATTCAGAGGCTTGTCCTGAAGCCTCTCCTGCGTTGTCTTGGCTGTGTGCTTAGGGTCGTTGTCCTGTTGAAAGGTGAACCTTCGCTCCAGCCTTTGCAGTCAGTTATGAATACCAGGCCTGGTATCCAAGATTTTTCATAGTGTTCTACTGTTTCCAGTACTTGTTTTATATTATTTCCAATGTATCGTCCATGTAAAAAAACTAGGCTGAATAATATCCGACAATACGTTTTTAATTTTATGCGCTAGGTATTTTGTTAGAATTTTTGCATCACAACACCGAAGTGTAAGGGGCCTCCATGTCACGTCCTGACCAGTAAAGGGGTTATTTGTTATTGTAGTTTGGTCAGGATGTGGCAGGGGGTGTTTGTTTTATGTGGTTCGGGGTTTGTTGGGCTATGTGCTTATGTAAGAGGGGTGTTTGTCTTATGTGTTCCGGGGTTTTTTGGTCTATGTTCTATGTAAGTGTATTTCTATGTTAGTTCTAGTCTTTCTATTTCTATGTTTAGTTAATGGGGTTGACCTTCAATTGGAAGCAGCTGCTCCTCGCTGCTTCTGATTGAAGGTCCTATGTATAGGGGTGTTTTTGTAATGGGATTTGTGGGTAGTTGTCTCCTGTTTTGTGTCTGTGCACCTGACAGGACTGTTTAGTGTCGTTCATTGTTTTGTATATGTGTTTCTTTTGTTTTTCCTTCTTTTCAATAAATAAAGAAGATGAGTATACACGTTCCCGCTGCACCTTGGTCCAAACCTTACGACGCCCGTGACAGAACTACCCACCACCAACGGATCAAGCAGCGGGGTAAGGAGCTGGAGAGGAGCTATCGGGAGTCGTGGACCTGGGAGGAGATCCTAGCCGGAGTGGGACCATGGAGGAAGGCTGGAGAGGACCGGGAGTGTTTTGTTGGAACACAGTTGGCATGGAAGCCTGAGAGGCAGCCCCCCCAACATTTTTTGGGGTGGGCACACGGGTAGTTTGGCTGGGCCAGGGTTGAGCCCTAAGCCAACTCTCCGTGCTTACCAGAGGCAGCGTGGTACTGGTCAGGCCCGGTGAAATATGGGGTGATGCGCACGGCGTCGAGGCCAAGCATCCACAGGCCGGTATGCTCGGTGCCAGCGTCCTGCATTTGCCGGGGGGAAGTGGGCACCCAGCCAGTAAGGGTGGTGCCAGTCCTGCGCTTGAGACCGCCAGTGCGCCTTCACGGCCCAGTGTATCCTGTTCCCGCTCTCCGCACTAGCCCTGAGGTGCAGTCTCCAGTCTGGCATCTCCAAAGCCAGCACCACACACCAGGCCTTCGGTACGTCAGCCCAGTCCAGGATGTCCTGTTCCCGCTCCTCGCACTAGCCTTGGGGTGCGTGTCTCCAGTTTGGTATCTCCACTACCAGCCCCACGCACCAGGCCTCCAGTGCGTCAGCCCAGTCGAGTACGTCCTGTTCCCGCTCCTCGCACTAGCCTTGGGGTGCGTGTCTCCAGTTTGGTATCTCCACTACCAGCCCCACGCACCAGGCCTCCAGTGCGTCAACCCAGTCCAGCTCGTCCTGCTCCTGCTCCTCGCACTAGCTCTGTGGTGCGTGTCCCTAGTCTGGCACGTCCTAAGCCAGCTCCAAGCATCAGGTCTTCAGTGCGCAGTCCCCGTCCAGAGCTTCCGGCAACAGTGCCTCGTCCAGAGTGTCCGGCGACAGTGCCTCGTCCAGAGTGTCCGGCGACAGTGCCTCGTCCAGAGTGTCCGGCGACAGTGCCTCGTCCAGAGTGTCCGGCGACAGTGCCTCGTCCAGAGCGTCCGGCGACAGTGCCCCGTAGAGAGATGGCCCACAGTCCGGAGCCAGTAGAGATGGCCCACAGTCCGGAACCGAGAGAGACGGCTCACAGTCCGGAACCGAGAGAGACGGCCCACAGTCCGGAACCGAGAGAGACGGCCCACAGTCCGGAGCCGAGAGAGACGGCCCACAGTCCGGAGCCGAGAGAGACGGCCCACAGTCCGGAGCCGAGAGAGACGGCCCACAGTCCGGAGCCGAGAGAGACGGCCCACAGTCCGGAGCCGAGAGAGACGGCCCACAGTCCGGAGCCGAGAGAGACGGCCCACAGTCCGGAATCGAGAGAGACGGCCCACAGTCCGGAGCCGAGAGAGACGGCCCACAGTCCGGAGCCGAGAGAGACAGCCCACAGTCCGGAATCGGCGCAGCGAGAGTCGCCGTACAGTCCGGAATCGGCGCAGCGAGAGTCGCCCTACAGTCCGGAATCGGCGCAGCGAGAGTCGCCCTACAGTCCGGAATCGGCGCAGCGAGAGTCGCCCTACAGTCCGGAATCGGCGCAGCCATAGTCGCCCTACAGTCCGGAATCGGAGCAGCCAGAGTCGCCCTACAGTCCAGAATCGGCGCAGCCAGAGTCGCCCTACAGTCCGGAATCGGCGCAGCCAGTCGCCCTTCAGCCCGAGGTCTCCAGCGACGCGCACCAGCCCGAGGTCTTCAGCGATGCGCCATAGCCCAGAGACTTCGGGAGGGGTAAAGTTTAATGAGTATTTAGCAGGGGTGGACAGGGTAGGTTGGGGAGTAAGGCCGGAGCCTGAGCCACCTCCATAGGGGGAGTATTGGGAGGGGGGGGTGTTGCAGAAGAACCGTCAGTGACGGTGGCCACCCTCCCTTCCCTCCCCTGTAGTTTTGGGATTTTTTTGTTGTGGGTTATTGTTTTGCTAGTTTTTGTTTCAGGTGCATCCGGGGTCTGCACCTTTGGGGGGGGGGGGGGGGGTACTGTCACGTCCTGACCAGTAAAGGGGTTATTTGTTATTGTAGTTTGGTCAGGATGTGGCAGGGGGTGTTTGTTTCATGTGGTTCGGGGTTTGTTGGGCTATGTGCTTATGTAAGAGGGGTGTTTGTCTTATGTGTTCCGGGGTTTTTTGGTCTATGTTCTATGTAAGTGTATTTCTATGTTAGTTCTAGTCTTTCTATTTCTATGTTTAGTTAATGGGGTTGACCTTCAATTGGAAGCAGCTGCTCCTCGTTGCTTCTGATTGAAGGTCCTATGTATAGGGGTGTTTTTGTAATGGGATTTGTGGGTAGTTGTCTCCTGTTTTGTGTCTGTACACCTGACAGGACTGTTTAGTGTCGTTCATTGTTTTGTATATGTGTTTCTTTTGTTTTTCCTTCTTTTCAATAAATAAAGAAGATGAGTATACACGTTCCCACTGCACCTTGGTCCAAACCTTACGACGCCCGTGACACTCCAATTTACTGAATGGACTGGATCTATATATTGTTTCAGTAATTGTGAAATCAGACCTTCTTGTTGAGTATGATACTACTTTTTTTAGGAGTGGTTAAAACATGCTAATAACGGTCCTATGAGTACATCCAAAAAGGTTTGATGTACCTTAACTGGTATGCAATCCAGCCCTGGAGTTTTCCCAGATTTAAAAGGCTTTAATTTCATCAAGAAGTTTCTCCTCTGTAATTTGGCCTTCACATGAGTCTTTCTGTACAGCTGTTAATTATTAATAGAAAAAACGTCTGAACAATTAACTTTGGTTAATGGAGATGGAGAAGACTGAAGCAAAAACATATGCTTAAAGTACTTTGCTTCCTCTTTCGAAAGATAGTTTGGTGAATGATGGGTGCCTAGCATTTCTATGTTGAAGATTAAAAAATAATTTGGTGCATTATCCCCCATATTCCATCCAGTTCGCTTTATTTTTACAATATATTACACTTGATCTTTCTTGAATAAGTTCCTCCAGTTCTTTTTGTTTTTCCTCTTGCTTATTCTGTGCCTCTATGGTACAGTTTTAATTGCTATCTATCTGTACTGTTAGTCACTCTATTATGAACTCTATTGACCTAAATTGATGTTGTTTTAAATATGAGTATATCATTTCATGGCCTCTAAAGGCACATTTAAAAGTGTCCCATATAATAATAAATGGATCTGCTGTACCTATGTTTTGTTGGAAAAAGTCAGCTATAAGTTCTTGTCCCTAGTTTAAAAACAATTGTCATCCAAAAGGTTGATTACATTTCCAATATCATTGCCCAAGTGGAAATTCTGTAAGAGTAATGCCAATTATTTGATGGTCCGACCACATTCTGTTCCCTATCAACACTTTTTCAACTTTTGATGCCAACGAGAATGACATAAGTAGTCAAGACGACTAGCTTGATTGATCCTCCGCCATGTATATCTCACTAGGTCAGGATATTAAACCTCCACCATGTATATCTCACTAGGTCAGGATATTAAACCTCCACCATGTATATCTCACTAGGTCAGGATATTAAACCTCCACCATGTATATCTCACTAGGTCAGGATATTAAACCTCCACCATGTATATCTCACTAGGTCAGGAAATTAAACCTCCTCCATGTATATCTCACTAGGTCAGGATATTAAACCTCCTCCATGTATATCTCACTAGGTCAGGATATTAAACCTCCTCCATGTATATCTCACTAGGTCAGGATATTTAAGCCTCCATATATCCACTAGTTCCATTATTTCCATGATATTCGTGATTTCCTTAAGTGGATGAGGGTGATAGTTTGTAGTGTGATTTCCTTTGCGGTCCTTTAAGGTATTTAAAGATCATCAAGATAATCTCCCATCATAATAATAGAGTGTTGTATTGCGTGTAGGCTTGATAAATTCATATACACTACCGGTCAAAAGTTTTAGAACACCTACTCATTCAAGGGTTTTTCTTTATTTTTACAATTTTCTACATTGTAGAATTACAACTATGAAATAACATATATGGAATCATGTAGTAACCAAAAAAGTGTAAAACAAATAAAGCTATATTTGAGATTTGAGATTCTTCAAATAGCCACCCTTTGCCTTCAAATCAAATCAAATTTTATTTGTCACATACACATGGTTAGCAGATGTTAATGCGAGTGTAGCGAAATGCTTGTGCTTCTAGTTCTGACAATGTAGTAATATCCAACAAGTAATCTAACCTAACAATTTCACAACAGTTACCTTATAAACACAAGTGTAAAGGAATTAATAAGAATATGTACATCAAAAAATATATGAATGAGTGATGGAATAGAACGGCATAGGCAAGATGCAGTGGATGGTATAGAGTACAGTATATACATATGAGATGAGTAATGTAGGGTATGTAAACATATAAAAGTGGCATTGTTTAAAGTGGCTAGTGATACATTACATCAAGATGGCAAGATGCAGTAGATGGTATAGAGTACAGTATATACATATGTCATGACGTTGGCCTGTGGGTAAGGTTTATGACCCCCCCCCCCATAAATACCTTTCTCCCTTCCCCTCTCTTACTGACCCTACTGAAGGACTGCTGTCCTGTTAAATATAGAGAGTCTGGGAACATCAAACAAATGGGGAAAGGAACCATATTTTGGTAATAAAACCAGTTGGAAATATGCTTGATAACGTAATAAGTATGGATGTCAGTTCGTTGTTATCTGGGACATTATGATTGATGACAGGACGACATAAACTGTACCTGAGAAAGTATCCACCCTCTAGTTATCAGAGTCACATGGAATTGTTATGCAATTGAAATGTTTGATATTGAAATTGTTTGTTAGGAGATTAAATGTAATTTTAGCTTCCAAATGAGAGAATTGGGTTTTCATAAGGAAAGTGCCCTGCTTGATCAGTGGCCCAACCCTGTGAAGAGACAGGGGTTATAAACGATGAAACACCTCCCTCCCCTCTCCACTATATAAGCCTTTGACGAAAAGATAACCAGGTTGTTCCGGTACGGGAGGTCTGCAGCCTCTACGTTAGAAGGACACACATGTCAAGGACAGAACTAGGCCAACCTCGACGTGAGCTATGGTATGAACTGGTATGAACTTTGAGCTTATTCACTACAGAAGTGCTACTTCCTAGCCGTTGAGTTAGCAGCGGCCGCTGCTTACGTGGGCTAGGAAAGGACGGACGATGGATCCAGTCTAACAGACGGACGAAGATACCACCACGTATCCAATTTACCACCAGAGACATTCTTAAGAGTTTACAGGAAGATCTGTTGGCCAACCCGGCCAGCATTTACGACCAATCTACCGAAGCGCAGCTCAGAGTAAATATTTATTGCATTTTCCTTTTCCAAATGGGCGGTAATTTAGAATGCATAAGATAATGTATTTACGATAGCCTAGCTGCTGTTTCTCTGTTCCTAAATCTTCCTGCTCTTTCATTCAAGCCCAACCCCCTTTCCTTTGTGTAACCAGCCATGATACAGGTTCCGTCCACCAGGACGTTTTCTGTATGACATCATTTGTATTCTGTGTATATGTAATTCTGTGTGATTAGTTTAGGTATTTAGTAAATAAATAATTAAACCCAATTTTGTATTGCTGATTCAACTTGTTAGCCAGGGTTCGTGAAGATAGCCAAGAATTTACAACTTTCATTATGAGACTGAAAATAAGACAAGGGTTAACATTGACTGCTATTGATGTAAAATATTACAAAGTATTTTAAGAGTTTATTCGGAAGATAACGGCTCTATAAACGTTCTTCCGTGGTGCCCCGACTTTCTAGTTAATTACATTTACATGATTAGCTTAATCAGGTTATATTAATTACAGAGAAATAATTTGATAAATTAGCATGTCATATCACTTAATCCGGCATAGCCAAAGACACGACATTTGGTGCCCCGTGTGAGGAATCTAAAATAGGATGAAGCTTTCATTTTGATTCAGCATATATAAAATTGAAAAGCAGATTACATAATATACTAAGTTTATGATTACATTATGGGAATTGTAGACTGGAATTATTGGTGCGTGTGTGCTCTGGAGAATCGCCTCCGTGTTGTGCTCTGACATAGTCAGTGGGTAGCATAAACTATACATGTATGTATGATGGCTGATAAAACTATCTGAGAAATAGCGCGTTTGGCCAAACGCTGGGTTATTTCTGCCTCTCGCGTTTCAGACGCGTGTTGGCTAGGTCATTATTAATTTCTCGAGCGAGGACAAAGAGCCAGCCGATTGAAATTTAGGAGAGATTAGCTTGACCAGCGATAAGTATCTCTCTGTCTCTCGCGTTTCGATGCGAGTAGACCACGGTGCATTTCGTTGTTTCCCGCGAGTTCCGGTTAAAACATCGTGAAATATCGGCGAAAAGGGTTTGAACATAATACGTTATAAGTAAAACCTTTCCCTTGCCAAGGGAATCCTATGTTGAGCATTTTTCAGGCATAAAGTAGCATTAGCTTGCTCGAGATGCTAAGCTAACAAAAGGGAAATTGCCAGATTTACATTCTCAAGTGGAACTTTTAAATAACATCCAAATTGATGAGTTTTCTAAATGAGACATTGTAATCTTTTTTTCACATTAACCTAGATGAATAAACCTCTCAGGTTAATTAAAGTTTAAATCCCAAATAGCCTATACAGGTTTGATTTATCATTAAAATGGATCAATCAGTAAAATTTGGTTTTTGCAAAACCCATTCAGTAATCCAGTACTGACAGAAGTCCCGCCCCAGCGGGAATCCCATGTGGCTTCGGCCCAAGGAAGAAGTGTACCATAGTGGGGAGTGTTCCCAACATTTGATCCACTGTTTACACTTATGATATCCAATCAATGGAGATTGTATGGATTATCATCTCATTCAATTTAATAAGTTAAATTGTTGAACATACCTTAATGTTCTTGCAATCAAATGAGACACTTTTAAACTTCCCATATTAACCTGGATGAAGCAACCTCAGGTTAATTCAAGTTTAATACCCAGATAGCCTACCCAGATAGGATTAATCATTGGCATTGATTAATTAATTCAATTTGCTTTTGAAAATTCATTCACGTCCAACTTCCACATTACTGGTACAGTACTTATGGTTCGTCAACATCTATAAATAGATTAAACTTGTCTTTGCAGCTTCCAATGAATTCCAAACCCAAACATTGAAAAAAAAATAGGAACATTTTTCCTCTAAATTTTTCTAATAATGTGCAAGCTACCAAAGGAGGTGGTCACCACTCCTCCGCTAATTAGTGAACCTCCACCCATAAAAGGATTGATCTCTGACCTCAGCAGTGATACCAACCCTAATTATGCCATTAGAAAAACAACAGCCGAAATTGCGAACGCTCTCCAAAATCAACCATCAAATACAGGCTTTGTGACTGTTCTCTCCACTTTAGCACTTATGTATCGCCATCAAAGGTTGGCATCGGTCCAATACCACAGTGCACAGCTGAAGCATGTGCAAGACATGGCTAGCTTGAGGGCAAAGGTGGAGAGAACTGAGCAACTATTGACAAAAGCAGGAAATGAAACATTCTGCTAGTCGAGGAACTGCGTTTGAAATCGGAAGAATTAAAAGTAATTGCAAATACTTATGACGATGAACGAGCACAAACTCTCCAACAAAATCATCGTCTGCAGGAACAACTCGATTTAGCCAAAACTAAATGCGATGTAGTCCACGCCAAACTAAATAAATCTGTCGAGTTATCTACAAACAGGAACGCGCAATTTGATAATATGCAGGCAGTTTTGTTGAACGTTACTCAAGGTAACAATGTTCTACTCCAAATTCTGCAGACCAAAGACGATCAGTTGATGAACACAATGACAAAGTTGGATGACAAATCAGCAGAACTTATTGAAGTTGCTGACCAAATGAATGATGAGAGAACTCAGGTGATGAGGATGGAAATATTGATTTCTAAGCAAGCAGAGGAAATCTCATCACTGAATCTCTCGCTCCGTACTCGAGACCTCTATCTGCAAACCATGACAGATAAGTTTGAGACCGAAAGGAGCAGGTGTGACACTCACCTGTCCGAAATTGGTACTCTAAGCGCTCAAGTGGACTCTGCAATGCAGCAGAAGACCACCCTTAGGTACCATCTGGAGGAAGTCCAGAATGGTCACGCTCTACAGCGTGACTACCCATCCAAGCAACCGGAGTCCGGTACTCAAAGGAGTGAAGACGATAGGTTTCAGACATTGCCTCCATCATGTGTCCCTCAGTTTTCTCCTCTTGGCCATTCGGCACTGAGTAATATGGAGCCTCTTGGCCAACAAAGCCAAAGCTTGGCTTCTCCTCTTGGCCTGTCGGCCCCAATTTCTCCACAGGATGAAGCCAACCCTCTCCGCCCGCTTGGCGTGGAATACCTTGACAAACTCGTCAAGAATTTCCCCACCTTTGACCCCGTTCCAGGTCAGCCAAACGATACTGAGACGTTCCTAGCTGACATAGAGGACGCGTTGGGTGGCTACCCGAATGCTACGGGTTCTGACAGGGTTTACCTGTTGAAGCGAACGTCGAATAGACACGTGACGAGGTTCATTCGCCTACAACAGCAACACGTGCTAAATGACTACGCTAAACTTGCCACAGCTTTGATATTAGAATTATGTGGTTCTGCGACTCGCAAACACGATAGCTCACTGGCTAACACCGTCAAATAAGCTCGGAACGAACACCCACAATCTTTCTATCATAGGCTTCGTTCAGCTTACTTTGGCCTACTCACGGAAACAGGAATGGAAGAGCTGTTACCATTCAAACAAATGTTTCTGTCGAACATGTATCCCACCTTCATTACCTACTTGGGCCCTGCAGCCCACGTTGGCTTGCCTATCTTACAACTCAGAGAGCTTGCAAGCACAGCTTTTGAGGCATCAAAAGCTCGCAACACTAAGAGCCCTGACCACTCGGTTTTCAAGTTTGACCAGGAGCACTCACTCCAGTTAGAGGGTGCATTATCAGGTATTGGAGCGTCGAGAGATGACGCACCACAACAGTTTCTACCACGAAACCATGATTCCAATAACCGCCGCGGTCGAAATAACTGTAAAGTACGTCGCCTTCAAAACGACTACCGCTACAATCGACCTGTTCGCTACGTTCCTGCACCCAACCCACACAAAGTGTCAGAGCACAAGGGTAACAAAGGGTTGAAGGACGATCAAAACGTAGACCAATGTTCTCCAGAAGTCCCACTACGGGAAGAACTAAAGCGAGAACAATTTGAGAAAAGGGTAAAAGATAAGTCACAAGGACTAGACGGGGAATTACCGGACACCAGGTCCGCAGAAATTAACACCCATAACAAGGACGTTAAAGTTCAAATTTCTCCCGCTCTCATTCAAGACCCTATCCAGGGCCCGCTTGATCAAGAAACAAGCCCCCGGGCTTTGTCTGTAGACTCTGATACAAAAGTTGCGAAGAAAAAGGTCAAACGCTTCGTTAAAGCCAAGCCCACTCAAAATCGGGAAAGTCAATCTGCTTCCACCTTGAACAGAAATGGCACATCACGTCGTTGCGAACGACCACTCCACTTTGTGGGGAATATGTCCACTAACCACGAATCTAAACGGCCATACCTGGAAACAGTCCTGGAGGACTGCTTAACTTGTCATGCGCTAATTGATTCGGGTGCGACAATATCACTCATCTCTCAAACATTGTTTGATGATCTCAAAAGGGCTTTGAAGCCAACTAAACGTTGGTTAAAAGTGGAACGATGCGACACTACACTTCGAGGGGTCACTCAGACTACCTCGCCTCTCACATTGAGAGTCATGCTGAAACTACAGTTCAAGGACGTATCGCTCGTTCACCCTGTGTATGTTACCAGCCTCGAAACTGTACCCCTGCTACTTGGAGCAGACTTGATGGATCGATTACTCCCATTGATGGATTGGAAAACCAACCAGGTATGGTCACAGGCCACAGTGCCTTCTCCACTGACCACACTGTCTTCCCCTAACGCTAGCTGCAACGCAGTCCTTCACGAGGGGTATCTGTCGAAAGCACCCCTTTGGGAAAAGACGTTTAGAAACCTCTTGGTGCAGAATCCGATCCAAGGAGATATTACGATATCTCGACACATTCCATCAGCCAATCTGATTGACCATTCTTTTCATGATTTCGAGCCAGCTGTCTCTGTGAATGAGCAACTTCCCTCCTCCTTGCAGTCGTGCAATACGGTAGTTGAGATGAACTTCTCTTGCCCTTTGGACACTTCCGCAAGCACTGCGGCCGTCTCAGCAAGAAAAACATTGATGCGCAGAGTACACTCTGCTTCCGATGATACACCTTCCGCTTTGTTGGGGACTGTCACCCCTTACAATGACACTAATGGCGTCAGTCCAGCAACTGACCCGATGACTCCCACTGGTGAAACACTTTGCGATATCACAGACCGATATCCTCGTCTCAGTTTGCAGGTACTGAAGAGGTTGCCACACGCGGACGCGGTGGTGACTGACAGACCTCGACAGCCACTGAGGGTGTTGAAGCACAAACACCAGGAGATTTGTTTGAAAGGTTACAGCCATTCTCATAATAACGCGGCCACTGACAACTCGTACATAGGGTCCGACCTTTTCGTTTGCGCCACGGACACCAACACCACCCGCTGGTGGGGGGGTCCCGAGACACAAAGGGGGGGAATAGTAGCCCAGACCCATGATGAGCCTCATCGAGGCCAGTGGGGGGTCCAGACTACGGACAACACCGTACGAGGCCGCCAGAGCATAAATCAAATCTAGTTGTAAACTCCCCTATGAGAACAGTGAGGAGCAGACAGGCCCCTAGACGGGGATTATCTTAGAACACGTCTAAGATAGTACTGAGGTGTACCACACTGGTCGTAAAGGAAGTCCAATGGACTTGTCCACCTCCAAAACAAATGGCAACAATAATCATTCCTTGCCATGTGTAGGTTCAACTACAATACAACTAGTAATATGCTCCAATCATGTGTTCCGGTAGATAATATTTCAGAATAAATCGGTAGGACAACTGGACCCCTTGAATACCAGTACCAATACCACAGTCAGTCCAGCAACACTCAGTAAGAGGATTAGTAACCTCACAAGTTAAATTGCTATTGATAATAGCGACATAGGAGTCACTCAGAGTGCAACACGGGGAAGGGAATCTCCATTGCACTCTTCCAATGGTTAACACATGCCACTAATAAATAGAACCCTCCGTTCAGGAGAAAATTATTAGAAGTCATGAACCATGATCACACCACGTACGACTGGTCTAATACTTAGAGTACTTCCGTCGTGAGGTTAGCTCCTCCGTGGATAACATAGCTATGAAATTGACTTCATACCTACTGCCACTACAATAGTGGAAGACACAGTGACTTGTAGAAAACTACTACAGACTCCCTTGACACCAATTCTGACTGACCTCCAGGCATTGACCTGAAAATTACCTGACTACGTCAGACTCATTCTGAACAAGTTGTAATCTGCCAGGATACTTGGTTTTCTTCCCTTGACATGCGCGATTGTGTAAGCATAAACGCACATGCACAACGGAACATCCAATTAGGATTTATGCTAGGATCACTTAAGGGTCCAAGCAAAATACCAGCCTTAGTAAAGTTGAACATTTACTTCTAGGCCTTTGACTCTACAGCACTCACCAGTTTTCTAACCAGAAGTCCATAGGTCATCCTGTAGACTGCCCAAAACTAGTGCCTTACAGCTGTAGACTTATCATATAGTTGTCAACTTAGGATAGTACCCTAAGCGCCACCCCGCAAATTAGGAAAGCCCTAGATATGACATTAGACAATGCCATGATAGGGTCATTTTGCCAAGACCATGGACGTAGATAGAATACAGTCCAATTAGATGATTAAGGTGGCATAACTATTTTGTTTTGTTTATGCTTTCATTAATTTTGTTTCATTTTCTTTGGCACATAGAAAGTGATAGAGCCATAAACAACTCCCCCATACAACCATCAGTTAGTGCCACAACGCCGCTCATTTGGGAGGAAATGTAATGATATATTTCATGAGTGTGTGTGCGTTGTTAACATCTGCCTAAGTTACTGCCCAGATATTCCAGTCTGGACGACCAGACGACGAGTCCGGAACGGCGATCCCAATCCGGACATCCGCTGCCGAGCCATGGAAAGGACTTCTTCATTTGCAGAGACCCTACCCGGGTCGACCACCAGAGGGGGGACTGCAATAGCAACCACCAACTGGACATCTGCTGCCCAGCCTTGGAGCGGATTTCTTAATTTGCAGACACCCTACCCGGGTCGACCGCCAGATGGGGACCACAACGATGATCCACAACCAGGACAACCCACGTTCATTTTTATGTTGGTTTATAACATGCAGGTTAATCGCAAGATTGAACCCAACATGGGGGGACTGTCATGACGTTGGCCTGTGGGTAAGGTTTATGACCCTTTCTCCCTTCCCCTCTCTTACTGACCCTACTGAAGGACTGCTGTACTGTTAAATATAGAGAGTCTGGGAACATCAAACAAATGGGGAAAGGAACCATATTTTGGTAATAAAACCAGTTGGAAATATGCTTGATAACGTAATAAGTATGGATGTCAGTTCGTTGTTATCTGGGACATTATGATTGATGACAGGACGACATAAACTGTACCTGAGAAAGTATCCACCCTCTAGTTATCAGAGTCACATGGAATTGTTATGCAATTGAAATGTTTGATATTGAAATTGTTTGTTAGGAGATTAAATGTAATTTTAGCTTCCAAATGAGAGAATTGGGTTTTCATAAGGAAAGTGCCCTGCTTGATCAGTGGCCCAACCCTGTGAAGAGACAGGGGTTATAAACGATGAAACACCTCCCTCCCCCTCTCCACTATATAAGCCTTTGACGAAAAGATAACCAGGTTGTTCCGGTACGGGAGGTCTGCAGCCTCTACGTTAGAAGGACACACATGTCAAGGACAGAACTAGGCCAACCTTGGCGTGAGCTATGGTATGAACTGGTATGAACTTTGAGCTTATTCACTACAGAAGTGCTACTTCCTAGCCGTTGAGTTAGCAGCGGCCGCTGCTTACGTGGGCTAGGAAAGGACGGACGACGGATCCAGTCTAACAGACGGACGAAGATACCACCACGTATCCAATTTACCACCAGAGACATTCTTAAGAGTTTACAGGAAGATCTGTTGGCCAACCCGGCCAGCATCTACGACCAATCTACCGAAGCGCAGCTCAGAGTAAATATTTATTGCATTTTCCTTTTCCAAATGGGCGGTAATTTAGAATGCATAAGATAATGTATTTACGATAGCCTAGCTGCTGTTTCTCTGTTCCTAAATCTTCCTGCTCTTTCATTCAAGCCCAACCCCCTTTCCTTTGTGTAACCAGCCATGATACAGGTTCCGTCCACCAGGACGTTTTCTGTATGACATCATTTGTATTCTGTGTATATGTAATTCTGTGTGATTAGTTTAGGTATTTAGTAAATAAATAATTAAACCCAATTTTGTATTGCTGATTCAACTTGTTAGCCAGGGTTCGTGAAGATAGCCAAGAATTTACAACTTTCATTATGAGACTGAAAATAAGACAAGAGTTAATATTGACTGCTATTGATGTAAAATATTACAAAGTATTTTAAGAGTTTATTCGGAAGATAACGGCTCTATAAACGTTCTTCCGTGGTGCCCCGACTTTCTAGTTAATTACATTTACATGATTAGCTTAATCAGGTTATATTAATTACAGAGAAATCATTTTATAAGTTAGCATGTCATATCACTTAATCCGGCATAGCCAAAGACACGACACATATGAGATGAGTAATGTAGGGTATGTAAACATTATATGAAGTGGCATTGTTTAAAGTGGCTAGTGATACATTTATTACATCAATTTTTCCATTATTAAAGGGGCTGGAGTAGTGTCAGTATGTTAGCAGCAGCCACTCAATGTTAGTGATGGCTGTTTAACAGTCTGATGGCCTTGAGATTTAAGCTGTTTTTCAGTCTCTTGGTCCCTGCTTTGATGCACCTGTACTGACCTCGACTTCTGGATGATAGCGGGGTGAACAGGCAGTGGCTTGGGTGGTTGTTGTCCTTGATGATCTTTTTGGCTTTCCTGTGACATCGGGTGGTGTAGGTGTCCTGGAGGGCAGGTAGTTTGCCCCCGGTGATGCGTTGTGCAGACCTCACTACCCTCTGGAGAGCCTTACGGTTATGGGCGGAGCAGTTGCCGTACCAGGCGATGATACAGCCCGACAGGATGCTCTTGATTGAGCATCTGTAAAACTTTGTGAGTGTTTTTGGTGACAAGCCGAATTTCTTCAGCATCCTGAGGTTGAAGAGGCGCTACTGCGCCTTCTTCACCATGCTGTCTGTGTGGTTGGACCATTTCAGTTTGTCCGTGATGTGTACGCCGAGGAACTTAAACTTTCTACCCTCTCCACTACTGTCCCGTCGATGTGGATAGGGGGGTGCTCCCTCTGCTGTTTCCTGAAGTCCACGATCATCTCCTTTGTTTTGGTGACGTTGAGTGTGAGGTTATTTTCCTGACACCACACTCCGAGGGCCCTCACCTCCTCCCTGTAGGCCGTCTCGTCATTGTTGGTAATCAAGCCTACCACTGTAGGGTCGTCTGCAAACTTGATGATTGAGTTGGAGGCGTGCATGGCCACGCAGTCGTGGGTGAACAGGGAGTACAGGAGAGGGCTGAGAACGCACTCTTGTGGGGCCCCAGTGTTGAGGATCAGCGGGGTGGAGATGTTGTTACCTACCCTCACCTCCTGGGGGCGGCCCCTCAGGAAGTCCAGGACCCAGTTGCATAGGGCGGGGTCGAGACCCAGGGTCTCGAGCTTGATGACGAGTTTGGAGTTTGGAGGGTGTTAAATGCTGAGCTGTAGTCGATGAACAGCATTCTCACATAGGTATTCCTCTTGTCCAGATGGGTTAGGGCAGTGTGCAGTGTGATTGTGTCTGTGTCGTCTGTGGACCTAATGGGGCGGTAAGCAAAATGAAGTGGGTCTAGGGTGTCAGGTAGGGTGGAGGTGATATGGTCCTTGACTAGTCTCTCAAAGCACTTCATGATGACGGAAGTGAGTGCTACGGGCGGTAGTCATTTAGCTCAGTTACCTTAACTCTCTTGGGAACAGGAACAATGGTGGCCCTCTTGAAGCATGTGGGGACAGCAGACTGGGATAAGGATTGATTGAATATGTCCGTAAACACACCAGCCAGTTGGTCTAGGCATGCTCTGAGGACGCGGCTGGGGATGCCGTCTGGGTCTGCAGCCCTGCGAGGGTTGACACGTCTAAATATTTTGCTCACGTCGGCTGCAGTGAAGGAGAGCCCGCAGGTTTTGGTAGCGGGCCGTGTCAGTGGCACTGTATTGTCCTCAAAGCGAGCAAAGAAGTTGTTTAGTCTGTCTGGGAGCAAGACATCCTGGTCCGCAACGGGGCTGGTTTCCTTTTATAGTCTGTGATTGACTGTAGACCCTGCCACATACCTCTCGTGTCTGAGCCATTGAATTGCGACTCTACTTTGTCTCAATACTGACGCTTAGCTTGTTTGATTGCCTTGCGGAGGGAATAGCTACACTGTTTGTATTCGGTCATGTTTCCGGTCACCTTGCCCTGATTAAAAGCAGTGGTTCGCGCTTTCAGTTTTGCGTGAATGCTGCCATCAATCCACGGTTTATGGTTTGGGAATGTTTTAATAGACGCTGTGGGTACAACATCGCCGATGCACTTGCTAATAAACTCGCTCACCGAATCAGCATATTCATCAATGTTGTTGTTCGCCGCAATGTGGAACATATCCCAGTCCACGTGATCGAAGCAATCTTGAAGCGTGGAATCCGATTGGTTGGACCAGCGTTGAACAGACCTTAGCGCGGGAGCTTCCTGTTTTAGTTTCTGTCTATAGGCTGGAAGCAACAAAATGGAGTCGTGGTCAGCTTTTCCGAAAGGAGGGTGGGGAATGGCCTTATATGCATTGCTGTCACGTTCTGACCAGTAAAGGGGTTATTTGTTATTGTAGTTTGGTCAGGATGTGGTTCGGGGTTTGTTGGGATATGTGTTTATGTAGAGTGGTGTTTGTTTAGAGTGTTCCGGGGTTTTGGTTTATGTTCTGTTAGTATATTTCTATGTTCTAGTCTAGTCTTTCTATTTCTATGTTTAGTTGATGGGGTTGACCTTCAATTGGAAGCAGCTGCTCTTCATTGCTTCTTATTGAAGGTCTTATTTAAGAGGAGTGTTTTTGTCATGGGATTTGTGGGAAGTTGTTTTTGCATAGCTGTGTGTTTAGCCTGCAATACTGTGCGTTCGGTCGTTTTGTTGTTTTGTTGTTTACGTGTTCTAATAAAAGTTAAAATGGGCACTCAACCCGCTGTGCCTTGGTCCATTACATACGACGACCGTTGCAATTGCGGAAGTTAGAACAACAATGATCTAGGGTTTTGCCAGCCCTGGTAGCGCAATCGATATGCTGATAGAATTTAGGGAGCTTTGTTTTCAGATTAGCCTTGTTAAAATCCCCAGCTACAATAAATGCAGCCTCAGGATATGTGGTTTTCAGTTTACATAGAGTCAAATGAAGTTCGTTCAGGGCCATTGATGTGTCTGCTTGGGGGGATATATGCGGCTGTGATTATAATCGAAGAGAATTCTCTAGGTTTATAATGCGGTTGGCATTTGATTGTGAGGAATTCTAAGTCAGGTGAACAGAAGGACTTGAGTTCCTGTATGTTGTTATGATCACACCACGTCTCGTTAATCATTAGGCATACACCCCCGCCCTTCTTCTTACCAGAAAGATGCTTGTTTCTGTCGGCGCGATGCATGAAGAAACCAGCTGGCTGTACCAACTCCGATTGCGTGTCTCAAGTGAGCCATGTTTCCGTGAATCAAAGAAAGTTACAGTCTCTGATGTCTCTCTGGAAGGCTACCCTTGCACGGATTTCATCTACCTTGTTGTCAAGAGACTGGACATTGGCGAGTAGTATGCCCGGGAGCGGTGCGCGATGTGCCCGTCTACGAAGCCTGACCAGAAGACCGCTCCATCTGCCCCTTCTACAGCGTCGTTGTTTTGGGTCGCCGGCTGGGATCCGATCCATTGTCCTGGGTGGTGGGCAAAACAGAGGATCCGATTCGGGAAAGTCGTATTCCTGGTCTGTCACGCCCTGACCTGAGAGAGCCGTTTTTCTCTGTTTGGTTAGGTCAGGGTGTGACATGGCGTGGGCATTCTATGTGTTGTATGTCTAGGTTTTTTCTTTGATTGCCGAGTATGGATTCAAATCAGAGGCAGCTGTCATTCATTGTCTCTGATTGGGAATCATACTTAGGCAGCCCTTTTTCCCACCTTCAGTTGTGGGATCTTGTCTTTGTGTTGCATGTGTTTGCACGCCTAGCTTTTCGTTCGTTGTATTGTTTATTGTTTTTGCTGGTTCACATTTAAAACAAAATATGATGAACCCAACTCACGTTGCGCCTTGGTCTACCATTAATGACGAACGTCACATGGTCGTATTGTTGGTGAGTTGACGTTGCTCTTATATCCAATAGTTCCTCCCGACTGTATGTAATAAAACCTAAGATTACCTGGGGTAACAATGTAAGAAATAACATATAAAAAAACTAAATACTGCATAGTTTACTTCGAACGCGAAGCGAGGCGGCCATCTCTGTCGGAAGTTTTTGCTGACAGCTTTGCACACTCTTGGCATTCTCTCAACCAGCTTCACCTGGAATGATTTTCCAACGGTCTTGAAGGAGTTCCCACATATGCTGAGCACTTGTTGGCTGCTTTTCCTTCACTCTGCGGTCCAACTCATCCCAAATCATCTCAATTTGGTTGAGGTCGGGGGACTGTGGAGGCCAGGTCATCTGATGCAGTACTCCATCACTCCTTCTTGGTAAAATATCCCTTATACCGCCTAGAGGTGTGTTGGGTCATTGTCCTATTGAAAAACAAATGATAGTCCCACTAAGCCCAAACCAGATGGGGTGGCGTATCGCTGCAGAATGGTGTGGTAGCCATGCTGGTTAAGTGTGCCTTGAATTCTAAATAAATCACTGACAGTGTCACCAGCAAAGCACCCCCACACCATAACACCTCCTCCTCCATGCTTTGTGGTGGGAAATACACATGCGGAGATCATCCGTTCACCCACAACGTGAATCACAAAGACATGGCGGTTGGAACCAAAAATCTCCCATTTGGACTCCAGACCAAAGGACAGATTTCCACCGGTCTAATGTCCATTGCTTATGTTTCTTGGCCCAAGCAAGTCTCTTCTTCTCATTGGTGTCCTTTAGTAGTGGTTTCTTTGCTGCAATTCGACTATGAAGGCCTGATTCACACAGTCTCCTCTGAACACTTGATGTTGAGGTGTGTCTGTTACTTGAACTCTGTGAAGCATTTATTTGGGCTGCAATTTCTGAGGCTGGTAACTCTAATGAAATTTTCCTATGCGGCAGAGGTAACTCTGGGTCTTCCTTTCCTGTGGTGATCCTCATGAGAGCCAGTTTCATCATAGCGCTTGATGGTTTTTGCGACTGCACTTGAAGAAACTTTCAAAGTTCTTGAAATGTTTCGTATTGACTGACCTTCATGTCTTAAAGTAATGATGGACTGTCATTTCTCTTTACTTATTTGAGCTGTTCTTGCCATAATATGTACTTGGTCTTTTAGCAAATATGTCTATATTCTGTATACCCCCTGTATACCCCTGACAACACTGATTGCGTCAAATGCATTAAGAAAACAAATTCCACAAATGAACATTTAAGAAGGCACACCTGTTAATTGAAATGCATTCCAGGTGACTACCGCATGGAGCTGGTTGAGAGAATGCCAAGAGTGTGCAAAGCTTTTTTGGTAACTACATGATTCAATATATGTTATTTCATAGTTTTGATGTCTTCACTATTATTCTACAATGTGGAAAATAGTAAAAATAAAGAAAAACCCTTGAATGAGTAGGTGTTCTAAAACTTTTGACCGGTAGTGTATATGAAGAACTATCAATAGAAAACAGGTATCTGTGTTGTTGGCTAGCTCTTGAACAAGTGTCCCGACGAGAGAGTACCTTTTCTATGCCAGGTGAAATCTTGCATCATTAGCTCATTGTTATGGATGTATATAAATAAATGTCACTAGATAACAGCTTAAACAAATGCAAATGAAGCTACATTGTTATTCTTCTGGCTGCACTGTTTGAAGTGACTAAGTTAGCCATAGTTGGGCTAGCTAGCAAGAAAGGGTTATTAAGAACGTTGTCAGCCAATATGGCAATGGAACTTTTAGAACGAACGACTGGGATGCAGCCGTAGATACAGAACAAAAAGACAACGACTGGGTCGCATTAGGAAGCAACCCTAGATTTGTGTTGGGACTATATCTTGTAGGATGAAATAGTACGAGTAAATGAATCAAAAATAACGTTTTTAATGAAAATATGTCAATCATTATTTGAATATGTTGGTAACCAAATGAATAAAAGTGATAATGCCCTCAATGCCAGAGTTTGGAGGATATATTGGCACGGTTTGCCGGCCCTCGACCTCGTCTTGGCCCTAACAACACCCGTGCCAATATATCCTCCAAACACCGGCTTTTCGGGCATTATCACTTAAATATGTAACGTTGGCCTAGTAGGCTCACGTTAACTAGTGTCATGACTGTCCTGTGAGGATCCAAATAGGTCAGATCAGCTTTGCAATAAATAACTTCAACCAGACCCCCCCCCTCACCTGCAGAGGGGGGGAGGAGGGAACTGGTAGGGGTTAACACCTCACGCCCTGTTGTAAATCAAGGACAGAACATTAAGCATCTCCCTTTCCAATGTTCACCAGAGGAATGTGCCTTTGTTTTAACAGGACTGGGTTCCAGTCTGTTTCTTCTCTCTTGCCAACGCCTTATGGAATTGTCAATGCTTTGTTTGACAGCGGAGTAGGCAAAAGCTACCCACCTAGCCCATAGAGGTTATTAAGAAGACTTCTCCTGCCGAAACTCTAACACGTAACTCTAACACGTTCTAAAGCGAATACTTGAACAATATTTCTAACTTAGAATGTGGGGAATGGTCAGAGGCGATCCAAAGAATACTAATGTCTTTTTGGTTATTTTGTGATGTCATTAAAAATGTTATAAAGGAAATACTGTAACTTGGATAGTATATACCCACTATATGTGTGAAGTGTCCATCCTATGCGTTGTGCATGAAATATGAAAAATGATGAGTGTTTTTGTTAAGAGAGGGACATGAATTTTGGAGCCATAAGAGATAATAGTTTTACATAACTGCACAGTGACAAGTCACGTCCGTGAGTGAGGTCAGAGAGCGTGTCAGCCTGACAAAACTGCCCTTTTGAACAAACTGCATAAAATGATGAGTTAAGAATTAACCTATCAGACCAGAGAGACATAGAGCTGCAGCTCACTTTTAAAGTAGTTTGAACTCAATCTCAACACGAGGTAGAGATGCTAAAGTCACCTCCTGAACAATCACTGGTACGGCTGATTAGCTGTCCTAAGTAAAGTATCTTCAAAAGTGAATTTAAGTGGGACCATTCTACTACTCTTTTCAAACCATCATATTCTCATCACCCCACTGGGAACCATCAACACGGCTGGCTAGCCTATCTTCAAAGAAGCTTCAGGAGCGAATGGAAGGAAAATCAACTCTGTAGTTCTGTTCAGGACTACACGACAAGTCACCGGATACCGGACGACTGCAGAGGAGAACAACAGTAGAAGACAGGTGGGGACCCCTTTTGGACAATCAGAGCCTTACAAGCGTGCCACGAAAAAGTCCCAACCACTTTCCAAGACGACCTGGTTCAGAGAGATACACAGCAAACCAAGGCATTTTCATGTAAATACATTCATGATTTCTTACTCCAAGCCGGTGGCGGTTGGTGTGTAAAGCATAGGAGTGCTATAAGTGAGAGTAGTATCTAAAATGTACCAACATTAAGTGTCTCTGTCCGTCTCTCTCCATGTCTTTTGTAACAAGCAGCCATATTGTTGTCAGTCCGCTAGGAACCTGTTTTTAATGTATTAAGTGTGTATGTTTATCCAGTGTTACCATTTAGTTAGCTAGTAAATAAATAATTAAACCAATTTGTGTAGTACTGAATCATAAGTAAGGCTCGGATTTTTGCAGATGCAAAGAGGTTACGACTGTTCAGAATGATGATATGATACGAGGTTATGACTAATAAGTTGACTGTTTATAAATGTGATAGGTAAAGAACTTTAGAGTTTAATTCGGGAGATGGTAACTTTAAAGAACTGCTCTCGTGGTGCCCCAGATCCTAATTTGTTAATTGTGACATGATTATTTTAAATCGGGTAACAATTAAACATATTTAGGTTGATTAGATAAATAACAGTCTTCAGATTAATATTAAAAGTCAAGTCACTAGCTAATTTAGCTGGTTCATTTTTGCCCATGCGAGGAAGTTAGGCTAGCAAGCATTTTAGCTAGGTTCAACTAAACTTTAGTTTTTTTTTACTTGCTTGCTTGTGCTCTCACACACATACACACACACACACACACACACACACACGCACACACACACAAATCAGTACCATGGATAGCCACATGATATTAAGCTACATTGATTGAATTACATTTTTTTTGGTATCTTTATGTTTGTTTTCAGTGCATTAAACTAAGCATATATAGCATTGTTGATTTGATCATGTTTAAGTTCAGATGGTCCTGGAATAGCGGCGGCAGTGCTCCTGTTGTCTTTGTGCTGACTTGCCGTAACTACGTGGTTCTAAATCAGTAGCTCGTTTTTTTGTAAAATTACGAAAACATGAACTTGCTTCACTATGCTGCAGGTCATATAACTGCTTGTTACGTGCAATATTTGCTTTGTGGACTTCATTGGACAGATGTTGCTCTCCGGCTTTGTGATGAAACAAACGTATAGTTGAATTTATCCCACTACTGTGTGACTGTCGTCTTTTTGTTGTCAGGGCCTTATTGAAGGCCTATATCATGGTGGCTTATGAACGAATGGGTTACAGAGCAAACAACGTAAATATCACAATATGCGTTGTAATATGGCTTTACTGGCTTGGCTTCCCCAGTGATTTTACCCACGTACCGCTACTGATCGTGGATGTTAGGCCTCATCCATAGCTCAATTTATTAATTTGTGTGGTAACATTTTCCAAGCAGCCCCATCTCAATCAGCTTTATGCAGGCCAGGGATGGGCAACTGGTGGCCCGCGAGAAGGCCCTTGGATCAATTTCTACCCCCCCAAAAAATATATAGGCCTATATATACACAATGGCAAGAAAAAGTGTGTGAACCCTTTGGAAATACCTGGATTTCTGCATAAATTGGTAAAAAAAAATCTGATCTGATCTTCATCCAGGTCACAACAATAGACAAACACAGTCCGCTTAAACTAATAACACACAAACAATTATATGTTTTCATGTCTTTATTGAACACACTGTGTAAACTTTCACAGTGCAGGGTGGGAAAAGTATGTGAACCATTGGATTTAATAAATGGTTGACCCTCTTTTGGCAGCAATAACCTCAACCAAACGTTTTCTGTAGTTGCTGATCAGACCTGCACAATGGTCATGAGGAATTTTGGACCATTCCTCTTTACAAAACTGTTTCAGTTCAGCATTATTCTTGGGATGTCTTGTCTGAACTGCTCTCGAGGTCATGCGACAGCATCTCAATCGGGTTGAGTTCAGAACTCTGACTGGGCCACTCCAGAATGTGTATTATCTTCTGTTCAAGCCATTCTTTTGTTGATTTCCTGTCTTATTGTCCTGTTGCATCATCTAACTTCTGTTGAGCTGCAATTGGCGGACAGAAAGCCTAACATTCTCCTGCAAAATGTCTTGATTAACTTGAGAATTCATTTTTCCGTTGATGATAGCAAGCTGTCCAGGCTCTGAGGCAGCAAAGCAGCCCCAAACCATGATGCTCCCTCCACCATACTTTACAGTTGGGATGAGGTTTTGATATTGGTGTGCTGCGCCTTTTTTCTCTCCACACACAGTGTTCCAAACAACTCAACTGTAGTTTCATCTGTCCACAGAATATTTTGCAAGTAGTGCTGTGGAACATCCAGGTGCACTTTTGCAAACTTCAGACGTGCCGCAATGTTTTTTTTGGACAGCTGTGGCTTCTTCCGTGGTGTCCTCCCATGAACACCATTCTTGTTTGGTGTTTTACGTATCATAGACTCGTCAACGGAGATGTTAGCTTGTTCCAGAGATTTCTGTAAGTCTTTATCTGACACTCTAGGATTCTTCTTAACCTCATTGAGCATTCTGCACTGTGCTCTTGCAGTCATCTTTGCAAGACGGCCACTCTTAGGGAGAGTAGCAACAGTGCTGAACTTTCTCCGTTTATAGACAATTTGTCTTACCGTAGACTGATGAACATCAAGGCTTTTAGAGATACTTTTGTAATCCTTTCCAGCTTTTATGTAAGTCAACAATTGTTAATCTTAGGTCTTCTGAGATCTATTTTGTTCAAGGCATGGTTCACATCAGGCAATGCTTCTTGTGAAGAACAAACTCAGATTTTGTTAGTGTTTTTTATATGACAAGGCAGCTCCAATATATCCAATCTCGTCTCATTGATTGGACTCCAGGTTACCTGACTCCTGACTCCAATTAGCTTTTGGAGAAGTCATTAGCCTAGGGGTTCACATACATTTTAGAATCTACACTGTGAATGTTTAAAATATGTATTTTTTTTGTCTATATTGAATACAATAATTTGAGTGTTATTAGTTTAAGCACACTATGTTTGTCTATTGTTGTGACTTAGATGAAGATCAGATCAAATTTGATTACCAATTTATGCAGAAATCCAGGTAATTCCAAAGGGTTCACATAATTTTTCTTGCCACTATCTTTTTTTTTTGGAACTCAGTCAGGGTGTCAACTTACTGTTTCGAGTGAGAATAATAGAATACAAAATTTGCTTGTGCGTCAGCAGTTTCTCTCTTTTTCTCAGTCACTGATATTCAGTCAATTAGCCATGTCATCTAACATTTTTTAGATTGCCAAGTTAGTTTAGTGGCCAGTTATCTAAACTTGTTATCATGATCGATTTTACTCAGATATCATATTAAAAACTGCAAACATTTCTCTCCACCCTATGGCAAAATGTGTAGAATTGAAAGAAATGAAAACAGCTAATTTTCCTCTCTGCCCCATGGCAAATGTGTAGAATTGCAACAGACTTGCTTTAACACTACAACATACAGTTGAAGTCGGAAGTTTACATACACTTATGTTGGAGTCATTAACACAAATTTTTTCAACCACTCCCCAAATTTCTTGTTAACAAACTATAGTTGTGTTAGGACATCTACTTTGTGCATGACACAAGTCATTTTTCCAACAATTGTTTACAGACAGATTATTTCAATTAATCACAATTCCAGTGGCTCAGAAGTTTACATACACTAAGTTGACTGTGCCTTTAAACAGCTTGGAAAATTCCAGAAAATTATGTAATGGCTTTAGAAGCTTCTGATAGGCTAATTGACATCATTTGAGTCAATTGGAGGTGTACCTGTGGAGGTATGTCAAGGCCTAACTTCAAACTCAGTGCCTCTTTGCTTGACATCATGGGAAAATCAAAAGAAATCAGCCAAGACCTCAGAAAAATAATTGTAGACCTCCACAAGTCTGGTTCATCCTTGGGATCAATTTAGAAACGCTTGAAGGTACCACGTTCATCTGTACACACAATAGTATGCACGTATAAACACCATGGGACAACGCAGCCGTCATACCGCTCAGGAAGGAGACGCGTTCTGTCTCCTAGAGATGAACGTACCTTGGTTACGTAAAGTGCAAGTCAATCCCAGAACAACAGCAAAGGACCTTGTGAAGATGCTGGAGGAAACAGGTACAAAAGTATCTATATCCACAGTAAAACAAGTCCTATGTCGACATAACCTGAAAGGCCGCTCAGCAAGGAAGAAGTCACTGCTCCAAAACCCCCATGAAAAAAGCCAGACTATGGTTTGCAACTGAACATGGGGACAAATATTGTACTTTTTGAAGAAATGTCCTCTGGTCTGATGAAACAAAAATAGAACTGTTTGGCCATAATGACCATCGTTATGTTTGGAAGAAAAAGGGGGAGGCTTGCAAGCCAAAGAACACCATCCCAACCGTGAAGCACGGGGGTGGCAGCATCATGTTGTGGGGGTGCTTTGCTACAGGAGGGACTGGTGCACTTCACAAAATAGATGGCATCAGGAGAAGGAAAATTATGTGGATATATTGAAGCAACATCTCAAGACATCAGTCAGGAAGTTAAAGCTTGGTTGCAAATGGGTCTTCCAAATGGACAATGACCACAAGAATACTTCCAAAGTTGTGGAAAAATGGCTTAAGGACAACAAAGTCAAGGTATTGGAGTGGCCATCACAAAGCCCTGACCTCAATCCTGTAGAAAATTTGTGGGCAGAACTGAAGAAGTGTGTGCGAGCAAGGAGGCCTACAAACCTGACTCAGTTACACCAGCTCTGTCAGGAGGAATGGGCCAAAATTCACCCAACTTATTGTGGGAAGCTTGTGGAAGGCTACCCGAAACATTTGACCCAAGTTAAACAATTTAAAGGCAATGCTACCATATACTAATTGAGTGTATGTAACTTCTGACCCACTGGGAATGTGATGAAAGAAATAAAAGCTGAAATAACTCTACTATTATTCTCTCTACTATTATTCTGACATTTCACATTCTTAAAATAAAGCGGTGATCCGAACTGATCTAAGACAGGGAATTTTTACTAGGATTAAATGTCAGGAATTGTGAAAAACTGAGTATAAATGTATTTGGCTAAGATGTATGTAAACTTCCGACTTCAACTGTAGATGTGGGTATGCAGACCTGCGAGCAACTGCGGGCCCTCATGAGGAGTTGATTGTTTGTGGCCCCCACCCCCATCAAAGTTGCCCATCCCTTTTGTAGTCCCACCAAATCAAAATGGAGGGGTTGTCTGCCATTAGGCTGAAGCACAAACTCAGCATTATGGTTCTTGTCTTCCTTTTTAGTAAATTGTGGAAAGAGACCAGACAGCATCAACGATGATGCCATCTGACTATGGTGATTATGGTGGTGGTCGGTTTGTTAGTGACACTCCAATGCATTGTTTAAAACTGTGAATTGGGAAGTCTCCGACTTCAGTGTGTTGAAGACAACTGGGAACTCTGGAGAATTTTTTTTTAACCACCACCCAACTCGGAATACAAAGTCGGAAACACTTGTATCTTTCTAGAGCTACGACGTTCTGACCTGAAGGTCACTGACATCGTGATTTGACCTAGTTTTTTCCAGAGTTCCCAGTTGTCTTGAAAGCACCACAGTTGACCCTATTATTTGGCCATGGCAAGTCTCTATCATGAACTGGCCGACCGCAGCAGATCCTTTCCAGCATCATTGTGGAGGTCTTCCCTGTGTCTCAGTTGGTAGAGCATGGTGTGTGCAACGCCAGGGTTGTGGGTTCAATTCCCACGGGGGGCCAGTACAAAAAAAACAAAAAAAATACAAATATGTATGAAATTTATGCATTCACTACTGTAAGTCGCTCTGGATAAGAGCGTCTGCTAAATGACTAAAATGTAAATGTATGGAGGAGCCATCGTCATCAGCCAGGACTGAATACTGACAGTTGCTGTATGTGTTCATACACCACCGCATTGGTATATATACATATATTGAATGTATACTATTTAGCTACTTTAGTTTTGACTCTTTCCAAAAATGTAACTTTTCATTTGCGCTTTTTGTTGCAGCCTTTGGACCTACCTGATAGTCAAAGCTAGGACCATGGATGCAATCAACAATGACGCTAACACACAGGAATTACACATTTAGAGAATAGTCAGTCAAGAGTTTTAATCCCATCACACTGCAATACAACGTTGCACTTATGAACATGAAAACCCCCTTGTATTCAACACCTTTGTGGATCAAATTTGCATCCCAGATTAATCCAAATGTTAAGGAACATAATTATAGTATCTGCCACATCACAGGCTATGCAGGACCCAATGGAAAATCCCAAAATACTACACTGCTTTGCATCGTCAAAGTATAGCTCACCACATAGCCTACTGCTTCAAATGGTTAGACACACCAGTACCAGTCAAAAGTTGGGACACACCTACTCATTCAAGGGCTTTTCTTTATTTTTTACTATTTTCTACATTGTAGAAAAATAGGGAAGACATCAAAACTATGAAATAACACATATGGAATCATGTAGTAACCAAAAAAGTGTTAAGAAAATCAAAATATATTTTATATTTGAGATTCTTCAAAGTAGCCACCCTTTGCCATGATGACAGCTTTGCACACTCTTGGCATTCTCTCAACCAGCTTCATGAGGTAGTCACCTGGAATGCATTTCAATTAACAGATGTGCCTTGTTAGAAGTTAATTTGTGGAATAACTTTCCTTCTTAATGTGTTTGAGCCAATCAGTTGTGTTGTGACAAGGTATACAGAAGATAGCCCTATTTGGTAAAAGACCAAGTCCATATTATGGCAAGAACAGCTCAAATAAGCAAAGAGAAACAACAGTCCATCATTACTTTAAGACATGAAGGTCAGTCAATAAGGAACATTTCTTCAAGTGCAGTTAGAAAAACCATCAAGCACTATGATGAAACTGTCTCTCATGAGGATCACCACAGGAAAGGAAGACCCAGAGTTACCTCTGCTGCAGAGAATCATTTAATTAGAGTTACCAGCCTCAGAAATTGCAGCCCAAATAAATGCTTCACAGAGTTCAAGTAACAAGACACATTTCAACATCAACTGTTCAGAGGAGACTGCATGAATCAGGCCTTCATGGTCAAATTACTGCAAAGAAACCACTACTAAAGGACACCAATAGGAAGAAGAGACTTGCTTGGGCCAAGAAACATGAGCAATGGACATTAGACCAGTGGAAAATGGTTTGGGATGAGTTGGACCGCAGAGTGAAGGAAAAGAAGCCAACAAGTGCTCAGGATATGTGTGAACTCCAGCTTCACCTGGAAAAGCATTCCAGGTGAAGCTGGTTGTGAGAATGCCAAGAGTGTGCAAAACTGTCAGGAAAAGGGTGGCTACTTTGAAGAATCTCAAATTTATTTTGATTTGTTTAACACATTTTTTGGTTACTAAATGATTCCATATGTGTTATTTCATAATTTTCATGTCTTCACTATTATTCTACAATGTAGAAAATAGTAAAAATAAAGAAAAATCCTTGAATGAGTAGGTGTGTCCAAACTTGACTGGTACTGTATATTCATACAAAATGTAACTTGTCTGAAGTTGTGAAGAGATGAAGATAAGCCAGGAGATGGAGCAACCACTGTAGACATCTAGAAACTACTAGAAAATTCAGCTGAGAAAGAGGGTTGGCTGACCCCTGGTGGAGAGATGTAACTTTTCTCTGTAATAATGGGCTGCTGCACTGTGGCTTTGTAGTCTCTTTTTACAGTCATCTTTTCACTTGTCTTCGCCACAGCATCTCGGTTCAACACTATTGGGCATTCAGCGAATGAGCCTCCCCCCCCCAAAAAAAAAAAATCAGAAGGCTGTTGATGTTAAAAATGAAATTACTGACAGGTCATCACACCAATCAGACACCAAGTGGGCAGAGACAAGCAACTGAAAATAGACTAGTGGCTTTACAGATCCCAGAGCAGGGCCCGGTTTCCCAAAGGCATCTTAAGTTGCACCACTGATACATAGCGTTTATGCAAATTGAACAGACCTCAAGCCTCGAGGTTAACAAAGAAACATTTATCTGAAAGATATTTTTTTTTATCACTACAAAAAGTACAGTACATTTTGTGCTTTCAATACTGACTCTAAAAGATTATAACATCCTTCATTGTTTTAAATTGTACTACAATTGGCACAGTGTAAAAAGATTAAATAGGAAATGTCTGCAATTCTGATGGCTTATGCATGAGCAGATTTTATTTTTTTAACTATTCACCGTTTCCAGTTTTGGATAGCACCAATGTGTGTTGAATACATGGCAGGGCAACATGTTGTCCCACCCATAGAAATAAAATGAGTAGAATGGGCTTGGAACTTCTCACCGTGGCAATTTGACTAGTAAACTCATTCTAGTTCTATGGTCACACCACTGTAAGGTAAGATGTTTAAAACATGCGAAGGTGTAATTATACAGTAGCAACTTGCAAAAAAATCCAAATACCACGGAATAGTCCAAGTTCAATACATTTATTTATGAACCATTCAATTTCAACTTCACTCAAGAGATGGACTTATAAATTACAATGTTTGTCTGTCATTCAAGTAGTCTAAACTACTTCCAAATCAAACAAGGCTTTAGTTTTGCAACAGAGTTGTGCTGTTAATGTAGGATCGTTGAAAGAAGAGTTCATGAGAAAGAGAACATAAAATCTTAAATTCTAAAACCATTAGAATTACATTTAAATCAATAATGTCTCATTTGGATAAAAAAAAAATGTGGTTGATCAACCGATATAAATTGTAGTACAGTGAATTTGACAAAAAAAAGCCAATCATTTAATTAAAAAGGGCAATGAAACTTTTTGCACAAGAAAAGACAAACAATGTCACCATTTAAACCACACACACACACACACACACACACACACACACACACACACACACACACACACACACACACACACACACAAATGAAATGGGAAAGTGCAAATTGTTACCACCTGCCAAACCATAAGATACTTTTTTGAATTTTGCAATTTGTTACTTAGCCTATTTTTATGTCAGTAATGCATAAATTGGCTGTCAAGTATGAAAGATCAGTCAAGTTTTATCAACATAAAGAATAAGTTCATCATGTCAATGTACACAGTAACACCAGTTATACAGTTTTTGACCTCTAAAATATACACTATGCTATACAGTCAACATCTCAACCTTACCCTCCGCAATCCCTTTTCTATTCATCACAAGCACAGCAATAAAATGAAAGCCTTTGACAAATAAAAACTAAAATGTTAAAAGTTCCACAGGTTTTATAAGGCAAGAATTTGTTCTCATCTTATACCCACTGCAAACTGTTTTGGTAATACACCAAGTCATTGATTTCTGAAGATGTTACGTTTCATGTTAACACAATAGAAAGGCACAGGGCAGCAGTCTCCTGATAACCCCGATGTAGCCTCGTGAAGTTAGTCAGAGTTGAAGATGCCCTTTGTGGCTCAATGGACAGTACAGAACAAAGAAACAAGCTTAGCAATTGACTAGCCTTGGACGCCAGGCTTCACTTGTTGGACGCCAGGCTTCGCTTGTTGGACGCCAGGCTTCGCTTGTTGGACGCCAGGCTTCGCTTGTTGGACGCCAGGCTTCGCTTGTTGGACGCCAGGCTTCGCTTGTTGGACGCCAGGCTTCGCTTGTTGGACGCCAGGCTTCGCTTGTTGAAAGCCCGTGACAGAGGCTAGCAGTCGACTGACTGATACTTATTCAAGCTAAGATATAGTGACTCAGTATAGGAGCCTCCGTGATATCAGCCAATAAGATAATCAGTTTATCAGAAGTCAATTGTTCCATATTACAAGTATTGTGTTTGCTTGCCATTTAAATAATGATTATTTACAATTCATTACTGTATGGTGCACTATAGTGAATACACACGTTTAAAGGTAAATATCTACACCAGTTTACCTTGTCTTGTGGCTGCGCAGACATATAACCGTAAGCCCGGTGAATAGCGTTACAGTTAAACAGGAGTTCCTTTTCTTTACACGATCGATGAGATCACTGTCATTCCCGCTCATACATCCAAGGACTTCGAATATTGTCCAGAAATAAACAGCTTGTCCGTTTTGTTGGTTCAGTTTGCTGCTGATATGTTTGTTGCACATCCTTTTTCGTTCCATACCAATTCAAAGTGGGTTTTAAAAGGGATTTCTTCCAGCAAGTCTGAAAGCTCGTAACATAGCAGTGAGCCGTTAAAACAAACCTAGAGATGTGCGGGGACAGAAACGTACGATGACCGATCGATCGCAGCTCTGAAAGTAAGTGCAGCAATAGAGGTGCAGGCATTTGTTTGCCTGAAGTGAGCTGTACTTGCTGGCAGTATTGTATTGTTTGAATAGTTGTTGATCTGAATTGTATCATGAAAAATGGTGGTTAGAGGAAGTCAGTTTCACATCGACTACCCAGGAGACATATATGCACTATATAGGGAATAGGGTGCCATTTGGGACATACACCGAGCCTGGTCTCAGATCCTTTTGCACTGTCTTTCCAACTCCTACGGTCATTGTCACATGAGGAGTTGGCAAAACGGCATAAACAGATCTGAGACCAGGCTAAGAGAGACAGGACAGATTATGGAAGGACAAGGAAAGGTTAAAGTGCATGGCGGGAAGCTTCCAGCTCGTCTCATTGGCTCCACGGTCCCATCCTGACAAACATGACGGACTGTGGACCCCTCAGGTGAAAGGAGAGCGCAAGGTACAGGCTGAACTAAAAACAAACCATGGAATGGATTGAGACGATAAACAAATCTCTACAGTTTTTGTCTCCCTCTACAAAACAAGATGCACAAAAATCATTATTTCTGGGGATAAAATCATTGATCGGAGTAGTCGGGAGAGAAGAGGGGAGAGAGAGTGGATGAGGGTATTGGCAAACGTCTCCTTGATAGGTGGACCTAAATGTCAATCAAAGAGAAGTAACCAATCCTATTCCTCCTCTGTCAGAGAGAGGTGAGGAGTGGTTGGATAAGCACCAGTAAGAAGCAGCTCAACCCCATGCAGACGGACATGCTGTAGCTTCACTCCCACCCAAAACCTCAATAAACATAGTAGAGTAGACTCTGGCCAAGAGAGAGAGAGAGAGCACGCACTTAGGCAGAAGACAGTGTAACAGGGTGGCTAAACTAAGTCCAAGCCCATTCACCATCGCCACTCCTGTTCTGCCACGCTGTGAATGTGAGAGGTCCGTTCTCAGGAGGAGCAGTCCATCCCACACCCCCGCCTCTCTCTCTGTCCATCAACTCATTCTTAGAGCCTCTACACACCCTCGCCTCCCCCCCAGTGGACTCCCATAGCCAGCCTTCACTCTAGTGGACCCCCATAGCCAGCCTTCACTCTAGTGGACCCCCATAGCCAGCCTTCACTCCAGTGGACCCCCATAGCCAGCCTTTACTCCAGTGGACCCCCATAGTCAGCCTTCACGCCAGTGGACCCCCATAGCCAGCCTTCACGCCAGTGGACCCCCATAGCCAGCCTTCACGCCAGTGGACCCCCATAGTCAGCCTTTACTCCAGTGGACCCCCATAGCCAGCCTTTACTCTAGTGGACCCCCATAGTCAGCCTTCACCCCAGTGTGTCTGGCCCTCCTGTCTGGCCCTCCTCCTCACATCTCACATGTTATAGGCCACGTAGATGGGGTCCAGCTGGTCGGCCAGGAACGAGTCCCGGAGGTGCATCCTCTGCTTCTCTCCCCGGGAGTTGATGGGGATGACGCCCGGGTCCACGACGACCACCACCCCCACGATCAGGTGGTGCTCCTCCAGAACTACGTTGGTCACCAGAGGCACCAAGTCCAGGGCCTCCTGCTCCGACCCGGCCAGCTCAGCCACTACAACCAGGAGGTTGGTCCATGTGAACACAGCACTGAGAGACAGACAGAGAGACAGACATGCACAAATAGTCAGTCATTATTCAAGTTTAACTTTCAACTGTGGTTCCAATGGCTCAGTGGGTTAGAGCAGTGGTTCTCACACCTTTTGACCCACGACCTGCAGTAGTTCAAAGCTTGCGACACCCCACGCTCAATCGCTGCGGAAATGTAGCCTGTCATTACAGCCATAAATTGCGATGCATTTTCAAAACGCAAGATACAGAAATAAACTGCGTTTTATACCTGCATTTTTAGCTGAAAGTCATTCATGTTAGCAGCCAATATCAACTAGGGATATCATGTCCCTTCTCTGGAGTCCAGAGGAACCAGAATTATACAGGCTATCTGTACATAGCGGAGGTTGCAGGTTTGGAAGGAAAGCAGGTTCCGTCTGCACCGTGTGCTATCACTTTGGACGGCCGCCTGCCTGCAGATACTCGTTGACAACTGGGGAGCCCTTTTATTCCTCACAAATTTCTATTTTATTTGTATTTATTACACCTTTATTTAACCAGGTAGACTAGTTGAGAACAAGTTCTCATTTACAACTGCGACCTGGACAAGATAAAGCAAAGCAGTGCAACACAAACAACAACACAGAGTTACACATGGAATAAACAAGCGTACAGTCAATAACACAATAGGAGAAAAAAAAAAAGTTGACATACAGTGTGTGCAAATGGTGTGAGGAGGTAAGGCAATAAATAGGCCATAGTAGCGAAGTAATTACAATTTAGCAGATTAACACTGGAGTGATAGATGAGCAGATGATGATGAGCAGATGATGGTGTGTAAGTAGTGATACTGGTGTGCAAAAGAGCAGCAAAGTAAATAAAAACAATATGGGGATGAGGTAGGTAGATTGGGTGGGCTACTTACAGATGGACTATGTACAGCTGCAGAGATCGGTTATCTGCTCAGATAGCTGATGTTTAAAGTTAGTGAGGGAGATATAAGTCTTCAGCTTCAGCGATTTTTGCAATTCGTTCCAGTCATTGGCAGCAGAGAACTGGAAGGAAAGGCTGCCGAAGGAGGTGTTGGCTTTGGGATGACAGTGAGATAAACCTGCTGGAGCGCGTGCTACGGGTGAGTGTTATGGTGACTAGTGAGCTGAGATAAGGCGGAGCTTTACCTAGCAAAGACTTAAAGATGACCTGGAGCCAGTGGGTCTCAAGGCGGCCAGTTTTATTGCTTCTTTAATCAGAACAACAGTTTTCAGCTATGCTAACAATTGCAAAAAGGGTTTTCCAATGATCATTTAGCCTTTTAAAATGATAAACTTGGATTAGCTAACACAACGTGCCATTGGAACACAGGAGTGATGGTTGCTGATAACGGGCCTCTGTACGCCTATGTAGATATTCCATTAAAAATCAACCGTTTCCAGCTACAATAGTCATTTACAACATTAACTATGTCTATACTGTATTTCTGATCAATTTGATGTTATTTTAAATCAACAAAAATATTCTTTTTTTTCAAACACAAGGACATTTCTAAGTGACCCCAAACTTCTGAACGGTAGTGTATGTATGAAAAATATGTATTCACACTCGCGACCCCCCCAAATCCTCCTTGAGGGGGGTTGAGACGCCCACTTTGAGAACCACTGGCTTAGAGCATGGTATTGTGGGTTTATAGCAAAAATATATGTCACTGTCAAACACAGCTCTGGGAGACAAGAGAGACGGCGACCACAACAGTCACACATCAGCTACAACAGTCAGCTTCAAAACAGTGCGAGTTACAGCTTCGGGATCCTAACTTTCATCTGTGTGCATAATCCAATCGGTGTGACTCGTACTCAGACCAGAGGCAGCCACAAACAGTCACCACAATCACATTCAGCCCATTCATTGAAACTGTGTGTGCTATTGGTGCCACTCAGAGACAGCAGCTATACATGTGTCTATATCATAGTGCTGCACGCTGTGCATGTATGCATGCACCCATCTTACATCTCAGTGATTCTGCGGTGTGTATATACACAGTATACACACTCCGTGAAGCATGTAGGTACTGTGTGTGACAACACCGGTCAGCGTGCATTTACCGTGTGTGTGTCTGAGCAGACAACAGAACAGACCGGTGTGTATCGTACCTCTCAGCGATGCTGCGGTGTGCCCGGGACACAGAGGTCTCGATGTCGATGGGGTGGTAGCGAAGCCCCCTGAGCTCCAACGTCTCATCCAACTGGCCCACCACAAACAGGGCGTCATGCCGATCTAAGAAGGGGGGGAAAAAGATGGTTCTGGTTGGAAAGCGCTATAATCCTTCATAACTGAATGATCAATCAACTGACTAAACACGCCTTGCATGACTAAGTGGAACTTCTCAGATTGGTTTAGTGTAGCAAACTGACGCCCAGGGTGAGAATCGCCACAATCCCAAGAAAGATATCTGACTTGGGAGAGTCCATAACATGCTCAATGCTAGGATGGTTACATTAGAAGGGTCCTTAACCTCCGGTGGACCCCAGTAGCTCGGTCCTCTTGACAAAGCCCAGGTATCCCGTCCTGGCCCACAGGGTGTGGGGCTCCCCGAAGCTCAGCCGTGTGTTGAAGTGGTCCGCCTGCAAGCTCTCCTCTCCATAGATGGTGTAGTAGCCACTGGAACTGTGGGGACTCTGAACCCAGATCTAAACAGAGAGAGGGAGAGGGAAATATGCAAAGGAGGTAGAAAAAAGAAAGCAAAGTGAAAGGCAAGGAAATGGGGGATGGGATTTGAACGGATAGTGGATTCGTTTAAAAAAGGACAAGAAACTGGGTGGAATCCTCTGTGCAATAACACCATTTTCAGCCATTCCTCAATGCTGCCATGCCTTCAACTCTAGTGCCTGTCTGCCAACTCACCTCTCCAAGATGGGAATCCCCCAGCGGTCCCCTGGTCTCTGGGTTCACGATGATCACCCTCACCCCTGGAAGAATCTGGAGACAAGAGGTTTGGGTTAAGGTTAACAGACAACCCCACAGTTTCATCAATCTCAACAATGTTTTTGAACAAGTCCACTGGTTCTTCAGTACAGTAGCTCGATGACTGAACATGATGACAGGACAGCATGTGTAACCTGACCACTTAGCTACCCTGATCAACAGTGACACAGCCACATACTGTCAGAAACCCCGGGGATACTTACAGTGCCTGACTCCATGAGGGAAAGACTCTGGGGGGCACCTCGCTCCACCAACCTCACCCTGGAACAGACACGGACAAGACAGACAGGGAATGAGACTAACTATGTCTCCGACACAAAGTGAAACACAACACTAGTAAATTGCATTCTACTATGGTCTCTGGCTCGGCAGTGTAGGCCACATAAAACATCTGAGCTCTAGTAAATGACAGCTATGCCTCGTCTTACCTGTCATGGCGGAGGGACTTCATGTCTACATAGACGGTGGAGGGGTCTGGTCCAGCAGTTCCCTAACACAGAAACAGAGAGAGGATTTTAAGCTGTATGTTTACCTGAGGTTAACCCCTGTAAATAGACCTAATGACGCAGTAAATTAGTAGCTGTGGGGTTGTATATTTAGTCTAATGAGTGGTTGTGTGAGACAGGGGTGAAGTTCAAAGAAAGAAAGAGAGAGGGAGGGAGGGAGAGAAAGAGAGAAAATGAAAGAAAGAGGAGGTACATGGAGATAGAGAGCACATGAGAGGGAGAGGGTTAGACATCATACATGGGGAGAGCCAGAGAGAGAGAAAGAGTGTGTGCTGGGGCCCACCTGTAGGCAGATGGCTAGGTTGACCCTGGATCCGAAGGCTGTGCTGACCGCGCGGGGGGAGAGACCCAGGTCTTTAAACAGCTTGGAGAAGGACTGGGTCAGGGTCAGCCGGGGACGCTCCTCTGCTATCACCACACAGCTCCTCACACACGACAGGTTCACACCCCGCGCCTGGAAATATAAAACACATACAGGTGACATCGCAATACAGAAATACACACAGGTTGGAAACAGACAAAACACACATTCAGCCACTGATGCCATGCGGTGGTTAAGAAGTATCCTTTCATGACCCAAACTGTAATATTCTGGCTCAGATGGTTTGATTTGTCATATTGTCCTTCCCAGCACGGTTTCAGCAACTATGGTGGATTTGCAACCAGGCCATCATCAGTACAGCTCAACTTGGCTCGGCTCAGCTCAGTAGTGTGAAAAGGGTAAGTGTGTGTGTCCCTCACCTTGAGTGCGTCAGTCTGCGTTCCCAGGCCCTTGGTGCAGAGCTCCATGACAGAGTAGGAACAGAAGGTGTCTCTGATCTTGTACTGGCTCAGGGTGCTCAGCCACAGAGGCAAGGACAGCTCCAACTCCATAGGAGGGATCAGGATGGACTGGTGACCTGAGTAGACACTAGACACACCAACGGTAGAGTATTTAATTAGAATATATACTGAAATGTATCATCTTGCTATTACAATGCCCAACCTTACATACACACTCACTGGGATGGAAGCAGCTGGTCTTTCAAGTACTTGGATCGTTTGATTGAGCTTGTCTGAAGAGCTGAATGGGCGGGGTTTGCCCGATTCCATTGGTTACGTTGAGCCAGCCAGACAAGCTCAATCAAGCACAGATCAAGTATTTTCAAGAAAACCAATACTATTTGAACTATATTTCATTTAAGGACCAAAAAATTGACAGCTGTGCCATACAGGTTGCAAATAGCTGGGAAGAGATTTCCAATGTACTGATTCCATGGCACAACAACGCCAGATTCAAAACTTGAGAGTTTTCTATTTAAATGATCATACCAAATTCTTGCAACCAATAGAATATATATATGGGGGATACAACCATCCCAGCTCTGCAGATCTTGCTGCGAAGAGACAGAATCATTAGATCACTTGTTTTGGTACTGTCCATATGTAGCTTGTTTTTGGTCGCAGGTTCAGGAACGGCTGAAGAATGACAACACTTACTTGGAGCTAACTATGCAAATAGCACTGCTGGGTGATTTGAAAAGTCATAGTCAATCGATCAATAATATAATAACTCTTAGCAAAACATTTCATGTTTAATTTACAGTCTGTAGAAACTATGAGAACAGAAAGGTTCAGAACCTTTATGAAACATCCCAGCACAGTTGAAAAATATATGGCAAATAGAAATCAAAACTGGACGGTGTTCAGAGATAGATGGGAGGGGTTGAGTGGAGCTGATGGGCGGGGCTAAAAACAACAAGATAACTCATGTAAAATATACTGTGTTGGGAAAATGTATATAGGTTCAGAACTTTATTGAAACAGCACAGTTAAAAATATGTGGCAAATAGAAGATAGATGGGAGGGGTTGAGGGGAGCTGAAGGGTGGGACTAAAAATAACAAAGAAACAATATAACTAATGTGAAATATACTGTGTCCGTAAAATGTATTAAGTATGTATAAGCCGGAAGTAGAAGCCTAAGTATTGTTGTCCATTAGTTTACTCCAATTAGGGGAGGGAGGATGGGGTTACTGAAAAATAATAAGGAAAAAATATATATTTACCCAAAAATATATGGGGGATCAGAAATGATGCAGACAATTACATTGATAGACGCCACAATCTATCTGCAATATTAAAGCTGATCCACCCATTAAATAATAATAAAACATTGTTTTTATATATATCTATATAACATATATACACTGCTCAAAAAAATAAAGGGAACACTTAAACAACACAATGTAACTCCAAGTCAATCACACTTCTGTGAAATCAAACTGTCCACTTAGGAAGCAACACTGATTGACAATAAATGTCACATGCTGTTGTGCAAATGGAATAGACAACAGGTGGAAATTATAGGCAATTAGCAAGACACCCCCAATAAAGGAGTGGTTCTGCAGGTGGGGACCACAGACCACTTCTCAGTTCCTATGCTTCCTGGCTGATGTTTTGGTCACTTTTGAATGCTGGCGGTGCTTTCACTCTAGTGGTAGCATGAGGCGGAGTCTACAACCCACACAAGTGGCTCAGGTAGTGCAGCTCATCCAGGATGGCACATCAATGCGAGCTGTGGCAAGAAGGTTTGCTGTGTCTGTCAGCGTAGTGTCCAGACCATGGAGGCGCTACCAGGAGACAGGCCAGTACATCAGGAGACGTGGAGGAGGCCGTAGGAGGGCAACAACCCAGCAGCAGGACCGCTACCTCCGCCTTTGTGCAAGGAGGAGCAGGAGGAGCACTGCCAGAGCCCTGCAAAATGACCTCCAGCAGGCCACAAATGTGCATGTGTCTGCTCAAACGGTCAGAAACAGACTCCATGAGGGTGGTATGAGGGCCCAACGTCCACAGGTGGGGGTTGTGCTTACAGCCCAACACCGTGCAGGATGTTTGGCATTTGCCAGAGAACACCAAGATTGGCAAATTCGCCACTGGCGCCCTGTGCTCTTCACAGATGAAAGCAGGTTCACACTGAGCACGTGACAGACGTGACAGAGTCTGGAGATGCCGTGGAGAACGTTCTGCTGCCTGCAACATCCTCCAGCATGACCGGTTTGGCGGTGGGTCAGTCATGGTGTGGGGTGGCATTTCTTTGGGGGGCCGCACAGCCCTCCATGTGCTCGCCAGAGGTAGCCTGACTGCCATTAGGTACCGAGATGAGATCCTCAGACCCCTTGTGAGACCATATGCTGGTGCGGTTGGCCCTGGGTTCCTCCTAATGCAAGACAATGCTAGACCTCATGTGGCTGGAGTGTGTCAGCAGTTCCTGCAAGAGGAAGGCATTGATGCTATGGACTGGCCCGCCCGTTCCCCAGACCTGAATCCAATTGAGCACATCTGGGACATCATGTCTCGTTCCATCCACCAAAGCCACGTTGCACCACAGACTTTCCAGGAGTTGGCGGATGCTTTAGTCCAGGTCTGGGAGGAGATCCCTCAGGAGACCATCCGCCACCTCATCAGGAGCATGCCCAGGCGTTGTAGGGAGGTCATACAGGCACGTGGAGGCCACACACACTACTGAGCCTCATTTTGACTTGTTTTAAGAACATTACATCAAAGTTGGATCAGCCTGTAGTGTGGTTTTCCACTTTAATTTTGAGTGTGACTCCAAATCCAAACCTCCATGGGTTGATAAATTGGATTTCCATTGATTATTTTTGTGTGATTTTGTTGTCAGCACATTCAACTATGTAAAGAAAAAAGTATTTAATAAGATTATTTCATTCATTCAGATCTAGGATGTGTTATTTTTGTGTTCCCTTTAATTTTTTTGAGCAGTGTATATCACACACACACACACAACCAGCCAAAGGTTTTGTTATTTTTACTATTTTCTACATTGTAGAATAATAGTGAAGACATCAAAACAATGAAATAACACATATGGAATCATGTAGTAACCAAAAAAGTGTTAAACAAATCACAAGGGGCCAGTACAAAAAAAAATGCACGAAATGAAATGTATGCACTCACTACTGTAAGTCGCTCTGGATAAAAGCGTCTGCTAAATTTGATAAAATGTAAATGTAAAAAAAATTATATTTGAGATTCTTCAAATTAGCCACCCTTTGCATTGATGACAGCTTTGCACACTCTTGGCATTCTCTCAACAAGCTTCACCTGGGATGCTTTTCCAACAGTCTTGAAAGAGTTCCCACATATGCTGAGCACTTGTTGGCTGCTTTTCCTTCACTCTGCGGTCCAACACATCCCAAACCATCTCAATTGGGTTGAGGTCATCTGATGCAGCACTCTCCTTCTTGGTCAAATAGCTCTTACACAGCCTGGGGGTCTGTTGGGTCATTGTTGTGTTGAAAAACAAATGATAGTCCCACTAAGCCCAAACCAGATGGGATGGCGTATCGCTGCAGAATGCTGTGGTAGCCATGCAGGTTAAGTGTGCCTTGAATTCTAAATACATCACAGACAGTGTCACCAGTAAAGCACCCCCACACCATCACACCTCCTGCTCCATGCTTCACGGTGGGAAATACACATGCAGAGATCATCCGTTCATCTACTCTTTGTTTCACAAAGACACGGCGGTTGAACCAAAAATCTAAAATTTGGACTCATCAGACCAAAGGACAGATTTCTACCGGTCTAATGTCCATTGCTTATGTTTCTTGGCCCAAGCAAGTCTCTTCTTCTGATTGGTGTCCTTTGGAGTCATTAAAACTCGTTTTTCAACCACTACACAAATGTATTGTTAACAAACTATAGTTTTGGCAAGTCGGTTAGGACATCTACTTTGTGCATGACAAGTAATTTTTCCAACAATTGTTTACAGACAGATTATTTCACTTATTATTCACTATATCACAATTCCAGTGGGTCAGAAGTTTACATACACTAAGTTGACTGTGCCTTTAAACAACTTGGCAAATTCCAGAAAATGATGTCATGGCTTTAGAAGCTTCTGATAGGCTAATTGACATCATTTGAGTCAATTGGAGGTGTACCTACATTTACATTTACATTTAAGTCATTTAGCAGACGCTCTTATCCAGAGCGACTTACAAATTGGAGGTACCTGTGGAGGTATGTCAAGGCCTAACTTCAAACTCAGTGCCTCTTTGCTTGACATCATGGGAAAATCAAAAGAAATCAGCCAAGACCTAAGAAAAATAATTGTAGACCTCCACATGTCTGGTTCATCCTTGGGAGCAATTTCCAAACTCTTGAAGGTACCACGTTCATCTGTACAAACAATAGTACGCAAGTATAAACACCATGGGACCACGCAGCCGTCATACCGCTCAGGAAGGAGACGCGTTCTGTCTCCCAGAGATGTAAGTACTTCGGTGCGAAAAGTGCAAATCAATCCCAGAACAGCAGCAAAGGACCTTGTGAAGATGCTGGAAGAAACAGGTTCAAAAGTATCTATATCCACAGTAAAACAAGTCCTATGTCGACATAACCTGAAAGGCCGCTCAGCAAGGAAGAAGCCACTGCTCCAAAATCGCCAATAAAAAAGCCAGACTACGGTTTGCAACTGCACATGGTGACAAAGATTGTACTTTTTGGAGAAATGTCCTCTGGTCTGATGAAAGAAAAATATAACTGTTTGGCCATAATGACCATCGTTATGTTTGGAGGAAAAAGAGAGAGTCTTGCAAGCCGAAGAACACCATCCCAACCGTGAAGCACGGGGGGTGGCAGCCTCATGTTGTGGGGGTGCTTTGCTGCAGGAGGGACTGGTGCACTTCACAAAATAGATGGCATCATGAGAAGGAAAATTATGTGGATATATTGAAGCAACATCTCAAGACATCAGTCAGGAAGTTAAAGCTTGGTCGTAAATGGGTCTTCCAAATGGACAATGACCCCAAGCATACTTCCAAAGTTGTGGCAAAATGGCTTAAGGACAACAAAGTCAAGGTATTGGAGTGGCCATCACAAAGCCCTGACCTCAATCCTATAGAAAATTTGTGGGCAGAACTGAAAAAGTGTGTGCGAGCAAGGAGGCCTACAAACCTGACTCAGTTATACCAGCTCTGTCAGGAGGAATGGGCCAAAATTCACCCAATTTATTGTGGGAAGCTTGTGGAAGGCTACCCAAAATGTTTGACCCAAGTTAAACAATTTAAAGCCAATGCTACCAAATACTAATTAAGTGTATGTAAACTTCTGACCCACTGGGAATGTGATGAAAGAAATAAAAGCTGAAATAAATCATTCTCTACTATTATTCTGACATTTCACATTCTTAAAATAAAGTGGTGATCCTAACTGACCTAAGACAGGGAATTTTTACTAGGATTAAATGTCAGGAATTGTGAAAAACTGAGTTTAAGTAGTTTGGCTAGTTTGGCTAAGGTGTATGTAAACTTCCGACTTCAACTGTATATATACATGCACACTATTTGAAGCCAGGTCTTACCTGGAGAGGCACCACTGTACAAAGCCCAGGCCGCAGTAGGGGTCCAGACAGATGGCTATTTGGCGTGAGGAGTAGAGCTCACACTGTAGCTTGATGGAGCGACACAGAGTACTGACCGCCGAGTGGGACATCTGACGCATACACACCACAGACAGAGACAAAAAAAAGGGAGAGCGAGAGAGAGACAGAAGACAGAGAAAGAAAAGAGAGAGATGCATTTCAATATATAAATCTGCAAACAATTACTATGGTGTTTTCCGAGTGGATACAGTATTTAAGTGCACATATACATTGAGCAAATATACTTTTTGTCTATTCATGTTACTGCAGAGCCCTTACCTTGACCCCAGTCAGCATGCCTGTGGTGGACACACTGAAGTCCAGGTAGGCCAGCATCTCTGCTGTGGGGGGCTTGTAGAGCTGGGGGGGCCGCCTCCTGGGGAGGTCGTCTAGAAAGGGAGTGGGAGACTGAACTTAGGAAAAGACATGACCATCTCAAAAGGTACGACTCTCACAATTAAAAGCTGTTGCAATTCATTTCACTTCACTTCTCTCCTTGCGGTGAGCTTTGAATAGGTTACCACCAAATATTTCAGATCAGTACCTGTGTCTATGATAGTGGGCCAGGTCTTGACGTTGACGCTGGCAGCAGCCTCTCTGGACCTCAGGATCCTCATAAGGGGCTGGGTGGTTAGGATACAGGCTGCTTTACTCACCTTTAACACAGACAGAGACAGGGACGTTAAGAGTAGATGGGGGCTCATTTTTCAAGAACATTTCAGCGCTCACCAAAGTTTTCATAGTACAACTATATGCATGTCTACATTTGATGTTGCTCATTGAGGCCAAGCATCTTTTATAAACCTAAAAGGCTGTAGCTGACTCACGTCGATGATCATGCGGACGGTGGGCAGGGTAGCAGCCAGGTTCTGGGGGTGAGGGGGCCGCACTGTTACAGGGATCACCCCCGCGTACAGACAGCCATAGAACGCAGCTATCAGATCAATGCCTGGGGAGAGGGAGGGAGAGAGAGAGATGGGGTGGGGGCTTTTAACAATAGCATATAACTGACTATTCTGAGGACTAGATTTAATTGAGGTGAGGAAGGGCAGTCGTAGCAGTCAGGTGTGTGTGTGTGTGTGTGTGTATAGCTCCTCACCAGGGGGGTATAGCAACACTACGTTGTCTCCAGTGTTGAGGCCTCCTCTCTCCATCAGGGCTGAGGTTATCTTCTCTGCTCTCTTATGCAGCTGACTACACGTGGCCGTGCACACCGCTACCCCCTGCAGGATGGAGGTGGGGAAACAGATACCATATGCAACAGAACAGCTGCAGCTCAAATTCACAGGAAAGTCTAGCAATTGTGACTGACCGGGGTTCGAACCCTGATCTCCTGCATGGTACCTGACTGTCAGCCCACTGAGCTGAAGGCACCGCAAATCTTCCAGACGCCGTTACTCATCAAGCGAGTACGGTTCCAAACTACCTCCCTAACACGACCATGTTAATGCTTAGAAGCTCATAAAGAAAACGTGTGAACATGAATGTGTGTGTCGTACCTTAGCGTTGAGCAGCACATAGAGGACGTGGTCAGGGTCGGTCTGGGCTCTCCACTGTAAGGCTTCAGACAGAAACTGGTGCTGAGAGAGAGAGCGAAAGCGCGAGAGAGGAGAAAGAGAGCGAGGGAGAGGAGAGATAGAAGAGAGAGCGAGAGAGAGCCGAGAGAGGGGGTGAGCTGTGACAGCAGTCAGGATCATTCAATACTGATATTACGATTTCAGTTCAGGACTTTTCAGGGGCTGATCACACAACCAAAGACCAGGGTACAAGAACAGGACGCTAAGGGTCACTGCAACTGGGGAGGGAGAACAGTTACAGTAGCAGGCTAGCAGCCACAGTAAAAACACACACTGATATAGTGAGTTCTCTGTTGCTCCCTGGACGGTACCATGCTGAGCTTGATTCCCTTCTCAACACAAGGGTACACACACAAATGACTACCAGTGCAAAGCAGCACATCTGACAGAGGCAACATGAGCAGAAGCAACACCCAGCTCAGCTAGCGGTAGACTTACCATCATGGTGGGCCAAGAACAGAGCTACCAGCGCCACCGACAGTAGAGACAGAACACAACACAACCTTAGGACAGGAAACCAGCAATAGTCACCCCTCCCTGACTCCATACCAGACATAAGGATCCTGCGTGGCCAATCTCTTTCGTACAACAATAAGGTTTAGTCAATGCTGGTATAATCAGTTGTGATGTGGTTTCTTCCAGGCGTAAGTCTGTTTAGGAGAGAAGACAGACAGTAGGGACCAGCCTCACCAGGTACGTTAAGGTCTTACCTTCCTGACCAGGCCTTCTTCCTCCAGCACTCCCAGCTCTCTGCCTGCAGCCTGGGCCATCCTCTTCCCCGCTACCAGGTTACCAACCATGATAGAGGCCGGGCCCACACCAACTATACAGGATAGGAGGATGGGAGAGTCAGAGATACACAAAGACTGAGACATTAGGCTAGCCAATCGTTGTCGCCCTGTTCTGTATACAAACACACAAGAGTTCAAGATGCGAGATACAATCCCGAATCACGGGAACTGAACTTCCCCCAACATTCAGGACAGCCCATCATCTTTACCTGGTTGTTTCTGTCGTGGTTTGGGAAGGTTGGTGACACAGGTGTGTGGACAGAGGAGGATGTTACATGGGTGCAGGTTCCCCTCTAGGAAGTTCTGTTTGGTCTCAGAGATGTGGATCCCTCCCAGCGGGGTCTTGGGTAACGTGTTGGCCGGCACCAGGGCCAGACAGTACAAACCCACCTGATGAATACTGTCTATTGCCTACAGAGGAAAACACAGCACAAGTGTTATGTTTAGCTAGGTGTACTAACTAACTAACAGTGTACATATCGATAGAAGATAGTATACCCAGCTGATGCTATTCGAGATGAATGCATAGATGACATGGTGACAGGGTACCTGTAGTACTCTGCTCATCCACTGGAAGCTGTCCTCTTCACTGGCATCAGGCCTCTGCTCAGCTACAATCACTATCCTCTCATCATAGAACACGGTCACTGAGAACACAGCGATCCTACACAAGGGGAGAGAGAGATTAGAGAGAGGGAGAGAGGGTCAGTCGGCAATAACACACAACCCTGTGAACTACCATCACACACACACACACACCAAAAGCAACGTACTCTGACAACACAACACACAGTACATCAGGGAACACCGTTACAGAGAACACACTGATCCTGCCCCGGTGCCGAGGGGAAGGACAGCGCGACCCCACACAGCACGGCACGCTTTCATACCACGCCCTCACGCCGCCCTCTTACCTCACTTAAGGTCAGCACAACACGGAGATTACATTTGAAACGGATCCAAAACGTTTCCTCCGGTGTCGTGCCTACTCAACAGGACGCGGAGGCTTCTGTATATCTCACCTCCCTCCTCAAACCACAATTCTACAAAGGCACACTTGAACACAGGATGTCACACAAGAAACCTGAGCCCCCTGACACCCACCTCCCCCGGTAGACAGTTTTAACAGGCTCCACGGCCAGGGCGGTGGCCACCAGGTCATCAGCATTGTGTCGTCTACCACTGACCGTCAGGAGCCCCTCGTTCTTTCCCACTACAAAGACCAGACTGCCCTGTGGAGAGAGAGGGAGAAGATCTTCACCTACTGCACATCGACAGACTAAAGAAGCCAATTCTAGATAGACAGGTTTTTTTTTCTATTCCTCCAGATCAGTAGAGAGCCTGGTCCCAGATCTGTTTGTGCTCTTGCCAACTCCATCGGTGTCAAGCCAAACTGTCTGGCCTCACTGCAAACTATAAGTGTGAACTTTTTAATCATTCAGCCAGACTGTACGGCAGGACAATTCCATAAGGATTTGGCAAGAGAAAGGACTGGCACCCAGGCTAGCTCAGTATGGCAAGTCCTACAATTTGGAGGCAAGTCCAAGGGGGACTCAATGTGGTCTTACCGGCCCTACGAAACCCAGCAGGCCAGTCCTAGTGAAGAGGATCTCTCCCAACGGAGCTCCAGCCTGGTTGACAGGAATCACCTGAACAGAAGACAGAGGGACACGTTCAGTTAGGGGGTTTACGGGAGGGGCCTGTATATTAAATATATTTCATAATGACCATCATTTCAAAAACATCACATAAACAACACTTTTAACGGTCAACACAACTCCTCAACTCAGTTTAAAGAGTAGAGACCATAGGCAACCATGCCCAGTGAAGAATAAAGGTTGGGTAGAGCTTTTAGAAGTGTAACGCTCTGACAGAGGGGTCTGTTTTTTAGGTTGATGGCTACACAACCGTGCCAGTACACCACACTGCGGCCAGAGACGCAGAGGCATGATGAGAGAGTTCAGTAAACAGTCCTCTCCTGACCTCAAAGGTGTTCTTGGTGACTCCAGGCAGGCCGTAGTACATGGTTCCTCCAGCCCTGGAGTTCAACACTATCTCTCCGATCTCATCTGTCTTACAGAGCTGCGGAGGGCCGTCTGGCTTCACGATACACATCAGGGCTAAAACACAAGAGGACAATGACATCAGAGCTGAAACACAAGAGGACAATGACATTAGGGCTAAAACACAAGAGGACAATGACATCAGAGCTGAAACACAAGAGGACAATGACATCAGAGCTGAAACACAAGAGGACAATGACATCAGAGCTGAAACACAAGAGGACAATGACATTAGGGCTAAAACACAAGAGGACAATGACATCAGAGCTGAAACACAAGAGGACAATGACATCAGAGCTGAAACACAAGAGGACAATGACATTAGGGCTAAAACACAAGAGGACAATGACATCAGGGCTAAAACACAAGAGGACAATGACATCAGAGCTGAAACACAAGAGGACAATGACATCAGGGCTAAAACACAAGAGGACAATGACATCAGAGCTGAAACACAAGAGGACAATGTCATTAGGGCTAAAACACAAAAAGCACACACACATAAGAAACTAACTTCCGAAGCTTCTTTGGGTCCAAGATAAGCGCGATATAAAATCAATGTATTATTGAAGCAATGACTCGAACACTGAACCAAGTAGACTTAACACCAGGGAAGAGACATTGACATGACAGTAAAAGCCCCACTGTTAAAGTAAGTCAGTGAGGAACAACTGTTAAAGGGAATTGAACCGTAACAGTACACAGAACGTGTGTACTGTAGTGTAGTGCACGGTGAAGTCAGTTCGCTGACCTCCAGGCATGACATGGCCCACGTCCTGTACAGTGAGGGCAGAGTTTTTATCCTCTGTGTTGACCCTGATGACCCCATGACTCAGACCGCCCATGGACAGGATGGCTCTGGCTGGGAGGGCTGCACCACGGGCACCAGGCCTGGAAGGGGAGGGAGGGAGGGTGGGGGAGATGGAGAGCGAGGGAGAGTAAGGGCAAAGAAAATACGGAGTGTGAGAGAGCTATGGAGACATGAGACATACGTTTCTCAATTGATGTGAAGAAGATTACTTTATTGTTCATATACTACATGAGCACTGGAAATGGGTTGGGTGTACGTTTCCTTAGAGGTTGTGTATATAAAAAAAATAAAACCCATTTTGTTCACAGCTACTGGTGCACCATATAATTCACATATATAATAATTCATATATAATAATTCATATATATATATGAATTATATGAATTATATGGTGCACCAGTAGCTGTGAACTGGTGTATAGTGTAGTACCTGCGGATAGCCACAGTGAGGGCTTCAGGAGAGGAGGCACAGGGGCAGATGACCTCCGGCTTTAACCCGTGAGACTGGAACACGTTGAGAAAGGCGTCGCACGACGACACGGACCCTGAAAGATATCACAAATACAGTGAGTGTGTGTCAATATTCACGCACAATGCAAACGTTTCTATACTTCCAATGTACTTTGGTAAGGTTAGATACAGTGCAACCTGTAATCCAATTGAGAATCTGTGGTATGACTTAAAGATTGCTGTACGCCAGCGGAACCCATCCAACTTGAAGGAGCTGGAGCAGTTTTGCCTTGAAGAATTGGCAAAAATCCCAGTGGCTAGATGTGCCAAGCTTATAGACATACCCCAAGAGACTTGCCGCTGTAATTGCTGCAAAAGGTGGCTCTACAAAGTATTGACTTTGGGGGGGTGAATAGTTATGCACGCTCAAGTTCTGTTTTTTGTGTTGTTTGTTTCACAATAAAAAAATATTTTGCATCTTCAAAGTGGCAGGCATGTTGTGTAAATCAAATGATACAATCCCCCCCAAAAAAATCTATTTTAATTTGAGGTTGTAAGGCAACAAAATAGGAAAAATGCCAAGTGGGTGAATACTTTTGCAAGCCACTGTATGATTGTTGACTGGCGGATGCACTGTAGCTTACAAATACTAAATCACAGTGTACCTTTGTAAGGACAAATAATAGTCTTGCGAATAGATAAATAAAGCAAGCATGCTTCATGGCTGCCATGTATATACGACTCACAGGAAAGGTTAAGGAGTGGTCCCTATGAGTGTGTGTGTGTGTGTGTGTGTGTGTGTGTGTGTGTGTGTGTGTGTCCAAAGCGTCCATGTGTCTGTAGCCCGCGCACGTGTGTGTGACTCACAGGGGTTGGCTCCATCGGCTACTATGAGCATGCGTATGGACGACAGGTTGGTGTCTCTCTGGTCCCTGTGAGCCATCATAGCCCAGTGGAGGTCACGACACTTCACCAAGGCGACACGTGCTGCAGGGAGGGAGGAACAGTAGGGACAGCTCAGCCTCTCACATATAGCAATTAATGACACAAGCGCTAATGCCAATTCCACACATTTAGGTTGCGTTCATTAAGGCACAAAATGGAAGAAACGTTCCAAAACAGACTGAAACAGAGGTAATATCTGAATTTGCTCAATAAGAAAGGCTTGTTTTCATTTTCCAGCAGACAACATCTGAAAACATTTTGCTACAATGTCTCCTAATGAACCTGACCCGATTTACCTAATCCATAGCATGCAGTTTAGGATGCTAGTCTCTATGCAGTTTACAATACAAATGCTAACTGTAGCCTTACCTTTGTGTATGTGGACCCTCTGCACCCAGGACATGGGACAGGCCTTCATGACAGCGTAGGGTACAGTGATGGTGTGGATCCTGTTCATCACACTGGTTAACACCCCATGCCACAAACCCATGTCCTTCTTACAATCTAGCACGTTGACCAACGTTTCTCCTGAGAGAGAGGACACACACACTCAATTGAAATACTTGATTTCAATCCACAAATCACATTACAGTCACGAAGGATTCCAACAGTTACACGGACACTTAAGGATACCGAAAGCAGCTTCTCCATATAGCTAGGCTGCCACAGGGCATTTGATAATAGCTTTATACCACACGATAAGTCTGTAGGCTACAATAAAACGAAACTAATTATGGACAGGGAAACACCGTGTTCCAGGAACAGTCTTGCTGCCTGCCTCTGTGGATTCCCCTCACAGGATCTAATGTTCTCTGAGACACAGAGGGTAAAGTTCCCTTTGTCTAACAGATGATCTGAGTAGAGAGAGGAGAGAAGAGAGAGACAGAAAGAGACAGAGAGCGTACAGGAGAAGAGACCTCAGGCCTGATCAATTATTTAACCTGAGCGTGAGTATTCGTGGTGAAGACAAGAGTAACAACATCACCCTAACCTCCTCCAAAGGTTCCAGTTCCTTTAGCTTCTTCATGTTCCTCCTTGCATAATTAACAAACTCGTTTTGGGTCATCTCTGTGTATCTAGGCTACTAAGAGTGCTTGAGTAGATAAATTGTCACTAAAACATTTGTACATTTTAGTCATTTTTAGCAGACGCTCTTTATCCAGAGCGACTTACAGTAGTGAATGCATGCATTTCATACATTTTTTCTCTGTACCGGTCCCCCGTGGGAATTGAACCCCCAACCCTGGTGTTGCAAACACCATGCTCTACCAACTGAGCCACACAGGAACAATGTGTCGGTGTGTGTTTTTCATGTACTGACCTTCACAGTAGTTGCAGGCCTGTGTCAGGGCCTGGCAGTGTGTCAACAAGGCTATCTTAGACACGGCTACTCCCATCACTGTCCCCTCTTTACTGGCCTTATACTGGAAGAGCAGAACACACACACACATAATCAGTCATAGAGTTAAATGAATTCACAAAATAAATCTGCGATACACAACATAAACAGAAAGACAAACGAGCATAATTAATATTATTATTATTATTATTTTTTTTAATCTGTCAAATACACACATAAATGGTCTGAATACTTCCCACAAGGACGCTGGTCTCACCTCGATGTAAGCTGTGTCTGTGTTGGCGGTGGGGATGTGGGGCTGCCAGTCTTTAGAGGGCTTGGTCAGGTACTTGGTGTCTGTCACAACCCACTTCATACGGGGCCAACCTGGGAGGCAGAACAACAACATCATCAGCAGACACAGGACAATACCAGAAGCCCGTTTGACGACTGGACAAAGATCCAGTGTGGATCAAAACCTTGTAGCTTTGAAAAAGGTGGCATTAGGACCATTTGTGTAGGCCTCGTTTCGTTCATATGGGACAACGGATGTACAAATGTACATCTACCCACAGATAAACAGTATAATGAGCAACGGGCTCCTCCTAATGTGCCTAGCTAATGAGTCCCAGAGAGAGAGAGAGTGAGTGAGTGGGGTGACAACTGCAGTGGAGCATTTTGTGGTGTGTGCTGACCTTTGAACTGCATGATCTCTCCCTGGGGTGTCTTGGGCAGTCCTTTGAGACAGATCTCGCTAGTCAGGGCCAGGCCTACCCCACAGCTGCCCAATAGGAACCCAATCTGAAGACTGCCTGCGTCCTGGGATGTGAAACACAAAAGGTAACCATTACAAATTGACAGGAAATCTATACTGCCACTATTGGTCTGTAATGAGACAGGTGACCACTTGGATCTAGCCATGTTGTTTGTGTTGCTATAGCTGGTAAGAACTGGCCCATGTCTACTGCATAGTGACTGAAAGCTGGATTTATGCTACTCTGATTTCATTTGGTTATTTGTCAGGAACCAAATATTCCATGAGATTGAGCTACATAGCTAACTAACGATGTCACTATAAAACACTCAACATCCTTGTCCCTTACCTGTCTAGACAGTGGCACCTCTATGGGTACAGGGATGACCTCTGCTAGGAGACAGCCATAGAAGGCCACCCAGAACATAGCAGGGTCACTGTTGGGGTACACCAGCGCCACCTAGGGGACATAGACACGCAGTACAGTTTCAGAAAGAGCACCACACGTCACAACGGGAACATCTTACATAGTGTATTGTGTCGTCTGTGCATGTGCAATGTATCTAGAAGACACGTTTCACGTTTTTGAATAAAGATCAATCAGTTTTGACCACGTACCCTATCTCCAGGTCTCAGGACAGGCTCGTTCTTGGTGCCAAGTTTGTTCAACAGAGTGTAGGCCAGTTTCAGACTGCGGCTCCACAGTTTACCTGAGGGAGAGAGAGAGAGATACATACACCGTGGTCACAAGAGCAATTTCTAAGAGGAGACTAAAATGACTTGAGCTCTCCATAGATTGACTGCGAGGAGTGTGATCTTTTGTGTCGATGAACTACGTAGCACAAGTCATAAACTAAAGAGGTCAGATCTGAGACACCCGCAATCCTCCTCCCACCTCGGCAGCAGCGTCCTCCAGGTCTGTGGGTTTCGTGTTGCACTTGTAATGACTGGGAAGGACCCTACCATGTTGCGTGTAGAACACCCACGTTTCAGGAAATCGTTCGCGAGCTATTGATTGTTTGAAGGCCCGAATGTCTGGCGAATATCGAAACTCAAGCCAACTTGACCACGTTTTTTTTCACCAAGTGTTTCGCTTTGGATGTTTCTATGTGCTCTAACGCGCACCTGTCTGGTAAGGTTGAACGCCTCCTCTCCTACTCAGCCTCCCAAAAAAAGCTTCTCCCAAGCAGGTGTGACACCTACTCCCGTTGCCTGCGGCACTGCTGTTTGGATCCCACCCATCGATCTGTCCCCCGTCTGCCCTGGTCTGTCTCCCCGTCTGGTACAGGTACCCCTGGCACACTCCTCTCCCCCCCCCTCCCCACCCCCCGAGCGCTCGCTGGCCTCCAGCACAAACGCACATACACCGCAGACTTTGGACTGATCAGAATTTTATGTAGGCTAATTAACTTGTGAAGCTTATTATATGAACTTACTCAAACGCTTTAATTAACAAGTATAGGCCTACTATTTATTTATTTTATCTCATACTTTTATAGCCTACTGGACTCATAGAGCTACTCTCTCAAGTTCATTTGTTGGGGTGAGTGACTCTTTGAACTTACAATGGCAAGCCCCAAGTCATTTATTATTTTCATGTGCTTTACGCTACTTGCCCCATGACTCCTGCGTGCTTTGTTGACTACGAACTGGCTTGTTTACCCGACCGTGGGACAGACAATGTTTGTTCCCCACACTCGCGACTTGACTTTCTACTAGTTACACGGACTCTTGGCCTCCCATCCTATTCTAACCACCTCTCGCCGGCTTTGTATTCATGTTACCTGATGAAATTGCTGTACAATACAATCTTGTTACCATCTGATGCACATTCAAATGTCATAGAAAATCCACACTGCAGAGCTCTCCCTGTCTTCTGCCGTGCCCTGTTTGTATTACTGTTGATGATATCTGGAAATGTGCATGTACAACCTGGCCCATCTACTGTTGCTATCCCCAATTCTGACTTGTGCTCTGACATCTACTTCACTGATGTCTGCTCTCGTAAAAGCCTGGGTTTTCTGCACACTAACACTAGAAGCTTATTACCTAAAATGTATCAATTGAAGGTGTGGGTTCACAGCTCCAATCCAGATGTGTTGGTCATTACTGAGACGTGGTTAAGAAAGAGTGTTTTGAACACTTGATGTTAACCTTTCTGGTTATAACCTTTTTCTGCAAGACAGATCTTCCAAAGGTGGTTGAGTGGCAATCTTTACCAAGGAACACCTTCATTGCTCTGTTGTCTCCACCAAGTCTGTCCCCAAACAACATGATTTGCTGGGTTTAAGCATTATGCTTTCAAATAGCTCTTTGTTGACTGTTGCTGGGAGTTATCATCTACCAATAGCACCGGCCTGTACCCTACCTGCCCTAAGCTCTCTCCTGGCCTCTTACACTAAGTCTGAATTTGTCCTGCTAGGTGACCTAAACTGGGACATGCTTAAACCACATGACCAAGTCTTAAAGCAATGGGACTCCCTAAATCTTTCTCAGATTATTACCAATCCCACAAATTATGACACCAAACACCCAGAAAAGGCTACTCTCCTTGATGTTATCCTCACAAATAATCCTGATAGGTATCAGTCTGGTGTTTTCAGTAATGACCTTCGTGATCACTGTTTTACAGCCTGTGTTCGTAATGGCTGCTCAGTGAAACAACCTGTCCTGATTTATCGTAGGCGCTTGCTGAACAACTTTAATGAGCAAGCCTTCCTTCATGACCTGGTCTCTGTAAAATGGTATAGAATCAGCTCCTCTGTCGAAGACGCTTGGACCTTCTATTTTGATATTTTCAGTGGTATCGTTAACAAACACGCCCCCATAAAGAGAAATGAGAATTTAAAAAAAGGTTCAGCCCCTGGTTTGACTGTGATCTGGCAGAGTTACTCCACCTCAAGAACACCATCCGGCGAAAGGCTCGGCACACAAATACTCAGGCTGACTGGCTGTGGTTCAGGCAAATGAGAAATAAGTGCACTCTGGCTATCCAGAAGGCCAAATTTAGTTACTTTAAGGAGCAGTTTTCCCTCTGTGGGTCTAACCACAAGAAGTTCTGAAAAACAGTGAAAGACCTGGAGAATAAACCCTCCTCCTTACAGCTGCCCATGGCCCTTAACGTTTTTATTTTAAAAAGTCATTATTATTCAACCTTCATTTAACTAGGCAAGTCAGTTAAGAACAAATTGTTATTTACAATGACAGCCTAGGAACAGTGGGTTAACTGCCTTGTTCAGGAGCAGAACAACATATTTTTACCTTGTCAGCACGGGGATTCAATCTAGCAACCTTTCGGTTACTGGCCCAACGCTCTAACCACTAGGCTACCTGCCACCCCAAATGTTGATGATGTGGTTGTTACTGACAAGGAGCGCATGGCTGAGCTCTTTAATCACCACTTCATTAAGTCAGGATTCCTATTTGCCTCCTTGCCCGTCCAACATTTCCTCATCTCCCAGCCCTTCTAATGCGACTAGCCCCAATGCTCATCCCTCTTTTCTACCTGCCCCGCTACACCACTTCTCCCTGAGGTGTAAAGTAGCTCCTCAAACTTGACCCCCAAAAACATCTGGGTCAGATAGTTTAGATCCTTTCTTCTTTAAGGTTGCAGCCCCTATCATCGCCAAGCCTATCTCTGAACTTTTTAACCTGTCTCTCCTCTCTGGGGAGGTTCCCATTGCTTGGAAGGCAGATCAAGCTGATCCTAACTGTTATAGGCCAATTTCTATCTTGCCCTGTTTATCAAAAGTGTTGGAAAAAGTTGTCAATAATCAACTGACTGGCTTTCTTGAGGTCTATAGTATTCTCTCAGGTATGCAATCTGGTTTCCGCTCAAGTTATGGATGTATCACTGCAACCTTAAAGGTCCTAAATGATGTCAACATTGCGCTTGATTCTAAGCAATGTTTATATTTTTATTGACTTGGTCAAAGCTTTTAATACGGTAGAACATTCAATTATTGTGGATCGGAAAAGGAGTATTGGTGTCTCTGAGGGGTCTTTGGCCTGGTTTGCTAACTACCCCTCTCAAAGAGTGCAGTGCCTGTCTGTCACCAAGGGAGTACCCCAAGGCTCAATCCTAGGCCCCACGCTCTTCTCAATTTACATCAACAACATAGCTCAGGCAGTAAGTAGCACGCTCTCTCATCCATTTATATGCAGATGATACAGTCTAATACTCAGCTGGTCCCTCCCCAGATGTTGTGTTTAACGCTCTACAACAATGCTTTCTTAGTGTCTAACAAGCTTTTTGGACTGTTTTATCTCCATCTCTAGATTCAAAGACTCAATCATGGACACTCTTACTGACACTTGTGTCTGCTTCGCGTGATGTAATGTTATCGCTACCTTTTTGCCCTTTGCGCTGTTGTCTGTGCCCAACAATGTTTGTGCTGCTGCCATGTTGTGCTGCTGCCATGTTGTGTTGCTACCATGTTTTGTTGCTGCCATGTTGTGTTGCTGTCATGTTGTGTTGCTGTCATGTTGTGTTGCTGCCATGTTGTGTTGCTGTCATGTTGTGTTGCTGTCATGTTGTGTTGCTGTCATGTTGCTGCCAGGCTGTGTTGTCACCTTAGGTCTTTCTTTTTGTAGTGTGGTGGTGACTCTCTCATTGTGATGTGCTATATCTACATGTTTAATTTTAATCCACGCAGCAAGCCTTTTTCCTATTGGTAGGCCGTCATTGTAAATACAAATGTTTTCTTAACTGCCTTGCCTAGTTAAAAGGCAAAATAAAAAATAAAGTGGGTTAGCTTGAAATTACTCCCTATATAGCAGGGAATAGGGAGCAGAGTGCCATTTAAGACGGTGAGACCAACCGTATGTCAGAGTGTAGAGGGGTTTCCCGGTAACGTCCAGGGCGGTGAGAGCGGGGCTCTTGGCCTGTGTGGCTCCCCAGCGTGCCAGGGCTGCCTGAAGGGCCGGGGGCCAGTTACTGACCACCCCCAGGGGCTCCCCCTTCACTGGGATGATCTGACGGCCCTCTGGCCTGGGGGTGTTGGGGTCCGGCTGGGGCACTACGGAGAGGGGAGGAGACAGGAATGAGGGTGAAGAGGAAGAGAATAATAAAGTGGGGTATAGTGAGTTAAATGTCTACTGTCTATATATTTCTTTCAAGGAAGGTAGGAAGGAAGAATGCATTGTATTCAATGGAATGTAAGTATTGGAATGTACAGTGCCTTCAGAAAGTATTCATACCCCTTGACTTTTTGTTGTTGTTGTGTTACAGCCTGAATTCAAAATGGATTACATTTATTTTTTTCCTCACCCATTTACACACAATAACACATATTGACAAAGTGAAAACATGTTTTTACAAATTGTTACAAATGTATTTAAAATGAAATAAAGAAACCGCTAATTTACATAAATATTCACACCCGGGTCAATACTTGTTAAGAGCTTTCCGCACCTGGATTGTACAACCTTTGCCCATTATTATTTTCAAAATTCTTCAAGCTCTGTAAAATTGGTTGTTGATCTTTGCTAAACATACATTTTCAGGCCTTGCCATAGAATTTCAAGCAATTTAAGTCAAAACTAACTAGGTCACTCAGGAACATTCACAGTCTTCTTGTTAAGCAACTCCAGTGTAGATTTGAACTTGTGTTTTAGGTTATTGTCCTGCTGAAAGGTGAATTCATCTCCCACTGTCTGGTGGAAAGCAGACTGAACCAGGTTTTCCTGTGCTCAGGAATTTGCCTGTGCTTAGCTCCATTCCATTTTTATCTTGAAAAACTCCCCAGTCCTTAACAATTACAAGCATACCCATAACATGATGCAGCCACCACTTGCTTGAAAATATAGAGAGTGGTACTCAGTAATGTGTTGTATTTGCCCCAAACATAACACTTTGTATTTAGGAAAAAAAGTGAATTGCTTTGACAATTTTTTTGCAGTATTACTTTAGTGCCTTACTGCAAACAGGATGCATGTTTTGGATTTTAAAAAAGTAATCTGTACAGGGTTCCTTCTTGTCAATTAAGTTACTATTGTGGAGTTACTACAATTTTGTTGATCCATCCTCAGTTTTCTCCTATCACAGCCATTAAACTCTGTAACTGTTTTAAAGTCACCATTGGCCTCATGGTATCATGGCTGTCGAAAGGAGCGGACCAAAGTGCAGCGTGGTTGTAGTTCCACATTTTATTAAATCCGTGAAACTTTGCAAAACATAAATAACTGAATTTACAAAACAAACCGTGACGCATAGAGAAACAAACACTACTCAAAAGATAAACAACCCACAAACACAAGCGGAAAAACCCCCTACATAAATATGATCTCCAATTAGAGACAACGAGAACCGGCTGCCTCTAATTGGAGATCATCCCAACAACCCCAACATAGAAATAGAAACCTAGAAACCCACATAGAAACAAATAACCAGAAAACCACCCAAAAACACCCTCTGACCACTCTACTATAGAAAATGACATCTTACAAGGGTCAGGACGTGACCTGAGCGGTTTCCTTTCTCTCTCCGGCAACTGAGTTAGGAAGGACGCCTGTATCTTTGTAGTGACGGGGTGTCTTGATACACCCTCCAAAGGGTAATGAATAACTCCACCTTGCTCAAAGGGATATGTAATGTCTGCTTTTTTTATTTATCAATAGGTGCCCTTCTTTGCGAAGCATTAGAAAACCTCCCTGGTCTTTGTGGTTGAATCTGTGTTCGAAATTCACTGCTGGACTGAGGGACCTTACAGATAATTGTATGTGTGGGATACAGAGATGAGGTAGTCATTCAAAGATCTTGTTAAACACTATTATTGCACACAGAGTGAGTCCATGCAACTTAGTATGTGACTTGTTAAGCAGCTGAACTCCTGAACTTACAAAGGCTTGCCATAACAAAGGGGTTGAATACTTATTGACTCAAGACACTTCAGCTTTTAATTTTGTATACATTTGTAAAACATAATTCCACTTTGACATTATGGGGTATTGTGTGTAGGACATTGACACAAAATCTCTTAATCCATTTTAAATTCAGGTTGTAATACAACAAAATGTGGAAAAGTCAAGCGGTGTGAATACTTTCTGAAGGTGCTGTAAGTATCAGAATGGAAGTATTGTATTTTATGGAACCTAAGTTTTGGAGCAGGTCCTCTCTGTGCTTCTTACCCTCTACGATCTCCTCGGAGTCATCCAGGAAGAACTCACTGAGCGCTTGTCTCTTGGGCCGCTTCAGAGTGTTCAGCAGCTGCTGGATCTTAGTGGAAACACGGCTGTTCACTGGCACACCTGGAGAGCACAGAGGTAGAGGCAAACAATCACAGACACGACCATAGACACACACACACACTCACTAATAGTCACAATCACGCACAAAAACACACATACTCATACACTCAGACATTAAATAGGCAAGCACGCACATACGGACACAAATGCTAACAAACGGACACACGCAACAGGTAGACACAACTTTATTCTGGGTCAAAAACAGAAGGATATTTCTATCTGTGGAGAGTCGATGGAGAGACAGAACAAACAGACGACAGAAGAGGTGAAAAAGCAAGCTGATTGGAATTGATCCCTCCATCGCCCCTCCCCGGCCCCGGCCCATTTTGATTCATATTACCTTTTCGCTTTCCTTTTTTTAATGAAAGACACGACACGAACAGCCGAAAAAGGGATCACCCCAAAAAAGAACAAAATATAGTATGTTAGCAGCATTCCCAACACAACGCCTGGAATGGGGATGAGAGTGAGTGAGATTCATTCAATGTTATTATGTCTTGTCAGTGTGTCATTATGTCGGAATAAAAATAGATTATTAAAAAGAGGGAGGTTGACATGAGCATGAGCACCCAAATCATCCGAATAGATTCCCAAATGGCACCCCATTCCCTATATACATGTAGTGCACTACTTGACCAGGGGGCTCTGGTTAAAAGTAATACACTATGTAGGAAATAGGGTGTCATTTGGGATGCAACCATAGCCATTTCAAACACAGTAGGGTAAACACACTGAATTTCCGGCCACATTCATGATTACTGCAAACGCAGTACAACAGTGCTTTGTCAGTTAGCCAAACCATCACCAGATTAAGGACGTTACAGACTAGAGATTATGGTTAAAACAGTGAGTGATCGCAGTGTGTGGTGGTTTTCTGCGGTGTGTTACCAGTCTGCTGCCGTGTGTGTGTGTGAGATCGTACATTCTGCAGTGTGTGGTTGTTGCTCTACAGTGTGTTCTACAGTGGGTGGTTGTTGCTCTACAGTGTGTAGTTGTTGTTCTACAGTTTGTAGTTGTTGTTTTACAGTGTGTAGTTGTTGTTCTACAGTTTGTAGTTGTTGTTCTACAGTTTGTAGTTGTTGTTTTACAGTGTGTAGTTGTTGTTTTACAGTGTGTAGTTGTTGTTCTACAGTGTGTAGTTGTTGTTTTACAGTGTGTAGTTGTTGTTTTACAGTTTGTAGTTGTTGTTCTACAGTTTGTAGTTGTTGTTTTACAGTTTGTAGTTGTTGTTTTACAGTTTGTAGTTGTTGTTTTACAGTGTGTAGTTGTTGTTCTACAGTGTGTAGTTGTTGTTTTACAGTTTGTAGTTGTTTTACAGTTTGTAGTTGTTTTACAGTGTGTGGCTGTTATTTTACAGTGTGGCAGTGTGTGGCTGTTGCTCTACAGTGTGTTCTACAGTGTGTGGTTGTTGCTCTACAGTGTGTTCTACAGTGTGTGGTTGTTGCTCTACAGTGTGTTCTGCAGTGTGTGGTTGTTGCTCTACAGTGTGTGGTTGTTGCTCTACAGTGTGTGGTTGTTGCTCTACAGTGTGTTCTGCAGTGTGGTTGTTGCTCTACAGTGTGTTCTACAGTGTGTGGTTGTTGCTCTACAGTGTGTTCTACAGTGTGTGGTTGTTGCTCTACAGTGTGTGGTTGTTGCTCTACAGTGTGTTCTGCAGTGGGTGGTTGTTGCTCTACAGAGTGTTCTACAGTGGGTGGCTGTTGCTCTACAATGTGTTCTGCAGTGTGTGGTTGTTGCTCTACAGTGTGTTGTTGTTGTTCTGCAGTGTGTTGTTGTTGCTCTACAGTGTGTTGTTGTTCTGCAGTGTGTGGTTGTTGCTCTACAGTGTGTTCTGCAGTGGGTGGTTGTTGCTCTACAGTGTGTTCTGCAGTGTGTGTGGTTGTTGCTCTACAGTGTGTTGTTGTTGTTCTGCAGTGTGTGGTTGTTGCTCTACAGTGTGTTCTGCAGTGTGTGGTTGTTGCTCTACAGTGTGTTCTGCAGTGGGTGGTTGTTGCTCTACAGTGTGTTCTGCAGTGGGTGGCTATTGCTCTACAGTGTGTTCTGCAGTGTGTGGTTGTTGCTCTACAGTGTGTGGTTGTTGCTCTACAGTGTGTGGTTGTTGCTCTACAGTGTGTTCTGCAGTGGGTGGTTGTTGCTCTACAGTGTGTTCTGCAGTGGGTGGCTATTGCTCTACAGTGTGTTCTGCAGTGGGTGGTTGTTGCTCTACAGTGGGTTGTTGTTGTTCTGCAGTGTGTGGTTGTTGCTCTACAGTGTGTGGTTGTTGCTCTACAGTGTGTTCTGCAGTGTGTGGTTGTTGCTCCAAAGTGCGTTGTTGTTGTTCTGGGGGGGGGTTGTTGCTCTACAGTGTGTTCTGCAGTGTGTGGTTGTTGCTCTACAGTGTGTGGTTGTTGCTCTACAGTGTGTTCTGCAGTGTGTGGTTGTTGCTCTAGTGTGTTCTGAAGTGTGTGGCTGTTGCTCTACAGTGTGTTCTGCAGTGTGTGGCTGTTGCTCTACAGTGTGTTCTGCAGTGTGTGGCTGTTGCTCTACAGTGTGTGGTTGTTGCTCTACAGTGTGTGGTTGTTGCGCTACAGTGTGTGGTTGTTGCTCTACAGTGTGTTCTGCAGTGTGTGGTTGTTGCTCTACAGTGTGTGGTTGTTGCTCTACAGTGTGTTCTGCAGTGTGTGGTTGTTGCTCTACAGTGTGTTCTGCAGTGTGTGGTTGTTGCTCTAGTGTCTTCTGCAGTGTGTGGCTGTTGCTCTACAGTGTGTTCTGCAGTGTGTGGCTGTTGCTCTACAGTGTGTTCTGCAGTGTGTGGCTGTTGCTCTACAGTGTGTGGTTGTTGCTCTACAGTGTGTTCTGCAGTGTGTGGTTGTTGCTCTACAGTGTGGTGTTGTTGTTCTGCAGTGTGTGGGTGTTGCTCTACAGTGTGTAGTTGTTGCTCTGCAGTGTGTTCTGCAGTGTGTGGGTGTTGCTCTACAGTGTGTAGTTGTTGCTCTACAGTGTGTTCTGCAGTGTGTGTGGGTGTTGCTCTACAGTGTGTTGTTGTTGTTCTGCAGTGTGTGGGTGTTGCTCTACAGTGTGTTCTGCAGTGTGTGGTTGTTGCTCTACAGTGTGTTGTTGTTGTTCTGCAGTGTGTGGGTGTTGCTCTACAGTGTTTTGTTGTTGTTCTGCAGTGTGTGGTTGTTGTTCTACAGTGTGTGGTTGTTGCTCTACAGTGTGTTATTGTTGCTCTACAGTGTGTGGTTGTTGCTCTACAGTGTGTTCTGCAGTGTGTGGTTGTTGCTCTACAGTGTGTTCTGCAGTGTGTGGTGTTCCTCTACAGTGTATGGTTGTTGTTGTTCTGCAGTGTATGGTTGTTGTTGTTCTGCAGTGTGTGGTTGTTGCTCTACAGTGTGTTCTGCAGTGTGTGGTTGTTGCTCTACAGTGTGTGGTTGTTGCTATACAGTGTGTTGTTGTTCTGCAGTGTGTGGTTGTTGCTCTACAGTGTGTGGTTGTTGCTCTACAGTATGTTGTTGTTGTTCTGCAGTGTGTGGTTGTTGCTCTACAGTGTGTGGTTGTTGCTCTACAGTATGTTGTTGTTGTTCTACAGTGTGTGGTTGTTGCTCTACAGTGTGTGGTTGTTGCTCTACAGTGTGTTCTGCAGTGTGTGTGTGGATACCGTCAGCGGTGGTATCCAGCATGCTGGTGCGGCTCTGTCCTCGGGGCATCCCCTTGGGCATAGCATTGGGGGGCAGGTCCACCCTGGAGTCCACCCTTGAACCCCTCTCAGGGGTGTAGGACGTCACATCTGGGGGGACACTGTTCTCTGGAGGAGAAGGGACAAGGAGGTTTAATACTCTGAGGTAAACTTACCTAAAGCTGTGGCGCTACAGACAATACATGTTCATTTAGAAAGTGTCTCTGAGGGTACGAAGGGCTGTTATGTGTGTGCGCGCGCGCGCGCCAGTTTTACCAATGCGTGTGCGTGTAAGGAATATGGATTATGTGTTTGCAGGGTGTGTTTGTCTTACCTATGTGTGGGGTGTGTGTGTGTGTGTGTGTGTGTGTGTGTGTGTGGTGTGTGTGTGTGTGTGTGTGTGTGTGTGTGTGTGTGTGTGTGTGTGTGTGTGTGTGTGTGTTACCTATGCGTGTGCTTGCCAGTATGTCGGCCAGTGCTGAGGTGGGCTGCGGCTGCGGTTGCGTCTGAGTCTTATTTTCCCCGTGGGACAGGGTGGAGGAGGCGGAGGAGGAGGTGGAGGAGCTCTGCACTGAGCGGTTGATCCAGTAGTCTGGGCTCTGGAGACTCTGGGCCAGCACTGCACTCAGAGTCGCCTGGCGACGCAGAGAACCTTCGTCCTCAGACGCTGACGATGTGTCTGACAGGGAGACAGAACGAGATGTATTTAGCAGATGACGCGTGGTGAGCTTTGTAGCACAAAATGGTTGCCTTGGCAGCACCCCAGGTGGGTTATATACAGTGTTTGTGGACACCCAATACTCCTGCTCTTATTGGGGCAAAAGCAGTGATAACCTAACCAACCATCCCTGGTCCTGATGATGAGCTACAGGGTATGCAGGATTTTGTTCCAACCCACACCTGAATCAACTCATCAAAGGTTGTCCAGTTACTGAACATCTAGACTTTGAATATGCTGAATCAGGTGTGTTAGTGCTGGGCTGGAACTAAAGCCTGCACAGCGCGCACCCTGTATTTTAGCTCTCCGGGACCAGGGTTAGTTATTGACCACTACAGTGTACTACTCAAACATGTCAGGGTTGGGGTCAATTCCATTTCAATTCAATTCACAAACTAAACCAAATTCCAATTCTAAAATCTCCTCATTGAAAAGCATTGAAGAGAATTGGAATTTCAGTGTACTTCCTGAATTGTGTGGAATTGAAATGGAATTGACCTCAACCCTCAAGCATAGAACATAGTTTGATCTCTATGGTAGTGACCTGGAGGGGTGCAGTTGTCTACTGGTGACTGGACGAAGGCTGAGCGGCGCTTGGTGGGCATGGGCAGTGCCATCTTCTCCTCCTTGTGTTTGGCCAACGCTGCCTGCACCGCCTCCGTGTGGATATCTGACAGAGAGGGTGAGAAAGAATGAGAGCAAGATCTGGACAGACCAAAAAACAGGGACGAGGAATGGAAAAAGTAGGTCAGTCACTGCACCAACTGTGGTCCACTAGACTCCTCTGTCACAATCAGAACCAAACACTATCCCTAAGCAAGGCAGCAGCTCCCACACATCCCACTTCTACTGTGGTGCCATGCATGTTAGAGGTCTGTGTCATTTTTATGAAATTGGACTTAGTCTACTTCCCATGTAAATATCCTTTGCTATGTTGTTGCTTTTAAATCTGTAATTTCCTCTGAATGTACTGTGTTTGCTGCTAAATGAATGGCCTCATTGAGGACATTAACGTTTTCGGAATCTGAATCTGTGATGTATGAATGTGTGTCTGTACCTGATCTGTAGCGGTCATCCCTTGCCCCCCCGCTGCGGTTTCTGCGGCCCCCGGAGGAAGAAGAGGGGCCAGAGGCCTCAGGACTGGCAGGGCTACGGTCAGAGCTGGCAGGGCTGGGCTCACCACTGGTAGGGCCGGAGGACGACTGCTGCTGGACGTCTGGGAGAGGCAGATCCACACCTGGACAGAGAGGAACGAGGAGATACTCAGCACCTAGCTCTAACACACATACTATGGCTGGGCGATATGGCCAAAAATCATATACATTTTTTTTCAAACTTAAGGATGATTCACAAAATACACTATATATACAAAAAAGTATGTGGACATCTCTTCAAATTAGTGGATTCGCCTATTTCAGCCACACACGTTGCTGACAGGTGTATAAAATCAAGCTAACAGCCATACAATCGCCATAGACAAACATTGGCAGTAGAATGGCCTTAATGAAGAGCTCAGTGACTTTCAACGTGGCACCGTCATAGGATGCCACCTTTCCAACAAGTCAAGTTTGTCAAATTTCTGCCCTGCTAGAGCTGTCCCGGTCAACTGTAAGTTCTGTTATTGTGAAGTGGAAACATCTACGAGCAACAACGGCTCAGCCACAAAGTGGTAGGCAACACAAGTTCACAGAACAGGACCGCCAAGTTCTGAAGTGTGTAATGCGTAAAAATGGTCTGTCCTCGGTTGCAGCACTCACTACAGAGTTCCAAACTGCCTCTGGAAGCAACGTCAGCACAATAACTGATCATCGGGAGCTTCATGAAATGGGTTTCCGTGGCTGAGCAGTGGCACACAAGCTTAAGATCACCATGCCCAATATCAAGCGTTGTCTGGAGTGGTGTAAAGCTTGCCGCCATTGGACTCCGGAGCAATGGAAATGTGTTCTCTGAAGTGATGAATCACACTTCACCATCTGGCAGTCCGACTGACTAATCTGGGTTTGGCGGATGCCAGGAGAACGCTACTTGCCTCAATGCATAGTGCCAACTGTAAAGTTTGGTGGAGGAAGAATAATGGTCTAGGGCTGTTTTTCATGGTTCGGGCTAGGCCCCTTAGTTCAAGTGAAGAGAAATCTTAACACGACAGCATACAATGACATTCTAGATGATTCTGTGCTTCCAACTATGTGGCAACAGTTTGGGTAAGGCCCCTTCCTTTTTCAGCATGACAATGGCCCTGTGCACAAAGCGAGGTTCATAAAGAAATTGTTTGTCTAGATCGGTGTGGAAGAACTTGACTGGCTTGCACAGAGCCCTGACCTTAACTCCATCAAACACCTTTGGGATGAATTGGAACGCCGACTGCGAGCCAGGCCTAATCGCCCAACATCAGTGCCCAACCCTCACTAATGCTCTTGTGGCTGAATGGAAGCAAGTCCCCACAGTAATGTTCCAACATCTAATGGAAAGCCTTCCCAGAAGAGTGGAGGCTGTTATAGCAACAGGTGTCCACATACTTTTGGTCATCAAATCAAGCTTTATTTACACAGCACATTTCAGACATGGAATGGAACTCAATGTGCTTTAAAAGAAATAAAATAAAAGCTGAAACATTTACTATACAACAAACATAAGATAAAAAACGAAAGAATGACAAACTGAACTACTAAAAAGCACTCTAAAGAAAATAAAAAAGTTTTAAGATCTCCTTCTAAAATGTCCAGTTTCAGCCCCCTCAGGCTCTCTGGCAGGCTATTCCAGAGGCTGGGGGCATAATAACTAAAGGCTGCCTCTCCATGCCTCTTGGTCCGAGGCTTTGGGATAGTTAAAAGGCTAGTGCCAGAGGACCTGAGGGACCAACTGGGTGCTTAACTTAAAAGCATGTCTGACATGTATTGAGGTGCACAGTTGTGGATTGATTTAAAAAATATATATATATAATAGTCTTAAAATGAAATTCAAAAAAAAAACTCACAGGCAGCCAGTACAGAGACCTTAAAACCGGTGTAAAGTGTGCTCTCCATGTGGTCTTGGTCAGTACCCGTGCTGCAACATTCTGTATGCTTTACAGTTGAACAATGGCTTTCTTGGATAGACCAGACAGGAGAGTATTACAGTATTCAAGCCTGCTTGTAATAAAAGCATGGATTAGTCTATCTGTATCAGCCGGAGAGAGAAACGACCGCAGCTTGGAAATGTTCCTCGGGTGTTAGAAAACAATTTTGGTTACATTCCTAATGTGCGATTCGAAATTTGGTTCAGAATCTAAAATAACACCTAGCTTTTTTACCTGGTGTTTTATCTCTGTTGCCCGTGAATTAAAATGTGCGGCTAGATTCTCTCTTTGTGCTTTGACTCCAACAATAAGTACGTCGGCATTGTCTTGATTTAGCTGGAGGAAGCTGTATTTTCTCTGAGTTATGTTCACCAAGGGTGACCTAAAAAACTCTTGACCGGTTAAATAGGTCCTAAACCAATGTAGAACTGGACCTAGGCCAACCCACCTCTCCAGTCTGTCCAGAAGGACATCATGGTCAACAGTGTCGAATGCAGCACTTAAATCTAAGAGTAAAAGGCCAGAGAGCTGTTTGGCATCTGTGTTGGCTCTAAGATCCTTTACCACTTTAACTAAGGCTGTGGTGCGCACAAAAACCGGATTGGAATTTTTCAAAAATACATTTGGCACTAAAAAAAAAATATGGAACTGTTTGAACACCAATTTCTCCAGAATTTTGCTTAAGAATGGAAGGTTGGATTTTGGCCAAAAATTGCTAAGAGTTGAATAATCTAGATGCCTTTTCTTCAGAAGGGGTTTCACCATAGCAGTTTTTAGTGCAGTGGGGAAAGTGCCTGTGAACACGGAGTGATTAACAATAGCTTGTAATTCTTCAGATATGCAATTAAAAACTATTTTGAAGACGGTGGTGTGGATAGGATCAAGAAGGCAGGTAGAAGGCTTAAGTTGTGATATCACTTTCCTGAGCATGTCTGTGTCAACCAGGGAAAATAAATCAAATCAAACATTCTCACATGCGCCAAATACAACAAGTGCAGTTCAAGAAGAGTTAAGAAAATATTTAGCAAATAAACTAAAGTAAGAAAATAATAAAAAGTAACACAATAAGACAACAATAACGGGGATATATACAGGGGGTACAGGTACTGAGTCAGTGTGCGGGGGTACAGATTAGAGGTAATTGGTACATGGAGGTAGGGGTGAAGTGACTAAGCATAGATAATAAACAGCGAGAAGCAGCAGTGTACAAAACAAATGGGGTGGGGGGCAGGTCAATTTGTACAAAACAAATGGGGGAGGGGGCAGGTCAATTTAATATTTCGGTGGCCATTTGATTAACTGTTCAGCAGTCTTATGAATATTACAATCGCCCAACACATTGATTTTTTCATAGTTCTGAAGGACTATAGACAATAGCTCAGATAAATCAGTGAAGAAAGTGGGGCAGTGCTTTGGTGGCCTACACAGGGTTATGGCCAGCACTGGTGGCTGACATTTAAACAGTATATCATGATGCTCAAAAGACCCAAAGTAGCCAAATGAAATGTCCTTACACCTGAAAGCATTAGTAAAAATAGAGGCTGTCGCCCCTCCCCTTTTCCCTTTTCTGATAGAGTATAGGGCAGCAGGTAGCCTAGTGGTTAGAGCGTTGGGCCAGTAACCGAAAGGTTGCTGGATCGAATCCCTGAGCTGACAAGGTAAAAATCTGTCGTTCTGCCCCTGAACAAGGCAGTTAACCCACTGTTCCAAGGCCATCATTGTAAATGAGAATTTGTTCTTAAACCTGTTAGGGCTAGGGGGCAGTATTGACACAGCCGGATAAAAAAACGTACCCGATTTAATCTGGTTACTACTCCTGCCCAGTAACTAGAATATGCATATAATTATTGGCTTTGGATAGAAAACACCCTAAAGTTTCTAAAACTGTTTGAATGGTGTCTGTGTATAACAGAACTCATATGGCAGGCCAAAACCTGAGAAGATTTCAAGCAGGAAGTGGCCTGTCTGAGAAGTAGTGTTTCATCTTGGCTCTTTTTATTGAAGACTCAGGATCTGTGCAATAACGTGACACTTCCTACGGCTTCCATAGGCTCTCAGAGCCCGGGAAAAAGCTGAACGATATCGAGGCAGGCTCTGGCTGAAACACTTTATCGCTTTTGGCAAGTGGCCACTCAGAGTACTATGGGCTTAGGCGTGTGCCCGCGTCGACCGAATGCTTTCTTTTCCTTTGTCTGTTTACCTAAACGCAGATTCCCAGTCGGAATATTATCGCTTTTTTTATGAGAAAAATGGCATAAAAATGGATTTTAAACAGCGGTTGACATGCTTCGAAGTACGGTAATGGAATATTTAGAATTTTTTTGTCACGAATTGCGCCATGCTCGCCACCCTTATTTACCCTTAAGGATAGTGTCTTGAACGCACGAACAAAACACCGCTGTTTGGATATAACGATGGATTATTTTGGACCAAACCAACATTTGTTATTGAAGTAGAAGTCCTGGGAGTGCATTCTGACGAAGACAACAAAGGTAATAACATTTTTCTTATAGTAAATCTGACTTTGATGAGTGCTAAACTTGCTGGGTGTCTAAATAGCTAGCCCTGTGATGCCGGGCTATCTACTGAGAATATTGCAAAATGTTGCTTTCACCGAAAAGCTATTTTAAAATCGGACATATCGAGTGCAGAGGAGTTCTGTATCTATAATTCTTAAAATAATTGTTATGCTTTTTGTGAACGTTTATCGTGAGTAATTTAGTAAATTCACCGGCAGTGTTCGGTGGGAATGCTAGTCACATGCTAGTCACATGCTAATGTAAAAAGCTGGTTTTTGATATAAATATGAACTTGATTGAACAAAACATGCATGTATTGTATAACATAATGTCCTAGGGTTGTCATCTGATGAAGATCATCAAAGGTTAGTGCTACATTTAGCTGTGGTTTGGGTTTATGTGACATTATATGCTAGCTTGAAAAATGGGTGTCTGATTATTTCTGGCTGGGTACTCTGCTGACATAATCTAATGTTTTGCTTTCGTTGTAAAGCCTTTTTGAAATCGGACAGTGTGGTTAGATTAACGAGAGTCTTATCTTTAAAATGGTGTAAAATAGTCATATTTTTGAAAAATTGAAGTAATAGCATTTCTAAGGTATTTGAATAACGCGCCACAGGATTCAACTGGCTGTTGAGTAGGTGGGACGCCCATAGAGGTTAACTGAGTAGCCTAGTTAAATAAAAATAAAAAATTGTGATTGCTCTAACATTTAAAAGCACCATGTTCAATGAGTCTGGGGCATCTGCCTTGAGGTAACCAATGGAATAACAACCAAATGATTAACATTACAACCACATTTTCTGACAGCCTCCAATCTATCAGAATGGTAGGAGATAACAGTTTGTATAAACTCACTAGAAGGCAGAGTTAAAGAAACATAAATTAAGTTACTCATAGTGCCATTTCTACAGGAGTTGACATGCTTTCCAAGACCTGTCTTGCTTATTTTGACAGGGAGAACTGGAGCACTAACAGACCAGGTGCGTCTATCCCTAAAACAGTTTGCCATGTTGCGGGAAATAATACTGGAACCCCTGAGGTTAGGGTGAATCCCATCTCTTTTAAAAAGTGCTGGTTGCTCCCACAGCAAATCAAAGGTTGTCACAAAAAGAGACATTCCTGTCGTTGATAAGTTTCTTCAAATACTCATTCAGGGCAATGAATTGGTTGAAATGTTCCGAACCCTTTCGGTAGCACGGGAGGGGAACAGAGATAATTATTCTCTTCCCTATGATAGCGATAGTGCACTTGAAATTGAGCTCAGGCACATCCTGTTTCCATTGATCATCCTTAAGATGTTTCTATAACTTGATTGGAGTCCACCTGTGGTAAATTCAAATAGTTGGAGATGATTTGGAAAGGCACACACCTGTCTATATAAAGGTCCCACAGTTGACAGTGAACGTTAGAGCAAAAACCAAGCCATGAGGTCGAAGGAATTGCACATGCACTGCCAACTGTGGGACCTTGTGTAGACAGGTGTGTGCCTTTCCAAATCATGTCCAATCAATTGAATTGACCACAGGTGGACTCCAATCAAGTTGCTGACACATCTCAAGGATGATCATTGGAAACAGGATGGAACTGAGCTCAATTCCGAGTCTCATAGCAAAGGGTCTGAATACTTATGTAAATAAGGTCTGTTTTTAAATAAATTATACATTTGCACATAAAATTTAAAAACTGTTTTCGCTATGCCATTATGGGGTCTTGTGTGTAGATTGAAGAGGAAATGCTTTTATTTAATCCATTTTAGAATAAAGCTGTAACGTAACAAAATGTGGAAAAAGTGAAAGGGTCTGAATACTTTTATAATGCACTGTATACAGGGTATCAGTATCGAGTCGATGTGCAGGGGTACAAGGTAATTGAGGTAGCTACGTACTGTACATATACAGAAGGTAGGGGTAAAGTGACAAGGCAACAGGATAGACAGTAGTAGTAGCAGCATAAGTGGTCAATGTGAAAGTGTGAATGTGAGTGTGTATGTGGCCACAGTGTACATATAAGGGGTGTGTGTGTGTGTGTGTGTGTGTGTGTGTGTGTGTGTGTGTGTGTGTGTGTGTGTGTGTGTGTGTGTGTGTTTGGTTGCCAGTGTAAGCATGTGTGAGTGTGTAGGTAGAGTCCAGTGTGTGCAGAGTCAGTGCAAGAGAGTTAGTGCAAAAAAGGCTTAATAAAAGGTAGCCATTTGATTAGCTTTTTAGCTGTCTGTTTTTACAAGTCTTGGGGTTAGAAGCTGTTCAGGGTCCTGTTGGTTATAGACTTGGTGCATTGGTACCACTTGCCATGCGGTAGCAGAGAGAACAGTGTGGGGCTTGGGTGGCTTGAGTATTTGACAATTTTTGGGGCCTTCCTCTGACACCGCCTGGTATAGAGGTCCTAGATGTCAGGGAGCTTGACTCCAGTGATGTACTGGGCCGTACGCGCTACCCACTGTAGTGCCTTGCAGTCGGATTCCAAAAAGTTGCCATACCAAGTGGTGATGCAGTCATTCAAGATGCTCAATGGTGCAGCTGTAGAACCTATTAAGGATCTGAGGTCCCATGCCAAATCTTTTCAGCCTCCTGAGGGGGAACTTTGTTGGTGTGCTTGGACCATGATAGATTCTGAGTGATGTGGACATTGAGGAACTTGAAGCTCTCGACACGCTCTACTACAGCCCGGTCGATGTGAATGAGGCGTGCTCAGTCCTCCGTTTCCTGTAGTCTACGATCAGCTCCTTTGTCTTACTGATGTTGAGGGAGAGGTTGTTGTTCTGTCACCACACTGCCAGGTCTCTGATCTCCTCCGTATAGGCTGTCTCATCGTCGTCGGTGATCAGGCATTCCGCCGTCTGTAAACTTAATAATGGTGTTGGAGTCGTGCTCGGCCAGTATGACCAAGGAGTACAAAAGGCGATTAAGCATGCACCCCTGAGGGGCCCCTGTGTTGAGGGTCAGTGTGGCGGATGTGTTGTTGCCTATCCTCACCACCTGGGGGTGTCACGTCAGGAAGTCCAGGATCCAGTTGCAGGTGGAGGTGTTCAGTTCCAGGGACCTTAGTTTAATGATGCGCTTCAAGGGCACGATGGTGTTGAACGTGGGGCTGTAGTCAATGAACAGGATTCTCACATAGGTGTTCCTTTTGTCCAAGTGGGAAAGGGCAGTGTGGAGCTTAGCTCGTCTGGTAGGCTCGTATCATTGGGCAGCTCGTTGCTGGGTTTCCCGTTGTAATCCGTGATAGTTTGCAAGCCCTGCCACATCCAATGAGTGTCAGAGACAGTGTAGTATAAGCGTCCGGGTTAGTCTCCCGCTCCTTGAAAGCGGCAGCTCTAGCCTTTAGCTCAGTGCAGATGTCTGTAATCCATGGCTTCTTGTTGGGATATGTACAGTTGAAGTTGGAAGTTTACATACACCTTGGCTAAATACATTTAAACTCAGTTTTTCACAACTCCTGACATTTAATCCAAGTAATAATTCCCTGTCTTAGGTCAGTTAGGATCACCACTTTATTTTAAGAATGCGAAATGTCAGAATAATAGTAGAGAATTATATATTTTAGTTTTTATTTCTTTCATCACATTCCCAGTGGGTCAGAAGTTTACATACACTCAATTAGTATTTGGTAGCATTGCCTTTAAATTGTTTAACTTGGGTCAAACGTTTTGGGTAGCCTTCCACAAGCTTCCCACAATAAGTTGGATGAATTTTGGCCCATTACTCCTGACAGAGCTGGTGTAACTGCTCGCACACACTTTTTCAGTTCTGCCCTCAAATGTTCTATGGGATTGAGGTCAGGGCTTTGTGATGGCCACTCCAATACCTTGAGTTTGTTGTCCTTAAGCCATTTTGCCACAATTTTGGAAGTATGCTTGTGGTCCTTGTCCATTTGGAAGACCCATTTGCAACCAAGCTTTAACTTCCTGACTGATGTCTTGAGATGTTGCTTCAATATAGCCACATAATTTTCCTGTCTCATGATGCCATCTATTTTGTGAAGTGCACCAGTCCCTCTTGCAGCAAAGCACCCCCACAACATGATACTGCCACCCCCGTGCTTCACGGTTGGGATGGTGTTCTTTGGCTTGCAAGCCTCCCCCATTTTTCCTCCAGACATAACAATGGTCATTTTGGTCAAACAGTTCTATTTTTGTTTCATCAGACCAGAGGATATTTCTCCAAAAAGTATGATCTTTGTCCCCATGTGCAGTTGCAAACTGTAGTCTGTTTTTTTTATTGGCGGTTTTGGAGCAGTGCCTTCTCCTTGCTGAGCGGTCTTTCAGGTTATGTCGATATAGGACTTGTTTTACTGTGGATATAGATACTTTTGTACCTGTTTCCTCCAGCATCTTCACAAGGTCCTTTGTTGCTGTTCTGGGATTGATTTGCACTTTCACACCAAAGTACGTTCATCTCTAGGAGACAGAACGTGTCTCCTTCCTGAGCGGTATGACAGCTGCGTGGTCCCATAGTGTTTATACTTGCGTACTATTGTTTGTACAGATGAACATGGTACCTTCAGGCGTTTGTAAATTGCTCCCAAGGACGAACCAGACTTGTGGAGGTCTACAATTGTTTTTCTGAGGTCTTGGCTGATTTAGATTTTTCCATGATGTCAAGCAAAGAGGCACTGAGTTTGAAGGTAGGCCTTGAAATACATCCACAGGTACACTTCCAATTGACTCAAATTATGTCAACTAGCCTATCAGAAGCTTCTACAGCCATGACATAATTTTCTGGAATTTTCTAAGCTGTTTAAAGGCACAGTCAACTTAGTATATGTAGACTTCTGACTCACTGGAATTGTGATACAGCGAATTATAAGTGAAATAATCTGTCTAAACAATTGTTGGAAAAATTACTTGTGTCATGCACAAAGTAGATGTCCTAACCGACTTGCCAAAACTATAGTTTGTTAACAAGAAATTTGTGGAAACAAAAACAAAAAAACGACGTTTTCGTCTTTTGAGCTTCTAGTCATGAAATCTATGCAGCTACTCAATCACTTTTTATAGCTACTGTTTACAGGCCTCCTGGGCCATATACAGCGTTCTTCACTGAGTTCCCTGAATTCCTATCGGACCTTGTAGTCATAGCAGATAATATTCACATTTTTGGTGACTTTAATATTCACATGGAAAAGTCCACAGACCCACTCCAAAAGGCTTTCGGAGCCATCATCGACTCAGTGGGTTTTGTCCAACATGTCTCCGGACCTACTCACTGCCACAGTCATACTCTGGACCTAGTTTTGTCCCGTGGAATAAATGTTGTGGATTTTAATGTTTTTCCTCATAATCCTGGACTATCGGACCACCATTTTATTACGTTTGCAATCGCAACAAATAATCTGCTCAGACCCCAACCAAGGAGCATCAAAAGTCGTGCTATAAATTCTCAAACAACCCAAAGATTCCTCGACTCCCTCTGCCTACCCAAGGACGTCAGAGGACAAAAATCACTGCTGCTCGATCATCCTATTTTCCCAACCTAATTGAGGAAAATAAGAATAATCCTAAATGTATTTTTGATACTGTCGCAAAGCTAACTAAAAAGCAGCATTCCCCAAGAGAGGATGGCTTTCACTTCAGCAGTATCAAATTCATTAACTTCTTTGAGGAAAAGATCATGATCATTTGAAAGCAAATTATGGACCCCTCTTTAAATCTGCGTATTCCTCCAAAGCTCAGTTGTCCTGAGTCTGCACAACTCTGCCAGGACCTAGGATCAAGGGAGACACTCAAGTGTTTTAGTACTATATCTCTTGACATAATGATGAAAATAATCATGGCCACTAAATCTTCAAGCTGCATACTGGACCCTATTCCAACTAAACTACTGAAAGAGCTGCTTCCTGTGCTTGGCCATCCTATGTTGAACATAATAAACAGCTCTCTATCCACCGGATGTGTACCAAACTCACTAAAAGTGTCAGTAATAAAGCCCCTCTTGAAAAAGCCAAACCTTGACCCAGAAAATATAAAAAACTATAGGCCTATATCGAATCTCCCATTCCTCTCAAAAATGTTAGAAAAAGCTGTTGCGCAGCAACTCACTGCCTTCCTGAAGACAAACAATGTATAGGAAATGCTTCAGTCTAGTTTTAGACCCCATCATAGCACTGAGACTGCACTTGTGAAGGTGGTAAATGACCTTTAAATGGTGTCAGACCGAGGCTCTGCATCGGTCCTCGTGCTCCTAGACCTTAGTGCTGCTTTTGATACCGTCGATCACCACATAAGGAAGTGGATGGCTGCAAACGTTCTACTTTTAAACTCGGACAAAACAGAGATGCTTGTTCTAGGTCCCAAGAAACAAAGAGATCTTCTGTTGAATCTGACAATTAATCTTGATGGTTGTACAGTCGTTTCAAATAAAACTGTGAAGGACCTCGGCGTTACTCTGGACCCTGATCTCTCTTTTGACGAACATATCAAGATTGTTTCAAGGACAACTTTTTTCCATCTGCGTAACATTGCAAAGATCAGAAATGTTCTGTCTAAAATTGATGCAGGAAAAATTAATCCATGCTTTTGTTACTTCTAGGTTAGACTACTGCAACGCTCTACTTTCCGGCTACTCGGATAAAGCACAAAATAAACTTCAGTTAGTGCTAAATACGGCTGCTAGAATCCTGACTAGAACCCCAAAATGTGATCATATTACTCCAGTGCTAGCCTCCCTACACTGGCTTCCTGTTAAGGCTAGGGCTGATTTCAAGGTTTTACTGCTAACCTACAAAGCACTACATGGGCTTGCTCCTACCCATCTTCCGATTTGGTCCTGCCGTACATACCTACACGTACGCTACGGTCACAAGACGCAGGCCTCCTAATTGTCCCTAGAATTTGGCAGAGCTTTCTCCTATAGAGCTCAATTTTTATGGAATGGTCTGCCTACCCATGTGAGAGACGCAGACTCGGTCTCAACCTTTAAGTCTTTATTGAAGACTCATCTCTTCAGTGGGTCCTATGATTGAGTGTAGTCTGGCCCAGGAGTGTGAAGGTGAATGGAAAGGCTCTGGAGCAACGAACCGCCCTTGCTGTCTCTGCCTGGCCGGTTCCCCTCTCTCCACTGGGATTCTCTGCCTCTAACCCTATTACAGGGGCCGAGTCACTGGCTTACTGGTGCTCTTCCATGCCGTCCCTAGGAGGGGTGCGTCACTTGAGTGGGTTGAGTCACTGACGTGGCCTTCCTGTCTGGGTTGGCGCCCCCCCCTTGGGTTGTGCCGGAGATCTTTGTGGGCTATACTCGGCCTTGTCTCAGGATGGTAAGTTGGTGGTTGAAGATATCCCTCTAGTGGTGTGGGGCTGTGCTTTGGCAAAGTGGGTGGGGTTATCATCGGATGGGAATTTAAGTATATTCTCTTAATTATGAAGCCGGTGACTGACGTGGTAAACTCCTCAGTGCCATCGAATGAATCCTGGAACATATTCCAGTCTGTGCTAGTGAAACAATCCTGTCACTTAGTATCCGCTTCATCGGACCACTTCCGTATTGAGTGTCACTGGTACTTCCGGTTTGAGTTTTTGCTTGTAAGCAGGAATCAGGAGGATAGAGTTAATGTCAGATTTGCGAAATGGAGTGCGAGGGAGAGATTTGTATGTATCTCTGTGTGTGCAGTAAAGGTGATATCGTTTTTTCCCTTGTAGTTGCACAGGTGACATGCTGGTAGAAATTAGGTAAGATGGATTTCATTTTTTCTGCATTAAATCACTGGCCACTAGGTGCTTCGCTTCTGGGTGAGCATTTTGTTGTTTACCTATGGCCCTACACAGCTCGTTGAGTGCGCTCTTAGTGCCAGCATCAGTTTGTGGTGGTAAGTAGCTATGAAAAATATAGATCTCTTGTAAATAGTATGGTCTACAGTTTATCATGAGGCATTGTAACTCAGGCGAGCAGAACCTCTTACTTTTAATATTAGAGATTACCCGCTGTTAACAAAGAGACACATATCCCCCCCCCCCCTTGGGTTTATGAGATGCTGCCGTTCTGTCCTGCCAATGTATAGAAAAAACAGCTAGATTTATATTAACCATGTCCTCGTTTGAAATTTAAAACGGTTAAGGTTAGGTACCGGCTTATGTTTAGAGTAAGGGTTTAGGGCAGGGTCGTCTGAAGGATCTCACTAAGCATCCACCATTGTACTTCGTTTGAGCAGCAGTGCAGCTGTTCCGTCATCCACCACTAGAGTGCAGCAGAGAGCCATAAACTCTCCCATCGCCATAGGAACACACAGACAGAGGGAGGTCAAAAACAGATATAGTGGAAAAACAATCATAGGGAAGTCAGTTCAGTAACCCACTATTTGTGGAACAGTTTTGGTTTATCTGTGCATTCTTTCCCCATAAAAATTACTTGTTGGCACAAAACGGACTTAGATGATGAGTTTGGTCATGGCTGTCAGTTGGATTGAAAAGGCATTTGTTTGAGTCTGGGGTTAGGCTGAAAACAGATAGTCATGTCTTGTTCTCTCTGCTGCTATGTCATCTGCGCGTGGATGACAAATATCAAGAGGTCAGAAAAGAAGAGAGCAATGAGGAGGAAGACAATGGTAGAGCGGGATGAGGAGGAGAAGGGACTGAAAAGACGAGAGAGGAGATGTAGTATGAAGAATATATAAAAGGACAACGACAAAAGGGACAGAAAGAAAAAGGTAAGAGAGGGAGATGTGTCTTACTGAGGAATATGAAAAGAGAAGAGGAAGGAGAGAAGAGAAAGGCCTGTACTTACTGGTGATCTGAGGGAGGAAAGGGGCCAGCAGCTTGGCTCGTTTCTTCTCATAGCCCTTCTGTGTGATGTCACCTAGCAGAGAAGAGAACAGGACACAGCCACGTTAGTCACCAGTCAGTCACCACACACTACCATCAATCAATCACTCAATCAATCCCCCCCCCCCCCACACACACACACACACACACACACACACACACACACAGGCTCTGACTGTCTGGGGTTTGAGTATTAGGCCTTGATTGATTGATAAAAACAATATTACAATCAATTAAGATATAGGGCATCAAGATTGAGAGAACACTAACTCTAAAGTCTCTGATTACAGACATGCACATGCCGGTCATCACCCCACCCCCCTGTATCTTTCCAGTTTTATTAACAGGGAGAAACATGAAATAAGGAGGGAGACCGATAGAGGACAGAGAAGTGTGTTGGGACCGGGATTTGATCCCATGTAGACAGGGGATTGCCTAGGTGCCGAGGGCAGCAACCTTAACTGCTCAACCACTCTCAGGCATCCTAACACACTTCAAAAAAACCTTCCAGGGGAGATTCTGTCAGCTTCGGGTACAGTGTCACATGTCCTGTGGCTCACTGCAAACAGAAACTAATGTTCATTTGTCACATGCGTCGTAAAACAACAGGTGTAGACTAACAGTGAAACTCTTACTTCTGGGTCCTTATCCAACAATGCAGAGTTTAAAAAAAAAGAACAAATATAAAAATAGTGACATGAGGAATAAACACACAGTGAATAATGAATAATAATATTGAGTAAAAAGGATTAGATAAGATTATCGTTTTCCCATCCTTAGTGGACAAATATGACAAGAGCACACAAACCCCAGGGCAGGCCAAGGAACTAACAAAAATTCTTACAGCTACAGTTATAGCCTCCCACCAGAGAACAATACCAAAGTAAGCAAATCGAGCCACAGAATAGTAAACATGGACATGGCTTGCATCTCAAATGGCACCCTATTCCCTACTATATATAGGGCACTACTTATGGGCCCTCGGGTGCCATTTGGGATTGTAGCCATGGCAAAAAAAGCAAAGAGGAAGCAATGTGAGGTAGTTTCACATGGAACCCAACTCCCCCCACACCCCCCTCTCCTCTTTTCCCCTCTTCTTCATTCTCTAGGGGGGTGTGGGGGTAGAGGGGAAGGGGGAGAGCGTTTGGCCCAGCCCCCCCGCAACTGCAAAGAGCAAAGTCCAAACACTCCCTAGGCTCCCCCAAAACACACGCGCACGGACACGCAGGCAGGCACGCACGCTTGCACACATCCCCTTATCTGTGACCAGCGATAGCGTCACAGGGAGAGATAAGAGTCAAGTGGAGTAGAGAGGAGGCCTGGGGGTCTGTATCTCGGCATCCCATTCCTCCTAAACCTCCCTTAAAAGAGTAACTGTCATGATTTCTTTCTTTTTTTATAGAAACTCCGATGTTTTAGGCTTAGTTATAGTGAAACGTCAATTCTGGTCTTCATTTTGACAGTTTGTAGCAAAAGTGATGTATTTTGATATTTTAGAAGGAAATCTAGCTATTTTTGCCCCTAATGGTTCAACTCTAGCATTGAAATCGTGATGTAGAACCTCTCAGTCATCTCAAGGGAGGGGTTCGGCATGAAATCCACTCCCTTCTAGATGTGCTGGGTGGTACCACCTCAAAGCTAACTATAAAGCAAGTGACAGCGCGCCTTATTTGGCAATGGTCTTGATAAGTGGGGTGTGCCAAAATATTTTGCATGACGCTTCCTTGACTAGACAACTGACGTATCACAACATTTGTTTTTAAAAAGCATTAAGGCACATTTCCACATATGACCAAATTCAAAGTTTCTGCTTACTGTTTCATACGTGCTTTTACGAAGAAAGAAAACATATAGGCGATGAGGATTATACGTTTATACTCATAGCTACATCCATCGTAATAACGGGCAAAGGCTGAAATTGGGGTTGAGAGTTACCCTTTAAGGCATCCGCATGCTTCCATCCGAAACAGCTCGGAACAGCTGGTGCATGAATTATGTACGGTTTTGGTCTTTGGTAAGGGTTGTTTTCGGGCTGTTCGTGCACACGTCATTTTTTTCTTGAGCAAAGTCGAACTTCGTGAACCGAAGTCTACGCCCCTTCGTTTGTGATTCGTCAAATGTACGGGTAAATCGAGGCTCTTCTTCTCGATTCTGCCCGAAACTTAGTGTGGATTCAAAATGGCGAACGACAACAACAACTTGCAGCGTCGCTTGGTCGAGGAGGTACAGAAGTACCTGCACCTCTACAATTCCAGCCCTGGCATCATATACAGACTAGCATGTAAAGGCCGATTCATCCTGAAGTACACAAAACGTTGCTCCTCATCAATTGGGCGCATTTGTTGGACCAGCATGGCATACTCCGCCCCCCTCCGTTGTTCCTTCTCTGTTGACTGGTCGCACTGACTATCTTCTCCTTCTCTCGCCTTTTATATGTGCTGCTAGGTAAAGTGAATTTAGCAGATCCCAGGCAATTCCCACAACTTCCATTTTCTCACCAGTCAAGCGTCACTCTGTGTACACCATATTATTTCTACAGCACGCCTCTTCGTTGTTTGGGTGTCGTCATCACTTCCTTGTTTGGCCGTAGTTGAGTATTCCCAGCACTATTTCCGCTCTTCCCCTTTTCAAGCGAACGACTTTTTAACCTGTTAGGGCTAGGGGGCAGTATTGACACAGCCGGATAAAAAACGTACCCGATTTAATCTGGTTACTACTCCTGCCCAGTAACTAGAATATGCATATAATTATTGGCTTTGGATAGAAAACACCCTAAAGTTTCTAAAACTGTTTGAATGGTGTCTGTATATAACAGAACTCATATGGCAGGCCAAAACCTGAGAAGATTTCAAGCAGGAAGTGGCCTGTCTGAGAAGTAGTGTTTCATCTTGGCTCTTTTTATTGAAGACTCAGGATCTGTGCAATAACGTGACACTTCCTACGGCTTCCATAGGCTCTCAGAGCCCAGGAAAAAGCTGAACGATATCGAGGCAGGCTCTGGCTGAAACACTTTATCGCTTTTGGCAAGTGGCCACAGAGTACTATGGGCTTAGGCGCGTGCCCGCGTCGACCGAATGCTTTCTTTTCCTTTGTCTGTTTACCTAAACGCAGATTCCCGGTCGGAATATTATCGCTTTTTTATGAGAAAAATGGCATAAAAATTGATTTTAAACAGCGGTTGACATGCTTCGAAGTACGGTAATGGAATATCTAGAATTTTTTTGTCACGAATTGCGCCATGCTCGCCACCCTTATTTACCCTTAAGGATAGTGTCTTGAACGCACGAACAAAACACCGCTGTTTGGATATAACGATGGATTATTTTGGACCAAACCAACATTTGTTATTGAAGTAGAAGTCCTGGGAGTGCATTCTGACGAAGACAACAAAGGTAATAACATTTTTCTTACAGTAAATCTGACTTTGATGAGTGCTAAACTTGCTGGGTGTCTAAATAGCTAGCCCTGTGATGCCGGGCTATCTACTGAGAATATTGCAAAATGTGCTTTCACCGAAAAGCTATTTTAAAATCGGACATATCGAGTGCAGAGGAGTTCTGTATCTATAATTCTTAAAATAATTGTTTTTTGTGAACGTTTATCGTGAGTAATTTAGTAAATTCACCGGCAGTGTTTCGGTGGGAATGCTAGTCACATGCTAGTCACATGCTAATGTAAAAAGCTGTTTTTTGATATAAATATGAACTTGATTGAACAAAACATGCATGTATTGTATAACATAATGTCCTAGGGTTGTCATCTGATGAAGATCATCAAAGGTTAGCGCTACATTTAGCTGTGGTTTGGGTTTATGTGACATTATATGCTAGCTTGAAAAATGGGTGTCTGATTATTTCTGGCTGCGTACTCTGCTGACATAATCTAATGTTTTGCTTTCGTTGTAAAGCCTTTTTGAAATCGGACAGTGTGGTTAGATTAACGAGAGTCTTATCTTTAAAATGGTGTAAAATAGTCATATTTTTGAAAAATTGAAGTAATAGCATTTCTAAGGTATTTGAATAACGCGCCACAGGATTCAACTGGCTGTTGAGTAGGTGGGACACAAGCGTCCCACCTAGCCCATAGAGGTTAAGGGAGTATGCGAGCGAGCACGCTTTATACCCCTACACCACCTCCTACTACAACTCCCACTGACTTGTGAGAACAAGTGGCACCTCAAAGCCTTATTGACATATCGAGGGACAGGGGTGGTGTGTGCTGCAGCCCAGACTAGAGGTAGATAAACGTGCAATGAGAGAAACTGGTTGGGGAAGTGAGAAGGAACAAATAACGCGAGGGAGCGAGAGACCGATGGAGGTGTTTGATAAGCTGCTGGGCCTGGGGTGGTGTGTTTCATCTTGAAGGCACCGGCATATTCTCTCTCTCTCTCTCTCTCTAACAACAACTGTTGACATAGGGCTAAACATGAGAGAACTACTGCTGTGGGTTGTTTTTGGGGACAGTATTATTTGCAACGTCCATCAGAGAAAAGGGGCAGGGGCCACAAGAGTTCAATTCAAAACAACAGAGTGACTCAGTGTATTGGAGAAGGAGAGGGAGAGAGTGAAAGTGACTGCAGGAGTGAGAAGGAGTAACAAAAAGAGCGACCTAGTGCGAAAAATAGAAAGAGTGATAGAGAGAAGGAGCGTAACAGAGTGATAGGTAGAGAAACCAACAAAGTGAGAGGAGAGAGAAAGAAAGAGAGAGAGTTCTGAGTGCTTTTTCATTCTGTGTCAGAGTGCTGTAGGGGCTCCCAGTATTCAGCAATGTGTTCATGCCTGGATACACACACTGTTACCGCTGCCTGAAAATCTGGCACGGAAACAGCAACTACAAGACACACACAAACAGGGACACACACACACACCCACCCACGTACGCAAAGGCCTACATTACAGACAAACACACTCTTTCCGTCTTTCACACACAAACACACAGAGAGGGAGCTGGCCCCACGCTCTGCCACAGTAAGTGGTAGATTGATGTTAGTGAGGAGTAGTGGACTGGAGCTCCATTGTGTGAGAGAGAGTTCTGGCCTACTCCAAGCATGAGCTCTGAACTGTGACTGATGTTGGGTCATTAGCACAGAGAGACAGAGGGGTGCCTGTATTGGTGATGGGGTGGGACACAACAACAGGCACAGACTGGCACCGCCACACAGCACCACCACAGACAGCAGCAGACACCCAGACCTGGAGTTGGAGCTGGGCAGACAGAGTGGGCCGTGACCTGGTCAAGTCTGCACACACCAACAGTTTGTGAGCAACACTTGCTACAGTTTGTGTATTAGAGAAAGGAAGAAATAATGCTTTTGGGAAAACTGTTGCATGTTTTGAGAAATGTTTGTGTGTGTGTGTGCACGTGTGTGAGCGTGCGTGTGTGATAGGTCTAAGAGCAGGATATGAGCGTTACCCCACCCTGTCTCCCCTTGCCAAAAGCAGTTCGCAGTTTATTGAGACTACAGGAATGTGCACCAAATGGCACCCTATTCCTGAAATAGTGCACCACTTTTGACTAGGGCACATAGGGCTCTGGTTAAAAGTAGTGCACTATATAGGGAATAGGGTGCCATTTGGGACACCACCTAAAGGAATGTGCTGATGGGAAAACAGTCTCTTAACTGACTGGGCCAACTGGCTCACTGGACAAACTGTGTATGTGCATGTGTGAGATGCTATTCTGATAGTGTGTGTGCGCATGCAGAACAGTGCTTTTCTGTGGTGTGTGTGTGTGATGCTATTCTGCGGAGTGTGTGTGTGTGTGTGATGCTATTCTGCGGAGTGTGTGTGTGTGAGTGTTTGACGCTATTCTGTGGTGTGTGTGATGCTATTCTGCGGAGTGTGTGTGTGTGAGTGTTTGACGCTATTCTGTGGTGTGTGTGATGCTATTCTGCAGAGTGTGTGTGTGTGAGTGTTTGACGCTATTCTGTGGTGTGTGTGATGCTATTCTGCGGAGTGTGTGTGAGTGTTTGACGCTATTCTGTGGTGTGTGTGATGCTATTCTGCGGAGTGTGTGTGTGTGTACCGCTGGAGCAAGTTAATGCGGGGAGGGGTTTACAGTGTTTAGAAGAATGAGTGCTGAATTAGCTAGCGATGCAGTGGCACGGCGGGCCACCAGATCCATGTGTGTCAGCACAGCAGCACCAGTTAGGGCTGGGCAATATATCGAATTCATATGAATGTATGTTTTTGCGCGATATTCCAAACGCACGCATCGCAAGAATTAAGGTTTTGTTCTTTTTTTTCGTTTTTATGAGCATTTATGTTCGCTTGTTTTCAAGTTGTATTTTTGGTCTCGTCTCCTTCGCTCCTCTGTGCTGTGTTCACCTTCCCATTTACACCAGAGATCGGTATATAATGAGGGGACGCGTCTCCGTCCTAACAATGGGAGCTGTTGTACCAAAGGCAGGAAGGCAGGAGTCAAGCTTAGGTCCAAAATAAGCCCATAGAAACACATTGGCCTTATTTTCGACAGATTTTAGACAGTGAAACCTCTCGCTTCGCCACTTCTTCTGGTTTACAAACACCAAGCCCCTCCCCCTGAGATCACATCTTCCTCTCTGACAAGCGGTTTCAACCCCCCATTTGCATTTGAGGTTTGGTCCAACAGAATTGGACACCAAAACACATTGGGACTTTATTTTACTGTAATAGAGGAGAAGCAATCTTTTATAACCATACCCTTTTAATGTCTCAACTACTTTATTTGCATTCAGAGCAGACACTACTAAAACGAGAGTATCAATGAACATTGATTCTGGAAAATGTATGCACAGTTTGATGTGCGTGGCATTGGGGTACCACGTACCGTACCGCTAGCAGCATTTTAGGTCAAAGACTTCTACAGTACTAGCTGTCTAGTCTGTGTTTCATAAATGTGTAATAAGCAGTGTTGTGTTCGAGACCACCGAAAACGAGACCGATTCAGGACCAAGACCGGAGGGGGAGCGAGACTGAGTCATGACCGAGACCTGGAGGGGGACAAGGGGTACGAGCACAGAAAAATGTCCAATTCAAGACCATGATTGTAATTGTGTCAAATCACCACTATAATAAGAGTTGAAAATGTCCAGTATTTCTGTGTTCATATCTCAGAACAACATATGGATTCTTTAGACATTCAGAATAGTGAACAAATTGCATGTTGGGGGAAAATAGAGCCACTACACAAATTATTACTAACCCAAACACAGTGGGGAACAATGGGCCTTCTACGCCTTCAGAGAAGGGCTGATTTCTAAAATAAGGATTATAATAATAATGATAATTACAGTGCATTCAGAAAGTATTCAGACCCCTTGACCTTTTCCAAACGTTGTTAAGTTACAGCATTATTCTAAAATTGATTAAAATTGGGGGGAGGGGGGGGTTCTCATCAATCTATACACAATACCCCCACAGGGCTTGTAAGTAAGCATTTCAAGGTAAGGTCTACACTGGTTGTATTCGGTGCATGTGACAAATAAAATGTTATTCGATTTGAATGACAAAGCAAAAAGAGGATAAGACATTTTTGCAAATGTATAAAATAAAAAAAATATGAAATATTACATTTACATACAGTACCAGTCAAAAGTTCAGACACACCTATTCATTCCAGGGTTTATTTATTTTGACTATATTCTACATTGCAGATTAATAGTGAAGACATCAAAACTATGAAATAAAACATACGGAATCATGAAGTAACCAAAAAAAAGTGTTGAACAAATTAAATATATTTTAGATTCTTCAAAGCAGCCACCCTATCGCTCTCACATCTTTTGGACTTGCCCCGCAATCGAAACTTACTGGGGAGAAATAAGATCTAACATTGGAAAAATAATGTGATTTGACATAGAACAAACATTCATTTCTTTGTAGTTGGGTGAAATACCTGATAACGTACACAATAGAGAAAAGTACCTCATGAAGGTCCTACTGGCAGCCAGTAAAAAGGCTGTCACTAGGAAATGGCTACAAAAAGACCCTCCCACAGTGACACAATGGATAGACATTGTAAAAGAAATACACCACATGGATCGTATGACCTTTGCTTTAAGAACACAAGAGGAGAGAGGTCAGGAATACTGGGAAAAATGGGTTTCATACTTGAAAAAGGTCTAATTCAAAGATGTCAATGTAACTAATATGATGAAGGTATGACGTGCACTGTAACTGCCAGATCTTTTTTGTTGTTCTTTTATTTTACTTTATTTGTACTTTCTTTGTGTTCCTACATAAAAACAAAGTATACTTTTTCTTCTTTTTTTAAAGCAACCACCCTTTCCCTTGATGAGAGTTTTGGACACTCTTGGCATTCTCTCAACTAGCTTCACCTGGAATGCTTTTCCAACAGTCTTGAAGGAGTTCCCACATATGCTGAGCAGTTGTTGGCTGCTTTTCCTTCACTTTGCGGTCCAACTCATCCCAAACCATCTCAATTGGGTTGAGGTCGGGTGATTGTGGAGACCAGGTCACCATATGGCACTCCATCACTAAAGGACACCAATAAGAAGTACTGTAGGTATTCAGACCCTTTACTCAGTACTTTGTTGAAGAACCTTTGGCAGCGATTACAGCCTTGAGTCTTCTTGGGTATGATGCTATAAGCTTGGCATACCTGTATTTTTATGGAGTTTCTCCCATTCTTCTCTGCAGATTCTCTCAAGCTCTGTCAGGCTGGATGGGGAGTGTTGCTGCACAGCTATTTCCAGGTCTCTCCAGAGATATTCGATGGGTTTAAATTCCGGGGTCTGGCTGGTTCACTCAAGGACATTCAGAGACTTGTCCCAAAGCCACTCCTGCATTGTCTGGGCTGTGTGCTTAGGGTTGTTGTCCGGTTGGAAGGTGAACTGTCGCCTCAGTCTAAGGTCCTGAGTGCTCTGGAGCAGGTTTTCATCAACGATCTTTCAGTACTTTGCCTCAATCCTGACTAGTCTCCCAGTCCCTGCCGCTGAAAAACATCCCCACAGCATGATGCTGCCACCACCATGCTTCACTGTAGGGATGGTGCCAGGTTTCCTCCAGACGTGACACTTGGCATTGAGGCCATAGAGTTCAAACTTGGTTTCATCAGACCAGAGAATCTTGTTTCTCATGGCCTGAGAGTTTTTAGGTACCTTTTTTGGCAAACTCCAAGCGGGCTGTCATGTGCCTTTTACTGAGGAGTGTCTTCTGTCCGGCCACTCTACCATAAAGGCCTGATTGGTGGAGTGCTGCAGAGATGGTTGTGCTTCTGCAAAGTTCTCCCATCTCCACAGAGGAACTCTAGAGCTCTGCCAGTGACTATTGCGTTCTTGGTCACCTCCCTGACCAAGGGCCTTCTCCACCGATTGCTCAGTTTGGCCAGGTGGCCAGCTCTAGGAAGAGTCTTGGTGGTGCCAAAGATCTTCCATTTAAGAATTATGTTCTTTGGGACCTTCAATGCTGCAGAAATGTTTTGGTACCCTTCCCCAGATCTGTTCCTCGACACAATCCTGGTGTCGGAGCTCTACGGACAATTCCTTCGACCTCATGGCTTTGTTTTTGCTCTGACATGCACTGTCAATTGTGGGACCTTATATAGACAGCTGTGTGCCTTTCCAAATCATGTCCAGTCAATTTAAATTTACCACAGGTGGACTCCAAACAAGTTGTTGACACATCAAGGATGCTCAATGGAAACAGGATGAAACTGAGCTCAACAGGATGCAACTGAGTTTCATAGCAAAGGTTCTGAATACTTATGTAAATAAGGTATGTTTTTTATTTTTAAAACATTTGCAAAAAGTTCTAAAAACCTGTTTTTGCTTCGTCATTATGGGGTATTGCGTGTAGATGGCTGAGGATATGTTTTTATTTAATCAATTTTAGAAGAAGGCTGCAAAGTAACAAAATGTGGAAAAAGTCAAGGGGTCTGAACACTTTCCGAAGGCACTGTAAATGTGTCACGTTCGTCGTAAGAAGGAGATCAAGGTGCAGCGTGGTAAGCGTACATCTTATTTTATTTAGATGAACACCGACAAAACAAAAAAAATACAACAACGAACGTAAAGTCCTGCAGGCTTAACAGCAGCTAACAAAAACAAGATCCCACAAAAACCCAGTGGGAAAAGGCTGCCTAAATATGATCCCCAATCAGAGACAACGAAAGACAGCTGCCTCTGATTGGGAACCCTATCAGGCCAACATAGAAATACATAAACTAGAATGCCCACCCAAATCACACCCTGACCTAACCAAATAGAGAAATAAAAAGGCTCTCTATGGTGAGGGTGTGACAAAATTATTATTTTCAAGGATGTTCTGATTTAATCTCCTCAGTTTTTGTTAGAAAAGAAAGGGTTAACACCGGGGACATAAATCTAGCTAGCCAAGTCAGCCATTGGCTAGGCCATGAGAAGCTAGATAAAGGCATCTGCCATTCAACTGTATTAGAGCAAAATTTGTGAGTGACATTGGAATCAACCAATCACATCGAGTTAATGGGTGGGACATTTTTTACAAAAACATGGAAACTTCTGCCTTCTTGAAGAACAACAGGTCACTATGCAATAGCGAGCAGTAGTTATCCCATGGTCTAGCTAGCTAGCTTTTGTTGTCGGCTAGTTTGCAGTGGCTGCAGCAGGTGTTATCAAAGAGGATGCTGTTGCTAATCTGTTCATATACACCCCCAGGAAGAATTACACTAAAAAAACAATTCTGAAAAGCGACCACTTCGATATGGACATTTCATAAATTCTTAGAATGTTTAGGAATTATATATACTAAGGCATTTGTGAAAATTCGATAGCAATGTAGAGTGGGAAAGCGGCCGTGCGTTTGGACAATTAATAGACTCTGCAGTAAATAAAACCGAATAAAAACATCTGTCTTTTCCAGGACCGTAGTCTACACCGACCGGTGCACTATAGCCAATCAGAGTATCACAGTAGGCCTTTATACAAACAAGCCATTTGCCACACGGGCCTGCCATCATTCACTTTGAACTGGACTGTGTGTTTACAGGAAGTTGCAACCGCGTGACTTTAGATCATTAGAAAGCATTCGCCAAAAAAAGCCACAAAACACACCTGAATGGATTTCTGCAAATATGTAAACACCACGGAAGTCCTCTTACATTTGGGAACTTTACCGTCCTATTGATCAAACAACCATGAAAAGGTAAGCTCTCTCCCTCCATTATGCACATCAACAACACGATCAAGAACTAATGCTAGCCAGAGCTAAACTCTAACTGAGGAACATTAGATAAACCCTCTCAAACTTTTTCAGCTAGCTGGCCGTCAAAATTGCACTGACAAACAGTGGGGAATTGTAGCCTCCTCTTCCTTCTGCAGCTTACCTGCCAATGCATGCTTGTCCCAACCAAGCACCCATGCTAACTGGCTAAAGTTGGCTAGCTTGCTACTTCCAGACACAATTGAGAGAACACCTCACTCTGAACATTTTATTCACCCTAACAGACCTGGTTAGGCTGTTTGAATGTTATCTAGTGCGTTCTTGACTAACTATAACTTTTTTTGCCTACGTTTACTGACACCGGTCATATTCAGCGGATGTTGCACGTTCGTAAATTCATCAGTTGTTCTGCGCTCTGACGAGAGTGCTCTGAAATCGAAGTAGATAGCCAGAGTGAATTTGCAAACACAAGAGATATGCTAACTAGATAAGTCGTTGAAGTTCTTGCTAGCTAACCAAATGACACCTGCATCTCTAGCTGTGTATTGCCACCGAAAAGCGATAAGAGGTGAAAATGTCAGTGACTCACCCACTCCTCCAATGTCATGACATCCTGCTAGCAGCTAGCTAGCTAACATTAGGCTTTGTTTTTAGCTTGCTACATAAATAGATACGCTAGCCTATTAGCCACGTTACGTCTGACTTGTGATCATTGCCCTTGCTAGTTTGATTGTATTGACATTCCCTGCCTTTAGTTACATTCGTCCCTTTTTGTCCAGAATATTGAGTAATTTAAACTGAAACAGTGCACCTCGAATGGGAGGCAGAATACAATGTAGCAGGCCAGCTGGGATTTACAACCTGATAGCAATATTTCTACGACTACCAAGAAATGTATTGGTGAATTATACATCGAGTCAAATAGAACCTATTTTTAAAACCTCAAACTTTTGACTGATATTATGATTGTTTGTTTCATATCTGCAAAGTAGTTAAAACGCTGTTAGTTCCACTTGAAACTATAGGTCACCGGCTACTTTGTGTGCTAAACTTGAAATGTTTTTTTTGTAATGGGACGTAATAGTTGTACATTCGATTGGGAAATGTTTAATGGTTGTGGTTTTGTATTCTTATGATTGGGACCTACTGGCTTATTATGTCAGAGTTTATGGACTGCTTATCCTTTAGTATTATGCTGTGTGTGACTGCTGTCTTTCCATCGCCCTATGCAGTGGTGCCTGGAGAAGTTCCTATACTCTAATTTTGCCCAGTGAAGGAAATGCCTTAAAAAATAGAGTTCTCTGAAAATCACACTTTTTTTTAATATAGAAAATACAAACATGATGGTCACAGTCCACAACGATGCTTAAACCACATCAATCTGATTGGGTGGGCCTGTCAGGGCCTGGCTCCCCAGTGGGTGGGCCTCTGTCCACCCAGGCCCATCCATGTCTACGCCCCTGATGCAAACTACGCATGATGACAATTGCGCATCACAAATAGTCTACTAACCAACACTTCGGACTAAACTTTTTGAATACCTGGTTTGCATACGCATTGTTGCTTTAGTTAGCTGGTAGATAAGTTCAAACATATTTCCTACCCAACCGGCCACCGATGTCATTCTTCTGTGAACAGCTCGTTGCCAAAACCAGTTCAGAGCTGCACTCTTGCTGCCTGCAGATGATATTCCGCTGAAACTAGGGGTGCATGTGAATATATTTCACGTGCTTCGCGATTGTGTAGGTTACTTTGGCCATGATTTCCCTATTGTACTACATAATTGATAAGTCGTATACCTTCACTACAAGAAGAGACACTCAATGTGGTCTCAAGACCGGACTGGTCTCGAGTGAGTACTGAGAAATAAGGTAGGCCACTTGATTTCAACATCTGAACAAAGTGGACAGGCTAACATGCTTTTCAAACAGTTGAAGACAGACAGAAGGGTGTGTTCATAACAATTCAACCTTGTTAGCTAGCAAATAGATCCAAGTTGGCTAAACCTGAAATAAAGATTAGCTGGCTAATCACTAGCATGTGGGCTTGAGCGATTGTTGATGAGACCTCTTAATGTTTGTCACGTCCTGACCATAGAGAACTTGTATTTTTCTATGGTAGAGTAGGTCAGGGTGTGACTGGGGGGTTGTGTCTAGTTTCTTTATTTCTTTGTTGGTTCTAGTTTCTTTTTTCATGTTAGGGTTTTTGTATGATCCCCAATTAGAGGCAGCTGGTCATCGTTGTCTCTAATTGGGGATCATATTTAAGTTGTTTTTCCCACTAGGTTTTGTGGGAGATTATTTTGAGTTAGTGTATGTTGCACCGCTTCATCACGGTTTGTTGTTTTTGTTTATTAGTTTATTGTATGTCTTGCATAGTTTCACAGATATATAAAGATGTGGAACGATACACACGCTGAGCCTTGGTCTCATTCATACGACAACCGTGACAATGTTCTATAGTCTAATGCCTGCTACAAGAAGTCAGTCATTATTAGTGAATGTGCATTATGCATGGTTCTAGTTAAGTTTGTAACAAAAAAGGGCATTTTCATAGACAGACGAGAGAGCCAGATCAGTGATTATTGCAACAACAAAAAAGCAGGTTGAACTATTTGGATTCAATTATTAGGTCTTATGGTTATGGAAATCTTATATTTAATCTAGATATAACTTCACAAGCCCTGAATTTATTAGATTATGGCTGACTGTTTGAAATGCAGTGCATTTTACCTTTAATCGTACAACAATGCTTATTTAGAGGAAACCCCCCAAAAATTGAGATATACTGTATATCGTGAGTCACCCATAAGTTAGATTTAAAAAAAAATGTAATATGATTTTAAAGCCATATCACCCAGTACCAGTATGTGTTTACACTTCACATCTGTTTCTGTCTCAGTGAGTGTGTCTCCGTCAGTGTGTGTGTGTGTTTATCAGTCGGATATGAGAGGTTTTGGGAGCTTCCTGGACTCCCTGTTCTTGGTGGGGAGGGGAAAGGACCCAGAGTACAGAGAGGAAGTGTGTGTGCAGTGCACGTCATGGCACCGTCGCACAGTTCCGTCAGCAGAGCTGAGAGATCTCTGACTCCCTAAACATGATTAAGTTACACACTTATCATACACTGCCCTCATAACATTACCATCTTCTCCCTTTACTCACGGTCTTGTCTATCACACTGAAAGTGTAAACAGACGCAAACAACATGGCTGCCGTCTCTATGCTCATTCATAGGGATGACTGTGACAAATCCTGTTGACCTCTGACCTTCAGGAAGAGAGTTAAGGCCTCCGTATGCTTCCCAGCCGAAACAGTTCGGTAGAGTTCGTGCATATAACGACATTTTGTGACGTTTTTGTTTGTTTTGGACTTCAGTGAGTTTTTTTGGGGGGCTGTTTGGGCACACAACGTTTTTTCTGGAAGCAAGCCGAAGTCTACACCCCTTCATTGGTGATTGGTCAACAGTACGGATTCTTCAATAAAGTCTTTGTTGTCATTCAAGGAGAGACAATTTGTTTTCATGCTAATTTTTTCCATTGAAAATCCTGCAGCAAACATTACTTACTTAGAGATCTTAGTCGTGCAATTTCACATCTTCGGCAAAAACGTAAAACTTTGACATTTCTTGAATTATTTATTACTTCAGACTATTTTGAGGAACTGTATACCGGCTACGGTGTCTCAGAATGGACAAACAGTACTATTGCAGCTTGTTCTTGTTTTTCAAGAGAAGGTCTTTTATGGGAGTATGCGAGGACACTCGTTCGGTTAGCTGAGTTCGGCTAGGCGTCAACCGAACTGAAGCATGCTGACACCTTAAGGTCTGATCTCTGACAGACAGCTGAAGCACAAGGGTCAGCTTGAGGTCATTGACCCGACTCCTCTCCCTCACTTGTCACTGTTCCCAGACCAGTTTATAGAAATACAAAAACACACAGTTTAGCTCAACGAGTTGTTTGGCTTTAATGTTAAAGCCATTCTGTCATTACTGACCCCTTTTTACATTTAATCCATAGGGTGGTCAGGATGGATATTATGCCATTTTATCAAAGAATTAGTCTGATGTTCCATTATATAGTCATTCAGCCACTCAACACCCTCGGACAGCTCATCCTTTCAGCTCAACCCCTTAGTTACATTTACATTTTTTACATTTTAGTCATTTAGCAGACGCTCTTATCCAGTGCGACTTACAGTAGTGAATGCATACATTTCATACATTTTTTTTCCTGTGCTGGCCCCCCGTGGGAATCGAACCCACAACCCTGGCGTTGCAAACACCATGCTCTACCAACTGAGCTACAGGGAAGGCTAGTTCACTGGTGATTATGTTTCTTCATGTTAAACTTTGACCTTGGTGGGGTGGAGGTCAGCACTGTAAATGCTGTATGTTGTAATATACAGACTAGTAACTGACCCCAGAGAGATTTCTTGCCATGCTAGGGTAGCAGTCCGGCTACCGTATTTCATTCAACTACTAGCCGACACTTCTTCATGTATAACTCAACCAGAGGAAATGCTGTAACTAAAATGGTATGTAATATGTACTTTAGGCCTAAATATAAAATAGGCTACCATTTATAGCTTCCACAGCAGTATTGGTGGACTAGGAATATGGCCATGGTCAGTGATAACTAAGGAGAGAGAACTGTAGTAGTTTCTATTCTAAGAGACTTGGATGAGACTGGGATGAGCTAATGGTTGATGCTAACAGACAGGAGGACTGGGTTGGTGTGGTAATACGCTGATTAACGCCCACACGCCCCCAACTAACACACACACACACACACACACACACACACAAAATGAGATTAGACTACAGTCACTGTAAATACGCTAAACTAAGCATTTGAGACTAGGGGGCTTTGGGAATCCTGGCTCAGGGACACTAAGCCCTTAGTGAAACAGTTTAATTCATTGTGAAATGGTGTGAGTAAACACAACAGCTTTAGTAACAATGCATCTTTATCCATTTCAGAGCTTGTGTAACGGAGTTAAGAACGTACCGTAAACTCACTCCACAGCAGCTTGGAATGTCGCCGATGGAGCTATCCAATTAGAGATTTTTGGACTCAAAACGGTTGGTATGTTGTCAAGGAGGACGGTTACGTGTGTTTGTGAGCAGAGGATCACTGGTTCGAGTCAGGTATGATAACAGGGGCAGTGGAGGAAGCTTTAAATGTTAGCAGCACACTGACAGCCATTTCACTTGGAACAGAAAATGTAAAGTGATAAACTCAACATCATTCTCATTGTTATTCTTGAGGTTGTGGCTGAAAGTGGCAACAGATGTCAATCAATTCTAAACTGATCTGTGTCTTCCTGTGTCGACCCCCCCCCCCCCCCCACCCACCTGTACCACAGCGGAGCGTGAAGAACACAGCGAAAACACATGCTCTCTATAAATGTCTCTCAACATGTCTGTAAATGACCCCTCTGTGATCAGCCAGCCCCCTACTGAGCGTATGCAGATCGACAGGTCTAATTACGGTTGAATGGACGGATCGGACTGGTGGCTGGTCACATGCAGCTCTGAGAGGAAGCAACATCTTTATCTCCCACTTCCTCTTTCCACAGGCACACTATCAGTTCCCTTCGGCCTGAACTAGGAACACTACAACATGAGACACTCCCACTGGTTTAACCGGAAAGACTGGTAAGAGAGGAGAGACAATACAACTCTGGCATCCATAAAGGTCCTTGCATCAGTAGCGGTCTATGAATTTGAGAATGATTACATTTTTCCAGCCAGATCGCTCTTACTACCAAACCAAGTGGAGGGGCTGCTGTTGGGCTGAAAAACAAACTCAGAATTTAACCTGAGGTCCTGGTAATAGATCAGAAGGCAATCAAAATCTACATCGACTCAGTTCATCATTATAACTAATACCATCTCTTCCATTAGCTGAGTCGTGCGTACAGTACAGTCAGAGGGAGTGGGACATTCCCGCTGAGACCTCTATCATCTCCTATTATCTCCATTCCAAAAACACTCCCATCTCATGCCTGCCGTAATCCACAACTCCCTCTATAATCTCAGATTATTTGATGCAAAAATCTGACAAGGGGGATAACTAGGGCTGACTGTCACTTTATCATAATCATGTCTCTCCGCCCTTGGCCAGTCTGTCCGTGCCTGTAGATTAACTTGTATCACCTCACCTTTAACTGGTTTGTTGTAGATTAGCTTCAATATGTTTACAGAGCAAGACGGAGCCTTGGCCTATAGTGTCGCAAAACCATTTGGAGCATTCCCTGGATGGTTGTGGTGGAGTGAATATTTTTCCTATTTGAGGTTATCTTGAGCTCAACTAAATAGAAAGGATGGAGTGTTGAAATGAGTTGTTCTAATTTAAAGTAGCCTTCAGCCCTGGCCTGTATCACTTTACATTAATACTACAACATTACTGCAGTGAAACATGATACTTCACTTTCACTGGTGGTGTCACACAGAGCTATGTTGAAACACTTGTCTGCCATGCAGTCAGGCAGCACTCCCTACATAACGGCCCTTTGTCTTTCTAAAGAGAGCGAAAGAGGAGGGTGTTAGATCTTGAGTTTAGTTTACCTGTATATTAGCTCAACTTAAACCTCTATTGATTTTGTGATTAAAACATGGATGTCTCATGGTATGGTGGGGTATGCAAAATTGGTCAATTTATGCACCTCCATCTCCTAATTGTTTTGGCATTCAGGTCCAAAAAGTTACTTCCCAAACACTCCTACCATGAGCAAGGTTTTGTTCAAATCAAAAGGGGTGCAGGCAGAAACTGACTGAATTCATATGGAACATCCCCTTAGTTAAGCAGGTTCAGTAGTCCAGACAGCAGGGCCATGAACCATCATGTAGGCTGCTGATGACTGGGTGGGAAGGAGGCAGACAGTACCTGCCAGGGAGAGGTTAGCTAAGTCACACTGGGTCAGACTCCACACCACAGGGAAGTCTCTCACATGACCATGAAGCTAGCCTCGACTCCAGTCGTTCTAGGAATACGGTGGAATGTCTGGATGTGCAAGAATACTGTAGACTAGAGAGCTAGCGTCAATGTAGGCTAAGGTCCCAACAGTAATCACCATTATTAACCTAGCCAGTATGCTAACAGTCAGACAACTGTATAGCAGCAACAAAGTAGGTGTGTTTAGGTACCTTCTAAACCTTCACTGACTGACTCAGCAATTTACAAGAGCTACAAATGTTCAACTCTTTCATTTTGAGGAATGAAGTAACAATAAACTGTGGATTATCCATAAGAAGGCTTATAGGCTAGTCGTGAGAATCTGAGCGAGAACGATGATAGACAGTTCTTGTGTGGAGAAAACGTGTTGGCCTGGATCAGACAGTGTGGGAAAGTGGGACGGGAGGGTAAAGTAAGATGGGAAACTCCTATTCAAATGGAGTTATGGATGTTGGGAAGAAAGGTGCAGGGGGGAATGGAGGATTGGTCTTGAGCTGGAGGATGAGTGGAATTTGCTGAAGCGGGAGCCTGGGAGGCTGCTGTGCTGCACTGCAGGGGTGGAGGATGGAGTGGGTAGTGGAGATTGGAGAAGAGGAGGGATTTCTCCCTGCCTATAGCTTGGCTAAATGTAGCCTGGAGTCTGGCACAGAACAGAGCCGCCGTCTCCTCTCTCCCACGCCCCCACCATAGCTGGGGGTAGGAATTCCCCCTTGGGGTCTACTGTTCATAAACTGCAGCCTAATCTGGAGTGGACTCAGTAAAGATGAATTCTTGGTTCAGAGCCGCTGGCCACGATGACATATTTACAAGCCTTGTTTAATTGGCTCTTATCCAGACGTGGAAGTATGATGATAGTTCACAGCGGTAAATGTATGTTTGAAGCTTTAGCCTGCTCTCCCCTACTATGTCACACTGACTCACTAAGGTCAACACACTCACACAGTTGAGCTGGCCAAGGAGGAGTGCTGTCTGAAACACTACAGTATGTTGTTGGCCGCTATTACAATATAAACTTAATGTAAAAGGCATGAAGAGGTGCAAGATAGATATAGGCCTATATGTATTATTGATAATCACATTTTCAAACCAAGCTTAGTTCACTGCTTGTATTTTTTTTATTTTATTGTAATTTTTTATTTAACTAGGCAAGTCAGTTAAGAACAAATTCTTATTTACAATTACGGCCTACCCCGGCCAAACCCTAACCCGGACGATGCTGGACCAATTGTGCGCCGCCCTATGGGACTCCCAATCACAGCCGGTTGTGATACAGCCTGGAATCGAACCAGGGTCTGTAGTGACGCCTCTAGCACTGAGATGCAGTGCCTTAAACCTCTGCGCCACTCGGGAGGCAGGCTACATATTGGGCTAGGTAGGCTACATCTTGTAATCGTATTAGCTAGTTCCCACAGCAATAGAGTAGCATTGTTTTGAACTGGTAGAGGAAGTCTTGATTTAAAGAAAGGATTATTGGGTCTGGATTCAGGCAGGGTTTAAACTAACTGCATTCTTTAGAGCTCGTTGCAGTGGGTCAAGACAGAGGAGGAGCATGCCGAGTCTCTTTGAGGAGGGACAGGGCAGGAGTAGCTCGAGGTGAACAGAGGACATCAGTCTTTGATTCCATCCAGACCACCACAGTCATCAGTGTGTCATTGGAGTCTGTGTGGGAGAAGATACAGATGAACACACACAGAGATGAGCTTGTGTAAGAGATACTGCTAGTCCTGCTTCCTTACCTCCCATTAGTCATCACAGTGACAGACGGATTAGCTCATTAGGCCAACCCATTACCCCCTCAGTCGTCAATGACACCATTCACTGACACAGGCTACAGCATAACATAACATTTTACATTTTAGTCATTTAGCAGACGCTCTTATCCAGAGCAACTTACAGTAGTGAATGCATACAATTTCATACTTTTTTTTTTCTGTGCTGGCCCCCCGTGGGAATCGAACCCACAACCCTGGCGTTGCAAACACCATGCTCTACCAACTGAGCTACAGGGAAGGCTACTACAGCAATAAGACGTCACTAGCTGATCATAACATGACATATATTAGCTCATATTCAGGAAGTGACTAAGACTGGACTAATTTTCACTAATGGATTGTAATGGTTATAATAACACACTTCCTCTAAGGCAGGTATTCCCAATGCCGTCGGAGGTACGCCAAATAAAAATGTGATTCACATAAAAATAATAATTTTGAATTAAATGTTATTCCCGCCACATTTTCAAACAGTACATTTATATTTTCCAACGGGGCTATACATTTGGATGAGGTTTTTTTCTCGCCTGAGTAGCCTCGTTTCACTGGCAAAACTAAAATCAAGCCATCTAGTGTTCAGCGAAATAACAACACAATGTCAAATACAGGTAGCCTAGTCAAATAATTAACATCCAATCACATTAACCGTTACTCTCTCGCGGGAAACCTTCAGTCATGCACAGACATTAAGAAACGAAAAATGCCAATTTGAAAAATAAGCCACAGGAGTTTTTGGAGCGAGAATAAAGATTACTTTCGAGTAGTAAGACATGTATAAAAGCAACAGATACCATTAATAAGAAGGAGCTAGAAGCGTCTTATATGGTGATCTACCGAGTGGCTAGGACAGGCAAGCCCCATACTATTGTGGAGGACTTAATTCTTCCTGCTGCCGCGGATTTGGCTAGGACAATGCTGGGGGAAAAGGCCAAACAAACTATACAGACAATGACTTCATCAAACAACACTGTTTCACGATGCATCAGTGTTTTGAAACAACTACTGGTTTGCATACAAGCCAGTGAATTATATGCGTTACAGCTGGATGAGTCAACAGACGTGGCGGGCCTGGCACAGCTCCTGGTATATGTCCGTTAAGTTTATGGGGGGGGGGGGTCAATTAAGGAAGACATCCTCTTCTGCAAACTACTGGAAACCAGGACAACAGGAGAGGATATTTTTAAAGCACTGGACAGCTTTGTGACATCAAATGGACTTTGGTGGTCAAGATGTGTTGGTATCTGTAATGATGGTGCAAAAGCCATGACAGGGAGACATAGTGGAGTGGTAACGCGCGTGCAAGCAGTTGCTCCCAACGCCACTTGTGTCCACTGCAGCATCCACCGAGAGGCTCTTGCTGCCAAAGGAATGCCTGACAGCTTGAAAGATGTTTTGGACACTACAGTGAAAATGGTTAACTTAGTTAAAGCAAGGCCCCTGAACTCTCGTGTATTTTCTGCACTATGCAATAATATGGGCAGTGACCATGTAACGCTTTTACAACATACAGAAGTGCACTGGTTATCAAGGGGCAAAGTATTGTCACGTTTTTTTAATTGAGAGATGAGCTTAAAGTTTTCTTTACTGACCATTTTCACTTGTCTGACCGCTTGCATGATGACGAGTTTCTCACACGACTGACCTATCTGGGTGAGGTTTTTTCACGCCTGAATGATCTGAATCTAGGATTACAGGGACTCTCCACAACTATATTCAATGTGCGGGACAAAATTGAAGCTATTATTAAAAAGCTGAAGCTCTTTTCTGTCTGCATTAACAAGGACAACACACAGGTCTTTCCATCATTGTATGATTTGTGTGCAAATTAACTCAAGCTTGCGGACAATGTCAAATGTGATCGGTGCTTCGCTATGAGTGAGCTGGGTGCGCAAGTACACAGGTACTTTCCCGAAACGGACGACACAAACAACTGGATTCGTTATTCCTTTTATGCCCTGCCTCCAGTCCACTTACCGATATCTGAACAAGAGAGCCTCAACGAAATTGCAACAAGCGGTTCTGTGAAAATTTAATTTAATCAGAAGCCACTGACAGATTTCTGGACAGGGCTGCGCTCAGAGTTTCTTGCCTTGCCATCTCTCGCTGTTAAGACACTGATGCCCTTTGCAACCACGTACCTAACTGAGAGTGGATTCTCGGCTCTCACTAGCATGAAAACTAAATACAGGCACAGACTGTAGGTGGAAAATTATTTAAGACTGAGCCTCCCTCCAATACAACCCAAGATTGCAGAGTTTTGAGCATCCTTTCAAGCACACCCTTCTCATTAACCTGTGGTGAGTTATTCACAATTTTTGATGAACAAATAAGGTTTTATATGTAAGATGGCTAAATAAAGAGCAAAATTATTGATTTTTATTATATTTTTTATTTGTGCCCTGGTCCTATAAGAGCTCTTTGTCACTTCCCACGAGCCGGGTTGTAACAAAAACTCACTCTTTCGTATGTTTAATAAATGTATCGTATAGTGTGTGTGTGTGGCAGGCTTACAATGATGGCAAAAAACAACATTTGAGAGTGTGCTGACCCTGGTGCTAGAGGGGGTATGCAGCTGGGGGTTGAATGTTTGAAGAGGTACGGGACTATAAAAGTTTGGGAACCACTGCTCTAAGGTATAGTTCAATGTTATTCAGTTGTTGTTACACAGTTGCTATAGGCTGCAGTTGGTATAAGCCTATACAATGATAGCCTCAAACCAATAAATGTCTAACAGACCTTGATGTAGAGCTTATTACAGCCAACTGAACTTTTCCTGACTTTTTAAACCACACCCATTCAGTGTTTTCATACCCTTTGTTCTGGCTTTTCTCTAGAGAGCTGAATTAAGGGGTCCACACACACACACACACACACACACACACACACAGCTCTGAGACAAACACAACTTATAAGGATCAGTGGGAGGGTGGGAGGGTTTCCTGAGGACTGTGAATTCTCACAAACAAAGTAACGGAAAATCAGTCCATAGGGATTAAGACAGACACAACTTTGTTGAAATCAACCAAGGCAGGGACATAGCCTGCACTAGAAAGATATAAACAATTGTTGAAATGACCACCAACAACTAGATTCCTAAAGATTTCCCCCAGGGACATAGGCTACACATACCAGAGACAGCTCTGATACTGTACAGAACTATGCCCCCTATCACATCAGCCCTAAATCCCATGACATATCCATGAAATTTAACAAACCCAGTAACAGACCATACGTCCACAGGGATTTAGAAAGAGATCAGGCACCACGGGATTCCTTTACACATACCACCCACCACACAGTCCAGTAACGTATCAAACTATGTTGCCCACTATCAAAAATCGGCTCTGGTTAAACCCATGAGCTTGTTTTATATTTAGAAAGTGACCAACTGCTTAGAAAATGTTCAGTGCTCTCCACACCCTGTCCAAACAATCCACAGTCTAACAACCACATCCAGAGAGCCTAGCCTACTGTTATAAAGAGAGACCGAGAGACGAGGGGGGGGGGGGGGGGGGGGGTGAAGAAAGAGGGAGGGAGAGATGAAAGATTGAAGAGAGAGGACACTGGGAGAATGAGGACAAGACTAGAATGCTAAAACGTTACTGAGAGACTAAATATAGATTTATCCAAAGTCAAACAACTTGTTTGAAGTTGCTGCTCAGTTCATAATCATACACAGACAGACCGACAGAATCTGGTCTTTTTCATCAAAATGACATCATTAATCAAGTTCTTTATCATAACACTCCAACTTGATCTCATGAGTGTAGGTCAAATACCACAGACAATGAGTTGATAAGAGATGAGAGAGAGAGAGAGAGATTGAGAGAGAGAGAGATAATATGTCCCTGTAGCAATAAGGCAGTCAGTAGGCCATGTCGGTAGGCCAATGTCGGTAGGCCATGTGTGTGTAACAGTGACTCACATATGGCAGCCAAGTCAAGCAGTTAGTTAGACTGACAGTGTGAAACAGTGTCAACAAACCATTCTGCTTTGGCTGTGCAAGCAGGGCACAGGAGAAGAAGAGAGAGAGAGAGCGAAGAGAGAAGAGAGAGAGAGAAAGAAAGAGAAACGGACAAACAAATATGCCTGCCTTACTGACTCCTACATGGAGCCTCTAAGGGGGCCCTACTTTTGTGAAGTGGTGTCAAAGAGTGGCTTGTTTTCCTCCTGCTCAGCCATGAAAGTGAATTTGTCGTCTCGCCAGGTTTATTTGGTCCTATATTTAGTGAGAACAGCATTCTCCAACATCACCAACAGTCACATGGTTGCCATGGATAACATGGGGCTGGAGGGGAAGATTCCAGACTCCAGAACAAGAACATTATCGGTTAGCACATTTTGACAACAGGATCGTGTTCATTCGGCACCAATTGGAACAAAACAGACTGGATCAGGGAGGGACTAACTGGAGTTGTCCAATAAGAAGCACTGGTTTTCAGGGTCCGTTGCACGTTTCGTTACAGTGTGTCATAATGAACACGACCCAGGCAAAGACACCAAGGCTGTAGAGCAGTGTTCCTGTCTCTAGGCCCTTGAGAGAGTCACAAGGTGTGCAGGCTTTTATTCTAGCCTAGCACTAAAAACACCTGATTCAACTGATCCTAGTCTTGATCAGTTCAATGTAAGTCCGTTGTGTAGGCTAAATACTGGGCTGGAATAAAACCCTGCACACCCTGTAGCGCTCAAGGACCAAGCGTGAGGAATACTGCTCTATGTCTATGGAGACATTGTCACACTGATCCTCCTATCTGAGAGCTGTAAATCAGAGAAAGTGACAGTTGTATTTTAGTACCAACGCCCATCTTGTCTGCTGCTTCAGTGTGATGATAGAGTTGTAACTTGTAACGACTGGGTGTGAGTGAGTGACTGGCATGTGGTGGTAGGTGTTAGCACATGTCTATGAGAATCCGGTGGGCCTCTGACAAAGGCTGGCTGACTGACTCCCAGGCAGTTTAGTAAAGCAGCTCTGTGTAACAGTGGTGCTTCAGCAGCACAACACCACCACGTATCCTCGATTTCAGGTCTGTCCGGTGACATGAACTACAAGTGCCTTGGCTTGTTGTTGTGACTTGAGAGTAATCTTGGAAACCCAGAACTAAAATCTTTCGGAATTGCATCGGATGCTCGATTAAGTTCTGTGGGCAGACGTGTTGGAAAAGATACTAGAACGAGGAGCTGAAGCAGGACGGTAGCTCCAACCCGCTCTCTCTGATGGGCCAAATGTTGCCTCCGCTTCTGAAAGATGCGATCACCTGCGAAATCGTGATTTGTCCAAATGACCAGTGCTGAAAAATAAGGGCACCAGAGAAGAAGAAAAAATAAATTGTCCTTGTTAGTCGTCACATCCGATTTATGTTAGGTGTGTCTGTCCTTGAGAAATGAACTTGAGAGTGAATCACCCAACTTCTCAAGGCCCCCTATAACCACCCGTCATAGCTCTATGAATCATAGCTTTAATGTGAAAGAGGTGCATCCCACTCACAGTAACACATAAACAGCCCTACGGTAACTGGAGCACTGAACAGGTTCTCTCGCTCTGCTATGCTGTGACTGACAGCGTCGCCCCTGAAGGGGTGGACGCTGATCCTAATTGCATTGAGTAATGCCCCTAATGCTAACTTCATGCATGGTTTAACAGTGAGAATATATATACACACCATGTCCAGGGCTCTAAATGATCATTTTTCATTGGTAGCACTGGTACTCCTACCTTTAAAAAGTTAGGAGCGCCACATGAAATTTAGGAGCACCAGAAAATAAGAGGTATTAAATTGATTGAGATACAGCCTATATTGGACCTGAATGAATTCTAGCTACTTTCAAAGCACATGTTGTGCCCTATAAACAAATATGGAACAGTATAAACACACGAGTTTAGTATAAAAGCTAAAATGTTGACACAAAATACCTGTCATTGAACTTACAAAGTCATTTTTGGAACATCAGGTTTCGACATTGTGTAAAAGTACTATATTCCTATTGAGATGCATTACATTGCAAATTGTACACCGTCTCTTTAAAAAAAAGTGCTCCCAAATGTTTGCATATTACTGGTCGAGTTAGTAGGTTGTTAGCTAGCTAGCTAGCCAATGAGGGAACATAACTGAACAGTGTAAACAAATGGTTAACGACTTTGAGATGCGTAAAGTTTTAGAACTGCACACAACATGGTTTATGAATGTAAAATGTGGTCCCGGTAATATGGGTCAGAACCTTTGCCTTGGTTGGGCTAGAAGGCAAGCCGTTTTCGCTGTAGTAGTGGTGCAACCACTTGTTTCTTTAGGGCACTCGGAAACAACGGTACAGCGTGAAAACGTATCATGAATACTGTAATGAAGCAGGCAGGGAGCGGGTCTCGAACCCTTGACCTTCTGGCCCGAGGTTCCGGCGTGCTATCGACTGTGCCACAAAAGCATGCTCGAACGGCAGAGTCGACTTCCGCGCTTATAAACCCAGGGTCGTTACAATACAATTATTATCTAGGAGAATTTTTGTTCATAGTCACAGTGCTCCCAAAATAAAACTCCTGGTTGCACAGCAAATTATTTAGTTGCATATGCGACCAAATTGGTCACACTTTAGAGCCCTGACCATGTCTATAGACCTGTCAAAAGTCATGCTTTATCAGACAATATCTCCTGTCTGAGGCAGCATCTGGAGCAGGCCTAATATCCTGTACATGTTCACCCTCAACTCAAAACCCAACATGCCAGTGTACAATAGCGAAGGTGCATAAAGATGACGGCCCCCATGCACTTACCACAGATTACTATGTTCGCCTGTATTGTACATTGCTCTCGTTACTCTTTCTTTGTATGGTCATTAGCAGAGTATACATGATCCCAATTTTAGCTTGAAGACGCCGGCAATTACAAAACCAAGTAGATTTTTGCTGGTTTATTGGAACACTGAACCATATTGCGCGGCGTCGTTTTAAAAAAACTCAGTGGATGGTGCTAAAACGACGACGACATACTGGAATTCAAATCTTCATGCGCATTCGCCATTAGGCTAAAATGGTGACTTATAATACAAGTTAGTAACGATATTAGGATGCGAGCACTGTTCTATAGGGTCGTAAAAAAAAAAAAACATTTCTTATGGGATTCATTCAGGTAGTACTCAACCCTCTACCCTCTCTCTTCCTACCCTCTCTCCTTTCATGCCAACTGAACACCACCCAGGTCGTTGTCACATACGCCTCAACTCTTAACTGTGGAGTAGGATGACACACACCTACCTCCTGGGACAGAGGCCGAGTGGTGACAGCCTTGTCTCCTGGTGTTTAATGAGAGCATGTGAATTATTCATTCAGCCCTGAAGGAGTGAAGGGAACACAGCCCTTGGTCCATCCTAAAGGAGAACCATGGGATGGGAGACATCATTAACTATTCACAGCCCACAAGCTGTTTGGACTAAGTCGTTATATAGCCTAGCCTAACAAATAATGAGTTAAGGAGATGCTGCCCTGCTCTCTCTTCTCCATTAGACTTGGCTCAAAACACAAGTCACAGATGCAGCCTGAATACTGTATGGCCTATGTACTCACAACAAGTGTTTGGTCCAAAAAAAGCTCTACTGTAAAAGTAGACTGACAGCAAGTGCTTGTTTCAAACAAACATCTGGTACAAGAGTCAAGGCTCAGTGTATCATGGTCAGCGGAGTCTAAAGCCCCTAGACAGAGGAGAGGGATGATTGGCTGAGATTCAAGCTAGACGTGCTGGCGTGGCTCAGCTTTAAAACCCATGTTCCCGTCCCTGGCCAGACTCAAACCATCCCTTCTCCACCATACATGCAACACAACGGCTCATCGGCTGTTCTAAAACAAGCGGAAGGAAGTGTCTGTCAGTCACAAGCTTGTCGTCTCTCTCAACTGAATCCCTCTAAGGCCCTGGCAGGCATGCACATAGAACAGCATGCTACTTTACTGTAGGCGCAATCCCATCCACGTCGTCCACAGTTCAGTTCAGACAACTTAGTATTTCTTAGGAAAAGAGCAGCTACTCTTCCTGGGGTCCACGTAAAACGTGACATGAACAGACAAGCACGGCACAAGGACAGAACTACATACATTTAAAAGAAGAAATGCACGCTTTCATACATTTACGCATTAGCATTCCATGCATCGTGTACTCATAACGGCAACACTGTAGTCATTCATTCTCCCATATATTGCTATCCTTTGCTCTACTGCTACAATTGCTTTGTCTAAGCAGGTCCTGGTATCCTAATCTCACAGCACCGGTTGTTCTGTAAACAGCAGAGAGAATCTCAAAAGGGCAGGAACCATCTGTGTCTTTGGTTCAATATCATGTGACTCAGATGCAAGTGCAACACACTAAAACGCAATAATATTTTTTTTTGGGGGGGGGGGGTTCACCGAAGTCGTTAACTGCTGCTCAGTTCCCCTGGCATAAACAGAGGCACATATCATATGGAGTTGCACCTCATTTTCACCACTACCATGTTCCCCTGGTGTGAATGAGGCAACAACAAGAAGGAAGGGGAAGTTAAAGGCCCTATGCAGTCAAATGGGATTTTCATGTGTTTTATATACATTTCCACACTATGAGGTTGGAATAATACTGTGATGTGGTGAAAATGATTTCTGGTCAAACAGATGGAAAAGGCGAGTTAGAAAACACCTACCAGAAAAAGGCCAGGAAAGGGTATTAGAAATACAAGACCCCTCCCAATTAATAGCAACACATATTTTGTTTGGAAGAATTTTCTTGGCCTTCTGTAAGAAACATTGTATTGTGCCTAAAAATACCATTACCCCAAAACCCACATATCTTTAAGATACATTGCCTTCAGAAAGTATTCATACCCCTTCACCTTTTCCACATTTTGTTGTGTTACAAAGTGGGATTCAAATTGATTTAATTGTCTACACAAAATACTCAGTGGACGAAAAAATTGTAACAAATAAAAATAAATATATATCTTGATTAGATCAGTGCTAGAGGCGTCACTACAGACACCCTGGTTCGAATCCAGGCTGTATCACAACCGGCCGTGATTGGGAGTCCCATAGGGCGGCGCAGAATTGGCCCAGCGTCGTCCAGGTGTGGCCGTCATTCTAAATAAGAATTTGTTATTAACTGACTTGACTAGATAAATAAAAGGTTAAATAAATAAATAATAATATAAGGATTCAACCCCCTGAGTCAATACATGTTAGAATCACCTTTGGCAGCGATTACAGCTGTGAGTCTTTCTCGGCAAGTCTCTAAGAGCTTTCCACACCTGGATTGTGCAACACTTGCGCATTATTGTTCTTAAAATTCTTCAAGTCCTGTAAAATTGGTTGTTGATCATTGCTAGACAACCATTTTCAGGGCTTGCCATAGATTTAAGCAAATTTAAGTCACAACTAACTCGGCCACTCAGGAACATTCACTGTCTTCTTCGTAAGCAACTCCAGTGTAGATTTGGCCTTGTGTTTTAGGTTATTGTCCTCCTGAAAGTTGAATTTAACTCCCAGTGTCTGGTGGAAAGTAGACAACCAGGTTTCCTCTAGGATTTTGCCTATGCTTAGCTCCATTCCGTTTATTTTTTTAATTCTGAAACACTCCCCAGTCCTTAATGATGACAAGCATACCCATAACATGATGCAGCCACCACTATGCTTGATAATATGGAGAGTGATACTCATTAATGTGTTGTATTTTCCCCAAACATAACACTTTGTATTCAGGACAAAAAGGTAATTGCTTTGCCACATTTTTGCAGTATTACTTTAGTACCTTGTTGCAAACAGGATGCATGTTTTTGAATATTTTTATTCTGTGCAGGCTTCCTTCTTTTCATTCTGTTGTTGGTCCATCAGTTCTCTCCTATCACAGCCATTCAACTCTGTAATTGTTTTAAAGTCACCATTTGCCTCATGGTGAAATCCCTGAGCTGTTTCCTTCCTCTCAGGCAACTGAGTTAGGAAGGACGCCGGTATCTTTGTAGTGAATGGGAGTATTGATACACCATCCAAAGTGTAATGAATAACTTCACCATGCTCAAAGGGATATTCAATGTCTGCTTTTTTATTCATACCCTTCTACCAAAAGGTGCCCTTCTTTGCGAGGCATTGGAAAACCTCCCTGGTCTTTGTGGTCGAATCTGTGTTTGAAATTCACTGCTCGACTGAAGGACCTTACAGATAATTGTATACGTGAGGGTAGTCATTAAAAAATAATGTTAAACACTCCCGAGTGGGGTTCCCAAGTGGCGCAGCGGTCTAAGGCAGTGTTTTTTTTTTTTTACTGAAATCAGTTTTATTCATGAGTTATTAAGTGATTAAAACTGGAAATTCCATTATCAAATCAATTGGCTGCAATGGGAAATCATAGTAGTCACACACAACAGTTGGGTTGACAAGTTTGGACAGCACAGTACAGTAGAGTATAGTACAGTACAGAAAAGTACACCGTAGAGCACACTAGTGGAGTACACTATAATGTACTGTATTGTACTATACTCTACTCTGCTGTCCAAACTTGTGAAACATAGACGTCTATGATTGGTTCAGATTTAGTCCGTTCAGGACAAACCTAATTTGGTCGTGTTTGGGAGCAGAGCTCATTAAAATAATAGCCAGTGTGAAGCATATCCAAATATGCAAGGTGGATATTGCATATTTTGTGTACCTATTTAGGATACATCACCATGAAGAGAATGACATTCATTTCCATAATTATGCATTTCTGTGTAGTACAGATCAGGGACCCACAATATAAATCCACTTCACTTACTATTCAATAACCAAAATACATTTTCAAGGTCAAGGTGCCATGTCATAGATGACACCCCATTGTCTCTGCAGACATCTTTGAATATCAATTCAGAGCACAGAGTTATTGGAAAAAGTGGACACAACCACAACCAGCAAATTACTAAAAGTAGTCCTTCTGCATAGAGTTGTATGGTTTGTTCAACTTTGAAATCTATGGTTTTTGTTTGGCATACATTTTAAGGGAACATTCTGAGTCTCAGCACAATTCCGTTACTGTGGAATTTCCCTTTTTAGACCAATAAGAATGAGATCCAAACCTCTCTGCCAATAACAGCTAGTTCAGTTTTTCCCTCCCCACTCAGAACACTCCCAGAGAGTTCATCAAAATCCTTGCTTGAGAAATTGCTCTTTGCTAAGAAGCTATTTTTGTTTCTTTTTGACCACTTTAATTGAAAACAATTGTTACCCACAAATTATTTGACATTGAGATAAAAATGGCTGCATTGGACCTTGAAGGATCTGCCATATTCTTTCTCTCCATCTCCTATCTACAGTGCTGTCACTAATGGGTGCAGTTGGTGGATGATAGCATCAGATATCACTGGGGTTCAAATAGGATTCAAATTCTTTCAAATACTTTAAGCTTTGGGCGAGGTTTGCGTTGCACTTTTGGGACTATTCTGTTGGTTACCTTGCGCCAGGGCGAGCTCAAATCGAGCACAGCTCAAAGCTTTTGAAAGAAAAACAAATAGGCCTACTTACTTGAACCTATAGGTCTGCTGGCTGCCACTAACGGCTGGATAACAGCGTAGCACAGCGCTGCTGCAGATGCCCTTATTTCTCAGACTGGGCCTTTTTAGATGCCGTTCCTCTGCTGTGCTGCCTGACCCACTGGATAAATGACTCAGATAGGGCACAAATGGCTGGCTGGCCTAGATAGGAAGCAACTGGCAATAATCTGGACTCCCAATCACACACTGGCCACAGCAGCAGGCAAAGTCAGTAAGTACGTAGGGCAGGACCTCATCATACTGTATACACGCCGATGCACACACCCACACACAGGCACTCATGCCACATTATGTTCCAGAAAACACTCAAGAGGAAATGTAAAAAAAAATACGGTTTCCTATCGAACAATATGAAAGCAGCAACCGACAAAAAACTAATTCAAATATCAAAAACACCCCGAATAATCTGTATCATTCATAAGCAAACTCAGTGAACCCTTGCTGACGAAAGCAAATGCCTCAAAGCAGAAAATAGCCAAATGCTTCTGTAAACTTTAAAGGACGGACGGACATTTCTCAACTACCAATGAGGAGAACCAGCAGTTAGTTACCTAGGACGGGTGAGTCACGTCGAGTCACCCCTGGCTGAACGCTAACACAACAACACAGGGGGGGCTTTGAACCCACACAGTACACTACATCATCCGAACCAACTATGTCCGACCCCTCCCCTCCCTTTGTATGAGAGCAGCTCATTTCTACCGCAGCACTCAGAGCTGCGTCCCAAAAGGCACCCTATTCCCTATACAGTGCACTACCCTGGTCAAAAGTAGTGCACTATAAAGGGAATAGGGTGTCAATTGGGACACCGCTAAAGAGTTTAGTTGAATGGCCTACTAAATGCCACCATGGCCGTGACCAGCTGAATGAGGCGCATTGTGTCCTCACTGGTCACTGGGGGCTTTGCTCGCGCACGCACACACACACACACACAGAGAACTGGATTGTTATTTAAGAGGCCACTTGGCTTGCCTCTGTTCTCATCTAAGCAACCCAACAACAGGCATTTCCGCTCCGACTCGGTTCTGTGGTGTCGTTTGTAATGAGCAGGGGACAAAATATGGTTGTGCATGTCACTCTTTTTTAGACGCTTGTCCCTTGAATCACACTCCAGAGTAGATTAGCTACTGTCACAGGGGTGGTGTGTGTCACACAGGCTAGCCTACGGAATCTGGGCTAGAATGGTAGTTCAAGGGGCTGCATCTAAAAAGAGTCTGGATGGAATGATTGATGTGAAACATGTTAATGACCTCTAGTCTCTACTTTCCACTTTATTACCATGTTATCACTCCTTTATTACACAATCTGAAGGGCTATCTTTCTAATGATCAATCCCAATCCAGAAATCAGTTGGTTAGGTGATGGAGCGAGCAAGCTTCTCCAGCTGAATGCATTCAGCCCAGGGATGTTTTCAGTGAAGTGTAACGGTCAGATTGAACGTTGCAGATAGGCTAGAGCTGACACGCTTCCAACCCTCTACCTGACAGACATTCATATCTGTTGTACTACTCAATGGCTTATATTTATATGTAAACATTCTGAAACGTTGCACCCTTCTGAACAGACCCCAGGGGCACGTTGAGCAGGGCACAACGTGTAACGTGCAGATAGAATGTTACATAGAACAAACTTGTTTGTCTGACATGTAGAAAAAGGAATCATGCCAACTACATTCATGACATTTCTATTGGTAACGTTCCATAACATCTGACTTCTGAACGTTGCCCTGGTGTCAGGGAGGAGACCAGGGCTGCATTCAGTTCGGTTCAACGTTTCCTATGTCGCGTGGCAGTTTGTACTGAATGACACATTACCCTAAAACGGCGCGAGCCATTCTTCCTCCCGTTTGGTGGGTGCGGTGAGGTGTGGCCTGATCAATATGGGTGTGACCATCAGAAGTTGCATAACTCGTGCGGCACACCACCGTAAATCAGGGCCTTCTCCAATCAACCGGTCGATTAGCACAGTGCCGATTCCGTTTAATTAAATGTTTAACACCATTCTGTCATACCCCGGGTTGCAGCTGTTTGAGAGAGGAGGGAGGGAGATGGGCATGTGCCACATGTGTACACACACAAACACACACACATCCCCACCACAACAAACACACAGCTCAAGCTAATATTGAGTGTGCCTCAGCAAACGATGAAGCCTAAATGTCATTGGTGTCCAAAGGTTAACCTACCTGGTCAAGCCATGCAGAGGACCGTATGATGTCACATCCTGTCATACCAACATAATATAGCCTAGACTGGCTACAGGTGCATTTATGATATGTGATGAGTATCAGTACTGATGTTTCATTTCAATGGCTGTTGTGGTTAGTAATCTCCAATTCTTCCCGTCATAAACCCACACATTGAGTCGCAGGTTGTGCAATGCAGAATTAACCAACTGAAAACCCAACATTACACTACTAAATCCACTGACTGGTACCGCCAGTCTCTGGTTAATACTGGAAAAATACTGGTTCTTGACGCCAACCCTGAATTGATGGTCAAGAAGACTCATGATTGCTAAAGACAAAGGCTTTGGCTAAAACCAAGCTGTCATAGCCAGATGATTCTGACAAGTTTGGCTTTGACATTAAACCACAAACGATATAGTATATTAGTATTTATCTACATAGTTACAGATGAATCAATGGCTTTACAAATAAAACAGCTATGAAATGATTGAACCTGGATTGTCTCGTACTTGTCTACGTTGAGTCACAGACTAGAGAGCCCATGGCCACAGGGGTTGAGCCATTCTCTTTCTGCTGTCTGTCAATGCAATGCTAGCAGAAAAGGGTTGCTAGCTGGCCAGACATTGGCAGAATACGATTGTGTATGGCTACAATACGTTCAAATGTTGCAATTTGCCATGTCTACTCAAAGAGATACATAATACATAGCGCTAATTGGATAGACACCAGTGGCGGCTATCTATCTAACGTTAACTACATGGGGTGAATTTGAATTCACTCTTCTAGCTTGCTAGCCTCATCCCCTCGTCACCCTCCTTACCTTCCGATAGCTCCAATTCCAACTCTGCCAAATGGTCTCGAAGCTCTTTCGGTATACCAGAGAAATCCACGCCACGGTCCGCCATGACTCGAAACGAAGTGTGGTTTAAGTAAAACGAAGTGTGCTTTAAGTAAAACGAAATCTATTCTGGGTTAAAATACCAGCTTCAAGACACAAAACATGAATTTGAATAGAAGAGACAATCCATTCTCCGCCATAATGGGGAGAGCTCACCAATGGCAATGAGCAGTCACGTGATCTCTCACATACTAGCGGCCAGGCTGCACCCAAAACAGGGTATATCGATCGAGTCATACAGCTTGTGCTCCCCCTTGTGGTGCTCTAGAGATAGTACAACCGTGTACAATGGATAACTATATGCTGATTTGATATCATTCAGTAGCTAGTGAGTCCTAAATGAGCATTAAAGTAGAATTGTAAATGTACAGTTTAACGTAACTTCATTTGTATGACACCAGATGGCCTGACATGTGGCCTACCATCTCAAATGATTATCAGTGTGAATCAGACTGTATAAGATTTGCAAATCAAATCAAACTTTGTCACATGCGCCAAATACAACAAGTGTAGACCTTACCGTGAAATGCTTGCTTACAAGCCCTTAACCAACAGTGCTGTTCAAGAAGAGTTAAGAAAATATTTACCAAATAAACTAAAGTGAAAATTAATAAAAAGTAACACAATAACATAACAATAACAGGGCTATATACAGGGGGTACCGGTACCTAGTCAGTGTGCGGGGTTACAGGTTAGTTGAGGTAATTTGTACATGTAGATAGGTGAATTGACTATGCATAGATAAACAGCAAGTACAGGGGGGTCAATGTAAATAGTCCGGTGGCCATTTGATTAGTTGTTCAGCATTCTTATGGCTTGGTTGGTAGAAGCCTTTTGGTCCTAGATTTCGCGCTCTGGTACCGCTTGCCATACGGAAAAAGAAAAGAGTCTATGACTTGGGCGACTGGAGTCTCTGACAATTTTATGGGCTTTCCTCTGACACCACCTATTATATACACTACAGTTCAAAAGTACAGGGTCACTTAGAAATGGTCTTGTTTTTTAAAGGAAAGCACATTTTTTATCAGCAACCATCACTCCTGTGTTCCAATGGCACGTTGTGTTAGCTAATCCAAGTTTATCATTTTAAAAGGCCAATTGATCATTAGAGAACCCTTTTGCAATTATGTTAGCACAGCTGAAAACTGTGATCCTGATTAAAGAAGCAATTAAACTGTCCTTCTTTAGACTAGTTGAGTATCTGGAGCATCAGCGTTTGTGGGTTCGATTACAGGCTCAAAATGGCCAGAAACAAAGAACCTTCTTCTGAAACTCGTCAGTATATTCTTGTTCTGAGAAATGAAGGCTATTCCATGCGACAAATTGCCAAGAAACTGAAGATCTCATACGACGCTGTGTACTACTCCCTTCACAGAACAGCGCAACTGGCTATAACCTGAATAGAAAGAACATTTTAAGGTGGCCACCTTGTTGATTTCCAGAGCCACCAAAAATGTGGCAAAAATGTACTCCATTGAGGTTAATTTGGGAGGGCCAGAGTCAGGTGGCGGTGAAGGCTGAATGGCACAATGACGGACCACGCAAGTTACCACCTTAGCCTGTTTTTGAGCCAGGAAAACCCCTGATATACACCGCCCTTCAAAAGTTTGGATACACTTACTCATTCCAGGGTTTCTTTATTTTTACTATTTTCTACACTGTAGAATAATAGTGAAGACATCAAACTATGACATAACACATATGGAATCATGTAGTAACCAAAACCAACCAGCTTCATGAGGTAGTCACCTGGAATGCATTTCAATTAACAGGTGTGCCTTGTTAAGTTCATTTGTGGAATTTCTTTCCATCTTAATGCGTTTGAGCCAATCAGTTGTTGTGACAAGGTAAACAGAAGATAGCCCTATTTGGTAAAAGACCAAGTCTATAATATGGCAAGAACAGCTGAAATAAGCAAAGAGAAACGACAGTCCATCATTACTTTAAGACATGAATGTGTCACGTCCTGACCATAGAAAGCGTTTATTTTTCTATGGTAGAGTAGGTCAGGGCGTGACATAGGGTTTTGTCTAGTTTATTTATGTCTATGTTGGTTCTAGTTTCTTTTTTCTATGTTGGGTTTTGTCTAGTTTATGTATTTCTATGTGGGGTTCAAGTTGTTGTATTTCTATGTTTTTTTGGGGGGGGATGATCTCCAATTAGAGGCAGCTGGTCATCGTTGTCTCTAATTGGGGATCATATTTAAGTGGTTGTTTTTCCCACCTGGGTTTGTGGGAGATTATTTTGAGTAAGTGTATGTTGCACCTCTTCGTCACGGTTTGTTGTTTTGTTTATGAGTTTATTTTGTATGTCTTGCATAGTTTCACAGTTTAAATAAAATGTGGAACGTTACACACGCTGCGCTTTGGTCCCATTCTTCAGACAGCCGTGACAGAATCTCCCACCACCAACGGACCAAGCAGCGTGGTCAGGAGGACTGGACCTGGGAGGAAATCCTGGATGGGGCAGGACTCTGGACAAGGCCCGGGGAGTATCGCCGTCCAAAGGAGGAGATTGCAGCAGCGAGAGCAGAACGGCGATATTACGAGGCGTTATACCATCAAGGCAAGCAGGCGGAGACAGTGAGAGAGGAACGGCGACAATACGAGGAACTAGCACGGCAACGACGGAAGCCTGAGAGGCAGCTCCCCCAAAAATTGGGGGGGGGGGGGGGCACATGGGGAGTTTGGTGGAGTCAGGTTTGGGACCTGAGCCAACACCTCGTGCTTACCGTGGAGAGCTGAGGGGTGAACCAAGCCAGTCAGGGAGACGAGTGAGGAACTCGACGCAAGATTCTGGAGAGAGGTGTTGGCATTGAGAGCGCTGCAGAGCGTGACACCAGTCCGGTGTCATGTGCACCAGTTTCACGCATTTGGCCTTCAGTGCGCCTCCCCAGTCTGGTACGTCCACGCACTCGCTTGAGGGAGCGTGTGACCTGTCAGGCACCATGTTTTGCAGTGATACGCACGGTGTCTCCAGTGCGCATTCACAGCCCAGTGCGTCCTGTGCCAGCGCCCCGCACTTGCCGGGCTAAAGTGAGCATGCAGCCAGGACGGATTGTGCCAGCCCTACGCTCCAGACCTCCAGTGCGCCTCCACAGCCCAGTACGCCCTGTGCCTGCTCCTCGTACTCGCCCTGAAGTGCGTGTCACCAGTCTGGCGCCACCTGTGCCAGCCTCATGCATCAGGCCTCCAGTGTGCATTCCCAGTCCGGAGCTTCAGGCGACAGTTCCCAGTCCGGAGCCTCCTGAGACGGCCCCCAGTCCGGAGCCTCCTGAGACGGCCCCCAGTCCGGAGCCTCCTGAGAAGGCCCCCAGTCCGGAGCCTCCTGAGACGGCCCCCACTCCGGCGGCGGTCCGCAGTCCGGAGCCTCCGGCGATGATCCGCGGTCCGGTGACACGAAAGCGTAGGGATCAGCTAGCGGAGCGGGGGCTACACCCCAAACCGGAGCCGCCTCCTATGCTGGCGGATAAGCAGGATGTGAGGATTCTTTGTCCCGCACCAGAACCGCCTCTGATGCAGGAGGATCCGCGGGATGTGAAGGTTCTTCGTCCTGCACCAGAGCCGCCACCAACATTAGACACCCACCCTAACCCTCCCTGTTTTTGTTGTTGTTTGGGGTTGTGCGTTCGGAGAGGAGGGGGGGGGGGGTACTGGGGAGGGGGGGGGGGGGGGGGGGTACTGTCACGTCCTGACCATAGAAAGCTTTTATTTTTCTATGGTAGAGTAGGTCAGGGCGTGACAGAGGGTTTTGTCTGGTTTATTTATGTCTGTTGGTTCTAGTTTCTTTTTTCTATGTTGGGGGTTTTGTCTAGTTTATGTATTTCTATGTGGGGTTCTAGTTGTATTTCTATGTTGGTTTTTTGGGATGATCTCCAATTAGAGGCAGCTGGTCATCGTTGTCTCTAATTGGGGATCATATTTAAGTGGTTGTTTTTCCCACCTGGGTTTGTGGGAGATAATTTTGAGTATATGTTGTATGTGTATGTTGCACCTCTTCGTCACGGTTTGTTTATGAGTTTATTTTGTATGTCTTGCATAGTTTCACAGTTTAAATAAAATGTGGAACGTTACACACGCTGCGCTTTGGTCCCATTCTTCAGACAGCCGTGACAGAAGGTCAGTCAATCCGGAACATTTCAAGAACTTGTGCGGTTGCAAAAACCATCAACCGCAATGATGATACTTTAATTACGGTTTATATTTTTTGTTTTTCCCTCCCTCGACATTTTTTACATGTAACTTTTTCACTCCGGACGCTTTATCTGGACGTGGTTCGTCAGGACCTCCACCAGCCGAAGCTAAGTAGTAACATTAACATGATGCCTTCTAATTGCAGTCGCTGTACTCATAATATACAGGAGAACGATCGCCTTACGGCGAGGATAGCTGTGCTGCGAGCCCAGCTTCAGGCGCAATCGTTAGGCAAGGGTAATTTCAGTGTAGGAAAACAGCGTCTGTGCCACCAGTAAGTACAACTTTCTCATGGCTTCTGGAGGGAAATGCTGTAGGAATGCTCAACCGGTGTTGCTCATTCAGCCGACAAACTTTCAACCGGTTCTCCCCATTAAGCAGTGAGTCGGAGTCAGAGGCCGAGCCTTCTCTGGTCTCTACTCCTCCCGTTACGGGGTCTGAGACGAAGCCTTCCACCATTAGCTCTGACAAATTGAAAACCCTAGTCATTGGCGACTCAATTACCCGCAGTATTAGACTTAAAACGAATCATCCAGCAATCATACACTGTTTACCAGGGGGCAGGGCTACCGATGTTAAGGCTAATCTGAAGATGGTGCTGGCTAAAGCTAAAACTGGCGAGTGTAGAGAGTATAAAGATATTGTTATCCACGTCGGCACCAACGATGTTAGGATGAAACAGTCAGAGGTCACCAAGTGCAACATAGCTTCAGCGTGTAAATCAGCTAGGAAGATGTGTCGGCATCGAGTAATTGTCTCTGGCCTCTTCCCAGTTAGGGGAGTGATGAGCTCTACAGCAGTCTCACAACTCAATCGCTGGTTAAACTGTTTTCTGCCTCTCCAAAAGATAACATTTGTAGATAATTGGCCCTCTTTCTGGGACTCACCCACAAACAGGACCAAGCCTGGCCTGTTGAGGACTGACTGACTCCATCCTAGCTGGAGGGGTGCTCTCATCTTATCTACGAACATAGACAGTGCTCTAACTCCCCTAGCTCCACAATGAAATAGGGTGCAGGCCAGGCAGCGTAGTGGAGTCTGCCACTATCACAGTCAGTGTAGTCAGCTCAGCTATCCCCATTGAGACCGTGTCTGTGCCTCAAACTAGGTTGGGCAAAACCAAACATGGCGGTGTTCGCCTTAGCAATCTCACTGGAATAAAGACCTCCTCCATTCCTGCCATTATTGAAAGAGATTGTGATACCTCACATCTCAAAATAGGGCTACTTAATGTTAGATCCCTCACTTCCAAGGCAGTTAATAAAGCCTCTCTTGAAAAAGCCAAACCTTGACCCAGAAAATATAAAAAACTCACTGCCCTCCTGAAGACAAAGAGTGTATACGAAACGCTCCAGTCTGGTTTTAGACCCCATCATAGCACTGAGACAGCACTTGTGAAGGTGGTAAATTACCTTTTAATGGCGTCAGACCGAGGCTCTGCGTCTGTCCTCGTGCTCCTAGACCTTAGTACTGCTTTTGATACCGTCGATCACCACATTCTTTTGGAGAGATTGGAAACCCAAATTGGTCTACATGGACAAGTTCTGGCCTGGTTTAGATCTTATCTGTCGGAAAGACTTTATCATTCTTTTTTTACCCCTTTTCTCCCCAATTTTGTGGTATCCAATTGGTAGTAGTTACAGTCTTGTCTCATCGCTGCAACTCCCGTACGGACTCGGGAGAGACGAAGGTCGAGAGCCATGCCTCCTCCGAAACACAACCCAACCAAGCCGCACTGCTTCTTGACACAATGCCCATCCAACCCGGAAGCCAGCCGCACCAATGTGTCAGAGGAAACACCGTACACCTGGCGACCTGGTCAGGGTGCACTGCTCCCGGCCCGCCACAGGAGTCGCTAGTGCGCGATAAGACAAGGATATCCCTGCCGGCCAAACCCTCCCTAACCCGGACGACGCTTGGCCACGCTTTCCTGTTGAGGCAAGGGCTGATTAAGGTTTTACTGCTAACCTACAAAGCATTACATGGGCTTGCTACTACCCATCTTTCCGATTTGGTCCTGCCGTACATACCTACACGTACGCTACGGTCACAAGACGCAGGCCTCCTAATTGTCCCTAGAATTTCTAAGCAAACAACTGGAGGCAGGGCTTTCTCCTATAGAACTCAATTTTTATGGAATGGTCTGCCTACCCATGTGAGAGACGCAGACTCGGTCTCAACCTTTAAGTCTTTATCGAAGACTCATCTCCTATGATTGAGTGTAGTCTGGCCCAGGAGTGTGAAGGTGAATGGAAAGGCACTGGCACCATGAACCGCCCTTGCTGTCTCTGCCTGGCCGGTTCCCCTCTCTCCACTGGGATTCTCTGCCTCTAACCCTATTACAGGGGCTGAGTCACTGGCTTACTGGTGCGCTTCCATGCCGTCCCTAGGAGGGGTGCGTCACTTGAGTGGGTTGAGTCACTGACGTGGACTTCCTGTCTGGGTTGGCACCTCGCCTTGGGTTGTGCCATGGCGGAGATCTTTGTGGGCTATACTCGGCCTTGTCTCAGGATAGTAAGTTGGTGGTTGAAGATATCCCTCTAGTGGTGTGGGGGCTGTGCTCTGGCAAAGTGGGTGGGGTTATATCCTGCCTGTTTGGCCCTATCCGGGGGTATCGTCGGATGGGGCCACAGTGTCTCCTGACCCCTCCTGTCTCAGCCTTCAGTATTTCTACTGCAGTAGTTTGTGTCGGGGGGCTAGGGTCAGCCTGTTATATCTGGAGTATTTCTCCTGTCTTATCCTGTGTGAATTTAATTATGCTCTTTCTTTCTCTTTTTCTTTCTCTCGGAGGACCTGAGTCCTAGGACCATGCCTCAGGACCACCTGGCCTGATGACTCCTTGCTTTCCCCAGTCCACCTGGCCGTGATGCTGCTCCAGTTTCAACCGTTCTGCCTGCGGCTATGGAACCCTGACCTGTTCACCGGACGTGCTACCTGTCCCAGACCTGCTGTTTTCAACTCTCTAGAGATAGCAGGAGCGGTGGAGATACTCTGAATGATCGGCTATGAAAAGCCAACTGACATTTACTCTGAAGTGCTGACCTGTTGCACCCTCAACATCCACTGTTTATTATTATTTGACCCTGCTGGTCATCTATGAACATTTGAACATCTTGGCCATGTTCTGTTATAATCTCCACCCGGCACAGCCAGAAGAGGACTGGCCACCCCTCATAGCCTGGTTCTTCTCTAGGTTTCTTCCTAGGTTCTGGCCTTTCTAGGGAGTTTTTCCTCACCACCGTGGCTTCTACACCTGCATTGCTTGCTGTTTGGGGTTTTAGGCTGGGTTTCTGTACAGCACTTTGAGATATCAGCTGATGTAAGAAGGGCTTTAGAAATAAATTTGATGAAACTGGCTCTAATGAGGACTGCCACAGGAAAGGAAGACCTAGAATTACCTCTGCTGCAGAGGTTAAGTTCATTCGAGTTAACTGCACCTCAGATTGCGGCCCAAAGAAATGCTTCACAGAGTTCAAGTAACAGACACAGCTCAACATCAACTGTTCAGAGGAGACTGCGTGAATCAGGCCTTCATGGTCGAATTGCTGAAAAGAACCCACTACTAAAGGTCACCAATAAGATGAAGAGACTTGCTTGTGCCAAGAAACATGAGCAATGGACATTAGACTAGTAGTAATCTGTCCTTTGGTCTGGAGTCGAAATTTAGATTTTTGGTTCCAACCGCCGTATCTTTGTGAGATGCAGAGTAGGTGAACAGATTATCTCTGCATGTGTGGTTCCCACACTGAAGCATGGAGGTGTGATGGTGCTTTGCTGGTGACACAGTCTGATTTATTTAGAATTCAAGGCACACTTAACCAGCATGGCTACCACAGCATTCTGCAGCGATACGCCATCCCATCCGGTTTGTGCTTAATGGAACAATAATTTGTTTTTCAACAGGGCAATGACCCAAAACACACCTCCAGGCTGTGTAAGGGCTATTTGACCAAGAAAGAGAGTGATGGAGTGCTGTATCAGATGACCTGGCCTCCACAATCACCTGACCCCAACCCAAATGAGCTGGTTTGGGATGAGTTGGACCGCAGAGTGAAGGAAAAGCAGCCAACAAGTGCTCAGCATAAGTGAGAACTATTTCAAGACTGTTGGAAAAGTATTCCTCATGAAGCTAATTGAGAGAATGCGTGGGGTGGCTACATTGAAGAATCTTAACTATATTTTGATGAACACTTTTTTGGTTACTACATGATTCCATATGTGTTAATTCATAGTTGATGTCTTCACTATTATTCTACAATGTAGAAATAGTAAAAATAAAGAAAAACCCTTGAATGAGTAGGTGTGTCCAAACTTTTAACTGGTACTGTGTGTCCCCATTGTTCACTTATCCCCGATGTTGACTATTGGCTCTTGACTCTATCATTATTTTCCTCAGTAAATATCTGATGCTGTTACAGGTGGCAACACTGGCATGCATGTATGTACGTATGGTGGTCACAAGATAAGATGCAGCACAGATTGCACATTATTAGTTGGACAAAGATCTTTAGTACAGAGACTGATTGCAGAATTCTGCAGTGACCATGTAGAACAGACAGAATGAGATCTATTGTGTGAAATTGTCTGAATCAAATGATTCAGAAACGGTTGATATCCATTAGGTTCTTTTGTTTAATTAAATCCGCAGCACTGTAAGTGTTCATAGTAGTTCCACTTGGACATGCATGGAAAAGTAAATATATTCATATAGTACACTTTCAGAAATTATCAGTTCAATTCTGTGCGAATGAACAATTCAAATAACTAATAGCAACTTTCACAATGTCTTCTCATATGTAAAATTGTTATTTTTTCTTATACAATTCTGTTACTTGTTCACAACAACGGTTAATATTTTGAAATATTTATAAAAAAACAACATTGATTTCCATGAAACCAATGCAACAATAACTTAGTTGGTTTGTGAGTTATGGGCAGTCCAGACAGAGCAGAGTTCCAGCCATCGAATTAGAATCATGATTTTAACTCTATGGTTCCGGCACAGTCCGGCTGATACAAACAGTTGGGTTACATTAAAAGTATTTTAGATAGGAAAAATAAAGAAATCGATGTTCTAAAACAAATTAATTTCTATATCTCATCATTACAACACAAAAATATATAATAGAAGCGTTTATTATGCCAGCGTATTTGTATATAGTCCTGATGACAATAGCACGCAATAAAGAAAATATCCCCAAAAAATTGAGAAGAAACAAAGTGCCAATGACAATATCAACTAACATGAAAGCTAAATATTATTTTTTTTACCATTTCATATGAACAATCGTCCATTAATAAGGGACAGCTAGCCAACTATAGCGCCAGCTCAGAGTACTACACAATGCCATACAGGGTCACCATTGGGATTGTCATTGTTGGGCAGCATCCCAAATCACACCCTATTCCCTATATAGTGCACTACTTTTGACCAGAGCCCTGGTTACTATTGGGGACTGTAGGAGTAGAACAAAGAAGTTCAGTCGTTTGTGAGACATGTCAAGTAGTTACTGAGTAGCAATCCTTATTGGACTAAGTACTTTCAATTGCGAATGTCCGTTGAACATGCGTTTAAGTTTAGAACCAGGCTAAATCTGGATCCGAGAAACAAGCCCCTTATGTATAATATACATTATCAAGACAAACGAAATAGCCAACTTTTGATGTCACTGAAAGTATTCAAATTAAACAAAAGTATATACAAACAAAAGAAAACACAAATCATGAATGATAAACCTGCATATTTAAGTGCCTTTAGACATGTCCGTATGTTTTTTTGACTGATACTCTAGTTACTTCTGCAGTAATACACACTGCAAATTGTTACATACATTTTCAGATGGATTGTGGGGGAAGTTACATACAAATGCAAAACAACAAGATTATCCCTTGTTTAGGAGTAGTTTTTCTAAAACAAAATGTCTAAAACTTTTGTTCATAAAAGGGGGATCCCTGAAGAATTGAAACTGTTCCCAGACTGCCACAGGAGTTCTGAAAGAATTTCCCTCAAGGTCCATGTCCAATTCCCATCCTTGTGAGAAGGTGAAGTTCCTCATACTCCACTAGATGGCAGCATTAGTATCACACAACAGTGAAGTGTGGTGACTGCAGTGGTGAAATGTGGTGCCATTTTACTCCTGATTTTTGAAGGCATCTTCTATACAATCAGCATATAAAATAAATTAATCTATTGTTACTCCTTGTGAATGGCTTTTAACTTCTGAGACAATTATGCATTTTTTCTTCCTAAGGCAGAACCATTATATGTTTTATCATGCAACCCAATAATCTTTGAGGGGGATTTCGGAGGCACGAAAGTGATTCTTTAAGGCAAAATTGTTTTCGAACACATTGTGTGTGTGTGTGTGTGTGTGTGTGTTGAGCAGAGATGGAGCTGTCACTGAGTGAGTGCTGATCCATAGTATAACAGTTCGGTTACATGTTCGTTCACGTGTCAATGCCGTTTGTAGACACACAAACGTTACAGGGGAACACGGCTTTGTTTTGGATAGTCATTCATAAGAGCAGCAACGGTCCTGTTCATTAGGGCGCCCAACAGAAAACATTCCAGAACGTTATGTAACGGCAAACAAAAATACGCATTTCTTATTGGACCGGTCCAGGTAGTTCCTCATCGTTTCAGTCCATTTTGTTCCGTTTGGTGCCTAATGAACACGACCTAGAGAGACTAAAGCGCAACACATTCCACTCCAGAAAGCAGCAAGGATGAACTACTACAGTACCACGCAGAGAAAGTGAGAGAAAAAAAGACGAGAAAGGCCAGATAGAAACCACTTAGACTGCCATACAACCATTAGAAGATTTCATAAAAGATGGTAAGGGCATACGTTTAGAAACTAATACATACAAAAATTGCATGGGAAAGAGGAAATGGTTACAGAGGAAAGGGGAAGTAGTCCGGGAATTTTTTTTTGTGTATAATAAGTGTATGAGTCATTTAGAAATGACGGTGTACAGTGAATCTATTACTTTTAGCTTTCTGTTTCTGTCGCACGGCTTCAGTGACAACCAAAGACACAATTTCGTTCGCTATGGCCCAAGCTGCAAATAATGTGCCGTTAACGTAAAGAAAGCTGCACAGGAACACAACTAAAATGCTAATAAAAAAAATATGTCACATGCTACCAAACCGGATCTTAGTGTATCAGATATTGAAACAACAAATTGCTATTTTCTGCTGTACATAAACACACACACACACACACACACACACACACACACACACACACACACACACACACACACGGTTTATAAAACGTATCATAAAGGGCTATAAATGAGGTTCACCTTTTGTGAACGACTGACACAGATGCTCAAAATGAAACCACTAACAAAACTACTAGGGATTCAGGAAAACAGACCAAATGTAAAATATTGGATCCGACCATCTTGACAATGAAAGTATAAAAAACGAATGCATCTTTGGATTCGGAGCGTCAATTATCTTTGTGTGTGTGAAAAAAACATGTCAACATGTGCAGGAGAGCAAGGCCACAATCCCTTGTTACAATAATATGGACCCCTGCAGTGCTCAGTGTTTTGGTATCTCACGTGATCAACAACAAATGTGAATCAATGCAATGTTTACGTTGAGTGTATATGTATGTCTAGTATGCGCGCGTGCATTGTGTGTGTTTGACCGTGTGTTACCAGTATTTGTTAAAGTCTGAGTGCTGAGTTTATCACAACGACCATTACCACCCTCAGGAAGATGCTATGCAGTCCTACAGTTCAGTGAAGTTCATAAGTGCTTGAGGGTGAGGCGAGAGGGTTGTAGGGTGATTGGGGGGGACGGGGACGAGGGGAAGTACGGGGGGGGGGGGGGGGGGGAGTCCAGCCCCTGTATGTTGTCTATGGCATAGTGAACAGAACAGGAAGCTCTTTCTCTCTTATTGTCCCAGTCCATTCCCAGAAGGCTGTTGTTGCTGAGATCCAGCAAGGCTCCAGGCCTGAGACAAAATGGCTGACACAAAATGGCAACCACAGCAGGGGGAAAGAGGAGGAGTTTGTTTCATTTTAGTAGGAAGAGATTATTTCTTCGGGTGTCCCTCCTCCTCCCATTGTCTTACGTCAGGTCGCGTCACTCCTACGCAATGCTCGGAGGCGGAATTGTCACGCTATCTGATGTAAGACAATGTTTTCTTCCTACTTTTCTGGTCACCTGAGAAGAGAGGAGTTATTTTTATATATATATTATTTTTTTTTTTTATTTACTATCTCCTCCACTCTCCTGCCCGTGTGGGGTGGTGTTTGATGGTGAGTGCCGTAGAGTCCCGGGCCGTGATGTGTGATACGCTCATCATCTGGCAGAGTGGTGCGACTGTGTGGCCATGATGACGTGGGAGGAGGGAGCATCCCTCCCATCTCTCCCTCCATCCCTCCCGTCTCTCCCTCCATCCCTTTCTCCTCTCCTCTGCTGGTGTTGACCCATCCCAGCCAGCACGGACATGGCCATGGCCTCGGCAGCCGCCCGGGCGCCCATGCCGTTGGGGCCCGAGGAAGGAGAGGGGCTGGGCAGGGAGCTGTGTTGGATGACAGGGGCCGGGGAGCCGGTGGGCTCCGACATGTCTCTCATAGGACTGTCCTCTCCTGTAGGACGAAGACACAAGAACAAAGTGTTACAGGGATGGGGCTTACCAGAGTGACTCTTCATCAGAGATGGGCAACTTTGGTGGAGGCCCCAAAAAACAAAATCAGAACTCATCTGCGTACCCAGATCCATACCCACCACGCATGCGGTTAGAGCCAGCCCTAGCCTTTTGGGGGCCCTAAGCGAAATCATTTTTGGTTTGCTGCAATTCTACACATTTTGCCATTCGGCAGAGAGAAAATCTAGCAATTTTCTAACACATTTTATGCAATTGTAATGGGGCGGAGAGAAAAATGTGAAGTTTTACAGCTAATTTCTTGCAATTCTATACATTTTGCCACAGTGTGGATTGAAATGTTTGCTGTTTTTAATATGTTATCTGAGTGAGTGACTAACAAAATCAATGGGGGCCCCACGGTCGGTAATTCGACCATGATTACTAAAAGTTTAGAGAGATTGGTAAGTCTAGTGGCCAGCTAACACATTTTACCTGCTATGGGCTACTTGAATGACTGACAAAATAAGAGAAAAACTGCTGATACACAACCAAATTTTGAAACTCCACCTTGGGTATTCTACTATTCTAGAGTAAATTGAGACCCCAACTGAGTTCCACCCAAAAAAGAGAGAATTGATCCACGGGCCACCAGTTGCCCATCCCTGCTCTACAGGGTAGAAGGAAGTGAGCTACCAGAAACCACAATCAGCTATTTCAACCACTATCCCCTATAAATTAAGAGATTTAGTATACAGTTCATTCAGACCCCTTGCCCTTTCCCACATGTTGTTATGTTACAGCCTCTAAAATGGATCAAATACATTTGTTTCCTCATTAATCTACACACAATGCCCCATAATGACAAAGCGAAAACAGGTTTTTAGACTATTTTTTATTTACATAAGTATTCATGACCCTTTGCCATGAGACTCGAAATTGAGCTCAGGTGTATCCTGTTTCCATTGATCATCCTTGAGATGTTTCTACAACTTGATTGGAGTCCACCTGTGGTAAATTACAAATTATGTCAAATCAATTGAAAGGCACACACCTGTCTATATAAGGTCCCACAGTTGACAGTGCATGTCACAGCAAAGACCAAGCCATGAGGTCGAAGGAATTGTCTGTAGAGCTCCAAGACAGGATTGTGTCAAGGCACAGATCTGGGGAAGGGTACTAAAAAATTGCTGCAGCATTGAAGGTCCCCAAGAACTCAGTGGCCTCTGTCATTCTTAAATGGAAGAAGTTTGGAACCACCAAGACTCTTCCTAGAGCTGGACGCCCGGCCAAACTGAGCAATTGGGGGAGAAGGGCCTTGGTCAGGGAGGTGACCAAGAACCCGATATTCACTCTGACAGAGCTCCAGAGTTCTTCTGCGGAGATGGGAGAACCTTCCAGAAGGACAACCATCTCTGCAGCACTCCACCAAACAGGCCTTTATGGTAGAGTGGCCAGACAGAAGCCACTCCTCAGTAAAAGGCACATGACAGCCTGCTTGGAGTTTGCCAAAAAGGCACCTAAAGGACTGTCAGACCATGAGAAACAGTATTCTCTGGTCTGATGAAACCAAGATTGAACTCTTTGGCCTGAATGCCAAGCGGCACGTCTGGAGGAAATCTGGCACCATCCCTATGATGAAGCATGGTGGGGGCAGCATCATGCTGTGGAGATGTTTTTCAGTGGCAGGGAGACTAGTCAGGATAAAGGGAAAGACGAACGGAGCAAAGTAGAGAGAGATCCTTGATGACAACCTGCTCCAGAGCGCTCAGGACCTCAGACTGGGGTGAAGGTTCACCTTCCAATAGGACGACGACCCTAAGCACACAGCCAAGACAACGCAAGGGGCGCTTCAGGACAAGTCTCTGAATGTCCTTGAGTGGCCCAGCCAGAACCGGATCGAACATCTCTCGAGAGACCTGAAAATAGCTGTGCAACGATGCTCCCCATCCAACAGAATAGTTATAGACAAGAACAACATAAGATAATATTACAAAAGTACTTATTAGAGTTTTCCATGTGTTTTCTAGATGCTGCTAGCTAGTAGGCTCACCCATGTAGGCAATCTTCTTCTGTAGAGTGGTGACAGGGCAGTCCTTGTGAGCCAGCAGTAGCTGTTTGAGATGAGCCACCTCATTCCTCAGGAGAGACACTTCATTCTGAAAAAAAAACAGTAACACAATGAGTCAATGCTGTTGTGTAACACAATGAGTCAATACTCTGTCTCTACCCAGTACAGCCAGAAGAGGACCTAATATCTTCTATTTTCAAACTGGTTGAAATGTTTCAATGACTGCGTGGTTCGGAGAAATGACAGATGAGACCGAAGTACAGTGCGGCTTTGAAAACCATCACACACACCGCCAGCGAGACGTTCATGGAGACGAGCTCCTCTGCCTTCTTCTCCAGGGAGTTGACCCAGACTTTGCGTTTCTGTCGGCAGCGTGAGGCGGCCGCCCGGTTCCTCTCCAGGAAACGCTGTCGTCGGTCGTCCGGGTCGTCCTCCGCCGCACGCCGCCGCCGACCACCAGTAGGCTGGGCCGGAGACACCTGGAGGGGAGGGGGGAGAGGGCGTGGTGGAAATGGAGAGAAGAGTTAGGTGGGATAGAGAGTGAGGGTTTGAGTCAGATTGTCAACACTTAAAACAAGCCTGATACAAAATTGTCTTTCAGTGCCTAAATTATAATGCCCCTGCCCTTCTACTGATGTCAACGAATGACAGGGCATGAAGATCCAAGTCAAGAGGATTTTGATAATATTCTACTGCCACCAGGGTTGGGGTCAATTCCATTTCAATTCCAGTCAATTCAGGAAGTACACTGAAATTTCAATTTACTTTCTGAATTGACTGGAATTGAAATGGATTGACCCCAACCCTGATTGCCAGAGAGTAAAGCCTCCATGTGTATTCTTTACAATGAACATGCATGTGCGTGCGTAAGTGAGTGCTTAAGGGAGAAAGAGTGTGTCCATGTCTCCACGTTGTCCTACCTGTGGCTGTGCTGGGGAGGGTGCGTCAGGGTGCTGCACCAGTAACTGGCTCTGTTCCATCCTCTGGGGGTGCATGGGGCTGCCGGCCATACCTCCCATACCATGACCTCCTGAACTCTGCTGGGCCAGCGCTGCCTTCAGCCTCTACACGAGACAGGACAACCAGGACGAGTTTAACATTAAAACACACATGGACAAAATACGCACACACACATAAACAAAAAAAAATACACACACGTGTTCCTTTATGTTATCACAATTGCTTCTGGACTATGCCATCTCAGTCAAGTGACGAACAAACAGAGATAGGAGGAGGGATCGAAGGCTAAAGGGCAACAAAGGGAGAAAGATACATAGATACAGTTGAAGTTGGAAGTTTACATACACTTAGGTTGGAGTCATTAAAACTCGTTTTTCAACCACTAACTTTGGCAAGTCGGTTAGGACATCTACTTTGTGCATGACACAAGTCATTATTCCAACAATTGTTTACAGACAGATTATTTCAATAGCAATTCACTGTATCCCAATTCCATTGGGTCAGAAGTTTACATACACTAAGTTGACTGTGCCTTTAAACAGCTTGGAAAATTCCAGAAAATGATGTCATGGATTTAGAAGCTACCGATAGGCTAATTTACATCATTTGAGTCAATTGGAGGTGTACCTGTGGATGTATTTCAAGGCCTACCTTCAAACTCAGTGCCTCTTTGCTTGACATCATGGGAAAATCTAAAGAAATCTGCCAAGACCTCAGAAAAAATTGTAGACCTCCACAAGTCTGGTTCATCCTTGGGAGCAATTTCCAAACGCCTGAAGGTACCACGTTCATCTGTACAAACAATATTACGCAAGTATAAACACCATGGGACCACGCAGCCGTAATACCGCTCAGGAAGGAGACGCGTTCTGTCTCCTAGAGATGAACGTACTTTGGTGCGAAAACTGCAAATCAATCCCAGAACAACAGCAAAAGACCTTGTGAAGATGCTGGAGGAAACAACAAAAGTACGTACAAAAGTATCTATATCCACAGTAAAACGAGTCCTATATCGACATAACCTGAAAGGCCGCTCAGCAAGGAAGAAGCCACTGCTCCAACACCGCCATAAAAAAAGCCAGACTACGGTTTGCACATGCACATGGGGACAAAGATCGTACTTTTTGGAGAAATGTCCTCTGGTCTAATGAAACAAAAATAGAACTGTTTGGCCAAAATGACCATCGTTATGTTTGGAGGAAAAAGGGGGAGGCTTGCAAGCCAAAGAACACCATCCCAACCATGAAGTACGGGGGTGGCAGTATCATGTTGTGTAGGTGCTTTGCTGCAGGAGGGACTGGTGCACTTCACAAAATAGATGGCATCATGAGGTAGGAAAATTATGTGGATATATTGAAGCAACATCTCAAAAGCTTGGTCGCAAATGGGTCTTCCAAATGGACAATGACCCCAAGCATACTTCCAAAGTTGTGGCAAAATGGCTTAAGGACAACAAAGTCAAGGTATTGGAGTGGCCATCACAAAGCCCTGACCTCATCCTTAGAAAATGTGTGGGCAGAACTGAAAAAGCGTGTGCGAGCAAGGAGGCCTGCAATCCTGACTCAGTTACACCAGCTCTGTCAGGAGGAATGGGCCAAAATTCACCCAACATATTGTGGGAAGCTTGTGGAAGGCTACCCGAAACGTTTGACCCAAGTTAAACAATTTAAAGGCAATGCTACCAAATACTAATTGAGTGTATGTAAACTTGTGACCCACTGGGAATGTGATGAAATAAATAAAAGCTGAAATAAATCATTCTCTCTACTATTATTCTGGAATTTCACATTCTTAAAATAAAGTGGTGATCCTAACTGACCTAAGACAGTGAATTTTTACTAGGATTAAATGTCAGGAATTGTGAAAAACTGAGTTTAAATGTATTTGGCTAAGGTGTATGTAAACTTACGACTTCAACTGTACATACATAGAGAAAGGAGAAAAGGGGGAGATCGAGGGGGAAGGGGGGGAGAGAACCAGAGAGAGAGAAGGTGCGTGAGAAAGAGCAAGAGAGCACCAGAAATAGAGATTGGTTTCAGAGTGTGTGGTGCACCAAGGGGGACAGAGAGCCTATAGGTCTATAGGTTCATTTGCATAACTGAGTGGAATTAAATTGGCACGTGTGTATTTTCATTAGTTTGTCATGCATCTTAATTATCACACGGGCACCGCGCGCATTAAAAAGCCTAGTTTGAGCGGAATATCACCTGTCAGACGCAGAGAGCTGCAGGGCCCGGTTGGATAAAACATCTTATATAAATATTCCCCTCATCTTTTCCATTACAGTTTCCTTAACTTGAAGTCAGTCGCAAACAACATTTTAAGGCGAATTTCCCCCTTAAATTAAGTGAAAATGTTCAAATTGAGGGCCCGGTTGCATAAAACATCTTAAGGGTTTACCTTAAGGAATAATTGTCCCTTACCTAAGGGAATTATTTAAGGACGTTGCATAGAGCCCCACAAATAATTCCTTAGGTAAGGGCAAACAACAATGCTTAATCCACACCAGGAGAAATGTCTATTTTTGGGTGCAGTTACCCTTTTATTCAAGTGTTTTTGGTTTGCAAAACAAATATCTGCTGGATGGATGAAAATAATCATGACATCATTCTGTCAGGTAAGCATAGGCTAATTTTTAGCTAGCATTTCACTGAGAAGGCTTTTGAGAAACATTTCCATCTACACACAGACATTCCCATTGCCTCTTCAGAAAGTTGCAGGAAATGCAAATCACTGATGCATTCTGTTCATGTCTTATGTTAAACTTGGGCAAATTAATAATTGTTCAATACATTTAGTTGATTCCCTACTAAAGGTAAATACATTTTAGAATATTGTTGAAATCGTTTTAATATCTGGATTACGTGAGGGACCTAATTATGATATCTGGACAGGATGAGGCTCTCCACTACCTATCGTTCCTGTAGTGATGATTCACCATCTTCATCTAATCTTTTCATAATTTATCTGCAGATAATCGCCAAAAAGTAGCCTATGCAAATTAGGGAGCCAAACGAACGGCTCTCTCATCGATGCGATTTGGTAGGCTGACGAGACGAGTCAGTCACTCACTTTACAGTCACTGTCTGGCAAGCCCCAAAATCCTAGGAAAGGAAGCCTAGGAAATATGAATGTACCAGAAAACAATAATTATGCTAAGTCGTGGATTTCGACTCATCGTCACCACTTACATTACATGGGAGGTGTAAATTCACGAGGATCATGCTCTCTCCCTCCTCCGTGTAAAGAAATTTGACTGCAACCAACCATAGCGCACACAAATTGTACAGGGGAAGCGGGGACAGACAGCAGACTGCCTTTCCCTGTCACCGCTCTCTTTGTGACTGACAGGTGCCTATCCTATCACTAGATCACTAGAAGATGCATATCGTTCATTCTAGCGAGAGAGGGCTTGACGGACTAGCAAAATGAAAGTAGCCTACTTAGTCTGTTGTTTGTATGAACGCATAGTATTTTGCATTGGTCACATCATTTTTACTGTTTGGAACAAATGTAAGGGTTTGTTAAGCGGTTAATGAGGGTCAGTTAGTCGGCAGCAAAATTGACAGGAATGTGGATCCCTAATAGAGAAAGATAAAGAGACACAGAGAGACACAGAGGGACACAGAGGGACACAGAGAGACGGATGCATCTGTTCCTAACCATCTTGGCCTCCGAGTGTGTGGTGTACCCCGAGGGGGAGTTGGAGCCGCTGCTGCCACCTCCCAGAGGAGGACCAGGGATGCCGGGAATGTTGGGCACCATGTGCATGGGCCGGGCCAGCTAGAGACAGGATGCACACACACACACATTTTAACAACCAAGGTTGGGGCTCATGCTGGCAAAGTGAGACACTACTCAATGTCAGTGTTTCAAAGTGCTTCATGTATTCTTCCATGTGAATTCATACTCATTATAGACAACTAGTGCAAACGTATAATTGAATTATTATGTGATCAAACTAGGCTCCCTGACTGATATGTTATTACTCTGCTAGTAATGTAATAATAATTATAATAAATGCCGGTCATGCGAACCCACTATACTGGCGATGCAAGCGTCATGCTCTACCAACTGAGCTACGGGGGACCAGCTTCCAGGTAATGGTCAGCTTCCACTTGAATCAGAATTGGCAACAATCGCCGGTCCCAAACCAGAGAAGGACAGAGCGATGAAGGCAGGTTACTTACAGATATGACAGAGGGTATCTGCATGGGTCCAGGGAGGAGCCCGTTGGGAAGGTGCATCATCATGGGGTAGTGGCCTGTGGGAGAGCTAGAAGAGAGAGGTAGAGGGTTATTGCTGGGGGGAAAAATCTATTTGGAAATCTCCATCTTGCCCTCTGATAGGCTATGTGGAATTCACACCCTATAGGATACACTTATCCAATCCTTTCAGTTCTACAGGGGGGGTAGGGATTGTAAAAAAGGGTTGAAGTGGGATTCAGCATATAACAGCCATCTTTAACTGGATCTCCAGGCCCCACGGAGGACTAGCTTGGTTCCAGAACTGCTTATGCCATCTTCAGATCTGGAACCAGGCTTGTGACGAGAGGACCAGTCACTCACCCCAATACGGAGCGGTTGGATGGTGGGGTGGGTGTGATGACAGAGGTGGGTGAAGGCATGGTGGGCTGCAGGGCGTCGAAGCCCAGGTGGAGGGGCAGAGAGCCTGGTCTGGGCCGCACCGGGAGGGCGCCAGGCCTCACGATTGTGGGGGTGGGGGCCGAACTCAGCGCTGGCCTCGGGGGAGTGTCCTGAGGAGAAGACAGGAGAGATGCCTAGTTCAACACCGGGTGATGAGTATAAGGTCCGCATGAGGTCAATAATGACTCGTTTCCAATGCATTCTGGATTGTTCCTTGATAGCACATAGACATAGTAAAGGAGGAGTACAGCAGGCATGTTGTTCCTCTATCCTGTCATCCATTCGACCCCCATTAACAAACAAACAGTGCCCATCCTGGTCTCTCATACCTACTTACTACCTGTTCCTCTGGCCCTCCCCTGTCCCTTACCTTTGGGTGCGACTGAAGGAATGTGACTGGCATGCCAACCCAGAACTCTAATCCTAACCAATTAGGTCATTCAACATGGGTTTGCTGGTCAGTCATGTCCCCTTAGTTTTGACCCCTACCTTTCCTCTTCTCACCATGGTGTCCCTGCTACTGTCTGACATGCTGGAAAAGGAATCTGGACTTCCTGGTGGGGAGGAGTCAACCTCAACAGGGTTCTCCTCCTTCACCTTCACGGCTTCTGCTGAAGGCGTCTGCAGGCTCATGTCCAGGGCCACCTCCCTGTTCGGGGCAGGGAGCTGGAGGAGAGAGGGAGGGAGAGGGAGACTGTGAGACACTACAAAGCAAAGGAGAAGATCCAGGACTCCAATCCCATTCCACCCCATTGCTCATGTGACTGACTGGGTTCCGATCCTGGTCTTCTGAGCGTAACAAGACTATTAGTCCACTGACCTAAAGCCTAGAGCTTACGCAAGTCTTCAGGTCTCAGATAGAGTAACGCATTAGGCAAACGTGGTCCATGGAACCACCTGGGTTCTACTCACAGGGTTCTTGGCCCGCTTGTCGTCATCCTCCTGGGCCTTCCTGAACTCCTCAGCGAAGGAGCTAGCCAGCTCGTTGAACAGCCCCACCTCCTCACAGTTCTTCAGGAAGCGAGTGGGAGTAGGGGTCTGGTCTGGAACAGGAGGAAGAGAAACACAGAGAAACGTCTATTTTAGAAAATCTCTCACCTTTTTTTCCATAGTTACCGTGTATAAAAAACAGCCAATGGATGGATGTTTTACTCTGAAAAACTTTGGCGTGGGGATTTAAAGCTAGAATCCTTAGTTGCTACATACCTTTTTGGACTTATAAATTAATTATATATACACACCCATTGATTATTGAATAATATAACTTTGAAACGGCTCATGAGCTTATATCAACTACCATACCCCATCAGAACCCAAAATATAAACTTGAGGGCATTTGATTATCTGGCCCGGGTTACCCCAGTGGAAGGAGTTTGCACTGGGTGAAAAGTGACTGCATTAGTTTTGGAACCGGGCTGCCTCCCGTGCGTGGCATGAGGATTCTGTGTTTTCACATGCAAAAGTAATTGCATTTGATAAAAAAAAAACTCTATCTGCCTTCCCAATGAAAACAAGTTTGAACATTTGAACATATATTTTAGTCTCAAAAACCCGACCCGAGGCAAGTGTCTAGGTTTCGGTTTCAATGATGGACTCTTGGCATAGAGGAACGCCATCTCTGCCTACGTCACTACTTTATCTGCTTGATTACAATATCCGCTTCAATAAAATAGTAGCTAGCAAGATGGAGATCACAGAGGTTCTTTTTTATGAGTGTATTTCACAAGGGGCTAGTTTGCATCAACTACCACTACAAAGGTTATGCCTGCAAACTTGGGTTTTGAATTGTGGAGTTCTGGCATATCTGCCTCGTGATTCATTGGGAGACTCCCCAGAATGTGTTTTTTCCACCTTTATCGACGTAGGCAGTGACGTAGTTTGTCTATGCCAAAAGAGTCCATCAGTGTTGACTAGGGAGGGGTTCTCGAGACTATATCTTTTTTTAGAAAAAGGCTGCATGTTTCTGGATGTTGCACCACGCTGCCTTGTTGACAGCCTGACAGTGCGGTGCAGATTTGAGAAGGGCGCTCCTCCCTCACCACTTTCGACCTTTCACATCACGGACCATACACCGGTGCACCACGGCTCAGGATAACAGAACTCCCTCCTTGTTTTACTCCAATGTTTGTAAACAATAGTTAAAACTATCATTTTGATATCATGGAAGGTCATTTATTGCTTCCCTAGCTCTATCAATTTGACAAAGACTACATTTCTCCAGGCCCTTCCCTCAGCTTTTTTCCCCCAAAACAAAGGCAGTAACACTTTGTTATTCTTCAACTAAGGATTGTAGCTTCAAAGATAATCAAAATAATACAATATTCAACTAAAGGTCTTCAGGGAAATAAAACAAGACAGGTGGTGACAGAGATGCTATTTCTGACTAAAATGTTTTGGTGATCACAACGAGTGACATTTTGGGTACACACCAACAACTGACAAGAGTACCAAAGTAAAGAGGCGACAGTACAAACAGTAGAGTAATAAAGTTGAATAGACCAGACTCACTAGGAGAACCAGTACCTTGGATAATGACAGAGTCAGTCCTGGCAGGGGCAAACTTCAGACTCATCTCATGTTTGTGTTTGTGTACAGCCAGGTGGTCCTCGTTGGTAAACCTCTAGAGGGAGGGAGAGAGAGTTTATGAAGCTGATTAAACGCACGCGCACACACACACACACAACTAGAGGTCTCCTCGGATCCCGAAATGAGATCCGAACCGGATCCCGAAATGAGATCCGAACCGGATCCACGAAATTCCCACCCGACCCCGACAGGATCCGGTCATTTTCTTTGAAAATAAATATTCGATCCGATTCAGATCCGAGGTGGACCAGATGTGACTCGAAATATGTCAGAATTGAGAGAGAATCTAATCCAAATTGGATCGGGTCTGCATTCAATCCAAATTGATTCAAAACATTTTTTTATTTTTTTTATTTAGCTTTTACATATGGAGACCAGCAAATAATTCACTTTAGTCTGTGACCTACTGTAATATTCTGTATTCTTATACTGTTCAACATTAAAATCTAGTCTATTTAACTGTTTTGATCATCATTGATTTAGACTAAAAAAGGTAGGCTATAGCCTGTTTGACCAGCAAGCTTCAAATTAAAAATATATGTTAAATAGTCTACGGAAGGATGGAGTCTGCTGCATTCATTTGCAACAATTGGGGATTTAAAGCGAACATGCAGGCCTACCGCCCGGAGAGTTAATTCAAATGTAATCATTGAAGAGAGAAGACCTGATACCGTGCCTTACGCGATGAATCAAATCGGGAGCCTTTCAACATAAGACGACAATATTTTCTACAATATCAGTCTACCACACGAAAACAACATGAGCAGATTAACTTGGTCAACAATGTTGTTTATTAAAGACGATCAGAAAGAACGTGTCGGTAACTCTGCATTAAAGTATATAACTTGTTTATTTTGAACGAAGCCACGAAACTAGCGTTTGAGTGCGTCCCAGCTTTATGCCTACAAATAGCCTATCACTCGAGTCATTCAACATTACTTACTTATATTTTTTAATTAAAATAGCAAAATAGCCTACTAAATAGGCCAAGCCTAAACAAATAAATTACATAAACTAGTAAATTGACTAAATAAAATGTAATAGCTAAGGTCTTTAAAATATGGGCAACCCTTTCCCCTCCTTACATACAACGTGCATAAAATGAGGCCCATACAACACAATTTGGCTGTTGGTTTTTCATCCTTGGCCTGTAGGCTACTCTCTTTCATTCCGTTTCTTCTTCACGTCAGCAGAAGGACTCCATGTCTCAGAAAGTCACTTCATATAACCTATAGGCTATCCCCGATTTCCGCTGCGTCGTCCCCCTCACCGAAAAGTAGGCTATTTTACCATGCGTCACGTGTAGTGCGCACTGGTTCGTTTTCATAATCTGAGGGTTAACTACAAAATGTTTTCATCTGACCTGGTCGGATCCCGGGTAATCGGGTTGGGGTAGATCCGTGAACACACACAAAGAGAGAAAGAGAAAGAGCGAGAGAGAGAGGTGATAATCTATTAGGCCTGATGCTCAGTCAGTTAGGTGCCAGAAACCACCTCAATATCAGAAGTCAAGTCACAGAATCATATACATTTGACTTGCTATCTTTTGGAACACATTCATACGGTATCACGTTGGGTTGCACCACAAAGAATATCTGTGATGTACAATACACTCTGGTTTTTGTACCACAGCCCTTTCAAACTAGACAACATGTCTTGGAAAAGCCATGGCTGACTACCGCTATATGCCACAAAATGCTGCTGACACTGAAAACACATCGACTCAACAGCTTTCTCAGCAGGGAAGTGGAATGCTAGGCCTGCTTGCTGGCTTACTGTACATCATTTGTTCTTAACTGACTTGCCTAGTAAAATAAAAAAAAAAGGTACAAAAATGTATCTAGCATCTGCTGTGCACTTGTTCTACTACTGCATTTGTAAGACTTATGGTCCACTAAACAAGTAGCCTAGTGCACAAGTATGTGTTTATTCAAGGTATGTGTTCTTCTCTAGTTCCAGCCCATCTGCAAAAGACAGGACACACATGTGCCAGTCAGGCAGGCACACCAAGGTCCTACAATAGTCTTCCTCGGTCAGTCTTTCTGTATTTGTTCTCTTCCCTTTTGGAGTTGCTTTGGTTTAGTTTTAGTTTACAGAACTAGATTGTGTTCATTAGGCACCAAAAGGAAGGAAACGCGCTGAAACCGGGACGGACTACGTGTCACTATGTCCAATAAGAAAAACAATTTAGTTTGCTGTTACAAAGCTTTTTGATACATTTTACCCTGATGAATGCGACCGTGGAGGTGAATCAGGAGGGGATGCAGTAGGTGGAATTTTAATCATCATGGCTTTAGGCTTGAGGCCCAAATGTTACCCTATTTCCTATTTAATGCACGACTTTGACCACGGCCCAAAGGCTCTGGTCGAAAGTGGTGCACTACATAGGGAATAGGGTGCTACTTGTGACACAGACTTTAGTTTCTCCGCCGTCTTCTTCTGAAATGAAGGCTATTTCCGGCTGCGTGAGTGTCACAGTAACAAGTTCAGTTGTGAGAGAGGGGGGGACGAGAGACGGGGGGGGGGGGGGGGGGGGGGGGGGGGGGGAGAGAGAGAGAGAGAGCCAAGTGGAAACACTGTCAAGTGTCAGGAGCATATTTTTAGCCAGTAACAGCTAGCGGCAGCGTCACCAATACACTCATACGTCTCACAGACTGACAGTATCTTTCCTGTGACCAAGACAACTGGGTAGGGCTGGGGGGGAACCATCTAAAATTAGTCTCTCTGACCTGTACGTACGTAGGAGATACTGGAAGTAAGGATTATCATATCTAACAATAAATAGCAAACAGGTCAAAATGGAGACCCTGTCGCTATAAACTCAAATTGTACAGAAGGATTCTGGGAAAGGCCAGACTTACACCAGGACAGGTTTCCCCGTATGAATATGCTATGTGCCATAGCAAGACAAGGTCTGGACATGACCTGAATAAAATCATACTTCTGATCTGTTCGGACTGAATAACACACCACACACACACGCAAAAGGGCAGCCAAGTGTTTGAGTGTGAAGGTGTCAAAACACACCCAAGGAGCATCAACACACTATGCTATGATGATTCACAACATGTTGACACACACATTAGGGTTGGGTGATGTCAATCTTCATCCTATCGTGATTATGTAGCCATAAAAACCCACATTGTGATATACGAGGGTATTGCCCCCTATTGGCCAACCCCATATTATTTTTACTCAGCTAAAATTACAGTTGGGCTATAGCGTGAAATCGAATGCTTCAACAGGACAAATCATGACGAAAGATAATGTTGAAAGCCCGGGTAGAGACTAAGTGCAGGCAAATCTTTTCGAATATTTATTTCTGGTGGAGGAGCTTCAGCATAGAACAGGTGTGTGTGTATGTGTGTGTGTGTGTGGTGCACATGATGGAGCGGTGACTGTCTGATGAGGAACGGTCTTACCATAGTGAGTAAGGGAGCACTCTAGGTTATTCAGAACTGGAAAATAAATTGCTTAATTAGCCCCATAAAATAATACATAAATAATCTCACTCATAAAGCTTTGATTGAGAATAGCCTATGCCTGGGCTATTAGACTTTCATTCTTGCGATTTTTGAAAGCAGCAACTTTAGGACAACACCAGGCTAGAATATTTGGCAACTAAGTGACTGTGACTAACTTGTCCTACATTTTTTTAAGACAGGTTATTGGCCATTTGTTTTTTTTTAAATGTTGCATGAAGGAATTTTTCTGGCCCGCATGGATCATTTCTTTCTCAATAAGCTTAAACTTGATTTAAAACTTGTCATTACGTTTTTCTATTGATATTGTTTGTTCTCGCTCTCTCATTATTAGTCATTTTTACATTTTAGTCATTTAGCAGATGCTCTTATCCAGAGCGACTTACAGTAGTGGGTGTATGAATGTTCATTCTTTTTTTTGTGTGCGGTCCTCTGGCTACCTTAGGTTTTTAGGCTATTCAAGCAACTTTTTAAGATGGAACTCCGTTACGTTAATTGTTTGATCGGGAGAAAGCCATGCATAAAACGATCAAAGTGTAACCTATAGCCCAAAGTCATATTCATAGCCTATCGAATGGAGAGAAGGCTATAGTGTATATAGCCTACGTTTTTTTTAAACAGCTAGACACAAGATAGTAAAGTAGTGTCATTCTACGGCGCGTCGGTGGAATTAATCGGCTCTGTCTGGCCTATATTCCTCGCTTGCGTTCTGTATGCAACATACTTATTGAAATAGGCTTTAGCAAATAGGAAGTACCCAGAATGTCACTTGTGCTGCTGTGCTGTGCACTTCGAGACTCCGTTCTTGCCTGCGCGGCGCCAGTCAAGTTCAAATAGGCTAAAGCATTGTCCGTCACATCACGATGTCGTCACCATCGGCGATGGCTGTCAATCATCGTCGATAGACGATACTATCATAATATTGCCCAACACACACACACTAACACTGGCAAGTCAGCTACAGACAGACATCAGTGTTGATTCAACCAAATCTCAAAGGACATCCTGTACATTTTATTTTAGCATCCATTGTAGCCTTTTTGTAACTGATTAATAAATGAATCATGTCAATAAATTAAATATGTTACAACATTGTTGTCCTTACAGAAGCAAGTCAAGTGGAAGCTAAAATGTTTGTTGTGGTAGCTTGAATTTCCTAACAGAAGCAAGTAAAGTGGAAGTCAAACTCAGTGTTGTGGTAACTTCAATTGAGTCCCTTGGTGTCCTGAAGGTTCCGAGAGGGAAATGGAGCCAACAAGCAATCAATGATTCATTCCAGACGCATGTTACGGTGTGTGTGTGTGTGTGTGTGTGTGTGTGTGTGTGTGTGTGTGTGTGTGGTACAGTGTCTAAACACTAAAATGCCGAGGACAACACTAATGATTTCTTCTAGAATAAAAAGAGACAAAGTAATAACATCAATAATTCCATGTCCACTCTCTTAACAATACAATCATCTGTTGTCTGCAAGCTGTCCACAGTAAAATAGGTGGTAACACTTTTATAAGCATGTGGGAGCCTTTATAATGTTTCCTAATAACAAGGCGTATAAGTCTTAAGTCACGGCATCAATAGTCAAGGAGGGAAGAACCAGAGAGTGCGAGGTGTTGAAAAGACGTCTTCACTGGGACTGTATTGTAATGTCGTACTAGGCTTTAAAACAACTAGCCTATAGGTGAAATCTAGCACCTTAGAACAGAGTACAACAACACCTGTCTTGTTATGACTGATATTCATCATGTTCTGCTGGCCAAAACCAACATTACATGAGACATGATTGTGGCTTGTGTAGTCGTAGACATACTTTACTGCCAAAGCAGTCTCACTCGTGTTGCGCGTCGCTAACCTCCAGTACGGTGGCATCCCAAATGGCACCCTATTCCATATAGAGTGCGCTACTTTTGATCACAGCCCTATGGGACTAGGGTGCCATTTGGGTTGCCTTCAGCCACAGACATTTTGTGCCCAGCCGAGTCACTATGTGGGTCTTCAACTTCCGTGTCTGCAGGGCAGTAGAAGTGAGACAGAGACGGGTTGAAACAATAACGGCGCCTAGATTACTCATCTGTACTGCCTGCTGCCTGTGACTCACTGGCTGGCTGAGTGGAGGAGACACATCCTTGTTAGCAATGTATCGCAACACTGCTAGGCTAGCCGTCTCTGTCAGTGATCAGTGTATTGTCCATGTGGGCTCTCACGGAGAAACAGAAGTAGCCGAGAGACCCATGTTCGACTAGCTAGCTATCACTAACAGTGCGATCAGTGTGTGTGTGTGTGTGTGTCACCTGGATGGCGTTGTGTCGTCCACGAGGGCTCTTCCAGAGAAACAGAATAAGCAGAGCTAATCCATTTAATAGCCTACATTAGAATTGTTTCGCAACAGAGCTAGCTTCCTAGCTAGTCATTGTCAAGCCAATAAGGAGTAGGCGAGAGAACAGAAGCAGACCGGCAATAGGAATGTGTTGTCCATGTGGACACTCAGCCAGAAACATAAGCCGGTTGATGGCTAACTAAAACATGTCTACTCTCTACCCATGTTCTGTTCCACTGACAGCAGTGGGAACTTCCATTCATTTCACGACAGAACTAGGCTATGTACAGTATGAATGAACATCGTCAGTTTCAACTTCCCAATCAACTGAATGAGGAGGATACTCACTTAGAGTTAATCCAGAGTCAACTGCTATAGACAACACACACTAACACAAATCCACACACACAAATACCAAGTACAACCATACAAACACACACACACACACACAAATACCAAGTACAACCATACAAACACACACACACACACACACACACACACACACACACACACACACACACACACACACACACACATAAATACCAAGTACAACCATACAAACACACACACACACACACACACACACACACACACACACACACACACACACACACACACACACAAATACCAAGTACAACCATACAAACACACACACAAATACCAAGTACAACCATACAACACACACACACACACACACACACACAAATACCAAGTACAACCATACAAACACACACACACACACACACACACACACACACACACACACACACACACACACACACACAAATACCAAGTACAACCATACAAACACACACACACACAAATACCAAGTACAACCATACAAACACACACACACACACACACACACACACACAAATACCAAGTACAACCATACAAACACACACACACACACACACACACACACACACACACACACAAATACCAAGTACAACCATACAAACACACACACACACACACACACACACACACACACACACACAAATACCAAGTACAACCACACACACACACACACACACACACACACACACACACACACACACACACACACACACACACACACACACACACACACACACACACACACACACACACACACACACACACACACACACACACACACACACACACAAATACCAAGTACAACCATACAAACACACACACACACACACCAAGTACAACCATACACATACACACCTGAAACCCGAGACAAGATGGAGGTAGTTGACGGCTTACCTGTCCACAGCCCGGAGCGTTGCACACAAAAGGTCGGTCGTCCCCCATCTTTGCAAACAGTTTGCAATGTAACTGTGGGAGAGGAGAAGAGAACATTGTTGTCGTTTCTTTCCTTTTCTTAATTTCCTCAAATCGGTTCAGTTAGTCCTCCAGTAGACTAGTCCAGAAAACAACAAAGCAGGAATACTCCTGTCCTGCTGGTAGGCTAGCTGTAGTCAGGGCAGCCAGGAAGCAGAATGGATTTAAAAATAACCTACCCAAGCAGGGAGGAAAACACACATTGACACACACACACACACACACACACACACACACACACAAAGCTAGGCAGCGAGATGAGGTCTCCCTGGTGGTGTTTCCTTCATACAAGGGGCTTTCAGCTGGCCAATGAATGAGGAGAAGCTTACAGGAGAGAAGGTAGCTAGCATTTGGTTAGTACATAGACTTCTCCATCACACCCACCACTAGTCCCCAAGCACCCATTCTTGACTCTGTCTCTCGCTCTTCTTTTCTGTAGGCTCTTTCTCTCTCTCTCTCTCTCTCTCTCTCTTTTTGCCAGCTCCCTCCATCTTTCAGATTCAACTACCACTCTATAGTCCAGTAGACTACACGTCAATGCCCCCCCCCCCCCCCCCCCCCCCCAATCGCCTAGTTTTTGAAGGATGTCATCTCTAATTCCACAGCTCAAATATCTGTGCGCCATCCTACTCCCCTAGTGACCCTCAACGACCATCTTTCATCTCATCCCGGATACGTCCCAAATGGCACCCTATGTCACTGCATAGTGCACCACTTTGACCTCAACCCCATGGGCCCGGGTCAAAGGTAGAGCACTACATAGGGAATAGGGTGCCATTTTGGACGTGGCCCTTATCGTATGATCTCATTTGCCTGTTCTTGTCTGCTGCTGTCACCCCACTTTCTCAGTGACTTTACTGCCACAAGCAAAACAGAAACCAAGCACGTTCAGAATGCCGAGAGACCCATGTTCATTCCAGACAAACCCCTAGTCTAACGAGAAGAGACCTAGCTCCTAGCTAGGAAGGGAAGGGCACACTACAGTTGATGAATGGGAGACACACTACTCTCAGCTGGTGTTGGAAGGTGTGAATTGTCAAGAGTTTGAAACTCGCCCATCAAAAATTGTTGCCAATAAGGTACAACACTGTAAATTAGATTTAGGCCTATGCTGCTCTGGGTCGTACTCATTAGTGCACAACGTAGCAAAACATGCAACGGACAAAGAAAACAAGCATTGGACAAAATCAGATTGTATTGGACAAATTCCCTCCCTGTTTCAGGACATTTCCTCTTAGGCCATTTAGGCCCACCCACCTTCTATCTAATCTGCAGTTTCAGTTGATTTCACCCACCTCTCTCAACTCACATTTCCGAGCATAGGCCTATAGTCTACTATTGACAAATGTGACATAACACACATTCAACACCGTTTAGTTTCTCCTTCCCGACCGTGTGTGAGTACAGTTGAACTGACAGGACCTAAAGCTTGTTTGGCGGTTACAGGCCTGGGTTCAACTTTGTCTGTCAACTGTCCCTGTTGAGTACTACCACCCTCCCTCGCTCGCTCTCCTCCTCCCTCTCTTCTCCTCACCTCTTCCTCCCTCTTCTCTATCCCACCCTCTCTTCTATCCCACCCGCTCTCTTTTCCCCTCTTCCCCACAGGGAAGACAGGTTGGGAAGTTTAGTAAAGATAACTTGGTCATGAAATGTTAATCATGGGATGTGATGTAATGTTGGGGATAGGACATTAACATTGAATGACCAAGTTATCTTCACTAAACCTCACAACCTGACTTCAAGTGGAGCATGGGAGCAGAGAGGGATGGAGAGACAGGAGAGGGAAGGTAGAGAAGAGATGATACTTGGGGGTGGGGGTGGGGGGGGGGTGGTTTATGGCATACATTTTTCAGCAGCACTCTGTCCTAACGTCCCAACACAAGCCTCTAGATGACGTCTGGCAACAACTATTACACAACGCAAGTCCCACAACACACACACACACACACACACACACACACACAACAGATTATACAACAGCATCACTTTCTCCTCCAATAACATCCACTGAAGATGCCATGTAGATCTGTAACCATGTAAATCTCTGTAAGAAACCATCTAATTACAACCTGTTATAGGCCTTTTTACATGGTAAACACACTGCCAGGTAGGCCTACAATGTAACCACAGTGTAACTGTACATTCATATAGCCTAGTACTTGACTTACAACCTTTTATAGACCACTCGTTTTAGTAGCACTTATCATGTTTCCACTGTTCAATCTCTCGTCTCTCTCGAAAAATACAAAGGCTGCATCTTATTTGCCTATAAAAAGCAGGCTGGCCTACCCTTCCCCAGTGAGCTCAAAAGGAGGAAACGGAACACATACAAGGCAGAGAAGCAGAGAGCTTGATTCCTAACAGACCTCACAGCCTATGCCGGCGTCCCCAAATGGCACCCTATTCCATATTTAGTGCACTTCTTTTGACCCACTGGGCTCTCGTCAAAAGTAGTCCCCAATATCAGGAATACGATGACATTTGGGATGCAGCCTTGTGTGTGGAGCGGAGAGCAGCAAGCCAATACAGCAGGCTGGTGTTAGGCCTCTTACACTGCCCACACTAAAACACAATCCTCTGAGTCTATTTGGGCAGAGATGTGTGAGTTCAGTCCATCTACACACGACAATACACCAGCAACTCGTTATACTCATGGTGTGGACTAACGGGCTGTGTGTGCCACATCAAGGACAAAAACTGGATGAAGCAGAAGGAGGGGTGGGGGACAGACTTTTACTTGTACACTTGATTACATGGATATGCTTCTTGAAACAAGTCATTACACTTCGTAATTATCATGGCATTTCATTATTATCCAGGTAATTACTTCTAAATATTAAATTCAACAAATTAAGAAATGCCAGGTTGGACAGGATCTGTTGCATTTTTGTACTGACAACATTAACAGAGTCAACATAAAGATATATGTCTAACTTGTCCTTGTCTGCACAAAATAGAATCTGTATTAAAAAAAAAACACTTTCTCGATGCGCAAAACCATTCAAACAAAGCCGGATAGGTTTTCTCCCACTTTTTCCAAAATATTCACATTACGTCACAGACCTTGCTGCGGTCATTCGATGGCAGTGGCATAAGTTCTTCAAAGAGAGAAGGCCGCAGTGAGAGAAATCATGTAGCTTAAGCGACTGAAAATAGGCCTTTTACTAGATGAAATCATAAAAGGAGCGCTTGAGTCTTATTAAAAGAGTTGGATATTTTAGGAAACTTTCTTAATGGAAGTCCAGTGCATTCGGAAAGTGTTCAGACCCCTTGACTTTTTCCACTTTGTTACATTAAAGCCTTATTCTAAAATGGATGAAATACGTTTTTTTCCCCCCTCATCAATCTACACAACACCCCATAATGGCAAAGCAAAAACAGGTTCATAAAATGTTTGCAAATTTATAAAAATTAAAAATTAAAAAAAATATCACATTTACATATGTATTCAGACCCCTTACTCAGTACTTTGTTGAAGTGCCTTTGGCAGCGATAACAGCCATGACACCACAAGCTTGGCACACCTGTATTTGGGGAGTTTCTCCCATACTTCTCTGCAGATCCTCTCAAGTGCTCTCAGGTTAGATGGGGAGCGTCACGGCTATTTTCAGGTCTCTCGAAATATGTTAGATCGAGTTCAAAGTCCGGATTCTGGCTGGGCCACTCAAGGACATTCCGAGACTTCAAATGAAATCAAATTGTATTTGTCACATGCACTGAATACAACAGGTGTAGACCTTACAGTGAAATGCTTACTTACAAGCCCTTAACCAACAATGCTTTAAGTTAAGAAAAAAAGAAAAAAGTGTTAAATAGAAATTAGTACAAATAATTAAACAGCAGCAGTGAAATAACAAGTGAGGCTATATACAAGGGGTACCGGTACAGAGTCAATGTGCGGGGGTAATTGAGGTAATATGTACATGTAGGTAGAGTTAAAGTGACAATGCATAGATTATAAAACAGAGAGTTGCAGCAGCGTAAGAGGGGTCTGGGTAGCCCTTTGATTAGATGTTCAGGAGTCTTATGGCTTGGGGGTAGAAGCTGTTTAGAAGCCTTTTGGACCTCGACTTGGTGCTCCAGTACAGCTTGCCGTGTGTTAGCAGAGAGGACAGTCTATGACCAGGGTGGCTGGAGTTTTTGATCATTTTTAGGGCCTTCCTCTGACACCACCTGATATAGAGGTCCTGAATGGCAGGAAGTTTGGCCCCAGTGATGTACTGGGCCGTTCGCACTACCCTCTGTTGCGTCTTACGGTCGGAGGCCAAGCAGTTGCCATACCAGGCTGTGATGCAACTCGTCAGGATGCTCTCGATTGTGCAGCTGTAGAACCTTTTGAGGATCTGAGGACCCATGCCAAATATTTTCAGTCTCCTGACGTGGAATAGGCTTTGTAGTGCCCTCCACACAACTGTCTTAGTGTGTTTGGACCATGACAGTTTGTTGGTGATGTGGACACCAAGCAACTTGAAGCTCTCAACCTGCTCCACTACAGCCCTGTCAAAGAGAATGGGGGCGTGCTTGGTCCTCCTTTTCCTGTAGTCCACAATCATCTCCTTTGTCTTGATCACATTGAGGGAGAGGTTGTTGTCCTGGCACACACGACCAGGTCTCTGACCTCCCTATAGGCTGTGTCATCGTTGTCAGTGATCAGCCCTACCACTCGTGTCATCGGCAAACTTGGTGGTGTTGGAGTCGTGCCTGGCCATGCAGTCATGAGTGAACAGGGAGTACAGGAGGGACTGCCCCCGTGTTGAGGATCACCGGGGCGGATGTGTTGTTACCTACCTTTACCACCTGGGGGTGGCCCATCAGGAAGTCCAAGAGACAGTTGCAGAGGGAGGTGTTTAGTCCCAGGGTCCTTAGCTTAGTGATGAGTTTTGAGGTCACAATGTTGTAGAACGCTGAGCTGTAGTCAATGAATTGTATTCTCACATAGGTGTTCCTTTTGTCCAGGTGGGAAAGGGCAGTGTTGTGTGCAATAGAGATTGCATCATCTGTGGATCTCTTAGGGCGGTATGCAAATTGAAGTTGGTCTAGGGTTTCTGGGATAATGGTGTTGATGTGAGCCATGACCAGCCTTTCAAAGCACTTCATGGCTACAGACGTGAGTGCTACGGGTTGGTAGTCATTTAGGCAGGTTACCTTAGTGTTCTTGGGCACATGGACTATGGTGGTCTGCTTGAAATATGTTGGTATTACAGACTCAGTCAGAGACAGATTTTAAATGTCAGTGAAGACACTTGGCAGTAGGTCAGTCTATGCTCGAACTACACGTCCTGGCAATCCGTCTGGCCCTGCGGCCTTGTGAATGTTGACTTGTTTAAAGGTCTTACTAACATCGGCTACGGGGAGAGTGATCACACAGTCGTCCTGAACGGCTGGTGCTGTCATGCATGTTTCAGTGTTACTTGCCTCGAAGCGAGCATAGAAGTAATTCAGCTCGTCTGGTAGGTTTGTGTCACTGGGCAGCTCGTGGCTGTGCTTCCCTTTGTAGTCTGTAATAGTTTGCAAGCCCTGCCACATCCGATAAGCGTCGGAGTTAGTGTAGTACGATTCGATCTTAGTCCTGTATTGATGCTTTGCCTGTTTGACGGTTCATCGGAGGGCATAGCGGGATATCTTATAGGCTTCCGGGTTAGAGTCCCGCTCCTTGAAAGCGGCAGCTCTGCCCTTTAGCTCAGTGCGGATGGTGACTGTAATCCATGGCTTCTGTTTGGGTTATGCACTCACGGTCACTGTGGGGACGATGTCATCGATGCACTTATTGATGAAGCCAGTGACGGTTGTGGTGTACTCCTCAATGCCATCAGAAGAATCCCAGAACATATTCCAGTCTGTGCTAGCAAAACAGTCCTGTAGCTTAGCATCTGCTTCACCTGACCACTTTCTTATTGACCGAGTCACTGGTGTTTCCTGCTTTATGGTCAGACTTGTCAAATGGAGGGCGAGCTTTTCATGTGTCTCTGTGTGTGGAGTAAAGGTGGTCTAGAGTTTTTTCCCCTCTGGTTGTACATTTAACATGCTGATAGAAATGTAAAACTGATTTGAGTTTCCTTGCATTAAAGTCCCCGGCCACTATGAGCACCGCCTCCGGATGAGCGTTTTCCTGTTTGCTTATGGCCTTATACAGCTCATTGAGTGAGGTCTTAGTGCCAGCATCGGTCTTGCGTGGTATATAGACAGCTACGAAAAATATAGATGTAAACTCTCTTGGTAAATAGTGTGGTCTACAGCTTATCATGAGATACTCTACCTCAGGCGAGCAAAACCTTGAGACTTCCTTAGATTTTGTGTACCAGGTGTTGTTTACAAATATGCATAGGCCATCCTCCACTTGTCTTACCAGAGGCCGCTGTTCAATCCTGCCGAAAAAGCTTAAAACCCGCCAGATGTATGTTAATCACGTCGTTGTTCAGCCATGACTCGGTGAAACATAATATATTACAGTTATAGATGTCCCGTTAGTAGGATATACACTACAGTTCAAAAGTTTGGGGTCAGTTAGAAATGTCCTTGTTATTGAAAGAAAAGCAAATTTTTTGGTCAATTAAAATAACATCAAATTGATCAGAAATACAGTGTAGACATCGTTAATGTTGTAAATGACTATTGTAGCTGGAAACGGCAGAATTTTTATAGAATATCTACATAGGCGTAAAGAGGCCCATATCAGCAACCATCACTCCTGTGTTCGAATGTCACGTTGTGTTAGCTAATCTAAGTATATCATTTTAAAAGGCTAATTGATCATTAGAACACCCTTACGCAAATATGTTAGCACAGTTGAAAACTGTTGTTCTGATTAAAGAAGCAATAAAACTGGCCTTCTTTAGACTAGCTGAGGAGCTGGAGAATCAGCATTTGTGGGTTCGATTACAGGCTCAAAATGGCCAGAAACAAAGACCTTTCTTCTGAAACTTGTCAGTCTTTTCTTGTTCTGAGAAATGAAGGCTATTCCATGTGAGAATTGCCATTAAACTAAAGATCTTGTACAACTCCCTTCACAGAACTGCACAAACTGTCTCTAACCAGAATAGAAAGAGGACTGGGAGGCCCCGGTGCATAACTGAACTAGACATTAGAGTGTCTAGTTTGAGAAACAGATGCCTCACAAGTCCTCAACTGGCAGTTTCATTACATAGTACCTGCAAAACACCAGTCTCAACGTCAACAGTGAAGAGGCGACTCCAGGATGCTGGACTGATTGGTGGAGTGCTGCTGAGATGGTTGTACTTCTGGAAGGTTCTAGTGGTGTGGGGGCTGTGCTTTGGCAAAGTGGGTGGGGTTATATCCTGCCTGTTTGGCCCTGTCCGGGGGTATCGTCGGATGGGGCCACAGTGTCTCCCGACCCCTCCTGTCTCAGCCTCCAGTATTTATGCTGCAGTAGTTTATGTGTCGGGGGGCTGTCTGTTATATCTATTGTATTTCTCCTGTGTGAATTTAAGTTTCTCTCCCTCTCTCCCTCCCCCCCTAGGACCATGCCTCAGGACTACCTGGCCTGATGACTACTTGTTGTCCCCAGTCCACCTGGCCGTGCTGCTGCTCCAGTTTCAACTGTTCTGCCTGCGGCTATGGAACTCTGACCTGTTCACCGGACGTGCTACCTGTCCCAGACCTGCTGTTTTCAACTCTCTAGAGACAACAGGAGCAGTGGAGATACTCTGAATGATCGGCTATGAAAAGCCAACTGACATTTACTCCTGAGGTGCTGACCTGTTGCACCCTCGACAACCACTGTGATTATTATTATTTGACCCTGCTGATCATCTATGAACATTTGAACATCTTGGCCATGTTCTGTTATAATCTCCACCCAGCACAGCCAGAAGAGGACTGGCCACCCCTCATAGCCTGGTTCCTCTCTAGGTTTCTTCCTAGGTTCTGGCCTTTCTAGGGAGTTTTTCCTAACCACCGTGCTTCTACACCTGCGTTGCTTGCTGTTTGGGGTTTTAGGCTGGGTTTCTGTACAGCACTTTGTGACATCAGCTGATGTAAGAAGGGCTTTATAAATACATTTTATTGATGATCTCCACAGAGGAGCTCAGGAGCTCTGTCAGAATGACCATTGGGTTCTTGGTCACCTCCCTGACCAAGGCCCTTCTCCCCTGATTGCTCAGTTTAGCTGGGTGACCAGCTCTAAGAAGAGTCTTGGTGGTTCCAAACTTCTTCAATTTAAGAATGATGGAGGCCACAATGCTGCAGCAATCTTTTGGTACCTTTCCCTAGATCTGTGCCTCGACACAATCCTGTCTTGGAGCTCAATGACAAGGTACAAATCTGTCATTCTGTCTCTGAGCAAGGCGGTTAACCCACTGTTGCCCAGGCGTCGAAGATGTAGATGTCGATTAAGGCAGCCTGACCCACCTCTCTGATTCTGAAATGTGGAAGGCACATTTCAGTTGAAGGCATTCAGTTGTACAACTGACTAGGTATCCCCCTTTCCTTTCCCTTTTTACACACAATTCCTTTGACCTCATGGCTTGGTTTTTGCTCTGACATGCACTGTCAACTATGGGACCTTATATAGACAGGTGTGTGCCTTTCCAAATCCTGACCAATCAATTGAATTTACCACAGGTGGACTTCAATCAAGTTGTAGAAACATCTGAAGGATGATTTGCAAAAAATTCTAAAAACCTATTTTCACTTTGTCATTATGGGGTACTGTGTGTAGATTTATTTATTTATTTTTTATTTCACCTTTATTTAATTAATCAGGTTGGCCAGTTGAGAACAAGTTCTCATTTACAACTGCGACCTGGCCAAGTTAAAGCAAAGCAGTGCGACAAAAACAACAACACAGAGTTAAACATAAATAAATAAATACATTTACTGTGTGTGCAAATATACAAGAGTAGGGAGTAAGGCAATAAATAGCCTATAGAGGTGAAATAATTACAATATAGCATTAACACTGGAGTGATAGATGTGCAGATGATGTGCAAGTAGAGATACTACTTAAGCTTCCAGCTTCAGTGATTTTTGCAATTCGTTCTAGTCATTGGAAGCAGAGAACTGGAAGGAAAGGCGGCCAAAGGAAGTGTTGGCTTTGGGGATGACCAGTGAAATATACCTTCTGGAGAGCGTGCTACGGGTGGGTGTTGCTCTGGTGACCAGTGAGCTGAGATAAGGCGGGGCTTTACCTAGCAAAGACATATAGATGACCTGGAGCCAGCGGGTTTGGCGACGAATATGTAGTGAGGGCCAGCCAACAAGAGCATACAGGTCGCCGTGGTGGGTAGTATATGGGGCTTTGGTGACAAAACGGAAGGCACTGTCATAGACTACATCCAGTTTGCTGAGTAGAGTGTTGGCGGATATTTTGTAAATTACATCGCCGAAGTCAAGGATTGGTAGGATAGTCAGTTTTACGAGGGTATGTTTGGTAGCATGAGTGAAGGAGGCTTTGTTGCGAAATAGGAAGCCGATTCTAGATTTAATTTTGGATTGGAGATGCTTAATGTGAGTCTAGAAGGAGAGTTTACAGTCTAACCATAAACCTAGGTATTTGTAGTTGTCCACATATTCTAGGTCAGAACCGTCCAGAGTAGTGATGCTAGTCGGGCAGGAGGGTGCGGGCAACAATCGGTTGAAGAGCATGCACTTAGTTTTACTAGCATTTAAAAGCAGTTGGAGGCCACGGAAGGAATGTTGTATGGCGTTGAAGCTCGTCTGGAGGTTTGTTAGCACTGTCATGACGTTGGCCTCTTTGAGTACAGGGAGGACAGTTGACCCCCTCCCCCTTGCACCATCCCCCAACCTACCTCCCCCACCCAGGCCCTGTGTGAAGGGTTGTAAAATTCTAGAGGAGAATCTCTTGCCACATGGTTCATAGAGAGACACAGGAAATTCTTCCAACTCACAGAATTGGGGAACTGAATGACATGTATGTTCTGGAGAAGGTATGGGAGATTGGTGAAGAATCCAGCTACAAACTGGTCCGCTTGGTACAATTTTGTGATACTCAGAAGAGACGATATAGCCATATTACCATAAAACTGTTTATATAATAGCCTCAGCTATCGGACTTGCATCCAAATGGTTGTATAGAATGTATTAACCTGTTGGGTCTAGGGGGCAGCATTTGCACGTCTGGATAAAAAAAATGTACCCGATTTAATCTGGTTACTAATCCTACCCAGTAACTAGAATATGCATATACTTATTATATATGGATAGAAAACACTCTAAAGTTTCCAAAACTGTTTGAATGGTGTCTGTGAGTATAACAGAACTCATTTGGCAGGCAAAACCCTGAGACATTTTCTGACAGGAAGTGGATACCTGATGTGTTGTATTGACTTTAAACCTATCCCATTGAAAAACACAGGGGTTTAGGAATATTTTGGCACTTCCTATTGCTTCCACTAGATGTCACCAGCCTTTACAAAGTGTTTTGAGTCTTCTGGAGGGAGATCTGACCGAACAAGAGCCATGGAACGGTGATGTCCCATTAGACACCTGGCGCGCTAGTTCATGTTGGGTACCCTCGTTCCAATACGTTATAAAAGAGTATGCATTCGTCCACCTTGAATATTATTCATGTTCTGGTTAAAAAAGGCCCTAATGATTTATGCTATACAACGTTTGACATGTTTGAATGAACGGAAATATATTTTTTCCCCTCGTTCATGACGAGAAGTCCGGCTGGCTTACATCATGTGCTAACGAGACGGAGATTTTTGGACATAAATGATGAGCTTTTTTGAACAAAACTACATTCGTTATGGACCTGTGATACCTGGAAGTGACATCTGATGAAGAGAATCAAAGGTAATGGATTATTTACATAGTATTTTCGATTTTAGATCTCCCCAACATGACGTCTAGTCTGTATCGCAACGCGTATTTTTCTGGGCGCAGTGCTCAGATTATTGCAAAGTGTGATTTCCCAGTAAGGTTATTTTTAAATCTGGCAAGTTGATTGCGTTCAAGAGATGTAAATCTATAATTCTTTAAATGACAATATAATATTTTACCAATGTTTTCTAATTTTAATTATTTAATTTCTGACGCTGACTTGACTGCCGGTTATTGGAGGGAAACGATTTCCTCAACATCAATGCCATAGTAAAACGCTGTTTTTGTATATAAATATGAACTTGATAGAACTAAAAATGCATGCATTGTCTAACATAATGTCCTAGGAGTGTCATCTGATGGAGATTGTAAAAGGTTAGTGCATCATTTTAGCTGGTTTTATGGTTTTGGTGACCCTGTCTTTGACTTGACAAAACATTACACACAACTCTTGTAAATGTACTGTCCTAACATACTCTAAATTTATGCTTTCGCCGTAAAACCTTTTTGAAATCGTAAAACGTGGTTAGATTAAGGAGATGTTTATCTTTCAAATGGTGTAACATAGTTGTATTTTTGAAAAATTTGAATTTTGACATTTATTTGGATTCAAATTTGCCGCTCTTGAAATGCACCTGCTGTTGATGGAGTGCACCACGGGTGGCACGCTAGCGTCCCACCTAGCCCCAAGAGGTTAATAAGGATAAAGCTATTTGTGATACATTGAGATGCTGTGTACTGATGTTAATGTGATAAATACATTCTATGTTCAAAGATTAAATCAGTCATCGGCACACCCCCCAGGGACACAGACAGGACCAGGCGTCATGTGACAAGCCTGTTCTATGTTCACTATAAAACCCCACCCTGATTTACTGTCTGGAGACCAGGCCTCCACTCCATTGCGAGTTGGCCAATAGGTTTTACCATCCAATTCCTCTACTGAAAGTGAACTATACCACGTGGTTAACTTTTAGACTATCGATATCGACAGAATAAGAACAAGTCTTTGATATTAATTAATAGTCTGCAGCTAGAAATTATATCATTGAACGCGAAGACCGACGAAACATCCATTCTATGACGACATTAATGAATGTTGCTTTGAAAGATCCATTCTAACCGAGAGAGAGAGAGAGAGAGAGAGAGAGAGAGAGAGAGAACGCGGACAAAACTCTCCAACAGAACGACGCTCCAACAAGGATCCCGACGACACACTGAGCGTAAATATATATTGATTGCAATTGTTCCCGAATGAGTGAGCGTTCATGTGCAAAGGATTAGCATATCAATTGTTAATATTAATGAACTCTGTGTGCCTCCTCAGCTGAACTTTTTATGACCCTTTGTCTAACAGACCAGCCATGCCTGTTTAGCCCACTAGGGCACATTACTCTACCAATTCTTTGTGATGATAATTACTGTTTGTATGCTTTCTGTGAATTACTTAGTTTAGTAAATAAATGATTTTAAGACAATTGATGTATGGATGACTCTTAGTAAAGGCTGGGTTCGTGCAGATACAACAATTTAAGACGTTTGGAATGAGACTGGACGCGAGGTAAAATACCCCATTTAAACCAGAAGATAATCGGCCTATACTATAATAGAATATAATATATAACGTTATAATATAGGAAAGTTATATTAGGAAAATTATAACTTTGTAATCTGAATATTTTCCTTGGTGGCCCGATCTCCTAGTTAATTACAATTAAACGATTAATCAGTTTAATCGTGTGATAATAATTACAGGGAGTTAATTGATAAACATGTCTTCAGTTTAATGGTGACCCAAAGACACGACAGCACAGTGTCCAAAGAAGGGGCAGATGTATACAGAATGGTGTCATCTGCGTAGAGGTGGATCAGAGAATCACCAGTAGCAAGAGCGACATCATTGATATATACAGAGAAAAGAGTCGGCCCTAGTACTGAACCCTGTGGCACCCACATAGAGACTGTGAGGCAGTCATTTGAGAAGCCAAGGCTATTGAGTCTGCCGATAAGAATGCGGTGATTGATGAAGAAACAATTTAATTTAATCAATTTTACAATAAGGCTGTAACGTAACAAAATTTAGAGAAGGGTCTGAATACTTTCTGAATGCACTGTATAGGCCTTGGCCTAGAAAGAATCAGAAAACTCACACACCCCCATAAAAAGGAAAAGCAGCCAACAAGTGCTCAGCATATGTGGAAACTCCTTCAAGACTGTTGGAAAAGCATTCCTCATGAAGCTGGTTGAGAGAATGCCAAGAGTGTGCAAAGCTGTCATCAAGGCAAAGGGTGGCTACTTTGAAGAATCTAAAATATATTTTGATTTGTTTAACACTTTTTTGGTTACTACATGATTCCATTTGTCATTTCATAGTTTTGATGTCTTCACTATTATCCTACAATGTAGAAAATAGTAAAAATTAAGAAAAACCCTTGAATGAGTAGGTGTCCAAACTTTTGACTGGAACTGTATATTTAAAAGGACTTCGTTGACTTACTGTGTGAGGTGAAGAAAACATTACTGAGAAGCCCAGCTGGGCTCTTTCCTACATTTGACATTTGTTAGAAGCAGGCCAGGTACTTCTATGCTAGCTCTGTCAACATTAACAGGACAGAGAAACCAGTCACATGCTCATTGCTCACATGGAGCGCGTAAGTTATGGTATGAAATAAACCAAAACTTGTTTCTCTCAAGTGTAGCGGGATGTTAACTCTGCAAACAACGTTTCCACTCAGAGAAGGAGATCAGTAAATTACTGTAATTAATACATGCATTAACAGAAATGAATATAAACAAATGACAGGGATTAACAGTAAATTGCCTGTTTTAGAAACGGTAGGCTACCACATGAGCATTCATTAAAGCGCATTGCGAGCCGACACTGTATAGCCTAGCCTACTATACTACTTTGCGCGGATTGGTGGGTCCGGCATTATTTCTTTTGGGGGGGGGGGGGGTTCGCCTAGGGTGGAATATCGGACCGGGCCTGATCAGCGTTGATTAGTCTATACATTTAAAGTAAGAAAAGATTCCGTATCAAATCATACCATACCAGGTTAGATAGGATTGGCGCACTGTCCATTTGATACAACATTAACGCATTATCGGACTCAGAGCCAGAACAACCTTGTCGACTGCTGTTTAACGAGTCATGAATAGTCAGACATGTCCAACCTTTTTCAAAGGAAGACCGATGTATTTATTTACTAGCAAGCAATGAAAATGTGCATTGCATGAAAGTTCACACATCTTATAGCATTCTACACCCCTGTGTATCTAGCGTTTTAGCTGCTCCTTGAGCATCAAAGCACATTTGGAAAGAAGGAGATGTAGAAAGTTTGACAGACTAAGTCAGCAAAATAATTGCTTATAATCATTAGTAAACACACTAGCGGTTCTGGGGGGGGGGGGGGGGCAGTGCCCTGTGACAACAATTTTGGACCCCCTTGTGGCCCCCCTAAATGTGGAGTATGAAATAATTTTGACATAACAAATTTTTGCTATCGTTCTTTTTTTTTACATCCGTTATTAGACAGTGGCAACGATGATGATTATGAACATGGTCTTTTGCCTGCAATGCAGTGAAGAAAACGATATGACAACAATAACGTCTAATGTAACTGGCCCCTCTAACAGTACAACTGGCCCCAGCTTGGCCGCCCCCCCCCCCAGTTGAAATGGTCTAGAACCGCCACTGAGTAAACACTCCCGCTATTGTGTCAACTTTATCTACACTGAACAAAAATATAAACCCAACATGTAAAGTGTTGATCCCATGTTTCGTGAGCTGAAATAAAAGATCCCAGAAATGTGCACAAATTAGTTTACATCCCTGTTAGTGAGCATTTCTCATTTGCCAAGATAATCCATCCACATGACAGATGTGGCATATCAAGAAGCTGATTAAACAGCATGATCATTACACAGATGTACCTTGTTCTGGGGGCAGTAAAAGGCCAACAAAAATGTGCAATTTTGTCACAACACAATGCCACAGATGTCTCAAGTTCAGGGAGTGTGCAATTGGCATGCTGACTGTAGGAATGTCCACCAGAACAGTTCCCAGAGAATTACATTTTCATTTATCTACCATAAGCCGCCTCCGTTGTCGTTTTAGAGAATTTGGCAGTACGTCCAACCGGCCTCACAACAGCAGACCAGTATGGCGTCGTGTGGGTGAGCGGTTTGCTGATGTCAACCTTGTGAACAGAGTGCCCCATGGTGGCGGTGGGGTTACGGTATGGCATAAGCTCGAGACAACCAACACAACTGCATTTTATCGATTGCAATTTGAATGCACATAGATACCATGACGAGATCTTGAGGCCCATTGTCGTGCTATTCATCCACTGCCATCACCTCATGTTTCAGCATGCCTAGTTGAATAAAAAATGTAAAAAATATGTTTTTACCTTTAAAATGCACGGCCCCATGTCGCAAGGATCTGTACACAATTCCTGGTAGCTGAAAATGTCTCAGGTCTTCCATGGCCTGCATACTCACCAGACATGTCACCCATTGAGCATGTTTGGGATGCTCTGGATTGATGTGTACGACAGTATGTTTTAGTTCCCGCCAATATCCAGCAACTTAGCACTTTAGTACTGCCAGTGTAACAGTATAGCTTCCGTCCCTCTCCTCGCCCCTACCTGGGCTCAAACCAGGAACACATCGACAACAGCCACCCTCGAAGCATTGTTACCCATCGCGCCACAAAAGCCGCGGCCCTTGCCGAGCAAGGGGAACAACTAGCGCTATTAGCGCGCACCCCGCTAACTAGCTAGCCATTTCACATCGGTTACACCAGCCTAATCTCAGGAGTTGATAGGCTTGAAGTCATAAACAGCTCAATGCTTGAAGCACAGCGAAGAGCTGCTGGCAAACGTGTACACCGAGGAAGAGAGGTGACGGACAGACAGAGACGCAACTTCACTGCTTGACATGATGAATGAAATCCTGCTTGAGACTGAAATGACCGAACAAATGAACAACGAAACAGCACAGCAAGTAAGTGAAAGAAATAGATTTTGATTATGTTTTACTGGTAATAGGGACATATGTAAATGCCAACAAAATAACGTTTTGGTAAGTGTGGTGTGTAACCTTCACTTAACTAGGCAAGTCAGTAAATAACAAATTCTTATTTACAATGGCGGACAAACCCGGACGACGCTGGGACAATTGTGTGCCGCCCTATGGGACTCCCAATCACGGCCGGATACAGCCTGGATTCGAACCAGGGACTGTAGTGACGCCTCTTGCACCGAGATGCAGTGCCTTAGACCGCTGCGTCCATATGTGTGTGTGTTAAATATTTAACTGTACTAGAATGCTTAAAAAGGCAGCTAAAATGTTATATCGGTTATCGGCATGGGGTTTTTTTTGGAAAGGAAAATATTGGATATCGGTCAAAAATGTCATATCGGTGCATCCCTAATTGAAATGGTTTTGACAGCTGTTTTATTTTCATGACAGTCTTCATCCTATAACCATTAGTTACACGGTTATTCAATTATCGTCACATCCCATCGTACATCCTGATATTTCCAGGTTCTGACCACTAGATGGTGCTATTCCAAGAGATTTTTGTTGTTGTTGTAAGAACCCCCTCCCCTTAATGTAAACGGAATAGTTCACAAAATTGCATATTTGTCTCCTTACCATGTAAGCAGTGTATGGACAAGATATGACAGCAACCCATGCTTTGGTTTTGTTTACCTGGCCACTGTTTCAAACGCTTACTTTTTTGCATTTGTGTGACAAATCCAATGTGTGGCACAAGGCAAATGGTACCACAGGAGGTTGGTGGCACCTCAATTGGGGAGGACGGGCTCGTGATGCCATTCCATTCTCTCCGTTCCGGCCATTATTATGAGCCATCCTCCCCTTAGCAGCCTTCTGTGAATGGAACCTATATTAGCATTTTCACGCTTAATTGAGTTACACAGCACATTTTAAGATTCTTCATTTGATTTAGACATGAAGCATGAAAATGCTAATATAGGTACCATTGACTTGCATTGGATTTGTGCCACAAATTCTAAAAACTTTGCCTTTGAAACAGTGGACAACAAAACCAAAGCATGGATTGCTGTCATGCCTTGTCCATAGACTGCTTACAGGGTAAAGAAACCAATATGTAATTTTGGTGAATTCTCCCTTTTTACAATTTCTTGGGAGAGATTTTTTTTTAAATAAAAATCCCCTGAAACAACACCATCTAGTGGTCATAACCTGGTAATATCAGGATGTAGGATGTGATTGTCGTGGGGTGTGGCAGGAAGGCCGTGGATAGCTTTTGACTATTTCTTTGGATTCCTCATGTCTAACTCATAGCTGTAAAAAAAAGTTTGGTCCAAATCAGATGTTAGGTACTATATTTATTGAATATTAAATGAATTCTATAAATTATAATGACCAATTTGTTTGCGATCAATAAGAAAAAATAAATCAGAGATGAAATTATATTTCAACAAAATAAATGTTGCAGAAAGACTAATTGTATCTGTGTTTCTACAACAGAAACAATTTCAGAACAAGCAAAGATTGTGGGTGTCTAAATCTTCCTTCTTGTGCATTTTGAGCTAAAACGCCTCCACATAAATCCTTTTCATTATATCCATTTCAGACATGCGATAGCCTACATATGAGTCAGACTCAGAGTCAGTCCACCCATCTATTTAAGCTTCCATTCATCCAAGGTGACATGGAAACATCAAAAGAAGTCAGCGTAGCCAGTGGGCCCTATTCCAATCGCTCTCTCGGAGCCTGCCGGCAATGTCCCCGTTGCTGTTAACTTGGTCTGTGTCCCAATTCCCAAATGGCCAGGGGAGCGAGCAGGTCGAGCGGGTCTCTGTCTATAATCAGCTACAGGCCCGCAGTGTTTGATGCAGCCTGCTAGGAAACTAGCTAAACAAACTGTATTAATAGTTCTCTCTGCCTGCAGCCAGGGAGCCAAAGGACTCAGGAATCTACAGGGCTAGAGTTGCCAGGGTAGAGGAGACCCCACAAAAGGCTTTGAGGGAGGGAGAGGGGAGAGATGGGGGGGGGTAAGACACAGAAAGAAAGAAAGAAAGAAAGAAAGAAAGAAAGAAAGAAAGAAAGAAAGAAAGAAAGAAAGAAAGAAAGAAAGAAAGAAAGAAAGAAAGAAAGAAAGAAAGAAAGAAAGAAAGAAAGAAAAAAGAAAGAAAGAAAGAAAAAAAGAAAGAAAGAAAAAAGAGAAAGAAAGAAAGAAAGAAAGAAAAGAAAGAAAGAAAGAAAAAAAGAAAGAAAGAAAATAAAATAAAAAGAAAGGTGTGGTTTGCTGTGTGTGGTGGTCATGTATCGGTTGACTCACGGGGACTTTACTGTGAGATCAAAGGGTATTTGGTAGCTCAAACAGGACATGACCAATGATGTATATAAACCCTGGTTTGCTGATCCTTTGTATTGGCCATTGAGAGGCTTTGAAGCCACAGGTCGGCCATATTGGCACTCCCCAGTAGGAGCAGTCCTCCAAAGGAATGAATGGAATTCTACGGTATATAAATGAGATGTTTCGTACACAAAAAGTATTCGTTGTAGTGGTGTCAGTATCATTAATAATCTAAAAAAGTATACTTTAAAAATGAAAATGTTTTAATATATACTGAACAAAAAATAAACAACATGTAAAGGGTTGGTCCCATGTTTTATAAGCTGAAATGAAAGATCCTCGAAATCTTCCATCCCCACAAAAAGCTTATTTCTCAAAAATTGTGTGTACAAATTTGTTTACATCCCTGCTAGTGAGCATTTCTCCTTTGCCAAGACAATCCAGCCACCTGACAGGTGTGGCATATCAAGAAGCTGATTAAAACAGCATGATCATTAACACAGGTGGTCCTTGTGCTGGGGACAGTAAAAGGCTACTCTAAAATGTGCCGTGTTGTGACAACACAATGCCACTGATGTCTCAAGTTTAGAGGGAGAGGGCAATTGGCATGCTGACTGCAGGAATGTCCACCAGAGCTGTTGCCAGATAATTTAATGTTCATTTCTCTACCATAAGCCGCCACCAACGTTGTTTTAGAGAATTTGTCAGTACATCCAACCGGCATCACAACCGCAGACCAGGTGAAACCACGCCTGCCCAGGACCTCCACACCTGGCTTCTTCACCTGCAGGGTCATCTGAGACCAGCCACCCGGACAGCTGATTAAACTGTGGGTTTGCACAAACAAAGAATTTCTGCACAAACTGTCAGAAACCGTCTCAGGGAAGCTCATCTGCGTGCTCGTTGTCCTCACCAAGGATTTGACATTACTGCAGCTCAGTGTCGTAACCAACTAAAGTGGGCAAATGTTCACCTTTGATGACCACTGGCACGCTGAAGAGTGTGCTCTTCACAGATGAATCCCGGTTCAACTGTACCGGGCAGATGGCAGACAGTGTATGGCGCCGTGTTGGCAAGCAGCTTGCTGATGTCAATGTTGTGAAGAATGCCCCATGGTGGCAGTGGGGTTATGGTACGGGCAGGCATAAGCTACAGACAAGAAACACAACTGCACGGTATCAATGGCAATTTGAATGCACAGAGATACCGGGACAAGATCCTGAAGCCCATTGTCGTGCCACTCAGCCGACGCCATCACCTCGTGTTTCAGCATGATAATGCACAGCTCCATGTCGCAAGGATCTGTACACAATTCCTGGAAGCTGAAAATGTCCCAGTTCTTCCATGGCCTGCATACTCACCAGACATGTCACCCATTGAGCATGTTTGAGATGCTGTGGATCAACATGTACGACAGTGTTTTCCAGTTCCCGCCAATATCCAGCAACTTTGCACAGACATTGAAAAGGAGGGGGGACAACATTCCGCAGACCACAATCAACAACCTGAAATTCTATGCGAAGGAAATGTGTCGCGCTGCATGAGGAAATTGTGGTCACACCAGATACTGACTGGTTTTCAAAACCACGCCCCTACTTTTTTTTAAAGTACTCTATATATAGTGTGTGGACACCGATTCAAATTACTGGATTCGGCCATTTCAGCCACACCCATTGCTGACAGGTGTATAAAATCGAGCACACCGCCATGCAATCTCCATAGACAAACATTGGCAGTGGAATGGCCTTACTGAAGAGCTCAGTGACTTTCAACGTGGCACGGTATTAGGACGGTGCCACCTTTCCAACAAGTTAGTACATAAAATGTCTGCCCTTATTAGAGGTGCCCTGGTCAACTTTAAGTGCTATTATTCCAAACTGCCTCTGGAAGCAACGTCAGCACAAGAACTGTTCGTTGGGAGCTTCATGAAATGGGTTTCCATGGCCGAGCAGCCGCACACAAGCCTAAGATCACCATGGGCAATGCCGAGCGCCGGCTGGAGTGGTGTAAAGCTCGCCACCATTGGACTCTGGAGCTGTGGAAACGCATTCTCTGGAGTGATGAATCACGCTTCACCTGACAGTCTGACGGACGAATCTGGGTTTTGGCGGATGCCAGGAGAATGCTACCTGCCTGAATGCATAATGCCAACTGTCAAGTTTGGTGGGGGAGGAATAATGGGCTGGGGTTGTTTTTCATGGTTCGGGTTAGGCCCCTTAGTTCCAGTGAAGGGAAATCTTAATGCTACAGCATACAATGACATTCTAGACGATTCGGTATTCCAACTTTGTGGTAACAGTTTGGGAAAGGCCCCTTCTGTTTCAGCATGACAATGCCCCTGTGTACAATGCGAGGTCCATACAGAAATGGTTTGTTGAGATCGGTGTGGAAGAACTTGCCTGCACAGAGCCCTGACCTCAACCCCATCTAACACCTTTGGGATGAATTGGAACGCTGACTGCGAGCCAGGCCTAATCGCCAAACATCTGTGCCCGACCTCACTAATGCTTGTGGCTGAATGGAAGCAAGTCCCCCGCAGCAATGTTCCAACATCTAGTGGAAAGAAAGTCTTCCCAGAAGAGTGTAGGCTGTTATAGCAGCAAAGGGGGAAGCAACTCCATATTAATGCCCATGATTTTGAAATGAGATGTTCAATGAGCAGGAGTCCACATACACTACATGACCAAAAGTATCGGTGACCAACAGATTTATATCTGTATTCCTAGTCATGTGAAATCCATAGATCAGGGCCTAATGAATTTATTTCAATTGACTGATTTCCTTATATGAACTGTAACTCAGTATGTTTAAAAAAAATTATCTGTGTATTTAAAAAAAAGTATATATATATATATATATATATATATATATATATATATATATATATATATATATATATATATATATATATATATTTAGCTCACATAATAGGCATATAATTTTAAAAGTATTAATTTAAAAAAAAGATACAACATGCAATATTGCCTTGTTGCTAAAATACTAATAGTTCACCTAATTTCAATTTATGTGACAAAACAAGCAATTGTGTAGAGCAGGTTTTCCCCAGGGGTACGCGCAATATTGTCGGAGGTACGCCAATTAAAAATGTGATTCACATTTAAAAATAATAATTTTGAATTACATTTTTTCCCCCCCACATTTTCAAACAGTACATTTATATTTTCCAACGGGGCTATACATTTGGGTGAGGTTTTTCTCTCGCCTGAGTAGCCTCGTTTCACTACCAAAACTAAAATCAAACCATCTAGTGTTGAATGAAATAACAAGACAATGTCAAATACAGGTAGCCTTGTCAAATAATTAACAACCAATCACATTACTCTCTCCCGGGAATTCCACTAACGGTCCGTATGTAGCCAAACGTAGCTGCTGCTCATTCCGTTTGCAAAAAGAAATGATAAATGGTTCAAAAAAAGTTAGACCCGTGTCCATAGACACACACACATACCAGCTCTACTGGTAGTACTGCTACGACCAGCAGTACTACACCTGCACCTGTCGACGACACAAGTTGTTCAGCTTCCACAAGCACATCCAATGCTAACATCAGTAATTCTACATTTGTTGTTAGCCAAGCTAGCATGGACACTTACAGTTGTGAATCTGACGCAGCCAAAGAGCTACTGCCCTTTCACCCAGGAAAGCACCGGACAGGGACGCTGGACAATCGAAGAGGCAGAAATATGATTTGGGGTTCACTTATACATTGGGAGTAGTGCCTTTCCTCAGCCACAGTGTGTTATATGTGCAAAAGTACTATCTCACAACTCGATGAAACCTTCACTCTTGTGCAGACATTTAGAAACAAAACATGCCAATTTGGGAAAAAAAGCCACAGGAGTTTTTTGAGCAAGAATTAAGATGACTTTCGAGTAGTAAGACATGTATGAACTGCAACAGATACCATTAATAATTATATGGTGATCTACCGAGTGGCTAGGACAGGCAAGCCCCATACTATTGTGGAGGACTTAATTCTTCCTGCTGCCGCGGATTTGGCTAGGACAATGCTGGGGGAAAAGGCCAAACAAACTATACAGACAATGACTTCATCAAACAACACTGTTTCACGATGCATCAGTGTTTTGAAACAATTACTGCTTCGCATACAAGCCAGTGAATTATATGAGTTACAGCTGGATGAGTCAACAGATGTGGCGGGCCTGGCACATGTCCATTGTGTTTATGGGGGGGGGGGGGGGGGGGTCAATTAAGGAAGACATCCTCTTCTGCAAACTACTGGAAACCAGGACAACAGGAGAGGATATTTTTAAAGCACTGGACAGCTTTGTGACATCAAATGGACTTTGGTGGTCAAGATGTGTTGGTATCTGTAATGATGGTGCAAAAGCCATGACAGGGAGACATAGTGGAGTGGTAACGCGCGTGCAAGCAGTTGCTCCCAACGCCACTTGGATCCACTGCAGCATCCACCGAGAGGCTCTTGCTGCCAAAGGAATGCCTGACAGCTTGAAAGATGTTTTGGACACTACAGTGAAAATGGTTAACTTAGTTAAAGCAAGGCCCCTGAACTCTCGTGTATTTTCTGCACTATGCAATAATATGGGCTGCGACCATGTAACGCTTTTACAACATACAGAGGTGCGCTGGTTATCAAGGGGCAAAGTATTGACAAGAGAGACAGGCTTACAGTTGTCTTTACTGACAATAATTTTTACTTGTCTGACCGCTTGCTTGATGACGAGTTTCTCGCCTGAATGATCTGAATCTAGGATTACAGGGACTCTCTGCAACTATATTCAATGTGCAGGACAAAATTGAGGCTATGATTAAGAAGTTGGAGCTCTTCTCTGTCTGCATTAACAAGGACAACACACAGGTCTTTCCATCATTGTATGATTTGTCTGTGCAAATGAACCCAAGCTTACAGACAATGTCAAATGAGATATAGCGAAGCACCCGAGTGAGTTGGATGAGCAATTACGCAGGTACTTTCCCGAATCGGATGACACAAACAACTGGATTCGTTATTCCTTTCATGCCCTGCCTCCAGTCCACTTACCGATATCAGAACAAGAGAACCTCAATGAAATTGCAACAAGCGGTTCTGTGAAAATGTAATTTAATCAGAAGCCACTGCCTGATTTCTGGATTGCGCTGCACTCAGAGTTTCTTTCCTTGCCAAATCGGGCTGTTAAGACACTGATGCCTATTGCAACCACGTACCTATGTGAGAGTGGATTCTCGGCCCTCACTAGCATGAAAACTAAATACAGCATAGACTGTGTGTGGAAAATTATTTAAGACTGAGCCTCTCTCCAATACAACCCAAAAGTGCATCCTTTCAAGCACAACTTTCTCATTAACCTGTGGTGAGTTATTCACAATTTTCGATGAACAAAAAGTTTTATATGTAAGATGGTTAAATAAAGAGCAAAATTATTGATTATTATTATTTGTGCCCTGGTCCTATAAGAGCTCTTTGTCACTTCCCACGAGCCGGGTTGTGACAAAAACTCACACTCATTCTTATGTTTAATAAATGTATAGCATAGTGTGTGTGGCAGGCTTACAATGATGGCAAAAAACAACATTTGAGAGTGTGCTGACCCTGGTGCTAGAGGGGGTACGCAGCTGGACTTTGAATGTTTGAAGGGGTATGGGACTATAAAAACTTTGTGAACCACTGATGTAGAGAATCATTGTACCATCTAAACCGGAGTAAAATATATTTTCAATAACCTAAATTATTGTATTTTCAGCTGATGTACAAAACTGAAGACGCAAACACTAAACATAAGAACGGGAAGAATAGAAAATCTACACATTATAGACTTGCTTTCAATAAGAATGACAGATCCATAACTGACATTTCTATGTGAATTTGGTCGGGGGTTGTTCAAAAAGTTGCATATTGCAGCTTTACGGTGTCTGTAATATAATAAATATGGCAAAAACAAAAATGTAGACATTAATAAATTCATTTCTATAGCTTCCAAAATATATGTTTTAACAATCATGGGGGAATGCCAAGATGGAGGCATGGTGGCTGCAACACAGCGCCTCTATCAGTCATCTAGTATATACGGTGCATTCGGAAAATATTCAGACCCCTTCACTTTTTCCACATTTTGTTACGTTACAGCCGTATTATAAAATTTATTAAATGAAAGTTCCTCAATCTACACACAATACCCCATAATAACAAAGCAAAAACAGGTTCGTAGAAACTTTTGCTAATTTATAAAAAATACAAAACTGAAATATCACATTTATATAAGTATTCAGACCCTTTGCCATGAGACTCTAAATTGAGCTCAGGTGCATCCTGTTTCTGTTGATCATCCTTGAGATGTCTCTACAACTTGGAGTCCACCTGTGGTAAATTCAATTGATTGGACATGATTTGGAAAGGCACACACACACCTGTCTATAAGAAGGTCCCACAGTTGACAGTGCATGTAAGAGCAAAAACCAAGCCATGAGGTCGAAGGAATTGTCTGTAGAGCTCCGAGACAGGATTGTGTCGAGGCACAGATCTGGGGAAGTGTACCAAAAAATGTCTGCAGCATTTAAGGTCCCTAAAAATACAGTGGCCACCATCATTCTTTAACGGAAGAAGTTTGGAACCACCAAGACTCATTCTAGAGCTGGCAGCCCGGCCAAACTGAGCAATCGGGGTAGAAGGGCCTTGGTCAGGGAGGTGACCAAGAACCCGATGGTTACTCTGACAGAGCTCCAGTTCCTCTGTGGAGATTGGATAACCTTCCAGAAGGACAACCATCTCTGCAGCACTCCACCAATCAGGCCTTTATGGTAGAGTGGCTAGACGTAAGCCACTCCTCAGTAAAAGCCACATGACAGCCCGCTTGGAGGACTCTCAGATCATGAGAAACAAGATTCTCTGGTCTGATGAAACCAAGATTAAGCTCTTTGGCCTCAATGCCAAGTGTACCATCTGGAGGAAACCAGGCGCTGCTTATCACCTGGCCAATACCATCCCTACGGTGAAACATGGTGGTGGTAGCATCATGCTGTGAGGATGTTTTTCAGCGGCAGGTACTGGGAGAATAGTCAGGATCGAGGGAAAGATGAACGGAGCAAAGTACAGAGAGATCCTTGATGAAAACCTGCCCTAGAGCGCTCAGGACCTCAGACTGGGGCAAAGGTTCACCTTCTAACAGAACAACGACCCTAAGCACATAGCCAATACAATGCAGGAGTGGCTTCGGGACAAGTCTCTGAATGTCCTTGAGTGGCCCAGCCAGAGCCCGGACTTGAACCCGATCTAACATCCCTGGAGAGACCTGAAAATGGCTGTGCAGCGACGCTCCCCATCCAACCTGACAGAGCTTGAGAGGATCTGAAGAGAAAAACGGGAGAAACTCCCCAAATACATGTGTGCCAAGCTTGTAGCGTCATACCCAAGAAGACTCGAGGCTGTAATCGCTGCCAAAAGGTACTTCAACAAAGTACTGAGTAAAGGGTATGAATACTTACGTAAATGTGATAAGTTTTTTTATTTAACACGTTCAAATGTATAAAAACCTGTTTTTGCTTTGTCATTATGGGGTATTGTGTGTGTGTGTGTGTGTGGGGGGGGGACAATTTAAATACATTTTAGAATAGGGCTGTAACCTATTTTTATTTTTTTTTCAAAGTCATGGGGTCTGAATACTGAACGCACTGCATATAAATCATTGGACAGGACAGGATGAGGTGCTAGCGGCCTCAGTTGCAACCCTGTGAGGGTTGACTAACAAGAGAAATCTAGGCTGCTGCCTGGAACACATGAAACCCTATACGCTCGCGCGTCTGCATAACTGCCCAGGTCTTTAAGCTAAATCCATGGCAGAGCAGACAGACAATGCAAGACAAACAATCCACCAGCGAAACACTTGAATGTCTATTTATTAGATGGATCATCAGCTTTTGAACGGAAGGGAATGGGTTGTATGGCCCAAGTTGTTTTGATGCCAAAACTACAACGCTTACACGAGACAGACTTGTCCAATAACCGAAACATTTGATCTCTGTGTTATGAACAACTGGTAGGCTGCATCTGGGCTATGAACTTTAAGGCGGTTTTAACTAGAGGTCGACCGATTAATCTGAATGGCCGATTAATTAGGGCCGATTTCAAGTTTTCATAACAATCGGTATTTTTGGACACCGATTTGCAGATTTTTTTTATATATATATATATATATATATATATATATATATATATTTTTTTTTTACACACCTTTATTTAACTAGGCAAGTCAGATTAAGAACACATTCTTATTGTCAATGACGGCCTAGGAACGGGGGTTAACTGCCTTGTTCAGGGGCAGAACAACAGATTTTTACCTTGTCACCTCTGGGATTCGTTTTTGCAACCTTCCGGTTACTAGTCAAACGCTCTAACCACCTGCCTTACATTGCACTCCACGAGGAGCCTGCGTGGCAGGCTGACTACCTGTTACGCGAGGGCAGCAAGAAGCCAAGGTAAGTTGCTAGCTAGCATTAAAATTATCTTATAAAAAACTATCAATCTTAACATAATCACTAGTTAACGACACATGGTTGATGATATTACTAGTTTATTTCACGTGTCCTGCGTTGCATATAATCGATGCGGTGCCTGTTAATTTCTCAACGAATCACAGCCTACTCCGACAAACGGGTGTTGATTTAACAAGGGCATTTGCAAAAAAAGCACTGTCGTTGCACCAATGTACCTAACCATAAGCATCAATGCCTTTCTTTAAAATCAATACACAAGTATATATTTTTAAACCTGCATATTTAGTTAATATTGCCTGCTAACATTAATTTCTTATAACTAGGGAAGTTGTGTCACTTCTCTTGCGTTCCGTGCAAGCAGTCAGGGTATATACAGCAGTTTGGGCCACCTGGCTCATTGCGAACTGTGTGAAGTCCATTTATTCCTAACAAAGGCCGTAATTAATTTGCTTGAATTGTACATAATTATGACATAACATTGAAGGTTGTGCAATGTAACAGGAATATTTAGACTTAGGGATGCCACCTGTTAGATAAAATACGGAATGGTTCCGTATTTCACTGAAATAATAAACGTTTCGTTTTTTAAATGATAGTTTCCGGATTCGACCATATTAATGACCAAAGGCTCGTATTTCTGTGTGTTATTATGTTATAATTAAGTCTATGATTTGAAATTTGATAGAGCAGTCTGACTGAGCGGTGGTAGGCAGCGGCAGGCTCGTTAGCATTCATTCAAACGGCACCTTCGTGCGTTTGCCAGCAGCTCTTCGCAATTCTTCAAGCATTGCGCTGTTTATGACTTCAAGCCTATCAACCCCCGAGATTAGGCTGGTGTAACCGATGTGAAATGGCTAGCTAGTTAGCCGGTGCGCGCTAATAGCGTTTCAAACGTCACTCGCTCTGAGACTTGGAGTGGTTGTTCCCCTTGCTCTACATGGGTAACGCTGCTTCGAGGGTGGCTGTTGTCGATGTGTTCCTGGTTCGAGCCCAGGTAGGAGCGAGGAGAGGGACGGAAGCTATACTGTTACACTGGCAATACTAAAGTGCCTATAAGAACATCCAATAGTCAAAGGTATATGAAATATAAATCATATTGAGAAAAATAGTCCTATAATTCCTATAATAACTACAACCTAAAACTTCTTACCTGGGAATATTGAAGACTCATGTTAAAAGGAGCCACCAGCTTTCATATGTTCTCATGTTCTGAGCAAGGAACTTAAACGTTAGCTTTTTTACATGGCACTTTTACTTTCTTCTCCAACACTTTGTTTTTGCATTATTTAACCTGTCTGGGCTAGGGGGCAGTATTTTCACGGCCGGATAAAAAACGTACCCGATTTAAACTGGTTACTACTCTTTCCCAGAAACGAGAATGTGCATATTATTAGTCGATTTGGATAGAAAACACTCTGACATTTCTAAAACTGTTTGAATGGTGTCTGTGAGTATAACAGAACTCATATGGCAGGCAAAAATCTGAGAAAATTCCAAGCAGGAAGTGGCCTGTCTGCAAATTTGTAGTTCTCCCTTTGCTTCTCTATCGAAACTACAGTGCCTGTGGGATTATGTAGCACTTTCTAAGGCTTCCATTGGCTCTCTAAAGCGTTCAGAAAGCGGATTGACGCGTCTCCTGTCTCTGGGCAGATAACAGGAGCACAGTTTGTCAGTGGACTGCCTGGTGGCTAAGAGATTGGAAATGCGCGTTCACGAGACCTCGCCATTTTTTCTCTTCCTTTTTGAATGAATACAGCATTGTCCGGTTGGAATATTATCGCTATTTTACGAGAAAAATACCATAAAAATGTATTTTAAACAGCGTTTGACATGCTTCTAATTACGGGAATGGAACATTTAGAAAAAAAATTGTCTCGAAATGCGCTCGCGCGTTACCCTTTGGATAGTGACCTGAACGCACGAACAAAACGGAGGTATTTGCACATAACTATGGATTATTTGGAACAAAAACAACATTTGTTGTGGAAGTAGCAGTCCTGGGAGTGCATTCTGACAAAGAACAGCAAAGGTAATCCAATTTTTCTAATACTAATTCTGAGTTTAGTGAGCCCCGAACTTGGCGGGTGTCAAATTAGCTAGCCCTGTGATGGCTGAGCTATGTACTCAGAATATTGCGAAATGTGCTTTCGCCAAAAAGCTATTTTAAAATCTGACATAGCGATTGCATAAAGGAGTTCTGTATCTATAATTCTTAAAATAATTGTTATGTATTTTGTCAACGTTTATCATGAGTAATTTAGTAAATTCACCGGAAGTTTTCGGTGGGAATACAATTTCTGAACATCACACGCCAATGTAAAATGCTGGTTTTTGATATAAATATGAACTTGATTGAACAAAACATGCATGTATTGTATAACAATGTCCTAGGAGTGTCATCTGATGAAGATCATCAAAGGTTAGTGCTGCATTTAGCTGTGTTTTGGGTTTTTGTGACAAATATGCTTGCTTGAAAAATGGCTGTGTGGTTATTTGTGTCTATGTACTCTCCTAACATAATCTAATGTTTTGCTTTCGCTGTAAAGCCTTTTTGAAATCGGACAATGTGGTTAGATTAACGAGAGTCTTATCTTTCAAATGGTGTAAAATAGTCGTATGTTTGAAATATTGAAATTATAGCATTTGAGGTTTTTGTATTTCACGCCACGCTCTTCCACTGGCTGTTGAATAGAGTGGGACGCTAACGTCCCACCTAGCCCATAGAAGTTAAACCAAATTGAACATGTTTCATTATTTATTTGAGGCTAAATTGATAGTATTTATGTATTATATTAAGTTAAAATAAGTGTTAATTCAGTATTGTTGTAATTGTCATTATTACAAATACATTGAAAAAAAAAAAAACATTATAAATAAATAAAATATACAAAATATTAAAAAATACAAATATATATATATATATATATATTTTTTTTAAATCGGCTTTTTTCGGTCCTCCAATAATCGGTATCGCTGTTGAAAAATCATAATCGGTCGACCTCTAGTTTTAACACCCTGTATTTAATGTACTTTCATTCGTTTTGTTGTTGTTGAGTAGACCAGACAGAAAGCACATAAATTCTTAGTCTGGGATCTAAAACGGAGCAAGTAATGAAACAATGGTGAATCGGAGCTAATCACCTGCCATGTGTTCTTGACACTTTCATGGATGAATACACAAGTGTAAATCCAATACAGAAAAATATACATAATGTATAACATTTGATATAGCATTTCGGAATTAAAATACAAACAACAAAAACAGGGGCTGTATGTACCAAGCATCTCTGAGTAGGAGTGCTGATCTCGTTCCCTTATCGCTCAGTGGGCTGTCAATTAATTCTGACAGAAGAATGTGATTGGTTCATGACGATTCCACTCAAAAAGATGGGGAAAGTTATAGCTAGCGAAAACTCCCAGTGCTAATTTCGTACATCTCCCAGATGATTCCCCCTGAACATAATCTTGGTGATAGTCTTGGAGATGCATATATATTTTTTTTAAATAGACAAGTCAGTTAAGAACAAATTCTTATTTACAATGACGGCCTACACCGGCCAAACCCGGGCAACGCTGGGCCAATTGTGCGCCGCCCTATGGGACTCCCAATCACGGCCGGTTGTGATACAGCCTGGATTCAAACCAGGGTGTCTGTAGTGACGCCTCAAGCACTGAGATGCATTGCCTTAGACAGCACCACAGATATAACACTACACCAATTAACTTCGATTTGATATCTTTATTAACTTAGCAGACAACCAAACAAATACTTGTGAATATGGAGGCATCACAGAACCAGACAAAGTCCCAGACATGGACCCTCAGATCCTCAAAAAGTTATACAGTTGCACCATTGAGAGCATCCTGACTGGCTGCATCACAGCTTGGTATGGCAAGTGCTTGGCATCCGACCCCAAGGCGCTACAAAGGGTAGTGCGTACGGCCCAGTACATCACTGGGGCTGAACTCCGTGCCATCCAGGTCCTCTCTACCAAGCGGTGCCAGAGGAAGGCCAAAAATGGTCAAAGACTGCAGCCACCCAAGTCATTGGCTGTTCTGCACGGAAAGTCTGAGACCAAAAGGCTCCTGAACAGCTTCTACCCCCATGCCATAAGATTGCTGAACAGTTAATGAAATGCCTACCTGGACTATTTGCATTGACCCCCTTTTTTTGTTGTACTGACATTCTTGTACTGGCTCCAATGCACACTCACTGCACTCTACCCACACACACTACACTGACACTCATAAAACATGCACACAGATGCACACAGACAATTTTTTGGTTATTACATGATTCCATGTGTTATTTCATAGTTTCTACAATGTAGAAAATAGTAAAAATAAAGAAAAACCCTGGAATGAGTAGGTGTGTCCAAACGTTTGACTGGTACTGTATGTGTAGATATGAATAGGAATTTATATACACTGAACATAAATATAAATGCAACAATTTCAAAGATTTTACCCTGTTAGAGTTCATTTAAGGAAATAAGTCAATTTTTTATTATTCAACCTTCATTTAACTAGGCAAGTCAGTGAAGAACAAATTCTTATTTACAATGACGGCTACCCTGGCCAAACCCGGACGACACTGGGCCAATTGTGCGCCGCCCTATGGGACTCCCAATCACGGCCGGATGTGATGCAGCCTGGATTCAAACCAGGTACTGCAGTGATGCTTCTTGTACTGAAATGCAGTGTCTTAGACCACCGAGCCACTCAGGAGCCTCTTCAAATAAATTCATTAGGCTCTAATCTAAGGATTTCACATGGCTGGGGATACAGACATGCATCTGTTGGTCACAGATACCTTAAAAAAAAAGTAGGGCGTGGATCATAAAACCGGTCAGTGTCTGGTGTGACCACCATTTGCCTCACACAGAGCAACACATATCCTATCTGGTGGACCTTCCTGCTGTCAGCATGCCAATTGTACGCTCCCTCAAAACCTGAGACATCTGTGGCATTGTGTTTTGTGACAAAACTGCACATTTTAGAGTGGCCTTTTACTGTGCCCAGCACAAAGTGCACCGGTGTAATGATCATGCTGTTTAATCAACTTCTTGATAATCCATCCACCTGACAGGTGTGGTCTATCTCGGGAAAGGAGAAATGCTCACTAACAGGGATGTAAACAAATTTGAGGACAAAATCGGAAATAAATAAGCATTTAGTGCTTATGGAACATTTCTTGGATTTTTTATTTCAGTTTATGAAACATGGGACCAACACTTAACATGTTGCGTTTATATTTTAGTTCAGTATAGATATCAATACAGATAACAATATTATCATAATCTTAGACTAGGATGAGGCATAGTTATTATAACAGTGTTATAAATATATGGCTGAAGTTAAAGTCACAACTGGCAATAGAATGGAGGATTGTATATGTTGAGGAATTTGAATCTCACAGTTTTTAAAGAATCAACTATACTGTAATTTATTGCAGGTTATTCTTTCAGCTACACATGGTGTGTGGATCGCTTACGATGATGGAGAAAACTTATTGTTAGCTAAAGTTATGAAATTCTCTTCTCAATAAGCAGAATCGAAATCATCTTCTCAAGAAGCAGAATCGCAATGACTTAACTTCTGCTAAAAGTTGAAACCATCAGACGTCTGGCTAAACTAGGTGTCTAGCCAAATTAGCATGCTAGCTGAGACACGAATACCCTTAACACACACAAGACCTGCCTTTTCCCGCATGAGACCGCCCTTTCTTTTCATGGATTGGCTACCAACATGTCAATCACCATGATCTCGTACCCTTATCGCTCAGTGGGCTGTCAATCATTTCTGACAGAAGAATGTGATTGGTTCATGACGATTCCACTCAAAAGATGGGCGTTTTCGCTAGCTATAACTTTCCCCAGTGCTAACTTCGAACAGGCCGCTACCACAGCCAGGGAAAAGCAATGTGCAGTACTAAAACCTCATCAACAACAACGAACTTCATGCATGACAACATGAGCATGTCATATAGTCGTGTAGCTTTGCTGATAAATAATTAGTTGACACTTTAGTTAACTAAATACTAACCAACTTGTTAGCTAGAAAGCTAAAATAGGCACTCGAGTGCGAGCGAGAAGACAGACCACAACAGTTCTGTCAACTAACGTTAATTGTCCACTCAGATTTCATGGCCGACAGGACAACGATAGAAACGTACACACTAACTGTAACGACTTTCAATACTTCTGTGTCACATTTTCATCGGAATTACGCATGGATTGTACATTTTGACAATGATATACTGTTTACAAACTCACCGTTGCGCCCCTCTCTCTCCCTCTCCTCTTCTCTAGTCTTGGAATTTGACACTCCCCTCCTCCTTGAATCATCGCGAGGTTCTACGTCGAGGTCTTCATAGTCATTTTACTCATATAATAAAAAACAGCGTACGGAATTTACTTTTTAAAAATTCAGTAGCCTAGGCCTATTTCAAAGCTTTTTATGTATTTTTTATTTTACATACGCCTACATTAATTATTTTAAGATGTAGTAGGGGTGCATACAAAATGGTATAATATTTTTCCCAGGGGCCACATATTCTATTCTATTCACCCTGTGTAGCAGATGTTTGAAGTCGGGTGTCATAAGCCTACCATATTTCTGACTGTGAACACAACACTGAATTTCATACTCGCATTGCTCATACTTACAACAAACAAACAGGCACCTTTGTTTTGCAGCTGTTTTGGTTACCTCAATAAGCTGTTTCTGGAATGTGGCGATGAAATACATGAGGTTTGTCTGTCTATCTCCTTCTATATAAAAGAATAGATACTGTCTGTTTCTGGGAAAGGGAATGCTTAGTGCACAGTGTAAAGCTTTGTTTGTAATCCATCTAAAGTTGTTAAAGCTATAATAGAATGGAATATAATAGAAGCTGGTCGCTTTAGAAGCTGTCCGGTTCCAAATTCTTAGTTTAGAACCGTTCACATGAAGCAGGTATTCAATTCAAGATGCAACATAAGAAACTGGTTAAACAGTACACTGTACACTACCAGTACACTATACTCTCTCCCCAAGGACACCACCCAGCAATGAGTGTTGCTCATAATTATTGCTAACATCACATTTTCAGCTCATTTGTTTTGTTTGCCAACTGTGTTGTTCCAATATTCTGCATCCTGACTGAGCCAGGAGTCTGTGGACAAGGAAGCTATGTCTTCATCCCAAATGGCACCCTATCTCCTATACAGGGCACTACTTTTAACTAGAGCACTATTGGTCCCTGGTAAAAAGTGAAAAAAAGGGGAAAAGGGTGCCTTTTCGAACTCAGACTTTGTAATGAATTATGTATCCAGTCCCTAAGATCACAGCTTGCATAACCACCACTGGCCTGGCCGGCCTCCAACCTTGGGCATGTGGAGCCACATAACTAGAATGATTCTAGAGCTAGAATGACCCCAGTTTATTATATTGCTATGTGTAGAAGGAGCACTGTTGTGAGGGATTGTTACAACAACGTTTTTCATTTCATTTTCTCTTAACATTTTTTCTTTCTGTTTTACATTTCCAAGCCTGATATATGAGTGAAAATCCTGATATTTTTAAGGCTTGAAAAATGAACACCAGAGTGCAGTACAGTACCAGTAAAAGGTTTGGAAACATAATTTAAGAGTTTTTCTTTATTTTTTACTATTTTCTACATTGTAGAATCATAGTGAAGACATCAAAACTATGAAATAACACATATGGAATCATGTAGTAACCAAAAAAGTATATTTTGTGTATATTTTATATTTTGGATTCTTCAAAGTAGCCATCCTTTGCCTTGATGACAGTTTTGCACACTCTTGGCATTCTCTCAACCAGCTTCACCTGGAATGCTTTTACAACAGTCTTGAAGGAGTTCCCACATATGCTGAGCACATGTTGGCTGCTTCTCCTTCACTCTGCGGTCCAACACATCCCAAACCATCTCAATTGGGTTGAGGTCGGGTGATTGTGGAGGCCAAATCATCTGATGCAGCACTCCATCACTCTCCTTCTTGGTCAAATAGCCCTTACACAGCCTGAAGGTGTGTTGGGTCATTATCCTGTTGAAAAACAAATTATTTCCCCACTAAGCACAAACCAGATGGGATGGTGTATCGCTGCAGAATGCTGTGGTAGCCATGCTGGTTTTAAGTGTGCCTTGAATTCTAAATAAATCACTGACAGTGTCACCAGCAAAGCACCCCCATACCAACACACCTCCTCCATGCTTCACTGTGGGAACCACACATGCAGAGATCATCCGTTCACCTACTCTGTGTCTCACAAAGACATGGCGGTTGGAACCAAAAATCAGAAATTTTGACTCAACAGACCAAAGGACAGATTTCCACTGGTCTAATGTCCATTGCTCATGTTTATTGGCCCAAGCAAGTCTCTTTTTATTATTGGTGTCTTTACTAGTGGTTTCTTCACAGCAATTCGACCATGAAGGTCTGATTCACGCAGTCTCCTCTGAACAGTTGGTTAAAATGTTTCTCTTATTTGAACTCTGTGAAGCATTTATTTGGGCTGAAATGTCTGAGACTGGTAACTATAATGAACTTATCCTCTGCAGCAGAGGTAACACTGGGTCTTCCTTTCCTGTGGCGGTCCTCATGAGAGCCAGTTTCATCATAGCGCTTGATGGTTTTTGTGACTGCATTTGAAGAAATTTTCAAGATTGACAGACCTTCATGTCTTAAAGTAATGATGGACTGTCATTTGATCTGTTCTTGCCATAATATGGACTTAGTCTTTTACCAAATAGAGCTATCTTCTGTTAACCACCCCTACTTTGTCACAACACAACTGTTTGGCTCAAACGCATTAAGGAAAGAAATTCCACAAATTAACTTTTAACAAGGCACACCTGTTAATTGAAATGCATTCCAGGTGACTAACTCATGAAGCTGGTTGAGAGAAAGCCAAGAGTGTGCAAAGCTGTCATCAAGGCAAAGGGTGGCTACTTTGAAGAATCTCAAATACAACATATAATTTGATTTGTTTAACACGTTTTTGGTTACTACATGATTCCATGTGTGTTATTTCATAGTTCTGATGTATTCACTATTATTCTACAACATAGAAAATAGTTGTTTTTTATTAGAAAAACCCTGAAATGAATAGTTGTGTCCAAACGTTTGACTGTTACTGTAGTTGAAATGTACATTAGTATTGAACATTTACACTAGCACTAATGTGAAGAAAATCCAGTCATTGAACAGATGTGAGTGAATGATAACTACTGTATTGTACAGTTTTTAAGGAATGTAGTGTGAGAGAGTGCTGAGAGGGGGCCTTCTTCCTCTCTGTGTTGCTTTAGTTTCCTTCCAGAAATTCTCCCCCATTATTTTTGGTTTCCACTAGCTTCTATAGCCACCACATTAGATTCCAAAGCCAAAATTGGAAAGATGCTTGATATTTTTGGTCTTAATTTATGGTTAGGCATAAGGTTAGCAGTGTGTTTAAGGTTAGGATTAAGGTAAAAGTAATAATAATAATGTAAGATGATCAATTGTAGAAATGGACAGGGTTTATGAATTTGTGGCTATAGAAGCTAGTGACAAACCTTTTTTCTCTCCCTGGGAAACGAACATCCTGTCTGTGTCGGGATATGGGGCCAAAATATAGCATTAGAAATATCTTGAGACAATACCTAAGTAACTCAACAAAGGATTATTATTGAGTGGTACTTTTGAACCTGCTCATATATCATCAAAGGGGAAGCAGCCAATTAAAACAAAGGGGATTTGAAATGTGTCCAATTGCTTTGTGTTTTTCCACAGTGACGATAAAGTTAAAAATTAGAGTGGCAGCCACTGTAAATACAGATAAACAGTGAAATATATGTTGTTTACAACAATTCAACTGTCACGTCTTCAGTGGTGCCACACCAACAATGGCATACAAGAGTACACTGTATTATCCTGTAAATAGGATGTTATTTTGACAGAAGTTGTATACAATCATTTTGAGTTCAGTATATACTTCTCAAGATGTTGTTAAACCAATCTTTCTTTCTTGTCATGATATTTTCCCAATAACACAACATTACTGAAGATTATTAACAAGTTTTTCAATGCAATACTTAGATCTCCTGCTATTGAAGCAAAAACTGATTTATACAATGCCTTTAGAAACTATTCACACCCCTTGACATTTTCCACATTCTGTTGTGTTACAGCCTGAATTTTAAATAGATTAAAGTGAGATGTTGTGTCACTGGCCTACACACAATTTAATTGTCAAAATTTAATTGTTTTTAGACATGTTTACAAATGAATTAAAAATGAAAAGCTGAAATGTCTTGAGTCAATAAGTTATGACAAGCCTAAATAAGTTCAGGAGTAAAAATTGCATAGACTCATTCTGTGTGCAATAATATTGTTAAACATGATTATTGAATGACTACCTCATCTCTGTACTCCACACATACAATCATCTGTAAGGTCCCTCAGTCGAGCAGTGAATTTCAAACACAGATTCAATCACAAAGACCAGGGAGGTTTTCCAATGCCTCGCAAAGAAGGGCACCTACTGAAAGATACAAAATGTAATTTCAAAAAAAAGCTGACATTGAGCACGGTGAAGTAACGAATTACACTTAGGATGGTGTATCAATACACCCAGTCACAAATATATAGGCGTCCTTCTTAACTCAGTTGCCGGAGAGGAAGGAACCCACTCAGGGATTTTACCATGAGGCCAATGGTGACTTTAAAACAGACAGAGTTTAATGGCTGTGATAAGAGAAAACTAGGGATGGATCAACAACATTGTAGTTACTCCACAATACTAACATAAATGACTGAGAGAAAAGGAAGCTTGTATACAATCCAAATACTTCAAAACATGTATCCTGTTTGCAATAAGGCACTAAAGTAAAACTGCAAAAAATTTGGCTAAGAAATTAACTTTATGTCCTGAATATAAAGCGTTACATTTGGGGCAAATCCAACACAACACGTCACTGAGTACCACTCTCTACATTTTCAAGCATAGTGGTGACTGCATCATGTTATGTGTATGCTTGTCATTGGCAAAGACTGGGAAGTTTTTTTATGATAAAAATAAACGAAAGAGTTACGCACAGGCAAAATCCTAGAGGAAAACCTAGTTCATTCTGCTTTCCAACAGACACTGGGAGACAAATTAACCTTTCAGCAGGACAATAACCTAAAACACAAGGCCAAATATATACTGGGATTGCTTAATAAGATGTCATTGAATGTTCCTGAGTGGCCTAGTTACCATTTTTACTTAAAATTGGCTTGAAAATCTATGGGAAGACTTGAAAATGGTTGTTTAGCAACTTGACAGAGCTCAAAAATATATTAAAAGAATCATGTGCAAATATTGTAAAATCCTGGTGTGCAAAGCTCTTAGAGAGTTACCCAGAAAGACTCACAGCTATAATCACTGCCAAATGTGATTCTAACATATACTGACTCAGGGGTGTGAATACTTATGTAAATGAGACATGTATTTTCATTATTAGCAAACATTTCTAAAAACATGTTTTCACTTTGTCATTATGGGTTATTGTGTAGATGGGTGAGAATATATATATTTTTTAAATGTTTTATTAATTTGGATTTCAGGCTGTAACACAACAAAATGTGGAATAAGTCAAGGGGTATGAATACTTTCTGAAGGCACCGTTGCACACTAAAGACTCCTGCTGGACAATTTCATAATTGCATGTGATGAAACTACATGCACATGATAAGTTGTTGCCAATATCCCTACTGGAGTTTAGTGTCTAAACTAAAATAACATAAAAACAACAGAGATGCGGTACATAGTATAAGGGAAGGCATTTACTTTTTTTTCATTATTTAACAGAAAAATGCACTTTGTAGGTTTACATTGGTGTCTAAGAGAACCAAATTAACTATCAATGTTATGCATGTACACACCTGGCAAACAAGCAAACAGAAACAAGCACATTAAACTACTGTCAAAAATGTGTCACTTGAGTTTCACTACAAACTAAAGTACATTGGTCAAAGCTTCTATGGTTTATATATTTTAAATACAATAAAAAAAACATCCAAATTCATGCCACTATGACAATTTCTACTATTACTGAAAGCTTTTGCCTAAAATAAACAATTTTGAAAAAGACCTTTATGTGGTTTGCTGGTTACATTGTTTATGGTCACATTTAAATCTGTTGTGCACAAAGTTTTGGACCAAAAAAAAGCACCATGGAAAATCCTGATGTAAAAATTACAAAATAAAAGTTTACCTAGTCTCTACAGAAAACAAAATATCTATGTATTCTTCAATAGCTGGCTGTACATCAGCATACTTCAACTAAAATAAGCCAACGTAAGCTGTACCTTTTCCATCCAAAAACATGTATAGCTAACACAAATAGCAAATCACATTTTCACACTTATAAATTTGACAGGCTGGCATATCCATATATTTAGCCAAGGTAGCAGGGTTGGGGTCAATTCAGAATTTCTGAATTTAATTAAATTCAACCCACGAATTGAAATCCGAATTCGCCACACTCGACAGAATTAAAGTAGAATTTAATTAAAACCAATTCAAACTTCTCATTCCTTTGATAAATATTTTGCCAGAAGCATCTGCCACCTCTTACTGAAGAATAGATACCATTTCAAATATTTGCTTTATTATTTAATTTATTATTATAACTCACAGATGTTTGTATTTTTGTCATGAGATGTTCTGAGTGGTTGAGCTAATGCATTCTGGAAAACATTTTTATTTTATCTAATAACATGTAAGTGAATGTGAATTATTATAGACATTATACTTAATTTAATTCAAATTCTGCTTCCTGTGGGGTGTGGCCAATTCAAATTCAAGAATGGAATTAAAGACCAACTCGCAACTTAATTCAGAATTGACCCCAATCCTGCCAGGAAGTTCTATATGATACAGATTTTGTATAACAGTCACATATCTGTTAATCAACATTATGTAACAACATTACCTGGCACATTTATCTCTATAATATATTAGTGATTTTAATTATGTAATCTACAATTTTTTATTATTTTGTAACATGAAGAGTGATTATACTCAGTTATTATGAAATGCAACATTGAATGAAATGCAATTCCATATTTTACACTATGTTTTTTGGGATTGCAAGGCTGATTCTGCAGACCCACTGACGGAGAGGGAAGCACTGAGAAAAAGCGAATCACTCAAATTTTACACACACTACAACCACATAAGAACTAAGTACTTCCTCATCTCAGTGTGACCTTTTGGACTGCCTACAACACCTCATACTATCTAGAATCAACATCATTCCTCATTAAGGAGAAACGTTGTCAGAATATATGCATCAAAACTGTTAAATAGGTGAGATAGGTGCGTGCAACTCTGAGCTAATTTGAGCTAAGCACAGATTTCCAGTCTGAATACGATCGATAGTGATTACACATCCTGTCACCTCTAGTCCCACCCCCTGTAAGTTCAGTCTCTCAGCAATAAGTACTCTTTGACCGACTCTGGTAAAGGCAGATCTTTGACCGCAGTGGGGAGGAATCTCACCCCCAGGCTCTGTCTGACAGCACACCGTGACAGGGCGCGTAGCGTTGGTGCTTCAGCCACCATACTGGTCAGCTTGGCCAGGAGCTGGGGATCCTTACTGAGCTCCCTGGGTAAGGTACCATCTGCCCGGCGGATCTCAAACCTCCCCGCCGCCTTATACAGCAGCTCCAGACACTCCTCCTCCTGCTCTGCCCCCAGGCCCCTGGCAAGTAGGGCCACCAGGCGAGAGATGGGTGTCTGGCCTTTTAGGTTAGTAACATGGACCTGGCCTCCGTATTCTAACAGAACCCTCACACTCTCTAGGTTGCCTTTCATGGCGGCCCAGCTTAACGGAGTGTCATTGTTGTAGTCCCGTGCGTTGGGGCAGGCACTGCTCTCCAGCAGAGCCCTGACGCACTCAGGGTTGTCCTTGAAGGCAGCCCAGTGTAGCGGGGTGTCCTTGTTGCCGTCCAATGCATTGGGCTGGGCCCCGTACTCTAGGAGCAGTTCCACACAGCCCTCATCCTTCTCTGCTGCGTAGTGCAGCGCCGTGCGGTTGTAGCCGTCCAGGGCATTCACCTGAGAAGACAGGTAGGGGATTCCCAGAATACAATAAAACTTTGTTAGTCCATTTGAGAAAGGGAGAGAGAGCGTGGTTTATTTGACAACTGGAGGCATTACATAGTAACATATAGCAGCTATTATAGACCTAAGTTCACAGATAAGAGATTCACTATTATTTTCTGAGATTCAGGTGAAGGGGATTCAAGTGGGAGTAATCAAGAGCAGGTTAGACGTATCGATGACTGCAGCATGTACAGTATAAAAAATATTACCTCAGGATGTTTAACTTTTTTCTTCTTTTTTTTTTAAAACATTACAACATAACACCACTAGCTAAGCAAGTAGCTAAATCATTTCAAACAAAGTTGGATGAGTGAGAGTTAAAAACATGCCACCATACATACCTCTGCTCCTTTCTCCAACAACAACTCGACACAGTCGGCATCCGCCACCATACAGGCACAGTGCAAGGGCTTCAGAGTGCCATGCATACGGTTCACATCAGCTCCCTGAAGGTAGACATGCAATTATGTCATGTTCAACAGTATGCAAAATATGAATAGATACCATAAACAACAAGTCATATTCAACTGAATAACATCAGGCACTCAAAATTGTGGCATAGTTAAAAGATAGCTATGAAACTACAAAACATCGACACAATTAACAATGTGCAGAGAGGATGTGAGGTTGAGGGAGTTCTTTTACTACAAAGAAGTCAACTCTGGGACACAAATTAGATAAGTACAGTGGTGTTTGTGTTAACATTTCATCTCTACAGTTCAAAGATAAGCCAACCTACCCTTCGAATAAGATCCTCCACATTGTCGTGTGGGAAAGAGCGAATGGCAGCAATGGTGCGGATGAGCCGCTCAGACAGGGAATATTTACTTTGAATAGATTGCATGATGTACCACATAGTAGAGCTCATGTGGAGCTGAGGAACATTGCACCCAGGCTGGGGTGCACTGACGCCACACCACACTGTGTACAACACCTGGCTGGCCAAGTTGGAGTTAAAGATCTGAAACCAAACACAATGTTGGTGTTATTATGGTAAAGAATTACAGGTGTTCACTTTGGAGAGACATGCTTGTTTTTAGCTAGGTCTACTATATATTCTAGGAGATCAATTACGTGCATGATGCATAAAACCATCAAAGGGTATGGAAATCCCCCTTTGGTGAATTTGTAATGTGACGTTGACTGACAATGACATTATGTGCATCAAATAATAACAACTCTCTTTTGACACCCGCCCACACAAACTGAATGGCTACTACTCTGTACACGAGAGCTATCATTTCCCAACCTAGCAAAAGTGTTTTTAGTTTTACCTGTGCATCATTTGGCAAAAAGTAGAAACTTTGCAATTTAGATTGTTAGGTTAAAAGGTAACGTTAGCTAGCTAGCCTGTTAACCAGCTGTTGCAACACGTCAACTAGCAGCTAATGCTGGCTACTTAGTGGCAGACTACTAGTTAGCTAACTTACTTGCATTAGCTAAGTTACCGATATATAAACAATACAATTCTTATCCATATTTGCAGTTGCTAACCAAAACACAATTTAGCTTAACTAAATGTCGCGACCTCAGCAGCAGTAACGTTAGCGAGCTAGCGTGCTAATCGGCTCGCTGTTTTCCACTCCAAATGACAGTTCGCGCTAGCAAAGATGACCAGTATTATACATTTTATTGAATGTGAAGAATGTCTAAAATATTTCCATAGCTTGCTTTAAAATTCAAGTTGCATCGTTGGTATGTCGATATTTTGGGCCCTACATACCGTTTATGGTCCACAGTTTCAAGGAATGCGCTGTCCAAGCTTGACAAAAACATGGAAACGGCAACGTCATTTAATTTGCTGCGAAAACATGCGACTGGGCTACGCCCACAAAATATCAGCGGTGGAAAAAGGACCCAGTTGTCATACTAGACCAGAGTAAAAGTAAAGCTAACTTAACAGAAAATGACTCAAGCAAAAGTGAAAGTCACCCAGTAAAATACTACTTGAGTAGAAGTCTTAAAAGATTTGGTTTGAAATATATTTAACTATCGAAAGTAAATGTATTTGCTAAAATATACTTAAGGAAAAGTATAAATCATTTCAAAATCCTTATAGTGACGGCGCCATTTTGTTGTTTTTTAAAATGTATTTATGGATAGCCAGGGGCACACTCCAACACTCAGACATAATTTTCAAACGAAGCATGTGTGATTAGTGAGTCCGGGGACTCACTAAACCAGGGATGTTCTCTTGATACCTGCGTGAATTGGACCATTTTCCTGTCCTGCTAAGTATTCAAAATGTAACCAGTACTTTTGGGTTTCAGGAAAAATGTATGGAGTAAAAAGTAAATCATTTTCTTTCGGAATGTAGTGAATAAAAGTAAAAGTTGTCAAAAATATAAATAGTAAAGTACAGATACCCAAAAAAACGACTTAAGTAGTACTTATTTTTCAAGTATTTTTACTTGAAGTACTTTGCACCACTGCAAAATAAACACAGGAATCTTCTCTGACTTAGAATTTTGTGTTTTTGTAATGTTGTTCAACATCTTACATGTGTTATTTTAATAGTAACAGACTTCATGTAGTGCTGGCATTTATCACATAGCATAGTAGCTATGCTTCCTCTCCAAGTATGGGCATCAGATGGCTCCATTGCTCTCTTTGGGAAGCACTTTAAAGGTTGACTGCTTGGCAGTGCTATGTTAAATACCTTGTAGTGAAATGCAGCACAGGCAATGCCAATCAATGTGTGTATGTGTCAGATGTTAACATTGTGTGAGCCATGACATCTATCTATCTAGACACAAACGTAATATTTGCTGACAGATTGAATCATTACATACCTTCTCTATTCTTTCATTTCCAGCTATAAACTCAGGGGCACTTCACTGTATAACCTTGGTTTATATGGTGCTTATCACAAAATTAGTAACATTTTTTGACCCATTTTTTTTAGATGTAAGTGGTAATTTCAAAACTCTTACTACAAAACTGATAACACTTGTAATGCCCTGTAACAACAGTCAATGTAATAACACTGGTTAATGTAATAGCTTTTCTAAGTGTGATAACTTTTAAAATGTTTATGTAATAAAACCGGTTAATGTAATAACTTGCCGGATAACGTAATAAACATGTTGAATGGATAATGTAATAACATACACCAACATACACAGAACATGGTTGCCATCTTCTCAGAATATAAGACATTAATGTTCTAGACACGTTTCATGGGAACGTTGCAAGAACATTCATGTGTTTAGTTTTCTGAGGGTTAAGAGAATATTCAATCAATGTGTATCAGTCATCAGGACGTCACCTGATGGTCCCAAACCACTGATCCATTCACAGCTCTTAGTTTTTTGGCAAGGTTAGGAACACACACGCACACAACTTGTATATTTGACACACGTTGACATAAAAATTATTACATTGTGGATGTATACAGTAATTATTATTCAACATTTCACAACCTCTCCGTCGTCTTCTTGAAATGCACTTTGAAGAAATTCTCAGCTCTGTTAAAAGTACACTTAAGAAAAATGATTTAATTGATCACAGTGATTCAGGAGTAACTGTAAAACTGTAAAATGTTTCACCCTGAAAAAGGCACAGTGATGCCGAAACATTGGTGTTTTACCCATTCAGTTACTGGGAGTTTATATAGAGAGAGTGTGCAACTCTATTTATTTTTCTATCTTACAGTTTATTCGCCGTTAGTCAGCATCTCTACACTAATTAATTTTCTCTTGGTGTGCTCCAGCTTTTTAAAAGTACACTTAAGAAAAACTATTTTATTGATCATAGTGATTCAGGGGTAACATTAAAACAGGGTGAAATGTTCCCTGGCTAACCAAACGTATGCCTCCTGCCAAATGCCACGCCCACAAACGTTTCTTCTCCATGATGAGTCTGGATTTGAGTCCCTCCTAGACGATTTCTAGAAAGCAAACACATTCTAACCATTCTGATTGTCCCAGAAACCGATGGGTTGGACCAGAGCCAGAACACACTTGGGTAAAGCGGCACATTGCCATTGCCTTTGATACTCTGATTGGTTAGAGACAATCTCATCGCTGATGACTTTGTTTTGTACAACACCCCTCATTTTGACGTCACCATAAATGACTTCAACGATGGCAGTCTCAGACTGAAGTATGTAGCGAACGATAGAGCAGCGCGCAAGTTAAATGCCCCACCAACATTAGACCGCTATACAGAAAGCCATAAAATTGGTGAATGAAAATCAAATCAATGATGTGTGATTACACAGACTGGTAACTGACACAGGCATGGTGGTGTAGCAGAAAGATTGGAATGCTGTGAATCAAGAGATTGTGAGTTCAAATCACAGGGGAGGACATGTTGAATAATAATGAATGTATATATGAGCATGCACAATGTAATCATGTATGTCAAAATGTGTCAAATATATACATTGAAAACACTATGTTAAAATGACTTTGTGTGTCCCTGGCCAACAGACAAAGAGCAGTGAATGTAACAGTGGTTCACCAATTCGGGCCTTGATGGGCACAGTAACAAGGAGTGATGTGTGGCCAATTAGTGGGCGCGGCCGACACATTTAACAAGATAGAGAGAGTTTTGTTGGTGCTGAAAACGGAATGTATATGTTTTTAAAAAACATTCTTAGAACATTCTCTGAACGTTAGTAAAGTTTTCTGGTTTTTATGTATTTTTTTTACCGTTCTCTGAACAATCTGAGAACATGAGGAAACCTATAGGAAATGTTATGCTGAAGTACTGAAATTGCCACAGAAGAACATTGTTTCTTAACTTTCTCTGAACTATTTGAGAACATTGGTATTTGTATTTATTAATGATCCACGTTAGCTGCTGCCAACAACATTAAGGCAGTTATAAACAATGTAAAATATTACATGACATTACAATTCATAACACTTTACCCAATATATTCAGTGTATTCCCTCAGGCCACTACTCCACTATCACATATTTCAATACAACATCCATCTGTACGTGTGTGTAGAGTGCATGTCTTATCATGTGTATGTGTGTCTGTGCCTGAGTGTGTGTGTGTGTCTCTTCACAGTCCCTGCTTTTCCATAAGGTGTATTTTTGTTCAGTTTAAAAAAAAATCTGATTCTACTGCTTGCATCAGTTACCTGATGTGGCCATGGCTCTATGTAGTACTGTGCGTATCCCATAGTCTGTTCTTGACTTGGGGATTGTGAAGAGACCTTTGGTGGCATGACTTGGCATGGGTGTCCGAGCTGTGTGCTAGTAGTTTAGACAGACATCTCTGTGCATTCAGAAAGTCAACACTTCTTACAAATACAAGTAATGATGAAGTCAATCTCTCCTCCACTTTGAGCCATGAGAGATTGACATGCATATTATTCATGTTAGCTCTCCGTGTACATTTAAGGGCCAGCCGAACTGCCCTGTTCTGAGCCAATTGTAATTTTCCAAGGTCCTTCTTTGTGGCACCTGACCACAAGACTGAACAGTAGTCCAGGTGCGACAAAACTAGAGGACCTGCCTCGTTGATAGTGTTGTTAAAAAGGCAGAGCAGCGTTTTATTATGGACAGATCTTCTCCCCATCTTAGCTACTGTTGTATCAAGATGTTTTGACCATGACAATCCAGGGTTACTCCAAGCAGTTTAGTCACCTCAACTTGCTCAATTTCCACATTATTTATTACATGATTTAGTTGAGGTTTAGGGTTTAGCGAATGATTTGTCCCAAATACAATGCTTTTATTCCTTGCCACCAATTCTGAAACTAACTGCAGTTCTTTGTTAAGTGTTGCAGTGATATCACTCTCTGTAGTAGCTGCCCCATATAGTGTTGAGTCATCTGCATATATAGACCCACTGGCTTTACTCAAGGCCAGTGGCATGTCATTAGTAAAGATTGAAAAAAGTAAGGGGCCTAGACAGCTGTCATGAGTTATTCCTAATTCTACCTGAATTATGTTGGAGAGGCTTCCATTAAAGAACACCGTCTGTGTTCTGTTAGACAGGTAAGTCTTCATACACAATATAGCAGGGGGTGTAAAGCCATAACACATACGTTTTTCCAGCAGACTATAATCGATAATGTCAAAAGCCGCACTGAAGTCTAACAAAACAGCTCCCACAATCTTTTTATCATCAATTTCTCTCAGCCAATCATGAGTCATTTGTGTTAGTGCTGTGCTTGTTGAACGTCCTTCCCTATAAGCGTGCTGAAAGTCTGTTGTCAATTTGTTAACAGTAAAATAGCATTGTATCTGCTCAAAAACAAAGTTTACTAAGGGTTGGGCACAGGCTGATTGGTTGGCTATTTGAGCCAGTAACGGGGGCTTTACTATTCCTGGGTAGGGGAATTACTTTTGCTTCCCTCCAGGCCTAAGGGCACACACTTTCTAGTAGGCTTAGATTGAATATATGGCAAATAGGAGTGGCAATATTTTCCATCCAAGTTGTCAGACCCCTCTTGGCTTGTCACTGTTGATAGACGACAATCTTTTTTTTTTTACTTCTTCCACATACCTTACGGAATTCAAAATTACAATGCTTGTCTTTCATAATTTTATCAGTTATATTTGGATATGTAGTGTCAGCGTTTGTTGCTGGCATGTCATGCCTAAATTTGCTAATATTGCCAATGAAAAAAAACATTCAAGTAATTGGTAATATCTGTGGGTTTTGTGATGAATGGGCCATCTGATTCAATGAATGAAGGAGCTGAGTTTGCCTTTTTGCCCAAAATGTCATTTAAGGTGCTTCAAACCTATCATTCCTTATGTCATTTATCTTTGTTTCATAGTATAGTTTCTTCTTTTTACTCAGTTTATTCACATGATTTATACATTTTTAGTACGTTTGCCAATTGGTTTTGCAACCAGACTTATTTTCCATTCCTTTTACCTCATCCCTCTTAACCATACCATTTTTAAGTTTCTCATCAATCCAAAGGGATTTAACCATTTTTACAGTAATTTTCTTAATTTCTGCATGCTTACAAGTAACTGGAACAAGCAATTTCATAAATGTGTTAAGTGCAGCATCTCGTTGCTCCTCATTACACACCACAGACCAGCAAATATTCTTTACATCATCAACACACGAATCACTACAAAACTTATTGTATGACCTCTTATACACTATATTAGGCCCAGCCTTTGGAACTTTGGTTTTCCTAGATATGGCTACAAAATTGTGATCACTACATCCGATGGATTTGGATACTGCTTTAAAGCAAATTTCTGCAGCATTAGTAAAGATGTGATCAATAAATGTTGATAATTTAATTCCTGTGCCGTTTGTAATTACCCTGGTAGGTTGACTGAACCAAGTTGCAGGCACTAGTTACAGTTTGAAGCTTTTTCTTGAGTAGGTAGCTTGATGAAAGCCAGTCAATATTTAAATCACACAGAAAATATACCTCTCTGTTGATATCAAATACATTATCAAGCATTTCACAAATGTAATCCAGATACTGACTGTTAGCACTTGGTGGTCTAAAGCAGCTTCCCACCAGAATGGGCTTTAGGTTAGGCAGATGAACCTGTAGCCATATTACTTCAACAGTATTTAACATGAGATCCTCTGTAAGCTTTACAGGAATGTGGTTGTGAATATAAATGGCAACACCTCCACCTTTGGCATTTCTGTCTTTTCTGTAGATGTTATAACCATGTTTTGCCACCACTGTATCATCAAAGGTATTATCTGATTGAGTTTCTGAGATTGTCAGAATATGAATGTCATGTGTTACTAGCACATTATTGATTTGATTAAACTTGTTTCTTAAGCTACTGTCACGTCCTGACCATAGTAAGTTGTTATTTTCTATGGTAGAGTGTGTCATGGCGTGACAGGGGGTGTTTGTCTGTTTTTGTATTTCTATGTTTAGTTCCTAGTTTTTGTATTTCTAGATTAGTTTTGTTTGGCATGACCTCCAATTAGAGGCAGCTGGTTGTCGTTGTCTCTAATTGGAGGCCATATTTAAGTTGATGTTTGTGTCACTGGTGTTTATGGGTGATTATACACTGCTCCAAAAAATAAAGGGAACACTTAAACAACACAATGTAACTCCAAGTCAATCACACTTCTGTGAAATCAAACTGTCCACTTAGGAAGCAACACTGATTGACAATACATTTCACATGCTGTTGTGCAAATGGAATAGACAACAGGTGCAATTAGCAAGACACCCCCAATAAAGGAGTGGTTCTGCAGGTGGGGACCACAGACCACTTCTCAGTTCCTATGCTTCCTGGCTGATGTTTTGGTCACTTTTGAATGCTGGCAGTGCTTTCACTCTAGTGGTAGCATGAGACGGAGTCTACAACCCACACAAGTGGCTCAGGTAGTGCAGCTCATCCAGGATGGCACATCAATGCGAGCTGTGGCAAGAAGGTTTGCTGTGTCTGTCAGCGTAGTGTCCAGAGCATGGAGGCGCTACCAGCAGACAGGCCAGTACATCAGGAGACATGGAGGAGGCCGTAGGAGGGCAACAACCCAGCAGCAGGACCACTACCTCCGCCTTTGTGCAAGGAGGAGCAGGAGAAGCACTGCCAGAGCCCTGCAAAATGACCTCCAGCAGGCCACAAATGTGCATGTGTCTGCTCAAACGGTCAGACACAGACTCCATGAGGGTGGTATGAGGGCCCGACGTCCACAGGTGGGGGTTGTGCTTACAGCCCAACACCGTGCAGGACATTTGGCATTTGCCAGAGAACACCAAGATTGGCAAATTCGCCACTGGCGCCATGTGCTCTTCACAGATGAAAGCAGGTTCACACTGAACACATGTGACAGACGTGACAGAGTCTGTAGACGCCGTGGAGAACGTTCTGCTGCCTGTAACATCCTCCAGCATGACCGGTTTGGCGGTGGGTCAGTCATGGTGTGGGGTGGCATTTCTTTGGGGGGGCCGCACAGCCCTCCATGTGCTCGCCAGAGGTAGCCTGACTGCCATTAGGTACCGAGATGAGATCCTCAGACCCCTTGTGAGACCATATGCTGGTGCGGTTGGCCCTGGGTTCCTCCTAATGCAAGACAATGCTAGACATCATGTGGCTGGAGTGTGTCAGCAGTTCCTGCAAGAGGAAGGCATTGATGCTATGGACTGGCCCGCCCGTTCCCCAGACCTGAATCCAATTGAGCACATCTGGGACATCATGTCTCGCTCCATCCACCAACGCCACGTTGCACCACAGACTGTCCAGGAGTTGGCGGATGCTTTAGTCCAGGTCTGGGAGGAGATCCCTCAGGAGACCATCCGCACCTCATCAGGAGCATGCCCAGGCGTTGTAGGGAGGTCATACAGGCACGTGGAGGCCACACACACTACTGAGCCTCATTTCGACTTGTTTTAAGGACATTACATCAAAGTTGGATCAGCCTGTAGTGTGGTTTTCCACTTTAATTTTGAGTGTGACTCCAAATCCAGACCTCCATGGGTTGATAAATTGGATTTCCATTGATTATTCTTGTGTGATTTTGTTGTCAGCACATTCAACTATGTAAAGAAAAAAGTATTAAGATTATTTCATTCATTCAGATCTAGGATGTGTTATTTTAGTGTTCCCTTTATTTTTTGCAGTATATAAACCCAAGTTACAATTCATAAAAGGAAATCAATTGAAATAAATTAATTAGGCCCTAATCTATGTATTTCACACAACTGGGCAGGGGCACAGCCATGGATGGGCCTGGAAGGGCATAGGCCCACCCACTGGGGAGCCATTTAGAATAAAATGTTCACTACAAAAGGGCATTACAGACAGAAATTCTCGGTTTCATCAGCTGTCCAGGTGGCTGGTCTCATACGATCCCGCAGGTAAAGAAGCCGGATGTGGAGGTCCTGGGCTGGTGTGGTTCCACCTGGTCTGCGATTGTGAGGCCAGTTGGACTTCCTGACAAATTCTCTAAAACGGAGGCAGCTTATGGTAGAGAAATAAACATTAAATTATCTGGCAACAGCTCTGGTGGACATTCCTGCAGTCAGCATGCCCCCTCAAAACCTGAGACATCAGTAGCATTTTGTGCGGCAAAACGGCACATTTTAAAGTGGACTTATTGTCCCCCGCACTAGGTGCACCTGTGTAATGATCATGCTGTTTAATCAGCTTCGTGATATGCCATACCTGTCAGGATTATATTGTCAAAGGAGAAACTCACTGATAGGGATGTAAATAAATCTGTGCACATAATTTGAAACGCACACTTTTTGTGCATATAGAACATTTCTGGGATTTATCAGCTCATGAAACCAACACTTTACATTCTGCGTTTATATTTCTGTTCAGTGTACTTTGAAACAACAAAAAAAGGTCAGAACTCAAAAGCCAAATCAAAATAATTTATTTATGACATTTCATACAGAGTTTTAGAATTTAGTGTCTCAAACACTTAATTGATCCATTGCCATATTTCCTTGTTGCTACCCCAAACCAAAAATGAACAAAAGAAAATGCCAAGCATGAGAAAAAAAAAGCTATTCCTGTAGATTTTCACAAGCCTGTCTGCCTCAATGTCATTACCATATGCTTCTAAAATGATTTCACATTACTTAAACAGTAAGATGTTCTTTTTTTTTTTTTAAACAAGTGCATTTATTTCATTACACTAGATCACTAGCTGCTCAAAACTCATGAAAAAAAAAATAAAAGCCTCAGTGATTGGTTAAATCATTTATAACTACATTACTAAACCCCAAGTCAATGCATCAAGTATTTCTCTCAGTTGAAATCTCAAACAATATGTCAAATGTGTGATTCTTTGCCAATGCGATTTCACACACAACTTTGGGGAAACCAGCCTACCAAGATTGGAAAAAGCGTTGCACAGTAGGATTAAAATAAATAAAATGTAAAAAGCAAATAACGTTGTCCAGTAAGTTCAAACTTCAAATACCCAAGTCAAATTTCGTTCTTCGTTTTTATCAAATTTGAAAACAGCAAACTCACCCTAAAAAGCACAAAATCTGCAGTGGTGGATAGATACCAGTCTGACAAATGCCAGCCTCCCCTTCTCTGGAAGTTCAGCACTAGAACAAATACATTCTCCCGCACACACCTCTAGTGAAGGGTTAATAATGATATAGCATAGGCAACTACACCTCTAATGTTCAGTTTAAACTGGGACAAAGTTTTCCCAAAGGACTACATTACCTAGCAAACCTTGCCGAGCGATTCAACTCTTTGTGCGTCCCAAATGCCACGGTGTTCCCTATATAATGCACTACATTTGACCAGGGCCCTGGTCAAAAGTAGTGCACTTTATAGGTAATAGGGTGCCATTTGGGACGCACACAAAGCTTTTACCCTACCAAGTCAACTAGGATCGTAGGCAGCTGGCACATAGCACATAGAAATGGTCTGTTATCGTTTAACCCCTTTACGTTGCTGCCAAATGTATTATATAAGCTAGCTAAATCACTCTCAGCTAACAGCATTCAGCCTACTTCTGAATGATATTGCTATACCATCATTTATTTATATTTACAATACACAGAATGTGTTGCTAAACCTGAATATACTGCATTGATGTGGAGAAACCAACAAGATCTTGCCAAGACCATTCCAGTCAACTCATCAACCTAAGCACAGGCAGTCAGGTTTGACTGCATCGACCTTAGCCTGGTCTCAGATCTGTTCGTGCCCTTGCCAACACCATTGCTGTCATTGTTAAGCCAAACATGACAATTACATAAGGAGTTAGGGCAAGAGAGCCGAAACAGACTGGCACCCAGGCCACATCAACATATCTATTCCCTAGGTTTCCATAAAAATAGCCTAACTAAGCTACAATCCCATTGTGAATAGTAAGTTGTAAACAGAGAGCCTGACTGATTATCAGTATGTATGAACTGAATCCATTAGAAGACGGGAAATCCAGACAAATCAGGAAATGAAGATAAAAATAGATGAAACAACTTCAAATAAACAGCATTGGACCAGGAGACTGCGATCTGCGAGTCGGACCGCGCGTTGCGCTGCTCCTACCCAGAGTGGATTTCAGCTTAAAAAAAATATTATAATAATTCACCCTTCCTTCCGCAAACAAGAGCCTTCCAGCTCTGGGCAAAAACCACCGACATAAAACTGTAGCTTGATTGTTACCGATAATTTTGTTGACCTTTTTACAGATAACATAGTTGAGCCAATAATTACCAAGCCTCAAATTATATCTTTTTTATTTTCAATGAATAAACAGAGGATCATCTCTAACGGCCTAATTTCAGGTCATCGATTCCGATTCTAGAATGTTAGAATCACAATGAGCCGCTCGTTCGTTCCATGAAATTCAGTGCAACAGCAAACTGAACTGTAGCACTCTGTCCCAATCTGTTTGCTTAGCAGCAGTCAATGCATTAACAGACATCTTAATTAATCAACCCAGCTTATCTAGTCATTCATCCTTGCCAAACCTACGCTCACAAGAAAAAAAAAGAAATGTCTCATCGTCACTGCGTTGTTAGTGATATCTTTGTATGTGTATACGACATGTATGCTCTTTTCTTTAGTGCATATGTTTCTTGCAGACCAACATCTATTCTTTAAAATAAAAAATGGCAGAGGGCCTTAATACAGGGCCCAAATGCCCCACCTCTCCTCAGTTAGAGAAGAAAATGAAACAGCCTCCAAAGAGAGCACATTGATTTTAAAATCACTGATTTTAAATTCTGTGAATACATTTGTTTACGAGGCCTAAATGAGATCTTTTTCCTTTTTAAAAATCACTGTGAAAGTTCAGTTTCTTTTTTGCCCTCTTTCTCCTGGATGTCCCCAGGCTTCCATTTCATTGTCATTTCACAAAGCTTTTTTTCTTTCTTTGGGACAATGCTCCAGGAGGCAGACAGGAGGAGGCGGCTACCGTTAAGATTGTTGCTTTTATATGCATTTCATTTTTTATATATTTATATCCACGTATATATTTCATACTTTTGTTTGTTTTCGTTATTCATATCGGAAGTTTTACTTTGGCGATACCGGGGGGATGTTCTGCTCTTTGCCAGTGTGTCGGGGGCCTCCTTGAGGGGAGCTGCGGCAGGCTGGTTGGGAGCCCCGTCTCTGTTCACGGAACTTGAGGCCCCCGTAGCCTCCCTGTCTGGAGGGCCCGTTGCTGCGGTAGTAGCCTCCATCCCGGGAGTCCCGGTCCCGATGGTCCCGATCACGGGGACGGGTCTCCTTGCACTCCCAGCCACCGTCCCTATCCTGGGCTTTGTCCTGCCGGTCTCCCCTGGGGCGGTCGCCTGAGCTGGTGGTGGAGCTGGAGCCTGGCTCCTCTACCTTGTTGACGCGCAGCTCACGCAGAGGCTGGGCTGGCGGGGAAGGGGTGGCCGAGGCTGGGGGGGCCGGAGGGGGGGCTCGCTGGCACACCTCGGCATAGCTAAGCTTACGGGGCTCCTGAACAAGAATCAGAAAAACGGAACAATGAGTTCAGAGGAACAGATGTAGATCTAAGAGTTCAGGTAGAGAACGGAAACCAATTACGTTTCATAAAATGAAGAAGCAATCCCAATGTAAAACAAAGCAATCATCTCTAAATGGCTAGATTAGAGGTACAGGATTATCTTTGGTGCCTCACCACTGATGCAGGGGTAGCGGTGGTGGCTGGGGTGCTGGGTGTAGCTGGAGTGGAGGACACTGTGCTGGGTTGAGGCTTGGGGCCAGGCATAGCTGGCTGTGTGGAGGGGAGTCCGGATGGGTTGGCCGCACAGGGAGCAGGTGTGGGTGGGGTCACTTTGGGGGCTGGGGGCTCTGCTACCCTCTCCACCTTCTCCCACTTCTTCTCCTGATGGGGTACGCTACAGAAGAACAAAAAGCAGGAAGGAAAGGAAAGACCCATTCAACCCAGTTAGTTTTAATGTCATTATGACTGAGGCAGACCTTGGTATGCTTCTTTGAGCTCTATTGACGATTCTAGTCAATTCAGTACAACTTTATTGGCAGATCACTAATATTAACAAGGCAAGTCTAGAATTCACCTGTGACATTAGCTTTACATCTGATTGACTTGAGGCTAGCCAGTGATCAATCTTTCAACGAAATTGCTAGGAGCAGAATTACCAGCTAACATACAAAAATGTATGCACCCACTAATGTAAATCGCTCTGGATAAGAGCGTCTGCTAAATAAAATGTAAACCGACAAATCTCTATACACAAAGAGTGATATTACACTCTAACCCTCTGAAAAAGAATGCACAGACTTCAGCCTATTTTCCCTTACCTGGGGGCAGGTGCATGGATGGGGCTTCCGTGGGGGAGTGCAGCAGGTTTGGCTGCAAGCTGAGCAAGATTAGAGACACACACTGCCTCCTCATGTCCTGGGGCTGGGGTCGGGGCTGGGACAGGTCCGGCACCCACTTCCTTGCTGGATTCCTTGTTTGCTTGTTCCGGCGTCTGTAGAGAGTAAGGTAAGACTGAAGTCAGCATATGAGCAAAAAAACAACACCCAAACTAACTTGAGATCTGCATGTGAAACTCCAGTTTGTGATTTACGCAAAAAGTCTGAGTTGATCGTATGCATCTCAAGTTAGGATTCTGCCCAAAATGAAGTGATAGGAGTGTGGTAGCAAGGCGTTAACCATTGGGATCCCGTCTGTACCTTGTCTTTGTTCAGTCCTCGCACCACGTCTGACATCCTGTTCTCCAGTAGGGGCTCTCCCTGTGTACTGGCCACACAGCCCGGCAGCGGGGGGAAGTTAGTAGCGGCCAGGTCAAACTTAGGGACTGGCACCTTTACCTCAGCCAGGGGTATGGGCCTCTGGAGGGGGAAAACAAAGAGAACACTTACATTTGGCACCATACAAACTCAAATGTACATACTAACAAAATAAGCTTAAAAACAAAAAAGACATGCAAGCAAGGAAAACAAGGCAAGACAGAGTTGATAACCGGTTTGGTCCAGATTAAATCTATTATGCAAAAGCCAACTAAGTCCACATAGTAACTGTCATTCGTCTTGCAACGGTACCGTAATCCGCTCATCCTCTCTCCTCCTTCTTGTGCCTCTGTATGTCGTCCTTCTGTAATCGAGGACAGAAGAGGTTTTTAGAAGTGGTTCAGAAACTAGTACACAAGTGTTCCGTTAACCGACTTAACATTCTCCATATCAGACCTTCAGATCTCATAATCTTAGCGCTCATCGGGACAGGTGTGAAGGATCATAGCTTAGGGGAGAGGGGGAGCGTAGGTAGAGGACGAGGGGGAGCGTAGGTAGAGGACAAGGAGGAGAGAATGGAAAAGACCCAAAGCCAATCACACGCCACAGCCTGTTTTCCCCTCCTGCACATCAAGTTGTCATCACTAGGTCTGAGATGACCCGGAAGAATTCACCACTTCAAAAACAGAATGTCATTGTTCCATTAGGGGGGTAATACCATCCCTGAGGACCTCACGGTGTTCTGTCATAATACCAGATTGAGAGAGATGCATTTTTTCCTTTTACCCCTTTTTCGTTATATCCAAATTGGTAGTTAGTCCTGTCCCGTCTTTGCAGCTCCCCTATGGACTCAAGAGGTGAAGGTCGAGAGCCATGCGTCCTCCGAAACACGACCCTGCCAAGCCGCACTGCTTCTTAACACACTGCTTGCTTAACCCAGAAGAACCAATGTGTTGGAGGAAACACTGTCCAGCTGGCAACCGAAGTCAGCTTGCAAGCAAGGAGTTGCTAGATCGCGATAGAACAAGGAAATCCTGGTCGGCCAAACCCTCCCCTAACCCAGACGATGCTGGGCCAAATGTGTGTTCCGGTCACGGCCGGCTGTGACACAGCCTGGGATCGAACCTGCGTCTGTAGTGATGCCTCAAGTGTTGCGATGCAGTGCCTTAAACGGCTGCCCCAATCGGGAGGCCCCCCCGAGAGACCTTTATGAAAACAACAAAAAAGTTCATAAGTGTCAGGCTCACCTTCCGCGTCCAGCCATGCTTCCGTCATCATTGAGGTCCGAGGAGGTGGAGATGTGGGGGAAGGCTGAGTTCAGGTCTGGAGGTGTCTGGGTCTGCAGAGGTCCAGGGCCGGTGGTGGGGGGCTGGGGACTCCTCAGGCCAGTCAAGCTCTCCAGGGGAACAGGGGCCACTTCGCCTGGTCTCCCCAACTGGGGCTTCACGTGTGCCCTAATAAATACGACCCAGGGTTACAGAGGCTAATCTTGGCACAACTGGGACGTGGTGGGGATACAAATAGCATGCAGCATCTAGGCCTACATTTGATGATATATACGCCAACATGCAACGGATGTGCGAAGAAAACTAAGACAAGTGTCGGCTGAAATTAACTTTGCAAGAGTATTACAAACACCCCACCCCCTTTCAATTCATGCATTGTTTTTTTCAAGCCCATGCTTAAAGAACTTCAGATATTAATCTTTGCACTTGTCGGGACAGGTGCGGAGATTCAGGGTTTTGGAGGGAGAGGAGCAGTTAGGTGTGAGCACAGGAGGAGAAACAGAGAGACCCATTCCCTCCAAAGACTGTATTCCCTCTATGCACATCAATGTGTCATCAGGTCCAACCAGTGTCAGTGACATGACACAAGAGTACAATAGAATAAGCCAATCATTATGTCTGCCCAATACTCATCTTTAGAAATACATGCATTTGTTAAGTGGTGGAGGCATTTCTCAATTTAAAAAAAAATACCCTGCAAAGTTAACGTGGGTATCCGTACCAATTCGCCAGCTAAAATAAGGTTATTTCTTATTCAGGTTGAAATGGCAGTTCGCAAAGGAAAAGTTACCAGTCAATCATTCTTGGCTGACCAAATCTCCATTCCATATTACAGTAGCTAGCCGTCTTATTTATAAAGTCATCATATGAAACAGATTAGGTCACAGGAATTTCCCCTCACCTCTTAGTAAAGGACATTTATTTGGTAGCATGACTACATTACCAAAGTACAGCTGTACTACGGAAACATTTATAATGAAACTAAGAGATAAATGAAAAGAAATAAAATGGATGGTTAGTCAGGATGAGAGAAATGGTTAAATGACAAAATGGAGAGCTAGCTAGATCAATGTGGATAGGAGCCAAGTCATAGTTAGAACTGTTATCTGAGCTATAGCCTATAAAACTGTTATTAAACAGTGGTGTAAAGTACTTCAGTAAAAATATTTTAAAGTACTACTTAAGTAGTTTATTGGGATATCTGTACTTTACTATTTATATTTTTGCCAACTTTTACTTCACTACATACCTAAAGAAAAATGTACTTTTTCATCCATATACATTGTCCTTGACATCCAAAAGTAATCATAACATTTTGAGAGGAAAAATTCACACACTTATCAAGAGAACATCCATGCTGCGTCTGATCTGGAGGACTCACTAAACACAAATGATTAATTTGTAAATGTTACAAATGCAGAGGCTTGCTGTGCAATTAAACTGAACTTCTTTACTTCAGATCAAAATGTTAACTCACAAAACTCACTCATCCAATCCTCACACCTCCGTTCACATACAACGTGTCTGATACATTCTTAAAGCAACAGTGTTCAATACTCAACTGAGCTACGACACCACATTACTGAACACAACAGTAAATTGTTGGAGTATTGGAGTGTGCCCCTGGCTATCCATCAATACATTTATTTTGCCATCTGGTTTGCTTAATATAAGGAATTTGAAATGGTTTATACCTTTACTTTTGATACTTAAGTACATTTTTGCAATGCCATTTACTTTTGACACAAGTATATTTAAAACCAAATACTTTTAGTCTTTTACTCAAGTACTATTTTACTGGGTGACTCACTAACTTGAGTCATTTTCTATTAAGCCATCTTTACTTTTACTCCACTAATTATTACTTTTTCCACCAATTATTAACTCTTCTAAACATCTTGCAAACCGAAGCTGTCAAATGACTTAACAAATCCGATATGTCAATGTTGAAAGTATTAGCTGAACTGTTATGCGCTGGCTGTCAAAGCTAAGACCAGTTATAGATTTAGTCATTTGGCTGTAGACTAGAATAGTAAGACATGGGATAATGCTAAACTGTTCAAATCAAAATCAAATTTGATGTAGCATATTTAGCAGACGTTATTGCGGGTGTAGCGAAACGCTTGTGTTCCTAGCTCCAACAGTGTAGTAGTACCTAAACTGTTATAAACAGCTATGAACTGACAAAGCTGTCAGTGGTATTGCAAGAGATGGGGAAGCGATGAAGCTGATATGCAGTATAATGGCTGTACCTGAAGGCATTTATTACATTCTTTCTTGAATAGAGGGGTACACTGCGGGGACAGACAGTAAGAGAACAGGTGGTGAATTCAAAACCTTACCTTGGACTGGTTCATTCAACAACTCACACACTATTAATATGGAAATGCAAAATCTGTGGTTTTATGTAAGGATATATGCCATTAGGCTACGGCCACAGAGATGCATGGACAAAAAAAATAATACTTCGTATTTGCATTCATAAATTGCCTGTTTTTGTCAGTCAAAGGTTCAATCCAAGTAAACCATTTTCCCGACAAGCTGCATAAGTAAAAAGGCGAAACGATTGTGCGTTTTTGAACGGATAATCTCAAATTGAAAAACCACTGGATCAATCCATAATTTCCACACAATTTCTGTGCGGCTGTAGCCTTATTCTACGAAGGGAGAAAATGGCACAAAGTATTTACAAATTTTACTCTAGTTTATCCACAAACTGGCATGTACGGGTTCAAAGCATCTTCACCCACAGAAAGACAACTTGAAACCACTCACGGCACTTCAGAGAGAATACAAGATCAACTTTCAACGTACCGGTTTCTGTTATAGGGCCGAGTCATATTAAGGGAGTTGTTGGCAGTTTTGTAGTGTCCAGTAGAACTGAATCCATTCACAAAGCCACTGTTGGGAAATGGTGCCTGGAGATGTGGGAAAAGGAGGAAGAATACTTCATTGTCAATATTCTTAAACTTAATTTTTCCTTTTGGTCTGATCAGCCCAACCCCGAGACACACACACACACACACACAGCGGGATTGGAAGCACATGGTCAGTCGCAGTGTAGTGCAGGAGAGTTACTATTCATTACACAAGCTTCCACCTTTCAAATCAAATCACATTTATACAGGTCACTGTTGAACAAGAAATATCTATAATATTTTGTCATTCTCAATTTCATTAATAGGAAGATCTCTTTAGGATTTTCTCAATAAGACTCACCGAATGAAATTACAGTTGACACAATTTACTAGGATAAAGTTTATAGTGCGCTGAAACTTACCAAATAATTTGAATATTATACATTTATACCACAGTTAACACCATAAAGATAATATATTGAGTGTTGATGTTCACCAGAGGAGTCTCAAAGTAGGGTGTAGGAGAGGGTGTCCAGGTCTGTGGTACGATGCCGTAGAGAGGGTACTGCTGCTGAGGGCTGTACACGTGCTGCATGTACAGGTTAGGATTGTACTGGGACTGGGTCTGGGCAGTGTACATGCTGCTATCCATGCTACGGTAGCCATTCTTAGCAAAGAACGTGTTGATGGCTTTTATCCTCGCCTGGAAGTTAGAAAAAAATCGAATCAAATAAATTAAAAAAAAACTTGTGAAACGAAACAAAATGTGGAAATTTGTCTTTGGCTTCACAATATGATTGCGAAGGGAAGAGAGATTAATAAAGGAAAGTGACACTCTTAAATTACATGTGATTGATTGTGTTATGTAACTCACCATGATAGGTTTTCCCTGAAATGTTTTCACCTCTTCTCTTAGATATCCGTGTGCCTGAACAGAGAGAAAGACAACAGACAGGCAGAAATTCCATAGGTCTTCTCAACAAAATTGGGATTGATACCTGCTTAACGCCCATTACACGAATTAGAAGCCTGAAGACTACTTTATACGCCAGTCAGATCCGGCTTACCTGTTGAGCGTCAGTGTCAGATTGGAATGTGATGTACCAGTTGTTGTTGTGCGCAAACTCCACACTAATCACTTTTGGACAGTTGTCATTTTTAAAGAGAGACTCCACTTCCTGAGGGGAAAAAATATATATAAGAGTAGGCGAGTTGCTGCTCAAATACAGCAAATGTGCCAGCATTGTAACTTAGGAGTACTACTAGCAATTCACCTTGTCATTTACAATAATAACACTGGCTACAAATATTGTTGTAACATGATTGCATATTGGTTATAAAGTGGTTAAAAGAATTGTTGTAAGAGTAATGTAACCATGGCTGTAACATGGTAATATGTTGGTTTTAACACGGTCGTCTGACCTCTACAGGTGTTGTCTCAGGAACCTCCCTCAGGATGATGATGCAGCGTTTGTGATTAGGACGCACTTTCTCTCCTTTCTCATCCACTTGTACCATTGGAGAGGCTGAGAACAAGAACAAACAGGGTCAGAAATTACATCACTATCCATCTACATTACCAGTCAAAAGTTTGGACGCCTACTCATTCAAGGATTTTACTTTATTTTTACTGTTTTCTACATTGTAGAATAGTGAAGACAGCAACACTATGAACACACGTGGAATCATGTAGTAACCAAAACAAGTGTTAAATTAAAATATATTTGAGATTCTCCTAAGTAGCCACCCTTTGCCTTGATGACAGTTTGCACACGCTTGGCATTCTCTCAACCAGCTTCATGAGGTAGTCACCTGGAATGCATTTCAATTCAATTAACTGGCCCTCATGAGGACCACCCCACGAAAGGAAGACCCAGAGGTACGTCTGCTGCAGAGGATAAGTTCATTAGAGTTACCAGCCTCAGAAATCAGAGTTTAATTAACAGACACATCTCAACATCAACTGTTCAGAGGAGACTGCGTGAATCAGGCCTTCATGGTCGAATTGCAGCAAAAAAAGCTCTACCAGTGGAAAACTGTCCTTTGGTCTGATGAGCCCAAATTGGAGATTTTTGGTTCCAACCGCCATGTCTTTGTGAGACGCAGAGTAGGTGAACGGATGATCTCCGCATGTGTGGTTCCCAACGTGAAGCATGGAGGAGGTGTGAGAGTGCTTTGCTGTTGACACTCAGTGTTTTATTTAGAATTCAAGGCACACTTAATCTCACTAGGGTAGGGGGCACTATATTCACCTCCGGATGAAAAGCATGCCCAAAGTAAACTGCCTGCTACTCAGGCTCAGAAGCTAGGATATGCATATAATTAGTAGATTTGGATAGAAAACACTCCAAAGTTTATAAAACTTAAAATAGTCTGAGTATAACAGAACTGAAATGGCAGGTGAAAACCTGAGAAAAATCCATCCAGGAAGTGCCATTATTTTGAAATGGCTGTTTTTCCAATGAAAGCCTATCCACCATTTAAAGGGATAGGAACCAGATTCCATTCCCTATGGCTTCCACTAGTTGTGAACAGTCTTTAGACATTATTTCAGACTTTTATTCTGAAAAATGAGGGAGAATGACCACATTGAGTGCGTGGATAGTGGAATGTCCCCAGAGCCGTTTCCTGCATGCAACCGAGAGCGCACCCTTCTTGTTTTTCTTTTATATTGACAACGCTATTGTCCGGTTGAAATATTATCGATTAAGGCTAAAAACAACCTGAGGATTGATTATAAACATCATTTGACATGTTTCTACGAACTTTACGGATGCTACTTGGAATTTGTCTTCCTGTTGTGACCGCATTTGAGCCATTGGATTACTGAACAAAACGCGGCAACAAAATTGAGGTTTTTGGATATAAAAAGGGACTTTATCGAACAAAACAAACATTTATTGTGTAACTGGGAGTCTTGTCAGTGCAACCATATGAAGCTCATCAAAGGTAAGTGATTCATTTTATTGCCATTTCTGACTTTCGTGACTAATCTACTTGGCTGGTAACTGTATGTAATGTTTTGTGTGCCGAGCGCTGTCCTCAGATAATCGCATGGTTTGCTTTCGCCGTAAGGCCTTTCTGAAATCTGACACAGCGTCTGAATTAACAACAAGTTAAGCTTTATTTTGATGTATTGCACTTGTGATTTCATGAAAGCTAAATATTTTTAGTAATTTAATTTGGATTTGGCGCTCTGCAATTTCACTGGATGTTGGCCAGGTGGGATGCTACCGTCCCACACCCCCTAGAGAGGTTAACCAGCATGGCTACCACAGCATTCTGCAGTGAAACGCAATCCCATCTGGTTTGCGCTAAGTGGGACTATGATTTGTCTTTCAACAGGACAATGACCCAACACACTTCCTGGCTGTGAAAGGCCTATTTGACCAAGAAGGAGAGTGATGGAGTGCTGCATCAGATGATCTGGCCTCCAATCACCTGACCTCAACCCAATTGAGATGGTTTGGGATGAGTTGGAGCGCAGCGTGAAGTAAAAGCAGCCAACAAGTGCTCAGCATATGTGGGAACTCCTTCAAGACTGTTGGAAAAGCATTCCAGGTGAAATTGGTTGAGAGAATGCCAAGAGTGTTAAAAGCTGTCATCAAGGCAAAGGGTGGCTACTTTAAGGAATCTAAAATATATTTTGACTTGTTTTAACACTTTTTTGGTTACTACATGATTCTATATGTGCAAATTCATAGTTGATGTCTTCACTATTATTCTACAATGTAGAAAATAGTAAAAATAAATAAAAACCCTGGAATGAGTTGGTGTCCAAACTTTTGACTGGTACTGTACATACAGTAACTATAATTGAATGGGTTATACCACTCCATCATTGTCCTAAAAGTATTGCCATTGGTGCGTAACATTTAAAAATAATAATAATCAATACCATTCAATCACAAGTCCACTTGTTCCTAGACTGGTCACAGAGCTGTTTGTGCCGTCCCACATTGACCATAGGAGTAGGCAAGAAAACACAAACAGATTTGGGACCAGGGTACATGGTTCCACAAAAGTAGCAAAAATTACAAATAAAACAAAAGTTAAATTCCTTACATCGGAGTATGTCCAGGATGAGCTCCATGTCAGTAGTGAGGGCCTTGATGCTCTCCATGCTGGCTATGGTCCATATGGGGACAAACTGGTCACTGTCCATCTGGGACATCAGGTACAGGTCCTTGGACAGGTTCTCCCTAGACAACAAATGAGGGTCAAAGGTTATTATCATAAAACATACATGGCTATCAAACATTTACATTTATCCTAAGGAATTAACTTAATATATAATCACATAGCCAAAGCCCCATCAGACTATGGGTCATTCAGTAAGGCATAGTGTAGCAACATTTTTGCAACTACAAAACTAGTGTGTTTTAATTGGACAAGTTCAGGCACTATCCCCCAGTTACAAACATAGGAACAATTACACTCACCTAGAGGTAGAAGACCTAACCTAGAACATGTGTACTCACCTTGAGAAGCAGAACTCCAGTTCTTTCTTGAGGGAGTCTCTCAGGTTCTCTGATGAGAGGGGCCTTTCCTCTGTCAGCTTGGTCTCCCCTGCAAACCAACATGTGTTTCATTAGCATGTACTAAGGTAGGTAAGAAAACTCCATGAGGTCCGAAAAGACATCCGGAAGAGGTCTGCCGCAATAATGCATCTGTAAAAGTGTTATAATTTGTCAGTGAGAAACATGCAGCCTTGTGGCCATGATTCACTAATCTTAACCATCTTTATTGTATATGGTGCATTATGGGTAGTGTCGTTTAGTTAATTGTGCTACATACCTGACGTGTCGGTAGTGGTCTCAGTGGGGGTGAAGCCCAGGTCTGGGGGATCCATGCCGTTCACAGTGATCTCAGCTGTGGATGCTGCCGAGGAGCTGCTGTCCTCCAGGATAGTGAAACCAACACTGTACGGTTTACAACCGGGGGAGGACACAGACTCTGAATAACCTGGATGGGAGAGAGGGTACATCCGTGGTGTTATTTATTGTTTGACTCTTCAGTTAATAGTATGTGTGATAATTGTAAAAACCTATTAGTAGCCTGTTCGAAATTCCACTGCCGAAATGTCTGCACTTGGACAGAAAGAGTGCAACAGGGGTCGTAATTTATTGTTAAACTCATAACTTTGTGATAAATTTAACAGATTTTTGTAAGCTAATGTGGATATTTTGACTGGCTATGTCTGTTGCTGCTGTGCCACTGCACCCTCTTGGCCCCACAGTTTTATAAAGAGAGTTCTCAATAACAATAGGCCTATAGATTTCAGTACATGTGGCATTGATGTCATGTATAGTACAGCATAGGTTGTGGTATGTTCCTTCTGTTGTCAGCCATAATAGCCCATCAGAGACAAGGGTTATTTCATTGATGTGGTGGATAAGATGAGCTTTCCTTACAATGTAAAAGCGCTTTGAGGATCTGGAAATGTGTTCTGAAATGTGTTATGCATAGCCAATCAATGATTATAAATGACACCCAATGTACCCTCTCTCCCATACAGGTTATTCCGAGTCTGTCCTCACCCGGTTGTAAACTGTACAGTGTTGGTATAGCGCTAGGTATGTATACAATCAAAAAAAATGTATGCACTCAATTCACTCTAAGGTGCATTGGCTAAAAGAGTCTGCTAAACTACATACATTATTATATGTTGTTAAGTGTCGTTTCTCACCCTCAGTGACGTCAGCCGGGGGCCACTGTGCTCCGTCAGGGCCGTCAGCAGGGACCTCAGCGGGGGCCACAGACACCTGCCACACCTTGGCATTGGGGTTCAGACCAGCACCCTTGGAGGTGACCTTGGAACAGGGGGAGAGGAAATGCACTTTAAAAATGTACAGTAGCATACACTTCAGGGTTGAAAAACAATAGCATTTTGATTTTATTTATGCAACTTCAGTTTACTTTCTAAACAGACCGAATCAAAATGGAATTAATCCCAATCCTGACATACTTCTGTCTCCCTTTTTCATGCTGCCTGAGGAACACTCAAGTTGAAATGCGTTGCGGTAACGCATCCTGATGTATTGTCACTCTAGGCTGATCTGCTCTATGCATTTCGGTAAATGATTTGCAAATAGTTCATTAAAATTGGTGCCATCATACTGGCCACCTCTGTCTTTATTTCTTTCCATGTCAAATACAGTGCAATTTTCTTGCCCATCCTAAAACAAGGGAATTACACCCAGCATTTTGATTGTGCACACAACCACTCAAAAGACAAGAAAATATACTCGTCTGTGCTTCTCACACTAGGTAGACTTGTTTTAGGTAAGGGTTTCCCAGACTCAGTCCTGGGGCAGTGCTCCACATTGTTCTCCCAGTTTATTTTTGAATCTTTAAAAACGGCCCTGTGCAGTCAAACACTTAATTTTCCTGTGATTTTCAGTGTGATTCCACACTGAAAAGGCCACTTGAAAGGTGAGCCTGATATGGTGGGGAGGAATTTTGGCCTGCTGTAAATTATTTAATACACCATTAAGAGAGTCCCAAACATCTCTCTCAATAACATAATGTTTTCAGTTTCACCTCCAAACTCTCAGTCCGAGCTAAATTATTGCTTGAAAAAAAATTCAGTGGTGTAAAGAACTTAAGTAGTTTTTGGGGATATCTGTAGTTCACTTTATATTGACAACTTTTACTTCACTACATTCCTAAAGAAAATATACTTTTTACACCATACCTTTTCCATGACACCCAAAAGTACTGGTTACATTTGAATAGCTAGCAGGACAAGAAAATTGTCAAATCCACACACTTATCAAGAGGACATCACTGGTCATCCCTACTGATCTGGCCGACTCACTAAACACAAATACTTTGTAAATATGTCCAAGTGTTGGAGCGTGCAGCTGGTTCTCCGTAAATGAATAAAAAACATGAAAATGGTGCCATCTGGTTTGCTTAACATAAGGAATTTGAAATGACTCCTATATTTCCGTTTGATAATTAAGTATTTTTTAGCAATTTTATTTTGATACTTAGGTATATTTTAAACCAAATATTTTTAGACTTTTACTCAAGTACTATTTTACTGGGTGACTCACTTTTACTCGAGTAATTTTCTATTAAGGTATCTTTACTGTTACTCAAGTATGACAATTGGGTACTTTTTCCACCACTAGAAAAATGACTTTGCTAAGAAGACATTTGTTTCCATTTGACCATTTTAATTTAAAAATATTCACAGTAAGGTACAGAAATGATTTGATATTGAGATAAAGGTCCAATGCAGAAGTTAAGTGTTCATGAAAGTACCATGTAATGTGAACATGAATTGTAATTACCCTGTAATAACATTGGATAATCCCCTAATGTAAATCCGATAGAAATAAACATATTCAGGAGAAATATTTAACAAAAAATATATAACATCAATCTTGATACAAATTAAACGCCTCAATGAAGTATTACATTTGTTTCCATGAGCACAACATCCACACAAAACCGAAAACAGAAAGATTCATAAACAAGTAGGTAACTAAGCTATTGGGAACCAAATTTAATTCGTGGTCGATTTATACATTTTTATTTTCAGTACAACCACTGATCAAGAATGCCAAAGCAAGCATGGCGCGCTGTCCCCATCCACTATTAACCTTAGTCACTTGCAACTCGCCAGCTTGTTGTGTTGCCTACATTGTATCAAATAAAGTTGCTTACCTCGAGAACAACAATTTTGTTGTACTTTGTGGATAAACGTTTAAAACGCCAACGAGCTTCTATTGCGAACAAGAGTGAGAAGCAGAACTTGAGATGTTTTACTCCACAGTAGTTAATAAGTTTTAAAAAAAAAGACGACGCGTAAAGTCGATTGTTTTCTAAAAAAAAATCAACATGCGGTTCTCATTGAACTCCACCTACATCCTTAGCAGATGGACCCACATGACATGTCTCCGCAGAGCGCGCGCTCTCTTCCGTATGCTTTTACCGCCAACCCAAACCCAGAATCGCTGTTGGCAGGCAGCATTGTCAATCTCAAACACAAGCGATACATATAATGATATTTTGTTGCTGCTGCTACCCCTTCTACTGAGCCCTTAACCATTCCTGAGGATACTTGAGGCATGTGCCACTTTCTCTCGCCCCCATGTTCTAAAATCTAATATAGGAATTCGGAAATTAGTATTCTTTACAAGAGCATCTCGTCCGGTCTAGGGAGGATCCCCAATCCCCAGTTACATGACACCATTTTAAAATCGGGTGTGGATGGGCTTTAGAGGCTTGGCACAAATCCAAAAAGGTGTAGCCAGCGTTACATTTTAGTAATACAGCAGACGCTCTTATCCAGAGCGACTAACAGAAGCAATTATGGTAAAGTGCCTTGCTCAAAGGCACACCGAAGGATTTTCCACCTTGTCGGCTCGGTTACTGGGCCAATGCTATTAACTGCTAGGCTACATGCCGCCCCAGAGCTGTCAGTTACGTTTACTGGATATGACAGACAAAATATGTCCAACTTAGTATGTCAGCTACTAAGTTGGACATTAAAGCAACAATGACACAAATAAAAACAATACTGTGAAAACAGAAATATACTACGGCCCATAGCTTGACAAACTACAGCAGAATCAGTAAATACTTAGCTAATTAATGGCCATGCCAGGCACGTACTTAAACATTAACATACATATGAAGCATTTGATATGGGTCGTCATCTTGTTTCACCTTTGAGTCCACAGAGCTAGCTTTAGATAAAAGCAGTAGAATCTGCCACATAACGTTACCACTGGGGGGGTCGTACCTAGTCACCACCTGCTACAAAATGATCCACCCTTCTCGTACTAGTCTAACTGCTACTCCTGGCAAGAGCAGCTGTCACATCTCAATATACATTGTGGTTTCAAAATCATTTTAAATATTAAGGAGCACACCTTACACGGTGCACAATACGTCTGACAGTCCCTTTGTCTAGCAAAACAACTCGAATTAATATGTAGCAACATACTTGCAGTGTTAGCTTGCTGCTGTCTGGTTGCATCTCGTTACTTTAGCCCCAGTTTCTATATAGTCATCTGACACCGACTGTGCTGCATAGGCCGTGTATTTGCAACGCATGTTAGCTAGCTAGGTAACGTTGATTCGGCGAATTTTCTTGCTGGTTTGGTTGCATAGTTTGACTGCATCCGTGCGCCTGCCCGCCGTCTCCAATCGATAGTCTACTAAATAGCATTACAGTTGTCACTGCATAATGATTACTAGGCAAACTCCAAAATTAGCTACCTAGCCTGCTACTGCTAGCTAGGTTAGCAAATTAAATGGCTGCCAAAGTAGATGGCTACACTAAGCTTCAGATAACGCTTGGCTAGTTAGCCAACGTTAGCTGGCTAACTAATTACTCATGATCACTCTGTACGCAAAATAAGATAACGTTGCAAACAATATTTTCCATTGATTTACCCTAGCAAACCAACTGTGTGGCGTATTGAACGACAGCAAATAAATAATTCAGCCAAACATATGGCAACATACCTAGCTAACGTTAACTATAAATAACCTCAACCCAGTTCTCGATTTGAATCGGATTGGTAGTTAGCAGAAATCATGGCAAATGTAGGTAATATTATCGGCCTCAAGAGCCTATGACTGAGGCATGATGACCCTATTTGGAAAGGCAGTGGCAGGCAACAAATCATGGTGGTAGGAATGGGACTTAGGACGAGATGGTGTGTTGGCTAGGTGACGTTAGCTTAGCTAGTTAGTAAGAGTAGAGGCCGCAACTCACCATGCCGCCTGACCCTCCCCCGATCCCAAGTGGTGTGTCGTCCTCCACACAGGTCTTCGGTCCCGGATCACCCTCCTCCTGCAGCAGCCGCGGCTCTCCGCCCTGGTCCGAACTCATCGGCCGCTCCTGGCTCACGTCTCCCCCGTCGTTTTCCTCCCAACCCCCCGGCCTGCTTGCCACCCCTAATCTCTCAAAATACTGGTTTTACTGTCTACAATCAGTCTGCTTATCTCGTGCTAGACTTGTTTAGCCAACACCTAAACCTAACTAAATAGACAGGGTTAGCAAGTAAGCTATCCTACTTAGCTAGCTGGGTTGAATCAACGTGTATGAACCAAACTCGCACGACAATATACTACAGACGAAAACTATGCCAGATCATGAACCTACTTATACCACCTTTGTCACTAATGTTTATTCCCACACATTTTTACAAGCGTCAAAGGCGAATTCTTACCCGGGCAACCGAAGCGGACACTAGGGACACGCACCCTGCACGCACCTTTCTAAGAGCAGGCAGAGGCAGACATTAGTTAATTCCGCCACCGTCCCAACTCACATTGCGAGTTCGAAATGACCTTTGAAACTTTCGTGGTACTTTCCGTTTCCGGTTGACAAACTTAAAAACAAACAGCTTGGTCAGATAGGGATGTCTTTAAAAAAAATGTATATATATTGTAAAATATTTTAGTACGTTTGATCCAAGAAGGGCAATACTTACCAATGCAACTGAGGTGCAGTTTTTGATAATTATTTGCTTATAGCGTTTCTAAACCAGGGCTCCAACCTTGGCCATGGAGAGCTAACGTTACACCGTCCTATACGTTTTCGCTCCAACCGTAATCTAGCGCATCTGATTCTAATAATTATCTTGTTGATTAACTGAATCAGGTTAGTTACAACTGGGGTTGGATTGAAAACCTACAGGAGGGTAATCTCTCCAGGAACATGGTTGAAGAGCCCTGTTCTAAACCTTTATACTTTACTCTATTGGTAGGCTGATGAATCAGACAGGCTGATTCTGGTAGGCTATATACACAGCCTGAAACGAATGACTGCAAAATCGTCAAAGTTTTCTTTAAAGCCAAAATGTTTAATACAATTACATTTGAATTTACTTTCCCGGTAGTCTGGTGTGTTGGTTTTACAGTTGGGTGAAATTTGAGACCAAATATCCACAGGAAAATATTGTTTACCTGTCTTTTTAGGGTGCTGCTACTGAAGTTGAAATTTCTATCACCTGGCACTTGCGCAAACCATGTAAATACCTTCTGACTTCAGTTAGTATGCATGCATTGTGAAGGCCTACACACGTTTGCTAATGACCAAATGGCACGAGCACATGATGGAAGTACATGCACGCAATGCATACTAACGGAAGTCAGCAGGTGTTTACATGGGTGGCAAGGCAATGAAGAGACCTCGAGAGGACCCATAATCAACAATAGAATCATGATTATCGCCTTTATATAGTGTGAGTGAAAGGAAGTCACTCTGATGAAGTTGAACTTCAGTGGATATAACTTTTAGTCGAGCCAAGCGGCATGTGGTCGAAGATGGCGGATGAGAGTGAGTCAGATCCGAAGAATGCGCTTTATATTGGGTTATGGTTGGGTCGTGCCGCCGGGGAAATTGGAGGTACTGTGGAAAAAGAAGAAAGAGCGTAAAGAAAGCAGATGTTGAGTTTGAATTCGATGAAGCGAGCATCAACAAGTGATATGGTGTGTTGAGGAAGATTGGTGTTAAGTACAGAGTGAGCTGTACTCCAGACCGAGTTCTGGAGGTGAAATGGAAGAGAATGAGGGAGAATTACCGGAGGTGGTAGGTGTGGTGAAGATATTAGAGCCAAAGCCTCGCTCCAATGGTCATGGTAAAGATTAATTTGGTCCAGTGGGAGTGACATTTTTGGGAAAAGTTTTTTTCAGACCCATATGTGATTTCAGGGTAGTTGGGAAAAGGAGTTGGATGCAGTTGAAAGGTAACCCGAAGTGGTCTTGATGTGCCAAGCGTATAGAGACATATCCCGAGACTTTGGTGGCTCTACAAAGTATTGACTTTGGGGGGGTGAATAGTTATGCACGCTCAAGTTCTGTTTTTTTTGGTATTATTTCTTGTTTGTTTCACAAATATTTTGCATCTTCAAAGTAGTAGGCATGTTGTGTAAATCAAATTATACAAACCCCCAAAAAATCTATTTTAATTCCAGGTTGTAAGGCTACAAAATAGGAAAAATGCCAAGGGGGTGAATCTTTTGCAAGCCACTGTAGAGTCCCCTCCCCTAGCCTCTTGGAGCGCTGCCTCTGGATGAGCATTTTCTTGTTGGCTTATGGCCCTATACAGCTCGTTGAGTGTGGTCTTAGTGCCAGCATCGGTTTGTGGTGTTAAATAGACAGCTACGAAAAATATAGATGACAAATCTCTTGGTAAATAGTATGAACTACAGCTTATCATGAACCTCCAGACTTCCTGAATATTAGAGATTGTTAACAACAGCTGGTTGCCAAAGAGACACACTCCCGCCCTTGAGTTTAAGAGACAATGGGGTTCTGTCCTGCTGATGTATAGAAAAAACAGCTCGATTCATATTATCCATGTCCTTGTTCAGCCATGACTCCGTGAAGCATAGGATATTACAGTTTTTCAGGTCCCGTTGATAGGATAGGCTCGAATGGAGCTTGTCTAGTTTGTTCTCCAGTGATTGTACATTCGCCAATAGAACAGAGGGTAGAGGTGGTTTATTCACTCTCCGCCATAGTTTCATCAAGATTATCACGAGTCTGTAATAAAACACAGCATGTGTGGGTCAAAGTCAAGGAAGAAAACACTGTTCAAGCCATCAACATACTTTTTTGGTTCAGCAAAAGGTTCAGAAAATGTCTATTTTTAGACAGACTAGTGCATATTATAATTCTCGCCTCTCTTTTCTTCGACTCATATCTTCCCACCGGATATTTTCCTTTTCCTTCAGGAACCTTCTATACTCCCTCTGGTACGACACTTCTACCTTAAGCCGGTAGACTATTATCATGACAACAAGTAAAACGATACCTCCCACTGCAATCCCAACATTTATAATCCATGGGTCAATCCCCCCCTTTTTTGAAAAAAATAATTAACAATTGCCTGTTTAGCATGTTATTTTGGCATTAATACATGTCAGATATCAGTTTGCAAACAAAAAAATATATAATTGAGTTTATAATGCCGCATACAAACATGATCTCTTTGGTTTTCTTGAGTAAGGCATCTCCAAAATGCAGGTGTTTCAGGCTAGCTCAGTGCTTTCTGTGGTGGTGGGGCAAGCCAGCAGAAAATACGGAGCGTTGTGCCGTGATTGGCTCAGTGTTCTATCACTCATGGGGACACTACGTCACCTCCAAGTCTAAGGGTAGACTTCAAGCCCCTTGGGTGTAGCTTTGATTGTACTGATCATGTCAACATCATACTTTCAAAATCTTAGCTAGCAGTCATCACCATGAATCAAATTGACAATATACTGTCAAATCCTTTTTAATCCTGGTCATATGAAGAGAAAATATAGATAAAACAAATCAGTGCTCACCGGCCATTGGACATAAACATTACACAACAAGTTGGAAATCGCAAATTCAACAATGAGTGGTGAGTCCAAAAATGTATTGTATGCTGCTGCTGCATAAATTATGTAATATGCCAGGGAGATATGTATACTGCAGCTAAGAAAGTAATACTAAGCGTATGTTGTGTAGTAAGCTGTTAGTAGCCCATGTGCCTCACCCTAATAATTTGGTCTATTTTCACCTCTTAATTTCGCCTACTGTTCTGACTTGGTGGTGCACATGTAGCCTATATCCTGTTTTTGAGAAATGTAATCATTGAATATTGTAAGAGCTTTCATACCCCCTTTATTTATACTACGGTTCTGACCTGGTGTACAGGGAGCACACTGTAAGAACGGCCCATGTTCTGAATTCTGTCTATGTACATTTCAAAGGTACTGAACAAATAGTCCGTCCTAGCTCGCTCATTAATGTCTTAATCTAAATTACGGCTTGCCTCTTATCCGCTTGTCATCCTCTTATGCCATAATTTGTAGATCTCAATTGTCAGTAGAAACCATATTTGTTTAAGCAAGTCAGCCATATCAGCAATGTTTTTTTAAAAGGCAGTAAATGAGGCTGAATGAACTTTTTCGCTGCTAGACAAGGCTCCGCTAATAGCCAGGTGTAGCAGAGATATAGTGCAATTAAAGTATTGTTTAGTGTTGTGTTGTTTAGTGGCTTTGCTGGCATGCATCCCACAATTTTTTTTTTGCCCCACCAAGATTTACATGCTAAAATCGCCACTGTGTGTAGTAGACAAAGATGTCACCAGTGCGTATGTCTAATTCCACATTGACAAGTACAGTATCATACTTACAGGTGAATGATTGAGTCCCATTGATACAGAGCCACAGGAATGGTGACACATGTTTATGGCTGACTCATGTTAAAACATGCAAGCAACCAGGCCCTAAAACACACACACACACACACACCAAGAGAAATGTTTCATTTAGTCTGTCATACTCAAATAAATATATATATATATATATATATATATATATATATATATATATATATATATATATAGCGGTCAGCTAATAGTATAAAAGTGTGGAAACAAAACTGTAAGTGAAAACAAAAGTAATACTTTGCTCTGGTTGAAATGGTCATGGACTGATATTTGAAAGACAAAAAAGGTCCTGTGTGGCTGAATTGGTAAGAGTGGTCCCGTGTGGCTCAGTCGGTAGAGCATGGTGTTTGCAACGCCAGGGTTGTGGGTTCGATTCCCACGGGGGACCAGTACCAAAATAAAAAGACAAAAAAAAAATGTATGAAATGTATGCATTCACTACAGTAAGTCGCTCTGGATAAGAGTGTCTGCTAAATGACGTAAATGTAAATGAGTACCAAAGTTGTGGGTTCAATTCCCTCTGGGATTTCATGCAAGTTGCTTTTGATAAAAGCATCTGCTAAGTGGCATATACAGTGCATTCGGAAAGTATTCATACCCCTTGACTTTTCCACATTTTGTTACGTTACAGCTTTATTCAAAAATTGATTAAATATACTGCTCAAAAAAATAAAGGGAACACTTAAACAACACATCCTAGATCTGAATGAAATAAATAATCTTATTAAACACTTTTTTCTTTACATAGTTGAATGTGCTGACAACAAAATCACACAAAAATAATCAATGGAAATCCAATTCATCAACCCATGGAGGTCTGGATTTGGAGTCACACTCAAAATTAAAGTGGAAAACCACACTACAGGCAGATCCAACTTTGATGTAATGTCCTTAAAACAAGTCAAAATGAGGCTCAGTAGGGTGTGTGGCCTCCACGTGCCAGTATGACCTCCCTACAACGCCTGGGCATGCTCCTGATGAGGTGGCGGATGGTCTCCTGAGGGATCTCCTCCCAGACCTGGACTAAAGCATCCGCCAACTCCTGGACAGTCTGTGGTGCAACGTGGCGTTGGTGGATAGAGCGAGACATGATGTCCCAGATGTGCTCAATTGGATTCAGGTCTGGGGAACGGGCGGGCCAGTCCATAGCATCAATGCCTTCCTCTTGCAGGAACTGCTGACACACTCCAGCCACATGAGGTCTAGCATTGTCTTGCATTAGGAGGAACCCAGGGCCAACCGCACCAGCATATGGTCTCACAAGGGGTCTGAGGATCTCATCTCGGTACCTAATGGCAGTCAGGCTACCTCTGGCGAGCACAAGGAGGGCTGTGCGGCCCCCCGAAAGAAATGCCACCCCACACCATGACTGACCCACCGCCAAACCGGTCATACTGGAGGATGTTGCAGGCAGCAGAACGTTCTCCACGGCATCTCCAGACTCTGTCATGTCTGTCACGTGCTCAGTGTGAACCTGCTTTCATCTGTGAAGAGCACAGGGCGCCAGTGGCGAATTTGCCAATCTTGGTGTTCTCTGGAAAATGCCAAACGTCCTGCACGGTGTTGGGCTGTAAGCACAACCCCCACCTGTGGACGTCGGGCCCTCATACCACCCTCATGGAGTCTGTTTCTGACTGTTTGAGCAGACACATGCACATTTGTGGCCTGCTGGAGGTCATTTTGCAGGGCTCTGGCAGTGCTCCTCCTGCTGCTCCTTGCACAAAGGCGGAGGTAGCGGTCCTGCTGCTGGGTTGTTGCCCTTCTACGGCCTCCTCCACATCTCCTGATGTACTGGCCTGTCTCCTGGTAGCGCCTCCATGCTCTGGACACTACGCTGACAGACACAGCAAACCTTCTTGCCACAGCTCGCATTGATGTGCCATCCTGGATGAGCTGCACTACCTGAGCCACTTGTGTGGGTTGTAGACTCCGTCTCATGCTACCACTAGAGTGAAAGCACCGCCAGCATTCAAAAGTGACCAAAACATCAGCCAGGAAGCATAGAAACTGAGAAGTGGTCTGTGGTCCCCACCTGCAGAACCACTCCTTTATTGGGGGTGTCTTGGTAATTGCCTATAATTTCCACCTGTTTTCTATTCCATTTGCACAACAGCATGTGAAATGTATTGTCAATCAGTGTTGCTTCCTAAGTGGACAGTTTGATTTCACAGAAGTGTGATTGACTTGGAGTTACATTGTGTTGTTTAAGTGTTCCCTTTATTTTTTTGAGCAGTGTATTTTTTTACTTATCAATCTACACACAATACCCCATAATGACAAAGCAAAAACAGGTTTTCGAAATGTATACAAAAAAATCTGATATCACATTTGCATAAGTATTCAGACCCTTTACTCAGTACTTTGTTGAAGCACCTTTGACAGCCTCGAGTCTTCTTGGGTATGGTGCTACAAGCTTGGCACACCTGTATTTGAGGAGTTTCTCCCATTCTTCTCTGCAGATTCTCTCAAGCTCTGTCAGGTTGGATGGGGAGCGCTGCTGCACAGCTATGTTCAGGTCTCTCCAGAGATGTTCAAGTCTGGGCTCTGGCTGGGCCACTCAAGGACATTAAGAGACTTGTCCCAAAGCCACTCCTGCGTTGTCTTGGCTGTGTGCTTTGGGTCGTTGTCCTGCTCGAAGGTGAACCTTCGCCCCAGTCTGCGGTCCTGAGCGCTCTAGGGCAGGTTTTCATCAAGAATCTCTCTGTACTTTGTTTCATTAACCTTTCCCTTGATCCTGACTAGTCTCCCTGTCCCTGCTGCTGAAAATCATCCCCACAGATTGTTTCTCATGGTCTGAGAGTCTTTAGGTGCCTTTTGGAAAAATTCAAGCGGGCTGCCATGTGCCTTTTACTGAGGAGTGGCTTCTAGCTGGCCAATCTACCATAAAGGCCTGATTGGTGGAGTGCTGCAGAGGTGGTTGTCACTCTGGAAGGTTCTCCCATCTCCACAGAGGAACTCTGGAGCTCTGTCAGAGTGACCATCGGGTTCTTGGTTTACCTCCCTGACCAAGGCCCTTCTCCCTCGATTCCAAAGTTCTTCCATTTAAGAATGATGGAGGGCACAGTGTTCTTGGGGACCTTCAATGCTGCAGAAATGTTTTGGTACCCTTCCCCAGATCTGTGCCTCGAGACAATCCTATCTCGGAGCTCTATGGAAAATTCCTTCGACCTCATGGCTTTGTTTTTGCTCTGACATGCACTGTCAACTGTGGGACCTTATATAGACAGGTGTGTGCCTTTCCAAATCATGTCCAATCAGTTGCATTCACCACAGGTGGACTCCAATCAAGTTGTAGAAACATCTCAAGGATGATCAATGGAAACAGGATGCACTTGAGCTCAATTTCGAGTCTCATAGCAAAGGGTCTGAATACTTATGTAAATAAAGGTATTTCTGTTTTTATTTGTTAATACATTTGCTAAAAATTCTAAAACCTGTTTTCGCTTTGTCATTATGGGGTATTGTGTGTAGATGGCAGAGGAAAACATTATTTTAATACATTTTAGAATAAGGCTGTAACGTAATTTTTTTGGGGAAAAAGTCAAGGGGTCTGAATACTTTCAGAATGCACTGTATTTAAGGTTTGAAAAATGTAGAATAAAGTAGAGTAGTAGAAATGTACAGTAGGTTTGAAAATGAACAGTAGAACAAATTTTATAGCAGAAAAATCCAGACATTGAACAGATGTGAGTGAATGATAACTACTGTATTGTACAGTTTTTAAGGAAGGAGTGCACCATCGAGAGTATGACTGGTTGCATCACTGCCTGGTATGGCAACTGCAAGGCACTACAGAGGGTAGTGCAATCGGCCCAGTACATCACTGGGGCCTAGCTTCCTGCCATCCAGGACCTCTATACCAGGTGGTGTCAGAGGAGGGCCCTAAAAATTGTCAAAGACTCCAGCCACCCTAGTAATAGACTGTTCTCTCTGCTACTGCATGTCAAGTGGTACCGTAGCGCCAAGTCCAGGTCCAGGAGGCTTCTAAATAGCTTCTACCCCAAAGCAATAAGACTTCTGAACACCTAATAAAATGGCTACCAAGGCTATTTGCATTGCCCCCTCTCTCCCCCTCTTTTACACCGCTGCTACTCTCTGTTGTTATCATCTATGCATAGTCACTTGAATAACTCTACCTACATGTACATATTACCTCAACTAACCGGTGCCCCCGCACATTGACTCTGTACCGGTACCCCCCTGTATATAGCCTCGCTATTGTTATTTTAGTGCTGCTCTTTATCTGTATTTTTTTCAACTGCATTGTTGGTTAAGGGCTCGTAAGTAAGCATTTCACTGTAAGGTCTATACCGGTTGTATTTGGCGCATGTGACTAATACAATTTGATTTGATTTAATTTATTGTGTGAGAGTGCTGAGAGGGGGCCTTCTTCCTCTCTGTGTCGCTTTAGTTTCCTTCCAGAAATTCTACCTTTTTTTCTGGTTCCCACTAGCTTCTACAGCCACAAAGTTAGATTCCAAAGTCCCAAAGTCAGATAACAAAGCCACAAAGACAAAATTCGCTAAAGGTTTGTTATTTTTGGTCTTCATTTCAGATTAGGCATAAGGTTAGCAGTGTGGTTAAGGTAAACATAAAAACCTGTTTTCGCTTTGTCATTATGGGGTATTGTGTTTAGTTAGATTTTTATTTATTTTATCCATTTTAGAATAAGGCTGTAACGTAACAAAATGTGGAGAAAAGTCAAGGGGTCTAAATACTTTCCGAATGCACTGTATATGGGTTTTATCTCACCGGTATGTGTGACATGGTGCCATTGACCTGGTGCAGTGCTTTCCAAGGAAACCAGGGTGACACTGGAATTGATTACATTCAGAGTGTCCGTGGTGAGAGCAGATTCCACCATTGGTGGTCTGGCACTGGTCTGTGAGAGTAGAGCATTCACACGCAGGGCCTTTGTAGTTCTGGTAACACTCACAGGTACCAAAGTCACACCTCCCATTACCAGTAAAGACAGAGACGGAACAAATATAGGGACATTACTCATCATCCAACTCAACGTAGACTTCTACTAAAACCCTATCAAGCTTTTTTTCATGGTCTTTCGAGACGGATATTGACCAGTGGAGGCATAGTTTTTTTTTTGTACATAGACATACAATCAACCAATAACCTGGCCACTTCTTTTAGCATCTATTCTAGCATATAGAACAATTAGAAATGTGATCAAGTTCACAGATTTAAAGTGGTCACTCTCAATGTTCTCTAATTTTTTTTGGCACGGAGCAAATTTCAGGTCTGCTGAGCGCAAACTTGAATGTGGGGAAAATTCTGTGCAACTTCCAGCACGTTTACTGTGAAGACTGAGGCTGTACCCGCTTTAAGTTATAGTTTTAACAGTAGCCAAGTAGAAAAATGCATCCCATAACATTTTAACATGGAATTAGCTGTTATATCATTAAGCCTACAGTAGCAGCCAATGAGTGGTGTTTAATGTTGGCCTACATTCAATTATATTTTTGGAAAAAATATGCAGGGCTTGAATTTTAACCTGTTCATCCACTTGTACTTCAGACAAGAAGGTGACTGAAAATGTTGTTGTTTGATGCAAGAAACCACTTTACAAAATAAAATATATTTATATTCTCATACCATTATTACAGAGAATCAGACAAATATTACGCTCTGACTATTGGGTACTTAGCTTTTTTAAGACCGTCTCAAAATACAACACTGGCCCTTTAAGACATAAAAAAAAGCTCTTTAACAGACTCGCTTTTCAAAGATTTATTTGAATTTTGTGCTCTTGTAAGAAGCAACCACTCCCCCATTGTTGACTAGAAAGTAGCTATAACTGGGCTCATAACTCACTAACTAGCAAAGAATAGGAACAAATGTGCACAGGTGGCTCCATGCAGTTCTCGACTTTGATCTCAAAACAAGGACCGCACATACCGTATCCTAAACATAGTCCAGTTCAAAATGAATGGCACAGATCCATATATGGCAATGGCTATTTGCATATAGACCTACTGCAGCTCTGATTGGTCATGGCGCTGTGTAGAGCATGGGCCTGAGTCTACCTGTCAATGCAATAGCATCCTACTCCAATACACTCTGCCTACAAGAAAATCTCTTACACAATTCATTTTACATACGAAGTCTTGCATAGTTCGTTTTGTTTCAGGTATATTACATTGAAAGTGGCTAATATTGTGTTGATTCGATCACATTTCCAACAGTAGAGCAAAACGTTTATAGTGTTAACTTTCTGGAGTTTTCCCTTTTAGTTAAGTGAAGTTCAGTCTCCTGCTTCTCTGTGCAGTGGATATTGCTTCTGCATGGCAGTCCGAGGGGAGCTGCGCGCCTGCGCATGTATGCAGCTTAGAGGGAACATTGGTCACTATGTGAAAGGCTGTGGATAGGTCCTTTGAGACGGATTTGAACCAGCGATCTAAGGATTACAGTTCCTTTAGCTCTTCCCCAACAGTCACAGAAAATAAATGATGAAAGAGAAACGACTGAGTAAGACCCTACAACATCCTTTGCAGACCCACATTCTATACACCACTTATTTTAGAAACTCACAACGTGAAGTGTCCTGAAGTGAGATGTTTTTTGGACCTCTCCTTCCCCTGTTGTTGTGAAGGTCATCACACTGGCAGTACTGGCCCCTGTGTTTGCCCCAGCAGAAGCATCGGAGACACACACAGTTTCCGTGGTCCCTGCACAGCTGTGTGCCTGTGCTGTGACAGTCTGTGTGGCTAAACACAAGGCCTCTAGAACCAGGCTGATACCCATGTCCTACTCGGCCTCACATTCACATCGCTGGCCAGTAACAGTTAACACATTTTTTTTTAAGATTAATGAAAAATAAAACCCTAATATACCATGATTGGATAAGGTAACCTATCTAAATGACTATCGCCCCATAGCACACGTCTGTAGCCATGAAATGCTTTGAAAAGCTAGTCATGGCTCACCTCAACACCATCATCCCAGACACCGTGGACCCACACCAATTCGCATACCACCCCAACAGATCTACAGATGAGGCAATCTATATTGCGCTCCACACTGCCCTCTCCCACCTGGACAAGATGAACACCTATGTGAGAATGCTGTTCATTGACTACAGCTCAGCGTTCAACACCATAGTGCCCTCCAAGCTCATCAATAAGCGAAGGACCCTGGGACGGAAAACCTCCCTCTGCAACTGGATCCTGGACTTCCTGTCGGGCCGCCCCCAGGTAGTGAGGGTAGGCAACAACACATCCGCCACGCTGACCCTCAACACGGGGGCCCCTCAGGGGTATGTGCTTAGTCCCCTCCTGTACTACCTGTTCACCCACAACTGCGTGGCCACGCACAACTCCCAACACCATCATTAAGTTTGCTGACGACACGACTGTGGTAGGCCTGATTACTGACGATGATGAGACAGCCTATATGGAGGAGGTCAGAGACCTGCTAGGACAACAACCTCTCCCTCAACGTCAGCAAGACAAAGGAGCTGATCATGGACAACAGGAAATGGAGGGCTGAGCACTCCCCCATTCACATTGATGGGGCACTATTGGAGCAGGTTGAGAGTTTAACGTTCCTGGGTGTCCACATAACTAAGGATCTATCATGGTCCACAACTGCACCATTGATAGGATCTTGACTGGCTGCATCACCGCTTGGTATGGCAACTTCTTGGTAGCCGCGCTAAAGAGGGTAGGGCGTACAGCCCAGTACATCACTGGGGCAGAACTCCCTGCCATCCAGGACTTCTATACCAGCCCGTGTCAGAGGAAGGCCCTAAAAATTGTCAGACACCAGCCACACATTTTTTTTGCAGTTTTGCTATAGTGCCTTATTGCAAACAGGATGCATATTTTGGAATATGTTTATTCTGTACAGGCTTACTTCTTCTCATTCTGTCATTTAGGGTAGTATTATGGAGTAACTACAATGTTGTTGATCCATCCTCAGTTTTCTCCTACCACAGCCATTAAACTCTGTTTTAAAGTCACCATTGTCCTCATGGTAAAATTCCAGAGTGATTTCCTTCCTCTCCGGCAACTGAGTTAGGAAGGACGCCTGTATCTTTGTAGTGACTGGGTGTATTGATACACCATCCAAAGTGTATTAATAACTTCACCATGCTCAAAGGGATATTCAATGTCTGCTTTAAAAAAAAAAAACATTTACCAATAGGTGTCCTTCTTTGCCATGTATTGGAAAACCTCCCTGGTCTTTGTGGTTGAATCTGTGTTTGAAATTCACTGTTCGACTGAGGGACCTTACAAATAATTGTATGTGTGGAGTAGAGAGATGAGGTAGTCATTCAATAATCATATTTAACAATATTATTGCACACAGAATGAGTCTATGCAATTTTTACTCCTGAACTTATTTAGGTGAGTCCATGCAAGTTATTTGCTTATTGACATTTACTGTACAAGGTGACCAAAACACATTACCTTCTTTGTCGTGGTCTCCTCCTGGGGGATCCCAGTATTAGTAGTCTTGAGCATTGAGTCAACATCATAGGAATGGTGATGTTATGAATGTAGCCCTATGGAAGAGACCAATGTGACAGTAGTCAGGGGTGATGAAGAAACAGTCCAGACGTTTTGTCTGTGTATTGGAGGGAGGTCAAGTTTTGACAAGTTTGCTCGAGAAGAAGTGAGAACATTTGCAACTTTGGATGTCTTTCCTATGCATAACATCACATTTTGCATAACATTTAGCTTACGAATGCCCGAAAGAGTTATCACTTTCACGAGGTGACTGCAAGCCAGTACTTCACTTAAGCAATAAGCATTTAACCCGTTTAAAAAAGATTAGGTTATGATTCTTACATCTTGACAATGCATTTATTTGTATTTTAGAGGAAACACATGACAATTAGTGACCTGTAAATCATGCACAAAGTAAATCAGAAGAGCCAAAATTGTAACGTGTTTAATTCTTGAAGCAGTAAAACTGGTTCCCAGATCAGGGCAGCACACACAGGGTTCACTGATTGAGAAATGAAAAAGTGCAAGGAAAAATGTTTGAGAAGATCAAAAAGAAGAGGATATGCAAGTCCAAAAAGAAGACAACGGTAAGAAAGAATGTAGCTCTTGTTTAGTTTATGAATCAGATGATTCATTAAACCAGAAACATACATGCAAAACAGACATACATGTAACATAAAAAAAATTACTCTTCCTCTTCATCCATCTCTTCCTCCTCCATATAGACCAGGGGTCTCCAACCTTTTCTAGCATGAGAGCTACTGTTAAATCATGAAACATGTGAGCTGATCATAATTGCTTTCCTAGCTTTGAAATCCTTGTATTTTCCCGAATTCTGTTTTCTCTGTTTTATATTTTGTGGTTTGGGAACTAAAAATTACAATTATTCATAGAGAAACAATGCAATTTTATGTTCTGAATCAATGTCAATACTTAAATCACATCAGAAGACCATTCTTTCGGGCTGGAAAAAAACCTAATTCTGATTTGAGTGTAATACCACTTTAAATGCACATTTTGCGACCGAAGGAACGTGCTGGTTTAGCGATGTTTTTGCCACTGCATTTGTCATAACAGTTTGCAGAATAAAAGCCAACCCAATTGAGACAAATAATCATGATATAATTCTGCCAGGTAAGCCTGGTTTGCGGTTGACATTAAAATGAGAAAGTTTGGGGGTAAGTCTGTCTACCGAGAAGACAATTGTTATTTCCGCTAACTGGTATACGAAGTGAATGATAAGGCAAACGCGCACACCACACAGACATACAGGGGCAATATTGCCGGAAATGTATTGACACGTTTGGGTTTTAAGCCAGTTGTGACTAACTAGGGGTAATGTGGATTTGATTGGATAGTAGCCGGAAGCTTGGTGTGTGATACTTGACAGTCTGCAGAGTTCTCATTCTCAGCCCGAATCCAACCGCGGTCGGCCCAGTCTTTTAGTCCTACATAATAATAATAATAATAAAATGCTTGATTGTATTTAAAGGCATTAATGACATGATTGATTATATTTTAGTAGGCTAAGTTAAGACAACGCGCGCTCACAGCTTGATGGATTGATTATACAAGGCTACTACGAGGTGGGTCGAGCAAAAATAATACACATTATTTAGGCTATATTGTTGCTTGCTAAATGTTTCTGATTAGTGATGGATGAGCTAACAAATAAAATGAACCACCACCTCCACTTGCCCAGCCAGAGATCAATTAAGCAATACACAGACAGAAATTCAGTGAAACAAAACCATATTGATTTATCAGTCAAGTCACAGGCATTAGGTCGGGTGTAAGACAGGCTACTGCCGAGTGAAGAGCAAAATACACTTGTTAGGCTACATAACATACTAGCAAAATGTTCTAATCAGCGAATATGAGCAAACTAGAATAAAGATGATCACGAGCACTCACCTCAATTTAGCTAACATTTTCCCAGTCTAATTATTACCAAATATCCAAACGGAGATTCGGTGAAAACAAACATCTGACATTGATTCATCAAGACGAGTCCCCCCACACTTCTCGCAAAAAGAGCGCAACGGGGCAGTCACAATCAAAACAGTGATGAAATGAACACACAAGACTGACTTTAAACAATTTGGGAAGTGCATGTATTTTTCATTACTATTTGGTGGGCTGCTCCAATTGACCTGTTGGAGAACCCTGATATAGACATACATCAGAGGCGACTGGTTTGAGTAGCTATAGGTGGACTGCTCATTGTAGTGGCTGGAATGGAGTCAAACATGTGGTTTCAATATATTTGCGTTTGATACTGTTTCATTAATTCCATTGCTGTCATTACAATGAGCCCATCCTCCTATAGCTCCTCCCACCAGCCCTCCACTGACATACATGTAACTTAGAACAATTACTCTTCCTCCTCGTGTTTCGTGGGAGGAGATGCCTTCTTCATCAGTGCATCGACACCCTCTTCTTGATAACATGTTCCATGTGGGCATGCTCAGATGTGTCCAGGCTGATGTTGTATTTAGCAAGGATCTTCATGATTGGCCTCAGTTTCAGCCACCACGATGTTTTGGGGATGCGGTGCCTGGACAGGACAGCAGAGGGGGGTAGAGAAGCCTTAATAGGAATGTTAGGGAGATTTTGGCCCTGTCCAGGAACAACCACTAGCCCTTACCCCTAGACACTTGTGGAGATCTGAGAGGAGTGGATAGCAATATGGTGATACAGGTGCTAGGGTTCATGTCTGGACAAGGCCAAAATAAAAAGTGGTCCTTTGTAGCTCAGTTGTGTGTCTGCTAAATGGCAAATATTATTATAGAATAATCAGCAACTGCCACTTATTTTCAAGTTATGCGTCATATATATATATATATATATATATATTTTTTTTTTAAATATATATGATTTAAAGGATCTTACACAAAGTCTGTCTGTTCCTTCAGCTCAGCAAGAGGCTGGAAAGTCAGTGCTCTCTTCTTCATGCCCAGCACACAGGCAGAGTCAGGGGTGTTAGCGAAGATACGACCTGGAGAACAGGAGAAGAAGATTAACTGTCACAGAGACAGAGATTTAAAACCAAGTATACGAATTTGGGAGGTTAAAGCAGGGGTAATCTCACGTGGACAAACGCACATAACAGAGGATGGTATCGTAGCGTCTGTCTGGCAGATTTTCTACATCACTGATCATTTGGACAAATCACGATTTCACAGGCTTTCGAATTTCGGAAGAGGGGACATTTGGCCCATAGACTTGCCCGAAATATGCAGTGAGAGGGGGGTGGAGCTACCATCCTGCTTCAGCTCCTCATTCTAGTATATTTTCTAAGACGTCTGCCCCCAGAACTTAATCGAGCATCGAGCAGATTTTAGTTCTGGGTTTCCGAGATTAAAGCAAGGGATACAACGGACACAAAATGTATTATCAATGGACACATTTATTTTTTACGTCCTATCTGCTACGTATGTGTACATTACAATTGCCACTAAGACACATGGGCTATTTGGAGACATTCCACAAGCCTGTCTGTCTTACCGTGTCTATAGACCTCCTTGAGTTTCTCTGTTATCCACAAAACAGCCTTGGAACCCATCTTGGTGCCAAAGTTCCTGTCGAAAGGTGTTGGGGTGCCTCCCTGGGGAGAGGGAAGGTTGTATTACTGCATCTGAAGTCGACGTGCTGTATGTTCTGGTAAAGCTATAATATTAGGGACACTCTTCGACTATTTCTAATAGGGTGCCATTTGGGGATGCAGCCTTGTTACTGTTAACAGACCTGTTGCATGTGTCCCAGGACGTTCTTGCGGCAGTCAAAGATGCCCTTGCCCTCCTCAGAGTAGAGGGCGAAGATAAAGTCTGTGGTGTAGTTGGCATTGCAGTTCTCATTCCTGACACACAGAGGAATAATCAAAAGGTGTACAGATGAGATCTAAACATGAATGTAATGTGTATATACACTGTTGAAGTGGTATGGCAGTTTTGGGTTTTTGGAAAAGGTACAAGCATGGTAGATCATGAAATGAATGAATGAATGAATGAACCCCACCTGAGAATCAAACCTCTCTTCACGTCTGTCTTCATCTTCTGCACGAGATGCTCTACATTCATCTGTAAACCAGAGCCAGTCGGTCAGCACACATTTGTACCATGTAAACTATATAGAGGCCGGTATGTACCATGTATACTTTTATATAGAGGAGAAACTTAAGCCTAGTCCTGGACTAGAAAGCATGTTCAATGAAGATTCTCCACTGACAGCGCCTCTCCAGGAATAGTGTCCATGACTAAGCTTAATCTGTGTCCGGGAAACTGGACCAAAGATTTTCACAAGCTGACAGACTGGTGTAGTCTATGTATGTGTCTAAAGCTCTCTATGTCATGATAGAGACAAAGAGAGACAGAGAGAGAGAGAGAGAGCGAGAGAGAAACTGCAAGAAAGTGTGTATCCTGCTTCAGCTCACCTCCAGGTCTCTAATACCAAATTTGTCCTCATAGATGTATGCGGCATCAGCCCCAGCAGCCAGACCTGCCATGGTAGCCAGGTAACCACAGTACCCTCCTGCGGTCTCAATGATGAACACACGACGCTTGGTGCCTGCTGCTGACTGCTTGATCCTGTCACAGGTCTGAGGGGACAGGGAATAGAGAGGAGACGGAGTAAGGGGGAGACTGACAGTTTTACAGCATCAGAGTATGTGAGCTGAGCGGAGTGAGGAGTGGAACGTGCCCAATTTGTCACTGGAGCGTGGAGCCTTCTCGCCTGCTCCAATTTCGCTCCAAGTAGCGCTCACTTCACGAGCTCAGGGTATGCCCGTGCCAGCATTAATTCGTAGTCTACTTGTGTGCTGCTATAGCCCTTTGCTTTATCCACTGTCATGGAGTTCGCTAAATATTTTCATAAAGAAACTGATAAAACACACAGGTGCTAAATCAAGGTGACTTACAAAGATGAGGACCAAGAGCAAGAGAGGGAGTGCGGTGATGTAGGGTCCACAACTAAAGAATCATAGTGGAATCTGAAAAGACATGTATACTGAAAACATGATGGTGTACTTACTGCGTGCACATGCTAAAAGAAAGGAACGAAGCCGATAGATAACTAAGGTGGTCATTGTAGCAAAGTATTTCTAAACAAAAAATCTGATCTCTTAAACGTTTCGTTAATTTTTGTTCTATTTTCTATACAATAGGCCATAATTGATTTTGGCCCAATAGGCCTGGCATGTTCCCACGTTTAATGAGCTTTCCGTTTTGATCGGGTTATTTTGCCTAAAAACTTTTAGGCCTACCTATAGAAAAATTAAAAATAAACTCTGTATCCGTGCCCAGTCTGGCAAAAAGAGGCCAAAAGGGTGTTTATCATCCCCAGTGGCTCTGCAAGTGTAGAGAGGATATTCTCTACTGCTGGACTGCTCTCCAGGCAACATCACATGAGCCTGAAGCCACAGACTGGCCAAACTTGTGTTTCTAAAAATGAATTCAAAAGGCAATAATAAGTCATTTTTCATTTAATTTGTATTTAATTCTAAGTAAGTCAAAGCCTATATGCGTAATTTATAGACTATAATGATTTAATACAACGAAATGTTGTTTAAATGCTGAGCGCTTTATGTCCCTACCAGCCTACTGTTGCAAATGCTTCACAATGTTTTTCTTTGTAGGCTAGAGCCTTGAAATAATTGAAATACTACAGCCTAAATAATTCATTTTCGTTCCTTCTTAGGCTCCTGACCCATTTAGACTGTTTATATGCGGTTAACATGACATGTAGCCTATTTGAAATGGAGCGCAGGAGCTGATGAGCAGGATTTCCAACCACTCAATGCTCACATTCAGAATATGGAGGTTATGGTTTAGAGTAGACCATGTGCCCTAACTGTTATTGAGCTGGGCCATTAACATCTTTGTTTTTATGGGACAATTTCAGTTACAGCAGCACCTCCCTGTTCCAGTTTAAAACGTTTTCACCCTACTGAACATGACCCAGGTGTTGGTGTTACTTATGGTGATGGTGTTCATGTATTACGGTACTGACCACGGCGATGGTGTTGATATGTTACATTTCTGATCGTGGTGATGGTGTTGATGTATTATGGTACCGACCGAGACGATGGTGTTGATGTATTACAGTGCTGACCGAGGCGATGGTGTTGATGTATTACAGTGCTGACCGAGGCGATGGCGTTGATGTATTACAGTACGGACCGAGGTGATGGTGTTGATGTATTACAGTACTGACCGAGGTGATGGTGTTGATGTATTACAGTACTGACCGAGGTGATGATGTATTACAGTGCTGACCGAGGCGATGGTGTTGATGTATTACAGTACTGACCGAGGCGATGGTGTTGATGTATTACGGTACCGACCGAGGCGATGGTGTTGATGTATTACAGTACTGAACAAGGCGATGGTGTTGATGTATTACAGTACCGACCGAGGCGATGGTGTTGATGTATTACAGTGCCGACCGAGGCGATGGTGTTGATGTATTACAGTGCCGACCGAGGCGATGGTGTTGATGTATTACAGTGCCGACCGAGGCGATGGTGTTGATGTATTACAGTGCTGACCGAGGCGATGGTGTTGATGTATTACAGTGCTGACCGAGGCGATGGTGTTGATGTATTACAGTGCTGACCGAGGCGATGGTGTTGATGTATTACAGTGCTGACCGAGGCGATGGTGTTGATGTATTACAGTGCTGACCGAGGCGATGGTGTTGATGTATTACAGTGCTGACCGAGGCGATGGTGTTGATGTATTACAGTGCTGACCGAGGCGATGGTGTTGATGTATTACAGTACTGAAGAACGCGATGGTGTTGATGTATTACAGTGCTGACCGAGGCGATGGTGTTGATGTATTACAGTACCGACCGAGGCGATGGTGTTGATGTATTACAGTACCGACCGAGGCGATGGTGTTGATGTATTACAGTGCTGACCGGGGTGATGGTGTTGATGTATTACAGTACCGACCGAGGCGATGGTGTTGATGTATTACAGTGCTGACCGAGGCGATGGTGTTGATGTATTACAGTGCTGACCGAGGCGATGGTGTTGATGTATTACAGTACTGACCGAGGTGATGGTGTTGATGTATTACAGTACTGACCGAGGTGATGGTGTTGAGGGCTGTGTCAGCGCCGATACTGAAGTCTGAGCCGGGGACGTTGTTGGAGACAGTGGCGGGGATGACCACCATGGGAATGCACAGCTCTTCATACTTATCTCTGCCCTGCACCAGCTCCAGACCACCCATATACGCCTGGGAGAGGGGACAGGAGGAGAGAGGAGTGGAAAAAGGGGAGGGAAGGAGAGGCGAGAGGAGGGAGAAGAGCAGCAGGGGTTACAATACTGAGGTACCGGGCTTATGTGTCTTTTGTAGTTACATGTGAGATTCCACATAGACATTACATTTACATTTTAGTCATTTATCAAATTCTCTCATCCAGGATGACTTACCTACGTTTAGAACATTGACTGGTGATTGTAAGACAACCACACATTAAAGAAGACATGCATGTGATGAGATAATCTTCCGACTCTTACCTCGAACCCTCCAATAATCACCAGAGAGTGGATATTGAATTTAGCGATAGTCAAGCTGATTTCCTCAATGTACTCAGAAGGAAGGACTCTTCAAATAAAGGACGATTTAGTTAGTTGTGTGAAATATCAGTGATTTACCGTATCACTGCCCCAAAAATGATTTTACATGTCAAAATGAGTTTTGTGTGCCCCTCAGTTCCACTCCTGCTGACAACACAAACTATTGCACTGTATTCATCCTGCATCCTAATAATCATTCTGAGTAGTACCTCTTGGTGCCCAACTCAGAGCCCCCCTTTCCAGTCCAGCCTGACACTCCAGTCCAGGTGATAGGCTCGATCTGTGGAAGACAACAAAGTCAAGGGGTCAAGGAAGTGAGGTTTCCAGATTCACTGGACAAGAGTTACTGTACCAGGCAGAGGAGGCTGCTGGGAGGAGATATAGGAGAACGGGCTCATTGTAATGACTAGAATGGAATACATGGAACGGAGTCAAACGTGTGGTTTCCATATGTTTGATACCGTCCACCTATAGCTCCTCCTGCCAGCCTCTTCTGGTACCAGGCCACACTTATTCTATATTTAGATAAGAGATGACCTGGATCTGTACTCACAAAGCATCCAAGAGTGTTGATCTAGGATCAGTTGAGCCTTTTAGATGTTGCATGGACAAAAGGGACCTGATCCTAGATCAGCACTCCGACTCTGAGACGCTTTATGAATATGGGCCCTGATAAAAAGAGGAGTTTTGGCTGAGAGGAATGGGCTCTGCTTAGTTCGCAATGTGTAGCACGTAGGGTGTATATACCTTTCCTTGAGCGAGACCCTCGAACCCGTCATGAACGGCCAACATGTTGTGTCCCTGAATGATGCCGATCCTCACTGCAGAACGCACGGCAGCGTTCATACCAGCACATGGAGCACCAATGTTTACTATAGCCACGTTAATGTTGCTCTGAAGAGGAGGAGAGGTAGAGAGGAGAGGTGACAAGAAGAGAATGGTGACACATTTCTGTCAGTGCTAGAGTCTTAACTAATTTAACAAAACTCATGTGTTCATTGTGTAGCTGTTGTTCCCCACCTTGGTATCTGGAGGGTTGATGTGGGCCAGCATCTTGTATGTGTTCCAGTTGTTTTCAAAGCTCCTGGACACGGCCAACAAAACAGTGATGTGTTAGTAGACTGTGATAAAGTTCATATGTGACATCCGAGTGAGTAGTTTCAGTAATAGTGAAGCCATTGTAAGAGTGGTAAAAGTAGGGTAGTGTTGTTCTTACTTTCCTCTGAGCTTGATTGCATCCTCCCATCTCTTCTCAGCCATGGCAGTGGTCACATCCTTAGTCTGCGGGGGGGGGGGGGGGGGGGGGGGGGGGAGGAGCGAGAGATCATTAATGCAAATTTACATAGAAGTTGAATCATCTGCCGTCTCAGTCCATGTCATTGTTTTTCTCTGCCATATAATAATCAAAACCCTTTAGTAGTCAATTGAATTCTTGTTGAAATTTAACGGCAAAAGTGCTCAGATCTATGATGAACCCATTTGAATGGCACACATACAACATTTGATGTGGCTTAGTGACTGATACTGACCACTTGGACACACTCCATGAGGGGCAGCCTGACGGCCTGGTTACCGGACAGACTGACCACACAGGCCGGGGTCTCTGGAGTGGCCTCCAACAGGGCCATCACAGCCTCCACACCCATCCTGCTGCCCTAGGGGAGAACACACACCAGGGTTAGACACACATCACGGTGTGACATCACCATGACCACTTCCACACCCATCCTGCTGCCATGGGGAGGAGGGAGAACACACACATCACACATTTAGACATGTTCATACGCACAGAGACAGAGAGACCTACCAGGATTCTGTCGAAGGCTGAGGGAGTGCCGCCTCTCTGCACGTGTCCCAGGACAGTGGTACGGGTGTCAAAGCCCAAATTCTTCTCCACCAGCTACAAATGTAAGAAGCACACACAAAGAGCTGTTAGCAACTGGCAGTTTAACCGTATTCAACACTGACAATGCAGTAGAATCTTAGCACTTTAACTCTGAGGTATTATTTGGGAAATCGGCCCTATTGTGGGCTAAAATATGCTGACACATTGTTCTGTCAGTTTTATAGTCTTTTAAGTAATTTAATGTGTTAATTGTGTAGCTGTTGTCCCCCCTTGGTATCTAGAGGGTTGTTGTGGGCTAGCATCTTGTGTGTCTTCCAGTTGTTTTCAAAGCCATCTTTTTGTATGTGTGTGTGTTGCCTTCTTGATGCTGGAGTGTTTACGGACATATTCAACCTCTCCCTATCCCAGTCTTTTGTCCCCACTTGCTTCAAGATATCCACCATTGTTCCTGTACCCAAGCAAGCTAGGGTAATTGAACTAAATAACTATCGCCCTGTAGCACTCACCTCTGTCATCATGAAGTGCTTTAAAAGGCTAGTCAAGGATCATATCAACTCCACCTTACCCAACACCCTAGACCCACTACAATTTGCATACCGCCCCAACAGATCTGCGGACGACGCAATCGCCGTTGCACAGCACACTGCCCTATCCCACCTGGACAAAAGGGATACCTATGTGAGAATGCTGTTCATCGACTACAGCGCTGCCTTCAACACCATAGTGCCCTCCAAGCTCAACACTATGCTCAGGGCCCTGGTTCTGAACTCCGCCCTGTGCAACAGGGTCCTAGACTTCCTGACGTACCGACCCCAGGTGGTGAGGCTAGGCAACAACACCTATGCCACGCTGATCCTCAACACAGGGGCCCAACAGAGGTGTGTGCCCAGACCCCTCCTATACTCCCTGTTCACCCATGACTGCATGGCTTTGCACGACTCCAACTCAATCATCAAATTTGCTGACGACATTAGTGGTAGGCCTGATTACCAACAACAATGAGACAGCCTACAGGGGAGGAGGTTAGAGCCCTGGCGGAGTGGTACCAGGAAAAGCCATCCACATCGACAGGGCCCGCAGTGGAGAGGGTCAAAAGCTTCAAGTTCCTTGGCGTGCACATCACTGAGGACCTGAACACTCTTAGTTGCTGCAGAAATTGACCCACTATGCTGTTTATTTTCTGCATCTATGTAAAAATTGTAATAAAAAACATTGTTTTCCGGTTAGGAATTTTTCTTAACGTTAAGGATCCCAATTTCGTTCAAACGTTTTAACAGTCACACACCTAGCCCTTCACAAACTTCGACAGATGCACCATTGAGTGCATTCTGTCGGGCTGCAACACGGCCTGGTACGGCAACTGCACCACCTTCAACCACATGGCTCTCTAGAGGGTGGTGCGGTCAGCCAAACACATCACCGGGGGCACGCTGCCTGCCCAAAAAGATCATTAATTAAGGACCTCAGACACTCAAGCCACGGTATGTTTACTTTGCTACCACCTAGCAGACAGAGACGGTACAGGTGCATCAGAGCCGGGACGAGAGACCGAGAAACTGCTTCTATACCAGGCCATCAGACTATTGAACAGCCATCACTAGCTGGCTACCTGCCAGACACTCAGCCCTGCACCGTGAGACTAATGGCTCATGTATAGAGTCATTGAACGCTGGTCACCTCATATTCTGTTTATATACTGTTGTTTACTCACTGTGTATGTACAGTGCATTCGGAAAGTATTCAGACCCCTGAACCTTTTCCACATTTTGTTACGTTACAGCCTTATTCTAAAATGGTTGAAATAAATAAAACATCTTAAACAACACCCCATAAAGATAAAGTGAAACCAGATTTGACATTTTTGAAATTTATTAAAAATAAAAAACAGAAATACCTTATTTACATGAGTATTCAGACCCTTTGCTATGAGACTCAAAATTGAGCTCAGGTGCATCCAGTTTCCATTGATCATCCTTGAGATGCTTCTTCTTGATTGGAGTCCACGTGTGGTAAATTCAGTTGATTGGTCAGGATTTGGAAAGGCACACACCTGTCTATATAAGGTCCCACAGTTGACAGTGCATGTCAGAGCAAAAACCAAGCCATGAGGTCAAAGGAATTGTCTGTAGAGCTCCAAGACAGGATTGTGTCGAGGCACAGATCTGGGGAAGGGTAGCAAAACATTTCTGCAGCATTAAAAGTTCCCAAGAACACAGTGGCCTCCATCATTCTTAAATGGAAGAGGTTTGGAACCCCCAAGACTCTTCCTAGAGCTGGTCGCCTGGCCAAACTGAGAAGGGCATTGGTCAGGGAGGTAACCAAGAACTCGATGGTCACTATGTCAGAGCTCCAGAGTTCCTCTGTGGAGATGGGAGAACCTTCCAGAAGGACAACCATCTCTGCAGCACTCCACCAGTCAGGCCTTTATGGTAGAGTGGCCAGACGGAAGCCACTCCTCAGCGGCAGGGACTGTGAGACTAGTCAGGATCGAGGGAAAGATGAACGGAGCAAAGTACAGAGAGATCCTTGATAAAAACCTGCTCCAGAGTGCTCAGGACCTCAGACTGGGGCGAAGGTTCATCTTCCAACAGGACAACGACCTTAAGCACACAGCCAAGACAACACAGGAGTGGCTTCGGGACAAGTCTCTGAATGTCATTGAGTGGCCCAGCCAGAGCCCAGACATGAACCTGATCGAACATCTCTGGAATGTCATGACTCTCCTGGTCGAGGATCGAAGGCCTCAGATCAGCTTGGCAAATGGCCGACAGATAGCCGGGGGGGCTTGGCCAGTTTTATGACACTTTCACACCCTGTCGTAAATCAAGTGAGAGAGAACTCTCCTTCTGGCTCTCTAGTAGCAAGATTGGAATGACTTTGTTAGAGAGAAGATTTTGCCGCCAAAACTATAACACCCAAAGAGTGAAGTTTGGAACGAATGTTAAGATTAGATCCCTATGGACCAAAGAATAATCCTGTCATATTGCTTTCCAAACTATATAACGAAAATACTGTAACTTAGGAAGGAAACACATTCTAGCTTTCAAGTTTCCATCCAATATGATGTTAATACAATATGAAGATTGATGAAACTATTTTTGTTAAGATATGAATGTGATTTTGGTTTTGTAATGAGATAATATTTTTTCATGTCCGTTGCACATTAACTTAGCCACGCCCCTAATGAGGTCAGAAGAGCATATCAGTGATGGAACCACCTTTCCAACAGGAGTGGTTGGAAACTCTGAAAAACAGACGAGGGGAGAAGATGACCTCCGCTACAAGAACAGAAACATTCACAGTCTGCAGCTGTGCATGTAAAAGTGGTCCTACAACTTTAACTAAAGACACGAGGTGGGAAGGAAGAAATCCCATCTCAGACAATCACTGGTGCATCTTCGTCTGTTCTATTTGAACCCTCCACTACCAGAGAAGCTCTACAACTAAGAAGGACATTGTGATCTCTGGTGGACAAGCCAAGCCTTACACCAAAGCGTGAACTACAACTACCCCATCCCCATAGAAGGGTTGATTGGTTCAACAGAGAGAGGACAAACAAAGACATCTACGCGTAAATATGTACATTGCATTTCTTATCCGAATGGGCGGTGGTTAGGGTGCTAATTATTCAAATTATTGTGAGCATAGTTTCCAAATGTACTTCCAAATGTAAGTGTTGTCTCTCTTTGTCTCCTCCTCTCTTTATGTAACAAGGTGTCATATCATGTCAGTCCACTAGGGCCTTTAATATGTGTATTCTGTGTTATTATTTAGTTAGTTAGTAAATAAATAATTAAATCAACTGGTGTAGTATTGAATGATCAGAAAAGGCTGGGGTTCTTGCGGATTCAAGAGGTCGGCGACGTTCAGAATGAGACTGATATGAGGTAATGATTATTAAGTTATTGATGTAAGAGATATCTATATATCTTTAGAATTTAATTCGGGAGATGGTAACTCGTTAAACAACTTTTCCCGTGGTGCCCCAAATTCCTAATAAGTTAATTGTTACATGATTAATTTAAATCGGATGACAATTATATAGTTAGTTGATTCGATATATAACGGTCATCACGTTAATGTAAGTCAGGTCACGACAGGAGAGACTTGAAAATAGCTGTGCAGTGACACTCCCCATCCAACCTGACAGAGCTTGAGAGGATCTGCAGAGAAGAATGGGAGAAACTCCCCAAATACAGGTGTGCCAAGCTTGTAGTGTTATACCCAAGAAGACTCGAGGCTGTAATCGCTGCCAAAGGTGCTTCAACAAAGTACTGAGTAAAATACTTATGTAAATGTGATATTTCCTGGGTTTTTTTGTTATTCATTTCTAAAAAACAGTTTTTGCTTTGTCATTATGGGGTATTGTGTGTAGATTGAGGGGGAAAAAACAATTTTATCAATTTTAGAATAAGGCTGTAACGTAACAAAATGTGGAAAAAGTCAAGGGGTCTGTATACTTTCCGAAGGCACTGTTCTCATCCTAATACTATTACTGTACGTACCATTTCCTTTTCCAAATTATATACCATCTATACACATCACGGATTTATATTCTGGATTCTCACACATGCTCACTCTAATATAGCTATATATCTGGATTGTTATTTCTTGTTTAGATTTTTCTTGTTTTGCAGGAATTGTATTGTAGTTGCGAGACGTTCTACTGCACTTTTGGAGCTAGTAACGTAAGCATTTCGCTGCAGCTGTTAAAAACACCTGCAAATCTGTGTACGTGACCAATTAACTTTGATTTGAAGTAACCTCGTTCCAAGAGAGTGAGCCGGTTGGTGGATGAAGCAACACTAAAAGAGGTTCTAAAATAACAAGCAAACAAACTAATTTCAACTGTGAGGTCCAGTAATATGAGGGAGAGCTTGCCTTCTTGATGTCTTCAGAGCTAATGGGGTTTCCGTCTCTGTCCATAGCACCCTCAGCCACAATAATCACATTCAGACGAGATCCTCTGGCTCTTTGCTGTCAGAGACCAAAGACACAAGATGTCAGCTTGATGATTAGCTACCAACGATGGAAACCGATGAGTGGGATTAAAAATGATGTTGTAATGTGGTGTGTTTAACAAGTAATTCAATATGGATAAAGGAATCTTTCAGGTCAGAAGTCAGTCTGTGCATGTAAACCTACATCAGCCAGTCTTCTGCACAGATGCCCCTCCCATCCCTCATCTGGGGGCATCTCTGGGATGAACACCCAGTCAGCACCGCAGGCTAGAGCAGTCACCAGGGCCAGGTAGCCACAGTGTCTACCCATCACCTCCAGGATGAAGGTCCTCTGGTGACTGAGGCGAACAACAGAATAACCATCTTTGTTATAAACCAGGTTCAGAGGAGAAAACTGAAACGGGGTGTGTGAGCGACATAGTGCTGAGTGATTAACCAACATGTATTTATTTATTGTTATTAAACAACTGACAGACATAAAAAGAAAAGTTTTTGAACACCTACTCATTCAAAAGGTTTTTCTTTATTTTTACTATTTTCTACATCGGAGAATAATAGTGAACACATCAAAACTATGAAATAATACATATTGAATCATGTAGTAATCAAAAAAGTGTTAAACAAATCAAAATATATTTTATATTTGAGATTCTTCAAATAGCCACCCTTTTCCTTGATGACAGCTTTGCACACTCTTGGCATTCTCTCAACCAGCTTCATGAGGTAGTCACCTGGAATACATTTCAATTAACAGGTGTGCCTTGTTAAAAGTTAATTTGTGGAATTTCTTTCCTTCTTAATGCGTTTGAGCCAATCAGTTGTGTTGTTACAAGGTAGGGGGGTAAAACAGAAGATAGCCCTATGTGATAAAAGACCAAGTCCATATTACACTGGTCCCGTGTGGCTCAGTTGGTAGAGCATGGTGTTTGCAACGCCAGGGTTGTGGGTTTGTTTCCCACGGGGGACCAGTACGGGGGGAAAATAAATAAATAAATAAAAATTATGAAATATATGAACTGTATGCATTCACTACTGTAAGTCGCTCTGGGTAAGAGCGTCTGCTAAATGACTAAAATGTAAATGTAATATTATGGCAAGAACAGCTCAAATAAGTAAAGAGAAACGACAGTCCATCATTACTTTAAGACATGAAGGTCAGTCAATACGGAAAACTTCAAGAACTTTTAAAGTTTCTTCAAGTGCAGTCACATAAACCATCAAGCGCTATGATGAAACTGGCTCTCATGAGGACCGCCACAGGAATGGAAGACCCAGAGTTAGCTCTGCTGCAGAGAATACATTCATTAGAGTTACAAGCCTCAGAACTTGCAGCCCAAATAAATGTTTCACAGAGTTCAAGTAACAGACACATCTCCACATCAACTGTTCACAGGAGACTGTGTGAAACAGGCCTTCATGTTTGAATTCCTGCAGAGAAACCACTAGTAAAGGACACCAATAAGAAGAAGAGACTTGCTTGGGCCAATGGACATTTCTCATTTATTTAGAATTCAAGGCGCACTTAACCAGCATGGCTACCACTGCATTCTGCAGCGATACGCCATCCCATCTGCTTTGCGCTTAGTTGGACTATGATTTGTTTTTCAGCAGGACAATGACCCAACACACACCTCCAGGCTGTGTAAGGGCTATTTTACCAAGAAGGAGAGTGATGGAGTGCTGCATCAGATGACCTGGTCTCCAAAATCATCCGACCTCAACCCAATTGAGATGGTTTGGGATGAGTCGGACTGCAGAGTGAAGGAAAAGCAGCCAACGAGTGCTCAGCATATGTGGGAACTCCTTCAAGACAGGTGAAGCTGGTTGATAGAATGCCAAGAGTGTGCAAAGCTGTTATCAAGGCAAAGGGTGGCTATTTGAAGAACATAAAATATGCTTTGTTTAACCTCTTGGGGCTAGGTGGGACGCTAGCGTGCCACCCGTGGTGCACTCCATCAACAGCAGGTGCATTTCAAGAGCGGCAAATTTGAATCCAAATAAATGTCAAAATTCAAATTTTTCAAAAATACAACTATTTTACACCATTTGAAAGATAAACATCTCCTTAATCTAACCACGTTTTACGATTTCAAAAAGGTTTTACGGCGAAAGCATAAATTTAGAGTATGTTAGGACAGTACATTTACAAGAGTTGTGTGTAATGTTTTGTCAAGTCAAAGACAGGGTCACCAAAACCATAAAACCAGCTAAAATGATGCACTAACCTTTTACAATCTCCATCAGATGACACTCCTAGGACATCATGTTAGACAATGCATGCATTTTTAGTTCTATCAAGTTCATATTTATATCCAAAAACAGCGTTTTACTATGGCATTGATGTTGAGGAAATCGTTTCCCTCCAATAACCGGCAGTCAAGTCAGCGTCACAAATTAAATAATTAAAATTAGAAAACATTGGTAAAATATTATATTGTCATTTAAAGAATTATAGATTTACATCTCTTGAACGCAATCAACTTGCCAGATTTAAAAATAACCTTACTGGGAAATCACACTTTGCAATAATCTGAGCACTGCGCCCAGAAAAATACGCGTTGCGATACAGACTAGACGTCATGTTGGGGAGATCTAAAATCGAAAATACTATGTAAATAATCCATTACCTTTGATTCTCTTCATCAGATGTCACTTCCAGGTATCACAGGTCCATAACGAATGTAGTTTTGTTCAAAAAAGCTCATCATTTATGTCCAAAAATCTCCGTCTCGTTAGCACATGATGTAAGCCAGCCGGACTTCTCGTCATGAACGAGGGGAAAAAATATATTTCCGTTCGTTCAAACATGTCAAACGTTGTATAGCATAAATCATTAGGGCCTTTTTTAACCAGAACATGAATAATATTCAAGGTGGACGAATGCATACTCTTTTATAACGTATTGGAACGAGGGTACCCATCATGAACTCGCGCGCCAGGTGTCTAATGGGACATCATCGTTCCATGGCTCTTGTTCGGTCAGATCTCCCTCCAGAAGACTCAAAACACTTTGTAAAGGCTGGTGACATCTAGTGGAAGCAATAGGAAGTGCCAAAATATTCCTAAGCCCCTGTGTTTTTCAATGGGATAGGTTTAAAGTCAATACAACACATCAGGTATCCACTTCCTGTCAGAAAATGTCTCAGGGTTTTGCCTGCCAAATGAGTTCTGTTATACTCACAGACACCATTCAAACAGTTTTAGAAACTTTAGAGTGTTTTCTATCCATATATAATAAGTATATGCATATTCTAGTTACTGGGTAGGATTAGTAACCAGATTAAATCGGGTACATTTTTTTTATCCAGACGTGCAAATGCTGCCCCCTAGACCCAACAGGTTAACACTTTTTTGGTTACTACATGATTCCATATGTGTTATTTCATAGTTTTGATGTCTTCACTATTATTCTACAATTTAGAAAATAAAGAAAAACCCTTGAGTGAGTAGTTGTTCTAAAACTTTTGACCTGTAGTGTAGGTTCAAGTACTTGAATTCCATTTAGTTCTGTTTATTTTTTTGTGAGCCCAACAGTGTCGTTTGCTCTAGAGAGAAATCAAATCATTCACTAAAGAAATCAAGTCAAGAACTATGTGAGATGCTGGGCTGAAGGGAGTTGTAATTTTCATTAAGCAAATACTCAACCTAGTTCAGTGCAGAAACATGGTAATTAACTACAATGACCATAATCCATTGCCCCTGTTCCTTCCGGCTTGAACAGAGACGGATACACTCTTATGCCTGCTAAATTAGGTTAGATACACACAGACCGCATGAGAGAGGAACGTACACAACAGAACAATGAGAGGGATAGAGATAGTTCGTGAAAGTATGCCTTGGCTTATCTACTTTGAATAACAGTTCAAATGATTTAGGGTCGACAGCTCTGCAGCATAAATAGGACGACTAAAAACAGTACAGAGATAACGTTAGATGGATGTCTGGCTGGCTGGCTGGCTGGCTGCTACTGCCTTAGCAGAGATGAGATGATGACTATAAGGAATACAAAAAAATAAAGTCATCAAATAAAAACTAAGTAATATACACAACTGAAATATTTCATTATTTCATAGTAATTTCCTATTTTTCTATTGATTTATACCCAATGGACCTGACAGAGACAATGGGATATTTTCTATGTTTTAGCAATTGAAAAACCTCTAAAATAATTTTAATGTCATTATATCATAATGCATTTAGTGTTTAAAAAAATGATTGAAATGGAAATAGAAAACCATGATTCTTTTTTTATAATCCAACTGAAACCGAACCAACCTTTAAAAAGCACTATTCGCTCAGCACTAGATTGTGCATGCGTGTGTGTCAGGCTGCCGTTTATGGAGTGTGTCCAAGTTGTTACTTACAGTAATTAAGCCCATTGTGTGCGCACAGTTGCAAATTTGCGTGACAGTGATGACCTCTCCTCACCTCTGTGCGGTAGTGGTGATGGCATCCACCACCTCTATGATGCGGTGCAGAGCAGAGTCAGTCCCGATGGTCATGTCTGTCCCACAGAAGTCATTGTCGATAGAACCCACCATGCCTACGATGTTCAGGTGGGACGATTTACGGGCCTCGTCATCTGTAATTTTACCTGGAGAGCAACCATGGTAACATAGTAGTCAGTCATACACTGTCAGTCATATTCAGCAGCCGTTCCAGCAAAGTAACCAGACCTTGGCTTAAATAGTATACAGTTGAAGTCGGAAGTTTACATACACCTTAGCCAAATACATTTAAACTCAGTTTTTCACAATTCCTGACATTTAATCCTAGTAAAATTTCCCTGTCTTAGGTCAGTTAGGATCACCACTTTAATTTTAAAAATGTGAAATGTCAGAATAATATTAGAGAGAATGATTTATTTCAGCTTTTATTTCTTTCATCACATTCCCAGTGGGTCAGAAGTTTACATACACTCAATTAGTATTTGGTATCATTGCCTTTAAATTGTTTAACTTGGGTCAAACGTTTCGAGTAGCCTTCCACAAGCTTCCCACAATAAGTTGGGTGAATTTTGGCTCATTCCTCCTGACAGAGCTGGTGTAACTGAGTCAGGATTGCAGGCCTCCTTGCTCGCACACGCTTTTTCAGTTCTGCCCACACATTTTCTAAGGATGAGGTCAGGGCTTTGTGATGGCCACTCCAATACCTTGACTTTGTTGTCCTTAAGCCATTTTGCCACAACTTTGGAAGTATGCTTGGGGTCATTATCCATTTGGAAGACCCATTTGCGACCAAGCTTTTACTTCCTGACTGATGTCTTGAGATGTTGCTTCAATATATCCACATAATTTTCCTACCTCATGATGCCATCTATTTTGTGAAGTGCACCAGTCCCTCCTGCAGCAAAGCACCCCCACAACATGATGCTGCCACCCCCGTACTTCATGGTTGGGATGGTGTTCGTCGGCTTGCAAGCCTCCCCCTTTTTCCTCCAAACATAACGATGGTCATTATGGCCAAACAGTTCTATTTTTGTTTCATCAGACGAGAGGACATTTCTCCAAAAAGTATGATCTTTGTCACCATGTGCAGTTGCAAACCTAGTATGGATTTTTTATGGCGGTTTTAGAGCAGTGGCTTCTTCCTTGCTGAGCGGCCTTTCAGGTTATGTCAATGTAACCGATGTGAAATGGCTAGTTAGTTAGCGGTGGTGCGCGCTAATAGCATTTCAATCAGTGACTTCACTCGCTCTGAGACTTGAAGTAGGGTTTCCCCTTGCGTTGCAAGGGCCGCGGCTTTTGTGGCGCGATGGGTAACGGTGCTTCGTGGGTGTCAGTTGTTGATGTGTGCAAGGGTCCCTGGTTCGAGCCCGGGTTGGGGCGAAGAGAGGGACGGAACCTACACTGCTACATCAATACAGGACTCGTTTTTACTGTGGATATAGATTATTTTGTACCCGTTTCCTCCAGCATCTTCACAAGGTCCTTTGCTGTTGTTCTGGGATTGATTTGCACTTTTCGCACCAAAGTACGTTCATCTCTAGGAGACAGAACGCGTCTCCTTCCTGAGCTGTATTACGGCTGCGTGGTCCCATGGTGTTTATACTTGCGTACTTTGGTTGTACAGATGAACGTGGTACCTTCAGGCATTTGGAAATTGCTCCCAAGGATGAACCAGACTTGTGGAGGTCTACAATTTTTTTTCTGAGGTCTTGGCTGATTTCTTTTGATTTTCCCATGATGTCAAGCGAAGAGGCACTGAGTTTGAAGGTAGGCCTTGAAATACATCCACAGGTACACCTCCAATTGACTCAAATGATGTCAATTAGCCTATCAGAAGCTTCTAAAGCCATGACATCATTTTCTGGAATTTTCCAAGCTGTTTAAAGGCACAGTGAACTTAATGTATGTAAACTTCTGACCCACTAGAATTGTGATTCAGTGAATTATAACTGAAATAATCTGTCTGTAAACAATTACTTGTGTCACGCACAAAGTAGATGTCCTAACCGACTTGCCAAAACTATAGTTTATTAACAAGAAATTTGTGGAGTGGTTGAAAAACGAGTTTTAATGACTCCAACCTAACTGTATGTAAACTTCAGACTTCAACTGTATGTTTTCTTTCAAATACTTTCATTGTGCTTGACTGAGTTTTCATGGCACCATGGAACCAATGGAATAGCCTAAAAAGTGCAAACTTGCCAATCTGGCACTCCAGGCAGACTCAATCAAATGCTCAAAGAATTTTGGAAGAAAACAAATACTGTTTGAACCCATGTCTGCAATACACTCAGTTCTTAGGGCTTTCCTATGGTTCCCAGGGTTCGGGGGCTCAGTCTTACCGGCTTTGACCAGGTCGACCAGCAGAGTGGCCCACTCCTTCCTGAACTGGTTAGCTCCGGTCAAGCTACCGTCACCCCCAATCACACACAGGTTGGTGATGCCCAGCTTGACCAGGTTCAGGGCAGCCTTCATGCGGCCCTCCCTGGCTCTGAAGTCCATGCAGCGGGCACTGCCGATGACCGTGCCACCCTGGTAGAGAGAGACTCATAGAATTACAATAAATAATGGACAAAGTTGTGGACTGCAATTTGGTGGAGCCTGTTAAAAATCATTGAAGACCCAGATGGCCGAAACAACAGTGTTTTTTAAACTTTTCTAAACGTGAAACGTGATCTTTAGTGATGCATGTGAATCTTGCATCTCATCTGCAGCTCAACTCTAGGTCGGTTTGAGCACTGAGAATATGTCAGGCTGTCATTAAAGAGAGGCAGCTCTGTAATCACACCCTGCTGGGATCTTTCCATGGTGTCTGGTCACATCCAAACTCAACTTAAAACACCCTGTGTACGTGGATGTCAGCTTGTATTACTGGAGCCGGCCCCTGCTCTCCCTTAGTTACAGTAGACATCATCTATCCATCTATGAACACTTTTGGTTGTGTGTTTGTATCCGTCTCTAATATTAAAATACACCAGTACTCTTGGTTTCTTGCCATTCATTTACTGTAATACCCTCTCTAGACAATGACAGCTTATGACAGTTGTGTACTGTATTGGCATCAGTGCTTGTGAGTGTGTGATAACAGGACTCACCAGTTGCAGCATCATGGACACACTCTCCCAGGTGGCCAGTTTGATGTTGTCTCCTCCATCCACCAGACCCTGGTAACCCTGCACACATCATGCACACAAATACAAACTCCATTATCTTCTGAAATGGGAAACACCATGCTACTGCAGCCACACATCTTCTCTCTCAATGTGGGTTGTGATAGAATCCATTTTTGGGGGTATTTCTTAAAACTTCAGTCAGATAAATCACAATGGTAATCGGGATAGAATGGATAGTAGAGGACTCTATGGGTGATCAGCAATGACAGGCAACACATTATCAAGTGAATAAACTTGGATAACAGAACTGTGATTCTATCATTCTACTGTATGACTTTACCTCATGAACAAAGTAGACCTTGGCTCCGGTGTAGATACCAACTCTGACTGTGGCCCTCACGGCCGCGTTCATACCTGATAGTCACAGATAGACAGACAAACATGGGTTTACAGGATTGACTGAAGGCTTATACATGCTTATAACAAGTTATAAAGTCTTACACCTGCAGGCTTTCAGTAAAGTGCAATGCACAATAACGAGCAGCTTGTCAAAGCCAAACTGTGACATACAAAGGGCCACATCTCACAGTGGCAGTACAGTAGTTAAGGCGTAAAACAACCCCTTTAACGAATACTAACATTAAGACTAAATCAAGTTTACATTTGAATTTCAGCATTGTCATCAAACACATTAATATGACTTTTATAGCCCATAAGTGGCTTGATACCCATATATCGATGCTTTATACACATATATTTTATGTATATCAAGCATTGACATATGGGTATCAAGTCCCTTGATATTTCTGTTTTGTGCTCAGAGTATTTTGGATACAACATCCGGCTGACACATCCAAAATGGCTCATGAACTTATTTTCAGAATTGGAATAGAGAGGTGTCATGTCTGTAAACATATCTGTAGACTGTACTCTATCTTCTCTCCATGTTCAGAACACTAAAGGCCAAGATGTGTGGGTGCGTGTTGTGATTGGTTGGTTGGTAGACAAGCATGGTACGGGACCGTCTCTTGTTACAGTAGAGCAGCTGAGAGAAGAGCGTGGCCATAGCCTCCATACCATGACGTTCCACAAAAAAAGGTCAGAGGGTCTAAAATTAACACCAAATTAGAGGGGGAGACGGACGGGGAATAGGCAGGAGATAACAGCGGGTTAGAGAAAAGGTTATGGGACACATTTGGAATCATCTATCTAGCAATGTTTTTAATTTTTAAATTGATTTAACCTTTATTTAACTAGGCAAGTCAGTTAAAGAACAAATTCTTATTTACAATGATACAACATCAGTCATAATATATATTGTTTTATAGCCACTACACCCTATACCTAGCCACACTGGCAATGTCTCTTGCAACAACTTAGTAGAGATCTGTCCAAATAAATACAATGTAATGATATTTACTGGTGGGCCAGCTAAGGTATTCTGTGAATTTAAAGTATAAACACAGTCAGCACTACTGAAATGTAGTTATATGACATTGCCAGTAAACTACAGTCTCACTTTACTCTACTTTTTTTTGTCTCTCAACAATCATGGAGTAGTACAGCAATTTGAAGCATAAGTTATGCAACTTCAAGATAAGAAGTATACTCTGCTAGGAAAAGATGCAGGACAACAATGTTTGTGTAGATATTGCCAATTTCAGATCCTGGTCAAGTTGGGTAGTTAAGTTATGTATCGGGTGTCAGCTTAAAAGGTCCCGGGGCTCTAAGGGTACAGGAAAGCTATCACGCTGTACTCATCACGTCGTCCTCACTGCCCTGCCCACCACAGTAAAGTTAAAACCTAAAAGCTAAAGACATTCATCAACTCCTGACACCTGGCCTCTGGGACTAAGTGACCATGAAGACACATACTTCCAGAATCTAACTGGCATAACTGATCGCTCAGTCGCCCAACACTTCTTTGGCTGCTTTTAGCTTGCTTTGGATGTTCTTCAGAGATAACTCCAGCCCTAACTCCAGCCCTAACTCAATAATTCAACTCGGGGTGTTGAGTTAATATAAACTGGGATGATTTGATATCACCTACAGAGCTGGAGGTCCTCACAGTCAAATCCAGACTATTTCAGTACTAACACTGACACACACCACACACAAAAACCTACACACACAGTTACAGGTACACAAACAGTTACAGGCACACACACACACTGCCTCTCTGACGTCACCAACACTTCTTACCTTGGGCATCACCACCAGACGTCAGCACGGCTATAGACCGGCCGATGCCCATCTTGGTTGGATCCATGCTTGTATGTGACATGGTGTCCACAGGGCTCCACACCAACTAGGTGGTGGCACTAAGGAAGGAAAGAAAAAGGATAGATTGGCTGCTACCCTGTTTCTCAAGAGAGAATGGTAAGGCCACTGGCTTTATAAGGACACTGCCCCATAGCCCTGCCCCGAATCACTCACACACACACACACACACACACACACACACTTGTATAACTGACCTTGTGGGGACACACAATTCAGTCCCATCAAAATCATATTTTCCCTCACCCCTAACCTATTCCTAACCCTAGCTCCTAACCCTAATTCTAACCTTAACCCTCTAGAAATAACATTTGACCTTGCGGGGACTAAAAATGTCTCCAGTTGGTCAATTTTTGTTTGTTTACTATTCTGGTCCCCACAAGTATAGTTAAACACATCCGCACACACACCTCATGACTGAACTAAATATACATCACAGTGACTGTCACCTCCTAGAGGGCACAGTAACAGAACATATGATAGAATGTAGGCTACATTTAAACATGCTTGAGGGATTAAAATGTGAACATTTAAAACTGTAATAAATTATAATACATTATAATCATATAATTTATCTCTGAGACCAGAGACCTTGAACGGCCCCTGTGTTCCAAAGAAATAACAAATGCGACTCTACCCACATCAGGATACTGCTAGTAGACTGCATGTCTGTTATGTTTTGGTACACCCAGCACAGATGATATGAGAGAACCATGATAACATAGAAACTGTAAGTCACCATTAGGTCAAAATTGACATTGATATGCGTAAGACTGGTCCCAAAGTAAGGACAAAGGCCATAGCCTTAGAGTTGGTAAGACACACAAACAGATCTGGGACCAGGCTAGGTAAGCCCACCTACATGAATGTGGCAATCAAAAGACACTGGCCACAGATAGAGATGACCCAGCACACTATCTCTACTGTACATCTCTCTGTTTCAGCAACAGACAGGGTACATTTCAGATAACCAGCAGTAGAAGAATGCTTACGTGATCATCATGTATTCCTCACCCAGTATGTGTTACATATACTATAGTCTTGCTGGTCTCCACCACCCCCAGTCTCAGAGATACAGTGGCTGTGGGAAGAGATTACTTGCTTCCTGAAAACACTGTCTTTAAAGTAACTGTCCAGTGTTTCCAGATTTCTGTTAAATATGACCTATAATTTATTACAATATGCATGAAATTGTTTTCCTTCCAAAAATGTTTTAATTAAGTATGTTTAAAAGCAGCTTTTATGTGTTGGAATGGTGTGGGCGTACCCCAACGACATAATGGGTATACCAGTCATTAAAAATATTCATGCGAGTAGACCTGTAACAATGAACGTAGCCTTAAGATGCTTTTTGGAAACCGGTCCCAGTTTGACATACAAGTTTAAAACATTTTATTTATTTTTTTAGCTTTTTCTCTCCAATTTATGCTTTGGCCACAAATACAAGTATAGGACGAGTCAACAACATTATGAGTATGAGTTAACATAATATACACTTTTAAGTGAGATTTTCACTAGACAGATACTTTAACTTTAGTATGGCCCAGTAGAAATTCAGGGAATGTTAAGTTATTTGTCAATCACCCGTAGACACACATAAATTGTAATCTGTCATGAGGTTGTGGGGCAGAAAAATTCAGATGAAGACACACGAAATCTTTTAACATGCCAAGCGGTACAGTAGCCAAAGCCAATGGTATGAGCTACAGGTCGCGTACAACATTGCAGTCGCACACTAAATCTCCCAAATACTTTTGTTGTGTTTTACATGTTACTAACTGAATCAATATGACATGACTGCAATGTAGACTGCAACGTAGATGACGTACCATTAAATAATTGGTAAACGTGTGTACCGTGACTATTTTTCAGATGTCTGGTGTGTGATGTCTGGAACGCGACCAGTCTTGCTCTTCTTCAGAAGTGGTAGCACAGGCCAGAGTATTTATTCATCTGTTATGCGGTATAGCCCAGTTAAAGGGACTGTCTTGAGGAACAACATACTCCCCCGCTAAAGGCTTCAGATTCCAGATGGCATTTCATACACAGCGCTAGAAAGAGTCAGTTGACACAGAGAGCTGGATTCAATTCAGGTTATAGCTCGATTGAAATGTAGAGGCAATGATCCCGCCTTCGTGGACTGCATTCACGGTAAACGCAGCGTCGGCTCAATCTGAAATTACCTTTACATTTTAACGCGGATCTTCTTGGTCATCATTGTAAATAAGACTGGTTAAATAAAAATGAAGAGACACTAGTCTGGCTCTTGCGAGATTGCTGTAGTTGACACTGTGCATTAGAACCTAAAAAGCTCTATTACAGTAAGTATAGTTTCCAACGAGCTTTACGACCATGTCATAATAAAACTCACAAAACATGCATCTTACGACAGTTTTACACATACTGAAATCTACACAATCTGATTTTGGCCTCATTTGTTTAGTGTTTAACATGAAACAATGCTGACATCGATATTGACTCAGATTTATGAAAAATTACTAAATCAATTAAATCTACATATTGCCCTTATCATTTCCAGAAGATCATTTAATTTAAATATTTGTAACATTGATCAAGCCACAGATTCCCAACAGTGTCCAAATGGGTTCAGTAGTCTAGAAAATATCAACATTGATTTGACAATTCATTTTCTGTGTTTGATTCAAATGAAACACTTTTAATGTCACATTCTTGGATACTGTAAATACTGGCAAAAATAAAATGATTTATTTAACTTTGGCAGCGATTACAGCCTTGAGTCTTCTTGGGTATAATGCTACAAGCTTGGCACACCTGTATTTGGGGAGTTTCTCCCATTCTTATCTGCAGATCCTCTCAAACTCTGTCAGGTTGGATGGGGAGCATTGCTGCACAGCTATTTTCAGGTCTCTCCAGAAATGTTATATCAGGTTCAAGTCCGTGCTCTGGCTGGGCCATTTAAGGACATTCAGAGACTTGTCCCGAAGCCACTCCTGTGTTGTCTGGGCTGTGTGCTTAGGGTCGTATTCCTGTTGGAAGGTGAACCTCTGCCCCAGTTTGGAGGCCCTGAGCACTGTGGAGCAGGTTATCATCAAGGACCTCTCTCTACTTTGCTCTGTTCATCTTTGCCTCGATCCTGACTAGTCTCCCAGGTCCTGCCGCTGAAAAACATCCCCACAGCATGATGCTGCCACCACCATGCTTCACTGTAGGGATGGTGCCATGTTTCCTCCAGACGTGACGCTTGGCATTCAGGCCAGAGTTCAATTTTGGTTTCATCAGACCAGAGAATCTTGTTTCTCGTGGTCAGAGCCTTTTACTGAGGGGTGGCATCCATCTTGCCACTGTACCATAAAAGCCTGACTGGTGGAGTGCTGCAGAGATGGTTGTCCTTCTGGAAGGTTCTCCCATCTCCACAGAGGAACTGTCAGAGTAACCATCGGGTTCTTGGTCACCTCCCTGACTGCTCAATTTGGCCGGGCAGCCAGCTCTAGGAAGAATCTTGGTGATTCCAAACTTCTTCCATTTAAGAATGATGGAGGCCACTGTGTTCTTTGGGACCTTCAATGCTGCATAACATTTTTAGTACCCTTCCTCAGACCTCTGCCTCGTCACAATGCTGTCTCGGAGCTCTACGGACAATTCCTTCAACCTCATGGTTTGGTTTTTGCTCTGACATGCACTGTCAACTGTGGGACCTTATATAAACAGGTGTGTGCCTTTCCAAATCATGTACAATCAATTGAATTTACCACAGGTGAACTCTAATCAAGTTGTAGAAACATCTCAAGGATGATCAATGGAAACAGGATGCACCTGAGCTCCATTTCAAGTCTCATAGCAATGGGGCTGAATACTTATGTAAATAAAAGGTAGCGATTTTTATTTGTAATACATTTTCAAAAAAACAGTTTTTGCTTTGTCATTATGGGGTATTGTGTGTAGATTGATGAGAAAAAAAAAATATTGTATCAATTTTAGAATAAGGCTGTAACGTAACAAAATGTGGGAAAAGTCAAGGGGTCTGAATACTATCTGACTGCACTGTAAAAACTTCTGGGCAGGTCATTTTGGCTACCATGGCTATGCCCCCATAGGATGACAATGCCCCCATCCACAGAGCACGAGTGGTCACTGAATGGTTTGTTGAGCCTGTAAACCATACGCCATCTCAGTCATCAGATCTCACCACAATTGAAAACTTACAGGAGCTTCTGGAGTGGCATCTGAGACTGCGTTTTCCACCAGCATCAAAAACAAAATACTAAATGACAGAACTTCTCGTGGAAGAATGGTGTTGCAACCTTCTAACAGAGTTCCAGACACTTGTAGAATCTACAGTATGCCAATGTACACATTATGTTGGTGTTTCCTTTATTTTGGCAGTTACCTGTACATACATACACTCCTTCAAGTCTTTGCTTAACAATCCGTCATTTTTACAGTGTCTTACCAGTAAACTAGACCAGACAAAAAAAAGAAGAGAAACATTCTCAGTGCAACAGCCATCATCTCTCCTGTAGAGGAGAGGAGCAGGGGGAGGAAAGAGCAGACGAGGGGTCCAAGATGATTGACCGAAAACTCTGAAGGGGAGAAAGAAAAGGAAGAACAGGAAAAGAGTTTCAACTTACTTTTAACTATCACAAAATGATCAATGATGCTCTTCTGATTATTGGACAATGAACATAAATCCTCATCAATAGGTAGGAAAGTCTCACGATGCCATCCTACCAAGTCTTGTTCATCACTCGACTACTGGGAGGAATCTTCGAAACCGATGCTATAGATGGGCTAAATGCCTGTAGGACTAATATGTAAATTAAACGATGATACCAAACTCACAGTGTAGTCCTGCAGATACAGGGCTGCTGCCACAGGGTTTCCACAGCGGGTCTGCACAGGCCAGGAGGAGGTGGCAATGGAGGAGCAGGGAGGGGCTGGGGAGGTGGTGGTGTAGGTAGCCACCTCCTCATCCAGACGTAGCTCCTGCAGAGGGGGGAGGCGCAGGCGGAGCAAGGCTGCAGCAGAACTCAGAGCACCGCTCTTTGGGATAATGATACTACCTGCAACGACACAGGTTACTGGTTAGACATTCAGAGCACCGAGGTCAGTCAATCAAATGTATTTATTAAGCACTTTTTGCATCAATGGGATAAGAACCATCAAATGTTGATCTATCAATGGATCCTGCCTAATCTACTGAGTCAGCCCAGCTACAAGTAGTATCAAAAGGTAAATTGTCTCAGCAGTCCTACCTCTGGGATGACTCAGGGGGACAAAGGCTGAGGGTTTGGCTAGCCTGGTCAAGCCTGATGCTATGGCTGCAGTAGCAACCCTGGATAGAGTTTCTGGTCCAGACGAGGGTCTGACTGGATGGAGCAGGAGCTCGAGGACAGTCCCCTGTGCTGAAGCTCTGGCCTCAGGCCAACACTTCTCCAGTGGCCCACTTCTCTCCAAGGGCCCACCTCGCTCCAGAAATCCAGCCACAGGGCTCTCCTGTTCTTGTGCTGGAGCTGCTCTGAGCAGCTTCTTCCCTGTTGAGAAGAAAATTACAGATTCCCTGTGTGGGGCTTGAAAGAAGGTCTGAGGTCCTCTTCCCTTGTTATTTTGCTCTTCCTCCTCCTCCTGGTCCTTGTCTGCTCGGGTCTCAGCAGGGTCTTCGACCAGCTCCCTGTTGTCTATCCGATCTTCATCCTCTTGGTCCGTCTCCATGAATAATCTCTGAACAACCTCCTGCCACAAACACGCACTCAATGACTTAACTGACTCAACACTATGAAATAGACGTTAGCAACCTAATTCAGTCATGTGGTGTAGGATATATATATTCCATTAGTAAGCCTTCATCCTCACCTCCTTGTGTGTCTCCAGATCTCGGTTGTGGCCCTGGAGGCCCCAGAGTCTAGGAGAGCATGCGTAGGGGGTCCGGTGCGCAGACAGGTGCCTCCCCTGAAAGAAGATGGCTCAGTGACTTAGAGCATCTATGGTGCTGGCAATATTAGGGTTGTCAGTTTGATTCCACCATGGGCAACATATGCTGAGAAGATGCCACTTTACTGTTGTCAGTTCAAAATCAAAAAAAAAACTCTACATACAGACCATGGACATATGAGTGAAAGTGTGCTGTAACATACTTACCATGGACATGGGCTGATGCCTGGTGTCAGGGACCCGCTGGGGTGTCCACTTCTGGCCGACTGGCATCACTGACGAGAGGGACAGACAGATAGATCATATTGACAGACGGACAGTGGCAGTGGCAGACTACTTCATAACACAAAGACAGAGCAGAGGGGTATCCTACGAAGCAGGTTTGAGGAGTTAGCAAGGTAACTGTGGTCAACTCAGAGTTCAAATCAGGATTAAACAAATAAATAAAATAATAGGTCATACGAAAGTGGCTAACGTTTTAGCCAGGTACATGTCTATGGAAACGAATCCTTCAGAGCTAACCTGCTCTGGGGCTGGCTAACTAATTCTACTTACCCTGAATGAGATGACAAACACAAATTGAAGACCAATCAGATTCACTCCCTGTTGCAAAGATTGAGTCATCATCCCCTTCTTCATTTGAGGAAGATGAATTATTCAATATTTTATTACTCAAATGTGTTTTTGTGTGCAAAAAAAAATGTTAAAATATATCACATTACACATAACAGAATCCATTTAAAAACTTCACGCAATGTAATACAAATATCGATAGGAGTGGGGGGGGGAAAAAGATGCTTGTGCATTGATAAGCACCCCCAAAGACAGCATTAACGATAAGTAATACAATGAAGATGGCACAAGAACAATTCTATTTCACACCATAGCCTGCTGAATTTGCATGATACATTTTCTTTTCTTTTGAGTTCGGCACAAATTAAAATGTGACACTGACTCGCCCATGGATTGACGTTTCAGCATTGCCTCAAAGAGTTTGGCGTTCGACTAGCCACGTGCGACGTCGACTAGCCACGTGCACGAGCAATTACAAGCCTGCGAGAGTCAGCGGCAGCCTGAGCTGGAATGTGAAACGAACTGAAGCTGGTTAGCTTTAGAAAACCCTCAGTAGATCTGACTGGCTTTATAGGATACCCCTCAGAGGACCACCAACTCTAGCAGGCTTGTAACTTAAGTCATATAAAAGTTTTACTGTGCGTGAAGATTCAAATGCATTCTGTCATTACTAAATGTGATAGGTATTTTAACATTTTACACACACAAAAAAGAGAATACTCAAAGCAGTCGTCTTCCTTAAATGAAGGGGATAATGAAGCAATCTTTGAGATAGGGAGGGAATCGGATTTCATTGGTCCTCAACTCACAGCTCACATTTCATTCAGGATAAAAGTAGTTAGCCTGCCCTGGTGCAAGTTAATTCTTAAGGATTCGTTTCCATAGAAATGTACCTGGCTAAAAGGTGAGCCACTTTGATGGTACCAGTTGACCAAAGATACCTCTCTAACTCCTCAAACCAGGTATGTAGTATTGGGCTCAGATCAAGTTATAAGATAGACAGAACATTTACATTTTTTCTCATTTAGCATACGTTCTTATCCAGAGCGACTTACAATTTGGTGCGTTCCTCTTAAGATAGCTGGGTAAGACAACCACATATTACAGTCGTAGCAAATACATTTTTCCCTCAAGGCCCCTGACCCCTGAGTAATACAGACCCAAGAGGAGAGGGGCAAACCGGTGAATATCTGGCGATAGAAACGGTAGCATATACAGTGCATTCGGGAAGTATTCAGACCCCTTCACTTTTTCCACGTTTTATTACTTTACAGCCTTATTCTAAAATTGATAAAACAGTTTTCCTTATCAATACCCCATAATGACAAAGCAAAACAGTTTGTAGAAAACTAAAGTATTTAGACCATTTACTCAGTGCTTTGTTGAAGCACCTTTGCCAGCGATTACAGTCTTGTGTATGCCGCTTACAGGCTTGGCACACCTGTATTTGGGGAGTTTCTCCAATTCTTCTCTGCAGATCATCTCATACTCTGTTAGGTTGTATGGGGAGCGATGCTGCACAGCTATTTAAGTCTCCAGAAATGTTTGATCGGGTGCAAGTCCGGGCTCTGGCTGGGCCACTCAAGAACATTCAGAGACTTGCCCTGAAGCCACTCCTGCGTTATCTTGGCTGTGTGCTTAGGGTTGTTGTCCTGTTGGAAGGTGAACCTCTGCCCCAGTCTGAAGTCCTGAGCACTCTGGAGCAGGTTTTCATCAAGGATCTCTTTACTTTTCTCTGTTCATCTTTCCCTTGATCCTGACTAGTCTCCCAGTCCCTGCCACTGAAAAACATCCCCACAGCATGATGTTGCCACCACCATGCTTCACAGTGGGGATGGTGCCAGGTTTCCGCCGAACGTGACGTTCAGCATTCAGACCAAAGATAATATTTTTTCTCATGGTCAGAGTCCTTTAGGAGCCTTTTGGCAAACTCCAAGGAGGCTGTCATGTGCCTTTTACTGAGGAGTGGCTTCCGTCTGGCCACTCTACCATAAAGGCCTGACTGGTGGAGTGCTGCAGAGATGGTTGTTCTTCTGAAAGGTTCTCCCATCTCCACAGAGGAAATCGGGAGCTCTGTCAGAGTGACCATAAATGGTTCCATTTAAGAATAATGGAGGCCACTGTGTTCTTGGGGACCTTCTTCAATGCTGCAGAAAATGTTTTGGTACCCTTCCCAGATCTGTGCCTCGACACAATCCTGTCTCGGAGCTCTACGGACAATTCCTTCGACCTCATGGCTTGGTTTTTGCTCTGACATGCACTGTTGACTGTGGGACCTTACATAGACAGGTGTGTGCTTTTCCAAATAATTTCCAGTCATTTGAATTTACCACAGGTGGACTCCAATCAAATTGTAGAAACATCTCAAAAATGATCAATGGAAACAGGATGCACATGTGCTCAATTTCAAGTCTCAGAGGAAAGGGTCTGAATACTTATGTAAATAAGACATCTGTTTTTTATTTAATACATTTGCAAAAATGTATAAATCGTTTTTGCTTTGTCATTACGGGATATTGTGTGTAGATTGATGAGGAAAAGGCTGTAACGTAACAAAATGTGGAAAAGGTCTGAATGCTTTCCCAATGCACTGTAACTATACTGAACAAAAATATAAAACGCAACAGGTAGTGTTGGTCCCATTTTTCATGAGCTGAAATAAAAGATCCCAGAAATGTTCCATATGCACAAAAAGCATCTTTATCTCAAATTCTGTGCACAAAATTGTTTACATCCCTGTTAGCGAGCATTTCTCATTTGCCAAGATAATCCATCCACCTGACAGGCGTGGCATATCAAGAAGCTGATTAAACAGCAAGATCATTACACAGGTGAACCTTGTCCTGGAGACAATAAAAGGCCGCTCTAAAATGTGCCACAGATGTCTCTAGTTGAGGGAGCGTGCAATTGGCATGCTGACTACAGGAATGTCCAACAGAGCTGTTGCCAGAGAACTTAACCAAAAGACGCCTCCGACGTCATTTTTAAGAATTTGGCAGTACATCCAACTAAGCGGGTGGGCCTATGCCCTCCCAGGCCCACCCATGGCTGCACCCCAACCCAGTCATGTGAAATCCATAGATTAGGGCCTACTGAATTTATTTCAATTGACCGATTTCCTTCTATGAACTGTAACTGAGTAAAATCTTTGAAATTGTTAAATGTTGCGTTTATATTTTTGTTCAGTATAACTTACCCAGAGGTCCTCCAGATGCTTCAGTGCAACTCTTTGTGACAGGTACTCTCTGAGCCTGGAAAGGTAAAGCACCACAGTGAATATTCTGTTTATATTCCTAAAGCCTCTCTATACTCATCAGTAAACTGTGGCTGCCTGTTTCATGCAGCACTAAGGAGACATGACATGAGAAAAAGGGACATGAGGCAGTACTACGGCAATGACTTTTAAATCTTAATTGAAATGCATATAAAGTTGTTTTCACCCTGGCTGGAGCGGCTTTATATGCATCATCAAATCATACATTTTAATAAATAAATGTATCGGTCCAAACATTAACTCACAGTGTAGATAGAGGTTCCCCTGCCAGAGGGGCAGACAGAGGTGCGTTGTGGTGTGGCCCCCAGCATTCCCCCAGCCATCACCCCTTCATTCTGCAGGATGCTGCTCAGGGCCGTGGGGTCTGGGGTGAACGGGACACTCCGTCCTGGACCTGGAACAAAAGCACATACAAGGTTACAAACTTTTTTTCATTTTTTTTTTAGCACTGGTTGAAGCTAGAAAGCTTCTTTACAATTAATATTTTTGCATCATGATAATGAAGCAGTAGTAAGCTATTGCAGGCATTTCTAAGCTTTGTTCTTCAAAACGTGCTCAAAGATGGAACAATTCCAAGTAGTACTACCACGGACCTGCCGAGGCTGCAGTCTTCTGGTGACTCTTCATGACGGACACTCTCTGGGGCTGCAAAGGGTAGGTGACCCCTTCATTCTGAAGGATGCTGTTGAGGGCTGAAGGCTCAGGGGAGAACTGAACAGATCTTACGGGACCTATAAACAATTCAAGCACATACAAGGTTACAGACTTGCTAGCCTATCCTAGGCCCTTAGATTGAGCTGGAGTAGGAGTTTGAATAGGCTGGCTAATCAAACAGCTCAGTGCAAATTCTGTTTTTAAAGGGGTGCTACATGCAACATTTCCACACGGAAATAGCCTTCAATGTCAATGCTAAACATAGCAAAAAAAGACACGTCCTCTCACTGTCAACTTGCGTTTATTTTCAGCAAAGTTAACATGTGTAAATATTTGTATGAACATAAGATTCTACAACTGAGACAAACTGAACAAGTTCCACAGACATGTGACAAACAGAAATTGAATAATGTGCCCCTGAACAAAGGGGGGGGGGGTCAAAATCAAAACCAACAGTCAGTATCTGGTGTGGCCACCTGCTGCATTAAGTACTGCAGTGCATTTCCTCCTCATGGACGGCACCATATTTGCCTGTTCTTGCTGTGAGATGTTACCCTACTCTTCCACCAAGGCACCTGCAAGTTCCCAGACATTTCTGGGGGGAATGGCCCTAGCCCTCACCCTCCGATCCAACAGGTCACAGACAATTTTTGCCAGTCCTGTCTGATCCAGCAATGATGGGTTTGTGCCCATAGGCGACGCTGTTGAGGTTGAGGTCTGGTGGGGACCTGCATTACAACAGGCCTACAAGCCCTCAGTCCAGCCTCTCTCAGCCTATTGCGGACAGTCTGAGCACTGATAGAGGGATTATGTGTTCCTGGTGTAACTCGTGCAGTTGTTGTTGCCATCCTGTACCTGTCCCGCAGGTGTGATGTTCGGATGTACCGATCCTGTGCAGGTGTTGTTACATGTGGTCTGCCACTGCGAGGACGATCAGCTGTCCATCCTGTCTCCCTGTAGCGCTGTCTTAGGCGTCTCACAGTACAGACATTGCAATTTATTGCCCTGGCCACATTTGTAGTCCTCATGCCTCCTTGCAGCATGCAAGTGTTTTTCATAGTCAGTAGAATTGCCTCTTTAGTGTCCTAAGTTTTCATAACTGTGACCTTAATTGCCTACCGTCTGTAAGCTGTTTGTGTCTTAACGACCGTTCCACAGGTGCATGTTCATGAATTGTTTATGGTTCATTGAACAAGCATGGGAAACAGTGTTTAATCCCTTTACAATGAAGATCTGTGAAGTTATTTGGATTTTTACGAATTATCTTTTGAAAGACAGGGTCCTGAAAAAGGGACTTTTTTTTGTTGTTGCTGAGTTTATATCAGCAGTACATAGACCATTATATGCAGCTAGGAAATGTCCAGTACTACTACCACTGACCTGCAGAGGGTGCAGTCTTCTGTTGACTCTTCATGATGGACACTCTCTGGGGCTGCAGAGGAAAGATCACTTCAAGTTAGTTCACAGACTGATATTGGACACACAAACTCAGAAAGATCATCAGTCAATAAGTACTCTGCAGATCTGGGTTCACTTCAATTGGTATTTGTTTTCTTTCAAATATGTTGAGTGTTTGATTACTATGGCTATTCTATTGGTTCCATTGCGCCAGGCAACAATCTAATAGAAAGAAAATAAGTTTATGCCAGATAGTAAATGCCGGAACAGCCTTTGTGCAAACAAACTTCCAGAAGTAATCAAGGAACTCTCATGTAGTGGAAAAATAAGCCTAATGTATGGTAAGAATAAAACCCACCGATGCCTTGCAGCTACAACAGCCTTCATCATGGTGACAAAGAATAGTGGTGGACAAACTGTTGTATATCCCAACTCTCACAGGAAGTGACTCAATTCATTACCATATGTAGTTGATAAAGCAAAAAATATATAAAAAAATGGAGGATAAAAAACATTCAAGATAAAGATAAACATGGCATAAAGGAGAATTGAACACCACAAAAGAAATGCAATATCATAAAAGGAAAATAAACTGTGTACACGAGCTCTTGCTACTAAACTTAAGTAAGATTGGAAAACAAAAATGTATAAACCACATATCTCTTACAGGAAGGGAGAATAATACAGTGGCTTGCGAAAAGTATTGACCTCCTTGGCATTTTTTCCTATTTTGTCTCCTTACAACCTGGAATCAAAATAAATTTTTGGGGAGTTTGTATCATTTGATTTACACAACATGCCTACCGCTTTGAAGATGAAGAAAATATTATTTTCTTGTGAAACAAACAAAACAAAAAAACAGAACTTGAGCGTGCATAACTATTCACCCCTGAAGTCAATACTTTGTAGAGCCACCTTTTCCAGCAATTACAGCTGCAAGTCTCTTGGGGTATGTCTCTATAAGCTTGGCACATCTAGCCACTGGAATTTTTGCCCATTCTTAAAGACAAAACTGCTTCAGCTCCTTCAAGTTGGATGGGTTCCACTGGTGTACAGCAATCTTTAAGTCATACCACAGATTCTCATTTTGATTGAGGTCTGGGCTTTGACTAGGCCATTCCAAGACATTTAAATGTTTCCCCTTAAACCACTCGAGTGTTGCTTTAGCAGTATGCTTAGGATCATTGTCCTGCTGGAAGGTGAACCTTCGTCCCAGTCTCAAATCTCTGGAAGACAAACAGGTTTCCCTCAAGGATTGCCATGTATTTAGTGCCCTCTATCATTCCTTCAATTCTGACCAGTTTCCCAGTCCCTGCCGATGAAAATTATCCCCTCAGCATGATGCTGCCACCACGCTTCACTGTGGGGATGGTATTCTCGGGGTGATGACGTGTTGGGTTTGTGCCGGACATAGCGTTTTCCTTGATGGCCAAAAAGCTCAATTTTAGTCTCATCTGACCAGAGTACCTTCTTCCATATGTTTGGGGAGTCTCCCACATGCCTTTTGGCAAACACTAAATGTTGACTTATTTTTTTTTCTTTAAGCAATGGCTTTTTTCTGGCCACTCTTCCGTAAAGCCCAGCTCTGTGGAGTGTACGGCTTAAAGTGGTCCTATGGACAGATACTCCAATCTCCGCTGTGGAGCTTTGCAGCTCCTTCAGGGTTATCCTTGGTCTCTTTGTTGACTCTGATTAATGCCCTCCATGCCTGGTCTGTTTGTTTTAGTGGGCGGCCCACTCTTGGCAGGTTTGTTGTGGTGCCATATTCTTTCCATTTTTTAATAATGGATTTAATGGTGCTCTGTGGGATGTTCACAGTTTCAGATTTTTTGATATAACCCAACCCTGATCTGTACTTCTCCACAACTTTGTCCCTGACCTTTTTGGAGAGCTCCTTGGTCTTCATGGTGCCGCTTGCTTGGTGGTGCCCCTTGCTTAGTGGTGTTGCAGACTCTGGGGCCTTTTAGAACAAGCGTATATATACTGAGATCATGTGACAGATCATGTGACACTTAAATAAAGTCCACCTGTGTGCAATCTAACTAATTATGTGACTTCTGAAGGTAATTGGTTGCACCAGATCCTATTTAGGGGCTTCATAGCAAAGGGGGTGAATGCATATGCACGCACCACTTTTCCGTTTTAAATTTTTTAGAATTTTTTGTAATGTTTAGCCATAGGATACTTGTCGTTAGCAGTCCTTATAGCATAGGCATGCTCAGACACCCTGTCCTTGAGCCTTCTCTTAGTATGTCCTATGTAAAAGCACCCACGTGGCCACTCCAGCCTGTACACCACATAGGTAGTGTTGCAGTTGACAAATTATTTTACTTTATAGGTTCCAGGTCCACAAGTGTCCCTGAATGTATTTGTTTTTACAATGTGATGGCAGTGAATGTAGTTACCACATGGGAAGTTCCCTCTGGGGTTGGGAAGCCAACTTGGCTTAGTTACTGGCGTGAGGTCGCTGTGCACCAACTTATCCTTGAGGGTAGGGGCCCTTCTGCAAGAGAATGCTGGGGGTTCAGTGAACACGTCACACAGAGTAGGATCACTTTCAGTTATGCTCCAATTGCGTTTGATGATGTCCCTGGCTGCCTCCTGGCTGTGGCGGGTCACAAAATAGATTGTTTTGGGGTTGAGGTCTGAGTGTGTTTGAGAAAACTTTCTCTTTCCAGAGAGCCTTTGAAATTGTCCGAAGGGAGTGTTCTTAGACTAGCGGGGTGAAAACTTACCCTCCCCAAGGATAGTATTGTGGTCCATACTTTTCCTGCAAATGGTGGTGTGGAGTGAGATTTTAAGATCCAAAAAGTTAGTTTCCGTTTGACTGTATTCTAAACTCTGTCAATTCCCTCAATGAGAATTGAGAAACTAAGTTGGTGTGCAGCAAACTCATCCCAGTAACTAAACCAAGTTGGCTCCCCAAGCCTAGAGGCAACTTCCCACGTGGTAACTACAATCACATTGTAAAAAAAAAAAATACATTCAGGGAGACTTGTGGACCTGGAACCTAAAGTTCAATCATTTGTCAACTGCAACACTACCTATGTGGTGTACAAGCTGGAGTGGCCACGTGGGTGCTTTTACATAGGACATACTAAGAGAAGGCTCAAGGACAGGGTGTCTGAACATGCCTATGCTATAAGGACTGCTAACGATAAGTATCCTAAGGCTAAACATTACAGACAGGTAATGGTAGCCCAAACTCTCCCTTTTAGAGTTCCCTTTTATTGTCCCCAGCACAAGGTGCACCTGTGTAATAATCATGCTGTTTAATCAGCTTCTTGAAATGCCACACCTGTCAGTTGGATGGACTATCATGGCAAGGGAGAAATGTTCACTAACAGGGAGGTAAACAAATTTGTGCACAAAATTTGAGAAGGTTTTTGTGCATATGGAAAAATTTTGATTTTGTTGCGTTTATATTTTTGTTCAGTATATAAACCAAAGAAGCGCTCCCCTCCTGTGTCTCTAAATCTAATAGAGTACCAGGTCTGCTGTGTAAAGGAACCATAGGTCAACTCACCATGTTGTTATAGGCTTTTGTAGAGGGACGGCTAGACATAGAAGCCCCAGCAGCATTGACTCCGATATTCTGCAGGATACTACGTAGGGCAAAGGGGTCAGAGGAGAAGGCCTCCACACGCCCTGGAACACACACAAAGGACAATGGAACACAATTTCAAAAACTAAATATAAATCTAAAGATGACGAAAACATAGAAAATCTAGAGACGAGAGAGAGAGAGAGAGAGAGAGAGAGAGAGAGAGAGAGAGAGAGAGAGAGAGAGAGAGAGAGAGAGAGAGAGAACAAACAAACACCATGACACTGCAGCTATATGATGTGCTCTGAACTCACCAGCGGTGCTACTTAGTAACTGGCCAGGCTCGGAAAGATCTTTGATGCTGAGTGTGTCCAAATGGCCCCTGCAGGCTTCCGTACTGAGGGCAGTGGGCTTGGCTGAGGTAGTGGAGGAGTCACTGCTAAATGAGAAAGCAGTGGACGAAAGACCTGAGCCAGGACCAAATGAAATGGGAGGTCTGGAAAGACCAAGCTGTCCCGATCCAGAGCCGTGAAATGGATTGTCTGAAGAAGACTGTGCCTTTGGTTTCTGACGTTGAGACAAAGACATGGAGGTGGCAGCACTGGTAGCCTGGGGCAAATGAGTCTTCCATTCTTCTCCATCGTGATGTGACAAGATGCATGCTAGCCCTGGACCTTCTTTTCTGGCCGCCAAGTGTTGTGCGAGTGTTGGGAGTCGAGCAGCAAGTTCTACTGTTGACTTTGTTCGGGCCTTGTTATGAGTTTGTGGGACGGAACTGGGTAGTTTAGCTGTCGTTGTGGGTCTTGTTTTAGGGCTGGCAGCAGCGCTAAAAGTATTTTCAGGTTGGGTGGTTTGAGCAACCAGCGGCCTCCTCTGGTTCTTGGCCCCCATTCGGTTGGCTCTGGGATGTGTGAAGTTGAAAGGTACAGGCTTGGTGTTCGGCTTCTTCCTCTTTGCTTTACCCTTTAGGAAAAGAGATAAGGACAAAAAATATAAATGACATCCCTTAGCACTGACAGCAATGCTAGTAAGATACACATTCAGGGCCAGTTTCTCAACAAAGTTAGGGCTGTTCCTGGTTAAGAAACACTTTCAATGTTGACTCCCCATCGCACATGCTTTTTAATGCAGAAATTAGGCTTAATATGGGACCAGAATCAGCGATATATTTAATTTGAAGCGATGGGTTTACCATATAAATATAATTGGGTTGTGTATTTAGAATCTATAGTTCTTACCGCTAGAGAGTTCTCCTCCCATCTCTTGTGTGACTGGGTGAAGTCAGAGGGCGTCTGAAGGGGCAGGGATTTAGCAAGCACTGGCAGCCTGCTGATGCCCAGTGGTCTTACAGGGGGCTTAGGGTCTTTGTCTGAGGTTGCTGCTGGGACTTTGTTCTCAGTCCCTCGTTTGGAATGGTGGCCGTGGGGTACAGAGGGGTGTTTGCAAGGGTGGGGTGCAGACGGGTGTTTAGAACCTGGTTTGGGGTCTGCTGTCATTCTGTTGATCTTCATTCTGTTTGGACTGAAGATTGACAGTCAATGTAGACAGACATATATATACTTTCCAGGCAGTGTATACAGTGTGTTTAATTCAGGTTTACGTATCAACAGTACATGATAAACAGTGGCCATGCATCATTAGGGAGTGGCGACCACCAACATAAAGCACAATTGTCTCGTTAGTTGTTCATACTCTGTAGACCTACCTTGAATGGTTGTTCAGGATTTTGTTCCGACTATGCTGACGCAGAATCGGAGAGGAATCCATCTTCGCTCAGTCAGAGAGGTTCAACAGAATTCTGTAAAAAACAAACACTGAACCAAATGTTAGTTAACATAATTCAGCATGCTAGCTAACACAGTTGGCAAGAGCATATGCTTTTTAGAGACGAAAACAGCAAACACATTGCTTAATTGCTTTGCTACAGTTAGCTAGTTAACTTGTTTAATGACTCGCTTAATAGCTGTCTTATAAAGCAAATAACCCACTGAAATATTCGGATCCCTTAGGAAACACCACAAAACTTTGAACAATTTAAACGGTACTGTTACTGCTAGCTTCAAGCGAGCTACTGAGAGTAAGGGCAGCTTGCTCTCTGGGTATCTGACCGTGACAAGAGAGAAAATCTGACTGTACTCACATGCACACTTCAAAATAGGGAATTGTTTACTTGCTTCACAAAATGTTTTCGAACAAAATAATGAATATATCCCAGACTTTCCTCTGTTTTCAACACAAAAGAGGCATGAGAAGAAGACAAGCTCAAAACTTCCTGAACATGCTCCAGTTTGTAAAAAGCAAGTATTTTCATTGGTTAAACCAGAAACGCCATAAGCCAATCGTTGCGCTAGTTTTTTCAACAGCCGTAGTTCCTTTGACCAATCAGCATCAAGCGTGCAAAAACAACTCCATGGAAACGACGCACGATGCTTCACCACGTGATCCAATGAGTCCCTCCCCAAGGCAGCAGCTACTCTTCCTCTTATTCAGCACAAATTAAGGCAGTAGTATACATTATAATAAACATTTTAAACATTCAAATACATTTTACAACAGATTTCACAATACATTAAGTGTGTGCCCACCGGCCACAACTGTGTATGTGTGTGTATAGTGTGCATGTTATGTATGTTTGTATGTATAAAGTGAAATAAAATAAAACAAATAAAAATGTGTGTGTTTGTGCTTGTGTGTGTGACTCTTCACAGTCCTCGCTGTTCCATAAGGTATATTGTCATAAGATTTTTAAATCTGATTTTATTACTTGCGTGAGTTACTTGATGTGGAATAGAGTTCCATGTAGCCATGGCTCTATGTAGTACTGTGCGCCTCCCATAGTCTGTTCTGGACTTGGGGACTGTGAAGGGACCTCTGGTGGCATGTCGTGTGGGGTATGCATAAGTGTACGAGCTGTGTGCTAGTAGTTTAAACAGACAGCTTGGTGCATTCAACATGTCAATACTTTTTACAAAAACAAGTAGAGATGAAGTCAATCTCTCCTCTACTTTGAGTCAGGAGAGATTGACATGCATATTATTAATGTTAGCTCTACGTGTACATTAAAGGGCCAGCCGTGCTGCAGTGTTTTGGGCCAGTTGTAATTTTCCCAAGTCCCTCTTTGTGGCACCTGACTACACGACTGGACAGTAGTTCAGGTGCGACAAAACTAGGGCCTGTAAGGGCCTGCCTTGGGGATTTGTTGTTCAGAAGGCAAAGCGGTGCTTTATTACGGACAGACCTCTCCCCATCTTAGCTACTGTTGCATCAATATGTTTTGACCATAACAGTTTACAATCCAGGATTACTATTTTGGAGTCACTACAATGTTGTTGATCTCGCCTCAGTTTTCTCCCATCACAGCCATTGAACTCTGTAGCTGTTTTAAAATTACCAATGGCCTCATGGTAACATCCCTGAGCAGTTGCATTCCTATCCTGCAGCTAAGATCAGAAGGACAACTGTATTTTTTATGTGTCTGGGTGGTTTAATACATAATCCACAGCATAATTATTAACTTGAACATGCTTAAAGAGATGTTCAATGTCTGATTTGTTATTGTTACCCAATCTACCAAGCATTGCCCTTCTTTATGAGACGTTTGAAAAGCTCCCTGGTCTTTGTAGTTGAATCTGTGCTTGAAATGCAATAATTGACTGAGGCACCTTACAGATGCTGTATGTATGGAGGACAGAGGAAGGGTTAGTCATTCAAAAATCATGTCAACCCCTGTTATTTCACACAGAGTGAGTCCATGTATCTTATTATGTGATTTGTTGAGACACATTTTACAGATGAACTAATTTAAGCTTGCTAAACAGAGGGGCTGAATACTTAAGCAGCGATTATATTTGGGTTATTCTTTATTTATCTTTAAAAAAAAGAATCTTCCACTTTGACACTACAGAGTATTTTGTGTAGATTGTTGACAAAAAATGTACAATTACTTGTTTTTAATCCCACTTTGTAACACAATAAAACGTGAAGAAATTCAAGGGGTCTGAATACTTTTTGGAAAGCATAATAATGGCGCAGGAGGGGATGGCTGCCGTTTTACAGGCTCCTAACCAACTGTGCTCTTAACTCTATTTCTTGAACTCCATTGTTGGTTAAGGGCTTGTAAGTAAGCATTTCACGGTAAGGTCTACACCTGTTGTATTCGGCGCATGTGACAAATACAATTTGATTTGATATGATAGTGGGCCCCTACCTGCAGTGTCCTGCCCCACCAACAGGTGGGGTAGCTGAGACTGATTGGATTGTAGTGCTGTCAGCACAGGTCCTCACAAGCCACAGTACAGGGTGTGGGTGACTGCTGGCTGTCACACATAGGGCCACGTATCAAGAGGAGGGGAGAGGAGAGAGAAAAAAAAGCTGTGAAAGAAGGAGCAAAACGGAAAGTTATGCTGCTGCAGACATGGACCTACGCTCAGAGCTCCTCAAGTCCATTTGGTATGGTTTCACAGCCTTGGATCTAGAGAAGAGTGGGAAAGTCTCAAAGTCTCAACTTAAGGTAAGTACCTGGTTACATTAGGTAAAGGTAGATTTTATGATTTTTTTTTTACCAATGCTTTGGGGCTCTTTCTTCTATCCAGGCACGCTTGCTGTCTCATTTCCGACCTCAGGAACATCATATTAATCTTCTCTTCTTAAGGTATCTGGAGTCGGCCAACAATATATAAAGTGAACTGGATCCACAAAAATATACATTTATTGACATTGGATGATGAGCAAAACAGGTCCTGACCCAGCTAGCACATAACGTTCTGGGAACCATATGTTTACCTTCCCAGAACTTTCTGGGAATGGTGCAGGATAGTTGCTTTGCTTTGGAACATTCATAGCACATTTAAGGAACTTGACAAAAAAGCGTTATTTTCTTGGTATTTCATTACTTTAACAGAACGTTTCCTAAAATGGTTACATTTAATTTAAATTTTGTTAATGTTCACGGAACATTCTCCAACTGGTTTGACATTGGATATGTTCTCAAATAGTTCAGAGAATGTTAAGAAACATTGTTCTTCTGTGCGAATTTCAGTGCTTCAGCATAGCGTTTCCTACATCTTTCCTCATGGTTCTATTTAAAGTCATGTTCTCACATTGTTCCGAGAACGCTAAGAAACAACATTCTTCTGCGGGAATTTCAGTACTTCAGCTTAACGTTTATTACAGGTTTCCTCATGATTCTATTCTAAGTAATGTTCTTAAATGGTTCCCAGAACGTTAAGAAAACTTTACATAAAAACTCCAAGAAAACTTTAGTAACTTTCAGAGAACGATCTAAGAATGTTATTTAAAAACATAAAGATTCCGTTCTCATTATTAACAAAACTCTCTCTATCCTCTATCTTAAGTGTGTTCAGAGCTGTGTTCAGTATGTTTCTACGTTCTAGAATGTTCAATTGAACGGAAACGGTGCTGTATTGAATGACCAGTTGAAAACTGGGAGGGGTTGGGGAACACTGTCAGCATGGCAACTGCCCTTTAAATACGCCACTCGTTGCTTCAAGCCACAACTCACGACACCCACCAAACAGGAGGAAACGTACCTCAAAGTCTGTTCAAAAACATACAATAAAGTTTTGGATTAATGTGTGATTCAGTACAAACTGTTCCGAAACATAACAAACATTCAAGCGAACTAAACGCACCTCTGGGTTGTTGGCCTTGCCCACTAATTGGCCACACCTGATCTTAATGAGTGCTTGTTTCCTTTGAAATGGGGTCTGTTGAACATGTTTGCTAGCTGTTCCACAGAGAGAAGAGAAGATCATAGGTTTCAATCTCACTGATGCTGTGCCATAAAAAAGAAACATATGTATGAATATTTTTATTTAACTAGGCAAGTCAGTTAAGAACAAATTCTTATTTACAATGACGCTGGGCCAATTGTGCGCCGCTCTATGGGACTCACAATCACAGCCGGATGTCATACAGCCTGGATTCAAACCAGGTACTATAGTGAAGCCTTTTGCACCAAGATGCAGTGCCTTACACTGCTGTGCCACTCGTTAGCCTAAACAAAATAATTTCCATGTGTCCTATGTGTGCAAAACAGTTAACCCAAACTAAGCTAGCAGTGTTATTAAAAGCATTATTGAAACATGTTCTCAGAACATTATTTAATTACCTTCAAATAACCTGTCATTAATGAAACCTTCGATTAATAACTTTCAGGGAACCATAGTAAAATGTTCTCAGAATCTCCCTGTAAACTAAAAATGTACATCTAGATCAGGTAAAAGTTTCACTTCTGTTATCAGAACGTTTAAAAAACGTTCAGTTTTACCAGTCAGAAAACGAATGGCTTCGTTCCCAGAACCAATGGGAAACCAAAAACGTATGTTCCCATAACTTCCAATGAACCAAATTGTGCTAGCTGGAGAATAACTTGACATAATTCCGTAGGAGTTTGAAAGATATGTGGTAGATTTTGTGCTGATCTTTATCTGATTATATGTATTTCCTGGTTGAGCCTTCATGCCACATGCTCTGTTATGGTGACAAGATATTTGCAGATTTCATAAGTATATTTGCCGAAATCGTTTGTGTTGTCTTACCAACTCCTATGGTCATTGGCAACAGATCTGTGACCATACTAGTATATACTATATTCAGTGCCTTCAGAAAGAATTCCGAAACATTGACTTTTTCTACATTTTTCGACATTACAGCCTTATTCTAAAATATATATTTTTTACCTTATCAATCTACACATAATACGCCATAATGACAAAGCAATTTTTTTTTGCTAATGTGGACATATAAACCTCCCCTGGAAATGTCACATTTACATAAGTATTCAGACCCTTTATGCAGTACTTTGTTGAAGCACCTTTGGCAGCGATTACAACATTGAGTCTTCTTGGGTATGACAGCTAGAAGCTTGGCACATCTGTATTTTGGGAGTTTCTTCTATTCTTCTCTGCAGATCCTCTCAAGCTCTGTCAGGTTGGAGGGGGAGTGTCGCTGCACAGCTATTTTCAGGTCTCTCCAGAGATGTTCGATCGGGTTCAAGTCCGGGCTCTGGCTGGGTCACTCAAGGACATTCAGATAGTTGTCCGGAAGCGACTCCTGTGTTGTCTTGGCTGTGTGCTTAGGGTCATTGTCCTGTTGGAAAGTGAACCTTCAGCCCATTCTGAGGTCATGAGCACTCTGGAGCAGGTTTCCATCAAGGATCTCTTTGTACTTTGTTCCGTTCATCTTTCCCTCGATCCTGACTAGTTTCCCAGTCCCTGCTGTTGAAAAACATCCCCACAGCATGATGCTGCCACCACCATGCTTCACTGTAGGGAAGGTGCCAGGTTTCCGCCAGACGTGACACTTGGCATTCAGGCCAAAAAGGTCAATCTTAATTTATCAGACCAGAGAATCTTGTTTATCATGGTCTGAGAGTCCTTTAGGTGCCTTTTGGCTAACTCCAAGCGGGCTGTCACGTGCCTTCTACTGAGGAGTGGCTTCCACCTGGCCACTACCATAAAGGCCTGATTGGTGGAGATGGTTGTCTTTCTGGAAGGTTTTCCCATCTCCACAGAGGAACTCTAGAGCTCTGTCAAAGTGACCGTAAGTTCTTGGTCACCTCCCTGACCAAGGCCCTTCTCCCTTGGTTGATCAGTTTGGCTGGGCGGCCAGTTCTAGGAAGAGTCTTGGTGGTTCCAAACTTCCATTTAAGAATGATGGAGGCCACTGTGTTCTTGGGGACCTTCAATGCTGCAGAAATGTTTTGGTACCCTTCTCCAGATCTGTGCCTCGACATAATCCTGTCTCGGAGCTCTACAGACAATTCCTTTGACCTCATGGCTTGGTTTTTGCTCTTACATGCACTGTCAACTGTGGGACCTTAAATAGACAGGTGTGTGCCTTTCCAAATCATATCATGGGGCGGCAGGGTAGCCTAGTGGTTAGAGTGTTGGTCTAGTAACCGAAAGTTTGCAAGTTGAAATCTGTCGTTCTGCCCCTGAACAAGGCAGTTAACCCACTGTTCCTAGGCCGTCATTGAAAATAAGAGTTTGTTCTTAACTGACTTGCCTAGTTAAATAAAGATTTTTAAAAAAAAAATCCAGTCAATTGAATTTACCACAGGTGGACTCGTATCAATTTGTAGAAACATCTCAAGGATGGTCAATGGAAACCAGGATGCACCTGACCTAAATTTTGAGTCTCATAGCAAAGGGTCTGAATACTTAAGTAAATAAGGTATTCCTGTTTTATCATTAATACTTTTGCAAAAAAATCTAAAAACCTGTTTTAATTTTGCTGTAATGTAACAAATGTGGAAAAAGTCAAGGGGTCTGAATAATTTCCAAAGGAACTGTATATAAAAGTATGTGAACACCCATTAAAATGTGTGGATTCTGCTGTTTCAGCCACACCCATTTTTGACAGGTGTATAAAATTGAGCACACAGGCAGTAGAAGGGCCTTACTGAAGAGCTCAGTTACTTTCAACGTGGCACCACCATAGGATGCCACCTTTCCAACAAATCAGTTCGTCAAATTTCTGCCGTGGTCAACTGTAAGTGCTGTTATTGTGAAGTGGAAACATCTAGGCGCAACAACGGCTCAACCACGAAGTGGTAGGCTACACAAGCTCACAGAACGGGACTGTCGAGTGCTGAAGTGTGTAAAAATCGTCAGGCCTCAGTTGCAACACTCACTACCGAGTTCCAAACTGCCTCTGGAAGCAATGTCAACACAAGAACTGTTCGTCGGGAGCATCATGAAATGGGTTTCCATGGCCGAGCAGCCGCACACAACTAAAATCACTATGAGCAATGCCAAGCGTCAGCTGGCGTGGTGTAAAGCTCAGCGCCATTGGAGCAGTGGAAACGCATTCTCTGGAGTGATGAATTACGCTTCACCATCTGGTAGTCCTACGGATGAATTTGGGTTTGGCGGATGCCAGAAAACACTACCTGCCTGAATGCAAAGTGCCAACTGTAAAGTTTGGTGGAAGAGGAATAATTGTCTGGGGCTGTTTTTCATGGTTCGGGCTTGGCCACTTAGTTCCAGTGAAGGGAAATCTTAATGCTACAGCATACAATGACATTCTAGACGATAATGTGTTTCCAACTTTGTGGCAACAGTTTGGAGAAGGTCCTTTCCTGTTTCATCATGAAAATGCCCCCGTGCAGTGGCAGTTCTAGCTTGTATGGCTCCCAGGGCAACCACACGATGACATGATATCATTGACATGACGTGAAAATGAGCGATAGAAAACAGATCGTACAAATGTCACCATTCATTTTTTTTTTTTTTTTTGTGCGGGCGCCCTGTGCTGCCCCAGGCAAGATGGGAAGCCCATGTCGCCTTTACCTAAATCCGCCACTGCCCCCATTCACAAAGTGAGGTCCATACAGAAATGGTTTGTCGAGATCGGTGTGGAAGAACTTGACTGGCCTGCATAGAGTCCTGTCCTCAACCCTTTCAAACACCTTTGAGATGAATTGGAACGCCAACTGCGCACCAGGTCTAATCGCCCAACATCCATGCTAGACCTGTTGTGGCTGAATGGAAGCAAGTCCCTGCAGCAATGTTCCAACATCTAGTGGAAAGCCTTCCCTGAAGAGTGGAGGCTGTTATAGCAGTAAAAAGGTGGTTTGAGATGTTCGACAAGCAGGTGTCCACATACTTTTGGTCATGTAGTGTAGATGGCTGACTCAGTGATGAAGATGTTTCCTATGGGGAGCAAAACAGTAATGATAGTGAACAATGTGTGCTTGTGTTTTAGAGGCACTGCGAGTGTGGAGCTGACAAGTAACAGTTTGCTCTCAGTGTTTCTATGAATAAGAGCCCTTATCACCAAGTTGTACCCAGACTGGTCCATGATGTCACCACATACAGTGCAATTGGTACTGTGGCACGAACATGACCAAAGAGGTGGTGAATGGAATAGAACGTGTCACACATTGTCTTCAATACTATGGTCATGTACATCTTCAGTGCTTATTGTTATTGACAAAGTAGTGCTGTAGAAAGTTGGATATATAATCATTACATCACCCTCCATCTATCCATTCGGCCCTACGTTCAGCCATGTGCTACTGGCTTTTACTACTAGAACCTCGTGACAAAGCCTATCCCGTCATACTGGTGGTGGGGCAGGCTCTAGTCTAGAGTATTGTCCAGACCAGAACCATGCAGTCAGGTTTATCGAGGCTAAGTACTCTGGTCTGGAGTATGGCCCAGTCAGTCCAGAGACCAGGCAGTCATATACCCTTTTTAAAATCTACTTAGCCAAGCTGAGCTGAGCTGTATCATGTTGGTTACAGTACACCTACCATCAACCATAGGTGATGGAACCGTGCTGGAAAAATGAAAAAAGAGCCAGCCAGCACAGTATGGTTCAGGTTGGAATGATATTGTGAAAGGGTAATAGAGGCTCAGAAGCCAGCAGGTCACACAGGTCACATACACTTGGTTTCATAGTGGGAGGGAGGAGGAGAGGAAGACAGGATGTGATGATGTTTCAGAAGCAGTGGGCTGGGTGCACTGACTCACCCCCCCTTAAAAAAAGGATTATCTCAACTTCTATTTCAGTAAGCCTCCAGTTATTTATTGATGATGCTCTCTTGAAAGACGTATAAACTTCACAGAAATAGCATTGTATTTTCTCTGAGGTCTAAATGGCAGTTGAAACATTGGTTCTCACGTGCACAACACTCTTGAATGACATATTTTTATGGGTAAATCAAAGATATTGTAGCAACCCTAACCCAACATTTAGCAATCTTGTCAAAGGGTTCAGATCTCTTGTTGTAATGCCTAAGGTGTTGGCTTGACAGTCGCGGGACCAGGGTTTGAGTTCTGGTCGGGGCTACACCGCCAAATTCCCTACAATATGTAAACTAACTTTTTGGCTTTTTATAGAAGACTAAAATACTTTAATGATTCAGCTTTTATGTTTCAGTTCCTTCATAAACCGTCAAAGTATTTCTCTTTTTTACTGCGCGCCACATCTCTGTCTGACAGAGACAAGTCACCATTTTTAAAAGGATCTACCAAAGATTTAAACTTGATTTGAACCTTATTTTCAATATACATTTTGCTGTATCTCATCTACAGTGCTGCGAAACTCTTTTTGCATATTTTTGATACTGATTGCTTTCAGATCTTCAACCAAAAACCTAATATTAGATAAAAGGAACCTGAGTTTACAAATAATAAAAAAAGGATACTTATTCAACACTCAATTTCCCTGTGTTTAAAAGTAATTGCCCCCTTACACTCAATAACTGGTTGTACCACCTTTAGCTGCAATGACTGCAACCAAATGCTTCCTGTAGTTGTTGATCAGTCTCTCACATCACTGTGGAGGAATTTCTGCCCACTCTTGAATGCAGAACTGCTTTAACTCAGCAACATCTGTGGGCTTTCAAGCCCTGCCACAACATCTCAATCGGGATTAGGTCTGGACTTTGACTACGCCATTCTAAAATGTCACTTTTTAAAATATTTTTAACCATTTTCATGTAGACTTGATTGTGTTTTGGATCATTGTCTTGCTGCATGACCCAGCTGTGCTTCCACTTCAGCTCACAGACGGATGGCCTGACATTCCCCAAACCATCACACTACAGTACCACCACCATGCTTGACGATTGGTATTAAGTTCTTACTGTGGAATGCAGTCTTTGGTTGACTCCAAAAAGTTGACTCAAGTTGAGCAAAAAGCACCTGGATGATCATCAAGACTCTCTGAAGAATGTTTTATAGACAGATCAGTCAAAAGTGTAACTTTTTTGCCTGCCGAAAACCAAACACTGCATTCCACAGTAAGAACCTTTAACCAACAGTCAAGCATGGTGGTGGTGGTAGTATGATGGTTTGGTGATGCTTTGCTGCCTCAGGACCTGGACAACTTGCCTTAATAGAAGGAACCATGAATGTGTGTGCTAAGGTGCAGAGAATCAGAGCAGGTGGTCAGTCCAGTTCAATTATTCAGAGGTGGGGTTTCTGGAGACACCTGAAACCCCACCTCTTTAAGGAATACCTGGTATAGGATAAAGTAATCCTTCTAACCCCCCCCCCCCCCCCCAAAAAAAAAGATATCGATGCACTATTGTAAAGTGGTTGTTCCACTGGATATCATATGGTGAATGCACCAATTTGTAAGTCGCTCTGGATAAGAGCGTCTGCTAAATGACGTAAATGTAAATGTAATTCAGCAATCTGATGGCTTGTAGATAGAAATTGTCTCTGTGCCTGTTGGTATCAGACCTCATGTTCCGATACGGTTTGCCCGACGATAAGGGAGTGAACAGCCCTCACAACCCTGTCGTTTGTGTGTTCTAGGTCCTATCACATAACTTGTGTACGGTTCTGTCCATCCCTCACGACCCGGTGGCTCTGGAAGAACATTTCAGGGATGATGACGATGGACCGGTCTCCAGCCAAGGGTACATGCCTTACCTCAACAAATACATACTGGACAAGGTAAAGTCATGTACACAAACACACCCAAGTCACCTTACATTTTTGCCTCAGTCTTTCCTTTTTATTGGATTTATGAGCCCTTTGGGTTTGGGATGGAATTACTTGTGAATGCCCACATACTCATTCCACAAACACACCCTTATAAACATTGTATGTATCTATAAATGCATATAGAGTCATGACTATAAAAAGTAATTATGTTGTTTGTGTACCCAGATGCCACCACTTGGTTTATAAAGAAGGAAAAGAGAGCTAAAAAATGCTAGGTACATTTTCCTTACTCAGTGCTGCTTATTATGCCTCACAGGTAGAAGAGGGCTGTTTTGTGAAAGAACAGGTTGATGAACTGTGCTGGACTCTCACTGCTAAGAAGAACTACAAACCGGCGAAGGACAATAACAATGTGTTGCCAGGGAAAGATGCCTTTCATCTCTGGAGTCTGTTTAACTTTCTGTCAGAGGATAAATACCCTCTCGTTATGGTTCCTGATGAGGTGAGTTATGTATACAAAGCATGCTGGGTTCTGTAGCATATTATACTACAAATTCACCTAGAATACAGTGGATGGATGCTAAATAATCCTAATACATTTAGTCACTTAAAAAGGGAAAAGGTCCATCACTAACTTTCAATACCGCTATAACCAAATCCAAACACTCACTGTAATTGTAGTATTTAATTGTAGAGGCAGCAGGTAGCCTAGCAGTTAAGCTCATTGGGCCAGTAACCGAAAGGTCTCTGGTTCAAATCGCAGACTAACGTTAGGTGAAAAATCTGTCTGTGCCCTTGAGCAAGGCACTTAACCCTAATTGCTCCTGTAAGTCACTCTGGATAAGAGCGTCTGCTAAATTATTTAAATGTAAAATGTAGTATTTATCTGCCAAACCTCTATACAGCCTGCTCTCATAGACTAGACGTAACATAGTAAATGTAAATCAGTATGATATGTTACATTTGGTATGGTTACTTAAGTCAAAAACGAAAGTAGGGTGGTTGGGCGTGCGCGTAACGCGAACATCTAGCAACCCAAAGTTTGAATTTGTGTCTCATCATGGACAACTTTAGCATTTTAGCAACTTTTTAACTACTTATTACTTTGCAACTACTTAGCATGTTAGCTAACCTTAACCCTTTTAGCTAACCCTTCCCCTAACCCTTTAACCTAACTCCTAAACTTAACCCCTAACCTAACCCCTAGTCTCGCTAATGTTAGCAAGATTACTAACGTTAGCGACCTAGCCATCCAGCTAGAATTTGTAACATATTATATGTTTTGCAAATTCGTAACATATAATACGAATTGTAATTTGTAACATAACATACGTAATGCGTGATGGACATCCACAAATGAATACATAACATACAAAACGTAACATACAGTATCATACTAAATAGTGTCAGAATTACATATAGAATAATACGAAATGCTCTGAGAGCAGGTTGCTAAATATAGCAAACCCGTGAGGAATGTTTTTCTTCCTACTGATTGCTGTGAATCTTTCAGTACCTAAATATGGGCTTGTATGTCACTTGTAGCATGGCTTTTGGTTTCTGTCTGTTTTTCACAACCGCTGTTGGCAGTGTGATTGTGATAAGCCACAGATTTTAGAGCAGGGCACTACAGTGCCTCAGTAACAACTAGCAGTCGGGGTGGTTTCACTGAAAACAAAAGCATAGGATACATTATCATCCAAATATTATTTTGTGAGTCGTGACGGACTATTAAAATAAACAAGATAGAGATTGAGACTCTGGTTATTAACCAATTACAAAACAATTGAAAGGCAACCATTCCCCCCATATACCAATTGCATCCCTTTTACAAACAAAATATTTGTGTTTTTGAATTATTCAGGTGGAATACCTCCTGAAAAAGATTTGCATGGCCATGAGTGTTGAGCTCAACTGTGTGGAGCTGGAAGACTTCATCTCCCAGGATGCAGTGCAGCAGAATGGTTTCACTGTCTGGTCCTTCCTGGAGATGATGAACACTGGGAAGATAACCAGAGGCATGGGCCAGGAAATCACCAGCATGGCCATAGAGGAGGTCTACAGGGAGATAGTTGCTGATGTCCTCAAAGAGGTAGGGTACTTAAAAACAACAGAACAACATCTCTATACTGTCTGCCTGTCTGAATTTCTTGCTATCTGCCTACATGCTTGTGACCTCCAATTCTGTTTCAGTGACGTGTGTTGATTGTGTCAGTTCTGTGTGGGTTGACTGTGTTGCCTACAGGGGTACCTGTGGAAGAAGAGTCAGCTGAGGAGGAACTGGAAGGAGCGCTGGTTCACCCTGAGGCCCATTACCCTGGATTACTACACCAGTGAGGACCGCAAGGAGCGCCAGGGAAGCATTGCTCTGGATGGGAACTGCTGTGTGGAGGTAGGCTGGGCTTGAGGTGGGGTGGGACCTGGGGTGGGGCAGTGGGGACAGGCACAGCTGAGCTAGGCCTGCTCCTTTTTGAGAATGGGTGACAGATTTAATAACTTATTCAATCAGAGCTACAGGGTTAACACATCCCTCCCTCATATGTGTCATTTGAAATAGCTGAAAATAGAAAGGAATTTACAATGAATGTACAACAAATATATATACATACATTGTGCTAATGTGTCACAATGAGTACTTCTCCTGTTGATCAGGTGCTGCCAGACCGGGATGGGAAGAGGTGTATGTTCTGTCTGAAAACTCTGTCCAAGACCTACGAGATGAGTGCCTCAGACACCAAGCAGAGACAGGAATGGACTGCAGGTACCATGATCAATAAATTGCTAATTGAGCATTTACACATTGTTGACACAATTATTTAGGGATATGATGAATTACCAAGCTTGTAACAACTATCATACTGATGACAAAAGTAGTGAAGGCAACGATTCCCCCTGCCCTATATGTTGGGTTGATTACTGGGTTGATTATTCGAAGTCAAGCAGTAAGCATATACTGAGTACTGACATCCTGTCCCTCCCTTCACCCCCAGCCATTCAGACAGCCATCCGTCTACACAGTGAAGGGAAGACCTCTCTCCACAAGGACCTGAAGCTGAAGAGGAGGGAGCAGAGGGAGCAGCGGGAGAAGAGGCGGCTGGCTAAGGAGGAGGAGCAGCAACGTTTTCAGGCCCTGCAGGAGGAGAAGGAGCATAAGCTGGCCGAGCTGGAGCTCCTAAAGGAGGCGCAGAGGCAGGCCCAAGCCCTCCTGGAGCAGGACGAGATGAGGCGGCGCCAGCATCATGAGGAGATGCAACAGGCCCTGGAGGTGCAGCTCCGCGAGGCAAAGGAGGTGAAGACTGGGAGGGGTGGAGGAAGTGTACGGGGGAGGAGAGGGTGGAAGGGAGGAGTGTGGTTGCATGGAGGAGAAAGGTGGAGGAGTGCTGATGAATGGAGAAGAGTGACGACCGCACAATGTTTACCTGCGTCGCGCAGGAGAAGGGTGCAGGTTGATTCAGACAGGAGGAGTGGGTGTTTAGATGTTCCATGCTGATGTGGGTCTCCTCTTCCAGTCACGGGCCACCATGCAGGCAGAGATGGTTCTGAAGGAGGAGGAGGCGGAGCGGCAGAGGAAGAGGATCAAGGAGCTGGAGGAGATGCAGACAAGTCTGGAGGAGGCTCTACAGCAGGAGATCAAAGCTCGGCAGGACGAAGAGGTCTTTCGATATGCACAGACTGGGTAAAGGGATATACACACACACAGACATGGAGGCACACACACGCAGGTAGGCAGTTACCCATGCAAACGCACTCTCACATACACACACAGGCTAAGGGCAGGGTGCTGGACACACTCAGACATTGTTTCGCTCACACTGACTCACAAACCTAGTACCCTCACTACTTTGCTTACATTGACACAGGTTCATCTTAGGGCTTGCTGTCATCGTGTGAGAAGGCACCAAGTTGGCACGTAAAAGCTGCATGTCTTTTTACAGAGCACCGTACACAGCAGAGACAGATGGTGTTAAGAGAAGCCGATTGCTGTTGAAGAGAGGCTGTTGCATTAGTTAGGTTCCTGAGGAAGTTGAGTTTAACAGAGGAAGTTGTCTAGCTACAATCTGTAGGATCTGTTGACACTGACAGGGTGTTCATGGTGTGTCTGTCACAATCTTACATGTAAGAAGAAGCAGTGTGCTTTGATGCATTTATTCACTGACTCGATGGGAAACATACAGATCCTAACCGGTTCTATTTAATTTTGTGACTGCAAATACCAAGCGCCAAGCTCTCTGCTTGTCTCAAAGATCCCAAACACTCACAGACAAGGCAAATATAGCATACAAATATAAAGTAATAAGACATTACAAAGGCTCATATATGCTTAAAAAAATGTACATAACATTGTACAGTATATAATGAAAAGTAATGGAGATAAGCAACAGCCTTGGGGGGCGCCTGTGTTTAACTGGACACTTTTTGAGAGATGATTGCGAGGTCAAGAGTTTGCATGTGTCACGTTTCTAAAAACATTAAATGTGTCTCGTCCAACTTCTTACCACACAATGCCATATCTACTGTATGTCTTCCAGTTAAAGATTTTCTATTTCTCATATATGTTTATTGTACAGTTTGCTGTCTGAGGAGGAGGACAAGATGAAGGCCCTGATGGCGCTGCAAGAGGAGCAGGAGGAGTACATCCTGAAGACCCAGAGGGAGAAGCAGGAGCTAAGGCAAGAGATGGAAAACAAGTCCCGCGCTCTTGAGGAGGCCCAAAGGCAGCTGGAGGAGGTCAGGGCCAACCGCTACAGGGTCGACCAGGACGTTGTGGTAAGTACAGAGATACACTATATAATATAAATACCTGTGCATAATGTTATACGGTAGTTATATAGTGATGAGTAGCCTATCAACACACCGTTAATGGTACTTCAAAACAGCTCTGGCTATTTGGGTATCACATCCCACTGGGCACAGACGTCAGTCTAGTTTTGATTTACATTTGGTTGAGTTGTCAACTATGGTGAATTTAACATGAAATTAAAAATATTCACCATGTCATTGGCTTTAGGTTAAAAGTTGGGAGAAAAAAAATACGAAATGCCCTGGTTGATCCAATTAGTTTTCCATATTGATTCAACGTCGACACAGATTTTCTGGGTTGAAATCAAGTGGAAACAACGTTGATTCAACCAGTTTTTGCCAAGTGGGATGTGATCAGGGATTGGATTGCGGGAGATAGTGAGAGAATTAAGTAAGTTTTACTGTGTTTGCGTGGGGTGTTTCAATCCGTCTTGTGTTCTAATAGGCTGCCCAGAGGAAGCTTCGCCAGGCCAGCACCAATGTCAAACACTGGAATGTTCAGATGAACCGACTGATGCGTCCTATTGGACCAGGAGGTAGGCTACGTCACACCACACCAGTATCTTCATTGACAACGAAAAACATACACAGAAAGCTTAGGTTTGATATATTATCATGTTTGAGGCGCAGAAAAAGCAAAAGAGGACTAGTCACAATCGGCAAGAAACACTGGTCGTGTCCCAAATGGCTCCCTATTCCCTTTATAGAACACTTAATTTGACCGGTCAAAAATACTGCACTATAAATGGAATCAGGTGCCATTTGGGATGCGTACACTGCCAAGTGCCTGCTGCTAAGTGCTCAGCCATGACTTATGCAATCAGGTCACTAGAATAAGCCTACATTGCCTTGTGGTTTGGGTGGCTTTTAACTATGCACAAAGAGCATGTAGTGGATAAGACCTACAGTAGAAGGTGTATAGTATGCCAAAGGTCTTCAGAAGTGTCGCTCTTTATCACTGTGGTTGCAGCTGGGGTTTGTCAAGCTCGTTTTAGAAGACATCTTCCTCAAACATAGTGTAGACAAGACGCGTTCGTGCATTTCTATTTTATTGATCTTAATCATATTTTGAACCGAAACCCACTGGCTCTATTCATTTCACCCTTACCAGGTGACATGCCACCACTCTCCCTGCATGGCAGACACAGAATCACAGGGATCTGTCTCCTATCTTTGCCAAAGTTAGACAGCTTCAAGTAGGACAAATGACATTTCAGGGGGTGACTGATATTTTAGCTGCAGACAACCCTGGTTCTCTTTGATGACATTGTTTCTTCAGCGCCATAAATGTTAAAATAAATGTTTGTTGTTCTGTCTCCTGATCTCCCTCCCATGGTTCTAGAGAAGAGACCATCAGGAGGGGGCTCTTTCTCCAGCTTCCAGATCCCATCCCAGAGAGATCCAGGCCTGCGTCTGAGACAGAGGTCTGAGGAGCAGGACGAGGAGAGCAAGGAAAACGTGGACAACAGCAGCAGTGCAGGGTCGGGGTGTGAAGGAGAGAGAGTTGAGAGGCGTCTCTCTCAGGCCTCTAACGGAGACATGGACATTCCCTGAGGATCATATGGTGCTTCCCTTCAAAGCCTAACTAATCAACTGTTTATTTTGTTAGTTTTTTTTTCGAATGGAAAAGCAAGCTGGAGAACCTTTTAGTATGAAATCATATATTTAGGTGAACTTTCTGTCAATGGGATTGCTGAGTAGGATAAAGGAAAAGTAAACTCTGTTTACAGCTGTTCAAATGTTCTCCCACAAAAACATTTTTGTAATTGTATTAACTTTTTAGTAGTTTGTATTATTCTCTCACCTTATCTCACAGTATGTTATAACATATCTCCATGTTTTAATGAAGAATGAAAGAACCATAATGCACCACTATGAATTTTGTAGATATATTTACTAAGTAGTTTGTAACCTTGTCCCCAGGCTCAATTGAGCTGGCTGGTGGACCAGATTAAATGGTTTGGAATCTAGTTTTTGCTCGCCTCTGTGTGTCTCCATTAAAAAGTGTTATCAAATGATAACAGGTTGGGCTCAATATGCAAACAGAGAAGACTGATTTGTAGAGGGAAACTAATGCAAACTGCTTCTGTGGTCTCTATTTCCTGTTTCTGTTGTAAGTCAACAGACATGTAGAGATCAAGGCACTTTCTGGGGTGCCTGCCTTACCTACATATTATGCAACGTTGACGTGGCAGTTTCTCAATGTTCGTGTCTAATCCAGGGTATTCTCTTGCTTTTTATTTGAGTGCATCCATTGCATTATTTACACTGAGTGTACAAAATATTTGGAACACCTTCCTAATATTCAGTTGCACTCCCTTTTGCCCTCAACAGCCTCAATTCGTCGGGGCATGGACTCTACAAGGTGTCGAAAGCGTTCCACAGGGATGCTGGCCCATGTTGACTCTGAATGCTTTCCAACTGTTGTGTCAAGTTGACTGGATGTCCTTTGGGTGGTGGACATTTCTTGAATACACACAGGAAACTGTTGAGCATGAAAGACCCAGCAGCGTTGCAGTTCTTGACACAAACCGGTGTGCCTGGCACCTAGTACCACACCCGGTTTAAAAGGCACTTCAATATTTTGTCTTGCCCTTTCACCCTCTGAATGACAGATATACACAAGCCATGTCTCAACTATCTCAAGGCTTAAAAAGCATTCTTAGTGAGCATTTCTCCTTTGCCAATATAATCCATCCACCTGACCGGTGTGGCATACCAAGAAGCTGATTAAACAGCGTGATCATTACACAGGTGCACCTTGTGCTGGGTACAATAAAAGGCCACTTTAAAATGTGCAGGTTTTGAGGGAGCATGCAATTGGCATGCTGACTGTTGGAATGTCCACCAGAGCTGTTGCCAGAGAATTTTATGTTAATTTCTCTACCTTTAGCTGCCTTCAATGTAATTTTAGAGAATTTGGCAGGAAGTCCAACCAGCCTCAAAACCGCAGACCATGTGTCACCAAGCAAGCCCAGGTCCACATCCAGCTTCTTCACCTGCGGTTTCGTCTGAGGGGGTACTGAGGAGTATTTCTGTTTGTAATAAAGCCCTTTTGAGGGGAAAAACTCATTCTGATTGGATGGGCCTGGCTCCCCAGTGGGTGGGCCTATGCCCACCCATGGCTGCACCACAGCCCAGTCATGAAATCCATAGAGTAGGGCCAAATGAATTTATTTCAGATTTTCTTATATGAACTGTAACTGTACAATATTTGAAATTGTTGCATTTATATTTTTGTTCATTATAAAAGACCCTACAAAATCCTATCATTGCTATGCCGATGGCACTCAACTACTCTTCTCCTTCCCCCCTTCTGACACCTAGGAGGCGACACGCATCTCTGCGTGCCTGGCAGACATCTCAGCTTGGATATCGGCCCACCACCTCAATCTCAACATCAACAAAACGGAGCTGCTCTTCCTCCCAGGGGAAGGCCTGCCCGCTTCCAAGACCTCTCCATCATGGTTGACAACTCCACGGTGACCCCTCCCAGAGTGCAAAGAACCTTGGCATGACCCTGGGAAACACTCTGTTGTTCTCAGCAAACATCAAAGCAGTGACTCGCTCCTGCAGGTTCATGCTCAGCAACATCCGTAGAGTATGACCTTTCCTCATACAGGAAGCGGTGCAGGACCTAATCCAGGCACTTGCCATCTCCCATCCAGACTACTGGAACTCTGTTGGATGGGCTCCCCGCTTGTGCCATCAAACCCCTGCAAATTACCCAGAATGCCGCAGCCGCCTGGCGTTCGACATTCTTCTTCTTTGGTATCATGTTGTTCACACATTTTGTTTGTGCATGCCGCCACCTACTGTAGTGTGTGTTCAATCACCTTACATTTTGTTATACAAAAATAAAAAGGGGGAAAAAGAAATAATAATATGCACCACCAACTAACCCTACACCTATATATCACTATTTAATTTTTTTTTAATCACCACCCCATTCCACTATTTTGACCGTATCTGGTCAATTGCCTGGGAGGACGAGACACCACCACTTCACACACCCTGTAACTCTTCTGAAGTCAAATCTTGTATACGCAAATACTTCTCTGCAGCTGCCACCACATCTATTTTTTGTGATTTACGTTCCATTTCTGTGGTACAGTGGATAACCATTGATATGAACGCTAAGAAGCCAACCGTACTAAAGCATACAGTGTATCATTCGATGGCCTATCCCTCTGTGCTGGCACAGATCCACTCCTCACATGGATCCTCTCAGGATCTCTCACTCTTGACGCATCCTCCTCTACTTTCTTCACTGCCTCAGCATTCAACACATTCTGCACTACTCTGACGCTGGCCAGCTCCACCTGCCTCTCTCGCACCGGACACTTCCGATCCCCAGCAACAAGGGCACCCCTACAGTTGACACACAACTTTATTCACCGAAACTACACAATCCTCTATCTCATGCACTCCTGCACACTTCCCACATCTTGGAATCTCCCTCCTACACACTGCTGTGACACGACTATAGACGTTGCACCTGAAACGCCGCAATGGATTCGGCACAAAAGCTCTAACGGGATAACTGATATATCCTAACAAGACTTTGTCAGGTAAAAAGACTCAAAACTCAAAAAGGTCTGACAGTGACTCCTCTTTTTCACCACCGGTGGCTAGGAAACGGCAGGCAAACGGCAGGCATCACAAACACCAGGAATCTTCAACTTCTCCACCTGCACACTTAATACTACCCCAGAAATCACTCCATTCAATGATACCCTATTCTTAAGCACAAAGCAAGAAACAGATATTGGCCCAAGTTGCGTGACATGGAGCGCCCGCTACCTCTGGGCCGAAGAAAATATCACAAGTCCACTTAAGGTTACCTTCACTGATTCAACTGCTCCCAACTTCTTTCCTAGCCACCCTGAAGCCACATGGATCTGCCAAAAGGCAAGGATTTTCACCTAAAATGACATACCAAATCTAACTGCCTGTAGCTCAGGACCTGAAGCAAGGATATGCATATGCTTGATACCATTTGAAAGGAAACACTTTGAAGTTTGTGGATATGTGAAATGAATGTAGTAGAATATAACACATTACATATGGTAAAAGATAATACAAACAAAAAAACATGCATTTAAAAAAAAAAAATTGTTCCATCATCTTTGAAATGCAAGATAAAGACCATAATATAATATTGCAGTTTAGGTGAAATTTAGATGATGCAGTGTGCGCGCAAAGTTTCAGATAGATCCAGTAAAGCATTGCAATACTGGACAATATTTCTTATCAAGTCTGCCCAAATGTGCCAAATTGGTCAATTGATTTAATTTCATGTACATAGAGAACATACAAAAATGATATGGTAACACAACATTTAAGTTCACACTCCCAGGAATGTCATACATGATGGATCATTAGCTTATACACTAAATTTCACACATCTAAATGGCCAGGCGGGGTGGGTGTGGAGCCAGAGACAGCAGGGGTTCAAACTGTAGAATCCAGTTCCTACATTTGAATTATAAACATTTATTTTATCAAACAAAACGGCTACATTTTATCTCTGGGACCTTCAGGATGACAAATCAAAGCAAGATTACTGAATGTAAATACATTATTTACCTTCAGAGGTGAATGTATCAAACCAGTTGCTGAGATACATTTTTGTTGTTGTTGTTGTGCGCTCTCCTCAAACAATAGCATAACATTTCACTGTAATAGTTACTGTAAATTGGACGGTTCAGTTAGATTAACAAGAATTTAAACTTTCTGCCCATATAAGACATGTCTATGTCCTGGAAAATTGCCTGTTACTTACAACATCATGCTAATCACATTAGCGCCCGTTAGCTCAACCGTCCTGGTCTCGGTCTTGCACATGGCTCACTCATTTTGCACTTGACACCAATCTTCTTCGGCACCCCATCTGAGAAAAAAAAATCGCCCTCTTCCACAAATTCAAATCTCTGCTTTCCTTATTCTCTTCAACCTCTTACTCCTGTTCTCCCAACATTGCTTGCGGCCTGTCCTCCACCGTGACCACCGGTGTTCAACCTTCCAAAGTTCTCCCATGTCACCCCTCTATTTTTTTCACTAGCATTGACTTTGCTGATAAATATTTTGTTGAGGTAAAATGTACTTGATATGCTTGTGATGTGTTGTCTCACCTTGCTATCTTAAAAGGAATGCACTAACTGTAGGTCTGCTAAATTACTAAAATGAAAATGAGGGGAACTCAGGGTAGTCACTAGTTACCACAGCCACAAAGTCATTAAACCCGCCTATTTTCTAACATTTATATTCTTCAAATTTGATTTTAAACCTAACCATAACCTTAATCACACTGCTAATATAATGCTAACCCAAACCTTAAATTAAGACTAAAAAGCACATTTTTGTTTTCATGAATTTTTACGATATAGACAATTTTGCCTTTGTGATTCTGTAACGTTAATTAGTGGAAGCAGACACTCAGAGGGCAACAGCGGTGCGTGGAGAAGGTTGACTGAGTGAGGTGTATGATTCACACTGGGCTAACAGTAGTTAGCAAGAGCTCACTGAAAAGTTTAATACAAAATGTACTTTAACCAGCCAGCTACCAGACACGGAGACTGTACTGCAAGCATACAGTACAGACTATTTGACCGTATTGACAGATGAATTGGGATTTTTTTTTACAAGTTCAGAGCTAGCTAACGTAAGCTAGCTAGCGTTAGCTAGCTGCTAGCAAACAGCACAGCCAGCGAATCGAATCAAGTGCTAATGGACACGACTTGGTAACTTCACCGGTACACATTCTTTGGAAAAGCAAGCAACACCATTGAGAAAGGTAAGAATGGAGTTACGGTTAGCTGCCATGCTAGGCTAGCTAGTTAGCTATATTCACCAAGACAAAAACAACAGTTCAACTTATTCACTAGCTTGTCTTCTGCCTCTGGTCTGTACTCGAAACTTACACACATTGTTTATTTAGGATGATTGCTTTCACGTCACTATAGTTAAGTCTATAGATTTCTTTCAATTCATGTTTGCATCTTCTGTCAATGTGCTTTTTGAATGCATGTTTTGGGATATGGAATTTGGATTCAATCAAATCAACCAGTCATGATTTTAACAGAAAAGTCTCATGATAAGCCTATATTGCTGACCAACTGACCATATGAGCTGACTAGAAATCAAAGCAACATTTGGTGTTGGAAGAGGCTGCATTGGGAAGAGGATGAATCAGAGATGTTTGTGATGCACTCACTCAAAAAACACTTTTTTGTGTGTCATGTATACTTATGTTGTGCTATTTTCGACCCTGTCTGTACCAATCAATGGTGCCAAGCCCTTTAGAATGACTCAGATATTCTGAGAACCAGCATGACAGGTTATTAGCTAGGTGACAAGTCTGAACGAGTGTTTGAACAGTCATTTCCTACAGTTTTTTTTTCTTCTGTACTAGACTTGTTCTATTGAGTAATAGCCTAGAATTGGTATTAAAGGAAACATTTGTTGTCTCTTCACAGAGTCAAAGAAAAGGAAATGTTTTGACAAGTGTGGCACGCAGGTTGGTTTTGCTGAAACCTCAGACTGTTACCATAATTACCAAATTGCTTTTCAGTCTGAAAGAAGTTTGCCTAAAAGAAGTCTCTACAAGTCAGTCAAAGTTGATTTTAAAATGATATTTACACATACTTTACTGGTTGTACATGCTGTTGGTCCTTTTGGCAGTAGGAAGTGGATATTGGGTATCCACAGGAAAGTCTTGTTTACTCTGCTTTTTGCTGCTCCAGTAGGTTCTGTTGCTTGCATTTTCAATCTCCTGACACATGCATGTGATGCACAATATGTTAACAATAGCTTAATGTTACCAAAAGTAGAGGACCTAAGCAAGTTAACTCGCAATCAGCTGTGAAATTTGCCAGCTGATAGCGTGGGACAACATTTGGTCTGTGGTTCGGTTAGGCTCGGCCATATCGTGCAAGTGTTTGTCATGTGCGAATTGCTTCAGTATTGAAAAAAAAAGAAACCGGAAATACAAAAGATATACAGACCATAGGGACAATATCAGGTAAAGTACGTTGAAATGAAGTTTGTTCAACATTCTGACTTGTAATGGGACTGTTTGGGAATGCTGAGCTGACATGTTAGAGACGAGTGTATGTATTTTACTCTTGGATTCTAAAAGAGGCTGAGGTTGGTTATGAGACTAGTGTTTGATTGCTGCACTAGCAGAGACAGTTGAGCTCACTCTTGCTCTCTCACCCTCTCTCTAATCCTACAACAAAGAACCCTAATAACTAGGTCATGTTCATTAGGCACCAAAACAGAAGAAAACTGTCTGAAACAGGGAGGGCCTACCAGGACTTGTCCAATAAGTATTGCAATTTTTTTTTGTTTCAAATGTTTTGCTACAGTTTGCCATAATAACTTTACCTGGGTTTCCTTTTGATAAGAACCTAGTGATCCATTCAGTCATATGTCAAGTATATAGAGACGTAATAGGTCTTTAAATGTTGTTGCATAATTACGCTGTTCCTTACAGCAACAGGGGAGACCATGTCAGCAACATCATGACAGACAGGGAAGAGGCGCTTTAGCACCCTGACCACAAGGTAAGGAGCCATGGATGTGTTACAGCAGCTACCTTCCCCTGAGCACCTTGAACAGGTGAATGGGGAGACTAGGACAGGCCCGCAGCCCCTATGTGGCCCAAACTTTCCACATCCCCTGAATACAGCAGCTGATGATATATGGACTGCAAGGGAGGTGGAGGCAGTGGCCCCTGACTTTGGAGGGTTGACGGACCTGCAGGAGCTGGGGGTTGAGGAGGGTGAAGGCAGTGGGGCGGAGATGCCGAGGTCCCCCATCTCAAGGGTATCATGGAATGGTAGCCAACAGAATGGAGAGAATGGAGGAGGGGAAGAGGAGAGACTGGAGAAGGACAAGACTAGCTACAGCAGACAAGACAGTCCTGCTACTGATGACAACTATACAGGTAAAAGAGAGTAAATTAAATACATGTCATTGGTTATATTTGAAATAATACGCTAAGTGGGATGTGATATGCTTCACTGTAATATTTTGGACTTATAGTGAATACATCAGCAGACCAGAGCATATGGGTATGGCCTGGTCCCAGATCAGTTTGAGCTGGTAATACGAGTCTCTCGTACGACAAACTGTTATTCGTTGTGATGATTGTGTGATCAGATGGGTGTTGTCTCTCTGTGTGCCAGACCTGTCTCACACGTCGTCTCCCTCGCTGTCGGAGCAGCTGCGTCTGGGACGGGATGAGGCCACAGGCCCTGGTATCAACGTGGAGTGTAGGATCTGTGCTGACAAAGCTTCAGGGTTCCACTACGGTGTGCATGCCTGCGAGGGCTGCAAGGTGAGCGATTTCGCAATTCTACCAATGGGTCTTAATAATCAGAAAACATATTTGCTTAATGTTCTTAAGTCTTAAATCATGGAGGTTTTGTAATGGCTGCTAACAGCCTCAACCTGACCTGAGCTTAGCTTGAGTTTAGTTTGTGTCCTATGTGGCAGCATTCCAGTCCGGTAGCCCTTTCCTGTAGTCAAATGACCTAGTGGCCTCATGGGTGGAATGTTATTCATATTCTTCATAATTAAACATTATTTTAAATCACCTGTCAAATCCAGTCTAACAGTTTTGTTATGTTTCAGTTTTCTGTGATGTGTATATAAAGTGTAATATTGGGATGCAAACTTAATATTGAATACATTTCAACTATATCTGACATGGTACAGGTGTCTTCTTTTTTTTAAACCCATAACCATGTGTCGGAGGTGTATACTTTTGTTTCAAAGTAGATTTGTTTAAGACTACCACTCTGTGTGACCCTAATTTAGCCCACTGCAGTAAAATGTTATTAACCTGCAACTCAAGTTCAATGGCCTTAATGTGTGACTTGTGGTGAATGCAGTGTTAAATCTGTCTTCCCTGTAATGCCTTCAATTGTAAATAAACTGAACTCGCTCGCTCGCTCTCTCCTGTGCGTATCATGTGGTCTAGGGCTTCTTCCGGCGGACCATTCGGATGAAGCTGGAGTACGAGCGCTGTGAGAGAGCCTGTAAGATCCTGAAAAAGAACCGCAATAAGTGCCAATACTGCCGCTTCCAGAAGTGCCTGGCCCTGGGCATGTCCCATGACGGTGAGAGGAGACCGTTAATGGGTCTTTCAGGGTCTGGAAATACTTGATCCTTTTACAGGTTAAGGGCCAGTTTCCCAGATGCAGATAAAGCCCTGGACTGAATGGAGGATCTTAATCTGTGTTTTGAAAACTGTCCCTAAGAACTACTGATAATGTGTTTCGATATTAACAATAATCATTTATGAAACTCTTGAATCTCATTTTGGTGGGGCTATACAGTGCATTCGAAAAGTACAGCCTTATTCTAAAATTATTTTTATTTTTTTAAATACCCCATAATGACAAAGAAAAACATGTTTTTCGAAATGTATTAAAAATAAAAACTGCTATCACATTTACATAGGTATTCAGACCCTTTACTCAGTACTTTGTTGAAGCAACTTTGGCAGCGATTAAAGCCTCGAGTGTTCTTGGGTATGATGCTACAAGCTAGGCGCACCAGCATTTGGGGAGTTTTTCCCATTCTCTGCAGATCCTCAAGTTTTGTCAGGTTAGATGGGGAGCGTCAGAGCACAGCTATTTTTAGGTCAATCCAGAGATGATTAATCTGGTTTAAGTCTGGCCTCTGGCTGGGCCACTCGAGGTCATTCAGAGACTTGTCCTGAAGCCACTCCTGCGTTGTTTTGGCTGTGTGCTTAGGGTCGTTGTCCTGTTGGAAGGTGAACCTTCACCCCCAGTCTGAGGTCCTCAGCGCTCTGGAGCAGATTTTCATCAATGATGTCTCTGTACTTTGCTTCATTGATCTCTCTCTCGATCCTGACTAGTCTCCCAGTCCCTGCCGCTGAAAAACATCCCCACAGCATGATGTTGCCACCACCATGCTTCACCGTAGGGATGGTGCCAGGTTTCTAACAGATGTGATGCTTGGCATTCAGTTCAGTCTTGATTTTATTAGACCAGAGACTCTTGTTTCTCATGGTCTGAGAGTCTAGGTACCTTTTGGCTAACTACAAGTGGGCTGTCATTTGCCTTCTACTGAGGAGTGGCTTCCGTCTGACCACTCTACCATAAAGGCCTGATTGGTCGAGATGGTTGTCCTTCTGGAAGATTCTCCACAGAGGAACTCTGGAGCTCTGCCGGAGTGACCATCGGGTTCTTGATCACCTCCCTGACCAAGGCCCTTCTCCCCCGATTGCTCAGTTTGGCCGGGCGTCCAGCTCTAGGAAGAGTCTTGGTTGTTCCAAACTTCTTCCATTTAAGTATGATGGAGGCCACTGTGTTCTTGGGGACCTTCAATGCTGCAGAAATGTTTTGGTACCCTTCCCCAGATCTGTTCCTCGACACAATCCTGTCTTGGAGCTCTACGGACAATTCCTTTGACCTCATGGCTTGGTTTTTGCTCTGACATGCACTGTCAACTGTGGGACCTTATATAGATAGGTGTGTGCCATTTCCAAATCATGTCCAATCAATTGAATTTACCACAGGTGGACTCCAATCAAGTTGTAGAAACATCTCAAGGATGATCAATGGAAACAAGATGCACCTGAGCTCTATTTAGAGTATCATAGCAAAGGGTCTGAATACTTATGCCAATAAGGTATTTCTGTTTTTTTGTTATTTTAATATATTTTCACATATTTCTAAAAACCTGATTTTGCTTTGTCATTATGGGGTATTGTGTGTAGGTTGATGAGGAAAACAATACATTTCATTTTAGAATAACAAAATGTGGGAAAAGTCAAGGGGTCTGAATACTTTCCAAATGCACTGTACAGCTTTCGATGCAAATGCTACTGTCTACCCAGCGTTCCAATATGGCTGTATGCATGATGCTAACCTGTCTGTTTCACCTTCAATGCTAACGCTACTCTGCCTGTTCGCCCGGCAGCGATCCGGTATGGGCGTATGCCGGGGGCTGAGAAGAAGAAGCTAGTGGCTGGCCTGCTAGCGGAGGAGCTGGACCCCCACCATCTTGGTGGCTCAGACCTCAAGACCCTGGCTAAACAGGTGTACCAAGCCTACCTGAAGAACCTCATTATGACCAAGAAGAAAGCCCGCAGCATCCTCACCGGCAAGACCAGCTGCACATCGGTACGCTCACTGTTATGTAAATATACACTGAGTGTGCAAAACATTGGGAACACCTGCTCTTTCCGTTACAGACTGACCAGGTGAATGCTATGATCCCTTATTGACGTCACCTGTTAAATCCACTTTAATCAGTGTAGATGAAGGGGAGGAGACAGGTTAAAGAAGGATTTTAAAACCTTGTGACAAGTGAGACATGGATTGTGTATGTGTGTTATTCAGAAGGTGAATGGGCAAGACAAAAGATTAAAGTGCCTTTGAACGAGGTGTGGTTGTAGGTGCCAGGCGCACCTGTTTGAGTGTCAAGAACAGCAACGTTGCTGGGTTTTTCACGCTCAACAGTTTCCCGTGTGTATCAAGAATGGTCCACTACCCAAAGGACATCAAGCCATCTTGACACAACTGTAGGAAGCATTGGAGTCAACATGGGCCAGTATCCCTGTGGAACGCTTTCGACACCTTGTAGAGTCCATGCCCGACATTTTGAGGCTGTTCTGAGGGCAAAAGGGGGGTGCAAGTCAATATTAGGAAGGTGTAACTAATATTTTGTACACTCAGTGTTGACGCCCTTGATAAAGATGAGAAAAAAAGACTATAAAATAAATAATACTAATACAATTGCTCAGTTTTTTAAAATAAAAGGATGGTGGTCAAAATTATTGTCACCCCTGTTTTCAATACTCCAGCATCCTTCCCTGGCGAGGATAATGACAGACTTTTTCTATAATGTTTTTATGAAGGCGTATCCTACCTTGGTGCAACCAGAAAAGTCTTCCTCATAATGAAGCTCAGAGGGTGTGTTCTAAAGTTTCTAACCGGAGGTGTTACCAATACCCATGCACAGTCAGGTCCAAAATTATTGGCACCGTTGATAAAGATTAGCAAAAAAGACTGTATAAAATAAATAATACAAATACAGGTACATTACGTGCATATATTATTTTATACTAAAAATACAAATACCCAAAAAGATAAGGGTTAAAATGATTGGCACCCGTTTTCAGTACTCCATCACACTACCCTTGTGAGGATAATGACACTGAGCCCTTTTCTATTATGTTTTATGAGATTGGAGAACACATTGGGAGAGATCTTAGAACATTCCTCCACACAGAATCTTTCCTGGTCCTTGATATCCTTTGTCCTCGTACCTCATACCTACAGTAAAAGATGGTTGTGGATATTTTATGTTATGGGGCTATTTTGCTTCCACTGGTCCTGGGGTTCCTGTCACGGTCAAAGGCATCATGAACTTTACCAAGTACCAGGACGTTTCTGCCAAAAACCTGGTTGCCTCTGCCTTAATTTAACTAGGGAAGTCAGTTAATAACACATTCTTATTTACAACAATGGCCTAGGAACAGTGGGTTAACTGCCTTGTTCAGGGGCAGAAAAACAGATTTTTACCATGTCAGCTCGGGGATTCGCCTTCCAAGCTGAACCAATGATGTGTATGTTTATGGTCATAACTCACAACAACCCCTCTGAGCTTGGATGAGGGGTAGGCTTTTCTGGTTGCACCAATGTAGATGCATATTACTAGTAATCTCCTCATGGAAAAATTTAGTGGCTGATTATTTGTAGAGCTCTTTAGTTTTTAATTAGCCTCTTATCAATCTGTTTTTGGTAATGAGTTTTAACTTGTCATTAACAATTACATATAGCTGTTTTGTCTCCCGAGACCTATAAGAGCAAGGGTTTTTGTTTAGCTGAATCATTTTTAAAGAAAAGGAAGACCAGACTATTAAAAGATTAATGCTTTCTCTCTCTCTCCCCCGGCAGCCGTTTGTGATCCATGATGTGGACACCCTGTGGCAAGCAGAGAGTGGTCTAGTGTGGAACCAGTTAATCCCGGGCGCGCCCCTCACAAAGGAGATAGGGGTACACGTGTTTTACCGCTGTCAGTGCACCACGGTGGAGACGGTACGAGAGCTAACTGAGTTCGCCAAGAACATCCCAGGGTTTGTGGATCTCTTCCTCAACGACCAGGTATGGCATGGACCACGGTCTCCCTCTCAAATTTCTTGTTAACAAACAATAGTTTTGGCAAGTCGGTTAGGACATCTACTTTGTGCATGACACAAATAATTTTTCCAACAATTGTTTACAGACAGATTATTTAACATATAATATCACAATTCCAGTGGGTCAGAAGTTTACATACACTAAGTTGACTCTGCCTTTTAAACAGCTTGGAAAATTCCCGAAAATGCTGTCATGGCTTTAGAAGCTTCTGATAGGCTAATTGACATAATTTGAGTCAATTGGAGGTGTACCTGTGGATGTATTTCAAGGCCTACCTTCAAACTCAGTCCCTCTTTGCCTGACATCATGAGAAAATCAAAAGAAATTAGCCAAGACCTCAGAAAATAAATTGTAGACCTCCACAAGTCTGGTTCATCCTTGGGAGCAATTTCCAAACGCCTGAAGGTACCACGTTCATCTGTACAAACAATAGTACACAAGTATAAACACCATGTGACCACGCAGCCGTCATACCGCTCAGGAAGGAGACTCGTTCTGTCTCCTAGAGATGAACATACTGTGGTGTGAAAAGTGCAAATCAAATCAACAACAGCAAAGGACCTTGTGAAGATGCTGGAGGAAACAGGTACAAAAGTATCTATATCCACAGTAAAACCAGTCCTATATTGATATAACCTGAAGGCCGCTCAGCAAGGAAGAAGCCACTGCTCCAAAACCGCCATAAAAAAAAAAGCCAGACTACGGTTTGCAACTGCACATGGGGACAAAGATCGTATTTTTGGAGAAATGTCCTCTGATCTGATGAAACAAAAATATAACTGTTTGGCCATAATGACGATGGTTATGTTTGGAGGAAAAGGGGGAGGCTTGCAAGCCGAAGAAAACCATCCCAACCATGAAGTACGGGGGTGGCAGCATCATGTTGTGGGGGTGCTTTGCTGCAGGAGGGACTGGTGCACTTCACAAAATAGATGGCATCATGAGGTAGGAAAATTATGTGGATATATTGAAGCAACATCTCAAGACATCAGTCAAGAAGTAAAAGCTTGGTCGCAAATGGGTCTTCCAAATGAACAATGACCCCAAGCATACTTTGAAAGTTGTGGCAAAATGGCTTAAGGACAACAAAGTCAAGGTATTGGAGTGGCCATCACAAACCCTGACCTCAAACCTGTAGAAAATTTGTGGGCAGAACTGAAAAAGCATGTGCGAGCAAGGAGGCCTATAAACCTGACTCAGTTACACCAGCTCTGTCAGGAGGAATGGGACAAAATTCACCCAACTTATTGTGGGAGGCTACTCAAAACGTTTGACCCAAGTTAAACAATTTAAAGGCAATGTAAACTTCTGACTTCAACTGTACATACATACACGTGTGTGTGTGTGTGTGTGTGTGTGTGTGTGTGTGTGTGTGTGTATGTATGTATGTATGTGTATATATACATACACACACACACACACAATTCATACATATATACACACTTTTTTTTTTTAATATACATTTATTCCCCGCAAAACCTACCACCCCTCCCCCAATTGGAGTAAACTAATCAACAAAAGCATTTAGGCTTCTAACTTCAGTTTATACATAAACTCAGCAAAAAAAGAAACATCCCTTTTTCAGGACCCTGTCTTTCAAAAGATAATTTGTAAAAATCCAAATAACTTCACAGATCTTCATTGTAAAGGGTTTAAACACTGTTTCCCATGCTTGTTCAATGAACCATAAACAATTAATGAACATGCACCTGTGGAACGATCGTTAAGACACTAACAGCTTACAGACGGTAGGCAATCAAGGTCACAGTTTTGAAAACGTAGGACACTAATGAGGCCTTTCTACTGACTCTGAAAAACACCAAAAGAAAGATGTCCAGGGTTCCTGCTCATCTGCATGAACGTGCCTTATTCATGCTGCAAGGAGGCATGAGGACTGCAGATGTGGCCAGGGCAATAAATTGCAATGTCCGTACTGTGAGACGCTTATGACAGCACTATAGGGAGACAGGCCAGACAGCTGTCGTCCTCACAGTGGCAGAGCACGTGTAACAACACCTGCACAGGATCGGTACATCCGAACATCACACCTGCGGGACAGGTACAGGATGGTAACAACAACTGCCTGAGTTACACCAGGAACGCACAATCCCTCCATCAGTGCTCAGACTGTCCGCAATAGGCTGAGAGAGGCTGGACTAAGGGCTTGTAGGCCTGTTGTAAGGCAGGTCCTCACCAGACATCACCGGCAACAAAGTTGCCTATGGGCACAAACCCACCGTCGCTGGACCAGACAGGACTGGCAAAAAGTGTTCTTCTCTGACGAGTCCCGGTTTTGTCTCACCAGGGGTGATGGTCGGATTCGTGTTTATCGTCGAAGGAATGAGCATTACACCATGGCCTGTACTCTGGAGCAGGATCGATTTGGAGGTGGAAGGTCCATCATGGTCTGGGGTGGTGTGTCACAGCATCATCAGACTGAGCTTGTTGTCATTGCAGGCAATCTCAACGCTGTGCTTAAGAGAAGACATCCTCCTCCCTCATGTGGTACCCTTCCTGCAGGCTCATCCTGACATGACCCTCCAGCATGACAATGCCATCAACCATACTGCTCGTTCTGTGCGTGATTTCCTGCAAGACAGGAATGTCAGTGTTCTGCCATGGCCAGCAAAGAGCCCTGATCTCAATCCCATTGAGCACATCTGGGACCTGTTGGATCAGAGGGTGAGGGCTAGGGCCATTTCCCCTCCAGAAATGTCTGGGAACCTTGGTGGAAGAGTGGGGTAACAACATCTCACAGCAAGAACTGGCAAATCTGGTGCAGTCCATGAGGAGGAGATGCACTGCAGTACTTAATACAGCTGGTGGTCACACCAGATACTGACTATCTTTTGATTTTGACCCCCCCCCACCCTCTTTGTTCAGAGACACGTTATTCCATTTATGTTAGTCACGTGTCAGTGGAATTTGTTCAGTTTGTCTCAGTTGTTGAATCTTGTTATGTTCTTACAAATATTTACACAAGTTAAGTTTGCTGAAAATAAACGCAGTTGACCGTGAGAGGGCATTTCTTTTTTTGCTGAGTTTATTATACACATTTTGCAGACACAATCTATTATACAATAGTTATATAATTCGTTTGTTTTTCGTCCTTCCTCTATTTCTAATGTCAGTTTGATTTCTATTTGTAACTGTGCTATTTGACTAAATTTATTTTTTACAGACCTTGCATGTTTTACATTTGTTATCTTGTTGTTATTAGTCCCCCCCTTCAGCTCCATTCAACCCCTCCCATCTATCTCTTAACACCATCCATTTTGTATTTCTATTTGCCATATATTTTTCAACTGTACTGTGATCCTTCACAAAAGTACTGAACCTTTCTATTCTCATAGTTTCCACATTCTAACTCAAAGAAACATTTTTGCAAAAATTATTATATTATTGATTGATTGACTGTCTTTTCAAATCACCCAGTATTGATATCTGCTGCTTTAGTTCTAGGTAAATGTTGCAATTCTTCAGCCATAACTGGACCTATTGACAAAAAAATGAGCAACATATAGACAGTACCAAAATAAATGATCTAATGACTCTGCCTCCTCACAGCAAAATCTGCAGAGCTGGGAAGATTGTTTGTGTACGTACGTACACACACACACACACACACATATGTATATGTGTGTGTATGTATGTAACATTCTATTGGTTGCAAGAATTTTGTATAATTTAAATGGGAAAATTCGAAGTTTTGAATCCGGCGTTTTGCGTGTCAATTCAAAAACCATGTGCCATGGAATCTGTACATCACAAATCTCTTCCCAACTATTTTGCAATTTATTTGGCGAAGCTGTCCATTTTTTTGGTCCTTAAATGAAATTGGTATATGTTTTTATTTATCACAATTTTCTTTAACCATTTATGTTCTTTAATGCAGGGCTGACAGACAAGTTCCTTACTTTTTCCCGCTTCCATTTGCCTCTTCCATTTTTGTGGTAATGCTGTGATTAGTTGGTTGTAATTTTGGGTAGAGCAGACATTTCCATATTTCTGTTTTAGCTGCATGTGTGACAACTCCACCAGTCCTTTTTTTGAGATCATCCCTGTCAGACCATTTATTGGTAAACTACACGGTAATGTAAAAGTTGCATTTTTTTAGTGACCCAATACGTAATATCATAATTTGGTTTTAATCCAGAGAAATTAGCAAAAGTATCCAGATCCTCTGAGGCTGTGGAGGGATCCAAATTGTGGATTTGAAAGAAAACAACATGAATCATCAGCGTACAAGGACACCTTTTGTTTTTAAGCCACGGATTTCTAATCCCTTAATATTATTGTCGGATCTAATTTTAACAGCTAATTTCGATGGGAATAATAAATAGATATGCCGATAGTGGACAACCCTTGTTTTACTCCTCTTGGCAGTTTAAAACTTTCTGAGATGTAGCCATTATTTACTATTTTACACCTAGGGTTACAAAACGTAACTTTAACACATTTTATAAGAGATTCTCCAAAATTGAAATATTCTAGGCATTTATATATAAACTCCAGTCGTACTCTTTCAAAAGCCTTTTCAAAATCAGCAATGAAAACCAGGCATGGTTTCCCTGATATTTCATAGTATTCTATTGTTTCCAGTACTTGTCTTATATTATCTCCATTGTATTGTCCATGTAAAAAACCTGTCTGCCTAGGATGAATAATATCTGACAATACCTTTTTAATTCTCTGCGCCAAGCATTTAGCTAAAAAAATTATCACAACTCTGAAGTGTAAGACACCTTCAATTTTTTTTAAATGGACTGGATCTTTACATACATACATACATACATACATACATACATACATACCATTTGGATCCTGTTTCAGTAATAATGAAATCAGACCGTTTTATATAAGAGTGGTTAAAACATGCTAATAATGGTCCTCTGAGTATATCAAAACAAGTTTGGTACACTTCCACTGGTATGCCATCCAGCCCTGGAGTTTTCCCAGCCTTAAAGGCTTTAATTGCATCTAGAAGTTCCTCCTCTAATTTGGCCTTCACATGAGTCTTTCTGTACAGATGTTAATTTTAAATTATTAATTGGGGAAAAAATATTATAATTATCTTTGGTTAGTAGAGATGGAGGAGACTGAAATGAAACCATTCTTAAAGTACTTCCTCTTTCAAAATATCATTCGGTGAATCATGCGTGACTCATATGTTGAAGATAAAAAAATATAATTTGGTGCATTTTTCCACATTTCTATCCAGTTCACTTTATTTTTATAATATATTACACTGGATCTTTCTTGAATAAGTTCCTCCAGTTCTTTTTGTTTTTCCTCTCATTTACTCTGTGCCTCTGGTACAGTTTTTATTGCTATCTACCTGTACTGTTAGTCCTTCAATTTCCTTTGTTAATATGGACTCTTGATCTAATTGCTTTTGTTTTATAGATGAGTACTGAATTGCATGGCCTCTAAAGGCACATTTTAAAAGTGTCCCATACAAAAAGGGGATCTGTTGCACCTATGTTATGTCGGGTGAAAAAACAAAAAAAAGCATCCTTGTCTTTTCACTTATTGATTATCAACTTCATTTCTTGTCACACTCGGTGAAATGTACTGACAGTAATGTAGAAATATCTCCCATAGTTATACGATGAAATCATCATGCATTTTCTTTTGTCAACTGTTCAAACTGCTGTTTACTTTGGTGTTGAATTCTAATTTCTCCCCTATTTACCTGCCTGCTTCCATCAGGTGACACTACTGAAGTATGGCGTCCATGAGGCCATCTTTGCCATGCTGCCCTCCCTCATGAACAAAGATGGCCTCCTGGTGGCCAACGGGAAGGGCTTTGTGACCAGGGAGTTCCTGAGGAGCCTCCGTAAACCCTTCAGTGAGATCATGGAGCCGAAGTTTGAGTTTGCTGTGAAGTTCAATGCTCTGGAGCTGGATGACAGTGACCTGGCTCTGTTTGTGGCCATTATCATCCTGTGTGGAGGTATGGTATACTTTTGTACTAGTAGTATCACAGTAACTCTGACATTAGTACTGTTCTCCCCTAATAACCCTGGCTCTAATGTTGTTCGTAGCCGCTATTATCCTGTCTGGAGTTGAGGGGGAGCTCTTTCTCAATTCATCTTTCCCTCGATTCCTGGTATCCTCTCTCCTCACCTCTTTCGCAAAACACATTGGAGAATAAGATATGATCCAATATGGTTGAGAAGGTGAGGAGATAGGATGCGTGGAGTCACGGAAAGCTTTTAGTGAGGTTGTGCTGTGAGTTGGCAGCTCTGTCACGTCTGTGGTCTACTCATCTAACTATTCTCGATCTATCTGCAGACCGCCCGGGGCTAATGAACGTGAAGCAGGTAGAACAGAGTCAGGACGGTATTCTCCAGGCCTTGGACCAGCACCTGCAGGCCAACCACCAGGACTCCCTCTACCTCTTCCCCAAGCTGCTGAACAAGATGGCCGACCTCAGACAGCTGGTCACAGAGAACGCCCTGCTGGTGCAGAAGATCAAGAAGACAGAGTCGGAGACCTCTCTGCACCCTCTACTACAGGAGATCTATAAGGACATGTACTGACTGGACTAAACCAGACTGAACATGTACTGACTGAACTAAACCGGACTGAACATGTACTGGGACTTGCTGCACCCGCTAGTGCAGGATTTCAACAAGGACATGTACTAGTCTCCTCAAAATAGTGCACAACATAGGGAATAGGGTGCCATTTCGGACACACCCCGAGTCTGAGACCTCATTGCTCCCGCTACTGCAGGAGCTCAACAAGAACATGACTGGACACAGTGGCCTAAACCCGACCAACTCGGACTAGACTTTGCTGCATCTGCTACTACAGGAATGGGACTAAACCAGATTTAACAGGATGGGACCGTACTTTGCTGCACTCTCTACTGTAGGAGATCTATAAAGACATTCATGTACTAGTCCTCCTCATAAGCAGAGCCATGCTGTTCAATTCAATACTTTATTGTCCCCTTAGAGCAAATACTGTTGTTGACAGCAATATGTTTACATAATGATGTTATGTATATATTAATGTACAATACCAGTCAAAAGTTTGGAAACACCTACTCATTCCAGGGTTTTTATTTTATTTTTTACTATTTTCTATATTGTAGAATAATAGTTTAGACATCAAAAATGAAATAACACACATGGAATCATGTAGTAACCAAAAAAGTGTTAAACAAATCAAAATATGTTTTAGATTTGAGATTCTTCAAAGTAGCCACCCTTTGACAACTTTGCACACTCTTGGCATTCTCTCAAACAGCTTCATGATGTAGTCACCTGGAATACATTGCGATTAACAGGTGTGCCTTGTTAAAAGTTAATTTGTGGAATTTCTTTCCTTAATGCGTTTGAGCTAATCAGTTGTGTTGTGACAAGGTAGGAGTGGCATGAACAGCTCAAATAAGCAAAGAGACACAACAGTCCATCATTACTTTAAGACATGAAGGTCAGTCAATCCAGAACATTTCAAGAGCTTTGAATGTTTCTTCAAGTGCAGTCGCAAAAACCATCAAGTGCTATGATAAAACTGGTTCTCATGAGGACCGCCACAGGAAAGGAAGACCCAGAGTTACCTCTGCTGCAGAGGATAAGTTCATTAGAGTTAACTGCATCTCAGATTGCAGACCAAATAAATGCTTCACAGAGTTCAAGTAACAGACACATCATGGCCGAATTGCTGCAAAGAAACCACTACTAAAGGATACCAATAACAAGATACTTTCTTGGGGCAAGAACACGAGCAGTGGACAATAGATGGGTTGAAATCTGTCCTTTTGGTCTGAGTCCAAATTTGATATTTTTGGTTCCAACTGCCGTGTGTTTGTGAGACGCGGAGTAGGTGAACGGATGAGCTCCGCATGTGTGGTTCCAACCGTGAAGCATGGAGGAGAAGGTGCTTTACTGGTGACGCTCAGTGATTTATTTAGAATTCAGTGCCCAGTTAACCAGCATGGCTACCAAAGCATTCTGCAGCGATACGCCATCCCATCTGGTTTAGGCTTAGTGGGACTATCATTTGTTTTCAACAGGACAATGACCCAAAACACACCTCCAGGCTGTGTAAGGGCTATTTGACCAAGAAGGAGAGTGATGGAGTGCTGCATCAGATGACCTGATCTCCACAATCCCCCGACCTCAACCAAATTGAGATGGTTTGGGATGAGTTGGATCGCAGAGTGAAGGAAAAGCAGCCAACAAGTGCTCAGCATATGTGGGAACTCTTTCATGACTGTTGGAAAAGCATTCCTCCATAAAGCTGGTTGCGATAATGCCAAGAGTGCAAGCTGTCATCAAGGCAAAGGGTGGCTACTTTGAAGAATATAAAATATAAATTGATTTATCGTTTCATACAGTACAGTTTTTTTGGTTACTACATGATTCCATGTGTTATTTCATAGTTTTGATATCTTCACTATTATTCTACAATGTAGAAAATAGTACAAATCAAGAAAACCCATTAATGAGTAGGTGTGTTCAAACTGCTGTAGGGATTTCATTACAGCAGTAACACGAATGGAGGTACGAAACCAATTATGTAGAGCTCTTCTTCCAGAGTAATGTTGTGAATGGGTACTACTGCCCTAAATGAGTCTATTGCCAAAACCTGGCAGACCTTTTTTTTTTAACAGGTTTCACTTCACATTATGAGTAAAATTTTGTCGTCTCATGAATGCATTTGGAGGTTTGCTGTTAAGGAAATTGTTTATTCAGGTTACAAAGTATTTCAAATCAAATTTATTGGTCACATACACATGGTTAGCAGATGTTAATGCGAGTGTAGCGAGATGCTTGTGCTTCTAGTTCCGACCATGCAGTAATATCTAACAAGTAATATAACCTAACAATTTCACAACAACACCTTATACACACAAGTGTAAAGGAATGAATATGAATATGTACATAAAAATATATGAATGAGTGATGGCCGAACGGCATAGGCAAGATGCAGTAGATGGTATAGAGTACAGTATATACATATGAGATGAGTAATGTAGGGTATGTAAGCATTATATAAAGTGGTTAGTGATAAAATGATTGGAGTTGGTCTAGGGTGTCAGGTAGGGTGGAGGTGATATGTGATGTGGTCCTTGACTAGTCTCTCAAAGCACTTTAGAAGTTCTAAAGAGACTATATAGAAGTTGCTTAACAACATGGTGCAGGTCAAAAGGAAAACGAGATGGTGCAGGTCAAACGGGAAACGGGTGTTAATCAATATGGATAGTGTTAGAGTTCGAAAAACAAGTTATTTCTCTAACACAACATAAACTTGAGCCTCTACCCTTCCTTGGTTATACTGTATTCAACTGAATATTTGTTAACATTTTCATACTTCTCAGAATCGTTTCATACACTACTGGTACTGTTAGCAGTAGCGCAATTGTTTTAGGGAATTTAATTGTAGTTAGGGAATAAAAAAAAGTTAATGAATAATGTTCACCAGAATAATGATGGTAATTTTGTTAGATTGTACAGATGTGTGTGCTTTGGTTTATCTAAGGTACCTAAGTGGTGAGTTGTAATGTTATAATATACCTGGGTACACAAATTATAAATGTATAGATAATTATGACAACTAATGACACAAAGTCTTACGTTAATTTTTGAGGCTGTCATCTTTCAATGATCATCGGTTATGGACAGGTACCACTGTGAGATGTGACTACCCCCAACATGTTTTCTAAAATACTGAAATATTTTCTAGATGAGTTTGGCTTTTTACTTTGAGAGGTGTGATTCTGTATCTAATCTAGATGAATGGAGAACCAGCAAAGGACCAGTCCTTAAACCTTAGTGTATTACTCACGTTACTAGTACATGTAATGTAGTGGTGTCTGCCTATCTTATCACGACTCAGGATCAGACAATGTGGCTGCTTTGTGGATTAAAGAAATGTCTGGCATAATACATTTGAATGATGAGAGATGAATATCAAGACTACCAAAATCACACCTTTGAACTCTGCATCCACTCAGGACTATAATGTACAACACTGAACAAACTACTTTTTCAAGGATTTTATCTACAATTTCTTTATTGTTTCTAGGTTTGCACTCTCTGGGTTTGGGACCTTAATAAATGCAAAATAGCAAATAAAGTGTTTTATATAAAGTTGTAGAACTCAACTACCTCATGAAATTGGTGACACCTATGAAGGCTCTGCATAGTGGAAGTGCATTGTACATAAAGTGAGACTAAAATGTTTTCCAATTGCAGTATGTATTCACAAAATTTCCCCAAAAAGAATATCTTGTAAGTTTTATAAGTCTATAGGGGAGTGTCCTTTTGTGGGGCCAAATTTTCTTAGAGAGGCACATGAGATAAATTGGGAACAATAGAATATTCTATCTCCAGTTGAAACAGTTGTTTTTCAAGAAATCAGAATGGCAAAAACTCTGTGAAGGCAACAGTTATTTTTGTGAGTAACTGTACTTCGCCCAAATAATGAACAGATACAAGTTTCAGCACTTTAATAGTTTGTGTACATGATTGTCTCAAATTTTGTATTTAATAATATTTTTTGATATACTGCTTTTTATTACAAAGGTAATATCAAAGACTAGTACGTTCCAGTAAATGAACATATACAATATTGTAATGAGACATATACAGTTATTGATACATTTATGCTTAATTATGGTGGTGTTCCTATTGGTCAGATGTGATGTTTGATCATGGCTTTTCAATGGGCGGATTCGATTATGCTGAGCTGCAGGGCGCCGGTCTATTACCCGTGACGTCAACTGGCAAAAGCAGCGAGGAAAGGAATGTCATTCTCAGTGATCTGTGCTGCTTGGTCATGTCAACAAGGCGGCATGGTGCATCGTCCAGAGCCATATCTCTCTTTTCCATTTAAAATATGTTTGCCGTTTCAAACTAGTTTTCATCGGGGAGGCAGATACATCTTTTGAAAAGCTATCCATGTTGCGTGTGAAAACAGAATCCTACTCATTACTCCACGTACGAATTACGTCACTTTTGTTTTGAGCTGACTTCGCAGTGGACTTTGAACGGGGCACCTGGCTCACGACCGGATGCTGCCCGGTTCCTTCTCCCGGTGCAAAACACGTCTACCCGGGCCAGATTAATCGAATCCCATTGCTAACCTCAATCCCATTGGTTCCTTTCCTAATTGGATAGGTGGTGAAAGTAACGCCCACTCTCTATTTAGTTGAAAAGTTTTTGTGTGCAATAACATCAACCAGACGCAGGGCCGAAAATGGAGTCAGATATAGGTCGAACTTCGTATTTTCGTAGTGGTGTTACTTGTAGGTATGCATCCCAAAAGTAACTTGTTTCATATGGCCTTGAATGCGATTTGTTTGAAATAACTGTGTGACTAAATGCAATTCATCTTCCTCTGAAAATGTTCTGCAGCACAGGGCACTTTTTTTTGTCGATGGCTGCTGCACAGGTCCTTGACTATTGTTTGCTGACTTGTTATATTTGAATAACATGAACAAACGTGAAGTTGTGTTGGAGCACGAGGCATAGTGTATGTGACGTAATATATTAACCGCTTATGTGCCATTTGCTGTAGTCTGTTCTTGGAAAAACAAAGACGACTTTTATTTGACAAACAATAATGGAACAATATGGGTTTCCGTACCATGACTCCTATGAACGTCCTTCAATTAATAGAAGGATTTGCAGGTATGGTTTTGTTTTGAGAACTGGGTCGGGATTCGCAAACACAGCCCATCTATTCTGAAAACTTTGTTTAGTCTTCGACTAACCTAACGCGCACCAGGCGTGTCTTGATCTGTTGCAATGATGTTTACATCCGGTTGTAGCGCACAAAAGCGATTTTGGTCAACTTGTGCTACTAAAGCATAATGACTCTTTTAGGAGCAGTTATTGATTTAACGTTAATTGAAAATCGTTATAACTACACTATTGAAATGTCGTTGCTATGGACTTCATTGCCTCTAGTTGCTAACGCGTAACTAACATGTTCGGTTAAAAGGGTTCGAACCCCGGTCACTACACACCCACATCGAGAAGAGCATGAGCCTTGCAGTCTTGACAGGTTTTTTATTTTAATTTTTTTGTGTGTGCTCAGTCTCAAATCTACAGTGAATGTGATTGGTCCCTGACATCTGTTTTACAGGCAATTTTTGAACGGTTCATGCAGATTCGGTTCGAGCTGTCATTATGTACACGAGTTGCCATCAGTGTTGCCGCCGACGTCCCAAATATGCAGGTACTTCCAGAAAGGTGGATGCTGGTTTGGAGATGGCTGCAGGTGAGACATTACATTCATAATGACCTGACTTACTAATCCGACTACCTTATAAACCTTTACACTACCTACTTTCTGAGTCATTTAATTATGTTTTGCCTATTCCACAGATATCTCCACATCACTGATCCTGAGGCAGCCAGTGCGGGGTTGAGTAGGAGGGGTTCAGCACCTGTGGTTCACACCCCGTGGGTTGGCCATGCACTACCAGAACGTAGAGGGTCAGAGCCATCTCTACTACAGGCACAGGGCTTTTACAGCCAAGGACGTCGGGGCTCAGAGTCCATGCAGACCTATGTAGCACACCTCCAGCACAACTTTGGCCGTCAGAACACTGATATCACAGAAGAGGATGTAGCCGACGGTTCATCGCAAACTTCACCGCAACGACAGAGTATGACCTCAATTGGTCCCGTTAGCTATGTTTTAACCTGGCATCGGGGTGAACTGTTGACCTGTTTCCTGATCTGTTTGTCCAGTCTTGCAAACTCAAATGTTTGCCGTTACAATGACCGTAGGGGTTAGCAAGGTCGCTCAAATGGATCTGGGACTAGGATGGTGTATTGTAGTACTGTACAGAGGAATTTGACTGCATGTAAACTCAGCAAAAAAAAGAAACGTCAACTGCGTTTTATTTTCAAACTTAACTTGTGTAAATATTTTGTATGAACATAACAAGATTCAACAACTGAGACATAAACTGAACAAGTTCCACAGACATGTGACTAACACAACTTGAATAATGTCTCCCTGAACAAAGGGGGTGGGGATCAAAGTCAGTCGGTATCTGGTGTGGCCACCAGCTGCATTAAGTACTGTAGTGCATCTCCTCATGGACTGCACCAGATTTGCCAGTTCTTGCTGTGAGATGTTACCCCACTTTTCCACCAAGGTTCCTGGACATTTCTGGGGGGAATGGCCCTAGCCCTCACCCTCTGATCCAACAGGTCCCAGATGTGCTCAATGGGATTGAGACCTGGGCTCTTTGCTGGGCATGGCAGAACACTGACATTCCTGTCTTGCAGGAAATCACGCACAGAACGAGCAGTATGGCTGGTTGCATTGTCATGCTGGAGGGTCATGTCAGGATGAGCCTGCAGGAAGGGTACCACATGGAGGATGTCTTCCCTGTAAAGCACAGCATTGAGATTGCCTGCAGTGACGACAAGCTCAGTCCAATGATGCTGTGACACACCGCCCCAGACCATGACGGACCCTCCACCTCCCAATCGATCCCGCTCCAGAGTACAGGCCTCGGTGTAACGCTCATTCCTTTGACGATAAACGCAAATCCGACAATCACCGCTGGTGAGACAAAACCGTGACTCGTCAGTGAAGAGCACTTTTTGCCAGTCCTGTCTGGTCCGGCGACGTTGTTGCCGGTGATGTCTGGTGAGGACCTGCCTTACAACAGGCCTACAAGCCCTCATTCCAGCCTCTCAGCCTATTGTGGACAGTCTGAGCACTGATTGAGGGATTGTGTGTTTCTGGTGTAACTCGGGCAGTTGTTGTTGCCATCCTTTACCTATCCCGCAGTTGTGATGTTTGGCTGTACCGAACCTGTGCAGGTGTTGCACGTGATCTGCCACTGTGAGGACGATCAGCTGTCCGTCCTGTCTCCCTGTAGAGCTGTGTTAGGCGTCTCTCAGTACCAACATTGCAATTTATTGCCCTGGCCACATCTGCAGTCCTCATGCGTCCTTGCAGCATGCCTAAGGCACGTTGACGCAGATGAGCAAGAACCCTGGGCATCTTTCTTTTGGTGTTTTTCAGAGTCAGTAGAAAGGCCTCTTTTAGTGTCCTACATTTTCATAACTGTGACCTTAAATGCCTACCGTCTGTAAGCTGTTAGTGTCTTAACGACCATTCCACAAGTGCATGTTCATTAATTGTTTATGGTTCATTGAACAAGCATGGGAAACCCTTTACAATGAAGATCTGAAGTTATTTGGATTTTTACGTATCTTTAAAAGACAGGGTCCTGAAAAAGGGATGTTTCTTGTTTTGCTGAGTTTGTGTGTGTGAAGTAGCTCTTGGTTGTAACAATGTACCTTTTATTTGCAGCGACGTCATCACATGCTAATGTCACAGAGCCCCAAGCTTCAGTCCAACAGTGTCCTGAGACATCGGCCCAAACTACAGTTCCATCCAGCACACTGTCGGCTCAAGCAGGCGAATGGAGGCCTCCAGTCAATCAGAAGGTTTGTCATTGTTATGGAAATGAGGTTACTTTCTCTGCTACCTCAAGGATTTTTTTTAATGCATTCTCAAATTCAAGATGTAGAATATACCCTGATAGCACATGGAAATATTTAGTGTTTATTCTTTAAGGGATTCAAGATTGTCCTAGATGCTTGTGCCACAGCTTGAAAGGTCACTGCTGCTGAATTTGATAATTTTCGGTGGCGCAGCTGGTTAATACATTGTCAAGCAGAGCGACCATGTGCCCTCTGCCTCGCCAACACACAAGTTCACCTACTGGTTAGGATGTTGAGCATGGAAGCAATACTGCTAAGTAGCACAATGAAGCCTGTTACATTTGTTGTTAGCAGGAGCCTTCCTCCCTGGAGGTAGCAGCAGAGCATGGTGCCTCCTCTGCCACTGCTGCCTTCCAGACGGCTCAGGAGCATACGGAATCCTTCAACCAAAGTAAAGATGTGACCTGTGGCATCTGCATGGAGACTGTGTACGAGAAGACCAGTGCTGAGAGGCGCTTTGGCATCCTGCCCAACTGCAGCCATCCTTTCTGCCTGAGCTGCATCGTCACTTGGAGGAAAACCAAAAACTTCCATGAAGAAGTTATAAAGTAAGATGGCAGGGCAGTGTAGTGTATGGCAGAATAAAAAATAAAAATAAAGTCTTGTTTTACTAGGGGTTTTCAATTATTTATTTTACTTGCCTGGAAGGGCTAATTTTGTTGTTTTTGCCAAAGGAGCTGCCCACAGTGCAGAGTGAAGTCCGCGTTTTACGTCCCTAACAAGTACTGGGTGGAGGGACAACCAAAGGAAACCCTTATCCGTAACTTCAAAGAGAAATGCAGGTTAGCTTTTGTCATTTTGTCTAGAATTGTCAAATGGTGTTCTTTCTGGGATATTGGCTTTAAAGGAATGTGATTCTTCCTGATTAATCAAGAATTCCTGCTTTTCCTCCATTGATGTTATTGAAATGTCCCTGTCCCCTAGCCAAAACTCAGGTTTTCTGTTGTCCTGGTCACATCTGTTTTTCCAGTAAAAGAAGATGTAGTTTCTTTATGCGTCATGGATGCTGTCCCTTCAAGACTGAGTGTCTCTATTGGCATGACCTGCCTCATGGCTACAGACCACCTCGCCGACGCAGATCAGCACATTCTGTAAGTATTTGACATCACTTTAGCTTCACACACATTTTTAACATGGATAAATATATACGGGAACATACATTTGATATTGTGACCACTCAATGCATTTCTAAATTGCAGGAGATTTTTTTGTTTGTTGCTCTTATCCAATAGCACCATGCAATGAGTCTGGATGACTTGGGCAGCCTACAACTTCTTGACTATGTCATTGCTATGACTCTGCTGGATGACTTGCTGGATGATGAGGATGACAATGAGCTCCCCCTGTACCCGAGTGAATATGACGATTATGACCTATACTGAGCACCACCCTGCTCCAAGGATTTGGTATGCAATGGTTGGCTAGGGCCTCTATTCTAACCCCATTAAAGAAGACTTCCACTCACTCACTGTCTCTCAGAACTGAAGTCCCTATATATGCTGCATATATCTGCTCACCTGGTGGGGAAAATAATTGTTTGAGGTATAGGTCCAGCACTTGCAGACCTGTTGCTTGAAGAACTGTACCGAAGGCTAGGATTTAAGCCTCCCACACTTGATGAACAATCCTAACCAACTTTTGGTTGGATCCAGGGCTGGTTGTTAGACAGGAAGATTGGTTCTTCTCTTGCTGTTGATGGTGTTGGTTCATTGCAAGTAGAGGCTGGGTTAATTGATTAGTTGGTCAATTGATGTGGTGCTCTGCTTTAGATTGCCCTCTGTTCCATTGGTTGGTCCTGTTAAAAAAAAAAGTGTTACTTGTGCCAATGCTGTGTCACTGTTGCCATTTGCACCATTTAGAAAGTTATTATTTTTTTTTTTTTAAAGAATGTGTAGTTTATATATTTTATGTCTAAATTGGAGGTATACTTTGCCTTGCCCTAAGACATGGCGATACTCCTATAGCATCTTACAAATCTTGCCATGCCTCAGGGCAATACCTTGCCCTGCTATTTGTCACCCGTCTATGACGTATTTGACAGTGGAGGCTGCTGAGGAGAGGATGGCTAATAATAATGTCCGGAATGAATTAGAATCAAACATATGAAAACCATGTTTTTGATACCATTCCAGCCATTATGAGCCATTCTCCCCTCAGCAGTCTCCACTGTACTTGAGATGCTTTACTGTACTGTTGACAGGGCATGACACTCTTGTTGACATGCTGATTGAAGACCCTAATGTCTTTTTATTACTTCTAACCTGTTTGTATTTGCACGCACAGAAAAGAGAATTAAACATAGTTTCACAGTTCGCCTGTTTTTATTGTTTTGCTCATTCTGTCTAACCTGCTTCGGGGAATGGCTGTGTCTAACCTGCTTCAGGGTTAGATGACCACCACTGTATACTGTTTTGGCTTCAGTATGAATGTTGAACACCCCCCCCCCCCCCCCCCCCCAGTAACCAAGTTTGACTTGAAGCCAATAAAGTTTAACACAGGCTGCCCAATTTTGATGTTTTGACTGATCTGATTTTGAAAAGATGTGACTTGGTTAAAAAAAAAAAAAAAACATCACTGTTGAGCTGCCTGTCTAAACACAGCCATTGCTGTCTTCATGTCAAACTTAGTTACTGGGTTGACTATTTTAACCTTTTCATACTAAAGCCACAATCCTATAGTGGTTGTCATCAAAACAGCTTGGTGTGGATGACTTGCATGTTTTCAAAAAGTATTGTGACTGAGTGAATCACTTCCAATACCTACAGTTAAATGGTTCTGTAGATCCAGCAAGGGTTTGAGGGATGCTCTCGGTTGTTGCTCTGTTCACTCCTCACGGTGGGCTACCAGTGCCCTCCAGGCTTTGTGGGTGTTCCAGCGATGGTCAGACCCGGACCGCTGCATCCACACTTGTCTCGAGACACTTTGGCAGTTGGAAATATGCCGAAACGATGGTAAGTTGGAGAAATGTGGTGATAGAATAAGTTCCCAATTGTCATACTTGAGTAAAAGTAATGCCCTAACAGAACATTACTAATGTGAAAGTCACCCAATAAAATACTACTTGAGTAAAAGTATTTGGTTTTAAATATACTTATGTATAAAAAGTAAATGTAATTGCTAAAATGTATTTAAAAGTACAGAATTTCAAATTCCCTCTTAAGCAAACCAGATGGCACTATTGTAAAGTGTATCAAAAAAATGATGTACTGTCAGGGCCACAACATCACTCAGACATAATTTACAAACCAAGCATTTGTGTTTAGTGAGTCAGTCAGAGCAGAGGCAGTAGGGATGACAAGGGTTGTCATAAGTGCATGAATTGGAGCTTTTCCCTGTCCTGCTAGCCATTCAATGTAACCAGTGCTTTTGGGTGTCAGGACAAATGTATGGAGTAAAAAGTACATTGTTTTCTTTTGGAATGTAGTGAAGTAAAAGTTGTCCAATATTAACAGTAACGTACAGATATCCCCAAAAACGACTTAGGTAAAAATACTTCAAAGTACTTTACACCACTGGAGAAATTACATGTCAGAGTTTGTTCCACTAAATCTTAACCTGAGGACTCTGGACAGCAGAGTACGAGGATGAAGATGAGTCTCTCTTCCCTGCTGTAGAGAGCGAGGAGCTGAAGCAGCAGTGTGGGGTCGGCAGTAGGAACGGAGGGTTTGAAAGACCAGACAGTTAGACAGAGTCGACAATCTCATCACAGAAGCCAGCAGTAGCAGTGAGTCCATGCGGTGCCCTGCCTGAGCATGTGAAGGTGAGGGAATTAAAGGGCATTACACCGTTGTAGGCTATATTCAGTCACATCAGCGTTATATTGTTATCGTAGGAAATAGAAATCACGGATTAACTGACGTTGAGAGAATTTTCTTAGTTCATAAACGATGCTTTTTTTTAAAAAAAATGTAAGGCCTTACCTCAGCTGTGTAGCTGTGTGCTGGCGCCCACTCCTGATCTCAGTCACAGCACAGCAGCCGCACTCAAGAACTTCCCGATGAAAAAAGTCATGTTCCTCACCTCACAGTTCATTCAACATGGGGTGTCGAGCGGAGTTCGCCTCATAGCTGCATGTCAGACTTAAGACGCTTTTCTGATGAAGGCCAATGGCTGGCAAAATGTAATGTTTTAAACTCTGAACTAATACAATTCTACAGCTTTGTAATTGTGTCTGAGAGAGTTGCACCTGTAATTTAGAGTTTTGGACTGCACCTCGAATCACATTAGCTGATGCGAATTCTGTATATAATAATGATAATACATGGGACTTAAATAACGTTTTTCAAGGACCTAAAGTTGCTTTACAATAAAACACAAACAACCAGAGGTCAAAACAACGGCAGACTAATCAGCAGTAAGAAAAAAGATAAAACAGAGAAGGGGGGTACTGTGAATATGTACTGTATGTCTCAAATCAAATCCAATCCAATTCTATTTGTCACATGTGCTGAATACAACAGGTGTAGACCTTAAAGTGAAATGCTTTCTTATAAGCCCTTAACCAACAATGCAGTTTTAAGAAAAAAATAGAAAATAAAGGTAACAAATAATTAAACAGCAGCAGTAAAATATCAATAGCGAGTACACGGGGTACCGGTACAGAGTCAATGTGCGGGGGCACCGGTTAGTCGAGGTAATTGAGGTAATATGTACATGTAGGTAGAGTTAAAGTGATTATGCATAGATAATAAACAGAGAGTAGCAGCAGCGTAAAAGAAGGGTCTGGGTACTCCTTTGGTTAGCTGTTCAGGAATCTTTTGGCTTGGGGGTAGAATCTGTTGATGACTAGGGTGGCTGGAGTCTTTCACAATTTTTAGGGCCTTCCTCTAACACCGCCTGTTATAGAGGTCCTGGATGGCAGGAAGCTTGGCCCCAGTGATATACTGGGCCGTACACAGTACCCTCTGAAGTGCCTTGCAGTCGGAGGCCGAGCAGTTGCCATACCAGGCAGTGATGCAACCAGTCAGGATGCTCTCGATGGTGCAGCTGTAGAACCTTTTGAGGATCTGAGGACCCATGCCAAATCATTCAGTTTCCTGAGCAGGAATAGGTTTTGCCGTGCCCTCTTCACGACTGTCTTAGTGTGTTTGGATCACGATAGTTTGTTGGTGATGTGGACACCAAGGAACTTGAAGCTCTCAACCTGCTCCACTACAGCCCCGTTGATGAGAATGGGGGCATGATCGGTCCTCCTTTTCCTGTAGTCCACAATCAACTCCTTTGTCTTGATCACGTTGAGGGAGAGGTTGTTGTCCTGGCACCACACGGCCAGGTCTCTGACCTCCTCCCTATAGGCTGTCTCGTCGTTGTCGATGATCAGGCCTACCACTGTTGCATCATTGGCAAACTTGGTGATGGTTTTGGAGTCGTGCTTGGCTTTGCAGTCATGGGTGAACAGGGAGTACAGGAGGGGACTGAGCATGCACCCCTGAGGGGCACCTGTGTTGAGGATCAGCGTGGCGGATGTGTTGTTACCTACCCTTACCACCTGGGGGCGGGCGTCAGGAAGTCCAGGATCCAGTTGCAGAGGGAGGTGTTTAGTCCCAGGGTCCTTAGCTTAGTGATGAGCTTTGAGGGAACTATGGTGTTGAACGCTGAGCTGTAGTCAATGAATTGCATTCTCACATAGGTGTTCCTTTTGTCCAGATGAGAAAGGGCAGTGTTGAGTGCAATAGAGATTGCATCATCTGTGGATCTGTTGGGGTGGTATGCAAATTGGAGTGGTTCTAGGGTTTTTAGGATAATGGTGTTGATGTGAGCCTTGACCAGCCTTTCAAAGCACTTCATGGCTACAGACGTGAGTGCTACGGGTCGGTAGTTCTTGGGCACAGGGACTATAGTGGTCTGCTTGAAACATGTTGGTATTACAGACTCAGTCGAGGACAGGTTGAAAATATCAGTGAAGACACTTGCCAGTTGGTCTGCGCATTCTCGGAGTACACGTCCTCTATGTTTGAGGTGCTGTCCCTCCTGTGTCAGACTACTTCTCCCATACTGTTTCCCCCAGCATGTCTTTTCCCTCTCTGAACCCGCCTCACGCTGTCTAGTCACAGCTGTAACGTCGCTATGCAATCGCTACTCCAGGCCTACCTGCCTCGGTTCTCTGTAATTTTTTATTAGGTACACCAATCTAGAAACGGGTCAGACCCCCTTAGCCTTCAGAACAACCTGAATTCTTTGGGGCATGGAAACATTGCTCAATTGGTATCAAGGGACCTAATGTGTGCCAGGAAAACATTCCCCACACCATTACACCACCCAGCCTGTACCGTTGACACCAAGCAGGATGGGGCCATGGACTCATGCTGCTTACGCCAAATCCTGACTCTGCCATCAGCATGACACAACAGGAACTGGGATTCGTGGGACAAGACAATGTTTTTCCAGTCCTCAGTTGTCCAGTGTTTGTGATCACGTGCCCACTGGAGCTGCTTCTTCTTGTTTTTAGCTGATATGAGTGGAACCCGGTGTGTTTGTCTGCTGCAATAGCCCATCCGCGACAAGGACTGCCGAGTTGTGCGTTCCGAGATGTCATTCTGCACACCACTGTTGTACTGCACAGTTATTGGCCTGTTTGTGGCCCGCCTGTTAGCTTGCATGATTCTTGCCATTTTCCTTTGATCTATCATCAATGAGCTGTTTTTGATCTCAGGACTGCCGCTGCCGCTGACTTTGTTTTTGTTTGTCGCCCCATTCTCGGTAAACCCTTGACACTGTCGTCCTTGAAAAGCCCAGAAGGCCAGACGTTTCTGAGATACTGGAACCTGCACGCCTAGCACCGACAATCATACCACGCTCAAAGTCTCTTAGGTCACTCGATTTGCACATTTCTAACGTTCAATCGAACAGTAACTGAATACCTCGATGCCCGTCTGCCTGCTTTATATAGCAAGCCACGGCCACGTGACTCACTGTCTGTAGGAGAAAACCAGTTGGGGTGGTGTACCTAATAAACTATATATGTATATAGACATACAGTACCAGTCAAACGTTTGGACACCAACTCATTCCAGGGTTTTTCTTTATTTTTACTAGTTTCTACATTGTAGAATAATAGTGAAGACATCAAAACTCTGAAATGACACATATGGAATCATGTAGTAACCAGAAAAAGTGTTAAACAAGCAAAATCAATTTTATATTTGAGATTCTTCAAAGTAGCCACACTTTGCCTTTATGACACCTTTGCACAAAGAGAGAGGGAGAGGTGTCAGTCACTAAACCTTGAGTCCCCTGTGCTCGTCTCCGAGTCACCAATGGTCGAGTCACAAGTACCTACGGCAGAAGTCCGAGTCCCAGTGCTCGAGTCCTGGTCCAAGTGCTTATGTCTCAGTCACTGGGTCCACATTAACTCAAAATAAAGTCGGATATAGTGTAGTGGCAAGAGGAATTTAGTAAATACATTTTTTGGTGTCCCTTTTCCTTTCTTTCTGTGCCGACAAATGGTAATGTTAAAAGGGCCACGTTCGTTGCAAAACATTCTCGAATGTTGCATATAGAAATTCCATGAATGGAGCCAATGTTATTCCTTACTCTACATGTCAGAGAGGCATGTTTGTTCTACATAGCATATTTCTATCTGAACGTTCCAAGACATTGCATCCTGCTGAACGCTCCCCAGGTTGTTAGCTATAGCTAGCTAATGAGGTAACATGACTAAACAATGTCAGTCAACGGTCCGGTCCGCGATATGCTTTATGAATGTAAAATTCGGCCTGCCAATGCATGATAGAAAGAAAAAAACATAGTGCCTGTATTATGGATCATATCTTTTGAACGGTAATCTCTCTAGCCGTTTAGCTACAGAACCTGGATATAAAATGCAGTGGGGAAAGTGGAAGGGTTGAGCGAGACTACAAATTCAAGGACCGCCTACTTTTCTATACTCAAGGTAGAGAAAAACATAGCTTGACTGTTGTTTTATCATTAAACTCAATGCTGCTATTGTTTTTAATTTTGTAAAGCAACTTGTGTTTCTTAACCAGGCAAAGAGTAACTAACTAGAAGGCTGGTGGTGACTGGTTAGCTACGGGTAAGCAAGAGAGTTGCCATTGTGATGTGCATAATCGGAGGTGGGGCCAGGGCGAAGCTTGTCTGCCCAACAACATATACTAATTTGAGTGTCTTGGATTTACATTTACTATGTTACGTCTAGTCTATGAGACCAGGCTGCAATGCCCACACTCATTGCTTGCTCACCTGCAGCTCACCAGCTGATCTAAGCTGTGTGTGCCGGGTGTGGCACATCCAACCCACTGCTGAACAATACTGCGTATCTGTGCTGCTAATATCAATTGTGCAGAGATAATTTAGTCTCATCCCGTTTAGTTACAGTTTTTTCTGGGTCTATTATTTAGTCCGTTATAGTCTCGTCACTTGGCACAAAAAAAATTGGTGTTTGACAAATATTTTAGTCACTGTTTTTGTTTACGAAATTAACACTGGTCTCTACTAGAGACTCAAACTACCTTGTATATCAAGATCACTATAGAAAAACCTCTCGTTATGAGAGAACCAAACTAGCATGGTTCCAGATCTGTTTGTGTTGTCTTGCCACCTCCTTTGGTTATTGTCGGCCCATCAGCTACCTGTCAAACTGCCTTTCTTTTCTACGAATTGACCTGCCAAGATCCTACAATCTTCTGTTCTGTCTTGTTTGTGTTCTAGTTGAGACCGTTTCCCTCAAACACCTTAGAGACAGAGGGAACTCTTATGATAGTGTAGATCTGGAAATATACAGCAGAAGCCACATACAATTCCTCAGTGTCAATAACAAAAATGCATTCACTTGTCTAAAACACAAGTTGTTTCAAGAGGATTATTGTAAGTAAGGAGGTGGGAGGAAGTCAGTCTAGGCGTCTAGATGAACGGACAACAGACGATGGTGGTGGGCTGACTGCTTCCAACTTAACCTCCGGCTCTAACTACTGCCTAGACAGCCCTGATTGTTTGTTGTTACGTAACAACACACGCCTAAGCAGTGATGGTGTGAGCTGACACACACACACACACACACACACACACACACACACACACACACACACACACACACACACACACACACACACACACACACACACACACACACTGAGCTGGTTTAGGTAGTACCTAATAGGTACTGTACTTATCCTGGTCTACTTCCCTGACTGAGGATCTCATAATAGGATTACTGACGTCCTGAGCGCAGTCCTCTGAGACTGACAGAGCGAGTGAAGAGATCAAAGGAGTAAGACAGATGGTAAGGAATCTCTTTTTTTTCTCAGAGTGATATGCAGATCTTATTGTGGTCTTATTCTTGCCTTCTTGATTATTTTACCTTTATTCTACTTTCTTACTCTGGCTTTGGTCCAAGGGACAGGTAGCAGTTGTCTTTGGTCCCCATTCTCTAGTAGCATCGTTCTGCTGCTATGGTGCCGATCCATACTCTGCACCCTCAGGTGAGTCAGACCGTCTTTCCTCTGGCTATACAAACCCTCTGCTAATGATTCAGACTGTACCTAATACAGTGGGCTCATAATGTCCGAGTGAGTCAGGGTTTCTATTCTTCCAGCCTGATGAGGGGACACCTAAACAAAGTGATCAGCCGACCAAGATGCTAATCGTGCTAGACAGTGAGGACAGTGAGGAAGGTATAGTACCCTAGTATGCCCTCTCTAGCAATAACGGAGTCATTATTTCATTGTTGTTTTTGGGGCGGATATCGTGTGTGCAATTATCAAAGAATACTTTTAGTGGAAACCAGTGTTTTTGTAAAAATAGTGACGCGATATGAATGATAGTTTGAGCATCAACAGATCTATGGGGACCATCCTAATGTAGTAGCACTGTGAACCACAAGGCTCTGATCTGACGTGAATAATAACTTGGCATGTTGGTGTCTTTCATACAGAGTCCAGTTAGGAAGAATAACTTGGCATGTTGTTGTCTTTCATTCATAGAGTCCATTGAAGAACAGCAGCCGGTTACGCCATGGAATGACCTGTGTATTATAGATCGCGTAGGCTTCAACAGGTCAGGTTTTATCCTCTGTGTGACTGACGATAACCATCACTATATTGGTAATGATCAAGAACAGATCGTCTCATCCCTAATCCAGACTTGTTGTTAAAGTGTTGAAGTCCTGCCATTGTCCCAGATATGTGTTTGGTAATGTGTTTGGTTCTTTGTTGTCTTGAGCTGGCTCATTGGGCATCTCTCTTTCTCTTTCTTACTCTTTCTTTCTCTGTGTCTCTCTCCCTCTCTCACTCTCCCTCTTCATCTGTCTGTCCCTCCCTCCCTCTAATCACAGTGCTAAGATGTCAGAGGAACAAGTGGAGGTAAGGCAATCCATCAGTAGTCCTCATTAACATTATGTTATGATGCATTGCAATCATAGGGATACACCTTGGGTATTGTGTGTACTATCTGATTCCCCCAACCCCTGTCCCCCCTTATGATGTTGTATGGTAAGCCTGTAACACCTTCATTTCCCATTAAGGATCTATACAGTTCTATTGTAATTTATTATATTATTTTGTATTCTACTCTATTGTATTCTATTCTACTATATTCTCTTCTATTCTATTCCATTCTGTTCTATTCCATTCTATTCTATCCAGAATGTATTCTCCCAGATTGCGCTGGCCTTTCGTAGTGACCAGTACACCCTGAAGCAGAGGCTGCAGGCAGAGGAGCATGCAAGGAACCTGGCTGAGGAGAACATCCAGCTGGAGTTGATGAGAGGCCGGGAGACACTGGAGGTATTGGAGGAGGAGGGTTGATAGGGTCACTGCAATGAAGGAAGAGAAGTATTGGACGTTTCCCCTCTAGCCTGTTCCACTCACCAATCTCTGAGACCCTTAATCGTAATAAATGATGTTTGAGCCAGAGTGAAAGTGTGAGTTAGTACCTATGAGTGACCTTATTTTTTCTAATGAATATGATGACAAGCTTCAGCTTGTCATGGGGGGGAATATAAGGCCTATAGCATACAATGTGTGTATTGTATATGAGGGTTTTTGTAACAGAGTTTTGACCTGTCTCACTGTGTTGTCAGACTCTAAAGGATCTGTGTCTGGACAGTACGCGCAGTAAGATCCTCCAGAGACTAGAGCTGTGTCTGGATATACTGGGAGGAACAGTGGAGAGAATCTCCAACACAGCAGAGGTGTTGGGAGCTGTACATCAGGTAGTCTCTCTCACGCAGACATTACTGTACAGTCTATCTAGCTCAAGACTTTGATTATGGATTGGATCAGCTACACATTACACGCCAATGACTGAATCAATGGGGAAGGACACAATCATCACACATCATCACACTTGAGTAGAATGGAGCTGCTATTCTTTGTGGTTCAGTACATGTTTATATACTCTGCCTACACATACCGTATACATACTCAATGTAGCTGTACTCTGTATGGTAGGAGGCTCGTGTGAGTCGAGCGGTGGAGCTGATGGTGAGCCACGTTGACAACCTGAAGAGGCGTTATGAGAGAGACATCACGGAGCTGGACGAGACCAAGAAACTCAACAGGAAAACCCTCTGTAGGAACTACAGCGACCCGAGAGGTAAGTACCACCAGTGTAACTGTCTGGGTTCAGACTCGGATGTCCCGCACGCCACAAGACTGTGTTAGCCCGCTGAGCTAAAGCCTAGACCTAGATTTCAGGTCTAGGTCGTCGGTGAGGTTACTTATCACGTAAGCATGGTTCACTGAACCATCATAGGTCTACCTGAACATGGCTTGGTATGTAATAGGCACAGATGCTGTTATCTGACTGGTGGGTCTCTCGCTGCAGATGAAGGAGAGTTCAGGCAGAGGGACAATAAAACCTCTCAGCAGGTAGGAGCACTTCCCTGTCTTCATGCAGAGGATATTCACTATGTATAACATCGTGTCATAATTGTTTTTGTCTTGTTTTAACCTCCAATCCCTTTCCTGTCTCTCTTCCTTCCTCTCGTTCTTCTAGTTGCACATTGGTGCAAGTCGTCGAAGGGTCAGCATAGCAGTGGTCACCAAACAAGCCCAGGTCTGTGCAGTTCAAGTCCTTCCTCTGCAAAGACATGCACGCACCCACCCACACCAACTATCTGCCTTTTCTTTTGCTTCAGGAAAAGAGAAAACGGGAAAGAGGGCTGCAGAAGTCATTCTCATTAGATCTTGGGATAGGCAAGAAGTCACTCTCAACCCCATCTCCATCAATGGACTCCATCACAGAGTCCAACCCTTCAGTCATGGTCAAGACAGAAGAGATGGATGTTCCCTTACTGGATGGCAGGTAATGTAGGTGTAAAGGACTTCACGCTGCTTGCTTAGCGAGTACCACTTCCTCCCGATTCGGCCCATACCTGGCGCAAACTCGGAACCCCTGCCTCACAAACACACATGAACGTCCTCCCTCAAGCATATTAGCCCGATCGCGCCACCTCAAAAGCTAGCAATGAGGGGACGCAAGCGGGACACTTCAGGCTGAGGAGTACATTTCACACATCCCCATGTGCTACATAGGCATATACAGTATCTACATGCAAGGGTTAAAGGAAATTAGAATTTACTTCAATTTTCTCGCTGTAATTTTCATTTCATTTAATTCAAATTCCAAGTCAGTCTTTGAATTCAGAGAATTCAATTCCATTCAATTCCAATGTTAGGTCAAATCCAAGACTTCAATTCCCAATTCAGTATTATCCCCAACAATTCCACAAATTCAAATGTAATTCCGTCAGGCTTTCAGGCTGATCAAGTCACTGTTCAGACAGCCTAGCTATACTGGAAATGAAATATAGAAATACAAATTCAAATTATTTAAAATAAATACTATAGTCAATGTTTGATGCATTAATTCCACTACCTGGGATATGTAGAAATACTAAATTCCAATTAAATTCCAAAGATTAAATGTTTTACAATTCTAATTCCATGACATGAAGATTGTTGAAATTCAAATTGAATTTAACAAATTCTCCACTTCATGAGTGAATTCAAGAATTTAATTGAAATTTCAAATTAAATTGGAATTGACCCTAAACCTGCCACCAACCAAACCTTTTTGCTGATTCAAGACCACATGAAGCCCATGATGATAACAAACAAGAAGTCGCTGCTGTTGTCCAGTCACCACCGGAACCAGACCTTTCTCCAGTCTATATAGCAACCTGTCCCACTCTCACACACAAGCCAAACGAAGTGGACACCAAGAAAAACAGCATGAGGTACAGTATAGAATTTAGACATAAATAACATTTCCTGTAGCCAATACGACACCTTTTTTATATGCAAGGGGAAGTTCTCAGGACGAAATTATACTGAACAAAAATATAAACGCAACATGTAAAGTATTGGACCCATGTTAAAAGATCCCAGAAATGTTCCATACGCACAAATGTTGTGCCCAAATTTGTTTACATCCCTGTTAGTGAGCATTTCTTCTTTGCCAAGATAATCCATCCACCTGACAGGTGTGACGTATCAAGAAGCTTGATATGATTAAACAGCATGATCATTAAACAAAGGCCATTCTAGAATATGCAGTTTTGTCACACAACACAATACTGAAGATGTTTTGAGGGAGCGTGCAATTGGCATGCTGACTGCAGGAATGTCCATCAGAGCCGTTGCTAGTGAATTGAATGTTAATTTCTCTACCTTAAGCCGCCTCCAACATCATTTTAGAGAATTTAGCAGTACGTCCAACTGGCCTCACAACCTAAGACCACGTGTATGGCGTCGTGTGGCCGATTGGTTTGCTGATATCAACCTTGTGAACAGAGTGCCCCATGGTGGCAGTGGGGCTATGGTATGGGCAGGCATAAGCTACGGACAGCAAACACAATTGCATTTTATCGATGGCAATTTGCATGCACAGAGATACAGTAATGAGATCCTGAGGTCCATTGTCATGCCATTCATCTGCCGCCATCACCTCATGTTTCAGCATGATAAATACACGGCCCCATGTCACAAGGATCTGTACACGATTCCTGGAAGCTGAAAATGTCCCAATTCTTCCATGGCTTGCTTACTCACCATTTCAGCAATTGAGCATGTTTAGGATGTTCTGGATAGATGTGTACGACAGCCTGTTCCAGTTCCCGCCAATATACAGCAACTTCGCACAGCCATTGAAGAGGAGTGGGACAACATTCCACAGATCACAATCAACAGCCTGATCCACTCTATGCAAAGGAGATGTGTCGCAGATACTGACTGGTTTTCCGATCCATGCCCCTATCGTTTTTTTTTAAAGGTTTCTGTGACAAACAGATGCATATCCCAGTCATGTGATATCCATAGATTAGGGCTTAATGAATTTATTTCGATTGACTTTTTCCCCCTTATATGAACTATAACTCAGGAAAGTCTTTGAAATTGTTGCATAAAACACCGATCACATCGACAGCGTCATTGCATTTTGGTTCACCAGAAGTATGTTCATGAGTCAAACTGTATGCGTAGACGGCTTGACAGAAATGGTAGCAGAATGTGAATGTTGAACTTTTGTTGCACATATATCCAGCTGCGTAACATTTTGCCCAATGACGCTTTAAGTGTGATCAAGATGTTAGATTTGGACAATATCTTCAGCGCCTAGCGCTCGGCACAGTGTCTGCTGACAAACAAATCATAAACTCAGCAAGAAAAGAAACCTCCCTTTTCCAGGACCCTGTCTTTCAAAGATAATTAGTTAAAATCCAAATAACTTCACAGATCTTCATTGTAAAGGGCTTAAACACTGTTTCCCATGCTTGTTCAATGAACCATAAACAATTAATGAACATGCATCTGGAAAGGTCGTTAAGACACTAACAGCTTACAGACGGTAGGCAATTAAGGTCACAGTTATGACAACTTAGGACACTAAAGAGGCCTTTCTACTGACTCTGAAAAACACCAAAAGAAAGATGCCCAGGGTTAGTCACATGTCTGTAGAACTCGTTCAGTTTATCTCTCATTTGTTGAATTTTGTTATGTTCATACAAATATTTACACATGTTAAGTTTGCTGAAAATAAACGCAGTTGACAGTGAGAGGACATTTCTTTTTTTTACTGAGTTTAGTTATTGCAATAATCATTGTCCGAGTATTCAAAAATCACGTTTAAGTCTCATAATATATTTACATTCCGATTATCTGGCCAACACACAATAAATACATACCAAACCAATATCGAGGAAGGCGTGCCAAGGGAGGAGAACAGCTACCAGCGAAGAGGGGCACACCTTGCCATAGATGGTTACAATTTGGGTCACAGTAGAATTTGGATTACACCACAGCAACTGCCCCTGTCCTCCCAAGGCACACTAGCCTGTACAATTGTGAAGGGATCCCCCAAAACAAAGGGTAAAGCACAGCTTTTATACCTGGGCATGGCAGCCATGCCATTAATTGACAATTGCCTACACCTAGCCCTGAGAGAGACAGCGTTTTAACACATCAACAGTTCGACCCTGTTATACACATGTTCAGAGGTACAATAATAACACGACAATGGCACAATAACACAACAAGGAATTGGCTTAACAAGGGCCTTGTTGTTGTATTCTAACATGGCATGTGTGTCTGTGAAAGTTCACCTTTGGATACTTTAATAAGGTACAGCCATAAAGGCAAGTCCGCACTGGAGAGGACGGAGAGGAGGAAAGGGAACAGAGAGAAAACAATGATGACACACACCGACCAATGCATCACTGGAACGTAAGTCACTTATAATCAAATCAAATCAAATTGTATTTGTCACGTGCGCCGAATACAACAGGTGTAGACCTTACAGTGAAATGCTTACTAACAAGCCCTTAAAAACTTCTTCGGGATAGGGGGCAGTATTTTCACATCCGGATGAAAAGCGTGCCCAAAGTAAACTGCCTGTTACTCAGGCCCAGGAGCTTGGATATGCATATGCATGGTAGTATTGGATACAAAACACTCTAAAGTTTCGACAACTGTTAAAATAATGTCTGTGAGTAGAACAGAACTGATTTGTCAGGCGAAACCCCGAGCACAATCCATCCAGGGATTTTTTTTTGAGGTCATTGTGTTTTCCAATGCTTTTCTATGGGAAACCTGATTTATTAGGGCCCAGATTGCAGTTCCTCACTATATGTCAACAGTCTTTAGAAATTGTTCGATGTTTTTCTTTTGAGAAATTAAGAAGTAGTCCTATTCTTTCCATGTGTCACTCAGATGGACTCAAGTCTTTTGGTGCGCGTGAAAAGGAGCGCGCTCCTCGTTATTTTTCTCCGGTATTGGAAACCGTTTATTCCGTCTTAAATTTGATCGATTATTTACATTTTAGGGTACCTGAGGTTGGATTAGAAAAGTTGTTTGAAATGTTTGGACCAAGTTTACAGGTAACTTATCAGATACTTTGTAGTCATGTTGGGCGAGTTGGAACCGGTGTATTTCTGAATCAAACGCGCCATATAAATTGACATTTTGGGGATATAAAGAAGAAATGTATCGAACAAAACGACCATTCATTGTGTCACTGAGACATTTGGGATTGCAAAAAGATGAAGATCTTCAAAGGTAAGGCATTTATTATATCGTTATTTCTGACTTTCGTGTCACATTAGCCTGGTTGAAAAATGGTTTTCATGTTTTTGTATGCGGGGCGCTGTCCTCAGATAATCGCATGGTGTTCTTTCGCCGTAAAGCCTTTTTGAAATCTGACACAGAGGCTGGATTAACAAGAAGTTAAGCTTTATTTTGATGTATTACACTTGTATTTATATGAATGTTAAATATATTTCTGTAGTTTGAATTTGGCGCTCTGCAATTTCACCGGATGTTGTCAAATATATCCCGCTAATGGGATTTGAGCGTTAAGGGATCCCTATTAACCATCAATGCAGTTTTAAGACAAAGTAAAAAAATAGATAAGTAAAACATTATTAAAAAATTTAAGTGCAGCAGTAAAATAACAATGGCGAGGCTATATACAGGGGGTACCGGTACAGAGTCAATGTGTGGGGGGCTATACTTTGACTTTCTCTGATGTCACTACTATGGAAGTATATTGCAGTTCAACATTTATTCTTCCATACCTTATTGCCATGACAGTGACACCCAGCTTCTCTTTTTAGGTGTGGCCCTATGTGCAGAGAGCACCCCCTGGCCCATTGGATGTGGCACTGCCGCTGGGTTGTCCTCAGTGTGTATCTGGTAGTGCTCTGCTGTGTGATACTACTGATCATCCTCTTCTGGCTCGGTCCTGAACGTCTGCTGTGAGCTGATGAGATTTAACACAAACACTTCCTGAAGGAGACAGACAGACAAAGCACTTCCTGGTTCTGACCTGGCTTCTGATTGGTCATTGAACAGCTTCACCCAATAAACATTCCTGAAAGAATCACGTCTCAATTCTGTGATTAATCCATTTAAGTATGACAATGTCACTGTGTTGTCCTTTTTGTGTGCAAACTTTCACATGGTGTGTGCCTGAGTTTTAAAAAAGGTTAATGATATTGTTATTATGATATTTTATATTGACTAGAAACAAATGCCTCTGCAAATGAATCTCTCTAAAAAGAAATTGCACTTTGAGAATCAGTAATATAAAGCCTTTTTATTATAAATATACAAACAATATCAAAACTGATATAATCAACTGGTTAGTACCACAACAAAACCGCAATGCAGTGAAAACATCCAACACAATCATGCTTCAAACCAACCAGTTAGAAACAAAGGCATCTTAGATTAATATAAATGAATAGTTTAACAGGTTAACATTCAGCTTATTTCGTGTTATTGTTAGTGTACTACAGCTTAAGGAGAAACAGCAACTTTCTAGCATTTTCTAACACTATTTTGAAAAATAATATGAAAAATGATATAATAAAATTCTAGTGAGAGTTACAGGTAACTGCCCCCCAAAAAATCTATGCCAAAACGCATTGAAGCTGTTCTAGCGGCTCGTGGTGCCCCAACGTCCTATTAAGACACTATGTTGGTGTTTCCTTTATTTTGGGGAGTTACCTGTTTATTGTGCCTATACTGCTTGAGGAAACCTCTTAAGTTAATAGATAGAGAAATAAAACAGATACAGTCTAGACATTTTATTAAAGAAATAAATGATTATATTAGGAAGGCCGTAACTTCATTTGGAACCTAGGTGAACCTTGTTGTGCAAATATGTGTACCACACACAAAGAGAGTCTACAGTAAGCAGTAATCTTGAAATGTTATAGCCAGTTAAAAATGTATGAAACTTGTTACAAAAACATAGCATATTTAACCTGTAGAAAATAATCAAATTGACTCACAATATCAACTTTCTTTTCAAAATAAAATAAATAAACTGGCAAAGAGCCTTACATAGAAATTACAAACTTGCTTTACATAAAGATAAAATACATACGTCACCAGTGGTAGAGCTAGGTGCTTATCATGGTACCCAACTACCCATGGAACCAAGGTCGTCTTCTGCATTTTGTCAAGGACAGTTGTCCCTCACCAGGGACATACAGTATAATCTCACAGAGTCCATAGATTCAATAAATACAGACATACTCAATAGTTTAGAGAGGGTCCTTCGCTCCTCATGTGTAGCATAGCATACTGCAGTAGGGCGACTCCCCCTGGTTACAGACAGAGTCATATACTGTATAGATATACACATATAATTATGTACCGTATACAGTATATATGGCTGTGGTTACACCTGGCTAACAATCTCTGAGTCCTCTTCAACAAACCACTGCACTGGAGTTCCATCTGCAGCCCTCTGGAGGATCACCTTTTGGTGGGGACCCTGAAACACAACAACACATTCACGTTCCTTTAGTTCCATATCTATATGTTTTAATATATAAATGGGGGATGCTAGTTATGCTAAGATAAATGTGTGTTATGCTGGTGAGTGTTAGAGGGCATTGTCACCTGCATGTAGGGCGGGAGGTGAGGGGACGTGGGGCTCTTTACTCTGAACGACCCCTGGCGCTCCAGGGAACCCGGGCGTGACTTCTGGGACTGATTTTGGAACTGGTTCCGCTGGTGCCAGGAATTGAGCTCCTCTGACACAATCTCTCTGGGCAGCACCCGGGCGAGGTGTTCGGGGTACTCCCTCAGTGACGGGGTACGTACGAGGTGGGTGTAGGGGATTGGGAGCTTCAGAACTCTCCTGGGGGATAACGGTGGGGGCCCCTGTCCCTCCTGCTGCCAGTGCCTGTGCTGGGGCTGGGGGGCCTTGGAGGGGGAAAGGTAGAGATCCCTCCCCGGGGGACTGTGCAGGTCCTGCGGGGAAAGAGGGGAACAGTGGCCTTCCTCCACCATTCTCCTTCTCAAGCTGGGAGAGGACTGGTGCTGGTTGTTGTTCTTGTAAAAGCTGGGGCTGTTGGAGCCATTGAACGCAGGGCTGGTGGGACTTTTAGCTCCGTAGTGGAAGCCGTAGGGAGGAGGGCAGAGCTTGGGGATCTCGGTGGGTGCGGGGCCTTCCCTGTCTATGTGATTGTCCCGGCTGGGGGAGCTGGTGTAGGAGGGGACAGAGTGTTCAGAGCTGCTGTCCTCAGAGCTGGACTGGTACAAGCGCTGGGGAGAGTACTGTGGAGACCGAACCAGGAACTCCGGCCGTCTGCGTGGCAACCTGGCACGCCCACGTCCTTCACCCAGGTCATGAGCGGGCTTACTTTTGGGAAGTCTGAGAAGAAAATAGACAGGGGAGAAAAAAGTGAACTACTGTGTTGCAAAGTCTCTCTCCCTATAACGTGCATTAATACAGCAACTTCATTATTACATGTATTAGTCATTGTATTTTATGAATATAATTGATGTTACTTATGACAAATCCACAACCAAAGTCCACAACAACAGACACATAAGAAGACACAATAAAGCTAATCAACACAGTCATGTTGCTATGGTTTTGACATTCTGTGTTATGGTGTTGACGTTCTGAAGCATTGGTTGTTTACCTGAAGGACTGTGAGTACTGTCTGCGTACGTGCAGCTCTGGAGTAGAGGGGGCACTGGAGGAGTGGGTTTGTCCATGTCTCAGAGCCAGGTTCTTGATGGAGGGGAAGTGGGAGGGCAGGACTCTACTGTCTGCAGGAAACACTGGGGTCCCTACTGGACTGCTGCTCCGAGAAAGAAGGAGATAGAGAGTGGGCAGGGCAGGAGTATAACAACTGCTAGTTCAAAAGTTAGAGTCATGCAGTATATGTAGTCAAAAGCAAATCACTTTTTATGGGGTTCTGAGCAGAATAAATATTTTAGTAGTGAAGTCGGGCCTGCACAGTCAGCTGCTACACCTTTCCCAGCTAGCAATGAGGAATTGGCCCAGAAGCGTCCCTCTTCCGCGGGGTCGGAACTGATTGAATCGGCCCGGAATCAGGTGTTGAACTCGGCCCAGAATCAAAATGAATGACTGCCCAGAATCGGCCCAAGTACATCGGGCCGTTGCTGTCTACCGGAATTTAGCCGACTTTGCCGGGATCTTACCAGAATCCCCCCAGAAGCGGCCTGATGCTAATTTAAATAAATGTATACAGAATTTCCCAATTCAGTCATTTTAAATATGACTATTATACATACAAATTTTACCCATCCACACATTTTGTTTTTACAACTGTCTTGTCCCTTCGCTGCAACTCCCGTACTAAGCTGCACTGCTTCTTGACACAATGCACGCTTAACCTGGAAGCCAGCCACACCAATGTGTCGGAGGAAACACCGTACAGCTGGTGACCGTGTCAGCGTGCATGTGCTTGGCCAGCCACAGGAGTCGCTACAGCGCGATGGGACAAGGACATCCAGGCCGGCCAAACCCTCCCCTAACCCAGACAACCCTGGGCCAATTGTACGTCGCCTCATGGGTCTCCCGTTCGCGGCCGGCGTGGGTATCGAACCAGCATCTGTAGCAACGCAGTTTGCACTGTGATGCAGTGTCTTAGACGTCTGCGCCACTCGTGAGGCCCCATCCAGTTTTTCATGCTCATCAATTGCCTTGCACAAAGTATCAAAATACTAAAATACCACTTAAATAGAACTCTTAAAGAATGTCATTTAAATGTTAATTCAATTTTTTGATCACAGAAACAATGAGAAGATATGGAAAAATAAATAATGAAATGTTAGTTATATAAAGCAGCCCGTGTTATCATCTGCCAGAGAGTAGTCACAATTGGCCCGAGCCCCAAGTAATACATTTGGGCCAGATGATAACTCACACAGGAATCGTTCCGAGCTCAATCCCGGCATGCCAGCCATTAGTAATACTGCCGAAGACGGCCCAGACTTGGGCCACATGACGTCGGCCGAGTCTGACTCTCAGGCGAGTGCCCCAACTCTCAGGCGGAATCGGCCCAGATCCACTGTGCTACCTGGGTTATTAGTCCACAGGGTTTCAATCCAAAAAGGACGTGGACTCTTACCTGGACCTGCTGCTGCAGGCAGAGAGGGGTTTGTTAGGTCTTAGGTAGGGCTGATCCAGGCTAGACTCTCTCCAGGGGGAGTTCTGGATGGGGGAGCGTTCAGGGTACTCCACACTGCAGTTGGAGCCCATACTGAAGCTCTGGGTCTGGGTCTGCTCCACACTGCAGCTGGAGCCCATACTGAAGCTCTGGGTCTGGGTCTGCTCCACACTGCAGCTGGAGACGAGGCTCTGGCCGGAGGAGTGTTGGAGACTGCCCTGGGAGGAGGAGGACTGGAGGGACAGGGAGCCCACAGAGGATTGCAGGAGTGGGTCTACAGACGCTGAGGGAGAGAGAGGGCCAGAGTCGACGTCTATGGATAGACAGAGGAGACATAATAGTAAGAGTCAGACATGATGACACTTTGGAGGTGTTGAACTGTATTGGCATTTCTACTGTGTTAGTTGATAACTCACCATCGTCCAAGGCCACTGCATCAGACAGGGAGCTGTCATCAGACATGCACAGATCTGGCGACAGAAAGAGGCTTTATTCAAGACTTTATTCAATTAGGGGAAGGGGTTGGGCAAATGATCAAACATTGTAGTGTAATTCTTATGAAATGTACTGCTTATGTGATTTAATAACAAAACAATTGTGTATAAAAAAAGACAATCCATCCAACCTCCTTTCGGACTGAGTGAGAACGGTGCCTAACCTCCCTGCAGATTGCAGAGCCCAACGTGTCCAGATGGGGGCAGAAGTAGCAAATGCACCGCACTCACCTCTGTGTTTGGCTGAGTTATTCTTCTTGTTAATTGGTGGAGAGGAGCACTCCTTCCTGATCCTGTGCTGAAACACAGCTTCCTGTAGATCCTTGACTTTCTTCTCCTCCCTCTTGCACTGCTGCAGCCTGCTCTTCTTCTGTGGTTTGGACAGGTGATCCTCCACTGAGAGTCTACGAGCCGCCTCAACGATCTGGAGCTGCAAGGCCAGGTCAGCTTCTAGGGAGTGGAGTTCTGAATCCTGTGGAGAGGGTTTTTAGCTTCGATCAGGGGTCAAGAACCCAAATAACAGGATTTTAAAAAAATCCACTTTATCTCCCCAATTTCGATCTTGTCTCCTCCAATGGTCTCGGGAGGCGAAGGTCGAGTCATGCGTACTCAGACCCGCCAAACCGTGTTTCTTAACACCCGCACGCTTAACCCGGAAGCCAGCCGCACCAATGTGTCAGAGGAAACACCGTTCAACTGACGACCGAGGTCAGCCTGCAGGTGCCCAGCCCGCCACAAGGGTCGCTAGAGCGCGATGAGTCAAGTAAAGCCCCCCGGCCAAACCCTCCATTAACCCGGACGACGCTGGGCCAATTGTGCGCCGCCCTATGGGACTCCCAATCACGGCCTGTTGTGATACAGCCTGGGATCAAACCCGGGTCTGTAGTGATGCCCCTAGCACTGCGATGCAGTGCCTTAGACCGCTGCGCCACTCGGGAGGTGCAGGAAGAGCAATTATTTCACATTTTACAAAACACTTTGTGGAAATTGCAATAGATGAACTTCGCACTGAACCACAATACATTAAGAGAACTTCGCACTGAACCACAATACATTAAGAGAACTTCGCACTGAACCACAAGAAATTGAGAGATGTTGCTACACCTGGCTGAATTTCAAACGAAACAAAACCAAACTGAGTAGCCTATACTGTACCTCTCCATCCTGGTGTATGAGTCTGTCGTCCAGTTTGAAGGACGCTCCTATTCTCCTGCGAACGCGAGGGGGCTTCTCATCAGGCAGTAAAGGGTAGTCTGACGGCAGTTTTCCTGTCAGCTCCTGTAAATAAAGCAAATCCCAAATCAAGTTGATTTGTTTGTAAACACACACTTCTTATATCTTAACCATCAACTCTAAATGTAGAAGAGGTGATTTGGAATCACGTTCTCATGATCACGTTCCTAAATGTCACCTCAAACTCTGAGGATGTCCTCTTGGTCTAATGGGTAAGACGCTGTGTTGACTAGATCCCTAATTCCAGTGTGACTACTCACAGCCTCTCTGATGCAGAGTTTTTTTATTTCCAGTAGACACTGTTCCAGTTTCTCCTCCAGAACCTGATGCTTCAGCCTCATGGCCCGGGTGTGAGTGGTCAAGTCCTTGACCGGCGACGTGGGGCTGTCAGGACCTGCATCGCACATAGGAGATGATGTTAATGGAGCGTTTAAAACAGAGCACAGGCCCCCATTATAGGCATCACATGGTGCCACATTTGGAGCTTTTATCACAAAATGAACGATCATTATGGATTATATATTTTTTTCTACAGATGTAGGATCTTAATTTGATCACTGTTGCTGGGTAATTTTTATGCAATGCAGGAAATGTACAATGTATAGTGTATTTGAGGTTAAAAAAGGCTTCTAAAGTTTGTAATTTCCATTTTGATATTTTACCTTGTGAAAAATGTGTCAACCTCTTCAAAAAATGTTCATTCATTATAATCCACATAATAATTCACATTTTCTGTTGCTGCAGGATTATTTTCCTGCTGTAGCAAACTGGCTCAAATTAAGATCCTACATCTGTAGCTACCCTACTAGATGCAAGATGGCGCCGACAGAGATGGTCGCCTCGCTTAAAGTCCTTATGAAACTATACTATCATTAAACTTCTAGCTCCTGAATTTATCTCTAAAGTTCAATATTTGCACATACAATTGTAAAAACAGCCTAACAGCCTAACAGCATTAATAATATGTTCAGTGCTTTCTATAAAGTTTTATATCTGCACCTAGATCTAAAGTTCAGCATTGTTGAGTGTGCTCCTACCTGAGTTGAGTATGATCCCACTGTCAGTGTCACTGATCTCCTCTTTATGCATATCCTCTTTATCCATCATGGCTGTTGGAAGGTCTTCTTTACAGTGTTAGAACAATACCTGTTGGAAAATAGTTAAATAGTTTTAATCAGATTGTATAAATCATCATTATTCACACAAAAAACATATCCAACGTTTAGATCACTCAGGAAAGTGAAAAACTGCTTCACCTAAAAAAACTATTACAAAATATTGCACAATCATCAGTTTCCACCCCTGATGCCAAATGTCTCTTTAAACACTGATTTAGTCCCCACTAGTGCTACCCCCATCTCCCTCTTCCCCCCGCTTCCATCCTCTTCTCCCCTGTTCTCCTATTACAATAGGCAGCAGCCTCCACGCTTGAGTCGGCACATGTGCGAGGGGACCAGGGGTTAATCCACAACCGGGCGCCATGGCGACGGTCACAGGGCACACCACCATTCTCCGGAAGGGTGTGTGTGTGTGTTGTGTGTCGCCGTGAGGTGTGTCAGAGGGTGTTTAAAGGGACGGACCCGCAAAAAGACCCAGAAGAAAGCAGATGGCTGCAAGGCAAAGAAATTACCCCTCTTGTGGACTGCACCTGTTCCCCCTCCCAAAGTCTCACACACACACACAGACGCACACACACCAGCTCTCCATTCAATCGGTGTCCAGAGAAACAACCTTCAAGGGGCTTTTGAAGTGGAAGAATGTCTCAGTGCTTAGCCTGTCTCTGTAGCATCAGACAGCTCACTTAAAGCCACCGGAGATTCATGATTTGGCACATCTCTGATTTCACTGACACATTCTCACACTGTAGAACACATAAATAATGTGTATGTGTGCAACTCATGTTTATGGACTATTCAATAATCTGCCACTTTATATACTGTAGGTCGTCCTTGAAGCTAACCCAAGAGTCTAAAAGTGACTTATAAAGCCCAGCATAGGGGACAGAACAGCACGTTGAAAATCATGTTTGGGTTCTACAGATGTAGGATCTTGATTTGATCACTCTTTTGTTTCCGATCATTTTCCTGCACATCAGGAAATGAAAACAAGGTTTAAAAAAGCTTCTAAAGTTTGTAATTTTCACTTTAAAATGTCAGACTTGATATTCCCTAATGACAAATGGATCAACTACAAAAAATGTCCATTAATTATAATCCACATAATTTCCAGTTGCTGCAGGATTATTTTCCTGCTGTAGCAAACTGGCTCAAATGGAGATCTTACATCTGTATAGCAGGAGAGGAAGTGAAGGCTGACTCATTGAGAGACTTGATTCTCATGTCATCTGACATGAGTTGGGGGGAGTTGAGGAAGTCAACTAAGGATAAGACTCGAAAAATCTATATTTAGTTTCTAGGTGAATAACTTTATTTTCATTCACATGTCTGTCATCAGTTGAAGCTGTCATTCTCCTCTACTCCACATTTCAGCAGATCACAAAGGACTTCTTTATGGCAGCTAACGAGATTATCAGATATCATTACCATCCCTTGTAACAGATCAGTAGTACAAGTATGTGTAAGAAATGGCACCGTACTCCCTATATAGTGCACATCTTTTGACCATAACTCTGGTCAAAAGTCATGTGCTATCTAGGGAATAGGATACCATTTCGGACACACCAGGAGACTTTTACAACACAGGAAATAACTTCCTTCAGACCGGGCAGCTATTGGGGCTGCTGACATGTATCTTCTGTATCTCTGTCTAAAAACACAACTTCAGTATGTCAACGGACAGAAGGAGCTCATGTAGCTCATGTCTCTATTCACATTCAGGTCATGTAGCCTTAGCCGCTGTGGGTGACCAAGTCCAAGTAATCCACTGGTCCTATCTAGAGCAGTGATGTTTAGAGATGGGTATCAGGCCTGTTCCTGTAGGGATCATGAGAAACCCCTGGCCAGGATGTTATTGTGTTGAGTCCCACTGGCTGGGTCGGCCTATATCGGCCCATCCTCTGTCCATTCAGCAGAGTAACCCATGTGGACTGATGCAGCTTTGAGAAAGCCAGAGCAGCACAAAGAGTGAACAGCATGCTATAGTCTACCGCTGTTGGCTGAAAACACAGAGGCAAACAAAGGCTCTATATCCCCTGTATCCAGCCACCAGTCTGCATAATCTACTGTGGGTTCAATAACTGCTGACACCTCTGGATGGGCTGGATCCAGCTCCAGCCGAGGAGGAGTGGTGGTAGCTTGGCCCAACATTGAGACAACAGAGCAGGAGGAGGGGGGGAAGGAACAGAGCTGTGGCTGAGATAGGGGCATACAGTGAGACAGTGGAAGGAAGAGGAACTCTAGCTTGGAATAAAAACTGATACGAGCAGAAACAGAGCACATTCAGAGCATATCATTTTCGATTCCAGGCTAGAATACCTCCTCTCAAAGAGAGGAAATGAACAGGTCTGAGTCTGAGTGGGTGAAGTGGAGTGGATTGAGGTAGGAGAATTTAGACTCCCTGGCGCAGCCACATGATTAATATAAAACTGAGACGACAAGAGGAACACAGGAACTGGCTAATCAGACGCAGGCAGAGGCTAATGTGGTATTTTGCCCACTTACACCCCATAACTCTCCTAAGACTTTCACAATGTCTGTGGTTACCTGGAGCCTATATCTACTGAGTGGGTGGGTGGAAGAGTTGGGTTGGGATACAGCATCAGTCAGGACCTTCTAGAAGCTGTAAACGTATGCCAAAACATACAACATGTTCCATATAGTCTTTGTATGTGAGCACTGACAACATAGGGTGGGGAAAGAGGGCAAAACATCAGAACTTTTTTTTGTCACATGCACCGAATAAAACAGGCGTAGACTTTCCCGTAAAATAATTACTTAAGAGCCCTTTCCCAACAATGCAGAGTTAAAAAGTAAGAATGTTTTTAATAAAAATGTGCTAAATATAAAAAAGGAAATAGTAACACAATAAAATAACAATAATGAGGCTATATACAAGGAGTACCGGTACCAAGTCAATGTGCAGGGGCATGAGGTAGTATAGGTAATTAAGATAATACCCCTACATGTAGGTAGGGGTAAAAGTGACAAGGCAATCAGGATAGATAATAAACAGGGATCAATGTAAATAGTCTGGGTGGCCATTTGATTTACTGTTCAGCAGTCTTATGGCTTGTGGATAGAAGCTGTTCAGGAGCCTTTGGGTCCTAGACCTGGCGCTCTGGTACCGCTTGCCGTGCGGTAGCAGAGAGAACCGTATATGACTTGGGTGGTTGGTCTTTGACAATTTTTAGGGCCTTCTGATGACACCGCCTGGCATAGAGGTGCTGGATTGCAAGGAGCTCGACCCCAGTGATGTACTGGGCCATACGCACTACCCTCTGTAGCGCCTTGCGGTCGGATGCCGAGCAGTCAATATGCTCTCAATGGTGCAGCTGTATAACTTTTTGACGATTTGCCAAATCTTTTCAGTCTCCTGATGGGGAAGAGGCATTGTAGTGCCCCCTTCACTACTGTGTTGGCATGTCTGGACCATGATAGGTCTTTAGTGATGTGGTCACCGAGAAACATGAAGCTCTCGACCCGCTCTATTACAGCCCTGTCGATGTGAATGTGGTATGCTCGGCCCTCCATTTCCTGTAGTCCACTATCAGCTCCTTTGTCTTGCTCACGTTGAGGGAGAGAGTATTGTCCTGGCACCACATTGCCAAGTCTCTGTCCTCCTCCCTATAGGCTGTCTCATCGTAGTTGGTGATCAGGCCTACTACCACTGTCGTGTCGTCTGCAAACTTAATGATTGTGTTGGGAATTGTGTGGGCCACGCAGTCGTGGGTAAACAGGGAGTACAGGAGGGGACAAAGCACACATCTCTGAGGGGCCCTCGTGTTGAGGGCCATCGTGGCGGATGTGTTGTTGCCTACCCTCACGCCCTGGGGGCGGCCCGTCAGGAAGTCCAGGATCCAGTTGCAGAGGGAGGTGTCCAGTCCCAGTGCCTTTCGCTTAGTGATGAGCTTGGAAGGAACTATGGTGCTGAACCCTGAGCTGTAGTCAGTTAACAGCATTCTCATGTAGGTAGCCTTTTCCCAGGGCATTGACATCATCATATTGACATTTAATATTATAGTCTTCATACTGTATACAAGTATGATTGTTGAAAACATAGGGTGAGGACTGAGGAGGGGTGAATTTGAAAATCAACAAATCACTCCATTGGGTCAAGAATAGCCAATTAGCTCAGCATTTCCTGCAGAAGTATTGCCATTACCTTATGCTCCACCCTATATATAGCACATGACTTCATTGCTGTTGTCATAACAAGCTAATTACACCAGTCCTGTGATGATGATCACAGCAAACGATGACAGCCATCTAAGGAGGGTTTCTCAGGATAGTAGCTTACGGTTACACCCATCCTCATTCCCCTCTGCTCGCCGGACCATGAAAACGAAGCATCTAACGGGAAACGGTTTGTTTATAGGAGGAGAGGATGATGGTGAGGATTCACTGTCTGTCTCCCAGACTTTCCCTGTTATCCACCATCCATTCCCATGAGCCCCTGGAAGAGGTGTGTGTGTGTGTGTGTGTGTGTGTGTGTGTGTGTGTGTGTGTGTGTGTGTGTGTGTGTGTGTGTGTGTGTGTGTGTGTGTGTGCCTCTGGGATTCTCCTGGAATGTAGCCCACCACCACCATTGCATTACCACTGTGGTCGGGTCTAGGCTGCTGGAATTACCAACGGGGGCTAGCTACCCTAGGAAACAGTGAGGGATGCCTGTGTGTGTATGGGTGTGTGTGTACGTGTGCATGTGTGTTCTACTGAAACCAAACCAGGCCTATGTGAAGCCTGTAATTAAGATTCTCTAGGGTATGCTGATACTATGGAAGAAACCAAACGACTTTACAGTATGTCTGATTTCAGAGGCTGGTCAACAGCCAACATCCATTCAGCAAAATGGATCCATTCTGTTCTGTCTGTATATATACAGAGGGAATGGAGAGAATGAATCAGCAGACTGATTATTGATCATCATTGATCTAAATGAAACTCCAATCCAATCCAAAGCCCATCAATACTATATATAGTTAAGAACAAATTCTTATTTACAATGGTGGCCTACCCCAGGCCAAACCCAGGCGACGCTGGGCCAATTGTGCGCCGTCCTATGGGACTCCCAATCACGGCAGGATGTGATACAGCCTGGATCTGAACAAGGGACTGTAGTGAAGCCACTTGCATTGAGATGCAGTGCCTTAGACCGCTGCGCCACTCGGGAGCCCTATACTAGGAACATGTTAACTATGTCAACTTCCATTCAGAACGGTGTCATCATTATTAGAGGCTTAGTTTTCCAATGGAGACAATAATAAAAGTTGCAGTAATGAGCAAACACATACTTTCCTGGTCCCTGGCGGTGGAGGCCATATCCTAGCCAGACACAGCACCTCTGATGCAGACCAAAGACAATATAAATACAGAGACCTAAGAAGAGATCCTCCATTGTTCTCCAAGATCAAGACACATGGCTTTCTTTGACTCTCCGGGCCTCAAGACGACTTAATAGTGGTCAACCCCTGTAAATTATGGTAACAGGATGCGTGACTGACTGACAGCTTCTTCGCCCTTTCATAGTATCTCTGGTTCTTTTCCTTTACCCTACAGGTCAATTGTCAAATCATCTATGTGCTTGTCACAAGTAAACAATTCAGCTTTGCAAATACTGAAGCAGAATTAACACTGAGGTGTTACAGGTCAGTGGGAGTTGTTTGTCAACAATTTCAAATGGACCACTTATCTTGTGTAGTGGCAATGGATGAAAATAACCCCATTAAACTTTTTTGGGTTCAAAGACAAAAGGTATGTTATGTGAGACCATTACATTAGCTACTTGTGTCTCATCTTCGTGTGTTAAATCGCTTTCAACATGTGGCAGGATCTAGTCATTGTTGTGTCATTGAAATGACTAGTGTGTTTAGACTCGACACTCTCGCTGAGTAATATGCCAGGACTATTGCAATTTTAATTCTGGGAAGTAAACGTTCAGCAATTGTCATGACTCACAGTTTATCAGACAAATAATAACCATGTAAAGTAACAGGATGTCTGAGAGTGACTCATCTAAAGTAACAAAAATATTTGATGTCTGAAATAAAGCATACTTTTCAGAGTTGAAAAAGTCATCCTCAGTCACACAGAACTCATATAGCTGCAATATAACATCGAATTATACTTTGTATCAGTTGCCCATAGTTTATCCCTGTCTACATTGTAACATCCAGAGTGCAATACCCTGTCACTGTAACTGTATTCTCATTTTCCCATATAACAACAATACCTTCATAAAATTCGAATGTTTTTACCTTTTAAAACGCGTCGGTCCAGCAATCCTGAGGACTTCACAGCATGCTGAGTCTTTCTCAAGTCAGATGTGTGATGGGCATTGTGGGGGGGGGCGGCGTTCCGTTCTCTGGTGGGACATCTGTCCTCAGATCATACCATTATCTGGAAAGCGAGAGGGTTGTCTCACTTGAGCTGTGGGTTTAGTTTCCCAAATGCAAATGAGTTTTACGCGGATCAACTGTTGTGAGTTGTGAATTTGACAGACTTTTTTTTATTTTACGTGGTATAGTTTCGGAACGATTAAAAAAAGATGAAAAGAAATGTAACTTTATGTTGGTTAATTTCCCCTATCTACAAGGAACATTTTCAATCGAGAGCATTTTTTTTTCTCCAGACACGCTCTGCCCCATTGACACAGCACACGACACCCGGAGGGGGGACATTATAGTAGAGAATGATAGCTGGAGGAAAGAAAAGTTTGGGGGAAGAGGCAGAGGCGAGTGCCGGTGGACAGCTGGCTGGTAGGAGTGTGATGAATAATAGCAGTAGACTTACAGCCCACTGACTTGAATGCGTGACATGCATCCAAAATGTTACAATGATGAATTTTGACTATAGTTCTTTTCTCAGATAGACTATTACCCAGCCCTACAGTTATAAATTAGTAATATAAGCATTTACTTAGTCACCCAAGGAGAATTATGGATTGTAGAAAACATTTAAATTAAATAAGCAACCCATGTTAAGCAACCCATGTTACCCCACCCCCAGACCCGCGGACATCCCTTAAATGCCTGGTCGGGGCCGGGAGCGGAGAGGGAGAGCATATCGTTATAGCTACCCCTCCCCCACCTCCCATCCTTCCAGATGGCCAGCTTTTTTGCTCATCCCGTGATGGAATGAAAAGATCAGCTAATTAAGTCCTATAGCCATGTGAAAGACCGCAGTGAGAGGGAACTGTTGAGGCCAGGAGAGCTACCCAAGTATCGATTCTCAAGTTGTTGTCCCTGTAGATTCTAGAACACAAGGGATACTGAAAAAGGAATCATTGTAATCCTGGAAATCTTTATTGTCTTCTTGATAAACACATTGCTTAAAAAGAAAAGGAGCAACAAGAACAGGCAAACAATTAAATTCAACGAATAGGACTAATACACATACCATCTGTCATTGGTGGTTTAGCTATGAGTGACAACTGATGCTTTAACGACAAAATCCAGGGTTCCAGTCACTGTCATGTGTCCAATAGTGGAGTAACCTATACTTAATTTATGGACTTTGAAAGAAATAAACAAACCCAAAAATGAATCCACTTACACATTGACACTATGCGGCTGTAAACCAAGTGATTGACTTGAATGCAGACTTCAAAACAAAAAGTGTTTCTAGTAAATAATAAAAAAATACTTAGAAAAATAATGAATCTATTCATAAAGAACAAAATATTTGTCCTGAACATACACATAATTTACAGTAGACCTATGCACTTTCACTCACATTCTCTACATTGAAACCTATTGACCAGTTCCTACGTTGAAACCTATTGACCAGTTCCTACATTGCTTTATATTCATCACACATTTTCTAATTTGATTCTTTATTTGCTTTTTTCACAAAGTAGAAACAGTCCAGCAAGAGATGCATATCAGTCCCAGTAGTAGTCTTTTCAGTAACTTGCTGCAGTGAAGTTGACCCTCATCATATAGCTGTAGGTTATGGTGCACAGTGGAGGCTGGTGGAGGGCAAAACAGGAGGGTGGTCTCATTGTAATGGCAGAACCATTGTGGTGACGGAGGCGTAGAAGTGCAGTCTTTGGACTCCTGGGTGTAGAAACGGGCCGCAGCCAGAGCCTTTGTGGTGGGAGGCTGCGGGGGGTGATGGGAAGGGACAGAGCATCATGTGGCCTTCATTGCCCAGACACCTGTGTGCGCCTCAGGTTGTCCTTCACGCGAACAAACTCAGGGACACCCTTCTCCTGCTCCTCTCGACGCCTGATCTCCTCCTGCTCATACTGAAACACAACAGTAGATTCATTTCAGACACTTCATTTTACATTTGATTCATTTAGCAGATGCTCTTATCTAGAGCAACTTACAGTAGTGAGTTCATACATTTTTTCAAAACTTTTTCATACTGGTCCCCCATGAGAATCGAACCCACAATCCTGGCGTTGCAAGCGCCATGCTCTACCAACTGAGCCACACTGGATGCAATAACTTCTTTTTTTTTTTCTCAAACATGGTCATAGCCTATTTTTGTAAATACACAATTTGTTTATCCTCTTACTGTTAACAACATAGTGTGTGTGTGTTTCTGTGTGTGTTTCTGGGTGTGTTTCTGAGTACTACCTCCAGCAGTATCTGCTGTCTCTTGCGTAGTTCAGTCTCCAGTTCTAAAGGAGGCCGTAGAGCCAGTTCCTGCTCTCTATGCTGCTCCAGCCTCCTCTGTTCCAGGACTCGCTTCAGCTCAGGCTTCTCTCCCGGCAACAGGCCTCTAAAAGGGGTACAACAGACAACATTTTCAGACATATTCACACTACTGAGCCAAGCAGAGCTGTACTGTGCCGGCCTGGTTTGCATCCACCATAGTTGCGAGACCATGCAGGCACAGCTTGCTCTGCGCTGTGCCAAGCGGTGCCTGCATGTCTGTCTACAATGTGAAAAGAAAATATCAAAGCCAGAAGAGGACGGATCGAGTTGGCATGGTTGTGTGAAAAGGGTATGACATACACCGTCCTCAGGCCTCAGTGTATAACACGTTAACTGTAATGTCATTACAAGTATGTATGTGCCATGCCATGAGGCAGACAGAGCCATAAATATAAATGAAAATGAATACACACACTACAACTGGGAATAAAAGCACCATCATTTAGTTACCAATACGGTTTATCCCACACACACACACACGGCCAAATGTATATGGACAATTGCTCTTCGAACATCTCATTCCAAAATGAGGGGCATTAAAATGGAGTTGGTCCCCCCCTTTGCTACTCTAACAACCTCCACTCTTCTGGGAAGGCTTTCCACTAGATGTTGGAAGATTGAATGGAAGCAAGTCCCCGCAGCAGTCACAAGAGCATTCGTGAGGTCGGGCACTGATGTTGGACGATTAGGCCTGGCTTTCAGTCGGCGTTCTAATTCATCTCAAAGGTGTTCGATGGGGTTGACGTCAGGGCTCTGGTGCAGGCCTGTCAAGTTCTTCCACACCAATCTCAAACCATTTCTGGATGGAACTTGCTTTGTGTACGGGGGCATTTTCATGCTAAAACAGGAAAGGGCCTTCCCCAAACTGTTGACACAAAGTTGGAAGCACAGAATTGTCTAGAATGTCATTGTATGCTGAAGTGTTTAGATTTCCCTTCACTTGAACTAAGGGGCCTAGCCCGAAACCATGAACAACAGCCGCAGACCATTATTCCTCCTCCACCAAACTTTACAGTTGGCACTATGCATTGGTGCAAGTAGCATTCTTCTGGCATCCGCCAAACCCAGATTCCTCCTTCGGACTACGAGATGTTGAAGCGTGATTCATCACTCCAGAGAACGCGTTTCCACTGCTCCAGAGTCCAATGGCGGCCAAGCATCCAGCCGATGCTTGGCATTGCGCATGGTGATCTTAGGCTTGTGTGTGGCTGCTCGGCCATGTAAACCCATTTCATGAAGCTCACGACAAACAGTTATTGTGCTGACATTGCTTCTAGAGGAAGTTTGGAACTCGGTAGTGAGTGTTGCAATCGAGGACGATTTTTTACGCGCTTCAGCACTCGGCAGTCCTGTTCTGTGAGCTTGTGTGGCCTACCACTTTGCAGCTGAGTCATTGTTGCTCCTAGACGTTTCCACTTCACAATAACAGCACTTACAATTGACTGGGGCAGCTCTAGCAGGGAAGATATTTGACTAACTGACTTTTTGGAAAGGTGGCAATATGACAGTGCCACGTTGAAAGTCACTGACCTCTTCAGTACAGGCCATTCTACTGCCAATGTTTGTCATGGCTGTGTGCTCGATTTTATACAACTGTCAGCAACGGGTGTGGCTGAAATAGCAGAATCCACTAATTTGGCTATGTAGTGTATCTGCACCATTAATTCTGTTTATGCGTTGGCAGATGTGATCTTTCTTAAAACTTTTGAGACATACAGTGCATTCAGAAAGTATTCAGACCCCTTGACTTTTTCCACATTTTGTTACGTTACAGCCTTATCCTAAAATTGATTCAATGTTTTTTTTGTTTCTTTTCAATCTACACACAATACCCCCATAATTATAAAGCAGCGTCGCTGCACAGCTATTTTCAGGTCTCTCCAGAGATGTTCGATCGAGTTCAAGTCCAGGCTCTGGCTGCGCCACTCAAGGACATTCAGAGACTTGTCCCGAAGATACTCCTGTGTTGTCTTGGCTGTGTACTCAGGGTCGTTGTCCTGTTGGAAAGTGAAAGTGAACCATCATCCCAGTCTCAGGTCCTGAGCGCTCTGGAGTAGGTTTTCATCAAGGTTCTCTCTGTACTTTTCTCCATTCATCTTTGCCTCAATCCTGCCTAGTTTCCCTGTCCCTGCCACTGAAAAACATCCCCACAGCATGATGCTGCCACCACCACCATGCTTCACCGTAGGGATGGTGCCAGGTTTCCTCCAGACGTGACGCTTGGCATTCAGGCCAAATAATTCAATCTTGGTTTCATCAGACCAGAGAATCTTGTTTTTCATGGTCAGAGTAATTTAGGTATCTTTTGGCAAACTCCAAGTGGACTGTCATGTGCCTTTTACTGAGGAGTGGCTTCCATCTGGCCACTCTACCATAAAGGCCTGATTGGTGGAGTGCTGCAGAGATGGTGACTATCGGATTCTTGGTCACCTCCCTGACCAAGGCCCTTCTCCCGCGACTGCTCAGTTTGGCCGGGTGGCCAGCTCTAAGAAGAGTCTTGGTGGTTCCAACTTCTTCAATTTAAGAACGATAGAGGCTGCTGTGTTCTTGGGGACCTTCAATTCTGCAGACATTTTTGGATCCCTTCCTCAGATTTTTGCCTCGACACAATCCTGTCTTGGAGCTCTATGGAGAATTCCTTCGACCTCATGGCTTGGTTTTTGCTCTGACATGCACTGTCAACTGTGGGACCTTATATAGACAGGTGTGTGCCTTTCCAAATCATGTTCAATCAATTGAATTTACCACAGGTGGACTCCAATCAAGTTGTAGAAACATCTCAAGGATGATCAATTGAAACAGGATGCACCTGAGCTCAATTCCGAGACTCAGAGCGAAGGGTCTGAATACTTATGTAAATAAAAAATGTCTAAAACCCTGTTTTGCTTTGTCGTTATGGGGTATTGTGTAGATTGATGGGGGGGGGGACAATTTAATCTATTTTCGAACTGTAATGTAAGAAAATGTGAATAAAGGGAAGGGGTCTGAATATTTTCCAAATGCACTGTATAATAGAACCTTTAGTCTATTTCTGTGTATATTGTAAGTATATGTGAGTCTTTATTTCAAGTTGGTCCTTTGTAACTCAGTTGGTAGAGCATGGTGCTTGTAATGCCAGGGTAGCGGGTTTGATTCCCATGACCACCCAATCGTAAAATGTATGCACGCATGACTGTCGCTTTGAATTAAAGTGTCTGTTAAATGGCATATATTATATATTATTAACCAACCGTTTGGTGCTGAGCAGTAGTTCGCGGTGCAGGTCGTGGTGGCTGGGTGTCTCCACAGTGGAGCCGTTCAGTTTCACCCTGGGCGGCTGCTGGGACTGGGTCTGAGTCCCTTCCGGGACCTCACTAAACTCTGTAGACTGCCGGGACGGGGGCTCGCGGCACACATAGTTCTCTCCAGGAGAGGAAAAGGTTCATTATTTTTCAGAGGATTTGGCACAAGTCTAGCCTGATTCTTGCCAGCTCTGTTGCTGTCAGAAAATTCCATAAGGAATTGACAAGAGAGCAAAAACGAACAGGCACTCAGGTTAGCACAAGTCAACTTGTACCATCAAATCTAGATCACATAATTCATGAATTTAATCAGTACTAGGTTTTTACTACAGATATACCTTTTCGGTGGTGTCGAAATCCTGGCCGCTGAGGAAGCACCTGAAAGGTGAGAGAGAAAAGAGAGGAAATCATTAATTAACTCAAGCAGAGTATAACAAACACTGCACTGCATGTGGTCCTGTAACATGAAGCAGTTGGGAACAACACATCCGCACCACATGGTACCAAGGATACAGTGTAAAACAGAGAACTGATGAAGACCTCACGGTTGAAACACTGTCAATGAACCCACATAGTGGAATCTCTCAACTTTTGCTCCACATGCTATTTGATCACCATCTCCAGAATCTGCTAAGAAACAGTAGATGTGTGTGTGTTATTTTCCTATAGTGCAAAACAATATCCATCACAGAACACCTTTTAATCAAACAATATGCTATGCAATCAAGTCGTCCCTTTGTTAATCAAGCTGCTTGTTGATTTGCCCTGTGTGATCTAGGTTGTGTAATTATATAGGTGCTACAAGAGGAAGTGCCATCCCTGGCTAGGCTATTAACGCATGTCGTCTGTATTTACTCAAAGTGCTGCCGCACAGAGGGAGCTGATGGCTGACGACTGAATTATGCAACGCGCCTTATCACCCTTTCAGATCGTCAGGCGTTATCAAAATGTTTGGCTCCACCCTCAAGGTTGCCAAGGTTTCCCTGGTCCATTATCAAGCTCATCATCACCACAGGAGCTTTAATGTCATCGTGATAACAATGCCATGTTAACTATTTGATGGCAACAACAAAAAATAAAAATAAAATTAAAATTAAAAAAAAAGAATCAACAAATATGAGAGATCGTGGTACATAACGATGCATGTTTCGTCCTTCTCATTATACCCTGGAGGCCGTTGAAAAGAAAACACCACGCTATTAGAACTGAACAACTTCTGCACATTTTTAAAACCATGTAATAGCCTTATTATAAAACTTGTATAAGCCTTTATGAAGGTGAATGTATTGTAAAGTGTTACGATTGGAAGTACAGAAATGGCTACCACAGCTGGTGAGAGAGAATCAACTCATCATAACAGACTGTCCTTTCTAGTCCGCACACAGCAGAGCACATGCCTCTGCCAGCCACACCCAGTAGTTGAAATCAACTCTTGTTTGGAAGTAAGTCTCATGGATAGTATCATATTAACCAGCGGGCAGATGGCAGACTGCAGTTGTTGTGACTGGCCTTTCACTAAGACAGACAAAGTCAAAACCCATCTTGTTCCAGGCCACAAGTAATGTCAACACTGCAGATCTACTACAGGTCTAGATTGTCTTGCGTGCTGGACTGATGGCGCTGCACACATAATATGTTGGAGACAAGGAGGCTGTGGGAAGTGACCGCTATTGGTCCTGCAGTCCATCAACTACCCAGCACGCCCTGTGCTGTGCCAAGTTGTGCCTGCATGTCTGTCTATTGCTGCTTTTCGACTAACATCGGTGTTACAATAGCGTATACACCCTTATGTTATACTACGGAAATTGTGTTTCCATAGCTAGGGCTGACAGTGAGGACTTGTGAAGAGAAGAATCAACCTCCGCATAATCAAAACAGTTGCTTTGTGAGGTGTTAAAGTTCACAGTCATTGTTATGTAAATTCCAGCTGGAAAAGTACCAGTGGCCTGGCTTTTGCCCCAAGTGAGAGCATGTCCGCCGGAGCGATGGCCCAGTGAGACACGGGTGCCGGTCCACGTAGATGGAAATAGAAAAGTCTGAGCTTTTTGGGTAAAACACTGGGGTAAATCCTGTATGGAAATGTGCCATATAAGACATGTCACTCTATATTAAAGACAGTATGGTGCCAAGAACTATCCGCTATCTATGGCACTGGGTGTATAAACTATGCTGTCCTGGTGCCCTCTCCCTCACTCCCCCTCCCTCCCTCCCTCCCTCCCTCCCTCCCTCCCTCTTGGAGCCAGCTCCCAGCAGGGTGTTGATCTGGAAATGGAGGATTAAGAGGGACAGACAGGGAACAGGGTGACTCACTTTTAGCCCAGGACAAAGCCGGGGGACGGAGACTGGGACAGATCCAAAGTTAAGGACTGCGTGAGTGCCAGTCGCCATCCAGACCAGTCCAATCTGGTCTACTGGCTTGTTTTCTCCCAAACCATTCAGGCACAGTTGCCGAGGGGGCATATGTGTTCTGGAGTTGGGAGATTAGACCGCTACATCAAACTCTGACACACATCATTCCATTTCATCGTGCTAAACCACAACTATGTATTCATTTCTTGAGGGGACAACCTCTTAGATTGAATTTGTATCACTATATCATCAGTTTATGGTCAAACCAGTTCAATAAGAAGGTCGTCCCTTCTTGCTAGATTCAGATGACCCATCTTTGACAGCCCACCTGGCCACCTTGTGGCCATTAGTAGTAACAATTTTTTATTGTATTGTTTTATTTAACTAGACAAGCCAGTTAATTAAGAACAAACCCTATTTACAATGACGGCCTACCCTGGCCAAACCTTCCCCTATCCCAGATGATGCTAGGCCAATTGTCCTTCCACACACTGTCTGTAATGGTCTATTACTGATTAAATATAAACTGTAAAGTTGTTGCTCTGCCTTGAATATAACCCCATAAAACATCTCAAATCCAGAAAGCACTGCGGTCCATCCATTGGACTAATGCATAATGAACATTGAATCCCATCTTTAAAGGACATTATCAATCATCATCACAGATCAGATACTTTTCTGTGTTGAACAGAATCACCTGTCAACCATAGAAATATAACATAATTATATTTCTATGGTCACCACCTGTTGACATGACCGTTGAGCCTCCAGTTCAGACAGGAGTTCATACGATAATAAATAGACTCACTTTCTTTGCGCTGTATGACCCTTCCATGGCACGATCGCCACAGTCCCCCATTTCTATCAAGCTACAAGATCCCCCTCTCTCTTATTCAATAGTCCATTGTCAAATGCCACACACCTCGACACAGACAGGTGTCTGCTTCTTTCTGGCTTCCGAATCCAACATAGTAGTGCGGTCGCTGAGTAGAAGACAGTCTGTAGGTTACAGTTCAATGACTTAACCTACCAGTTGTCAACACACAGTGGTAGTAGACAACCCCTGTAATCCTGTTACGCTATTCAAGATTATGGTTGCATCCCAAATGACACCCTTATTCTCTATATAGTGCATTCCTTTTGACCAGGGCTCTTGTCAAAAGTAGTGCACTACATAAGGAATAGGGCACCATTTGAGATGCAAACTAAGCCTCACCACAAACCACAAGCCCCAGGGATTGGGACGTCAGATTAGCTAATTGTCGTGGACATCAATGCTGCTTTTAACCACTCCAAATTACAAATGTAATGTAATGCAGAATAAACAAGCGGAGTTGCTATGCTGCTTTTAAACCAAGATAACATGGCAGTCCTCTCAGCATCTTTGGGAATCTACTCCTTGACAGCTGAGCCCTTTAATGCTGTCTAGTAAATCTGACAACATGGTCTAAGGACAAAGGCCTTTATGCTTTCAAGTAAATGAATTAATATATGCGTGCTATTACTGTAGGGTGTTTTCAATAAGTCCAATACTGGAATGTTACATGAACCAACAGGCCGGGGGAGTAAAAGAGTGATAGAGTATGCTTGCTTGCTACTTTAGATGATATATAGGATTAGACATTCAGTTTCCCAGACACAGATTAAGCCTAATCTTGGACTAAAAAACCATCACAAATTGAGAGGACTAGGACCAATCTCTGTTAGGAAAACCAGCCCTAAATGTGAATAGAAAGAGGTGGATTTTCCCACACATGGGGTGCATTTCAATAGTCTAAAGTGGCTTCCTCTTATTGTCTCCTTTCCTCACAGATGTGAAAACATCACATAGGTCCAGTTTAGCTCTTCAAATCAGTGCAGAATGCAGATGGAAGTAGAAAAGGAAAAGATTCCACTTAGAGATGCACCCTTATTGTACCAGATATGGAATAGAATGGTTCTGCAACTGGCTTTCATGTACTCGTGTGTCTCAAAAGCCCTCAGATTGTCCTACTACTACTCAGATACATGTAAATGTTTATCTGGTCAAACAAATACAAATGTAGTAGAGCTGCCTGCCTTTGCTTCCAGCATTCCTTCTGTTCCTGTGATGCTTCTTGCTCGTCGATCCATTAGTCCTTCCTTTCCAGTAGCACTCAAATCGACGTAGCTCCACTGATCAGCCTGTTTACAGAAGTCGCTCATGTATAACTACTAAACAAACGACAAGAAGCATACAGATACGTTACTGATTTTAAAATCTTTGGCAGTAACCATAACCTGTGAAAATGGCAAACGGTATGCGACGCTTATTTCTGCATCATGAAACAAATGGAAGTACATTTGCTTACTAACGTAGTTAGCTAACTAAGTTTAGCCACCAGGAAGTTCGGGTGTTGTTAGCAAGCCAACTAGCAAATGTGGAGACGTGGCTCACAGCACAAGCCATTCATGTCAAAAGCCTAATGAAGCCCTAAATTATAGTCAAACTTACTTGAAATGCACAATTCGTTAACTTTTAGCTAATTTCATAAACTGTACAAAACAAATCTGTGAAATGTATACATCAATTTGCTATAATGCCTAATATATTTCTCTGAACAGTGTATTCATTCGATGGTTTACTGGTGTTCGGCTTGCTGTTTATCTGCACTTGTGCCTACCTGAAGAAAGTGCCTCGAGTGAAGGGCTGGCTGCTGGCAGAGAAGAGAGGGGTCTGGGGGGTGTTCTACAAAGGTATTTAATGGGAATAAGATGGTGCCGCCCAAAATAACATGCCAGAGATTGATAATTAGTCAACAGCGTTAAATCAGGCACCCCTAAACATATGCTTTCTAAAGGGGAAAGTTAAGCAGGATTTCATTAGAAGTTAATGCATATCACTTGTGCATTTTGAACAAACACCTCCACTGGCTTTTCTAATGAGTGTGAAATGTGATGTTTTTTACAACTTGATATCACCTTGATTGTCTTTGTTATTGGCTCAACAGCATCTGTGATTGGGACCAGGCTTCACCTGACAGTGGCTCTATCCTGTGTGACCATGGCGTTCTACGTTCTCTTTCTAAAGTGACCAGCTAGGAGACTGGACTGTCTAGTCTGGTCCCAGATTTGTTTGACAATGACAACAATGGATTTGGCAAGACCGCACAAACAGATCTGGGACGAGGCCACATGGACACTGCCGCTGAGCTTGGAACCAATGAACAATGTGGCGAGAAAAGAGGATGGGGCTACACACTTCTGAAATGTGGTCTTCTGTCTGTCAACACGCCACACACCCTTGACTTTCTGAAGTGAGATGTTTATTTTATTGGGAACGGTGATGAAAAAGACACTGACTGACACAGAGATCAATAACACGAGTGTCCCCCTGTGTGCAGTTAGTGGTCAAAATGGGGTGGTTGATTTATCTCTTTCTGTTAATTCAAATTAAGGAGTTTCGAGATTTTATGGGGGGGGGGGGGGGTTCTGCAAGACAAATGGTACTGGTGTAAATATATTCCAAGTGCCTGTCTTGTTGAATTTACTGGCAGTTACTTGAGTGAAGAGTGAGGCTTCGCCATTGTGTGACTAGTGCTGTTGGGGTTCAGGACTTTGGACTAATGTACCTACACAGGACCAATGTATAATATAGCCATTAATTTGACATGAAACATGACACTAATGATCTGAACGACATCTTAACATTTGCCCGTACTTTGTCCCTTGTTACAGTGATGCAAAGTGTATGTTTTTATAAGTGTGATTTTCTAAGATGTGGATGAGGGTGAACATGGAAACAAACTGTTTCAAATATATCACAGTAAATAAATGCATTTTAACAACTCTTATAAGGTATTTATACATATGTACAGTACCAAACGTTTAGACAGGACAAAGCCTTTATTTTAGTTTTTTCTTTATTCTTACAATTTTCTACATTGTAGAAGAATAGTGATGACATCAAAGCTATGAAATAACACATGGAATCATGAAGTAACCAAAAAAGTGTTATTTCATAGTTTTGATGTCATCACTATTATTCTACAATGTAAAAATACAGAAAAAACTTAAATGAAGGCTACTGTACTTGAAGAAACTTTAAAAGTTCTTGACATTTTCCGGATTGACTGAACTTCATGTCTTAAGGTAATGATGGACTGTCATTTCTCTTTGCATATTTGAACCATAATATAGACTTGGTCTTTTACCAAATAGGGCTATCATCTGTATACCACCCCTATCTTGTCACAACACAACTGATTGGCTCAAACTCATTAAGAAGGAAAGAAATTCCACAAATTAACTTTTAAGAAGACACACCTGTCAATTGAAATTCATTCCAGGTGACTACCTCATAAAGCTGGTTGAGAGAATGTCAATAGTGTGCAAAGCTGTCGTCAAGGCAAAGGGTGACTACTTTGAAGAGTATAAAATCTATTTTGATTTGTTTAACACTTTTCTTAGTTACTACATGATTCCATAAAGAAAAACCCTTGAATGAGTAGGTGTGTGCAAATGTTTGACTGGTACTCTATATGTAGGCCTACTCATTACAAGGCATGCCCACATTACCATTGATGGCCACACGAGGGCACGCTATTATTTTACTCCAACCTTTCTTCCCTCCGAGAGTTCCCATGATTCTCTGCGCTGTATAAATTCAACAACGCGGCAGTACGGTCAGTTTTGTTTTGTTTGAATGGTGGTATGTATGAGCGTGTGATGTGCCTGTACGACTGAATGAGTGTGTGATTGTTTTGTTTATAGTTCTACACAGTGATCTTATTTGATCTGGTTGGGGTTTGACCTTGCCCCGATTCTGAAATGATAGTACCCGACATGCGAGCTCCTGAGGCGATGAGCATGAAGCTTCCATGAACTTCAGGGCTCCACAATAAATTATGGTCAGAAGTGATGACTCGATCAGATATACTAGTGCCTAGGAGATTTGTAGTTTTACCTCATTCTCCACACTGGCAAATGAGTATAACAGCGATTCTGATCTGCTATAAATTAAAAAATGGTTCCCCTGAGACGGTAATTAACACTGTTGTAGGTGGCTAGCTTGCTACTTAGCCAACGTTTTCTGGCTAGCTCGCCAGCCACCCCTTGTCCAGACAAGCTAGATCACAATTATTTTAGCCAGATAATGGGGTTAAGGACAAAAGTAGTGAGCGTTTATGGAGAGAAGGGAAACACGTGTGCCAGGTTAGTTTTATAGCAGAAATTCAGTGGCCCTACTGCTTCCTCCCCATTAAAACAAAAAAGCCTAGGTGGCAACAAACATTTGATCAATGTGCAACCAAACAAACATTTTGATGTTCTAAGGTTCATACTTTCACACAACGGTTGGCTTGTGTGCTGAAAATGCAACCACCACTCAACAAATATGCTGTCAAAGTTAAGGAATGCTTATTTTAAGATGTTTCAGCGACTTGAATACTGTAATATAGTAATGATCTTGTGTAGGGGGTAGTTCACTGGAAGTTGAGTGATGTCCATTGCCCACTGAGTGAGTTGTGTGACAGTATTATTAGGTGGAGTAGAATCCCCCATCGTGCTTCCTGGAGTATCCCCTGTTAGTAGAGGCGTTGTGATGAGATTCTGTGGAGACAAAAACAAAAAAAATCTTAGCATATATTGTTAGGGAAAATGCCCTGCCTAGGCCAGTAGAGAACCGATTTCACTCATACCTGGCCAGGCCCAGGGCTTTTACAATTAGCTCAGAACTAGGAGAATCTTTTAGAAGTCCCAGTAGTTATGTTCAAAAAGCTCTTTATATACCAGTCACTAGAAGGAGCTGAGGTGACGATAGATGTTCCTTTCACAGACTTCCTGATTATAGATTGGATTTCAGTCATGCTCATCCTCTTCTTGCCTGCGTGTATTCGCTAAGTATTCGCTAATCAATTATTTATTGAACAAGTCATTAGGGTTGTATTGAAATCTTACCAATTGTTCCCTCAATGCTGTAGATGGAAGACTTCTGTGAGTTCATCCATACTTTGACTTCTTTCTTGGTTTCACACAAGGCCGCTTCATGTTTCCCACGGTTCTTCAGAGTCCTCCTACAGAGTTAGTTTTACATTAGTTGAGTCAATCTCTTCCCGTAGCTGCTGTTTGGCACCCTATTCCCTATATAGTGCACTACTTTTGACCAGAGCTCTCGACTACGGCAGCACCACAGTTGAGCATTCCCCGTTCCATCACACTCACCCATGGTCGTCAGTAAAAGTCTCCCTCTGGTATAAGGTCTGGTTCTTACTACTGAGGAACTCCTGGTGGTGGTCATAGGTTGATTTCAGATGGAAGTCTAGGCTGTCTTTAGGTGCCTTGGTTGGGAGAGAGTACAGTAATGTGATAGGTGATCGCTCTGTTTGTATGTCATTTTGTGATGTAAATTCAGAATTTCTTCAGTTTCTGTCTGTGTGCATGAATCAGTCAAGTCAAATAAGTTTATATTGTACTAGCTATCTGAATTTGGCTAGTACAACTTATTTTCATGTTGTCCTTTGAGTCAAGCTAATAATAGGCATAGGCCTATTATAGAGAAATACTATTAGCCTACCTGCCGGTCATGATACCGGACAGTCCTTCTGATGCTGGCTAGAGTAGCCCTGTCATTTAGGCGACTCCACGGTTCGTCATTTTGAGCTATGTGAGTTGGTTTATCAAATGGCTCTTTCTGTTCATTTGGAAAGAAGAATGCATAGGCTGATCAAATAGCGGAAATCATGTAGGCCTACTTAAAAGTAAAACAATATATATTTTAGGCAAAAAAAAGAAGCTAAATATCATCAGTACTAGAGCTGCAATTTAGGCCTACCTGACATTGCCTTGCCCCAGTCAATGAGTAGTCGTTCTCAGTTTTAGGAAAAGGAAAGGGATCTCTCGTTAGTGGCATTATAAAAGCTGGAAATGTTACAATGTTGAGGATGATAAACACATGCTTTTGCCGCCAAATTGTATCCCCTTGTTTGTCGCACTAGAATGTTTACTAACTCACCATGGTTGCTAGGCGATTCATTGTGACACCACATCCACATATATAATTTATTACAAATATTTACCTATTCCTCATCCTCTGCAGAAATGTGAGTTTACGAAATGTTTAGATTTGCCAATTTTGACGAATGTAATTTATTGAACATATATAGCAAGCGCTATGCCATTAACAAGCATTAACAAAAAAACAAGCATTTTAAAAACAACATAATTGATAATGAATTGATGATTAATGACTAGGATATTATTTATGGAAAACAATATTGTAATGAAAAATAAATATACAACAATGAGTGTACCCTGTAATATCACGTTCATGTTTCCTGTTATGTAAACCCAACCAATTGCCATGTCTTGCCAGGGGTTTCCAGTCCACTAGTTACAACAGCCACAAAGTCAAAATTGGCTATATCCCTTGTCAAAAGGGGGCGTGCTATCCGGAATCATTGGGACGTCCATACCTCCCATTGAGGTTGACGTTTAAAATGGTTAAGGTGAGGGTTAAGCCGTTAAGGTTAGAGTTTGATAAGGGTAGGGGTTTAGGATATGGACGTCCCAAGGATCCCAGATAGCACTAATCTTGTCAAAAAGCACCTGTGGACTGCGGTAATGCCTGCAAAAACCCCGGAATGTTTGAATGCGAAAGATAATTGATTGTGTCAGTAAAATATACACAATCATGCTGACCATTCATTGAATAATAAAAATGTAAAAACGAGTATTTTATTTAATTATTTTCAGGGCGCTAGCTAGAGAGTGAAAGCGCCTGCGCCTCAGGTAGACTGCTAGAGGATGCTGTGTCAGCTGTCGTGGCATAAGTTCAACCCTCCACCCCGCATGAGTTTCACCTCCAGCGTGGAGCGGACCTGCAAGCGGTTAATTGTAGCCTACCTGCTGCTCAAGAAAGATGATGCGCCGAGCTTCACACCGTTTTCTTCACCTTCTTTGGCTATTTTTTGTTCAAATTTATGCGTCCAGTGATTTGCCCATATGCAAAGAGGTAAGGAGCATGGAATGATAAGTTGCCTTTTAACATAATTGTGACTAATTGACTGTATTTTCACCCATATGGCATAACAATAACATAAAGTGCACTTCATTAGGTAACCTAAACAAAACCTATCTTATTGCTTCACATCATTTTACATTTATTTTGTATAACTCAGATTTCAGATAACTAAACTGTAAAGTTTCTATTAATTAGCTGGGAATTTCAACAAAAATAATTGCAAACATTTTCCTGTAGTTTTCAATGCAGTCTTTTAAAAATACATGATCCATCCTTTTCTGGTCCATTATGAAAAGCATATTGACTGATCAGTTGGAGCAGAACTCATTCATATTGACGTACATACACGTTGTCTGATGCAGCCTATGTCTCAGTTAGAAACCTCTGAATTTGACCTCCATAAAAGCACTACACTGTAAACAACGAGCCATCATAAGTGAAGATGATCTAGAAACCTGATCGTATTTGAAGAAGTATCCTTCACACAATTAGTAGGAATGTTTTATGAGTAATAGACGTTTGCTATTGTAGGCTTTATGGAAATATGATGCAATGAGTTATCAGAACCATAGAATTCAAAACAGTCACACATGGCTGAATGGCCACTTATAGGACTATATAAATGCAGAGCTGTTGAAGTCTTAGAATTCTGATGTAATATTATGGTATTTCAAGATAGTGGGGGTCAGGTGGGTTTTTTAACTGTTGTATCACACTTTTCAGCATGGGGGGTGGTGGGAGAAGGAGTCTGGGTGGTAAGAGGTGCTGAACTGTACCCCTAGACCTAATCAACAGCCCAACTGTTCTCTATTTATTTTATTTTAAGCGCTGAGGTCAAATGTAATCATTTTAAAACTCTGTTGAACCATCATCAACCCCATATACACATTCACTCTGAGGTAGCCTATACAGAAATTAACCGTAAAAAAACAATAGATGCCTAATTTTCTACTTTCCTAAAGAGTTTGTCAATGTCATGTTAACTGAATTCAGTACTGCAGAGCTCCCGTACTCAACAGACAGACTGCAGGCCGGATCCGGACCAAGAACGGGGTCAATACGGACCATGGGTCCCAAATAAAACATTTAAAGAAATCAAATAAAAACATTTATTCGTATTTAGCAGATGTTATTGCGGGTGTAGGGAAATGTTTGTTTTGGGGGGCGAACTCAGTCACGCTTCCACCCCAGTATCATATGAACACACATAAGACATGGCAAAATGTGTAGAATTGTAGGAAATTAGCTTTAAAACGGCAAAACTTTCTCTCTGCCCCATGGCAAAATGTGTAGAATTTAAGGAAATTAGCATTAAAACTACAAAATGTTCTCTCTGTCAACAAGAGGGGTGTGAACAGTTTGGGGTCGCATGGGTTGTGAGGTGGGGGTTTGTTACCACGCTGACAAATGACAATATCCATTCAGACCTTTCTTTTCCACCTAGGAAATCTGTGAGACCGGACCGTCTCGAATAGTACTTGAGTACCCCTGCTGTAGAGGCTTCTGCTAGCAGCATTTCTCTTTATCGAGAGTTGTTAACCACACTCTGAACTGGTCTCCTACGCACACATTACGGTGATGCCTGTGTTAAATGGACATGTGTTACACTGGTATGGCGTCAGTTAGTTTGGTGTTGCTTACATAGCCTTCATTAGTCATAGTCAGGTGCCTGTGTGTGTGCAACCGTTTTCTGCCTTAAGCAAGTCCTTAGTTCTCCAGTTAACAACTCTCCTGGCTGTAATCTACTTTCTCTTCTTAATATTTGCATAACTACTGTGGCGTTTGATAATGCCCAGGCATTTCTTGTATCAATAACGTTGTTGCTGGGGTTGGGAATGGAGAGCTGATATGCACCATGCTTGCTAGCATTGGAAGTTGTCGCCATATTTATGACCCGTTCATTATTCCTTGTTTGGGTTAACAAGGTTACATAAAGACTTCATAACACATTCTTAAGTCATACGTAACACATTCATAAACTGTACACATTTCGTGAATGCTTAGCAAAATCAGCTGGAGCAAAAAAAAACAGTTTATAGTAGAACTAACATCCCCAAGTGACTTGGCATCATGATTAGGCCCATGTAAGGACAATGTGTTCCAGGAAACCCTTCAGCCACCTTTACCTCAAGGTGAGAGAGCTTAGAGGCAGATTAAGTTGAAGGGACACCATGGCTGACTGATTCATCAGAATGATTTGTTTTCTGACAGAACCTGTGTGTGTGCCTGTGAGACCATGAGGAGACAGGGTCACAATGTCCCGTTGCCACGGTTTACTCATGTTTTTATGAACAAGGAGTATCAGATTCGAGCCAGGCAGAGCACATCTTCAATTTATGAATTTTCATTTGATCCGTCAACGGTTCACTTTCACTCCCTCCCTCTCTCTGTCTCCTTTTACCTCTCTGTCTCCCTCCCCCTCTCTTCTCTTCCCACCCACTCCCCTTATCTCTAAAACAAAAGCTAATGAAGCTGCACTAATAAAAAACAGAAGTGTGTTAGAGGGAACATTTGTCTGCTGGTTGTTAACTATTAATCCTACATGGTCCAGAGTGGGGGTTAGGTTTACTCTGCAAAGTGGTCTTGTTCTACAGTGCAATACTATTGAACAGAGTCCTCTGGGCCCTGGTTGAAAGTAGTGCACTAGGTTGGGAGTAGGGTGCCATTTGGGACGCAGCCCAGTAATTCTTGACATACATGGCCCAATAGCCTATGTAGATGCCTTGACTTTCACCTCTGTACCAGCCTTGCTTGTCAGGACTCACGGCACTCCACAGCAGCTGTGAGAAGAGCCTGAGTGCCAGTCCGTTTCTGCTGTCTTGCCAACCCCTTATGGAATTATCATGTCAGCGAGTGATAAGGAGTTGGAATGATAGTACAAACATACTGTATCTGGGACCAGGCCTGGAAGAGACTGCACTCTTCTGTATATTCTCAGTATGCATTTTATATTCTGCTTACCGACTCACTGCTTACATCTTCTAAGTAAAGAGTACTCCTACGATGACATTATGATGGGAGGGCTGCACCCACAGCAACCTTTGTCGAAGGAAGACTTAACGGTTACTGTTTCTTGTTCGCTCTCTGCCACACCTATAGCAAAGCCACTTGAAACAAACAAGACATCCTATGTCGCCTGTCCTCAGTCTGTAGTTGTAATGACTTGCTAAGAGATGATTGCGATGAGTTGTTGACAGAAGGGTTGGCCCAGTCTGCAGCTTTTCCAGCTTTTTCCTTGGCTACTAAATAAGTCAATAACCCCAAGGTGAGGGAGATTAAGACAACAGGTGAGGTAGCAGCCTCTTGACTGCGCAAATATTGATCCGATCCTTCTATTTGGAAAGGGGGTTGGTCTCGTTAAGAGGGAAATTCGGCTGAAGGTGATGCATTATGTTGAGAAATCATGTGTATTGGCCAGTTATTACATTTTTAAGTCAGTTACATCAGTCAAAATGTATTATTTCACATATTTTAGACTCTCCGAGCATGATTACAATCGTAAAATGGTCCATCAAAATGAATGTGAGTTTATTTAGGAGTTGACTTGAATATACTCTGAATGGATATCTGTGAATTAGGTCATAACCTGTGTGATGTCATGTTCCAAACAGTCCCAATACACTGATCTCAAACTAGTACACTCCACATACTTTTCAAAAAACGAATGTCACCATTAGAGGACTACCTTGTGAGCATTTCATCCATTGTTCAGGCTCTATACACACTGTATATATAAATACCTGAGAAGTGTGAGTCTGTGTGTGTTTTTTCTTGCAGTCCGACTACCACTTTGAGTACACAGACTGCGATGTGCTGGGGTCTCGATGGAGGGTGGCGGTGCCCAACAAACCAGACACGTGCACAGGCCTTCCTGACCCTGTCAAGGGCACACAGTGTAGTGAGTTACCTACCTACCTACCTACCTACCTACCTACCTACCTACCTACCTACCTACCTACCTACCTACCTACCTACCTACCTACCTACCTACCTACCTACCTACCTACCTACCTACCTACCTACCTACCTACCTACCTACCTACCTACCTACCTACCTACCTCACCTACCTACCTCCCTCCCTCCCTCCCTCCCTCCCTCCCTCCCTCCCTCCCTCCTGCCCTACCCTACCTTCCTCTACTTTCATACCATGTACTAACTACACTATATAACACCCTACACACGATCCAATATCACAGTCATAAGTATACCCTTATTACAACTCTACATACAGTACACAGTTCCAAGGTAAGTTTCAGTCTTTCTCTTGATACTTCACCTTCTCTCTCCTCACCTCCTTTTCAAAACGTCGGAGGTAAGTGAGGAGACCATTGGAGGACATCTTCTCTTCAGATCCTTTGACGTTTTGAAGAGGCGGGGAGAGAGGATGTGAGGAATCAAAGAAAGGACTATTGAGATGCACCCACAGTGTCTTCTTGGCCTGCTCTAGTCTCATCCTCCTCCCCCTCCCCCCCAGCGTTCTCCTGCAGCGAGGGGGAGTTCCTGGACATGGGAAGCCAGGAGTGTCAGAAGTGTTCTGGTGGGACCTACTCTCTGGGAACGGGCGTGGCCTTCGATGAGTGGGACAGCATGCCGGCTGGCTTCATCTCACACGGGATGAACATGAACATAGCTGACATCTACACCAACTGCTCAAAGTCAGTATCTCTCTCTGTCTTGCTTACAGCGGGTGTGGGAAGAGAGTAGTAACTCTCCATCTCAAGCTTCGGTTATTTTATGGCCATTTACATCAGCTTGGTCCCAGATCTGTGTAGCCGACTCCTGTTGGCAAGACAGTACAAACCGATCTGGGACCAGGCTACCTTTCTACACAGCGGCATACTGTTTAGTGCATTGGAAGACACCGTTATTTTGGTTACTATTTATCTCAACCTTTAGAGCTACTGTCTATTTCTAACAGCATTTGTCTCTTTTGTCTTCCCCTATAGCTCGACCTGGATACCGAAAGGCGACTACATTGCCTCTAACATAGATGAGTGCACCTCTACCTTGTCCTACGCGGTGAGCCTGAAGAAAGCAGGCACTGTGTCCTTTGAGTACTTCTACCCAGACAACACCATCTTCTTTGAATTCTATGTGAGTGTTGCATGTTCTATGTTTTAAGTGTTCTATGTGAGTGTTCCATGTTCTAAGTGTTCTATGTGAGTGTTCCATGATGATACTCTTAATTCATTCCAATGGACAGGGCTACGTGATGTGCTCCTCAATCGATCTCCATCGTCTCCATGCTATCTAAACGAGTAACTGTAATGAACTCAACTGTGTGTGTCAGGCAGCCATGTTGTATTGATCTCCTCGCACTGTCTTGTCCTCCATCCAGGTTCAGAATGACCAGTGCGAGTCCACAGACTCTGAGGGTCGCTGGATGAGTACCTCAGAGAAAGACTGGACTCCCCACAATGTGAGTCTTACTAATATAGCCACCACATGTCCGTACACTGAGCATGGTGGGGTGGTGACCCTAATCTCAGAACCTTAAACCAAATCTTGTCTGCGTGAGCTATGCTAATGTCTATTAAGAGAGTTTATGTATGACCCCAAAGGTTTCTCTCGCTCTCTGTCTCTGTCCAGTTGAAGCTGAATCGAGGCAACAACGTGCTCTACTGGAGGACCACGTCTTTTGCACTGGTGGGCAGTGCTGTCAAACCTGTACTGCTTCGCAACATTGCTATCTCAGGTACTATACAGCAGTCATCAATGTCATCATTTTTTTATCCTGAATTGTTTGCAGATTGCCCTCCCTTGTTTATTTAGGCTTGATTATGATACCCCGGCAGGAATATTGTAATCATTATTCAAAACATTTGAGCAATTTGTAGACCCAACACCTAGCAAACTCGTCAAGAGATTCAGATCTCTTGGTGTAACGGTTTGACAGTCGCTGAACCTAGGTTTACGTCCGGTTGGGGCCACCCCTCAAAAGTGCTGCAATGTGAAAAACTGAAAAGCTAAGATGCACACCTCTTCTTACTCACGTTTCTGTTAATCATTACTGATTGATAATCGTCCTGCTCCTCCAGGGGTTGCCTATACGTCAGAGTGTTTCCATTGTAAACCTGGGACCTACAGCGCCAAGCCAGGCTCTGCTCACTGTACCCCCTGCCCTGCTGACTCCTACTCCAACAAGGGAGCCACGGTGTGCCAGCAGTGTGAAGTAGACAAATATGCAGGTATGTTTGCATTCTAGCACCAACTACAGTACCAGTCCAAACGTTTGGACACGCCTACTCATTAAAGTTTTTTGTATTTTTAAAAATATATTTTTTTTTACAATTTTCTACATTGTAGAATAATAGTGAAGACATAAAAACTATGAAATAACACATTGAGTCATGTAGTAACCAGAAAAGCGTTAAACAAATTAAATATATTTTATATTTGAGATTCTTCAAATAGCCACCCTTTCCCTTGATGACAGCTTTGCACACTCTTGGCATTCTCTCAACCAGCTTCATGAGGAATGTTTTTCCAACAGTCTTGAAGGAGTTCCCACATATGCTGCGCACTTGTTGGCTGCTTTTCCTTCACTCTGCGGTCCAACTCATCCCAAACCATCTCAATTGGGTTGAGGCCAGGTGATTGTGGAGGCCAGGTCATCTGATGCAGCACTCCAACACTCTCTTTCTTGGTCAAATAGCCCTTACACAGCCTGGAGGTGGGTTTTGGGTCATTGTCCTGTTGAAAAACAAATGATAGTCCCACTAAGTGCAAAACAGATGGGATGAAGTATCGCTGCAGAATACTGTGGTAGCCATGCTGGTTAAGTGTGCCTTGAATTCTAAATAAATCACTGACAGTGTCACCAGCAAAGCACGCCCACACTATCACACCTCTTCCTCCATGCTTCACGGTGGGAACCACACATGCGGAGATCAACCGTTCACCTACTCTGCGTCTCACAAAGACACGGCGGTTGGAACCACATATCTCAAATTTGGACTCATCAGAGCAAAGGACGGATTTCCACCGGTCTAATGTCCATTGCTCGTGTTTCTTGACCCAATCAAGTCCCTTCTTCTTATTGGTGTCCTTTAGTAGTGGTTTCTTTGCAGCAATTCGACCATGAAGGCCTGCTTGTCACACAGTCTCCTCTGAACAGTTGATGTTGAAATGTGTCTGTTACTTGAACTCTGTGAAACATTCTGCAATCTGAGGCTGGTAACTAATGAACTTATCCTCTGGGTCTTCCTTTCCTGTGGCGGTCCTCATGAGAGCCAGTTTCATCATAGCACTTTATGTTTTTGCGACTGCACTTGAAGAAACTTTCAAAGTTCTTGACATTTTCAGGATTGATTGACCTTCATGTCTTAAAGTAATGATGGACTGTCATTTCTCTTTGCTTATTTGAGCTGTTATTGACATAATATGGATTTGTTTTTTTCCAAATAGGGCTATCTTCTGTATAACAACCCTACCTTGTCACAACACAACTTATTTGTCTCAAACACATTTTTTCAAATAAAGATAAACCCTGGAATGAGTAGGTGTGTCCAAACTTTTGACTGGTACTACATACAGTTGAAGTCAGAAGTCTACATACACCTTAGCCAAATACATTTAAACTCCGTTTTTCACAATTCCTGACATTTAATCCTAGTAAAAATTCTCTGTCTTAGGTCAGTTTGGATCAACACTTTATTTTAAGAATGTGAAATGTCAGAATAATAGTTGAGAGAATGATTTATTTCAGCTTTTATTTCATTCATCACATTCCTAGTGGGTCAGAATTTTACATACACTCAATTAGTATTTGGTAGCATTGCCTTTAAATTGTTTAACTTGGTTCAAACGTTTTGGGTAGCCTTCCACAAGCTTCTCACAATAAGTTGGGTGAATTTTGGCCCATTCCTCCTGACAGAGCTGGTGTAACTGAGTCAGGTTTGTAGGCATCCTTGCTCGCACACGCTTTTTCAGTTCTGCCCACAAATTTTCTATAGGATTGAGGTCAGGGCTTTGTGATGGCCACTCCAATACCTTGACTTTGTTGTCCTTAAGCCATTTTGCCACAACTTTGGAAGTATGCTTGTGGTCATTGTCCATTTGGAAGACCCATTTGCGACCAAGCTTTAACTTTCTGACTGACGTCTTGAGATGTTGCTTTAATATATCCTCATCATTTTTTTTGTGAAGTGCACCAGTCCCTCCTGCAGCAAAGCACCCCCACAACATGATGCTGCCACACCCGTGCTTCACGGTTGGGATGGTGTTCTTCGGCTTGCAAGCCTCTCCCTTTTCCCTCCAAACATAATGATGGTCAGTATGGCCAAACAGTTCTATTTTTGTTTCATTAGACCAGAAGACATTTCTCCAAAAAGTACTATCTTTTTCCCCATGTGCAGTTGCAAACCGTAGTCTGGCTTTTTTATGGCGGTTTTGGAGCAGTGGCTTCTTCCTTGCTGAGCGGCCTTTCAGGTTATGTCGATATAGGACTCATTTTACTGTGGATATAGATACTTTTGTACCTGTTTCCTCCAGCATCTTCACAAGGTCCTTTGCTGTTGTTCTGGGATTTGATTTGCACTTTTCGCACCAAAGTACGTTTATCTCTAGGAGACAGAACGCGTCTCCTTACTGAGCGGTATGACGGCTGCATGGTCCCATGGTGTTTATACTTGCGTACTATTGTTTGTACAGATGAACGTGGTACATTCAGGTGTTTGGAAATTGCTCCCAAGGATGAACCAGACTTGTGGAGGTCTACAATTATTTTTCTCAGGTCTTGGCTGATTTCTTTTGATTTTCCCATGATGTCAAGCTAAGAGGCACTGAGTTTGAAGGTACGCCTTGAAATACATCCACAGGTACACCTCTAATTGACTCAAATTATGTCAATTAGCCTATCAGAAGCTTCTAAAGCCATGACATCATTTTCTGGAATTTTCCAAGCTGTTCAAAGGCACAGTCAACTTAGTGTATGTAAACTTCTGACCCACTGGAATTGTGATACAGTGAATTATAAGTGAAATAATCTGTCTGTAAACAATTGTTGGAACAAATACTTGTGTCATGCACAAAGTAGATGTCTTAACCGACTTTCCAAAACTATAGTTTGTTAACAAGAAATTGTGGAGTGGTTGAAAAACGAGTTTTAATGACTCCAACCTAAGTGTATGTAAACTAGATAGTTCTCCCTGTTACAACCGCTTGAATAGTGGATTGCTCATTTGCAAGTCACCACACACGTATGTAATGTATGCAAATATACTGTATATGCTCTTGGTTCAATGAAATGCACAGGCTGTGTGGTTAGTTGACTTAGTCTAAGTGTGTGTGGTATCTCTGGATCTTAATGGTGGTTGTGTTTTTCTCCTGCCTCCTGGCGGTTTTTCCCTGAGTCGTGTTCAGTTGGGTACACCGTAACAAAATGTTTAGCAACAGACAACAAAAATCTGTTTTGTTATTGGACAAGTTCGTGCACTACCACTCTGTTTCAAAATGTGACTGAACACAACCTACTGAACACAACCCTGGTTTCCTTGTTCAAACTCTTCTTCCAGAGGCCGGATCAGGGAGCTGCAAGCAGAGGCCTGCATGTACCACCAGTGACTACTTCTACACACACACCCCATGTGACTCCAAAGGACAGGTAATATGGGATAAGTAAATGAGAAAGTAAATGAAGCTGACTGACAATGCTGTTCTTATGTGAGCAGTCAGTTGTTTTTTCATGGCTCAGGTCACTGCAGTGACCACCAGCTGGAGTTGGTATCAGCTTTCCTTACATATTGATTTCCTGTTTAGTCCTGACAGGTTCTATTCAACCAGTATGTACTCAGTCATGATGATTAGCCATAATGTAGCATATATACAGTACCAGTCAAAAGTTTGGACACACCTTCTCATTCCAGGGTTTTTCTTTATTTAAATTTGTTTCTAAATTGTAGAATAAGAGTGAAGACATCAAAACTATGAAATAACACATATGGAATCATGTAATAACCAAAACAAGTGTTCAACAAATCAAAATATATTTTATATTTGAGATTCTTCAAAGTAGCCACCTTTTGCCTTGATGACAGCTTTGTACAGTCTTGGCATTCTCTCAACCAGCTTCATGAGATAGTCACCTGGAATGCATTTCAATTAACATGTCTGCTTTGTTAAAAGTGAATTTGTGGAATTTCTTTCCTTAATGCTTTTGAGCCAATCAGTTGGGTTGTGACAAGGTAGGGGTTGTATACAGAAGATGGGTCCCGTGTGGCTCAGTTGGTAGAGCATGGTGTTTGCAACGCCAGGGTTGTGGGTTCGATTCCCACGGGGGACCAGTACGAAGAAAAAAAATGTATGAAATGTATGCATTCACTACTGTAAGTCGCTCTGGATAAGAGTGTCTGCTAAATGACTAAAATGTAAAATGTATAACCCTATTTGGTAAAAGACCAAGTCCATATAATGGCAAGAACAGCTCAAATAAGCAAAGAGAAATGACAGTCCATCATTACTTTAAGACATGGTCAGTCAATCCTGAAAATGTCAAAAAACTTGAAAGTTTCTTCAATTGCAGTCACAAGAACCGTCAAGCGCTATGATGAAACTGGCTCTCATGATGACCGCCACAGGAAAGGAAGACACAGAGTTACCTCTGCTGCAGAGGATAAGTTCATTAGAGTTACCAGCCTCAGAAATTGGCAATTAACTGCAACTCAGATTGCAGCCCAAATTAATGCGTCACAGAGTTCAAGTAACAGACACATCTCAACATCAACTGTTCAGAGGAGACTGTGTGAATCAGGCCTTCATGGTCGATTTGCTGCAAAGAACGCACTACTAAAGGACACCAATAAAAAGAGGAGACTTGCTTGGTCCAAGAAACATGAGCAATGGACATTAGACCAGTGGAAAGCTGTCCTTTGGTCTTATGAGTCCAAATTTGAGATTTTTGGTTCCAACCTCTGCCTTTGTGAGACGCAGAGTAGGTGAACAGATGATTTCTGCATGTATGGTTCCCACTGTGAAGCATGGAGGAGGAGGAGGTGGGATGCTGTGGGAGTGCTTTGCTGGTGACACTGGCAGTGATTTATTTAGAATGCAAGGCACACTTAATGGCTACCACAGCAGTCTGCAGCGGTACGCCATCCCATTTATTTTTCAATAGGACAATGACCCAAAACACATCTCAAGGCTGTGTACGGGCTATTTGACGAAGAAGGAGAGTGATGGAGTGCTGCATCAGATGACCTGGCCTCCACAATCACCCGACCTCAACCCAATTGAGATGGTTTGGGATGAGTTGGACCGCAGAGTGAAGGAAAAGCAGCCAACACGTGCTCAGCATATGTGGGAACTCCTTCAAGACTCTTGGAAAATAATTCCAGGTGACTACCTCATGAAGCTGGTTGAGAGAATGCCAAGAGTGTGCAAAGCTGTCATCAAGGTAAAGGGTGGATACTTTGAAGAATCTCAAATATAAAATATATTTTGATTTGTTCATCACTTTTTTGGTTACTACATGATTCCATATGTGTTATTTCATTGTTTTTATGTCTTCACTATTATTCTATAATGTAGAAAATAGTAAAAATAAAGAAAAACCCTTGACTGAGTAGGTGTGTCCAAACTTTTGACTGGTACTGTACAGTGATGTGATATGTGGTTATTTTACCTCCCTTAGTTGATTGCACCTATTATACCTTAATAAGAGTGTCTGCTAAATGTCTAAAATGTAAATGTAATTCATACCTCTCTTGCTGTGTTTCTTAGACCCAGCTGATGTACAAGTGGATCGAGCCAAAGATCTGTAGTGAGATCGTTGAAGGGGCAGTGGATAACAGTACTGGAGGAGCGGTGAAGCTACCAGCCTCTGGACAGATGGAGACCTGCCCTCCCTGTAACCCTGGCTTCTCTGTCACCAACACCTCAGGCTGCGAGCCCTGTCCTCACGGATCCTACTCCAATGGAACAGGTGGAAAAACCCCTCCTCAACGTAACGATTGATCAAAATGTATTCATGGAAATAGACATTATTGTGCTATGTTTTGTGCTAGGTGCTATACGAGGAACATTCCGCAACAACTTATGCCAATGTTTTTATGCTGTCAGATCTTTTGTCACATTAATTATTTACTTAATCCTCTATGTCCCCTTTGGGACATAAGACCACTTTGGCACAAATGTAAACCCATTTTAACAGTAGCTCTCAATCCCTCATGTCCTTATCCAACCTGTGCTGATTGCTTGAGGGCCGCTGGTGGGCAACAAACCCTATCTATTGTCTCTTTATCGAACACTCTCTATCCATACTCTATGTGCAGCCTGTGCAGAGTGTCCTGTCGGAACAGAGCCGGTGGTGGGCTTTGAGTACAAGTGGTGGAACAAGATGCCCGACAACATGAGGAGCTCTGTCTACAGCCGGGAGTACAGCGACTCAGTCAGGAGCACGGGTAAGGGACTCTAATACCTTTTTCACTCTACTGAGGCAAACCAAACCAAGTTGTAATGGGCTGGCCTGGTTATGAATAGGTAATAGTTACAGTGACTCAGGAGCACTGGTACATATGTAAAGGACTCAAATACCCTTTTTACACTGTCGCGCTGACCCGAACCGCACAGTGGTGATTTGGATGTGTAACCAGGACAGCTGGTACAGCTCTGCTTGGCTCGGGTTTGGCTAAATTCAGCAGTGTGAAAAAGGCCTACTTTTGAATGAGCAGTCATACAGTAATTTACTTCATCCTGAGTGTTGCATTCGACGTGATGTGCACTCTCTGTTGGTGGTCTGTGAAGTTATTGATTGTTGATCTGTTGTTGTGACTGACAGGATGGGAGGTGGCAGGAGAGTACATCTACACCACCCAAGGGGATCTGGACTCTGACTACATGATGCTCTCACTCACTGTCCCTGGATACAGGTAGGGCTCACAGGATCAATCTGTGGAAGTTACAACAAACACCTGAATGAAACTGCTTATGATTGAGTTATGTAGGAGTTATGAATGTGTTATAAAGTCCTTTAGATAGGTACCCTTCTAGAAAAGGGTTACCCTTGAATGTAACATATTTGCATAATTACTGTATGTGTAATGTTACAGTATATGTGTTGTACAGTAGGTGTCATGTATTGATGTGGCTGTAGTAAAATAGATGTTACCTTAAATATTTTCTGTATCCCTAGGTTGCCTCACTCGGTGGCTAAAGATGATGAGAGGAGTGAACTGTCGCGGATCTCCTTTGTCTTTGAGACCCAGTGCACCGCTGATTGTACCCTCTACTTTATGGCCGTGAGAGAGAATATCTCATGCCACACTTCATGCAACTATTTAAAGTATTTGTAGTCACATAGTGCATTTGGTTTATCCGTATTCAAGACCTACAGAGTTGTAATATTGATGGAAACAAAAATACATATTCTGTGGCCCGTAAGGAAAATGGATGAAATATAAGTGTTCTTCTTGTTCTTTTCCCAGGGTTACAGTGAGAGGACCAATGACATGGTGGAGCACTGGAGTGGCACGACCAGGAAACAGTCCTACTCCTACCTAGTGAAGAGCAACAGCACCGTCAGCTTTACCTGGGGCTTCCAACGCACCCAAGCCTACAGTGAGGTGAGATTGATGGACACAGACACACTCAACACATGGAAATTTTAGCCATTTCATTGCCGAGCTTTCCATCACAGAAAGTGGACCTTTACCCGAGGGTCAACACGCCCCATGTCATACGAAACACTAACACATCTCCGCCAACAATGCATCTCTGCATGACTCAACTCCACAATAACATTTCAGCCCCTTATGAAGGAGTGATGTGTGTTTGACTAGTGTGGCATAGCCTTCCGTACTCTGAGTACTGTCCCTAACTGTCCCTAACTTCTCCTCAGGTGAGGCAGTACAGCGGTGACTTTGCCAAGATGTACACTGTCCAAATCACCAACGTGGTGGGTGGTGTGGCCTCTCAGTGTCGCCACTGTGCCTTGGGCTCCGGGTCGGCCTCAGAATGCGTCCCCTGCCCTCCAGGCCACTACATGGTCAACGGGACAGGCGTGTGTAAGAGCTGCCCTCCCAACACCTTCATCAGGGCTGATCAGACCGTAGGGGAGGCAGCCTGTATCCACTGTGGACCCAATACGCACAGCAACAAGGTAAGGAAAGGGATCGGCGACGAACTGAAGAACTGTTGTATTCGTGCATTGATCAGATAATGTAGGCCTGCGCGTAAAGGTTTACAGCTGGGAACGGAACACAAATCAAAGTACTAATAAAGATCAATGCATCATTGTTGCATTTTTAAAGCCATTGTTTCCACGATAATGATAATACATTTGTGTCCATGATAATGTATGGTCATTCTGTTTCTCCCCCCCATCCCCTCACAGGCCCACTCAGCCTGTGTTAGCGACTGTAGACTGGACCTGCAGTCCACCGGCGGAGGAGAGGTCCTCCAATATGACTTCACCCCCCTGGCTAACATCACCAGCTTCCAGAGCAGTCCACGCTTCACCAGTAAAGGCCTCCGATACTTCCACCAGTTCAGGGTCGGTCTCTGTGGAGAAGAGGTACGGGCTGATGGATGTTACATTTAGAATAGACCTTTGGTCAATCTCGAAAGTATTTTCCTCGCGTCCTTGCATCCTCTCTTCATACCTCATCAACATGTCAGAGGAGAGCATTGGAGAAGATCTCCTCTTTCTATCTCCTCGAAGGCTCTTCTCGCTTCCCTCTGATGCAAGGAAATAGGACGCAAGGAATCAAGAAAAATACCTTTGAGATTTACCCCTTGAAAACAGTAACGATGGTTACACAGAAACTCACATTAATGGTGATTCTCTGTTGTGACCCATGTAGGGCAGAGAGGTGGCGGTGTGCGTGGACAACGTGACAGAGAGCAGGAAGGAGGTCAGAGGTTACGCCTGCCAGTCCACTGTGGTGCCCTCTGAGGTTAGAGGTCAGAGTGTGGTGTCATCACAACCCTTCACTATCGGGGACACACTCATTGGTAAGAGATCAAGCTTTACTCCATGGCGCATCCCTCTCAAATAGCAATGGATACACACCAAAAAATCACCTAGCTGGTAAAGGGGCTTGGGGACGGCTTTGCATGAAGCCAAGCATGCACATTATTGTCCATTTTCTTTGTTGGGTAACTTTACCAACTGATCATGATCAACAGGGTGGTGTACAGAAAAGCCTGTCACCATTGCTGTGTCGATGTTTCTCCTCTCTTTAACATGTTCTGTTTCTGTCTGAAGGGGTTACCTCTGACACATCTCTGGATAGCATTGCCTCTCTTGAGAGCTCTTTCATTACCAAGTCCAACCTGCCTGATGTCATTTTCTACTACAGGTATCATCATCATCATCATCATCAATCTGGGTTTTCAAATAAAACAAATCTGTTAGTGTTCCAGGGGGTTTTGAATACTTTTAAGCCAGTAGTTTTGAAATTGTAATGCAGAGACATTCTAGATGTTCTAGTGGTGGCTATTTTGTTGTTCTATAATAGAGTACTATCCCAACTCGGTACAATACAACCTCTCTTTATCTGCCACTGGACTCTGTATTTAGAAGTCATATTATGTCCACCACAGGTCCAGTGAAACAACACAGGCGTGTAAAAAAGGAAGGACAACCACCATCAGACTGAGATGTGATCCTACAGTGACAGGCAAAGACCAGATTACACTCCCAGGGTATGGACTACTGTACATGACTAACTGACTGAAGGAAGCTATAGAGACTGTGGCTGAACTGACAGACACACTGATACTAGTACAGAGAGTGACTTCCTGTGGAATAATGGTGGAACTACAAGTACTACACCACCTCAAATAAAGACTTGCTATTACAGCTTAGCCTTGACCCCAGCTGTACTGTGTGATGTCTGGTAGACTACAGCGTGCCGAATAAGAGCAGAGCGCCAGCAGTTGCTAGGGGAACCTTAACATTTGATTCGGTCTTTGTTGCCCTGTCCAGTAAATGTTCAGAGGGGACGTGTGACGGTTGCTCCTTCCATTTCCTGTGGCGGTCTCCGTATGCCTGTCCACTCTGTACAGAGAGCCACTACAGAGAGATAGTCAGCGCCTGCATTCAGGGAATACAGGTAAGATATTACATTAGTACAGAGTCCTGCTTCCTTATACTCTTCTATTCTGGCTTTGGCGCATACGGCTCCAAAAAGCTTCTACATCATGCCAGACAGTCCTTTGCAGCTTTTTGATTCTTAACTAGGGACGTTGTCTAATGTACTTACGATAACACTATCAAAACAGCCAAATTATACTCATGTGTGTATGTGTGTCTCTCTCTTTCAGAGAACCACCTACGTGTGGCAGCAGCCCCTGCAGTGTACTGGTGGTGTGTCCCTTCCTGCCCAGACGGTCAGTGCCTGTGTGACCCTGGACTTCTGGCTGAAGGTCGGAGTGTCCACAGGGACGGTCGCTGCCGTACTGCTCATCAGCATCAGCTGCTACTTCTGGAAGAGAACTCGCAAGTAAGATATAGTTTGTCTATGTGTGTGTGTGTGTGCACGTGTGTAAACATGACTGTAGCCTTTTTGAGGACTGGTGGGGTGTGTGTGTGTGTACACCTGTGCATGCATTTGAGGAGTGACAGGAGTCTTTGTGGACTGTGTGCATGCACTTGTGTGCATTTGTGTGTGTGTGTATATTGGTGCACCAGTGACAGTGTGTGTTTTTCCTCCCCTCCATGTGCAGACTGGAATATAAGTACTCCAAACTGATGATGACTGCTGGAGATAAGGAGTGTGAGCTGCCTGCTGCAGACAGCTGTGCCATCATGGAGGGAGAAGATGCAGAGGACGACCTCATCTACCTCACCAAGAAATCCTTCTTCACGAAGATCAAGTCCTTCTCCAGAGAGGTGAGGCCAAAAAGACATGAGTCCTCCTTATACAGGGAACTGGACACAATATCTGTATCACTGTATGTGGTTTGTATACATATTTTGCATTGCAAAGATATTTTTGTTATAAAATTTCTGACCTGTGTCTGTAATACTGTAACTCAAAACTCCAAGAGACGTTTCCCATTGAAATTGCAATGGAAAGTAGTACATAAAATAGTTACTATCTTATCCATGAATGTTTTGATAACTCTAAAATGAGAACAACTGTATTTGATGTGTTTCCACAGAGATCGTCAGATGGATTTGACTCTGTTCCCCTGAAGTCATCATCAGGTTTGGAGATGGAGATGAGCTAGAGCGAGGATTCCCAAATGTTTTTTTATGCTGCAGCGCCCTAAAAATGATAAGCCTCTGATGGACCCCCCCCAGTTTGGAAACCCCTGAGCTAGAAGAGTACCCGAAACCTCCTTCAACCTCTGGATGAAGGAACACATATGGGATGTATTAATTATTCATCGAGTTGAAATGTAAAGAGCCTTGCAGATAGAAATGTATTAAATAGAGTTGACGATTTCCTGGACCCCATTCTACCTGTTCTACACAAGTAGGGTTTCAAAATTCCCAGGTTTTCCAGAAATCCCAGGTGGAAGATTCCTGGAATCAGGAGGGAATAAGCGGGAAATCTGGGATTCCTCCAACCAGGATTTCTAGAAAACTTGAGGAAAGTTACCGGAATTCTGCAACCCTATACATTTCTATGGGAACGTTCTGCAATGTTGCACCGTCCTGAACAGTATGAATGTTGCTCCCCTGACTGCATAGCACCAATGGACAAGAAGCATATATTCTAAACCAAACAGAAAGGAATGAATGGAACAGCCGGAACATGATGGAAGTCTTTATAAGTTCACAGAGAGATGAACAGAGCAAACCTTTTGTTCAGAAACACTCTCAATTTAAACCCTCAACATCTCTGGGATGTTGCAAGGACTAGATAATGGGATTATTTTTTTCATCTGAAGTTTTTTATGTATTTGGTCATATCAAAACAAACGCATGTTTCCAGAAGGAGAATACATTTCCTATGAAATCGTGTTGGTGTTTTGTTGCTCTGCTAATAGCAATACAGTTTGCAGCCATGTAGAAACCTTAATGGGTACCTGATCTTTTATGGTGAGATTTATTTTCAACAATATTTTTGATGTATTTTCACAAAACATGTGAACCTGTGCTTTTGTTGAATTAATTATGTCTTACA